>NW_027507748.1:583630311-585087811 GCF_037356315.1 Lithobates pipiens | reverse complement strand
AGGAGACAGACCTGTCCGAGCCCCGCTGATCTCTATGGGAAGATCAGATAAAAACAAACAGCATGTCCATTTTCATCCGATCCCATCCACTGGACAGATAGCGAATGTACCACCATCCGTCTGTTTTCAGCGGATCTTGTCGAATTGGATGGCAGGTGGGTGTCAGCGGATATCCACCTGCCCATACAAGTCAATGGGTGGCCTGCTCAGATCCACCTGAAAAATGGACAAGCGAATGAGAGTGGGTCTATCATGCAAAAGGGGCCTAAAAGGTGAATCCATACAAAGAATGTTTTGTCAAAGAACTTTTTATTCAAAATATTTTCAGAATGCTTACATACAGGAAGGCAAATAATTGCAATGTACTGTAGTACCATAAAAACGCAATTTGGTATAGAATGAAGATCAGAGTAATACCTATGTTGAACAATAACCCTGTTACAAATAAAATGGCTAGCGACCAGTATGAAGGCCAACTAGTAAAGGCATATTTTAAAGACTGGATTTGAACACAGAACCTCTGCTGTGTCTGACAGTAAATCTTCTTGCTGAGCCATCTGGAATGCTAGACAGCTCCCTAAACAATTCCTTGGATGATCCTGCCTTGAACTCTTTGCTCCTCCTATGAACTTCCTGATTTAAGCCTACATACTTTTGCTAGTAAGTCTCCCTCATTCCTATAACACAAATGTGGGAGGCATGCAAAGGCATGTCCACATTTCTTCTCTGAATCAGGACCATCTTTCACTACCAAGGTCTCCATAGCCATGATCTAATTCGAAAACTAGGCCCACGTACATTTTTTGACCAGCAAACAGAAGCATATCAAACTGGCTCCCTTTTACTGTCTTTCAGCTCATGCCAGTCTTTGCTAACACACTCTCCCCATTTCAGAGATCTCTGCAGACTTCCCTGCATAGATCATTGGCGCCGCATCCTGTGCACCTTACTATCCTCCGCCCCAACACGTTTAATTAGAATGACTTTATTAACGCAGTGTGAGCTTGAGGAGACGCATCCACACGGATGTCAAATTAAGAGCATCATCTGTGTCTGTTTGGCCACTGCGCCGCAATAGACATGAATGGGCCAACCTGCACGGGTATGTACAAATCCCCTGCACATCCCGTGTGGGCAAAGACAGCCCTCACATGGGCGTACACTTAAGTATGTGAACAAGGCCTTATTTCCTCTACAGATGGAGGGTCTAGGACGGAATGTTGGTTGGAAGAACGAGGCAGCTCAAAAATATAAAAATTTGTCCCACTCTATAGAAAACATAATTTTGTATGCTAGCAGTATTAAGTCATGTTAATACATGGACAAGTGGATTAAAAACTTTGGACTCAAGTTGGGGAAAAACAGATATGTACCTGTTAATGGAATTTCCAGGAATCTTCCAGGACAGATGAATATTTATTTTGTAAAGCCAGGTAGATTAGTTGGTATGAATGGTGCTAATATTGTTAATGTGTACATATTGTTTGTACTGTTTAATCACTTGCTGACTGCAATACATATATATACATTGCAGTTTGCAAGTGGTTTACCAGAGCTATAGCTTAGACCAGTGATGGCGAACCTTGGCACCCCAGATGTTTTTGAACTACATTTCCCATGATGCTCAACTACACCGCAGAGTCATTGAGCATCATGGGAAATGTAGTTCCAAAACAGGTGCCATGGTTTGCCATCACTAGCTTAGGCTATCACCCATAACTCCGGTATCTTTTTCTTCAGCCGGTGGCTGGCTTTCTCATGACAGTGCTCCAGGTGGCTCATGATCCGCTGGAACACTTTCAGAAGCACCCCCTCCTGCCGGTATTTCTCTGGCTTACCGTTTCCACCAGGGCACTAGAGAAACGATCCGACGATGCGACCAGCTGGTCACAGAGGAGATAAAAGTCTATATTAGTGATGGCGAACCTTGGCACCCCAGATGTTTTGGAACTACATTTCCCATGATGCTCAACTACACTGCAGAGTGCATGACCATCATGGGAAATGTAGTTCCAAAACATCTGGGGTGCCAAGGTTCACCATCACTGGTCTAGATCATCTTTGATCGCCTCTAAGGCCTTGGAGGACCAGAGTGACGTCATGACCAGGGTGGAAGTAAACAACATAGCGGTGTTCACACCACACATGCGAGGTACCACCACAAGCATTAGAATGAGAGCAATCATTCTAGCGCAAGGCCTCCTCTGTTACTCTAAATGGGTAACTTGTAAAAATTTTTAAAGCGTCACCTATGGAGATTTGTAAGTACCGTAATTTGTTGCCATTCCACGAGCGTGCGTCATTTTAAAGCATGTTAGGTATCTATTTACTCTGCGTAACATCATCTTTCATATTTTAGAAAAAATTAAGGTATATACTGTGGGTTCTTTATTAAATTCATTAGTGTATTTTTTTCAAAAAAAACTGCATTTAAAAAAAAAGCTGCGCAAATACCATGTAACATAAAAAATTGCAACAATTGCCATTTTATTCCCTAGGCCTAGGGTGTCTGCTAAAAAACATATATATAGTAATACCTTGGTTTGCGAGCATAATTCGTTCCAGAAGCATGCATGTAATCCAAAGCACTCTTATCTCAAAACTAATTTTCCCATAAGAAATAATGGAAACTCAGATGATTCGTTCTACAACCAATTATTTTTATACAAATTATAAAAATATGAGCAAAAGCTCATATTAATACTGCACAGTACTGTAGTAGGAATACTGTACTGTACCTCTGTGTTGTGTGTTGAACAAAAAAAAACAAAAAAAGATCGATCACAGTTTTAACGCAAAAACAAAAGAATTACACTCACAATGTTAAGGAGTCTGGTGCTTATCCATGTAAAGCCACTGTGTATATGTATAGTAAATTCACTGGTGTACAGTATACAGTGCTGTGGCCAGAGGTTCGGGGGTGAGGGTGGCTTCCAGTGCTTCCTGGAGACACTCAGGAACTGTTGATATCACTTCCGGGTGATGCACTCTGCAGTGTGGTTGAGCATCATGGGAAATGTAGTTCAAAAACATCTGGGGTGCCATGGTTCGCGATCACTGTCATAGGCTCTTTACCATGTGATCAGCCGTGTCCAATCACAGTGTCAATAGGAAGTTCCGTGTATCGGCTTTCCTCAACTCTCCCTGACAGACGCGAGTAGAGGAGAGCTGATCAGGTTCTCTCCTGACTGGGGGGTCTGCGCTGATTGATTATCAATGCCATCTATCAGTGCCACCTATAAGTGGCCATCAGGGTGGCCTTTCAGTGCCGTGTCACCTATCGGTGCCACCTATCAATGCCCATCAGTGCCACCTGTCAGTGCCCATCACGGCTGCATATTAGTGCCACCTCAATAGTGTCCATCAGTGCAGCATATCAGTGCCCATTAGTGAAGGAGTAAACTTACTTATTTACAAAATGTTATAACAGAAACAAAGAAAAACGTTTTCTTTTTCAACAATTTCTGTATTTTTTTTATTTGTTTAGCAAAAAATAAAAACCACAGTGGTGATCATATACCACCAAAGAAAGCTCTATTTGTGGGAACAAAATGTTAAAACTTTTGTTTGGGTACAGTGTTGTATGACCGCACAATTGTTTAAAATGCGACAGCGCTGAAAGCTGAAAATTGGCCTGGGCAGGAAGGGGGAAATTGCCCTGTATTGCAGTGGTTAACATTGTGAGTGTAACTATTTTGTTTTTACATTCAAACTACTGCTTGCAGATCAAGTAAAAACAAAATTAAAAAATGTTGCTAGTCTTTCAAAATGCTTGTATACTGCGTTACTCGCAAACCAAGGTATTACTACATATAATGTTTAGAGGTTATAAGTAGGGATGGCCGAACGGTTCGCCCAGCGGTCGTTTTGCGGCGAATTTCGGCTGCTCGCGGTCCGCCCAATCGGCGGACTATTGCCGCAGTTCGCCCGGCGGACTTCCGTGTTTACTGTGTAAAAGAACTTTAACCTATGATGACACATCCATCATGGGGTAAAGGACAGCCAATTGAGACATTACAGCACATGGACACTTGGACATTCCCCCTAACTTATAAATAGACCCCATCCAGCGGCCATTTTACATTCTTTCGTATGTCACTATAGGGAGAGATTGCTGTGTGGAGCAGGGAGAGACTGCAGTGACCCAAATCGCTAGCTATTAGGTCCACAAAAGTTCTTTTCAGGAGTGGTATGGTATAGGTGTTAGGTGTAGTTCAGGATATAGGTTTGAGGCACTGCTGTGCTAGTGATTGTTGCAGCAGCCTGTCTTTTGTCAGTGTAGAGAGAGGGACAGGACACTGTGTGCAGCAGGGGCAGTCAGTTTAACCATTAGCTGTTACTATTAGGTCCACAAAAGTCCTTTTCAGAACTGGTATGGTAAAGTAGTACAGGATATAGTTTTGAGTGCTATTCAAGTTATTGTTCCAGCAGCCTGTGTTTTGTCAGTTTAAATAGGGACAGGCAGGAAGCTGTGTGTGGCAGTGAGGGACAGTCAGTTTAATCAGTATCTGTTACTATTAGGTCCACAAAGGTTCTTTTCAGGACTGGTATGGTAATAGGCTTGTACATGTATAATATAATATAATCATTCACAACCTACTAGTTCCACAAAGGTCCTTATAAGGACTGGTAAGGTATAGGGTACTAAAGTACATAGGGTTGAGTAAGGTACAGTCTGCTATTCCTTAAGGACTGGTATAGGTCCAAAATATATAGGGTTGAGGTGCACTACTGCTGACTGCTGCCCTATACTGCAGCAGTCCTTTATCAGTATAGGGACTGAGGTACAGTCTGCTAATCATTCACAACCTACTAGTTCCACAAAGGTCCTTATAAGGACTGGTAAGGTATAGGGTACTACAGTACATAGGGTTGAGTGAGGTACAGTCTGCTATTCCTTTAGGACTGGTATAGGTCCACAATATATAGGGTTGAGGTGCACTACTGCCCTTCTGCTGCAGCAGTCCTTTATCAGTATAGGGACTGAGGTACAGTCTGCTAATCATTCACAACCTACTAGTTCCACAAAGGTCCTTATAAGGACTGGTAAGGTATAGGGTACTACAGTACATAGGGTTGAGTGAGGTAAAGTCTGCTATTCCTTAAGGACTGGTATAGGTCCACAATATATAGGGTTGAGGTGCACTACTGCTGACTGCTGCCCTATACTGCAGCAGTCCTTTATCAGTATAGGGACTGAGGTACAGTCTGCTAATCATTCACAAACTACTAGTTCCACAAAGGTCCTTATAAGGACTGGTAAGGTATAGGGTACTACAGTACATAGGGTTGAGTGAGGTACAGTCTGCTATTCCTTAAGGACTGGTATAGGTCCCCAATATATAGGGTTGAGGTGCACTACTGCTGACTGCTGCCCTATACTGCAACAGTCCTTTATCAGTATAGGGATTGAGAGTTTTGTCACAGGGTCATTTAAAAAATGATAGGCAGAGGAAGAGGCAGGCGCTTCCACAGGGGTGGTAGGGGTAGGGCAGGAGCAACAGGCTTGAGCCAAAGTGGGAAGTTGCAGAAGGTGCGTTCAATTACTTTAACCACTTGCCGACCAGCGCACGACGATGTACGTCGACAGAATGGCACGGGCAGGAAAATGGGCGTACATGTACGTCCCTTTAAATTTGCCGCCCTGCTATCGAGAGCGCGCCGCCGGCGGCGCGCTCCCGCGCTGGTCGAGACCCCCGTGAGTCCGGTCGCGGGACCCGCGGACTCGATCGCCGCGGGCATCCCCGCGATCGTCTCACGGAGCGGCCGAATGGAGAAGTACCGTTGTAAACAACATTTCTCCATTCTGCCTAGCAACTAGTGACGCTGATCTCTGCTCCATGTGATTGGAGCAGAGATCAGTGTTCACTAAATGAAAGCCCAACCCCCCCACAGTTAGTAACACACCCCTAGGAACACTTAACCCCTACACTGCCACCCACTGGTTAACCCCTTCACTGCCAGTGTCATTTACACAGGAATCACTGCATTTATATAGCAGTGATTACTGTATAAATGGCAATGGTCCCAAAAATGTGTCAAAAATGTCAGATGGGTCCCCCACAATGTCGCAGTCACAATAAAAATCGCTGATCGCCGCCATTACTAGTAAAAAAAAAAAATAATAAAAAATTATTAATAAAAATGCTATAAAACTATCCCTATTTTGTAAGCGCTATAACTTTTGCGCAAACCAATCAATAATCGCTTATTGCGATCGATTTTTTTACCAAAAATATGTAGAAGAATACGTATCGGCCTAAACTGAGGGAAAAAATGTTTTTTTTATATATTTTTGGGGGATATTTATTATAACAAAAAGTAAAAAATAATGCGTTTTTTTCAAAATTGTCGCTCTATTTTTGTTTATAGCGCAAAAAATAAAAACCGCAGGGGTGATCAAATACCACCAAAAGAAAGCTCTATTTGTGGGAAAAAAAGGACGTCAATTTTGTTTGGGAGCCACGTCGCATGACCGCGCAATTGTCAGTTAAAGCGACGCAGTGCCGAATCGCAAAGTGGTCTGGTCTTTGACCAGCAAATTGGTCCGGTCTGAAAGTGGTTAAAGGACGCACCAGACTTGGTTGAGTGGCTCACTCAGCCTTACTCTTCTGCACCCTCCTCATCCTCTCGATCTGCACCCTCTTCTTCACTCTCTGCTATGTGCACCCCCAAAGACACTACCACCAACAACACCACCACCACCACATACCTTCCGCTTGAGTCACAGGAATTATTTTCCGATCCATATCAAGATATTTCTGATGCGCAGCCACTCTTGGCATTGGATCAGGAAGAGGAGGTAGCAAGAACCGCCACTCAGCAGTCTGATGACAGTACCCAGATCAGCCCAAGGAGGAGGTTGGTCCCCGGTGTGGCTGCCTACTCCGAGATCTCTATTTATAGCGGTGGGGAAGGTGACGTTGATGATGACGTGTCTAGTGATGTCACGTGGGTGCCCACAAGAAAGGAAGAGGAGGGGAGTTCAGAGGGAGATATGGACCAGCAGATAGGGAGGAGAAGCAGAATTAACTTACATTGCACAGGAGGGACAAAGCAGACTGCTAATGTATCAGGAGCGAGTCATCGACCATGTACGGTCACATCTGGCGCTCCCAGGACGCCGGCACATGGCTCCGCAGTGTGGGCTTTTTTTAACGTGTCCGCTGCTGACAATAGTGTTGCCATCTGCAATCTTTGCAGTCAACGCATTAGTCGCGGTAAGCCCAACACTCACCTAGGGACGACCGCCTTAAGAAGGCACATGAGCAGCCATCACCGAGCCCAGTGGGGGCAACGGAACACACAAAGCCACATTTCAGACTCTCACCGTCCAGCCTCGTCTTCTACTTCTCCTCTATACTCACAATTGTCCTCCACTCCACCTTCCATCACGCCAAGCTCACGTTTTTCTGCAAAAAGGCAGGCTTCCGTGGGTCTAATGTTCGAGCGTAAAAAAATGATGCCGGATAACCCTCTTGCCCAACGGTTGACAGCTGGCTTGTCAGAACTGATAGCCCGCCAACTACTGCCATATAAACTGGTGAACTCGGAGGCCTTTCGCAAATTTGTGGCCATTGGAACACCACAATGGAAAGTCCCAGGAAGGAAGTATTTCTCAGAGAAGGGCATCCCAGAGCTATATGGCCATGTTCAGTGGCAAGTGAATGTATCTCTGGCACACAGTGTCAGTGCCAAGAAACATCTGACCACAGACACGTGGTCTAGCAAACACGGGCAGGGAAGGTATATCACTTTTACTGCCCACTGGGTGAACCTTCTGACGGCCGTCAAGCATGTAACCCGTGGCACCCATGTAGATTTGGTTTTACCGCCACGGATTGCATGCAGGCCTGGCTCTTCTTCTCCTCCTCCTCCTACTCCATCCTCCTCCCTCTCCTCCTCGGCTGATGCCTCCTTTTCCGCTGCTAGCGTCTCTTCCGCTGCGCCACCCAAGCTCCCCAGAACCTATTCGACATGCCAGGTGACACGTTGCCATGCCGTGCTGCGTCTGTTGTGCCTGGAAGCCAAGAGCCACACTGGCCCGGCACTCCTTTCAGCTTTGCGTTCATAGGCAGATCAGTGGCTAAAACCGCTCAATTTGACAGTTGGTAAAGTGGTGTGTGACAACGGTGCCAATCTGCTTAGTGCATTGAAACAGGGCATAATTATGCACGTGCCATGCATGCATGGCACACGTCTTAAACTTGGTCGTGCAGCGATTCGTTGTCAAATACCCTGGGGTCCAGGACATCTTGCGGCAGGCAAGGAAAATCTCGGCCCATTTCAGAAGATCTTACACGGCCATGGCTCGCCTTGCTGACATTCAGCGGCGACACAATCTGCTGGTCAGACGTCTTATTTGTGATTGCCCGACGCAATGGAACTCAACCTTCTATATGCTTGATAGGCTGCTCCAGCAGAAACGTGCAGTTAACATCTACCTGTATGAAATCTGCGGCAGAACAGGTTCTGGGGAGCTGGGTTTTTTTTCACCGCGCCAGTGGCTGCTCATGCGCGACGCATGCAGACTTCTACGGCCATTTGAGGAGATCACCAAACTGGTCAGTCGCAGCCATGGCGCCATCAGTGACATGGTACCTTATGCCTTCTTTATGGAGCGTGCATTGTGTCGTGTCATTGATCAAGCTGTGGAGGAGCGGGAAGATGAGGAAGTCGCAATGCTGGATGAATTCCCAGGGGGGGCTACTCTATCTGAGACAAGTGAACAACAGGAGTCTGAAGAGGAGTCAGAGGAGGATGGTGCCGGGGCGGATGAGGAGGAGCAAGAAGAGCATGCTTTAAACCTTTCTGGGATCCCTGTTGTTGTGCGTGGATGGGGAGAGGAGAATGAAGAGGACGACATTATCCTGGATGATGAGCAGGAGCCAGGCCACCACACCGCTTCCAGTTTAGTGCAAATGGGGGCCTTCATGCTCCAGTGTTTTAATAGGGACCCCCGTATAAAAAGCATAAGGGTCAAGGACCAGTACTGGGTGGCAACGTACTTAGACCCCCGGTACAAACACAAAATGGCGGAAATGTTACCGCCATCACAGAGGGCTGTCAGAATGGAGCACTTCCAGGCCTTGCTTCGAGAAATGCTGCATTCTGCTTTTGCGTGCGCTGGCAGAGGAGCAATTCCCACTCCCAGAGAAGGAGTTGCGGGTACCAATCCAACAGCGCCTGCAAGAAGAGGCCGGTTTGAAGATGTGTTGGTGACTTCGGATATGAGGTCATTCTTTCAGCCGACCCATCGACAGGTGTCATCCGGATCCAGCATCAGGGAACGCCTAGACCATCAGGTGTCCGACTACATCGGGTTAATGGCTGATGTGGACGCTCTGAGGAGTGATGAACCCCTGGACTACTGGGTGGGCAGGCTTGACCTCTGGCCAGAGCTTGCCCAATTTGCAATCGAACTGTTGGCTTGCCCCTCATCCAGTGTCCTGTCCGAAAGGACATTTAGCACAGCAGGGGGGATCGTGACCGATAAGCGTACTCGCCTAGCTCACGACAGTGTTAACTACCTCACATTTCTAGAAATGAATGAAGCATGGATCTCGGAGGAATTCAACACATGTGACCAGTAGACCATGTATATGTCTATAAACGATTTTTTTAATCGAGCACACAGACCTTCTTTCTTCATTTGGCTCACTTCCTTGTCCAAAAAAAGCACACCGTACTATATGCCCATACCCTCCTGTTTGAAGAGGTTGAGCAGTGTCATATTTCTACTGGGGCTGCTTATTATGAGGGGCTCCCACCATCCCTGTGCTGTGCTGACTTCCTCCTGGGGCTGCTTATTATGAGGGGCTCCCACCATCCCTGTGCTGTGCTGACTTCCTCCTGGGGCTGTACCTCTGCTGTGCATATTATGAGGGGCTCCCACCATCCCTGTGCTGTGCTGACTTCCTCCTGGGGCTGTACCTCTGCTGTGCATATTATGAGGGGCTCCCACCATCCCTGTGCTATGCTCATTATGAGGGGCTCCCACCATCCCTGTGCTGTGCTGACTTCCTCCTGGGGCTGCTTATTATGAGGGGCTCCCACCATCCCTGTGCTATGCTAACATCCTCCTGGGGCCGCTTATTATGAGGGGCTCCCACCATCCCTGTGCTGTGCTGACTTCCTCCTGGGGCTGTACCTCTGCTGTGCATATTATGAGGGGCTCCCACCATCCCTGTGCTATGCTCATTATGAGGGGCTCCTACCATCCCTGTGCTATGCTCATTATGAGGGGCTCCCACCATCCCTGTGCTGTGCTGACTTCCTCCTGGGGCTGCTTATTATTAGGGGCTCCCACCATCCCTGTGCTATGCTGACATCCTCCTGGGGCTGCTTATTATGGGGCTGTACCTCTGCTGTGCATATTATGAGGGGCTCCCACCATCCCTGTGCTATGCTCATTATGAGGGGCTCCCACCATCCCTGTGCTGACTTCCACCTGGGGCTGTTCCTCTGCTGTGCATATTATGAGGGGCTCCCACCATCCCTGTGCTATGCTCATTATGAGGGGCTCCCACCATCCCTGTGCTATGCTGACTTCCTCATGGGGCTGCTTACGGTGCAGGTGTCAGTGCTGTATATCACGGTACTGGTGTCAGTGCTTTATGTCACGCTGCTGATGTCAGTGTTCTCTATCACGGTGCTGGTGCCAGATCACTCTATCACGGTGCAGCTGTCATTGCTGTATGTCACGCTGCTGATGTCAGATCACTCTATCACGGTGCAGCTGTCATTGCTGTATGTCACGCTGCTAATGTCAGTGCTCTCTATCATGGTGCTGGTGTCAGTGCTGTATATCACAGTGCTGGTGTCAGCGCTTTATGTCACGCTGCTGATGTCAGTGCTCTCTATCATGGTGCTGGTGTCAGATCACTATCACGGTGCAGGTGTCATTGCTGTATGTCACGCTGCTGATGTCAGTGCTTTATGTCACACTGCTGATGTCAGTGCTCTCTATCACGGTGCTGGTGTCAGATCACTCTATCATGGTGCAGGTGTCATTGCTGTATGTCACGCTGCTGATGAAAGTGCTCTCTATCACGGTGCTGGTGTGAGATCACTCTATCACGGTGCTGGTGTGAGATCACTCTATCACGGTGCAGGTGTCATTGCTGTATGTCACGCTGCTGATGTCAGATCACTCTATCACGGTGCAGGTGTCATTGCTGTATGTCACGCTGCTGATGTCAGTGCTGTATATCACGCTGCTGGTGTCAGTGCTGTATATCACGGTGCTGGTGTCAGTGCTGTATATCACGGTGCTGGTGTCAGTGCTGTATATCACGGTGCTGGTGTCAGTGCTGTATATCACGGTGCTGGTGTCAGTGCTGTATATCACGGTGCTGGTGTCAGTGCTGTATATCACGGTGCTGGTGTCAGTGCTGTATATCACGGTGCTGGTGTCAGTGCTGTATATCACGGTGCTGGTGTCAGTGCTGTATATCACGGTGCTGGTGTCAGTGCTCTCTATCACGGTGCTGGTGTCAGTGCTCTCTATCACGGTGCTGGTGTCAGTGCTCTCTATCACGGTGCTGGTGTCAGATCACTCTATCATGGTGCAGGTGTCATTGCTGTATGTCAGGCGGCTGATGTCAGTGCTCTCTATCACGGTGCTGGTGTCAGATCACTATCACAGTGCAGGTGTCATTGCTGTATGTCACGCTGCTGATGTCAGTGCTGTATATCACGGTGCTGGTGTCAGTGCGAAATTACGTCATCACGTTCTGAAAGATCGGATTTTTCGACAACTTAGTCCGACCGTGTGTATGCAACAGTTTCGGACACAATCCGTCGGACTAAATCCGACGGATTTGGTTGGCAGAATCTCCGACCGTGTGTACAGGGGCTATCACGGTGCTGGTGTCAGATCACTCTATCATGGTGCAGGTGTCATTGCTGTATGTCACGCTGCTGATGTCAGTGCTCTCTATCACGGTGCTGGTGTCAGATCACTCTATTACGGTGCAGGTGTCATTGCTGTATGTCACGCTGCTGATGTCAGTGCTCTCTATCACGGTGCTGGTGTCAGATCACTCTATCACGGTGCAGGTGTCATTGCTGTATGTCACGCTGCTGATGTCAGTGCTGTATATCACGGTGCTGGTGTCAGTGCTGTATATCATGGTGCTGGTGTCAGTGCTGTATATCACACTGCTGATGTCAGTGCTTTCTATCACGGTGCTGGTGTCAGATCACTCTATCATGATGCAGGTGTCATTGTTGTATGTCAGGCGGCTGATGTCAGTGCTCTTTATCACGGTGCTGGTGTCAGATCACTCTATCACAGTGCAGGTGTCATTGCTGTATGTCACGCTGCTGATGTCAGTGCTGTATATCACGGTGCTGGTGTCAGTGCTTTATGTCACGCTGCTGATGTCAGTGCTCTCTATCACGTGCTGGTGTCAGATCACTCTATCACGGTGCAGGTGTCATTGCTGTATGTCACGCTGCTGATGTCAGTGCTCTATATGCCCTTGTACACACGGTCGGAGAATCCGTCGGAATGTGTCCTATCGGACCGCGTCGTCGGATAATCCGACTGTGTGTGGTATGCATCGGACTGATTCCGTCCGAGCCAATTTTCCAACATGTTGGAAATATTTTCCGACCAACTGGTTTGATCGGACATACTCCGATCATGTGTAGCGAATTTTGATTGGACCAAGTGCCACGCATGCTCAGATCAAATTCCTACATCAAAGCTATTGGCTACTAGCCTGAATGTAGTCCCATCATAACGAAATTACGTCATCACGTTCTGAAAGATCGGATTTTTCGACAACTTAGTCCGACCATGTGTATGCAACAGTTTCGGACACAATCCGTCGGACTAAATCCGACGGATTTGGTTGGCAGAATCTCCGACCGTGTGTACAGGGGCTATCACGGTGCTGGTGTCATTGCTGTATGTCACGCTGCTGGTGGTCATCTCCTGCACCCTCTTCTTTGCCTACCCTGACCTTCCCTCTCCTCCATTGCCTTCATGCTCTCCACAGTCCTGAATTGTCACAATTTCACATATAAAAAAAGAATGCTTGTAGTTGTCGATCCCAGATTCACCTCATACATGTGTTATGTCATTGGCCATGTGGTGGGACTATGTTTGCACAGCTAGTAATTATTTTGTGGCTGCAAATTTGACCTGTAGGTTTGCAAAGTTTGCCTCCCATTGAAGTCAATGGGGCCCGTGAACTATCGGCCAAGTTCGCGGTCCGCGTTTGCGAAACGTCCCGTCGGAAGTTCGTCCATCACTAGTTATAAGTAATTTTTTTGCAAAAAATACGGAATTTAAACTTGTAAACAATAAGTGCCAAGAAAGGCCTGGTCTTCAAGTGGTTAAAGGTTAAGTTCACATTTAGAAATACGTTACACCTGTATTTAGGGTATAACATGTTGCTAATGCTAAGCACTCCAACTCTCACCCCCCTTCCCCATGACAGCTGGTGGGGGTTCCTCTCCCTTGCTATCACATTTAAAATTGAAGCCCCACATAGAATTGTCATTTATTCACAGGGATCTGTGATTGAATAAACTACAAACCCCATCTTCAATTGTGGCAGATGGCTTGTAGTACCCAATGAACTATGAGTGCTCTGATCAGCGCATATGGAGATAAGGCAGAAAGCTGGAGGATGTGTCTGCAGGAGCCTAAGGCTGGCCATACATTATACAATTTTCTTCTATAGATTTTCTTTAGATTTACCAAAACCATATAATATGAGGTCAAACCTAAACACTTTTAATTTGTGTGCAATCAGGCAGGCCCTTGTACTACACAATTAAAGGTAAATCTAAAGGAAATTGAATAAGAAAATTGTATGGTGTATGGCCAGCCTAACGTTGCACCCACCATACACCGATCACATTTAGAATGCTTTTCAGGCTTCTGGGGAATAAATAACTGCACATTTTTTTTTCCTGCAAAAATATGTGCATTTATATTTCCGTAAAGGTGAATTTTTAGCCTTTAACCACTTGCCGACCAGGCTTTTTCTGACAAAAAAGTTTAAATTAGTATTTTTTTGCTGGAAAATTACTTAGAACCCCCAAACATTATACATTTTTCTTTAGCAGAGACCCTAGGGAATAAAATGGTGATTATTGCAAATTTTTTATGTCGCACGTATAGCGATACCCTCACTTAAGAGGGCCGCAAGTTTGGTTTGGGTCCTGAGCACAGCTCCGCCAACCCCCCGGCAATCTGCTCTACCCACTTTGGCACAGTTAGTAACTAGCAATACACATTAAATCACTTATACTTTAAAATATGTGTGTGTGCGTGGGTGGATAACTCAAGCTCATAGACAATCTTTGAAAGTATATAACTGACTTTACTTGGTGTGTTTTATAAAAGGAATAACATGAATCAAACATTTGGATTGCAACACATAAGCAGGTCCCTGCAGTAACCAGTAATAAAGATGAACAGAGTAATCAGCATAATAAAGTATTGCTATGCAACTCTAACGCTGCCCTTTTTCAGCTACTTCCCCGCATGGGTAAACTAACATACAGCACTATCTACCTATGCAGTCAGGCCTGACTGATCTAAATGGAAGTCCAGTAAAACAATATTCGCTAGCAATCTTTCGGTGGTGCACTTGAAGAACAACTTTGTAATCCAAACGAATAATAAAGATAAAGCATCTGTCTTTAAACAGCTCTCACCACTCGGACAAGTCCAAGTCCGGTTTCTCTGCCTTTTCGTCTAGGAACAGGAATCCACCGACCTCCCAGTCTTCAATCCTTCTGGTGTACTGCAGCAAAGATGAGAAAATGTCTCTCAGGTGCAACTAAGCTGGCAGAGAGCTCTTTGGAAAAGAGCACAAGGCCTAGGCCAGGCATGTCCAAAGTCCGGCCCGCGGGCCAATTGCGGCCCGCGGTTCGGTTTTGAACGGCCCGCCTGGTCTTTCTCAATTTAGTGTGCCACGGGAGCAGGGCTGTCAGATGAGCCCGATCCCCGGCACTGTGAGAAGCTCCGTGAGCTTCAAAAGTGAAAGTAAAGTGCAGAGGAGTGTGCTGTGCTCTCTGCTTCCCCCTACAGTGCAGTACCCGGCTGAATGAGGAAGCTGCAAAGGTACTGTACTATGCTACAAGCTACATTAGTGTTAAAAAGGGCTTTATTCATGTGTGTGTGTGTGTGCACATGTGTCTGTATGTGTGTGTATGCACATGTGTCTGTATCTGTGTGTGTGCACACATGTGTCTGTATGTGTGTGTGCGCACATGTGTCTGTATGTGTGTGCACATGTGTCTGTATGTGTATGTGTGTGTGCACATGTGTCTGGATGTATGTGTGTGTGTGCACATGTGTCTGGATGTATGTGTGTGTGTGCACATGTGTCTGTATGTGTGTGTGCACATGTGTCTGTATGTATGTCTGTATGTGTGTGCATTTATGTCTGTATGTATGTGTGTGTGCACATGTGTCTGTATGTATGTCTGTGTGTGTGCATGTATGTGTATGTCTGTATGTATGTGTGTGTGCACATGTGTCTGTATATCTGTATGTGTGTGCATGTATGTCTGTATATCTGTAGGTTTGTGCATGTATGTCTGTATCTGTGTGTGCACATGTGTCTGTATGTATGTCTGTATGTATGTGTGTGTGTGCGCATGTGTCTGTATGTATGTCTGTATGTGTCTGTAAGTATGTGTATGCATGTGTCTGTATGTATGTCTGTATGTGTGTGTGTGTGTGTACGTATGTGTGTGTGCACATGTGTATGTATGTCTGTATGTGTGTGCATGTATGTCTGTATGTATGTGTATGCATGTGTCTGTATGTGTGTGCGGCGTGCATTTGTCTGCAAGTGTGTGCATGTATCTGTGTGTATGTTACGTTTAATCCGGACCCCCCCCCCCCATTCTTATACCATCAAAACTGCTTTTGTAGGGCTTGTGTGTGATATTAGCCAGGACTGCTGCTCCTCTGAAAAGCAATCCATGCACAGATCTCTTTTCAGAGGCATTTGAATGGCGGTAAAGAGGCATTATGTTGCCTCCTCACCACCTGTTTTAAGCCCATAAATGCAACATCTGTGTGGCTGCGTACTGTGTGTAGGGCAGCCCATTAATTTCAATGGACTTCCCTACTCACAAATACAGGGAAAGAAGTTCCCGAGCTTTTTTTTTTTTTTTAATTGCACTGCACCAAAAGCACCCTACATTTTCCAATGTGTGGGGTACCATTAAGAATTAACGGTACCCCCTAAAGTGCAGAGCATTCATCTGTGTGTTGGGAACGAGCGTGACAAAGGCAAGAGAATTCTTGTTGGGCCGTGTATTAGTGCTCGGATGGACACACTTAGACCGAATTTTCAATGGTTCAAAGAATGTCAGGCAAAATGGTCGGCCCTCAGGCATGTTCACTTCATCAAATCTGGCCCTCTTTGAAAAAAGTTTGGACACCCCTGGCCTAGGCTTCAGGCCTTGTGCTTTCAGCAGTTCAGCACAGACCTCCTCTTGCTAGGAGAGAGGGGGGTGTCCAAAGAGAGCGAACTAGGCCTCTCCCCCTCCTTATATTTCCTCCCCCATAAGTCTCTGGGGCATAACTCAAAGCATCCTGGGAACCAGCGGGGTTCTGGGAACAGTAGTTTTATAGTTCTTAAAGAGACCCCGCTACACACGGTATTTGCACAATGGTTTTGCAAGTGCATTTTTTGGGGGAAAAAATACACTTCAATAAATTTTAAAAAACACACTTGTGAAATGGTGACAAATTAAGGTACCTCAAAATCTCCATAGGCGACGGGTTAAGCGCCTTTACATGTTACCCGTTTAGAGTTACAGAGGAGGTCTAGAATTATTGCTCTCGCTCTAACATTAATGATGATACCTCACTTGTGCTGTGAAGACAGTTTACATATACATGGGGGCGCTTTAAAAAAAAAAATCTTTTACTTTTTTTTTTACTGTGCTTTTCGATTTTTTTTTGTTTTTTGATGACTTTTATTCCTATTACAAGAAATTTAAACATCCCTTGTAATAAAAATAAGAATGACAGGTCCTCTTTATGGAGAGATCTGGGGTCAAAAAGACCCCAAATCTTGTCTTTACCTTTAAAAGCAAAGGATCAGAAAAAGATAAATAATCATTTTGATCTTTTGTTTAAAAAAAAAAAAAAAAAAAAAGTTTACATCCACACTGTCATGACATCACTCTGGTCCTCCAAGGCCATAGAGGCAATCAAAGACAATCTAGACTTTTATTGCCCATGTGACCAGCCGGTATTGTGTGAAAACAGCCAACTTGCCAAAATCTCCAACCATGTAATTTCCGGTGACTCTACAGCAGCAGTAAATGCAGATTTCAATGACTTGGCTGTTTTCACAGAACACCGGCAATGTATACACCACAGTACACGATATAATAAAATGGACATTGTTAGTCCGCTCACTAGTAACCAACATGGCTGCCTCCATGGCAGGAACAACTTTTTTGCTCCTTAGCCAGTGTCCTGTCAAAGCAGTCATGTACTGTAGTGTATACGCTGTTGGTGTTCTGTGAAAATAGCCAAGTCGTCTAAATCTGCAGATGCTGCTGCTGGAGAGTCACTGGAAATTATGTAATTAGAGATTTTAATGGGTTGGCTCTTTTGACAGAACACCAGTCGCACTATTGGATCGTTTCTTGAGTGCGCTGGTGAAAACGGTAAGCCTGAGAAACACTGGCGAGAGGGGCACTTCTGAAAGCGTTCTAGTGGGTCATGAGCAACGTGGAGCACCGTCAACGAGAAGGCCAGCCGCTGGCTGGAGAAAACAATACTGGGGTTATGGCTGATGGCTTCAGCCATGACTCAGGGAAACCACAAAAAATTATTTAATATCAGCCTGGACAGGAAATGAAGTACCGCTCCGGTCCTCCAAGGCCATAGAGGCGATCAAAGGGTATCTACTCTTTGATTGCCTATAGGAGCAGTTGGCCGCACTGCCGGATCGTTTCTCAGGTGGGCTTGAGAAACAACAGTGAGCACCGTGGGCATGGCCTAACGTCAGTAAAAAAAAAAAAGGAAGTGCTCTGTCAGTAAATATTCCATATTTTGGCAACCCTGAAACAAGATGATGCAATCTCTTGGAGTTTTTCAGTCAGGCCTCAGGAAGTATGTAAATGTCCCATACTAATAGCTAGCTATATTGATCGTTCGTTATTTAACTTTGGTCAAAGCTGGAGAGTTTTTCTATGCAGGCACCCTTTAGTTTTGGTAAATGGTGAACCAACCCATAATTAGAGTTGTGATCTCTATGCTTGTCCTATGTCAGTAACAAAGTATATCAAGAGTGAAGAGGAGTGCCAGGAAAGTTACATTCAGTAGGGAAGGTTAGTACTGCCCCCCCCCCCCCAAAAAAATAAGCCTACTAGTTTACTTTAAAAACATCAACGAGCTATCAACCATCTTGCAGCGTAGGACAATGACCATCAGCTGACGCCGGAAGTGCTCCCGCGGCCATTTTGTTTCACTCAAGACAACCCAGCTTGCCTAA
Source organism: Lithobates pipiens (assembly GCF_037356315.1). Taxonomy (NCBI): domain Eukaryota; kingdom Metazoa; phylum Chordata; class Amphibia; order Anura; family Ranidae; genus Lithobates; species Lithobates pipiens. Next base: position 585,069,317 of record NW_027507748.1, on the reverse strand, counting down.
GCTCTTCCCACCAGCCATCTTAGTAACCCGCCGTCATTGTTTCCTAGACAGAAGAGTCTTTGCTGCCTTTTACAGCCACCGTGAGCATAAACATTTGACATAATAGAAGGACAGTCGCCTCATTTCCAATAATTAGCGAAAGAAAGCGCCTAATAAAAAGAACGTCACGCGCCGAGGTCTCCATCTTGGTACTCGCAGATATCACGCAGGAGCACGCCGTACACCAGGCGACTCCTTAGAAGGGTGTAGAAACATGGCGCCCCTGCACGCAGTATTAACAATACACATGACCCGCCGCATTGATGTTGGGCTTTGAGACGTTTGTGTGTTTGTTTGTGTTTTTTCCCTACCCCGAGCATACCAAACCGCCAGCTCAACATTATGTTTGTGACTCATAGCTTCAGCGGTTTTCCTTTTTCTTGTCTGATATTTATATTCACGCCAAGTTCATAAATGGCTTCCCCTGGAGCGTCCCCTGGCGGCTGGCGGCGAGAAACGCTGACTTCCGGTGAGGGCGGGTTGATAGCAGCGCGCGCCTCCTTCCCTCCCCCCTCCCAGAGCAGCAGAGGCAGCAGCAGAAGCCGCAGCTCCCGCCAGCCCCTCCCGCCGTCGCCATTCCTCGCCCGCCCGGCTCTCTCCTTCCCTCCCTCCCCGGGGCCCCCTTCGCCTCCGGATCGTTCCTTCCTCCCCATTCCTCCCTTGTTTTTCCTCCCCCCCTTCTCCCTTCCCTCCCCGGTCTCCGTCCCGCTCTTGCCCTCTCTCCACCTCGTCCAGCGTGAAGGTAAGCATCGCTCTCTATCCACTCCCTTCCCGGCTTTGTTGTCAGGACAGCGACGGGGCTCATAGGCCTCAGGCCGGCCATGTGAGGGGACCGCACTACTCCCCCCTCCATGGCCGCTCCACCTTAACCCTTCACAGAACAGGGCCACACCACGTGACCGGACTCGGGCCTGCCAATGGAGGTCACACGCCGGGACCTGCCTGCTCCTAGGGGAGGGTCGGGGGCATGTAAACAAGGCCTCTCCTCTCGCACACAGCCCGGAGTACAGTGCAAGGTCGCCGCCTCCTCTTGGGGGGCCTGGATGAGTGCTGTGTACAGATCCACACAACACATGGCTCTGGGCACACCCATTATCCGAGGACCTGGCCGCCACACCTGGGGGGTGTGTTATGTACAGGATCCACATGGCTGTCACATTGTGCGACCTGTGTGTGTAAGATCACACACCTGGGCTGGCCCTATCCATTGTAGGTAGGCTCACGCACCTGGGCTGGCCCTATCCATTGTAGGTAGGCTCACGCACCTGGGCTGGTCCTGTCTATTGTAGGTAGGATCGCACACACCTGGGCTGGCCCTATCCATTGTAGGTAGGATCGCACACACACCTGGGCTGGCCCTATCCATTGTAGGTAGGATCGCGCACACACACCTGGGCTGGCCCTATCCATTGTAGGTAGGATCGCGCACACACACCTGGGCTGGCCCTATCCATTGTAGGTAGGATCGCACACACACACCTGGGCTGGCCCTATCCATTGTAGGTAGGATCGCGCACACACACCTGGGCTGGCCCTATCCATTGTAGGTAGGATCGCGCACACACACCTGGGCTGGCCCTATCCATTGTAGGTAGGATCGCGCACACACACCTGGGCTGGCCCTATCCATTGTAGGTAGGATCGCACACACACCTGGGCTGGCCCTATCCATTGTAGGTAGGATCGCACACACACCTGGGCTGGCCCTATCCATTGTAGGTAGGATCGCACACACACCTGGGCTGGCCCTATCCATTGTAGGTAGGATCGCACACACACCTGGGCTGGCCCTATCCATTGTAGGTAGGCTCACGCACCTGGGCTGGTCCAGTCTATGGTAGGCTCACGCATCTGGGCTGGTCCCGTCTATGGTAGGATCACACATCTGGGCTGGTCCCGTCTATGGTAGGATCACACATCTGGGCTGGTCCCGTCTATGGTAGGATCACACATCTGGGCTGGTCCCGTCTATGGTAGGATCACACATCTGGGCTGGTCCCGTCTATGGTAGGATCACACATCTGGGCTGGTCCCGTCTATGGTAGGATCACACATCTGGGCTGGTCCCGTCTATGGTAGGATCACACATCTGGGCTGGTCCCGTCTATGGTAGGATCACACATCTGGGCTGGTCCCGTCTATGGTAGGATCACACATCTGGGCTGGTCCCGTCTATGGTAGGATCACACATCTGGGCTGGTCCCGTCTATGGTAGGATCACACATCTGGGCTGGTCCCCTCTATGGTAGGATGGGACCAGTAGGAAACTGGCTCTGAAGTCAAATCACTTTGCTACGGGTTTGCCTTAGTCAAGATGTTGGTGCTAATTGAAAAATCGGCTTGGGGGAGGATGCCTAGACAGGTAAGCGTCCTAAAATGAAAACTCTGCATCTACAGTATTTGTAGGTACTGAGTTTTATTTTTTTCTGAAGAAGCCTAGAGCTCCTCTTTAAGCTGTTACAGAAATGTATTACCTTCTAACTGCTACACTTACATGAATTTCCTCTGAAAAACAGACATGCTGGTGAAAATAACGGGGGAGAGCCTAAAAATTAATGCAAGCATCAAATCTAGGAATTGATGAGCTGAAATGTTTGGTTTTTATACAGCCTTAATGGCACCCAACACATCTGCTACAGAGCAGCAGGTTTTGCTTGCTGGTGGGATAAACGGGCAATTATGCACACGTTCCTGACCTGCACAAGTGTGAACATTGCCAAATACAGCAAGGAGTACAGAACGTGAAACAAAAATCCAAGATTTTGTGTGCATACATGTTTATGTATCTTTATGCATATATACACACATATACTGCAACACTGACAATGAAGGAGTTTTATCTGTTTACACAGGTCTTCATGGAACATTTTAGGCTCCAATCACACTTATGCGATTTGTCATGTAACTTTGGACATAAGTCACAGCCTATTCTATTCGTTGGACCCCGTTCAGATCAGTTCTTGCCCTACTTTGTTTGAACTTTATACTCCCTGGACATGAGTCGCACTGGAAATTGTGCATCTCTGGGGTCACGCAAGTGTGAACGGAGCCTTAGGATCTTTCTTTCAACACAATCCTGAGAATAAACATCAGTAAATTGTGTCCACAGCAACTGGCCCTTCAAGGTCATCTGTCACATTCTCCTTGTGATGGGGGGGTGGTGGTGTGCAACAATTTGGGTCCAGATGAGTGTTGTACACTGATCTTGGAGTCTGCAAAATAGAGCTCCTGGCTCTGGTCGCACCCATGTCCTTCAGTGTGATAATGTGGTCCACATGGCTGTTGTATGTCCTGTACATGCTGTGTGTATTTTTTTTATTCACCTGGATCTGTATCCACACCTGTATCAAGTCTGCGTATGCAGATATGTTGGAGCCCCCCTGTTTACTTCAGTCACATGTCTTTTGATGAATGTGAAGATAATACCGATAGGGAATTTAAAGCTGAATGCCGGAAAACCTAAAACCCCTCTCAGTGAGGCTGTGCATTAGTTTGAACTAATTTTTTCCAAAAAATGCTGACAGGCAAGGGTTGTGGAACAAGAGACCCTAGTGTTCTCTTCTGTCATAAATGCCCAACCCCTGCCTGTCAGCGGGTAATGTGATCTGAGCCGCATAGATCAGACCACATTTATGTGGCTGTGTGCCATGGTGATGTGACATCAGACAGGTCAATCAAGCAGCCAAAGAGACCGTACCTGGAAGTATAACTGGACAAAGATGGAAGTTCCTGGGAATGGTGACTCTGCAGCGCTAGAGGGCTCCATTTGACGAGTGTCATAATGTGTGCTAGTATCTATTACCTAGGGGTACATTATGACTTAGACCTGGATTTAAAGTTTTTTGTCTTTTACTTTAAAGGAGAAGTTCACCTTTTTAAAAATAAAAAAATAGTACGGGTTTCACCCTGAACGTGTTTCTGAAGGTTAACATTCTTTCAAGGGGTATCCAAAACACATTGTATCGTTTTGGATGTATCTAAAAACAGAAACTATAGGAATCAATGGGGGCTGCTCACAGCTGTCTACAAACAAAAATGTGCACTGAATTTAGCTGCTTACGAAAGTAGGACTTTTTGCACATTTTACACAGACTCTTCTGCTAGATCTGTCAGCAAGTACCTGCATTAATGCAGAAAATGCACCTGTTTTTGTGACTGAAGCTTAAAGTGGTTGTATGGTCAATTTTTTAACTTTTACCTACAGGAAAGCCTATAATAAGGCTTACCTGTAGGTAAAAAAAATATCTCCTAAACCTGTACGGTTTAGGAGATATTCCCCTCGGTATGCGCCGCTGACTGCAGCGGCGCATGCGCACAAGGGGGTTCTCGCCGTGAAAATCCGGCAGCGCTCGTCCGGCCGGACTGAAATCTCCCGCGCGCATGCGCGGGAGTGACGATATCGCGGCTCCGGCCACTCACAACGACGGAGCCGCGATACCCAGAAGAGAAGCAGAGGGAGCGTGTCAGCTCCCTCGGCGTGGATCGGGCCAGATGTCGGGGCCTCGTTCTAAGGTAAGTATTTCATAATGAGCTAGTATGCGGTGCATACTAGCTCATTATGCCTTTTGCTTTGCAGGTTTAAAAAAAATAAATAAAATTTGCGGGTTTACTACCGCTTTAAAGCAGTATTGCTTACCTGATCTCTGCTCCCACAGGCGCCTCTGTACTGCTAGACTGGTCCCCTCAGCTTTTTCTCCCCTGCATTTCCATGATCTAAGTTCCTCTGTCAAGATTGATGCAGTGTCCATAGCCCTGCATTAGAAGTAAGGGTACCGAGGGTCAGTACTGTCTGCCACTGGATCAGGCAAGTAAACAAACAGTTATCCCTTGCAGTGTGGGGGCAGCTCACTGCAAGGTAGGACTTTTCTGGTTTCCCAAAGTTCACCTTTAACATTCATTTGAGTTTGGGCAATTGGCGCTATGCCCAGCTGACCCCCCCAACTTCTGTGATTGCCTCCTCAAACTTGCACAGATTATCCTCCTGACATTGTCATGTTGATGTCGGTCTGCACATGGTCTTGCAGTTCAAGGGTAATAGGTGGCGCCTGCAGTTTTGGCTCGTGTCCAGGCTTAAGTTGTCACAGGCTATTTCCAGAGCAGCTTCTAAACTGGTCCTAATTGCTAGGATGTAATTAATTTTACATCCCTATGCTGCCTGTTAAAATGGATAACCAGTTATAAGTTTTGTTGAATCCTTCGTTTATACTTTCACCTATAGAATTTTTTTGCTTAAGTTTTTTTTTTTTTTGTGACTCTCAACCTCCATATGTGCCACAAGGCACAGTGCCGGGATCATGCTGCTTTATAGTGCATGCTGGCAGAGGCGCATTCTTTAAGTTCGGGTCAAATCATGGCTGTGGCTGAAAATTCAGTATTACATATAACTTGTGACCAGATTTTGGTTTCCAGGATATTGGGCGGTTCTATTTGTGTGAAAGATATGGTGGGTACTTTTGTAGCGGTATTAAACTTCTTTTTTTTTTTTGTTTACTATATAAGATGCTGTGGGCAAGAATTCCTTTTACTTCCCCCAAATGCTCGTCTGTACTTTGATTGTAGGAGGGGCTCCTTGGCTTGTAGGGTCCTACGGAGTCTTTCTGGTGTCATCCTTTCATGCAAACCCCTGGGAATAATGGCTGATGTGGATAAGCTGCTTGAACCAATTGGCACAAGCTGATGGAGAGTAAGATGCCCTTGCTGCACCTTATTAAAAGCAGCTTGCTCAGGGGCACTTTGTCTATTTGGGACACATGATCTTGGGATTTTGAATGTAGAGGTGACTAAGTTTAGGAAAGTGGCATATATGGACCCAGAGGCTGTGCTTGTAGCCTTAGTGTTTTTGGAGGGGTATTAAAGCAGGAGTAAGCTTCACTTTTACCTACAGGTAAATTTATAAAGCTTACCTGTAGGTAGAATGAATATTCCCTAAATGTGCACCGTTTGGGAGGTGTTCGCGTGTTGTAGCTGGGGATGTTGATAGCGAATGTGTACTGCACGCTGAGTTGAGGGCATACTGAATGTGCTATCGAGCACTGTGCCGCACCTGTGCACATGCGCAGGAGTGAGGTCATTGCACCATGGCCATTCAAATGGCTAGGACCCACGAACCCCAAAGGAAGACCAGGTAAAGATGGAAGACCTATCAGTGGTGACGGCGTTCCACTGTGAGATCAGTTTTACAGGTAAGTCTTTCATAATGTACTAGTATGTGATGCATACTAGCACATTATGCCATTAACTTGCGGGGGGAGGTTTCTTCCAGGACTTGACTAACACTTTAAATGTACTACATTTGTAAATACTGATGCGTTTACAAATATAGAAGAAAATATTTTTTATTACTACTTTAAGGGCCAATTCACACCAGAGCATGTTAACTTAAAGTGGTGTTAAAGGCAGAAGGTTTTAATGCGTAAAGATGAGAACCTGTGCAGCAGCCACCCTCCAGCACCCCCTAAAACATACCTGTGCCCATCGTTCTCCAGCGATGTCCACGAGTGCCTTAGCCATCTGAGACGCTCCTCCTGATTGGCTGAGACACATAAGCGGTGTCATTGGCTCCTGCGTCAGTCAGCCAATCAGGAGACAGAGGGCGTGGGGCCTCTCTGCCTGATTCTAAAACATGAAACGTTATTGCAAAAACTTTGAAAGACTCACTGCAAAGCTGCTGGTGTTTTTATAACGTTATTTTAACATCCAGTGTGCATGGAGCCTAAAACTTTCACTCTGCTAAAAAGTTATTTTAATTGGATCTGATTTTTGTATTTTGTGCCTCCTAATTGTACTGCTATGCAGCAGCAAACAAAGCTTGCTCTGTTTCTCTTGTCAGTAGTGGAATGCAATTTGCTACTTTCTAGTAATTGTGAACATTCTGTGCTGAGAATTGGGTTAAAGGAGTTGTAAAAAAAAAAAATTCTGCCTTTTATCTTAATGTACTTAATGCATTAACATAAACCTGTGTAGCAGACTCTGCAGCACCCAGTTACTTGAGCCATTTCTCTCTCCAGCAATGTCCACAAGTGTCTAAGCTGTCCTGGACACTCCTGATTGGCTGAGACACAGCAGCAGTGCCGTTGGCTCCTGTGGCAGTCAGAGAGGGGGTGGTGCCAGGTCTGGCTCTGTATGAATGAGTACATGGAGCTTTGGCGCCCCCATAGAGAGCTGCTGTCTGAGGGGGCACTTGATAGGAGAGATGAACAAGAGGATCTGGGCTTCTCTGTGCAAAACCACTGCACAGAGGGGGAAAGTATAACCTGATTTTTTTTTTTTTAACAAGATTTTACAATCCCTTTCACGTTACTAAACTCAACAGTAAAATCGGTCTGTATATGCTGCATAGCATGCTTATTATACCCATTGTGGAATTTAAAGGGTTAATCCTCTGCTTTGTGTAAAAAGGCTGTTTTATCCTGTATGTATAGATCATCCCATTCCTGCACTGTCCATCTGGGCAAGGCCAGTTAACACAGGCAGAGTAGCTGACCTGCACATGCTCAGTTGTGTCTTATGCTGGAGAGAACATGCTTGTTCTCAGATAGCCAGGTCACATGATATCTACATTACATGTGGGCATGTTTACAGCCTGTAGTGAAAATCTCCTCCTTCCTGATCTCTCAGCACTGGATAAACTGGAGTTTATCATGTAACACTGCTATACAGATCATCTATTCTAAAAGGTATCTAGTGGCAGTATTTTAACCACTTGCCGCCTGCCCGATAACACTGCGGCATAGTGGTTTCAAAATCCTGACCGGAAATGAAAACCCGGTGGTGTGCATTGTGTCGATGGTTGCGGGGTGTCAGTCTGCCACCCTGCAACTATGATCTCGGTAAAGAGTCTCCGACGGAGACTCTTTACCACGTGATCAGCCGTGTCCAATCACGGCTGATCACAGTGTAAATAGGAAGAACCGGTGATCGGTATGTCACCCTAGACCACAATGGATGCCAGTCAGTGCCCATAATGGGCATCACTGATTGGCATGGATTGTTTGGCACTGGCATTCATTAGTACAGTATAATACAATGCTGCCTATCAGTGCCCGTCTGTGGCGCTTATCCATACCCATCCATGCCAATTTGTGCCGCCCATCAGTGCCACTTCATTGGTGCCGCCTTATCAGTGCCCATCAGTGTAGCCTTATCAGTGCCCATCAGTGAAGGAGAAAACTTACTTATTTACAAAGTTTTGAAACTGAAACAAAAAAAAAACATATATTTTTTTCAAAATTTTTGGTATTTTATTTTTTTAGCAAAAAATAAAAACCGTAGGTGATCAAATACCACCAAAAGAAAGCTCTATTTGTGGGTAGGAACAAAATGATAAAAATTTCATTTGGGTACAGTGTAGCATGACCGCGCAATTGTCATTCAAAGTGCGACAGAGCTGAAAATTGGTCCAGGCAGGAAGGTGTTTAAGTGCCCGGTATTGAAGTGGTTGATGTAAAAAGATTTATAGACGGGGCCCAGATGAAATATTTTCATATTACTGGGTTTAGTAACACTTTAACTTGTTAAATTTTCTTTCTCACCTTAATGCTTTTTTGCCATCTTTGTTTTAGGGCTCATGCACGTCAGAATGTGGTGTCCTGTGTGCATTCTCAATACTGTGTTCAAATTGCACTGGGTGCGCAATCTACTGCAGGTGTCCTGTTCTTAATTATTCCCCAAATGCAAACGCACAATTTTTTATTTATTTTTTTACCTTCATGCATAGAATCCATGAAGGTAAAAAAACCTTCAACCACAAAAACCACTTTAAAATGGGAATGCCACAGATCTCTTGAAATTTTGGCCTCCAGGGATTCTAGCTAGACTTCTAATGTGTAGGCATTAATTTGTATTGTAGGTTTATAGCTTGTTTAGTGCTATGACTGGTTTTCTTTCATGTAGATGTGGCTCATTTCATCCAGTGCTAGTTCTAATTGATGGGGCATTGAGGGCTTTACCCTCTAGCAACCCTTGTCCTCTGATCTTTTTGTACTGAACAGATCTTGTGACTGACATTTTACTCAGGCACTGTTCTCAAGTGACTGTATTCAGTAATGTTGTAGTGGCTTAGATGCTGGGCAGCTTCCAGTGCTGGCGTTAAAAAGTGGTGTGATTTTTCTTTCAAGAGGATAGTCTGAAATCTGTGCGCTACATGTGGTGTGCCTGCATAGTCAGAGATCAAATGCTCTTAACCACTTTCAGACCGGACCATTTTGCTGGTAAATGACCAGAGGTCTTTTTACACTTTGGCACTGCGCTGCTTTAACTGGTAATTGCGCGGTCATGCAATGTTGTACCCAAACAAAATTTGCGTCCTTTTCTTCCCACAAATAGAGCTTTCTTTTGATGGTATTTGATTGCCTCTGCGATTTTTATTTTTTGCGATATAAACGTAAAAAGACCGCAAATTTTGAAAAAAAATGATATTTTCTACTTTTTGTTATTAGAAAAATCCAATAAACTCAATTTTAGTCATACATTTAGGACAAAATGTATTCAGCCACATGTCTTTGGTAAAAAAAAAGTCAATAATTGTATATTTATTGGTTTGCGCAAAAGTTGTCACATCTACAAACTAAGGTACGTTTTCTGGAATTTACGCAGCTTTTAGTTTACGACTGCCTATCTCATTTCTTGAGGTGCTAAAATGACAGGGCAGTACAAAACCCCCCCAAATGACCCCATTTTGGAAAGTAGACCCCCTAAGGAAATTGATAAGAGGCATGTTGAGCCCATTGAATATTTTATTTTTTTGCCTCAAGCGATTGAATAATGACAAAAAAAAAATTTTTTTTTTTTTTTTACACAAAGTTGTCACTAAATGATATATTGCTCACACATGCTATGGGCGTATGTGAAATGACACCCCAAAATAAATTCTGCTGCTTCTCCTGAGTACGGGGATACCACATATGTGGGACTTTTTGGGAGCCTAGCCGCGTACAGGGCCCCGAAAACCAAGCACCGCCTTCAGGCTTTCTAAGGGCGTAAATTTTTGATTTCACGCCTCACTACCTATTACAGTTTTGAAGGCCATAAAATGCCAAGATGGCACAAAACCCCCACAAATGACCCCATTTTAGAAAGTAGACACCCCAAGCTATTTGCTGAGAGGCATGTTGAGTCCATGGAATATTTTATATTTTGCCACAAGTTGCGGGAAAATTACAAACTTTTTTTTTTTTTTTTTTTTTTCACAAAGTTGTCACTAAATGATATATTGCTCATGCATGCCATGGGCATATGTGAAATGACACCCCAAAATAAATTCTGCTGCTTCTCCTGAGTACGGGGATACCACATATGTGGGACTTTTTGGGAGCCTAGCCGCGTACGGGGCCCCGAAAACCAAGCACCGCCTTCAGGCTTTCTAAGGGCGTAATTTTTTGAGTTCACTTCTCACTACCTATTACAGTTTTGAAGGCCATAAAATGCCAAGATGGCACAAAACCCCCACAAATGACCCCATTTTAGAAAGTAGACACCCCAAGCTATTTGCTGAGAGGCATGTTGAGTCCATGGAATATTTTATATTTTGCCACAAGTTGCGGGAAAATTACAAACTTTTTTTTTTTTTCACAAAGTTGTCACTAAATGATATATTGCTCACGCATGCCATGGGCATATGTGAAATGACACCCCAAAATAAATTCTGCTGCTTCTCCTGAGTACGGGGATACCACATATGTGGGACTTTTTGGGAGCCTAGCCGCGTACGGGGCCCCAAAAACCAAGCACCGCCTTCAGGCTTTCTAAGGGCGTTACAGTTTTGAAGGCCATAAAATGCCAAGATGGCACAAACCCCCCCCCCCAAATGACCCCATTTTAGAAAGTAGACACCCCTAAATTTAGGGGTACACTAGTGAGACTAGGTAATAAATGGCGGGTGCCCTGAAACTATAAAAAAATAACTAACCAACCAGCGTCACCTGTAACAGTTATATGGTGATCACTGGTGAAAGGGTTAACTAGGGGGCAATCAGGGGGCTTTATGCGGTAGTATATGGGGGTCCCTGGCGCTATAAAAAGCTGCGGCGAACCTAAATACCTACCTGCCTAACTAGCGTCACCTGTGACACTAATACGGCGATCAGAAAAATGATCGCTTATTAGGCTGGGTTCACACTGGAGCGATGCGGAAACGCCGCGAATCCGCGGCGGGTTCCCGCATCGCATGCCTCCCGGCGGCAGTTCACACTGCCCTATGCGAACTGCTGGGAGTGTCAGTGAAATGTTACTGACACCCCCAGATCAGTTCGCATATCGCAGTGCGATCTGCAAACTCGGATCGCATGGTGTGAACACCCATGCGATCCGATTCTGCTGCGGGCCAAAAAAAGGGTCCCGTGCGAATTTGCGGCGGGTGCGGCGGGTGTGGCGGGTGCGGCGGGTGCGGCGAATGGCTGAACTCGAATCGCACAGAGATCGGATGTGATTTGCACTGCAGTGCGGTGCGAATCACATTCGTTCTCATAAACCGCTGCAATGTGAACCCAGCCTTAGTGACACTGGCGACGGGGGGTGATCATGGGGTTAAACCTTTATTGGGGGGGTTAGGGGGGTACATTAGAACTAAAGGGGGCTAACCCTAACTGCCCTAACAGTTATTACAGTCACAAATGACACCAATGCAAAAAAAAAAAAAAAAAAAAAAAAATGACATTGGTGTCACTGTGACTGGGGGGCAGGGGTAATTGGGGGGGTGATCGGGGGGTAAAGGGGGGGTGTGAGTGTGCCTGGCATGTTCTACTGTGTGTGGGATGTGTTGGTGCAACTCACTGATCCGCTCTCCTCCGTGTCGGAACGAAAAATACCGACACGGAGGAGAGAATACATCACTTCCTCTCCTGTGTTTACATTACAGGAGAGGAAGTGATGTCACCGGGGATTTCCATTCGTCGGGAGCGATCGCGAGGGGGTGGCCATGAATGAATGGCCGTCCCCTCGTCCGGGATCGCTCCCGAACGAAAACCGACCGCCGCAGGCACCGGGCGGGGGCCCGATCGGGCCCCCGACCCGCGGGAGGCAAAACACGTACATCTACGTGCTTATGCCTGCCCGTGCCATTCTGATGACGTAGATCGGCGTTAGGCGGTCGGCAAGTGGTTAAAGGGTTTAACTTCTTTGTATGTGGGTAACCTCATCCACAAATTAAGAAATGTTATGTAAATCCTTTCATGCGCTTCTGTTTAATACAACTGTCATATTAAATTTGAAAAACAATTACACACCAGCCATGCCTATTGATGTTTTAGGTAAGGTTAAAAAAAAGAACCTGCAGCTGCTTTGGAGTAACTTTAGGCTTATCATACCCATCCTGATCTGACTACATAATATCTTTACAATCACTTATGGCATGTGTTATGGCATAGTGCCATTAATATGGCAACGCTTCAGTTGGCAAAAACTTTAGCTGCATTGGAAAATGCAGGTAGAATGAGCACAACATGGAATGACATTCTTTTTCTATCCTTGGACCTAGGAGAGGGGGATGGGTGCAATAAGTAGTTGGGGGAGAAAATGATTTTGTGTACTTTTTTAACCATGTGAGCACATGGCCAGCATTGTTATTGAGGCAATCTTTAGTGAGGAATATGTAGGCTGCCATTGTTGACCTTAAAATGCTGGTAATCAAGCTATTTGACAAGATGAAGTGAAGGTGGAACTGCTGAAATACCTTGTTGCTGGTAAATGGTATTGAAGCCGTTGGCATGACAGCCAGGGAACTAACATTCCAACATATTGTAAAATGAGTGTTTGTTTTTATTTTTTTTCCATACTGTGATTGGAGACTTCACATTCTACTTTTAGCTTCTCCGAAAGATGACTCCACTAAATTTCTTTTGTCTGCTCCCTCTTCTCCTGCTTCACAAAATGAAGCCATTGTCTGTGATCTACAAACTGATACATGGGTGGAAACTGCCCTACAAAATTTTATAAAATATGGGCACCCTGGGTGGAAGCTAGAGGTTTGACACTCTGATCAACTTCTATAGCAGCGATGGACCAGTGGATTGGTGCATTGGTTTCTGGTCCAGACCTAACAGTGTACCAGCTACAACTTTGGCATCCTCTTTTCCTGTTCCCCATTTCTCCCTGGATTCTCAAACTTTCCCTCTTGATTTGCTTTTTGCCTTTGGTGGGACTGTGTATATGAAGAATCTTGCACTGTAGTTGATGCCTAGATTTTTGATAACCATGGTTAAGCTTTTGAAGACCAGTGATGTATACCCCTCAGATTTGTATGGACAGGAGTTTATTAGGTGTACATTTTCTGTGTCTTTGTGCCACGTAAGTCTTTTTAATTCAATTTTCTTCATTAAAAAAAATAAAATAAAGGTGGAGACATGACTACAGCAGTGGGATCTGAGACCCACAGCACTTACATGTGGTGCTGCCAGGAATCATCCTGTCATGTAAACTGAGCACAATTGCCTTCACAGGTTTACAGAAACAAAACATTCCTCTCCCTCAGAAGCAAGGATTTTTACCTATTCCCTTCAAATCAGAGTTGGACTTTAAACTCAGTGCTAATGCAGCACATCTAGCATTCCTATGATTCATTGGTTATAATGAAATTTGAGCCCTGAATTGTATTAAATTGAGCCAAGTCCATTTGTCTGTTATTGTAATGACCGTGTGCAATGATGGTTATTCATAGCTTACTGTGTCTTGCAAGTGTCAATTTTTTTTTTTGTTTTTCTTCCAGTCTTGTCTTATCTTGTGACCAAAGACTACCTTTACATCTTCTGACTATTGCCCTGATCTAACAGAACTAGTTTCACTATGGACACCGGTGTTATTGAAGGAGGCCTGAATGTTACCCTCACAATCAGACTCCTGATGCATGGAAAGGCAAGTATGATTCTAATTTCTAAACTACTGGTACAAGTGAGTATTTATGGTTTTAATGTATAAAATGCATCCTTTCAGACTCTCTATGATACTTTTTGGCTCTAAAAGCCACAATTAGGCCTCTCCGGTTTGTTTCAATTTGTAGGATCCTGGCTTCCTAGAAGTAACCGTAAAGTGGTTCCAAAGGCATAATGTGTTTTTTTTTTTTTTTTTTTGTTCCCATGTATTAAAGAGGAAGTAAACCCTGATGGGTTTACTTCCTCTTTCATTCCCTGCAAAGGCAAAGCATAATGGACTACTATGCATCGCATAGTAGCCCATTATGTGTCACTTACCTGACACAGGAGCCAGCGAAGTCGCCGCTGTCACCTGTAGTCCGCCGCATCCATCTTGCTGGTGGCGTCTTGCAGCTCCGCCGCTGTCATTCGGCGAAGCCGCCACTCCCGCGCATGCGCACGGGAGTCGACATGCGCGGCAGCTTCATTCTTGGAAATGCCACGCTCAGTGCGCCTGCGCGCCGCTGTCTACGGCGCATGCGCTGTAGACAGCGGTGCCCGTTTTCGGGCAAATATCTCCTAAACCATATAGGTTTAGGAGATATTGCTTGGACCTACAGGTAAGCCTTAATCTAGGCTTACCTGTAGGTCAAAGTGGTTTGTAAGGGTTTACAACCACTTTAAGGTAAATAACCTGAATGCAGCTCCCCTTATACTTGAGCCTATGCTAAATCCAACAAAGTGCATTACAGCAGTGGCTCCTCTCCAGGTCTCATTGGCTCAGACATGAGGGGCGGGGCCAAGCCACGCTCTGTATGAACACTGTCCAGGAAAAGTCAATCAAGGCTGCTTTGTGCAAAACAATTGCACAGAGCAGGCAAGTATACTGTTAAAAAAACAAAAAAAAAACTTTTGGGACCTCATTCACACAGGGAGAGTTATCTTTACTGCTGTTTTTAGCAGTTTTTTTTTTTTCTCCCTTTTTTAAAAATGCCTCCATGTTCTGTCTGTCCGCTGTGCGAATCATTAAATTGCGATCTCGACCCCGTCACGATTTAATCTGGCTTTTCCACGATTCATTCATGTAACAAGTGCAGAGCCATTCTCTGCTTACTCACAGCTGCCAAAACAAAAAATCTGGCAAATGTTTATCAATATTGCTGAGATGAAAGGGAACTTTGGGCTGCATTCACACCTGAGCATTTTTAGTTTGCAAAATCCCATTCATTTAAATGGCCCTGTTCACATCTGAGCGTTTTTGTAGCCTGAAGTCAAAGTACATGAGCTGCTTTTTGGGCAGATTACAGCAGTTTTTCTGCTTTTTATATTGGTGACCTATTTGACCTGTGCAAAATCTCATAATTGCATGACTTTCTGCCTGAAAACGAAATGCTCAGGTGTGAATGCAGCCTTGGATCAAAGGAATGATCTTCGCTCTGTAAATGAGGTCAGTTTAACCACTCGGGCTCGATACACACGTCTCTTCTGTTGGAATTAAAAAAACGCTTCTATAGAGCATTTTTTGTACAAAGTCTTTTAGAAGGGTTTTTTTTTTTTTTTTTTTTTCTTCTGCCAGTGAGCTCCAATCAAACACAAACCAGAAGGGTTTTTTCCTGCCTTTAAACATCCTAATGTGGGTGGACACGTAATAGGATAACATTGAGCTGCTTCTACAAGCAGAACACCACTCCTGAAGCAATGTTTTTTTAAGCCAGTGTGCATGGAGCCTTAAAGATTAAAGGCAGAAGGGTTTCTTATCTTCATGCATTCTATGCTTGAAGATAATCTGTGTAGCAGCCAGCACCCCCTAATTACTTGCCTTTGACCAATCTGTCAAGCGATATCCGCGTAGGTCTTGGCCATCCAGGTCTGTCCTCTGGATTGGCTGACACAACAGCGGTGCCATTGGCTCCTGCGGGTGTAAATAGGGGGAGAGAGGTAACTGGGTCGAGGCTCTGTCTGGATACAGAGCTGTGAATATGGGTGCCCCCATAGCAAGCTGTGGGGACACTTGATAGGAGGAAGGAGCCAGGAGCAGTGAAGAGACTCGAAGTGGAGGATCTTGGCTGCTCTGTGCAAAACTGCACAGATGAGGCAAGTATAACGTGTTTTTTTTTTTTTTTTTTTTTTTTTCATACTTTACCATCACGACACTTGTTGCTTACAAGTTAAAATCAGTATTTTCTGCTAGAATTACTTTGAACCCCCAAACATTATACATTTTTTAGCAGAGACCCTAGAGCCGTAATGATGTACCTTGGCACACCAGATGTTTTGGAACTACATTTCACATGATGCTCATGCACTCTGCAGAGTAGATGAGCATCATGGGAAATGTAGTTTCAAAACAAGGTTCGCCATCACTGCCCTAGAGAATAAAATGGCGGTAGTTGCAATATTTTGTCAGACTATTTATGCAGTGGTCCTTTAAATGCAATTTTTTTTGGGAAAAAACTTTCATAAACCAAAATACTAAACAATAAAGTTAGCCCAATTTTTTTTTTTTGCATGTGAAAGATGTTATGTCGATCTTTATTCTAGGCAAAAGTTGATTTCTCATTTTGTACAGAATCGTACAGCTCTAGTGTCCACGCACACTATGGCCTTTAGAAGAATTTAGTGTCATAGGCTTTTAGAGGCAGGGGGGATAAAACGCCACCAGTATATCCAGGAGCCAAATTATGGCAGGAAAAATGCTTCATAGTAAAACTTGTCAAATGCTTGTGCATTCATTTCAATGGCCTGTATAAATTCTGGCCAATGAAATGACCGCCCAAGAGCATGATGCCTGTAAAAGCTCCTAAAAGCTTGTATGTCTAATAAATATGGCAAGTTCACTGATGGGGAAACCCAATCTCTTGGGGTTTCGCTAAAACTTTAACTGCTGAATCCGAATTGAAATGTAAATGCATTTATTAAAGTATGTAGAGAGCAACATCATACATTAGTATTGGCTTCATAAAGATATCTGACTAGCTGGGAAATCTATCTCAATGTATGTGTCTTAGGATGGCTGGTAAGTGAACGAACTCCTTTGAAGTTCTATCCTGGTGGAATTCATTGTGCTAATGGGCATTCACACAGACATGTTACTTGCACAAGTTCCTTCAGTGAACAAATATTCATAAGACAGAGCATTCTCCCAGCTAGAGGTGTAAATAGTAGTTACATAAATAGTAGTAAGTGTAAATAATAATAAAAAATAGATGTTACACAATAGGTCTTAACCACTTGCTGACGGCTGAACGTCCTGGGCTTTGTGGTATATCTGCCTGAAGCTACAGGCATCATTCAGATATAGACGTTTTCAGCCGGCGATATGAAAACTGTTGAAACTACACGTGAGGTGTCCCCGTAAATGTTGGCGCGAGAGCAATTCTAGCCCTAGACCTCTTCTGTAACTAACGTTTTTCACTGGTTACATGTTTTAAGCGTTGCTTAAATTTTTAAAGTACCTAAGTTTGGCACCATTCCACGAGCGTGTGCAATTTTGAAGAGTGACATGTTTGGTATCTATTTACTCGGTGCAACTTCATCTTTCACATTATGCAAAAAAAAATTGGGACCAACTTCACAAGCATGTACAGGTACGTTGCCCTTTAAGTGGCCAGCTGTGGGTCGCGCGCCGCTGGCGGCACACTTGCGACCCGGTCCTGATGTCCATGGCCGGTGTCCCTCGATCGGGTCACAGAGCTGAAGAACGAGGAGAGGCAAGTGTAAACCTCTCCTCATGCTTCCTAGTGAGGCTGTCACTGATAGTCTTTCCCTGTAACAGGGAACAGACGATCAGTGATATCACAAGCCAAGCCCCGCCCCCCTACAGGGGGTCAGTGACATTTTTACAGTAATCATTGCGTTTTTAATTGCACTGATTGCTGTATTAATGCCAGTGATCCCAAAAATGTGTCAAAATTGCCTGACGTGTCTGCGATAATGTCACAGTCATAATAAAAATCACTGATTGCTGCCATTAATGGTAAAAAATAAATTAAAATGCCATAAAACTATCCCCTATATTGTATAACTTTTTGCTCAAACCAATAAACGCGTATTCCTCCTCCTTCTTCTTCCACAAAAAGTTAAAAAATATTGAATTTTTCAAAATTGTTTCTCTATTTTTGTTTATAGTGCAAAAAATAAACCGCAGAGTTGATCAAATACCACGAAAAGAAAACTCTATGTGGGGGAAAAAAGGACGCCAATTTTGTTTGGGAGCCACGTCTTACAACCGCGTAATTGTCAGTTAAAGTGACGCAGTGCCGAATCGCAAAAAGGGGCTTGGTCATTTAGCTGCAAAATGCTCTGGGGCTTAAGCATGAGACAGTGTTTCCAAAAAAGCATTTGAAAAATTGCTGAGCAAATACCGTGCGAGGGTCTCTGCTTAAAAAAAAAAAAAAGTTTGGGGCTTCTATATAACTTTTCTAGCAAAAAACTATGATTTTTTTTTTTTACTTGTAGGAGAGATGTCAGAATTTGGCCTGGTGGGCAAGTGGTTAATATACATCCAGTATATCTGCTTATTTAAAACTAAATGTTTTATAAATGGCTGTTCCATTTTCCTATTCACCTGTGATAACTGCACTTATGGATTTCACATTTGAAATGGCTTACAGATTTGCTTGCATGCGTATTGTGGACTGGAGTCTTTATCAGGGCTGATTGATTTCTCTACATGGCATCTGATCCCTCTATCTTGCAAAATTTGACCTGATTTTTTTTATTCACGGCTCTTTGGGAGATTTCCTGGAATTCCAGGAAAATTACCTGAAGCTCTTTTGTTCTGTTTTCAGAAAGTTTGTTCTAACAGGTGGTAACAATTCATTTTCTGAGTATTTATGCGTCCCTCTGAAATTCACCTCTTATCTGGTAATTTGTGTAAAACTGAAACCGCTTAGGGTTGTTTATAGAATACATAACTGCCTCATGTGACATGTTCTCTGCTTTAGTGGTTTGGTATTATACAAAATCCGATTAAAGTTTAGAGGGACCTTAGTCTTCCCAACCTGTTTAGGGTGCAACCTGTTGGATTTAATTTTCATGTACTGTCCATCTTAATTGGTATAATATGCACCTAACCATCCCAGCTTGGCATTTTAAGGGCTCATTCACACTATATAGGTGCTTCTCAGTGAGCCATTTTTGTGTTTTCTAGTAGCTCATTCATTTCAGGGGCAAGTAAAAAAGCATGCGCAAAATGTTTAAAATTCTCCCCATTCTAAACCACTTGATACAGTGAGGGGTACCATGCATTTTGGTAGAAGCAAACACCCCTGGGTTGCTAGAGGCACGGAGATGCAATTAATGGCACCTGCGTGCAACTAGAGGTCAGCACATTTCCATGCGGTACTGGAAACGTGTTTTCCGTAACGCAAGTGGTGTGAACCAGCCCTAAAATACATTAAAGCAACAATGCAAAGTTTCTTAGGGGAATATGTGGTGGGAGGGATTGTTGCTTTTAAGGGGATCCCTTTACAGTGCAAGACTGTCAGTTAGGATGAGCACCTCTATTACACGGTTGAAGTTAACTTTGTGAACATCATGGCCACTATGAGTTATGAACAGGATTATGTTTAGGGTGGAGGTTGGCGTGGGTTTTTTTTTTGTCATATACTAAGATTGTTTTGATGCAAGATTCTCAACAAAAGTGACAATATTTTATTTTTTATTTTTTTCCCCCCTCTTAGGAAGTCGGTAGCATCATTGGAAAGAAAGGAGAGTCTGTTAAAAAGATGCGTGAAGAGGTAAGAACTTTTTACTTTTTGTTATGGTTTTTGACTCTTGTGTATTATAGTAAATGTAATGGCTTCTCTATCTTGACAGAAACTGAGTTGTATTAATCCTCGTCAGGGGCCTGCTAATGTAGCAAATTAAGAGCAGGTAACATGGTAGTCTAGCTATGAACTTGTAAGGCAGTTGGCCAATTAGTAATTGTCTAAGTCGGATCTCTCTCCACTTGCCTTTAACACACACACTTTAAAACCTGATCAGTCACTTAACAGTTTAAGTTTTTTTGTTTTGTTTTTAAATCTGAAGCTGTAATTGCTTGCTACAGTTTAGCCAGCTCTTGCAGCCTAGATAGGTGATTAGCTGGACAAGACCACATTCTGGATGAAGGCACTAGTCTGCTGAATTTTTGGCTTATTTTATTTTTTTTGCCTCCTCCATAATGCTGTGCTAAAACTTTTTTTTTTCTCCTAAATGTATGACCCGAAGCTTAGAATGTCAAAGGACATGAGCTGTTGCCCTTTTGAGCCACTGCTTGGATTCCATAGTTTGTTTGGACCTTGTCAGCTTACTGTATCAAGTTCATTTATATCACCTTCATTTGAGATTTTTGACAATTACCAAGTGATGTATATTATGCAAATAAGACTTCCTGTTATGCAACTGCCTCCTGTGCCAATACTTCAATGCATGCCAACTGTTTTTTCCATTTTATAATTTTTTTTTTTTCTCCTGTAGAGTGGGGCTCGTATTAACATCTCAGAAGGCAATTGCCCAGAAAGAATTATCACCTTAGCTGGTCCAACAAATGCCATCTTCAAAGCCTTTTCAATGATAATTGATAAACTGGAAGAGGTAACCGTTGAGTTTCTGGGTATCTAAAAGCTTATATACCAGAGATGGCGAACCTTGATACCTCAGATGTTTTGGAACATTTCCCATGATGCTTTGGCACTCTGCAGTGTAGTATTATGGGAAATGTAGTTCCATAACATCTGGGGTGCCAAGGTTTGTCATCACGTGTATTTATGTGTGTGTGTGTATATATATATATAATAATTTTATTATTAGTGTGTATATGTATTGTATAAAGGCCATGTTGCATTAAGGCTCAGTTCACATATATGCAAACTGATGCGTTTTGAATCGCATCCGATTTGCACAACCTGAACGAACTACTTTCAGTGGAGCTGTTCACACATGTCCGGGGTGGCCGCAGTCCATTTTTGAAGAGTTGTGTGAGTTTTGGTCCAGTTCAGGTGCGACTTCAAATAAAAATTTGCACCTGAATCTGTGAACAAAACCACAGCAGGACGTGTTAACCTAGCCTTAAACCCAGCTCCGGGAAACATAAATGATTCATTGCAAGTGGGTCAGCATCAACACAAGGGTTAGTTGCTCTTTTTGGTCTAGGTGACAGAAAAGATCTTATCTGATCATCTCCTCTGTGCTGTCAGGCTGGTCCTTTCGGTGTCTTCTTTTTGAAGGCCATGAGGGACCAGGCCAATGGAAACACACCAAAAATGACCCCATTTTGGAAAGAAAACCCAATGTATAATCTGAGGCATACTGTGTCTTTTGAACATGTCGTATTTTTCTACAAGTTTTTGGAAAATGTGTAAATGAGCTTTTTTTTTTTTTTTTTTAAGACATTGTCCATTACACAATGTTTCTAACACATAGCATGTACATGGAAAAAATGACACCCCAAAATAGATTCTCCTACTCCTCCTGAGTACAGTGATGCCACATGTGAGACTTTTCCACAGCGTGGTCACATACAGAGGACCAACATGCAGGGAGCAACATCAGGTGTTCTAGGGGCATAAGTTTCAAATCTAACTTGACTACCTATTACTTTTGTGAGGCACTGTAGTGGCATAGATAACTGATGTGGCATGAATGGATATGGCTGAGTACCACTAATGGCTGGAATGGACAAATCAGTGCTGTGGGCACTACACATCCAGCCCACAGCACTTCTGCCAATAGGCACGGGGAGGTGATAAAGGAACACTTGCTCCCAAAATGCCCTGACCATTGACGTGAAGGCATCGCCACAACATGGGCACTATTGACCCGTTCTTTGGCCGCTTAGGAGGGGGTAAAAGCGCCCCTATTCCATTGGGTGGGGGGAAGGCTGCTGCATTTTACGGATTTTTGGAACAAAATTCAGGATGAGTGGGTCACTTCAAGTATCTCAGTTACAAGCTGGAGCTTTCCCTCAGATCCTCCAAAAATAAACTTTTATTGTTTTTCAGGCACTACAGCTAGTGCATCAAGGAGTGATTGTAGCGTTTTCCTGAATTTGACAGTTCAGAAACCAAATGGGGACACGAGGCCCGTTTTGGAATTAAGGTCCCTGAACAAGTATCTATTGATACAGTCCTTTTTGAATGGATTCTGTCCACTCAGTAGTAGCCTCACTCCATAGGGGAGACTTTTTAGCCTCCATCGATATAAAGGGCACGTAATTGCACGTACCTATCATTCAGCCTTATCAGAGGTTCTTGCGTTTTGCAGTAGAGGAACATCACTTTCCGATTGTGGCTCTACCTAAACATGGTCCAAGCAAGAATATTCTTGGCGCCCTTAAGGATCTGTGCCCTGAAGGATCAGGTGAGTTAGATGAGGGGAACCAGACAACCCTCCCTTTGGCTCTGTATGAGTCTTCTAGGGAGGATGGTATCCTTCGCAGCAGTGCCCTGTTCCATTTCATGCCTTTACAAGACATCTTGTCGGCTTGGAACAGAGGAAGAAAAGCCCTGGATTATCCAATGTGCTTATCTCCTCAGGCATGCTTAAGCCTAAACTGGTGGTTGCAGGATCAGAATCTGCAAAAGGGAAAATACTTTCTACCTGTAACTTGGAGAGTTCTGACTAGATGCCAGTCTCCGGCTGGGAAGTGACCCTAGACGGGCTCACAGCTCAGGGGAAATGGTCAGGGGCAGAGCCTGCCCATCAACGCCCTAGAATTACGGGCAGTACGTTTGGCCCATGCAGTCCTGGACGGAGCTTCAGGACTGCTCCATCAGGGTTCAGTCTGACAATGCCAAGGCAGTGGTGTGTATATAATGTATGTATAGAATATGAATATCTATCAAGACGGTACCAGGAGTCGTTCAGCTCTGAAGGTGAACTACATACTAGCCTGGGCAGAGGGACATGTTCCAATGATATTAGCAGTCCAGATCCCAGGAGTAGAGAACTGGAAGGCAGATTATCCCAGAAGATCTGCCTGGGGGAAGGGTCCCTACACCCAGAGGTGTTCAGGAAATTAGCCAACATTTATTGCCAGAGGTCCAGGTTCAACAAGCTACAGCAGTTTGTGTCTCGAACAAGAGATCCTCTGGCAATTGGAGAAGATGCTCTGATAGTTCCATGTAGCCAGTACTCCCAGGTTTACGCTTTCCCTCTCCTTCCACATTTGTTGCGCAGGATTCAGAGAGGGGGTTCCAGTCATTCCGGTGGCACCAGCCTGGCCCAGAAGGCCCTGTATCCCAAAGATTGAGACTGATGATGGATGGGCCATGAGCGATTACACGTCACCCCGATCTGTTTCAAGGTCCTATATTCCACCCCAATTTACAGTCTCTAAGTTTGACTGCATAGCTATTGAAGCCACGGTGTTAAAGGACCGTGGCATCTCGGCACCTGTGGTGTCTACTCTAGTAAATGCTAGAAAAGCTGTCACTAGGAAGATTTATCGTAAGGTCTGGAAGACTTTTATATTGGTGTGAAGCCAGAAAATGGCATTCTTGGAACTGTGATTGGGAGAATTCTTTTCTACATTCGGCTGTGGAAATCAAATTGCCTTTGAGTACAATCAGCGGTCAGGTTTCAAAGCGGTCAGGTTTCAAACCTATCAGTATTCTTCCAAAGGCCTTTAGCTTCCCATTCACTGATCCGAACCTTTTATGCAAAGGGCAACTCGC
The DNA here is from genome assembly GCF_037356315.1 of Lithobates pipiens. NCBI lineage: Eukaryota > Metazoa > Chordata > Amphibia > Anura > Ranidae > Lithobates > Lithobates pipiens. The sequence continues at coordinate 585,045,778 of NW_027507748.1, read as the reverse complement.
TTGCCTCAACCCCCCCCCCCCCCAAATTAGGTCATCTGTGTCCTTGGGACATTAACTTGGTGCTGTCTGTGTTACAGAAAGAACCATTTGAACCTATTAAGGAACTTCCATTAGACTTGCTGTCACGCAAGCTAGCCTTCCTGATGGCCATTACCTTGGATAGAATCTGGATATTTTGCGTTATTTTTTTAATATTTTCCAACCTTGTTTGGCGGAAGAGAGATGGCATTCTTTGGACGTTGTCCGGACAGTCAAGGTTTCTGTCTAGATTTGCGGAGATCCAAGGATCAGAAAAAAAAGACCCAAGGCAGGCAGCCTCCAAAGCTTCAATTGCCAATTTGATCTGTCAGTTGGTCATTCAGGCATTCATTCTGAAACAAAGCTCCTCCCTTTTTTAGGGTGAGAGATCATTCTACCAGGGGTGTAGGAACCTCCTGGGCTTTTTGCCATCAGGTATCTGTGGCTCAGATTTGTAAGGCTGCTACCTGGTCTTCAGTGCATATGTTCACAAAATTTTATCAAGTATATGTTCGAACAGCCAAGGATTCGGCTTTCGTCTGCAGAGTACTGCGGGCTGCCATATAAGTTCTGATGGCTATTGTTTGGCAGGGTGTTTGCCTCCTCTACGCTATTGCTCTGGGAAGTCCCAGCAATTAATATTTGCCTGTGTCACATGATGTATGAAAAAAATAGGATTTTTACGTCCCTTACCTGTCAAATATTTTGAGTACATCATGGGACACAGATCCCTCCCCTCTTTTGAGGATTTAGTGCTTGCTACAAAACAAAAGTACTTCCTGTATGGCAGCAGTTATATAGGGGATCACTTCCTGTCTGAAGACCTTTTTGGTCTAAGTGTCCATCTATTGGAGTGTAACCCAGCAGGTAATGGATATTGGCCTGACTGTCCCATGTTCTCAAAAGGGTTTTACAGCCAAGTATGATGTAAAAATCCTATTTTACTGTCTTTTTTATTTTTATTTTTTTTTCTATCATAAGTCTGCATTTTTTTTTAAAAGACCACTACGTGACTGTGTGGCCGAAAATATTGCAACAATCACGGTTTTATTCACTAGGGTCTCTGCTTAAAAAAAAGTTTGGGAGTTCTAAGTAATTTTCTAGCCAATATTAACTTGTAAGCAACAAATATCAAAAATAGGCTTGGGCGTAAAAGGGTTAAGATCAAATGACTTGACGTGAACATCCTTGAACCCATAAAGTTTATAACTGTGGTGACACCAAGCGCTAGAACTGCTGCAGTGTTATGGTGCCACCATTACAGCTTTCAGATCAGGCACAAAATGTCTAACTGTTGCTATTGTATTTTCCTCACAGGATAACCTGAGTGACAGTGCAATATCTACTGTAATCACAAATTTATTTTAACACAAATTTGCTCCCCACAAGAGCTTTTAGGGTTATTGAACTGGAGGTCTGTCAGTGTGTGATGCTATATGTCCTAAGTATCGGATGTTTTGTACAGTGGATTTTTTTTGTATATGTAAATTGAAATATTGTCTGATCGGGTTACTGGAGGGATTGTATGGCTTGAAATCTGAAACTATTAACCTTGAGCTTCCATTGAGAGCATGCTAATTGCAGTGATTTTGAGAGATCTAGAATTTTGACTGCAGAGCAATAATATTGAGATCTAATAAATGGGTTATATGATTTGCTAAAGACAGAGTAAAGAATATGCCTTGACTTTAATGCCTCTTGCATGTTCCATAGGATATCAGCAGCTCAATGACAAACAGCACTGCCTCCAGCAAACCACCCGTTACGCTGCGTCTAGTGGTTCCTGCAAGCCAGTGTGGATCACTGATTGGCAAAGGAGGTTGTAAAATTAAGGAAATCAGGGAGGTGAGTATGTAAATTGAATTAAGTACAATACAACCTGATGTTTAAAGTAGTAGTAAACGCTTGGCTTTGTTTAACTTGGCACATTAAGCACCATAAAATAAAGATTCCCCAGTAAAAAAAAAAAAAAATTTTAAAAAAAACGTACCCCCGCACTTGCAGTTTGCAAATTTCACCAATATGCTACTGGCTTCTATTCAGCCATTTTCCCCCTAAACTTCTGGTATTCTGAGGAACATTAAAGCGGGAGTCCACCGGGACTCCGCGTTTTTTTTTTTTTTTTTTTTTTTTTAAAGCCAGCAGCTACAAATACTGCAGCTGCTGACTTTTAAAATAGTGACACTTACCTGTCCAGCGCGCCTGCGATGTCAGCACCCGATCTCTCGATCGTCTCTCGGGTGCTGCCGCCGCCATCTTGGGTATGGGAATCAGGAAGTGGAGCCTTTCGGCTTAATTTCCCGGTTCCCTACTGCGCATGCGCGAGTCGCGCTGCGCAATAAGGATGGACCCGCTGCCTCTGGGATCTGTGTTTTTCCCAGCAGGCAGCGGGGGGACAGCAGAGAGCTATCCCGGAAGTGGGTGCAGATACCTGTACTGTACAGGTACCTGCACCCCCCTCCCCCCTGAAAGGTGCCAATTGTGCCGCCGGAGGGGGGGGAGGGTTCCGATGAGCGGAAGGTCCACTTTAGGGTGGACCTCCGCTTTAAGTGGATAGTGCAGTCTCGCATGAGCCTATTAGTTTGGAGAAGGGAGGAAGAGGTAAAATCGGGAGTTCCTTGCCATCCTAAGCTACGTTACTGTCTTCTAGTGATAGTGTAGCGAGTCCAGTGTTCAAGGGTAACTCCATAGGATGCTGCAAGAGAACAGTCATCCTGAAACATATCTGGGCAGCGATCATGGCACCAGCTTAAAATGTAACCTGGGCCAAAGATTAAAGGATAAAGAAGCAGCACATTCAGTACTTCAGGTGCTAAAAGTGCTTTGAAAAAAAAGACGGAGTTTACTTTTCACTTTAAATTAAATGCATAGCGGCAGCACAGCCTTTGCTTATGGTTTTTTTTTTTTTTTTGTAAGCTTTCTTTGTAATGCAGTTTCCCAAACTTATTCTGGAGACACAGCTCAATGTATAAAGTGTCACTACTCAAATTCCTCTGGAACCACCTTCTACACTCCATGTGCAAGGCTACATGACTGTAGTAGATTACACAGGACCCAGATTTTATATATTTTTTGTAATAAAGCTGAGCATCGCTGCAGTGTTTACTGGATAGTGTTGGCAGTTTATAAATGTGTAGCTGCAGATGTCTGAACGTTCATTACAATTTGGTATGTGCTTGACTTTCTGCCCCCAAAAATCCTGTTTGTTTTCCAGAGTACAGGGGCACAGGTCCAGGTTGCAGGGGATATGCTGCCGAACTCCACAGAACGTGCAATCACTATTGCCGGTATTCCTCAGTCCATCATAGACTGTGTCAAACAGATCTGTGTAGTAATGCTGGAGGTAAGATTAATGTCGATATTCAATAACGTGTATGAGTATTGGTTACACTGGGCTGTCTTATGACTTGCACATTGGGGGGCACTTTCCATCCTTATTGCATTGAGTCTCTGCTACCTAACATAGTTTACCATGTTGTGCTTAAAAGACTGCTAGTTACAGTTTATTTTAAAACTGTATAGTTTAAAACTGAAAAATAAGACCATATGCAAACTTGTAAACATATAAAATATAGTATTTTAATGGGTATTCGCTTGCATACATGATCTAAATTGAGTATTTGTATATCATGCCTTTGAGATACAATCTGCCCGGAGAGGAGGGACAGAGCCGGACGAGCCTTGGCTCTCATGCAGTGCTTGATCCTGAATGGGCTTGGGTAACTATAAAAGGGGGGGTTCTGTTCTTTTACATGCATTAAGGTAAAAACTTTAGGCTTTAGAACCACTTTAATATACAGTTGTAAGTGGGTGTTTCATATAATTTTTTTTGCTTTAGTTATAAATCCTAGTTTTTTTTTTGGTCAAACAATGTGATTTTAATGTCCAAAAAGCAATCCAATTGACGTATCTGACTGTATATTCGATCTTGCTTTCTAGTCTCCTCCAAAGGGGGTAACCATACCATATCGGCCAAAACCCTCCAGTTCTCCGGTTATTTTTGCAGGTGGGCAGGTAAGTCTTGTAGACCTCAACATGGGTTTTCTGTCGTCGCCCCCCCCCCCCCCCCCCCAAACCCTTTAGTGATTTACACATGATCTGTGATAAAAAAAAATGTATATGTTGTAGCAGTCAAGATAGACTTATTCAGATATATCATTACTAAAAACCTTTAACTTCCCCCCCCACCCATATTTTATAAAGACAGACTGTTAAGAATAAAATTGCAGTTTAGTTCTAGTTATCAAATCTATTTTCTGTTAAAAAAATTGAGTGCCAACAAGCACAGTATAGGTACCCAAAATATAAAATGAGTTTGCATCAAGTAAATTGATAACAAAATGTCAAGTTTAATGTTGTGCGTGCCTGTAAAATGGGAAAACTACAGTATCCAAAGTTGCGTCGGCAAACTTCAGAAACCTTTCACTGGTCATGAGTTCAGAGGTAATATTGTTGGCCCTAGAATGAATGCCTTTACTCTGTTGTAAATGTGTGGACACCCAATGTTTTCATGTGATAAAAACATGGATATATCATTTTTTTTTTTTTTTTTGGGTAGTTCTTTGTGACTGCCTCGTTTAAATTATAGGTTCTCTCAACTAATGCTGGCCCTACACTATACAAACATGCGAAATTCGGTCATTAAGACTGTTTGGTTTGGCATATTACTGTACATATAAAATTGACTAGGTGGCTTTGCAGGCTTAATCCTTGTATAAAACAAAGCCAACTGTTTAAAGGTATACAAATGCCTGGCTGTTATGTACATATGCTACTGCTGTGGATGCAGTACTTCCTGTGTAAGTTCACCTGACAGATTTTTTTTCCTGTGAAGGTGAACTTTACCTTAAGTGCCTGTTCACACTAGTGCGATGCAAGAACCCTGCAAATCAACTGCGGGTTCCCGCATCGCCACCGACGTGCAGGGCAGTTCTCACTTCCATATACGAACTGCTGGGGAGTGTCAAATGTTAACACCACACACATTTCGGCTCACATATCACACTGCGAAGTAACAGTTCGGGCATGAATCGGATTGCATATGTGTGAACACATGCGATCTGATTCTGGTCCGAATAGAAAAAAGGTCCTGTGCGAGTTTGGGCCGAATGCGATATTGGCCATACTATCTGTGGCTGACATCACACCGCACAGAAGTCGCATGTAATGTGAACAGCAGTGGCGCTGCGAATTACATGCGATGTCTGGCATCGCACTAGTGTGAACCGGCACTTAAGGAGATTACACTATTGCATGCTAGGGTGCTGTACCAGAAACCTTTCTTCTGATCTGTAGAATTGACACATTCTGTCTAAACTTTTTTCAGAAGGGAGAATTGGAACCCCTGATGAGGTGAGGTGTTAGTTATTTTGTGTCCCCACAAGGTAGATTCGCGATCTGTATCAGTGACAACGGTCACTGAAAGTAGGTGAGGGGAAATCCAAAAAATGGTCATCAGGGCATTGCGGGTCAGATGGTCCCCTTCTACTATTAGAGCTGCTTACATTGCCTATGCACTGGTGAATATTGTTTAACCACTTCCCACCCGGTCAATAGATTGACGTCTGGGAAGTGGATCTGTTATCCTGACTGGGCATCATGACGTCCTTTGGGATAACATGCCGCCTCGCACTCGGGGCGCGCATCGCGGCGATCGGTAGTGCGGTGTCAGTCTGACACACCACTACGCCAATCTCGGTAAAGAGCCTCCGGTGGAAGCTCTTTACCACGTGATCAGCCGTGTCCGATCACAATGTACATAGGAAAAGACGCTGATCGGCTTTTCCTCGCTCGCGTCTGACAGACGCGAGTAGAGGAGAGCTGATCGGCGCTTACCCTTGGGCCACCAGGATAGCCGCCAGGACCACCAGGGAAGTGGGGCAACGTGGATGACCAGATATGTAACCCATGGCCATCCACATGTGCAAATGACAGCCCAGTTTTTACCCACAAATGGGCACTGACTGGCACCATCTTGTACCAAATAAAATCAGCACTGCCTCATCTGTGCCAGTCATTGAAGAATCTTCACTTTCAAAAGAGCTTACGCTTGCACAGCCACAAATGTAAATGCACATGGGGGGGAGGTTGGCAAGTCTATGTTGCATATTGCCATGCATGAATGAGGGTAATAGTTCTAGGAGCACTATTCAAGATTAATTCTAAACTGATGACCTGTAAGGGCTTTTATGAAATGTTGGCAGTCTTGTGTACTCTGCACAACCTAATGTTTTTATAATAAAAACTGGGTGGTTTTTATATGCACTAAACTGTCCTTGATAAGCCATTTTTCACCAATGTGTGATGCAAAAAATTGGAACTGCCATTTTATTCTGCAGGGTCTCTACTTTCAGAAAAGCGGGGTGAAGGATTTTTTATTTTATGACGCGTGAATAAGAAATTCTGGTAGAAATTAACTCTTCCCGCTATCCAATATTTTGTTTATACAGTAAAACCTTGGTTTGAGAGCATTTTTGCAAGACAAGCAAACCTTTTTAATAAATTTTGACTTGATATGCAAGCGATGTCTTGATATACAAGTATCCTCATGTCATAACTGAGTATAAAAGCGCAACATGTTTACAATTAATGAAGGTACAACATTTAGAAACTCGTATGGTTGATTAAAACTGGCACATCTAAGTATGCAGGCATCAGGGGTAAAACTGTCTACATAGACCATCCTCTTCACTGCCATTGACCTAATCTCTTCCACGATGTGCTCCACAAGCTGGTCAATCACGCCACTCCCAGTCACGATTGTAGACTGACATCGGTGAGAGCCGGTGGTGTGGGGGATGGTCTGTGGACGGTTTTACCCCGGATGCCTGCATACTAAGATGTGCCCCTTTTTAAGCATCAACCATGTGAGTTGCTAAATGTTGTAAATGTAATCATATTGCTACACTAAGAGGCGCCTCTTCTCTCTCATACTCTGTAGCTTTTGCTGGAGTTTGCTTCTAATCCCCTTGTGGATGGACTTTGTTGCTCAACCTGGTCACATTGCTATAATCCTTTTTTTTTTATATGGACTTTAAACCGAAGGACTTATGAAAAAATGGTTGTGGAATAAATCATTTGAGTTTCCATTATGGGGAAATTTGCTTTGATATACAAGTGCTTTGGATTACAAGCATGTTTCTGGAACAAATGCTTGCAATCCAAGGTTTTACTGTATGCAATTTTTTAAAGGTTTTCCTATCTTTGAACATTTTCTATTGTGCAGTAATGACTGGGGAGGAGTTTTGGCTTTTCCTAGGGAAAATGTATCCTTGCTATAGGAACCCAGTGAAAGGCACTGTTGTATACTTTTTGGATATAGAGATTGGCCAGTTCCAATATTTACAAATCAAAGTTCCTTCTGCTGCTTAATACCTAAAGACCGCTGCGCAAATATCGTATGACCTAAAATATTGCAACAACCGCTATTTTATTTCCTAGGGTCTCTACTAAAAAAAAAAACTTAATGTTTGGGGGTTCTAAGTGATTTTCTAGCAGAAAATGCAGGATTTTTACTTGTAAGCAGCAAGTCAGAAAAGATTTAGTCTTTAAATGGTTAAACTGAAAACGCCTAAACAGAGTTTAGTCCATTTAGAAGTAGAAATATTGCATCTCTTTAGCTTTTCTCAGACTTGGCAGGCTGATCAGATAGGAGACAAGGAAGTCTTCAGGCAACTTGCATTGACTACGATTACAGAAGTTATTTGCCAGTCCTGCTGAAGTTTAAATCTGCCTTTTTTTTTAATCGGCACAATTGGCTGATGCTGATTAAACGCCAAATGCCGGCCGATGTATCGGTCGACCTCTAGGAGTCCTGATATCAATCTGCCTCCTAGTAAGTCCAATATTCATAACCTGTATTTGTCAACCATGTTTTACAGTGGTCTGATAAAGGGGGGGAATATTTTCTATTTAGGTACCCAATTAGCCTTATCAAGACATTTGCTTTTTCAATGCCTGTCCATAAATGTTTTATTTTTTTGTTTTTTCCTGAATAAGTGCAGTGCGCTCTTCACCTTACTATAGACGCTAAAATAAAAATACAATAAAAGTAAACATGTTTGTCAGGCATGTAGGTACATCAATACGCTGTGCATGCAGAGAACAGATAAATGTACATCAATACGCTCTGCAATCAAATTGAAGAAACATAGAAAACTCAACACCAACCTAAAAATAAAATGGTGCACAATGTGCATATATTTCTCGTGCTCACAGTATTTCCAGTTTGTGCAATATAAACAAGTGTACTGAAACTTCTGATTTCAACCAGACTTCTGAAATCACCTGTAATGTCCACACCCCTCCACCTGTGCAGCTGTGTGCTCACTTAGGGCCCTTTCACATGGGGCGGATCAGTGATGATCCACCCTGTGGACATCCGCTTGCTCAGCGGGTATCGCTCCGTCGATCCCCGCTGAGCCAGCAGATGACAGGTCTGTCGCTGCACAGGGATGGACCTGTCAGAGCGCCGCTCTCCCCTATGGGAGATCGGATGACGACGGACAGCAGAGTCCGTCACTTGATCTGCAGACAGATGCAAAAGTATTTTTTTTTTTTTTTTCCCCATCCGTCACACTTTTTCGGAGCTGGTTGGATGTCAGTGGACATATCAATGCTGACATCCGCCGCTCCATAGAGGTCCATGGAGCATCCGTTTAGGTCCGCCTAAAAAAAAACTGACAGGCGGACCTGAATGGATCGGTCAGGTGAAAGAGGCCTTAGATGGACATCACTTAGATCAAAACCAGCATGAACAGTTATCCAGTTAGACACCATTTCTCCAGCGTCCATCCCAGGCAATGGCAAGCTCAAAATACAATGAAGAACTTCATACTGCGCACTGATATATTTAAATTGCAAGTAACATGATCCAATAGTCCCAACTGGAATCGCTATAAGCCTGCATGCATGTTTCCTTCCATGGCTTTTTTTCTACTTTGTAAGCAGTGGCTCTTCCTCAGCGGTCTGATAGGGATGCACTACATCTGATGGGTGTGACCAGTGAGATTGTGCTTCTCAGATTGACTGAGCCGCTGCTAGAAAGCCAGACCAATGTGACATGTACACAGGCTGCTTGATTCTGGTTGGAACTATTAGATCACGTAAGTGCAGTATTTTTGAGCTTGCAATAGTGCTTAACTGGATGTTTCATGCTAGTTTTGACCTTCAATTCACTTAGCAGGCCATAATCTAGGTGAGTGCACAAGTGGAGAAGTTTAATTCACATTTGCATTGTGTTTTGTGTTTCTTCACTTTGTACTGTGGATTTATGTATGTAGGTTGTATATTTTTTGGTGTAGTAATGGTAAGGTGAGGAGTGCTGCACTAACGTAGTAATTGTTTATCATTCATAGATATAAGCACTTTTTTTTGCACATTAGAGCATGGCCTTTTAATTTTTGGACTATACCTGTGCAACTTGTAATTCAGTTTTTTACAGCTTTTTGCTTTGCCCCCCCCCCCCCCCCCACATTTGCATAAATGGGAAACTATACTTGAAATAGATGCTAAACAGCACAACTTATAAATGTTGCCTTGCCATTGATCTAGTGCTCTGTATATGTTTTAGAATTGCAGTGTTTTTTTTGTTTTTTGTTTTTTCTTCATGTTTTTTGGAGCAAAGCTCCCTTTTTGTACACTCCTTTTTTCTCCCAGCTCATCACTTTTTTGCTGTGGATGTCTGTGGGTGATGTTGCTACTCTGATTCAGCTATTTGCTCTCCTTGTATACAGAGGAGATTGGCAGCCGTGACCATATAGAAAAACATTTTACGGTGTTTAATAAGCTGAACTATAATATTGCAATATAAACTGTAAGCAGGGCAATGGTGAGGCAATGTTTTAAGTGTCATGCTTAAATTTTCAGCTACCAAAATGGTCTAAATGTTAGGTTTTTGCATGCCATAATTTTGTAGGTGTCACACATTTTAGGTTCCTTGCCAGTGCACAAGCTGAAAGTTTCCTAATTTCAAAGGTCAATAAAGCTGATGGCTTGTGTTTGTGCCACAGCTATTGTTACATTTTGAGGGTTGGCTTTTAGTCGGGTTTACTTTCCTCCCAGAGCTAATTCTGAACAAGCTGTTGTATGTAAAATTCTTTGCATCTGTCACCTTTTTTGAACAAAGTGTTAAGTGTCTCTGATGGAAGCGACTGCCTTATGAAGTCTTCTTTTATTAAAATTTTGTTTCCTTTCACTGAAGAGTTGTAATCATGGATCCAAAATGACTGACACATAAGTTCACCATATTGTTTAAGAAAGAGGGTACTCTATTCAAGTGCGGTTATGGCTGCATTAAATGGTTACTTCATGCCACAATTCTGTAACAGAACATCTATTTAGCACGTGTTTGCTGCAGAGCATTTGTAAAGGATACTGAGACTACTCGTAGGCAGTACTAGGGTTAGATACGCACATCCTTTTGTGCCATCGTCAGGGTAAATTGGTATTCAGTTCTGTTAATATACCTATGAAACCTTTTTTAAGTTGCTGCTAATCCTTTACATGTTCTAATTTTTCAGGCCTGTAATAACTGAAGGATTAAGGCTTTAGTGTTAGGTTGATGCTTATGATTAGACTTAGAATAAAGGTCATGTGACTTAAATTTTATGCCAGACAGTGCACTGTTGGTGGAATAACTTGTTTTTTACTTTTCAGAGATCAGTGTTAAAGTCCTAACTAGTTCTCAAATGCTGATATTTGCTTGTGGCATAGATATCTTTATCAACAGTCTGAAATTCTTGTTGCTGTTCTGTTTAAGATGCATTTTAAGTATAAGCATACACGGAGATAGATATGAGTGAAGTTAAGGAATAGCTTAAACTTGTGGCCTCATTTTGGATCCATGACCCGACTCATCCTTTCCAATGTTTCCAATGGATGTGGTGGCTGGGGTTATGATGTCTGAGGACTGAGGCTGTGACTTTTATCAGAGATAACTGAATCCCGTTTTCGCTTTGTTCAACAGGTGTCGCGCCAGGCCGGAGGGCACGCATGTGAGACTGACCTGTGGGAGGGGCGGAGGTCCCACACAGGGGGAGTCTCCCTAGATGCTGTGGATCTCCATGGGGTAGGTCCTGATAATTTACTCTACTAGACGTTTTTATTTTAATTTTCAAAATCTTTTTTTTATAAGCTGCTTCTAAAACGAATAGTTGCAGGCTTATTAAAAATGAAGTATGAAAATACGAGAAATTTTGAGATGCCAATGTTTTCTTATCACAGATCATGTGCAATTCTCAATGCTTTGGCAGTCCTACATGGGCCTAGAAACTCTACACTACATTTTATTTGTTGTAGCCACGCTTTCACTTTGCAACTCATGAGTAGGAAACACTTTTAAATATGGTCTTGCTGCACTCTTAACTGCTAATGCTGATTGGTCTTCCTAAATCTGCTTTGCTTACTGTTTTTATTTCTTGTCTGGTTAGCACTTGCCTTCACACGTTGGTCTTGCTGGCTGTCACATGGGTTTAATTGGACTACTTTTTGCTCCTTTTTATAGGCCTACACCATTCAAGGACAGTATGCCATTCCTCAGCCTGATGTAAGTGTGCTTTTGCCTCTTTGCAATGCTCTGAGGGCTGTAGTTCTGGGTATTTCAGTATCAGATTCACATTTTAAGCTGTGCACCTCCTTGTCTTATCTGCTTTTGCTCTAAATAGAATGAACCTGCAAGTATGTTTTTAGCTGTACACTCTTAGAACAGTGATTAGCACTGTTTTCTGCAATTCTATGCAGTGTGTACTCAATCACAGCGCTAATATTTCTCATATATTTGGTCTTCTAGCTGAACACTGAGCTAAGCAATCTGTTCACATCTTCTTTTTTTAGTTAATATTCAGTTGCCTTGCATCTCTCTAGAACTGCATTTTTTTTCTTCCTTAGCTGACCAAGTTACACCAACTGGCAATGCAGCAATCTCACTTCCCTATGTCCCATAGTGGCAACACCGGATTCAGTGGTAAGGAATCTTTGCTTTTCATTTTTTTTTTTTTTGAGCCTCACTGCTAGCTTTGCAATCTTTCCAGTCTGTCAGCTGCTTCACTCAAAGATCAGTATAGTTGTGCTATCTTCTAAGGGAAACCTATACTTTGCATATAGTATTTCATGCATGTGTCTTTTGAATTCCTACTTCCAGTCTTTAGTAGACACATTTGACTGTTAAAATTGCAAAGGGTTTGATGGTTTGTTTTTAATCCAAATTGTGAAGAGAAATTTCCTGGCACAGAATAGTTAAGTGAATGACGGCATGTTCATATTTTTAACAATTTAAAATGGTAGCAAAATTCATACTTTAAATTTGTCCTCAGATTATGGAATTTTTACGCTTTCCGATTGTATGTCTTTTCATTACCACACCTCTTCAGCTTGTGAGGTTGACTTACTAAAACTGGGGAGTGCAAAATCTGGTGCAGCTCTGCACAGAAACCAATCAGCTTCCAGGCCAGCCATAAACTGCTTGTATCTCCACCGGTTCTACGGACTGGCTGAGATTCAAACCATGTACGGGCAGGCTGAATGTAGCAAAGTTGATCAGTCAGCTTGGGTGCAACCAGCCTGTAGCATTTTACATACAATTGCTAGCTGCCATTATAGTGATCACTGTGTACTTCTGACCAGGATGGCTTTCCTCTGCCTTCTCACCCCTCTCTGCCCTGGCTCAGCAGGGGGATGCTCTTCCCCATCAATATTGACTGACTGTTGGGGGCAATCCAAATGTTTTATTTTCCTTCCTGCAACACATAGTTTTTTCTTCGTGTGCACACCAGAATTGGACCAATTATTGAAGTTTGACACTTTTCACTGACATGCACAATTTTTTATTTGGGTGTCTATTTACTTGGCACAATCTTGTTTTTCAAAAAATATTAAAGCGTTGCCTATAGGGAGTTTTAAGTACCGAATTGCACCATTCCACGAGTGTGTGCAAATTTAAAACGTGACGTGTTGGGTATTTACGCTGCGTTACAAAATCTTTCACATTATGCAAAAAAAGGTCTAACACTACTTTAAAAAAAAAAAGTTTTTCCCCTAAAAAAGCATTTGAAAATTTGGTGCGCAAATACCGTGCCAAATAAGTTGCAACAGCATTTTGTTCCCTAGGATCTCTGCTACGAAAACAATGTTTGGGGACTCTGAGTAATTTTCTAGCAAAAAAAAAAAATTTTTCCATGTAGGAGAGAAGTGTCAGAATTAGCTCGGTAGGCGTGTAAAGTGGAGTTACTGTAAATTTGCAGACCGCAGCAGTTAAAAAAAATAAAAATAAAAATTCTCTTCCAAGGCAATAGTCAATTTGCTAGTATGCATCGCATAAAATGTCTTAGAACAAAGCTGACAGGGCATCCTGGTTTGCAGAGATGGGTTATCCCACCCAGTGTGGTGGTTTTCAGCAAGTTGTCAAACTTGTAGACTTTTGTATCGGAGGGAGCAGTAAAGCACCTGCATAGCACTGCAAAACGGGCAGCAAAGCCCAAATAGTGAGAAAATGGTGGTTTTATGTACAAGTGTGGCTTTTTTGCAATAACTTTGTTTTAACAGCACAGTTCTAGGCATAGCTGCTTGTTTGAGTGAACCTTTTAGTGTCACTAGTCCATTTTTATAGAATTTTTCTGCAGATACCTCCGTGATTTTAAGATGGAAAGAATGACTTTTATAAAGTGAGAGGTTTGCTGAAAATCTGGTATGCTTGTGCTGTCAGCTTGTTCAATGAATCGCCAGTTCATGAGTAGTTGATCTGCAATGGTTCCTTGCTCATTTCATCAGGGTTTTTTTTTGCAACTTTGTGACATGCACTAAATCATTTGACACCGCACGGTGACATGGTGGTGTCTTGGGCACTGCGATAACATGCAGAATGTCTGTTTTATTGCAGTGAAGGTTACTAATGTGGTTTTAGGGACTTGTGCACGCTACCATGCTTTTTGTAATGCTTTTCTTTTTTCATATTTTTACATAAAGCTGAAGATTCAGCTTGTTTTTCCATCCCTGTTTGTGTTTTTGCTACAGCTCCGAATGCACCTTGAGAATCTAGTACAGTAAAAAACAGAGCTCTTTCAATACAGCAGATAAACATACACAACTGTAAGAGGTTACACTCTTCAGGGTGGAAGCGGCAGGTGCAGGCTCAGCATATAGTAATGGAGAATCTGGACAGCCACACTCCGATATAAACTCCTTTTATTGTATAAATAACAAATTCATACAGCAGTAGGGTACAAGATGTGATGGCTGATGCATTTCATTCTCAATGCTTAATCTTAATCGTAGCTACCAGATGCACAACTGTAAGACTAGGTAACATTTTAGCTTTAAATGGCATTTTGTAAAAATTTGCTGAACTTGTGTATTGAAGGAAAATCTTCTCTTTTCTCATGCATATTAGTTTCAGCCAACAAAATAGTCTTAAATCATGGAGAAATTACTTTCGGGGCGACAAAATGTAATGTTCTCTTTGAAGCCTGTGATTATAAAGCTCTGAAGGGGAAAAAGTGCTCTTGTTTGTTTTTCTGACCACTTACAGTCCCTGAGCATTTCTTCATTTGACAGTTGGTGCAAGTCCTTTTGGGCATACTACTGTCTCATTCAGCCCTTACCTTACCAGAGTTCCACCCAAAAGTGTAACTTCTGCTTTAAGGACTCCTAACCCCCCTGACATGACACATTTGGCACATTTAACTCCTAACCCACTTGCATACCCACTTCTGCCACCTAGGCAACTTGAGCGGAAGTTCCCTCTCAAACCTCCCTCCCTGTAATCTTCTGGGACAGGTTCCAGAAGATTGCTTGGCCATTCAGGATGCACAGTGCACACCCAGCTGTGAAGCTGCAAGTTGCCATAGCCAGGTGCCCACACTAGTGATGCGGGGGAGAGAACCAAGGCTCCGGGCGGCTGGATTGTGGGACAGGTGAGTGTGTTTTAAGTTGGCAGCTACACTTTTTGTAGCTGCTGACTTTTAATAAATGTCTGGAACTCCGCTATAAACCTCAACACTTTAAAGAACAACTTTGCCTGTTTTGGGCCCAGCCCCTCTCCTTATCAGCACTCCCTGGCAGGGATTGATTTGGGGACATTTGTGTGAGGGGGATAATTTGTACTCGTGATCCAGAGCTTCGGTGTAGAGGCCAGTCACTTGACCTGAGTACTGTCACCTAATGGAGGGGGTGACATTGCTCCCTGTGGCTGATGCAAGAGATTTTGGTTGTTGCACAGGTGTGCTAGAGAGAGGAGCAAGACTACATATGCTATAGCAGAAACTTGCTCAATGCCCCCATAAACTGTCAATATTTAGGGGGAATCCCTCCTGCAGCACTATTCTGCCAGCTGGGAGCCTTCCCTGCCAGCAGAGCACAATCACTGCTGCCGGGCTATAGCTGCTGGCAGTGATAGAAGGGTAAAGAGACGTGTTGGTTGTACTGAAGTTGAATGACGGATCAACTTTAGCACAACCGAGGCTGCCCATAGATGACTCAAATCTCAGCTGGGCCTTTCCGAACCAGCCGGATTATTACTGTGAGCAAAAATTGTTTCTCTTCAAAAAGGCGTACTGTTCTCCTTCCCAGTGGGCTGAATGGAAAACTGATTTTTTTTTCCATCCACCTTCTGTTCCTCACTGTGGCAGGGAATTGGTGCTACACTTTGCCCTTTTGTCCAGCATAAATTGTATTGATAAAATTTGTGAACATGATTTGACCTTCTCAAAGGGAGAACTTTAATCTTGTATCTCCAGTAAGCAGATAACCCCCATCCTTTATGCATAGCTAAGCTCTGCTTTAAAAGCTTGAAGCATAGGAGCATCTTTGTCCAGGTTGTTTTTAGCTACGATTTTTAATACTTAAATTTACTTTATTTGCAGGAGGTATTGATGCTTCAGCTCAGACAACGTCCCACGAACTCACCATTCCAAATGATGTAAGTTTATAAACTTGTGCAGGCTTGAGGTCAACAGGGTATAGTTATGAACTACTACCATGTTGTAAGAAACACTGGTGCCATTTAGTTTGAGGAAAATAACTTTAATGCCAAAGTAGATATTCGTAAAGCCTTAGATTAATGAGATTCCATTCAAAGGCCACAAATGTTTTAGTCAGTTTGACCTACTCATATAGGAATCCCTTGGTGGGGTCTTCAATACTAGAACTATATGCAAACTTTTTTATAATTTTGAATAGCGTAAGGGAGGATTATAACCATCGTCAGTTTTTTTTTTTTGCCATCTGTGTCTATTTGGGAAGATTTGCCTTAAAGCAGTTCTTCACACTGCATGAGTTAACTGCTAGTTTTGTCACAGGGTGCAGCAAAAGGATATACTTACCCAGTGCTAGGTCAGAGAGACTTGGAGCCCAGGGTGAACATGCCAAATTGTGACCCCCCCCCCCGCTAGATGTAGAAGCATTGTCGGTAAAAATCCCCTCCCCCAGACAAAAGCACCAATCTGGATCGTTAACTCAAATCCTCTCATAACACAAGCTCCTAGCGTACTACTTTCCCCCCCGGAAAAATTTCCCCAAGACAAATTCCTCTACATCTCAAATTTCCCCTCCAAGCACAAATCCACCACACACACCCCCAAATCAATCCCTGCTGGCACAAATCCCCCCTCACCGTTATCCTATTTCCAAGCACAAATCACCCATCCTAGCACAGACCCCCCCCCCCCCCCCAACACAAATCTCCCCTCCTAGAACAATTCATTAGCCTACCACCCAACACACATTCCCTCCACCGCCTCCCAATCTCCTTGTGGTGCTACAGAACCTTGCATTATACCACAGTGCCCAGTGCAGCTGCCTCTCCTGTCCACCCCTTGTCCCAGCCCTGTTATTACTCAATCCTTTGATTCTCCAGTAAACAGAATTCCCCTGCATCCAGTGGTGGGCTGTTCCTGCTATCCTCCCATCCAGAGCCGATCTATGGCTGTGATTAGGTCAGGAACCGTCCATGTGCAGGAGCAGCAGAGAATGGCAGATTAAGTATATCTCTGCTCTCCTTGCCCCTAGACAAAAACCAGCAGTTAAATTGTTAGTAACGCTAAAAAAATAAAATTAAAAAAAAATCTGTTCCCTTATAGCAGGTTAAACAGTGCTTGTGCTGTGTAACCTGCCCCTCTGGAAGCTGTAAAATACCTGTCTGATCTTGCCAGTTTCTGCCCTCCCCACTGTAAACTGACCACGATTTATCATGGCTGCTGAGCTGACGCTGTAGTCAGTTTACTTGTCTGTCATCCTGCTGTCTCCTCTGCCCCTCCCCTCCCTTCCCTCCCTGCCTGTCATAATAAAATACTTAAATGTTTAAAAAAAATCACTGCCAGCCTGTCTCTCAAGCCTTCATCCTGCTCTGTCATTGTTAGAAACTAAGCTTGTTAATATCTTTGAAGTAGCTTCAGGCCAGTCATGTCTCCCAGATGCTCTGATACTTCGGTCCAGGGCTACGGTGTGAGGAGCTGAGCAGTCAGCTCAGTGGTCACGTGACTCCCGGGTGACATCCCGAAATTCAAACAAAATGGGTATTTAGGCTTTTATTGAAATCTAAACACTATTTGTCCTAGAATGTAACTTGGATGTTGGTAATTAAAAAGGATAAATTGTTTATATGAGGTTTTTCTGTTACAGCTGATCGGTTGCATCATTGGACGTCAAGGAGCTAAAATAAATGAGATTCGTCAGATGTCTGGAGCACAGATTAAGATTGCTAATCCTGTTGAAGGTTCCACTGATCGTCAGGTTACAATTACTGGGTCCACCGCCAGCATTAGTTTGGCCCAGTACCTTATCAATGTCAGGTAAGACCTTGATCTTAACAGAACAAGTATTTTGATAAGTTTAGCTATTTCAAGGTGTCCTCCCCAGTCACTACATGTTTTCCAGATCTGTTATATGGTTCTTCCAGATGCAAAATTCTGTATTATAAAGATCTGGAAACCATGATTGTTTGGGTACTTGTGTTTTTTATGCTCCATATAGTGACTGGACTATTTGCATGTCTACAAATATATATATATGTTCTACAGTATCTAGATTTGCCTTCCATGAAAGCCTTGGCTCTTTCTTAGTGTAAAATTTCCATTATGTTATCTATCCTTGCATGTATGGTACATTCCAAAGGGGCTACCCCAGGTTTAAATGCCAAGAGAATACTGGAAGGCAAATCAACACCAAAAAATGGAGAGCCCACAGGGAAAACATTATCTGTGGTTATTGGGATTATAAGGAAATGGTTGGTTGACCAGATTTGTTTTTTCTTCACACTTGGCAATATTAGATTTTGTGCCCTTTTTGTAAAACTGAGTATTCAGAAGAGGTTTCTAGCTTAGTTAGCCCTGAAGTCTGCAATAAACCTTTACCAGCCATTGAAAAAAACTGAGCAGTGCAACATATTTGTGGGGGGCCATTTCAAAACTCTAGTGGTATTTTACTGCAGGGTGCACTGTAAGAGTAATATTTGAAGGGAAACTAATTTTAATGTCTGACCACTTTTTGGTAGTTGTAAAACAGAAGTGACACTAGTTGGGTGGCATTTGTAACTATAGTGGTAGACTTTGTGCTTGATATATAGTTCTGCTTGCTCTCCGCTTCCATTGTTATCCTCCTGTACTCCTTCGTTTTGTACCTACCCTCCCACCCACCCGTTTTTGTTTTTGTTCCCTTTTCTTTTCTCCTCTGTTACAGTCTAGAAACTGCTAAACCTTCCTCCTCCCAGAGCGTCACGACCCCTGACCTTCTCAGCATCTCTCAATCCTCCACCCCTTCCTCTTCCAACGCTGCCCCTTCTCTGGTGAACACCTCCACGGCCGGGGGTGGTGAACCTTCCTCCGCCTCCAACTCCTCTTCCTCGGAAACACCTTCCAGCCTCCCTAATCCCTCGACTGTCCCTTGTGTCTCCAATCTGCTTGACATGAAACCCGTCCCGCTCCTGGCTCTAAATGTTGTGTCCACCGCCTCCTCTACCTCATCCTCTGCTGTTCCTGCCTCTGCTACCCAGCTGTATACTAAAGCGAAATCGGAAAAGCAGCGTTTCTCTCCTTATTGAATAGTCTGTTTGACTAGTTCAAACTGTTCACACCTACACATTTTTATTTTATTGAATTTGACTGTGTATTCTGCTGCATCAAAGTCTCAGTATGCTACGCATAAGTTGTACCACCTAGATGGTGGATTAGTTTGCAATATTTGAGGCTTATAAGTAATTGAAAAGGTAGTTTTTTTGCCTTTTTTGTGAATCTGTAAACCTTGCCAGTAGTGTTGGCTATTAGCATTCACTGTATTTCAATAAAGCAACATTGGTTTGCTGACAATGTTTTAGTTTTGTTTTTATATAGAAAGATAATTTTACATCTTGCCTCCATACTGGCTTTGTTTGTCTTGACAACTTTCCTTAGGAAAAATATTTGCATGTTGGAAATGCTTAGAAACTGGCATGTTTGCAGTGCAAGGGCTAAAGACAGTTAACCCATAACCATTTTCCCTAATCTCATCAAAGCAAGCAGTCTGGTTGACACAGGTGGTGTTACACAGTCAATAGCATTTTGCACTTAATTTGCCAGTTTCATTAAGCAAAGTAATGCTTTTATGAGAAAAAAAATAGCATAAGCATTCACAAAGGCCCTAACAGATTTTCACAAGGTTTCTGTTCACAGCTTGATTCGAAAAATCACATTAGGTGGAGCACTAGTTTTGCTAGTTACTTCACATATAGGTATATTTTGTGCAGAGCTATATCTTGAGCAGTATATTGGCTCTATAACCTCAAACTACAGGTTTTCCTTAACTACACTGTACGCCATGTTTTTCAGGTTTAATCTCTGGCAACCATTAAATCTTGGTGTAGTCTGTTTTCAGTAAAATTGAGTGGTTGCATTAAGTTCATTCAGGCACTTTGATAGGTTCAATACATGGTGCAAAGAGCACCAACTACAGTGATGTAAAGGTGTCTTGATACAAGGGTGCAAAAATCCTTAAAGAAACACATGTATTATAGCAGGCTTGTCCCTGGATGTAGTGGCTGCATTTTTTTATTTGGTAATTGTGTAATACACCTGTCTCTGGATAGCTTCACTCGCCTACTAGAGCCAGGGTTACCACTCTGACTAAGCACTTCAGACTTATCTGCCTTTGTCTCAGCTGCATCGGGAGGGTGGGAGAGAATAGTCAGATTGGTAGTTAATGAGTAAAATAAGGTTGCTTTCTGGTCCAGCTCACAGCCAGTGTACAGGACACTGATTTTCCTTATTAAAATGGGTGTCTTCTGTATTTGGAATATTCTTGGCCCAACAATGAAAACTAATGCAACCACCACATCTAAGGACCGGTCAACTGCTATATCCTTTTGTATACTTGCAAATCACCAAATAAACCGTATGCATAAGGGTTTTCGGTATATGCACAATTCAAGCATTGTAGGACTGTGGGTCTACTTGCCAGCAGTGCTAAGATGAGAATATTCCGGTTTAACCACTTGCAATAATACATACAGTATCCAGTCTTTTTAGACGAGCCTAGTCTGACCTTACCATGCACTCATTTTTCACTGTGATTTTACTTATGCCATTGATCTGTTAAAAGAACAAGCCTGATTTGGATTGAGTACATGTGAATACCAATGCCTGTATCCATTCTGTCTACACAATAACATAAAGAATGTGTTCATAACTGATGGCATATTTTGAATCCATTTTAACTTGAAAGATTTACTAAAAGTATACAACATTTCAAGTACCACCTAGTGTCACCTTTTAGCCCTAGGACCACCCATGGTTCCTACTTCTTGGATTCACCCTGGATTTTTTCCTTCTGGGTTACCTGAAATCTATATAATACAGATCTCAAGTCATGGGTGACATTTTGAGGTGAAATTGTAGCTATAGACACCATTTTATCCACTTCAGCCCCGGGAAAGATTTTACCCCCTTGACCAGAGCACTTTTTACAATTTGGCACTGCGTTGCTTTAACTGACAATTGCGGGGCCGTGCTGCACTGTACCCAAACAAAATTTGCAACCCCCTCCTCCCCACCCCCACAAATCCCCATGCTGGCATTCGTGCATGCGATTGCGCCTGCCGGCCACATGCAGTGGGCCTCTGGTGGCTGCTAAAGGAATGAACATAACTTTTTTTTTTTTTTTCCCCCAGGGGGGCCATTCTGCCACGTATTAGTCTAGCACAAGTTGTGTGGGTCCCCGTAAATGCTAGTTGCCTGGCTGTTCTGACACTGGCTTAAATATTGAGTTGATGACCTGCAACATGTATGTAGAGAAGTGTCAGAATTCTGCTAGCTTGTATTTAGACCAAAGCATTAAACAAGTTTCAGTATGAAAAGTCTAGCAACTAACATTTCAGGCATGAACATAGTGATGGCAACTAATAACCATTCTGTCAAGGTTTTTGCTTAGAATTTTTGTTAGAAGATGCTGTACTCAAGATCTGAGGGGGAGTTGATGAAAACTACCATAAAGCCAGTTAAAAGGGTCTTTTTAGTGAAAACTAATTTTGATTGAAGAGTATTGAGACTAGGTGTTGGATGGGTGTCAAATATTTGGGTCCATGCTATCTTTCTGTTGGCCAGGTAATGAAAGGGTACCAAAAATATGCTGTTCTTGTCAAGCTCCTTGGAGTCTTAAGTCTGACTAGACCGATGGACTATAATTGGGAGCACTGCTAAGCATGTAGAAGAGCCTGCAGATGTAATGTGGTACACTGCCCCCAGGCACAGGGATAGATGGAATCTATACATAGAAACTGTTTTTTTTTTATTTTTTTAAACCACTAAAATGTCATGCAAGGTAAAAGGACACAACAGTTTAAATGCACGTTTACAAAGGATTTGTCTGACTGGTTCAGCATTTCAGCTTTGTTACCTCTCTGCCTCCAGCCTGTTCCTTGGACAGTGAAAGAGCATTGTGCTCTGTCAAATGAGCTGACCCAGGAGGCAGTATTCTAAAGGATGTAGCGATCTTCTGATTGTCAAGATGTGTCGCAGGAATTGCTGGCCGAATTGCACATCCTTTGGGTAAGAAAGCAGTAAATGTGTATTTGGTTTGCCTACAGTTCCACTGCAGAATAATTAATAAAAACTGAACTCTGAAGGAATTTCAAAGTTACTCTTGCTTTGGGGGCATCCCTGAACTGAGAGGGTTCTTGTTTTGTCTAGGGTACCATTAACCTGTTGGCACAGAGTTTATGTAAATATGCAGCCTCTCAGTGACCGAGCCTTGGTGCTGAGCGGCCGCATATTTGTGTGCAATAGATGTGCCGAGAGCACGCTCCTGGCACAGTGACTGGCGGCTAATGCAAAGTGCCCCATTATGTGACCACTGTGACAGGCAGTCACTGCCCTTCCTCCTGGCATTCTTAACCCTTAATGGGCTGGCAGAAGCCGGTGCCAAGGGGTTAAATGCAGTTTCACTTGCCCCATCCATCGCTTCTGTGAAACCTCACAAACACCAGCTGCTTGGGTTTGTGTGTCCTTTAAAGGCACTGAGTGAGCTCAGCCCATATTGCTCTGCTGCTTCTATGGGTGATTTCTTGGTATCCAGAAGATACAGCCAAAACCTAGATCCTGGAACCCCTAGTCCCTCATCAGGATCTACTATAGCCATGGTGTGGCCAAGACCTCTCCCGTGTCCACAAGGCCACTTATGTCCACTTCAGGTATTTTGTGGTTCTATGCTCTTGACTCCCATCCACAGCTCAGTCGTTTTAACCCTGGTGGCCTTATTGCTAAACTTTTTTTTTATTTTATTATTACAGTGCTGACAATTTTACACAGCGCTTTACGTATATATTGTACATTCACAACAGTCCCTGTGCTCCCAGGAGCTTACAATGGAAGGACCCTAACTTGGATTCATACATACACCTACTAGGGGGCCTGTTTAGACAGGAGCCAATTAATCAACTAACCTGCCTTTGGAGTGTGGGAGGAAACCAGAGTAGAGTACTTGGAGAAAACCTGCACAGGAAGAATGTGCCAACTCCAGGCAGGTAGTGCTGGGGTTTGGATTTGAACTGACATCCCTTACCCAACCCTGTGCTGCCCAATGTGCCTGAAGTCCCTATTACATGCCAAGGTCCTTGTTCTGCTCAAATACAGTAAACTCCATAAAATACCAAAGGTTTGTAGAGCGTAGACCCTCCAGTCATACAATTTAGGCATGGCACCAAATTGATCTAGCCTTTTTAGAGTTCCCACTGATAGGTCTAAGGCTAAGACCTAAATATGTCATCCGATTTAAAAAAAATAAAATCTGCAGACAGGGATTTCCCTTTTTTTATGGGAAGGGGTCTCTCAGATACTAATGGTGGTTGAACTGTGCATCTGCCTCAATGCAGGAGATTTGTGGATATGATTGAAGAACCCCCATCCTACTACTACAGTAGTACATTGTAGGTGACCAGAGTCTACCTCCCACTTAGGCTGCAAATCTTAAAGCCAGAAGTCCACTTATGTCTTTGGCCTTTTGCTTGAAGGGATGATACCACTTTTGCATGTGGGAGACAAGTTTGTTCATCCCTGTAGGTCCCTAGGTGGTAATATACTCTGCAATATGTATGCTTCACCCAAAAGGGAAGTTCTGCTTTTGGCACTCATTATTTTTTATGGGGCAGCAGATACCTGGTTTTCATAGGTACCCACTTTTGGAAGTTGGAAGGGCCCCCGCCCATTACCCACATCCTGCTGGAACACACGGGTCCCTGCAGGCTATGGGACCATTCACACAGGCGGGAAGTCAGTTGTGAAGCTGCAAAGAGTCACCGCTGCTTTCCCACACTAAACATGCTGGAGAGGCAAAAAACGCGGATCCTTGGTCAGGTAAGGGTTCTTTTATTAAGTCAGCAGCTACAGTATTTGTAACTGCTGACTTTTTTTTTTTTTTTCTAGGGTGAAGATCCTTTAGGTCTTTCACTTAGATTGGCACTCATAGCAATTTTCATGTAGCCTCCCCCCTGTGGTCATCAGTGGCGGTGTGGTGCCATCAGGTTGATCCTCAAGTACCCTCCTTTGGTTGTGGAAATATTCATATTTGGTTAGCCCTTATTCATCTGGTCTTAAGGCATTGATTTCTTGTTTACATTTTAGTATGATCTTCCACATCTGTTGGATCCTAGTGGCTAATGTCTACTCCTCAGTGGACTGCTTTTGAACGTCCTAACTGTTTAAGTATTCCTGCATTCCTCAATGGACTATACACAGAATAAGACTTTCTGTGAAATCCTTTTCAAGTCCATTTGAAGACATGGGTCCTGGCTCTGATGTGTTTTGTGAGCAAGCAGTACAAAAGCCAAGCATGATGGTTGGAGGTGGGGTTATGAGGGGTTGGCTTAACATCTGATTGCAAGTGTCCCAGCCTCTTGTAGGTGGCAGTATAAGCCAACTGTTTAAGAATTCCTGTGTCTTCTTTAAAGACTTCATGAGAATTTTATGGTAAGTACAAAAATCTTATTTTCAATGGTACCTTAGACAAAGGTGAGTGTTTAACCACTGTAGTACAGGGAGAGCCCTACTGCAAGGGGTAATTTGAGTAAGCGGTTAAGTACTAGATTTTGCTTATATCTCTGTATATGGCAGCCAAAATGGACATTTCCAATAGTTACTAATCAAAGGGTAAGACACTGCATTGCCAAACGTCTCCCATTTTTCACCAGGCATAACTAGATGTGATTGTTTCCAAGCTGCTTAAATTGTG
Source organism: Lithobates pipiens (assembly GCF_037356315.1). Lineage (NCBI taxonomy): Eukaryota > Metazoa > Chordata > Amphibia > Anura > Ranidae > Lithobates > Lithobates pipiens. Next base: position 585,021,079 of record NW_027507748.1, on the reverse strand, counting down.
TTCTTTATAATAGGCTTTATGTAACAGAACACACTGTGGAAGTTTTGATTTCAGCCTTCATAATGTTTTCATTTTTCTTTTAGGCTTTCTTCAGAAGCTGGTGGCATGGGAAGCAGTTAAGCAACTTCCAGCATCTCCTCTGTTTAGCTCATGTCAGTCTGCATAGCCCTGCAAACAGCCTTTTTTCAGGTTTTAACTAGTTTGCAAGTTTTCAGTTTCATCGTGCTTTTTCCTCATCCACTCATGAATTTTTTTTCTTTTATTGAAATGACATTTTTAACTCAATTTCGGTTTTCCTCTTCTGCTGTTAAAACCTGCTGATAAAGATTTTAGTTTTATAAAAGTTTGTCCTGTTACCTAATTTTTTTTATTTAAGTCACAATGTAAAGAGTGGGTTATTAAAGGCATTTCAATTTAGTTCTGTAACGTCAGGAATTTTTCAGAAAACAAATAAAGACGGACTGAAATTTTGTGGTTTCTTTTGCTTTTATCAGCACAGATGTCTGCTCGACTAGAAGGTGGCTGTAAGCAGGCAAAATACTTGTTCTAGTATCCAGAATGTAGTTATGTTGAGAAACTGCTTAAAAAGAATCTGTAAGTAATGGACATAAGTGATCAAAAAGTAGACAGTGTAAAGTAAAAAGCAATAAGAAAAAGTTGAGCGCACCAACCCTGTGTACTCCTGTGCAGATGCGAACACATAAGTTGTGCCCAAATATCTAAACTTTGTTCAAAAACGTGAGTTATTGTGTGATTGTTGGCGCACGAGCAATAATTCTAGCATAAGACTACAGCTAACTAAACAGGTAAACTATAAAAATGTTTAAGTATCTCCTATGGAGATTTTTAAGTACCATAGTCTGTCACGTGCATGTGTGGTTTTAAAGCTTGAAATGTTGGTTATCTACTCGCCATAATGTCTTTCACATTATTCCAAAAGAAACTTTTTTTTATTTTTATTCATTAACAACTTCAATACATGGCGTTTTCACCCCCTTCCTGCCCAGGGCAATTTTTAGAGCTGTCACACTTTGAATGACAATTGTGCAGTCTGCAACATTGTACCCAAATTACATTTTGATCCTTTTTTTATCCCACAAATGGAGCTTTCTTTTGGTATTTGATCACCTCTGCGTTGTTGTTTTTTTTTTTTTTTTTGGCGCTATGAACAAAAAAAGTGATATTATAGCAAAAATGTTTTTTTTGTTTTTTTAAACCATTTTCTTATATTCACTGACAGCCACAGCTCCGCTTAGTCATTGGCTTGTTATGCCTACCAATAAATACTAGGCATTGCTTATGTAACACTCAGAGAACTCTTCAGTTTTGCCCAGGGGCGGACCCTTGGGCAACAACCCTCCAGCCTGCCATGCAGTCATCAGTTTATTTTGCCTAGTGAAGGACCTAGGAACCCTGTGCGTTTTTATATATAAATATAACCATTGATCTATCAACAGCCGGCTGGGTGACAGGCTGGATACCCTTATCCTTGTAGTCTCCTCAGTCCGGCCATCGCGTGTGTGCAGGCCATAGCTACGTGCTAGACAAACCACGACAAAACGTCAGCTCCAGAGGTGGTCATTGAGCTTTATGCTCTGGGGCACACGAATGACTGGGCTACTGATGTCTGCGTCAGTGTGCCGGGCCAACAGCCACCCTGTACTGATCTGTGAGTGGGTCTGTAATGGAATGTCTCCCAGCTCTTCAGGACTGGTAAGTACAGCTCGGTGGGGCTGAGCAGCTGGGCATTCTCTGGGAGGTCGATTCGGGGGTCCTTCACCTCCCTCTTGTCTCTCCCTGTCCTCCCCGGGGGATGATGCTGAGCAGTGTGTCTGTGTAGTGGCTCTCCGGGGGGGCTCTCACCTGGGGGAGGGGGGTGCTGCTGGCTGAGTCCTGGGTTCTGTTTTTCATGTCCCTGGAGGTGTCTGTGAGGTTATGCTGGAGTCATATGCTGTGCTGTACTTGCCACCATTGTTTCTCCCTGTCCCTCATGGATCTTGCATTCAGCGGCCATCTTGGGTATGAGCATGGGAAGGCATGCTCTCCTGGGCTTCAGCGGCCATTTCCTTTGTGATTGTCCCTATACAGGACACCGGCAGCCATTTTCTATGTTTTATGTCCTTGTGCTGGATGCTGGGCGGCCATTTTCGTGAAGCTTGAGCACACTTCAGAGCGGTTTCAGCGACATTTGCAGCTGCTTCCACGGACACAGCACTGTTTCCTCTGCACCTGGGAGCCAACAGACTACAGGCACTACCTGCTGAGTAGCGCAGAACCCCTCAGGGTGGTGAGTCCTGCGGGAAAGAGCCCCTCAGCCAGCATTAGTAAGGAGGGTGGGACTGTCACTGTCCTAAATCCCCTTTGGATGGCAGACAGGGTAGGGTCAGCATGGCTTCAGAAACTGGTGTTTCTTCCCCTGAAATCCAGGCAATTACTACCGGGTCGCCTGTGGACTGCGCACTGCCCCTGGATACCCTGACGGCGGTCCTTAATTCATTCGTTGCCAAGATGGAGGCGGTACGTGGGCGAAAGGATACAAAAAAGCGACCCCTGTCCTCTGGGGACAGCGCTGAACTGACGCAGATTTGGGCCCTGGTGAGGCTGGTGACCCTTGCTCTGTCTTGTCAGATGGCGCTGACCAGGACAGTGAGGATGAGTCCCCAACCGGCACTGTGCGCGACAAAGCGATTGTTGGAGCACTTTTCACAGCTGTTATACCCTAAAGATTCGGGAGCCAGCAGATCCGTCTGCTGATATAGCCGTTCCACAAGCCAGCACGTTCACTTAAGGCAGTGATGGTGAACCTTGGCACTCCAGATGTTTTGGAACGAACTACATTTCCCATGATGCTCAAGTACACTGTGTAGTGCATGAGCATCATGGGATATGTAGTTCCAAAACAGTGGTGCCAAGGTTCGCCATCACTGACCTGATGGTGCGTGTTCCCATATCTGACTTGTTTTGAGTTAATTTACAAGGAATGGGGTTGCCCGCAACTGACTTTTTCAGCCCCCAAAGCCATGGCGGTGCATTACCCCTTTGAGGAGAGCCTTCCCAAGAAGTGGACGGCTCCTCCGGTCGTGGATCCCCCAGTATCCAGGTTAAAGATCCCCCCCGCCCCACCCCCCAGGCTACAAGATTGTTTTGCGTCCAAGAGAAACTGATTCTTCCCCCCCCCCCCCCCCCCCCCCAGCTCACCGGGAGGCCCTCCTTGGGGGCAGTAAGGGACCTGCTGAGTCACGGGGTGGTTGTACTGGTTCCGGAATCTAACACTTCCAGGGATTCTACTCCAATTTGTAGTTTCCAAGAAGGAAGGGGTACGTCCAATCTTGGACCTAAAAGCCCTCAATCACTTTGTGAAAGTGCAGAGGTTCAGAATGTAATCAGTTCGCTCAGTAGTCACTGCACTCAAAGGGGGACTCCCTGGCGTCCTTAGACATCCAGGATGCGTACCTGCACATACCCATATGCCTTCGGCATAAAGTTTCTGTGATTTGCAGTCAGGGAAGCCCACTACCAGTTTGTGGCTCTTCCTTTTGGTCTGGCATCAGCCCCCCCCCCCCCCCCCCCCCCCGAGTCTTTACCAAGCTATTGGCTCCAATTTTGGCGTTGCTGCGGCAAAGGATCGCGACCGTGGGATACCTAGATGATCTCCTCCTGAGAGCATCTTCCGCCTCAGAATTAGGAGGATGTGGTGATCACCATACAGACCCTGCAAGAATTTGGGTGGCTGTTGAACCTAAAGAAGTCGGTGATTGTACTGACCCAGCGTCTGGAGTACCTGGGCTTGCTGCTGGACTCCAGGGAAGTGAGTGTTTTCTCCCTTCAGACAAACTGCAGACTCTCAGATCCACTGTAAAACTGCTGCTGAACCGCAAGTGGTCGTCGTTCTGCTTCTGCATGCGAGTCCTCTGACTCATGGTAGCTTCCTTCGAGGCAGTACCATATGCCCAGTTCCACACCAGAGTCCTGCAGAAGGAGATTTTGACAATGTCAAATCTCAGTTGTCCCTGGATTGTCAGATCCAGGTGAGCCAGTCAGACAGATTCTCTGAACTGGTGGCTGAGGTCCCCAGTGATTCAGTCTGGGAAGTTGTTCCTACCTCTGAAGTGGACAGTGATCACAACTGACGCCATCCTATCGGGCTGGGGTGGAGTGATGGGGGTTCAGTCAGCTCGGGGTCTCTGGTCGGCGGAAAAATCCAAGTTGCCAATCAATCTGCTCAAACTAAGAGCGATCAGGATGTGCCTCTCCACATGGTCGATGAGACTACAGGGGCGTCTGATCATGATCCAGTCAGACAACGCCACGGCTGTGGCATATGTCAATCACCAAGGAGGAACAAGGAGCACAGCTGCTGCACGTGAGGTCGCTCACCTACTTCAGTGGCACGTACCGGCCCTGTCAGCCATTTACATCCCGGGAGTGGAGATCTGGCAGGCGGACTGAGTCGCCAGGTACTGGACCAAGGAGAATGGGCGTGGCATCCGGAGGTATTCGGGCTACTGTGCCTTAGGTGGGGCACACCAGACATGGATCTTCTGGCCTCCCGTCTCAATTGGAAGGTGCCCAGATTTGTGTCCAGGACGAGATCCGCGAGCAGACGCGCTGGTGGCTCCGTGGGTTCAGTACCAGCTGATCTACTCTTTTCCTCCACTGAAACTTACCACGTCTGCTCTGCAGTTGAGGGGATCCCAGTGATTCTGGTTGCCCCAGATTGGCCTCTGCGACCTTGCTACGCAGATCTAGTACGCCTGGTGGCAGATTCCCCATGGTGACTGCCGTTGCAAGAGGACCTTCTGTCTCAGGGTCCGATTCTCCATCCTGCTTTACCATCGCTGGCTTCAACGGCATGGCTATTGAGAGCCAGGTGTTGAGGAACCGGGGTCTGTCGGGCTCTGATCCCAACTATGCTGAGTACGGAATTCTTCTCGGAAATATATCATCGTACCTGGAAGGCTTTACATCTCCATGTGTGGGGAGAAATGATGGCATCCGCGCTCCTTTTTTTCTATATCCAGGATCCTGCTCTTTCTTCAGCAAGGAGTATACCATAAACTGGCGTTAAGCACCATTAAGAGGCAAATATCGGTGCTTCAAAAACCGCCATTTGAAAATATCAGGGAGTTGACTCTTGACTTTCCCAGAAAGTGGTCTTTCTAGTGGCCATCACATCGGCTAGGAGGGTTTCGGAACTGGCGGCCTTGTCCTGCAAGTCGTCTTATCTGGTTATCAACAAGGATGAGGTGGTATTGTGTCTGCAACCGTCTTTCCTGCGGAAAGTGGTCTGCTTTTCATATCAATGAGGACATTGTGTTACCATCTCTGTATCCTAAGCCGAAACACCCTAAGGAAGTGGCCCTTCATGCTTTGGACGTGGTTCGGGCTCTAAAGGTGCATTTGTCTGCCACTGCTCCCTTTCGGAAGTCAGACTCACCATTTCAGTGGCTGGTCCCAAAGAAAGGCATGGCGGTCTTGTCGGCCATTTCCAGGTGGATCAGACAGATTGTAGTGCAAGCATACCCCTTGAAGGGACAGGTGCCCCCTTTCCGGTCACGGCCCAATCCACAAGGGCAATCGGATCGTCTTGGGCCTTCCGACACCAAGAGTCTGTCGTGCAGGCGTGTAAAGCGGAGACCTGGATGTCTGTCCACGTGTTTACCAAGTTCTACAAGGTAGATGTCAGTGCATCGGCTGATGCCTATTTTGGCCGCAAAATTTTGCAGGCGGCCGTATAGTTGCAATTGAATATGCAATATATTTTCTTTTTTTTTTTTTTAGATAAAAATGCAGAACCGTTAAGTTAATGCTGTTTTGCATTACATTCCGCAGTTTTTGGTGCGGTTGTGGCTCCTGTTGAGGGTACCCTGGTTTTGTGGTGGTTTTTTCCATGCACTTTTTATTCATTTTTTTTTATTTTTATTTATTTTATTTTTTTGGGTGGGTAAAATTTCACTAGTTCCCACTTACCATGGTGGATGAAGTTTCTATGCTGTCTTCCCACCCCTTTGTTTGGCACTGCTTGGGGACGTCCCAGTGCCTAATAGAGGAGCTGGCGGTCGGTGAATATAAGAGAAAATAGGATTTTCTTTTTTTGTACTCGCCATAAAATCCTTTTCTCTGTAATTCACTGACCGACACGGCACCCGCCCCTCCTTTCTCTTTACATTATACTGCTTGTTGAAGTACTGATGACTGCAGGGCAGGCTGGAGGGTTGTTGCCCAAGGGACCGCCCCCTGGGTGGAACTGAAGAGTTCTGAGTGTTGCATAACAAGTAATGCCTCGTATTCTAGTGGTGGGCATAACAACCCAATTGATAAGAGGAGCTGTGTCAGCTGGTGAATTACAGAGAAAATGATTTTATGGTGAGTACAAAAAATCCTATTCCTCATTTTAGGCCGATATGTATTCTACATATTTTTGGTAAAAAAAAAAAATTGATTTTGCGCTAAAGATACGTCTACAAAAACAGGGATAGTTATTTTTTAAAAACGAATGGCTGGCGATCTTTTTTTTTTTTTTGTGGTGTCTTTTTATTTTTTTTTATTTATATCGTAAAGTGGCATTGCGGCGGACAGATCGGACACCTGACACTATTTTGGGACCATTGACATTTTTAAAGCAATCAGTGCTATAAAAAAATGCATGTTTACTATATATGTGACTGACAGGGAAGGGGTTAATATTAGGGGCGTCGCAGGGGATAAATGTGTGTCCTAGGGAGTGATTCTAACTGTGGGGTGGAGGGGACTGATGAGGGGAGGGGGGATCGATTGGTGTTCCTCTGTACAAAGAACATATTATCAGTTCTCCTCTCCCCTGACAGGACATGATCTGTGTTTACACACATCCACGTCCCTGCTCTGTGATTAATCGTGGGTGCCTGGCTGACATCGGGTCCCCAGTGATGCGCCGAGTGCTTGCGCTCTCCACAATGATGGGAAGTGGAGGAAGGGTTCCTGCTGCTGTCATTTTACTATACAGCAGTGGGGAACTGGTTAACCACTTGCGGACCAGCCCCTGCAGTTTTACTGTGGCAGATTGCCTGAGCTGAGGCTTGGCTAGCGGGCGCATGCCCGCTGTGAGCCCTGAGGCTGACCGCGGGTCCAGTGGACTCTGTGGGGATACCTGCAGCCACCTCATGTTCACATCAGCATCGCCCCGTTCAGCCTAGTGACACTGTCACTGATCATAGCTCCCTGTAATCAGGAGCTATGATCAGTGATGTTGCATGCAGCCCCTCCCCCACCGTTAGAATCACTCCCTAGGGCATATAAAACCCCTACAGTGTCGCCTAGTGTTAACCCTGTTACTGCCAGTCACACTTGCACAGTAATCATTGCATTTTTAATTGCTGTATAAATGTTCCCAAAATAGTGCCAAGTGTCCGATGTGTCTGCCATGTCGCAGTCACGATAATCACTGCTCACCCCCATTACTAGTAAGTAAAAGGTTTACTAGTAGTAAAAAAAAAAAATGCCATAAAACTATCCCCTATTTTGTAGACGCTATAACTTTTGCGCAAACCAAGCGTTTATTGTGATATTTTTGGTTAAAAACAAAATGTAGAGGAATATGTATTGGCCTAAACTGAGGTAAAACTTTTTTTTAGTGATATTTAGTATAGCATAAAGTAAAAAATTATTTATTTTTTTCTTGTTATAGTGTAAAAATATAAACCGGAGCAATGACCAAAAGAAAGTTCTATTTGTAGGGAAAAAAATGTCACTTTTGTTTGGGAGCTACATCGTGTGACCCTGCAATTGTCAGTTAAAGCGACACAGTGCCAAATTGCAGAAAGTGTTCTGGTCTTTAGCCAGGCCAATGCTCTGGGCCTGAAGTGGTTAAAGTGTATTTTTCCCCAAAAAAATAAAAAATGGTACTTGAAAGATTGTTGCATAAATACTGTGACAAAGTATTGAAATAAATCTTATAGCCTGGATTAACTGCTGAGCTGGTCAGTATCTAGCCACTAAAAGTAATTGGTTGAGCAATCACTGTATGAACACGCATCTGGCGCAGTCCATGTGACAAACTAATTGCACAAAGGGAAGGAAAAAGGAATACTACCAAGAAGGTTTCATGTGCTTGACACCACAGTTGAATAAAACATTTTTTATTTTTTTTTACATCAGGGGACACAGAGCCAGAGTAATAACTATATGGGTTATATTGGTGTATCAGGTGCTGTACGCTGGCACGCCCCTTAATGCGTGAACTTCCCCCATATAACCCCTCCCATTACTGGGAGTCTGTTTTTTTTATATATAAAATATGCGCGCGCCAGTGTCTAAGGTGTTGGGTACGTGTAAGGATGTGTGTACTGAGCTCCACGGGCAGTAATCCTTGGAGAGCCAGCCATCCTGACCGCATCCGTTCTGATGTCTCTAATGGACTAAATGAATGGTACCTGGGCCTCGTCATCCGAAGACGCAAGTTTTTGCTTGTGAATGCTTTTAAAGCTGGGCCCTGGGATCCAGTACTTTTTGTTAGTAAAGACAATAAGTTTACTGGCAGGGTCTTCTCGCAGGTCCAGGATTGCGGGATTACCTGAGTGTACCCCTGTTCCTGAAGGTTTCCTTTCAAGGTCTCGGAGCCTAGTGTGAAGGGCGAAGATTGCTTTTTTTTTAATCTCTGATAAACCCTGCTGCAAGGAAAGGTAGGGCAGATTTTCTCAGGAATCTCTCCTTCCATGTATTGTGTTGTCATGTCTGTGTCACCACTGGAGGCTGTATTGAGCACTCACCATTCTGATGCTGGAAACAGCAGAAGCTCCACTCCTCTCCGTTCAAGCCAGCTCAGACTCTCGGGTATGAAGGGGGGGTCTGATCACTTCCTGGGCTCCCAGATTGGCAGTTTTTAATCCTTTGCCTGCCAGCTGCCTCTTTTTCTTAAAAAAAATAATAAAAATGCTGGCACTCACACACACTTCCCTGTTGAAAGAGGAAGGGGGTGTGGCTAAACAGTGGCAGACACCGGCCACACGTGGAGGAAGTAGTTTAGAGCTCTGCAAGAGAAGCTGCTGCCCGGTGGTGGAGGGACAGAGCAGAGTGGTTGCTGGTCAGGTTTGGTGACGCAGGCATTTTCCTTTTTGACAACATTGTACTGTATAGCAGTTATTGTACTGTACTATAGCCTAGCAAGTGAAACGTTCTTTTGCTGGTACTGCCTCTGCTTTGTACTGTAAGCTATGAGTGACAAAGGGACCAGAAACTCCTCTAAGGGTTCTGAGGGGTTAATAGTATACACCAAACTAAAAACCCTTCCAAAAGAGGTAAAAAGAAAAATACGGCCGATCAGATGAGCCGTCATGGGTAGAATACTTCTGTCCCTGTGTATTTCATACAAACAGGTTTTTTCTTCTACCATTTAAAAGATTATTGCTATGATGTCTCTCCATAGTAGAACTAAACATAGCAGATTCCCATCTAGTCCTCCTGGGCCCTTTTGTTGAGGTGCAGGAAGCTGGGGATCAGGTAGATCTCCCCAAATATTGGAAGATACTTATTTTTCCTCTTTGGAGGATCCTAACAGGGAGGGAGTAGCTGCACAAGTCAGGTGTTTGTCTATTCCCTTACTTAACCCTTTTGTTGCTTGCAGCACAGGCTCTTGAAGTATCTACCTCTAATAGGGTTCATTTGAACCTCCCCCACCTGGGGATGTTTTTCCTATTCATGCATAGCTATGTATTCTGAATGGAAACATTTCTATGAAAGAAATGAGGGGTTCCAGCTATTAATGCTGCAATCACCTCAGTGAGCAGAGTCTTGCATGTCTAGTGGATAATGCACTGATGTTAAAGGATCCAGCAAGTTAAGGTTGGATTTTCCTTTTAAAGACAAGATGTCTTCTGCAGTTCTGGCTGCAATTGGAGTAGATCAGTCCATTAACCCTTTAACGTCTGTTCCACTATTTTGGTGGAGCACATTTTGAGTCACACCAATGCATTGGAATATGGACTCCAAGGGGTTAAGGAACAGGTGTGAGATACCTGAAGGTTCTGCCTGATCAGCAGGCCTGGCAAGGGGCTGGTGTATATGATGCACTGTGTCTCACAGATGCTATGAAGGACTCGATTGTTTAAGCCCTATGGCTTATACTTGGACTAGTGCATTCTTGCAGAGGTCCGTGGCTGAAATATTAATCAGCCGAAGCGCCAGGTGAAAACCCTTAGCCAGTCTGTCCCTTCCTGGGGTACGACTATTTAGAATGGATAAGTACATCCAAAAGGGGTAAAGCTCTCTTTACCAGTAGAAGGAGGTTCAAACAGTTCTCCTTTTAATCGTGCAGCCTCTCCTATGCCTTAGTTCCCAGGGGCAGCACCAGAATCTTGGGGGCAGAAAGCCCATAAAGCAGAATTCTAAGGCCTTCTCATGAGAGAGCACACCCACTCGTTTGGGTGAGGGCAAAGGTCCTGCGATTCTCAAAGTCTGGCAGGAATAATGTTAAGAGCAGAGGGATTTCTGCGATATTTTTCTCTAGGTTACATGTAGAGTTTCAAGAGCCCGGATGGCCCAGTTGGCTTTCGATCTGAGGTTTCAGGTCCTGTTTGGGTGCTGCCTGTGGCGTCCTTGGGGCTGCTGATGCAGCAGTCTTTATGCAAGAGTGTCCATCTCCTCAAAGAATGCTCCTAAGGTTCCAGAGGAAAAAAAAAAAAAGTCTCTTTCTGGCCTCTGGATCAGCTGTTATCCCAGACGGTGATATCAGAGATTCCCTTAGTGGAACAGGGTTTTTTTTTTTGGCGCAAACCTTTTAAGGTCTCAGAGCCAAACAGAGAGATAAGACCCATTCTAGATCTTGGAGATCTGAATCGCCACTTGAACATCTGATCCTTTCATAATTCGATCGTCTGTGTCCAGCCTGCAAGGAGTGGAGTTGCATATCTCCATGTGCCAAAGTTTCCCGCTTAACAGAAATTTCTGTGGTTTGAAATATAAAATTATTTTTTCGATCGCGGCACTGCCATTTGGCTTAGCCACAGTACTACGAGTGTTCAGAAAGATTCTGGCACCTCCTTTAGCCAGGTTAAGGCCTCAAGGCATAACGGTCCTAGCCTATTAGAAGATCTACTTTTAATAGATCATTCATTCTCAGGCCTAAAGCTGGCCATACACCATACAATTTTCTTATTCAATTTCCTTTAGATTTACCTTCAACAGTGTGGTACAAGGGTCTGTCTGATTGCACACAAATTGAAAGTGTTTATATTTGACCTCATATTATATGTTTTTTGTAAATCTAAAGGAAATCTATAGAAAAAAATTGTATCATGTATGGCCAGCATAAAACCAGAGCCTGATCTCAGATGTAGATATCTGAAATCTCTATGTTGGATTCTCAGCCTAGGAAGATTCTCCTTAAAACCATCAAGGAGGTTACTTGGGGGCTGGTTATAGATACCATACAGAAGAAGGTATTTTTGCCCCAGTCGTGAATCCGTTCCATTGTAGAACTAATTCAACTTATCAGGGTAAAGGAAAATTCCTTCAGTCGGCTGCAGGAGATTTTTAGTGGAAATGGTGGCCTCCTTCAGGGCCATCCCTTACACACAGTTTTATTCAAAGACTGCTTCAAGACACCATCCTGTCGGTCTGGAATAAAGAGGGTTCAGGACTTGTTTGTTTGCAATATGCTTGGCTCCCCACATAGGTCAGAGCCTAAATTGGTGGTTGTTAACACCTTGCAGGATAAAGATTTACCCTCCTGCTGGATAAGAACAGATGCCAGCCTTCTAGGCTGGGGAGCAGCCCTGGAAGAAGATTCTGTCCAGGGTAGATGGTCCAGGTTAGAGAACCTTGCCCATCAACTTTTTTGTAAGTTTCAGGCAGTACATCTGGCTATAGAATCTTGGCAGTCAGATTATGGGACTGTCCTGACAGGATTCAGTCTGACAGAGCCATGGCGGGGCTTACATCGGTCACCAGGGGAGGCACGAGAAGTCGTGCAGCCCAAAAAAGAGGTGAATAATGTTCTAGCTTTGGCAGAACACAACATTCCTTGCCTATTGGCAATTTTACTATGTCAGGTGTACTACTTGAGACACCAACAGTTATTTCTGGGAAAATGATCTCTTCACCTCGACATCTTCCTAGCAATATGTCAGATGGGGTACCCCGGACATGGACCTATTTGTGTCCAGATTCATTAATAAGGTCGACAAGTTTATGTCAAGGGGTCCGCTATGCGACCGTGTGTATGCTCCATCAGAATTTAGCTGTCTGAATTTCCGCCAGCCAAAAATTGATAGCATGTTCTCAATTTTCCCAACGGAAAAACTTTCTATCGGTAATTCCGATCGTGTGTATGCAATTCCGACACGCCAAAAAAATCACGCATGCTCAGATTCAACTATGAGACAGAAGCTATTGGCTACTAGCTATTGAACTTCCTTTTTCTAGTCATGTCGCATGTGTTGTACGTCACTGCGTTATAAATGATCGGAATTTGATGTGACCGTGTGTAGGCAAGACAGCTTGAGCCGGTTTCCGTTGGGAAAACCATCAGAGCTTTTACCGATGAGAATTCCGATCGTGTGTACGCGGCATTAGAGGTTGCAGCTTTGCTCATATCAATTCATCCCAGCAGTCACCAGATCCTTGTACTAGATACAAATGGTAAATACACAGTAATGTTCAAATGGGGTTCCAAAAACCACTGATAAGATGTGTATATCCACTGTGGATGCGGCACAGCAGCTTCTGTATTCAAGAGTAATGGCCCGTACACACGATCCAAATATTGTATGACAGATCGTACAACCTTTTTCGCTTAATAGTCGCAAGTAGAAATTGAAAAGGAAAATAAAGTCACAAATTCTCGTGCGACAGGGAAAAAAAAAAAAAATCGGAAGTGATGTCATGTGTTGTAATGTATTTTCAGACGACAACTATACTTACTAAACGAAAATCGTACAAGGAAAATTTTCATGCATGTCCCATTGGATAAAATGTTGCGATTGGCTGTCGAAAGTAGTGTACACATGAACCAAAAATCGCATGATTCTTCCTCGGATGACAGTTTTCATACGATATTCGGATTGTGTGTACAGGCCATTACCCAGGAATAGTATAGAATGTGCTTAGATTCATAAAGATACTTCCTATAATCCTGGTGCTATACTCTTATAGGAGTTGCGTTGACCCCAGATGTTTTGTAACTACATTTCCCACGATGCTCATGTACTTTGCAGTGTAGTTGAGAATCATGGGAAATGTAGTTCCAAAACATCTGCGGTACCAAGGTTTGCCATCACTACTCTAGGGTCTCTGCTGGGGGAAAAAAAATAATTGGTGGTGTTTATTTTGTACTCAGAGTCACTCTGTGGATAGTGGGGGAAAGGAACAACGAGCAACAAGGAAACAAAGACCTGAAGTGTGCCCGGGTCACGTGGTCAGTATGCTTAAAAGGGGGCATACCCAAGTATGAAATGTAATGAATGAAATTAAAAGAAAAAGGGAATGGGTGGGTGGAACACGAGACCCAACGTCCACGAGGAGGAGGCAGAGGAGGGCAGGCTTTATGCAGCCTGACTCCTACAAATACAGGCTTACCCTGCGGTCAGCCTTACACAAGTAATTTACTAGCAAAAAAATACTAATTTAAACAAAGTTAATGCTCTTTCTCTTGAAAAAGGCTTGCAAAGACCAGGTGTAGATGCACAGAACTGGAAGCATTTACCTGTTGCAAAAAATGTGGTTGTAAAAACTCGTATACCCAGTGAAGTGACTAACCTTTATGATAGAGATTCAAAAAAAATCCACCTACATGAGTTGCATTTGCAGCTGCTACAGCCTTTTAAAGTGCAGAATTTATAGCGCTTGTCTGAGATTTCACAAAGCAGGGAGCTAATGTTACATTCTGCAGGTCTCTGTGAGGAAAAGGACACCCCCACCCCCTTCTCACAGAAACAGTCCTGAGGCTGTTAATCAGGGGTTGTGTGCTGGAGCTTGCCCCCCACCTTTTTTTTTTATCGTTTGGTGTCAGAACCTGTCAGATGTAACTCATGCAGATTGCAGAGCAACAAGGTGGGAGAGCAAAATTACATTGAGTGCTCTGGATTGAGACATTTTCACACAATAAAAGAATACTTTGTTCATGTAAAAAGCATACAACTACTTTAGGGGTTTTGATGCAAAAAATGCTCAGACCTTAAGATCAAGGCCAGCGTCTCTTGTTTGCCTCATTCAAGGCTTTTGGCTTCTCTCTGTTCCACTCAAGGCCCCCAAACCTAACATTCCTTTGGCCTTGAACAAACCGTTTGTTTCTTAACTACCTTATGTTTCTCTTCAGCCAAGTGCCCTAGTTTAGTGGATTACTAATCCAGCCTTGGGAATGTTATTACCTTCCTTAATGTGGAAGAAAGAACAGATGCCAGCCTTACAGGCAGAAGAGGTGTGTTTCAGTGTGTCACATTTTCAGACAACATGGTCTCTCTTCAACATTTTGCAAGTGGACAATTGAAAGGTAGGTTTTCTCAGTCATCACTGCCTGGACAAAGGAAAATGGTCCTTTCATCCATACATTTTCTCCCATCTCATCTTATGTCAGAAATGGGGAACCCTAGATGTGAACAAAATATGAATGTTCTTTTTTGTAATTCTTGATATTTTTTTAGCACCCCATCAGGCTATAATTGGTCAATATATTGAATTCTCAATCCTTTCTTTACATTCTGCCATAGAGGGGTATAAACAGAAATGTCTATATTTCTCTATCATTCATTGACGGACACAGCAGCTCTTCTTGACCTTAGGGTCATATCACCCCTTTAGGAGAGGACTAGGCATAAAGTGTTAAAAACGGCAACACTGGAACACTATTGCCCAGGGGTCAGTCCTACTGGCTATAACCCCTCACACTGCATCCAGCAGCTCTGTGTTTTTCTGCCTAGTATCGGAGAAGGACCTGGCTCCCGATGAGACTATTGGTCCAGGGAATTTTTTTTCTTCATTTTTGATTCCTGTGATCTTCAATCAACAGCCGGGCTGGGTGACAGGCTGGATAGTATACATCCTTATAGTCTCCCCAGCCTGGCCATCGAGCGTGAGCAGGCCCTAGCTACATACTGGGTCGGCTACAGCATGCCCCAACTATTCCAGGGGTGGCCGGTGAGCTATATCCTCCGGGGGAAAACATATGACTGGGCTACTGCTGTCTGTCACAGTGTGCCGTGGCTGGCAGTCTGCTCGGGTGATGGGTCTGTCTGTGGATTGCGTCCAGCAGTTCCTGCAGGAGGGGTAAGTATGTTTTTTTGTTCACCCGGGTCTGCAAGTAAGGGTTCCCAGTCCGACAAGGTACCTGCTGAGGGACAAAAGCGTCCCTGCTTTAGTAAGCCTGCGAACAAATCTGTTACTGCATGAAGGTTAGCCCCGCCCGACTCTTGGGTGGGGGGTCACCTTCGGGAGTTTGCAGCTCGTTGGACATGCCTGCTTTGCGACCAGTGGGTCTGCAAGCTGGTTTCCTCAGGGTACAAGATAAACTTTCTTTTCCGGCAAACTGATTTCCCCCCCCCCCCCAACCAGCTTGTCGGAAGGCCCTGTTTGGGGCAGTACAGGACCTACTGCTGCGTGGGGTGATAGTAGCTCTACCGACACCAGAAAGGTTTCAGGGATTTTACTCCAATCTGTTTGTAGTCCCAAAGGGAGGAGTCTTTCCGGTACTGGACCTCAAGGCCCTCAACAGCTTTGTGAAAGTACAAAGGTTCAGGATGGAATCAGTTCGCTCAGTGGTCGCTGCACTCCATCGGGGATTTTCTGGCATCCCTGGACATCAAGGACGCATACTTGCATTTCCCCATATGCATCAAGCATCAGAGGTTTCTGCGATTTGTGGTCGGGGACGAGCACTACCAATTTGTAGCTCTCCCTTTTGGCCTGGCGTCAGCACTGAGGGTCTTCACCAAGGTGCTAGCCCCAATTTTGGCTTTGCTGAGACAGCGAGGGATCGCAATTGTGGGTTACCTGGACAAACTCCTTCTGAGGGCAGCTTCTGCCTCAGAATTAAGGGAGGATGTGGCAATCACCATGCAAACTTTGGGAGTTTGGTTGGGCACTGAGCCTACAGAAGTGGTTGGTGCCGACTCAATGCCTGGAGTACCTGGGCCTGCTTCTGGACTCCTCAGAGACGAGTCTTTCTCCCTTCAGACAAGCTGCAGACTCTTCAAGCTGCGGTAAAGTTGTTAGCGGCCCACAGGTGGTCGTCCCGTTTTTGCATGTGAGTCCTGGGTCTCATGGTAGCCACTTTCGAGGCAGTACCCTATGCTCAATTCCACACTTGAGTCTTGCAAAAGGAGATATTGTCCAAATGGGACAAGTCTCGGTCATCCCCTGGATTGTCAAATTTGGGTGAGCCAGCTAGTCAGGGATTCCCTGCTCTGGAGGCTGAGGTCACTGGCTCTTCGGTCCGGGAAGTCGCTCCTTCCTCTTCATTGGACGGTGATCACAACAGACGCCAGCCTGATCGGTTGGGGAGGGAGTTTGTGGTGTACAGTCATCCCAGGGTCGGTGGACCCAGGAGGAATCCCACCTGCCGATCAATGTACTGGAGCTTTGGACAATCAGGTGGTGCCTCTACACATGGTCACAGAGGCTACAGAGGCATCCGGTCAGGATCCAGTCGGACAATGCCACGGCGGAGGCGTGTGTCAACCATCATGGAGGAACAAGGAGCTCAGCTGCAGCACTGGAGGTTGCTCACATCCTGCGGTGGGCAGAGCGGCGAGTAATGGCTCTGCCAGCCATGTACATTCTGGACGTAGAAAACTGGCAAGCGGACTACCTAAGTCGTCAGATGCTGGACCAAGGGGAATGATCGCTACATCCGGATGTATTTCGCCTCCTTTGCCTAAGGTGGGGCACACCAGATGTGGATCTCCTGGCTTCTCGACTCAATCGGAAGGTACAGAGGTTTGTGACCAGGTCAAAGGATCCCTGGGCGGACGCGACAGATGCGTTGGGGGCATTATCGGCTGATTTATGCCTTCCCCCCACTTAAACTTCTACCACATCTCCTTCGCAGAGTGGAGGTCGAGGGGATTCCGGTGATTCTGATTGCCCCAGATTGGCCTCTGTGTCCGTGGTACGCTGACATAGTACGAATGGTGGCGAATGTTCCTCGGCGACTGCCGATGGGTGAGGACCTTCTGTTGCAAGGTCCAATATTTCATCCTGCTTTAGGGTCACTGGCTTTAATGGCTTGGCGGTTGAAAGCCAGGTGATAAGGGACCGAGGTCTGTCGGATTCGGTAATATCCACTATGTTGAGGGCACGGAAGTCATCTTCTCGAAAGATTTATCATCGTACGTGGAAGGCCTACATCTCCATGTGTAAGGAGATGGGGTGGTGTCCACGTACATATTCGCTATCCAGGATCCTGCTGTTTTTGCAGCAAGGAGTGGATCAGAAACTTGCATTAAGAACCATTAAGGGGCAGATATCAGCTTTGGCTGTCTTTTTTTCAGCGGCCCTTGGCGGCTCATTCATTGGTGAGTATGTTTGTTCAGGGAGTTCGACATGTGGCCCCTCCGATTCGGCCACCGCTACCTCCGTGGGATTTGAATCTTGTGCTCTCGGTGCTTCAGAAACCGCCATTTGAAAACATTAGGGAGATTCCCTTATTGACACTCTCTCAGAAGGTGGTCTTTCTAGTGGACATTACATCTGCCAGGAGGGTTTCTGAGTTGGCGGCCTTGTCTTGCAAGTCTCCCTACTTGATCCTCCACAAGGATAATGCGGTGCTGCGTCCACAGCCTTCGTTTCTTCCAAAGGTTGTTTCGGCCTTTCATCTAAATGAGGACATTGTGCTTCCATCCTTATGTCCTCGGCCGTCACATCCTAAAGAGGTGGCTTTGCATTCCCCTGACGTGGTCCGGGCTCTGCGGATGTATCCGTCTGCTACGGCTCCTTTTCGGGGGTCGGACTCGCTGTTTTTATCGGTGGCTGGTCCAAAGAAGGTACTGGCGGTCTCATCGGCCACCATCTCTCGGTGGATCAGGCAGACTGTAGTTCAGGCTTATGCCATAAGGGGACAGGTGCCTCCCTTTCCCGTCACGGCACATTCTTCCAGGGCATTGGTGCCTCTTGGGCTTTCCGAAGTCAAGCATCTGTTTCTTAGATATGTAAGGCGGCGACCTTGTCGTCCGTTCACACTTTTACTAAATTTTACAAGGTTGATGTGAGTGCATCTTCGGATGCTTGCTGCGGCCGCAAGGTTTTGTAGGTGGCTGTTTAAGGTTGCAACTCCTCCGTTGAGGAGCTTTGGCTGTTTTGTGTGGAGTTATTGTTTGCTGTTCCCACCCCTGGTTTCTTTGACACGGCTTGGGGGCGTCCCTAAGGTCAAGAAGAGCTGCTGTGTCCTTCAATGAACGATAGAGAAAATAGGATTTTTGTACTCGCCATAAAATCCTTTTTTCTGTGGTTCATTGAGGGACGCAGCACCCACCCCTCCTATTTCTGTTTGTACTGCTTTTGACGAACTGAGCTGCTGGATGCAGTGTGAGGGGTTATAGCCAGTAGGACTGCTCCCTGGGCGGTACTGTGCAAGTGTTGCTGTTTTTAACACTTTCTACCTAGTCCTTTCCTAAAGGGGCATTGATTGAATTGTGTCCATCATGTCTACATTGCCCCATCCCACCATCTGTTGCTGTTGAGAAGTAATAAAGTACATCTTTGCATTTGGCACAGCAAGTCCCCCTTATCGTTGGGAAGTTGTGATGTAGAAAGCTTAATTCTAGGAATTTTACCCTTCCATAGTAGAATACGTAACAGGGATTCAAATTTTTTTTTAATACTATTTAAGGGAAATCCACATAGGAGAATTACGTAGAATATAAACTAATTGAGGGCCGCAAAACATTTTAATCAAATTTGCACGTCCCACCAGAGATAAAGGTAATTTAGTCCATATTCTACTCTTCGCCTTAAATTTATCTAAAAGTAGCATCAAATTTTGATTCAAATATTCCTCGCTTTTAAAGGAGACCCAAATTTCTAGATACTTAAAAGACTTTGCTATTCTAATCTGATTTACCTTCTGTAGTAGGATTGGAGACCTCTCTTATACTGTAAGCAATAAGGATTTATCCCAGTTTATGCTAAAACCCAAGAAGGAGCCAAAGGTCTCTATCAGGGTTACAACAGAAACTAGTGATTCATCCATATCTCCTCTAAACAGCAGAGCATTGTCTGCAAAGTTTATCTTCCCTTTCGCCTCTCCAAAACCCTTTAATTAGGGGGGTGTGTTTGATTGCTATCACTAGGGGCTCTATTGCTAATGCAAAATAACAGTGAGGATAACGGGCAGCCCTGCCTGGTACCCCTAGATAAAGAAAAAAAAGTTCGATATAGTACCATTAATCTGTAAACATGCCCGCATAATATAATAATTTTATCCACCTCACAAAACCTTCACCCAGGCCAAATCTTTGCAAAAACTCCCACAGATGTGTCCAATGGACGCAGCCAAACGCTTTTGCTGTGTCGAGAGACAAAACCACAATTTTTTCCCACATTATCAGTAGTCCTCTGCAGGTTAAGAAACTGTTTCCTCAAAGTTATTGCTGTGGACCTTCCTGGCATGAAACCTGTCTGGGTCCTGATGTACCAATTTCCCTATAACGGTATTTAGTCTATTGGCCAAGATCCTTGCCAATGCCTTAACATCTGAATTCAGCAACGAGATTGGCCGATAAGACTCTGGTAGTGTGATCTTTATCTGGTTTGGATATTACAATAATAGTTGCTTCAATCATTGATTCCAGAAGCCTATCTGTATCAAATGCCCTGGTTAAGCATTTTCAATAATTCCGGGAGCAGTATTTCTCCATAGATCTTATAAATCTCCTGTGGCAAGCCATCAGTTCCTGACGCTTTACTGCTAGCCGATTCTGAAACGGCTCTTGCTTTTTCCTCCAATGTGAGAGGGGAATTAAGTCTTTTCTCTGTCATCTGCAGAAATTGAGGGTATCTCCTGGGGACGGAGAAAATCTCAGAGTTGGTCAAATTTACAAGTCACCTTGCTCCTATATAAAACACCATAAAAGGATGATATAATATCTGATTATGTTAGATGTCTCCTGTTGGCAAACATATCACAGGGATATAATTTGAATGGGTCTGAGATTTTACTATTGCGGCTAACTTTTTCCCCTTCTTTGTAATAATACCTACCCTTTACAAATACCCTTGTTCTGCTTTTTCCAGGACTGTCCTTTTCTATTAAAGTTGGGTGTCTTTCCATATAGAATGATTTATTAAAGTAGGGCTCAGGATATATTGAAATTATTTTCGTTGTACTTCTCCTACAAGGCAAGTTTCCCACTTTGAATTTGATTTTTTAAACTAATTTCTTGTATTAGGATTCCTCTTAAAAAGCTTTCATCGTATCCCATATAACCTTTTATGTTGTAGTGTTTGCATTATTCTTGAAGAAATCGACCAGAGATTGATGTATGAGGCTGTTCAATGGCCGTACCTGCAACCACTGAGGATTGACTCTCCAATATGATTTTATTCTGGGTTTAATCCCTTTTAAAGACAAAGAAATTGCTGGATGGTCTGAGACATTCCTTGCTAGATGCTGCACTTCTGAGACAAATGGGAGAATTAGTTCTGTACCCAGGACTAAATCAATCCTGGATAGTGATCCATAAGTACAGGAGCAACATGAATAAGCATGCCCTCCATATCCTGAAGCCCCAGTTCTTGTAGGTGAATTGAAAATGGAGTTTCTACCCGTTGGCCTAGTAGGGATGGGCTTTATGTTCGGGTCGAACATGAGTTTGACTCGAACATTGGCTGTTCGCCGAATAGCAAACAATTTGGGGTTGTTTTCCCGGCAAATTTGAAAGCTGCGGAACACCCTTTTAAAGTCTGTGGGAGAAATCAAAAGTGCTAACTTTAAAGGTTAATATGCATGGTATTGTCATAAAAAGTGTTTGGGGACCTGGGTCCTGCCCCAGGGGACATGTATCAATGCAAAAAAAATAGTTTTAAAAACGTGAGTTTTTTTCAGGAGCAGTGATTTTAATAATGCTTTAAGTGAAAAAATAAAAGTGTAATATTCCTTTAAATTTCATAATGGGGGGGGGGGGGGGGGGGTGTCTATAGTATGCCTGTAAATTGGTGCATGTTTCCCGTGTTTAGAACAGTCTGAGAGCAAAATGACATTTCTAAAGGAAAAAAAGTAATTTATGTTTCATTGATTTTTATTGCAGTTTGTAGTAATACAAGAAACAAAAGAACAAAATAAAAGACAAGCACAGTGCCAACATTACATTCAGTAGTGATACAATCCACAGTAGGTGCAGAAACTGACCGACATAGTTTAGGACTGAATAAAATGCGAAAGTATAACAGTAGAGAAAATGAACATCAGTCCTCAGGGAGAGGACTCTTTCCAGACACCCCATATGGGATCTCGCTGTGTCCTGGACCGAGGATCAGCCTCCGATCAACATAAAGTTAAGAGGGTAGCAGTGAAAGTTTTCCCTGAGGTTATAATTGAACGGTTCAAGTCATATAAAACTGACTCTAAGAAAAAACAGATATAACACTCCAATCTCACAGGATGGAGCAAACACAACAACAGATAATAGATATCTCAAGTGCACCCGGGGCTGGGTAGGTAGTAAGTGTATTGAGCTACGATCATGGTAGCGGGTAATAAGACAAAAAAAAAGGAGGGGGGGGGGGGGGGAGGTCAGGTTTTGGGAGGTGAGAGATTGAGGGATGAAAGAGCGGGTAGGTGAGCCTATGCTGGATCATAAGTATCAGAAAAAAAGTAATTTAAAACTACTATAATGAATTTTCGGTCCCAGCAATACACATAAAATTCATTGACGAAAACGGCATGGGATTCCCCCATAGGGGAACTCCGAACCAAAAAATAAATAAATGCATGGGGGTCCCCCCAAATTCCATACCAGGCCCTTCAGGTCTGGTATGGATATTAAGGGGAACCCCGCACCAAAATTTAAAAAAAATTGTGTGGGGGTCCGCCTCAAAATCCATACCAGACCCTTCAGGTCTGGTATGGATTCTAAGGGAAACCCACCGCCAAAATAAAAAAAATGGCGTGGGGTCCCCCCAAAAATCCATACCGGACCCTTATCCGAGCACGCAACCTGGCAGGCTGCAGGAAAAGAGGGGGACGAGAGAGTGCCCCCCTGAACCTTACCAGGCCACATGCCCTCAACATGGGGAGGGTGCTTTGGGTAGCCCCCCCAAAGCACCTTGTCCCTATGTTGATGGGGAGAAGGGCCTCATCCCCACAACCCTTGCCCGGTGGTTGTGGGGGTCTGCGGGCGGGGGGGCTTAACGGAATCTGGAAGCCCCCTTTAACAAGAGAACCCCCTGTGTGAATTGGTAATGGGGTAAATAGCAGGTTTTTGACAATTCCTTTATTAATGTCTTCTTTCCCCGCTTCTTCTATTCTTCCTTTGGTTTTTTTCTTCTTCCTCCATCTTGTTGGGGATGAGGCCCTTCTCCCTATCAACATGGGGACAAGGTGCTTTGGGGGGGGGCTACTTTTTTTCCTTTAGAAATTACATTTTGCGCTCAGACTGTTCTAAACATGGGAAACATGCACCACTTTACAGGAATACTATAGACACCCCACAGGTACGAAATTTAAAGGAATACTACACTTTTATTGTTTCACTTTAAGCATTATTAAAATCACTGCTCCCGAAAAAACTTCCATTTTTAAAACTTTTTTTTGCATTGATACATGTCCCCTGGGGCAGGACCCGGGACCCCAAACACTTTTTATGACAATAACTTGCATACAAGCCTTTAAAATGAGCACTTTTGATTATTCATGTTCGTGTCCCATAGACTTTAACGGTGTTCACGTGTTCAAACTAATTTTTGCCTATTCGCATTTTCTGGATGCGAACCGAACTGGGGGGGGGGGGGGGGTGTTCAGCTCATCCCTACTTCTGAGCTATATGGCGGAGGGATATAGACTGAACCCATTATAAGAACCATTGAAAATAATGTGCAAACCAATAAAACATATCTGCCCTGTGGGTCTATTAATGGCTTCCTGCAGGTGAATTGAATTTTTGATGATATTAATATACTGGTGCCTCTGGCATATGTAGAGTATACCGAATGATATTGTATAGGGTACCTCTCATTCTGTAATATAGATGTTGTGTCCTGTGTAAGATGTGTTTCCAACAGCAATAGGTAAGAGGAGGGAGGGGGCCAGCGGGTGCAGAACCAAAAAAATTAAAGATGGTGACAGACCCCCCCCACTGCCTCCAGCCATACATATAGGGAACATTTTCATATTTATATAGTGTCATTCTTCCTTGAATATCTTCTGATGAGGAAGCAATAGCTACTCATTCTTATCTAGCCAGTGGCAGCCTGAAAATTGTTTCATCTCTAACTACAATCCTTAGCTTCGCTGGATACATAACGTAGGTCAGTTGCAGATTGCGAAGTAGCTTTTTGACCTTATTTTCTGCACTTACACTGAGTAATCCGGATAAAATTTGATTTTGGATCCATTTAAGAATTTTATCTCTGTCTCTATAATGCAGCATCTTAATAATAATAAGTCAGGGGGAAATATTCCCAGAGGAGGTGATCTAAACGGGATCCTGTGTGCTCACTCAATGGAAAAAAAGGGAGAAAAATAATTATATTCCAAATTTTTTAGCAGCCATTGCTCCATAAATTCTACAATGTTATTTATTACCTTCTGTACGCTCTGGGAGGCCGATAAATCTTAAATTATTTTTTCGCAATCTATTCTAAAAATCATCAATATGATTAGAATGTTGCTTAAACTGGAGACCCACCGCTTCGAGATCTCTTTGCATAAAAGTGCCATTATGTCCCCGATATTACCAAACTTTTCTACCACTGTAGTGCGCTCTTGCACTTTTTTGCATATCTTAGCAAATAGTAGTGATCTCCTCATTTGTTGAAACTTTAAGGGAAAAAAGATAGCGTAGGATTGCTTATTTGAACCGCTTCTAACACATCTTTCAATGTTGGCTCTTCAATCTGAACTGTTGCACAAATTTTCCAGATGGAATTCCAGTATAATTTTTAGTATTAGAATTATCTGCCTTCTCCTGTGCCATCTCTCTTTCTTGGCCATTACCTTGTGCCTCTATATTAGTATTAACTTTGTACCGTCCAAGGTTATCCTGCTTGTCCTCTGAAAGTGCAGAGGACAAGCAGTTCTGAAATGGAGTTATATACAAAACCTTGTAAGTTCTCTGCTGCACCCAAAGCTGCTTCTTTCTGCCGTGGTTGAAGAGAACTCCATCTTGAGCTCCTGGGCCTAACACTGTCCCATCCATTTTATTCCTCCTTATTATTGCTTAAATCTTGAAGATGCATGGTAAATGATAACCAAGAAGTACCACAAAAAAGAGTTGGAGAAGGATATCTTCACTGCAACTTCCATATCTCCTCTTAGTTATTTCATGTGCACATACTACAGAGTAGTGTTAGTCTGCTTATATCAAAGATTCACAAACCAGAGGTTTCATAGCCACTATAAGCATATCATTTATATTCCTGGATGCAGAAGAAAGGAGGAAATTATGTCCAAAGTGCTTACCTACAAGCACAGCAGACCTACCACGCTAGATCTTTCAGCAATGAGTATAACAGTAGGTATAAAAATAAAGGAAATAAGGAGAATACAATGAGTAGAAAAAAAATGCAGAGTTCAGTTACCACTTGTATTCCTCCGTATACTCCCCCACTCCAGTGCAAGGATCTCCCGGCTCAGACTCTACAAATGCTCCGTTTAGAGCCCTGTTTGAGCCTTTTTCAGCTCTACTCATACCTCCACATCACACATCATAACCAGGGACATCAGCGAAAAATGGCACAGAAGAGTGGGCAGATTATCAAGGAGACCAGGAAATAAGCTGGAACATTGCAGCAGTCGCAAGCTTTCACGATCGCAATCCAGGATCTGATCTCTCCTTGCCGTTTCACCCAGCACAGACCTCTTAACTCTGGGCACCTTCTGCTCCAGGCTCAGCAGCTGACACGGGTACAGGCACAAACACAGCCCTTCAAGCTCCCAAAGACTCCCACTCTCCAAAGTTCTGAGCACGGGTGTTCACGTCTCCCACGTGTTATTGGAAATAAACAAAAGGAGGGTGGTGTTCCACTCCCATTCACATCCTGCTCACATTGCTAACTGATCACTCCCCCATTTCCATGCTACTTAACTCTAGAAAAGCCAGTTCAAAAAATCCTACTACTGTACCTGGAGGTCCTTTTTCTCCAGTCATCTTCCAGGATGGCATAACTGAGAGATGACTGGTCCTAACTGACAGGAAACACAATCAACAACAGGTTAAAAACCCTGCTCTTCCCCCTGCACCTCAGTTCTAGATTGTGTTTCCTTAGTGCAGCGAAATCTTAGTCTCAGGGCCAGGGCGCATTGCGGAACATGCACAGAAGTGACATGATCCAGGCCTTGTTCTTCTGGTGGCCGGCCCTTTCTGGCAAAATAGAAGCCATTTGGCAGCCTATAAGAGGCTATAAAGCCCTCGACACGTCAGAAGATGGAGAGTCCAGGGTTCTCTCGGCGGCAGGTACCTGACGACTCCCTGGTGATGAAGACAGAGGACAAAACAGCAGTGGTTGCAGCCCATGAGTAGACCATGGGCAGTGCGTCTGACTCAGCTTGCAAACAGTGAGGAAGAGCCAAATGGAGCCACCCAAGCCCAAAGCCTTTAGAACAGCGTTGGTGTCTAAACAGGATGCAGGCACTCTTTTCTTTAAGGAAGTTTTGTCTTCCCAGGCGGAGATGTCTGCGCAAAGCTTGTGGGTTCTCATGAGACCTCCCTCTTCTCAAAAATCTGATGAAGAGGATTTGGAGGAGGCTGGAGGTTCAGGCCAAAGCTCCCTAGAGGATGGAGAGGATTGGACCTAGCCAGCCAGGACAGTGAAGGGTCTAGACCAGGCAGGCATCTCTGCTGTAGAAAACATGGAAGGTTGTCTACGAGCAATTTATGCTTCTGAAGACATTCCAGAATCTCTGGCACTGTGATCTAACGAGAGGGCTCGTTAGATCACAGTCAAAAGTCTTACTGGTCCACCAGACCTTCAAGGAGGTTATTCTGAGGGAATGGAAGGAACCAGAAAGGAAGGTTGAAGCTTAAGATCTGGAAATTGAGATATCCGTTTGGGGAGGAGGAGGAAGAGAAGTTCTTCAAAACCCCCAAACTTGATGCCGCCCAATTATTTAAATTATTTAGAAATGCAGAAGAAAGTCCTAATGCTTTTTCAAATTCACACGGTTGCGCAGCACATGTCAGCAGATGTGTGAGGATGGCACTGCTGTGTATCTGCTAAAGGGCAGCACGTTTCTGTGGTTTTAGGAAAGTGATTTTGCATGCGGTCCTGACACACACAAATGTGAATGCGGGCTAAAAATCTCAATTACATTGGTGGTAAGTGTAAATCTGCATTGCCATTGATCACACCCTCCCCTCCCCCCAGCACTGCCACTGATCAGAGGACTTCTAGGATCCCTAGGAGTTTTCTGCCTATTGATGGGTCCCCTCACCACCCCAGTCCATGGTATGCAGGCAGGTGGAGAGCGAAATTACATGGAGGGGGGCCCAAGAAAATGTTTGCCCAGGGTCCAATCAGTATTATAGTCGGCCTTGACTGGCAGGTCAGAGACTTTGCTGCGCAGAGCCTGGGATGCAAATGCAGCAGACATGGCCCCGGCACTAGCATCGGCTTGCACTGCAGGAAAACGCAGATGTTTGGCTGAGTAGGCTAACAGACCATATGTTTCTGTATTCTAAGACAGGACCCCTGTAGCTTCCAAAGGTGGCCTCTCATTTCCATAGGTCACAAGAAATGGTTTTACTCTCATTCTGTGAGAACCCTAAGAATGAGAAAGAAAAAATGTTTTCATTTATTAGACATCAGATGGTGTCTGCTAACATATTTACAGTGGATATAAAAAGTTTACACACCCCTCTTAAAATGTCAGGTTTCTGTGATGTAAAAAAGTGAGACAGAGAAATAATTTCAGAACTTTATAATGCGACCTATAAACTGTACAACTCAGTTGAAGAACAAACTGAAATCTTTTAGGTGGAGGGAAGTAAAAATAATAAACTAAAATATCATGGTTGCATAAGTGTGCACACCCATAACCTGTTCCCGACCGCCACACGCCGGTATATGTCGGCAGAATGGCACGGGTGGGCAAATGGGCGCCCCCCCCCCCCACCACCGTGCCCGAGGCAGTTGGGTTTGTTAGGGGAGCAATTGGTCCCCAAGGCCAGACCAAAAATTTATGGTCTGGACCTGGTGATCGCTCCTGACGAATGAAAACCTTCCCCACCTGTGTAAGTGTAAACACAGACAGGAGGAAGTGATGTCATCTCTCCTCATGGGGTCTTTTCGATTCCAGTTAGAGCAAGAGGACATCCAACCGTGAGTTGCACCAACAGTACACTGACATCAGCACACATAGGTACACTTTCCACCCCCTGATCGTCTCCCCAGTTGACCGTTTCACTCCCTTTCACTGTGTCACCAATTGCAGTTTTCAGATTTTTCACTGATCACTGCATTGGTGTCATTTGTGACTAAAATAAGTGTTAGGGCAGCTAGTATTAGCCCCCGCTAGGTCCAGGTTACCCCCCTAAACCCCCTTATAAAGGTTTAACCTCTTGATCAGCCCCCAGTTAACCCTTTCACCCCCTGTCGCCAGTGTCACTAATTGATCACTGTATTTGTGTCACTGGTGATGCTAGTTAGCCAGTTAGTTTCACCGTCAGGTTTTTATAGCCTCAGCTACCCCCATATATTACCTATTAAAGGTTTTAACCCCCTGATTGCCCCCTAGTTAACCCTTTCACCAGTTAGGCGATTAGTTTCACCGTCAGGTTTTTATAGCGTCAGGTACCCCCATATATACTACCTAATAAAGGTTTTAACCCCCTGGTTAACCCTTTCACCCCCTGTCCCCAGTATCATTAATCGATCGCCGTATTTGTGTCACTGGTGATGCTAGTTAGCCAGTTAGTTTCACCGTCAGGTTTTTATAGCCTCAGCTACCCCCATATATTACCTATTAAAGGTTTTAACCCCCTGATTGCCCCCTAGTTAACCCTTTCACCCCCTGTCACCAGTGATCACCGTATTAGTGTTATGGGCGATGCTGGTTAGTTTGTTTTTTATAGCATCAGTGCACCCGTCGTATATTACACAATACATTTTTAACCCCCTGATCGCCCGGCGGGTGATATCAGTTAGCTTTTAGCATCAGTCAGGGTCTGCGTCGCCCCAGGCAGCATCAGATTAGTGCCAGTAGCGCTAACACCCACGCATACACCATACACCTCCCTTAGTAGTATAGTGTCTGAACGGATCAATATCTGATCTGATCAGATCTATACTAGCGTCCCCAGCAGTTTGGGGTTCCCAAAAATGCAGTGTTAGCGGGATCAGCCCAGATACCTGCTAGCCCCTGCGTTTAGCCCCTCCGCCCAGCCCACCCAAGTGCTGTATCAATCGATCACTGTCACTTACAAAACACAACACACATAGCTGCAGCATTCGCAGAGTCAGGCCTGATCCCTGCGAACGCTAACAGTTTTTCTGGTAGCCTTGAATCAATCGCTGACAGTCAGGAGAATTTTTTACCTTTGAGCCTCACTAGTGTACCATTAAATTTAGAGACCAAAATGTCAAATCGAATGTACACTAGTGAGGAGGCCTACATGTTTCTGAGCATGACAGATAGTGAAGAGGAAGTCACTAATCTGTCCGATTCGGGCTCAAAATACAATCCTGTAGACAGCAGCGGCACCCTAACAGATAGCTCTAACAACGGAGTTGTGGTCCCTGGCAAGGTCAGGCGTACCAGACCCCGTTGTTCTGCTGTCGTTAAGGTGCAAGAACCA
This sequence comes from Lithobates pipiens, assembly GCF_037356315.1. Classification (NCBI taxonomy): domain Eukaryota; kingdom Metazoa; phylum Chordata; class Amphibia; order Anura; family Ranidae; genus Lithobates; species Lithobates pipiens. Next base: position 584,992,163 of record NW_027507748.1, on the reverse strand, counting down.
CAGGGCTCTCCTATGGAGCAGAGAAGTACTAGTGCCGCTCATCCTTCTGGTGAACTGTCAAGCACCAGCGGCCTAGTACACCCTGGTCATAGTCAAACCAACACTGCAGTAACATGTGGTGACGTGGCGAGTCCCATAAGTGCAGTTTAAGCTGGTGCGGTGGCTAGCACACCTAGTGTCCCACAACCACCAAGAAGAAGGCAAAGACTGGCCCGCTGAGCCCATAGTGCCCTTCTTACTGCATTCGCCAATCCTAATTGGGAACTCACCACTTCTGCAGCACCCCTACTTCCCCCATTCATGGCCAACCCAGAATTCAGGTAGAAACAGTTGATTTTACGTCACTTTATTTTTATTCACTGTTTTTCACAGAAGATCTCTAAAGATCTATTGTGGACCAAAGCAATTTGTATGTTGGTCAATTAATCGCTGCTAATCCCCATTTGACCCTTGCCAAAGATTGGAAACCAATTACGGTTTCTGAATTTAAGACCTTTCTGGGCCTCCTCATGGGCATAACCAAAAAGAGTGAGTTGCGGTCATATTGGTTCACTGACCCAATTCACCATATGCCCGTGTTATTGTGCCCTTGTCATGGAGGCAGAGAAGAGCAGATCTTGTGGTTCATGTCGTCCTAGAGGTGACCCTGGATACAATCGGCTCTACAAAATTCGGCCCCTCGTAAACCATTTCAACCAACGTTTTGCAGCCTTGATTACTCCCGATCAAGTTGTCTGGATTGATGAGTCCCTGATTAAGTTTTCTGGCCGCTTGGCTTTCAAACAGTATCTTCCCAGCAAGCGTGCCAGATATGGGGTCAAGATTTATAAGCTCTGTGACAGGGCCACAGGCTGTACATATAGTTTTAAGGTTCATGAGGGAAGAGATGGTCATGTAGAGCCAGAGGACTGCCCAGATTGCATAGGGGGCACTGGTAAGATTATGTGGGACTTGGTGTCACCCTTATTTGGAGAGGTACCACTTGTATGTGGACAATTATTACACAAGTGTGCCACTTTTTGTCAATTGTTTGATCACCAAATTGGCACATGTGGCATTGTGTGATCTAATCGCCGGGGCTTTCCCCAGCGGCTTGTAGATTCCCATCTTAGGCTGGGAGAGAGAGCCTGCTTGAAGTGTAATAATTTGCTCGCTGTGAAGTGGAGGGATAATCGGAATGTTTTATTTCTGTCCTCCATTCACGCAGACACGACAGTCCAAATTCCTACGGCGCCTGGTGTTGTGGAGAAGCCCCTCTGTGTCTAAGAATATAACCTTAATATAGGAGGGGTGGACCTCAACGACCAGTTGTTGGTGCCGTACCTATTTGCCTGTAAGGCCAGACGCTGGTACAAAAAAGTGTCTTTATACCTATTTTAATTGGCTCTGCAGAATGCTTTTGTGCTATACAAAGCTTCAGGACGAACTGGATCCTTCCTTAAATTCCAGGAAGAGATCATCACAACCCTTCTGTTTCCAGACGGTGCTGTGGCCCAACTTTCCAATCCAAATGCAGTAAGCCGGCTGCATGGGAGGCATTTTCCTTATGTCCTCCCTAGTACCCGTACCCAACAAGCCTCCTAAAGAAAATGTTGTGTCTGTAGAAAGCGCGGATATAGGCGTGACACCCACTGTTATTGTCCCTCCTGTCCTGACCATCCTGATCTTTGCATTGGTGAATGTTTTGAACGCTACCACACATTAGTGGAGTTTTAGCATAGGGTACAGCACTGCACAGACTAGGACACACATTCAGAGGGTCTCCAAAGATTTTGGGAGACCCGAACCGTTTAAAAAAAAAAGTAAAAAAAAAAATATATATAAAATGTAAAAAAAGCAAAAATAGTTGTCGTTTTATTGTTCTCTCGCTCTCTCTATTCTCTCTCTATTGTTCTGCTCTTTTTTACTGTATTCTACAATGCAATGTTTTATTGTTACTGTGTTTTATCATGTTTGCTTTTCAGGTATTTAATTATTTTATACTTTACTGTTTACTGTGTTTTATTGTTAACAATTTTTTTTGTTTTCAGGTATGCCATTCAGCTGCAGCATGGGTTTATTTATCTTGACAGCAACAGCGTTTGCTCCCACGATATGTAAAGCCGTGACTCCAGTGCTGTTGGAGGTGATTTCACCACCTCAGTTAAAAAAGAGAGCATATATGCATGGGGGTAGGGGTGGAGGAGTGATTTGCTCCTAACATTAGGGACGGATTGTCCCCATGCTTTGGCATATATTTTTTAGGCACAGATTGTGTTAAAAAATGTTTTATTTTTACTGTTTTATTGTATTTGCTTTGCAGGTATCGTAAGTCTTACTGTTATACTGTAATGTTGCTTTGTTTTATTGTTAATCATTATTTGCTTAGCAGGTACACTATTCAGCTGCAGCACTGATTTATTTAGCTTGACAGCAACAGCGTTTGCTCTTACGATACATAAATCAGTGACCCCAGCACTGTAGGAGGTGATTTTACCACCACAGTTAAAAAAAAAAAAATTGTGCATCTATGCACATCATTAGAAGTGGGTGGGTGAAGGGTGGTATTCTAATGGTGGGCATACCCACCGATCAATCTCTTTTTTTTTTTGTTCAGCCCACATGCTGCATGAAAAAAAGAACATTACAATGTATGCCCAACAAGGACCAGCAATGTACTGGTATGTTGCTGGACTGTGAGTGGTTATACTAGAATGATGCCTGCAGGTTTTGGTATCATCTTGGTATCTATCATTATTTTTAGCCAGTGGTCGGTTTCCATGTAAAAGCAATCCTATCGGCTAATTAGCCTCTAGACTACTTTTATAAGTGGTGGGAGGGAATGCTTTTCTCAGGCTCTCCTGTCCCAACAAGGAACCAGAGAATGCAGCCGGGTTCTGCCAGCTGACCATAGAGCTGATCAGAGACCAGAACAGCTCCAATCATCTCTATGGCCTAAGAAACCATATGCTACAAGCATTTCATTACTTAGGTTTCGCCGGATATAAACAGCGCCGCTGGGAAATTGGCACAGCATTTTATCACACTGATCTTGGTGTGGTCAGATGATTTGAGTTCAGAGGAGAGATCTAAGGTCTAATAAATAGGGTAATAAATAAAAAGAGTACCTGTCACTACCTATTGCTGTCATAGGGGATATTTACAATCCCTGAGATAACAGTAAAAATGATAAAAAATAAATAAAAAATTAAAGGAACAGTTTAAAAATATAATTAAAAAAAGCAAAATAAATAATAACAATAAAAAAAGCACCCCTTCCCCCCATGCTCATGCGCAGAGGCGAACGCAAGCGTCAAATGTAAACAGCAATTGCACCATGCATGTGATGTATCACCGCAAAGGTCAGATCAAGGGCAGTAATTTTAGCAGTAGACCTTATCTGTAAATCTAAAATGGTAACCTGTAAAGGCTTTTAAAAATGTATGTAGTTTGTCACCACTGCACGTTTGTCCGCAATTTTAAAGCATGTCATGTTTGGTATCCATCTACTCGGTATAAGATCATCTTTTTTATTTCATCAAACATTTGGGCAATATAGTGTGTTTTAGTGCATTGAAATTTAAAAAGTGTGTTTTTTCCAAACAAATTAACATTAATTGCTTGAGATGCCTACTTTCCAAAATTAGGTCATTTGGGGGGGGGGGTGTTTGTGCTACCTTGGCATTTTATGGCCTTCAAAACTGTGATAGGTAGTGAGGAGACCCTTAGAAATCCTGAAGGCGGTGTTTGGTTTTTGGGGTCCTGAACGCAGCTAGGCTCCCAAAAAGTCTCACACATGAGGTATCCCCATACTTAGGAGAAGCAGCAGAATGTCTTTTGGGGTGTAATTTCACATTTAACCATGACATGTGTGAGCAATATATCATTTAGTGACAACTTTTTTAAATCACTGATAAAAAAAAAAAAATATTCAATGGGCTCAACATTCCTCTAAGCAATTTCCTGGGGGTGTCTACTTTCCAAAATTGGGTCATTTGGAGGGGGGGGGGGGGGTTTACTGCCCTGCCATTTTAGCACCTCAAAAATGAGATAGGTAGTCTTTAACTAAAAGCTGCGTAAATTCCAGAAAATGTACCCTAGTTTGTAGACGCTATAACTTTTGGGCAAACCAATAAATATATGCTTATTGACATTTTTTTTTACCAAAGACATGTGGCTGAATAAGTTTTGGCTGAAATGTATGACTAAAATTGAGTTTATTCATTTTTTTTTTATAACAAAAGGTGGAAAATAAAAAATTTTTTCAAAATTTTTTTTTGCCTTTTTCCGTTTATATCGCAAAAAATAAAAATCGCAGAGGCAATCAAATGCCATCAAAAGAAGCTCTATTTGTGGGAAAAAAAGAACGCAAATTTTGTTTGGGTACAGCATTGCATGACCACGCAATTACCAGTTAAAGTAGGTAGTGCATTGCCAAATTGTAAAAGGTGCTCCAGTCATTGAGCAGCCAAATCCTCTGGGCTGAAGTGGTTAAACTAATACTTTGTTGAAGCACCTTTTGATTTTATTACAGCAATCAGTCTTTTTGGGTATGAGTCTATCAGCATGACAAAGTTTGACTTGGCAATATTTGACCACTCTTCTCTGCAAAAAAACTCTAAATCTGTCAGATTGCAAGGGCATCTACTGTACAGAGCCCTCTTCAGATCATCCCACAGATTTACAATGGGATTCAGGTCTGGGCTCTGGCTGGGCCATTCCAAAACTTTATTCTTCTTCTGGTGAAACCATTCCTTTGTTGATTTGGATGTATGCTTTGGGTCATTGTCATGCTGAAAGATGAAGATTCATGTTCATCTTTCTTGCAGAGGGCTGAAGGTTTTGTGCCAATATTGACTGGCAGTGGCGGCCCGTGCATTGTGGGCGCCACCCCCCTAACACCGCTGCCGCCCTCCCTATTCATGAATTTACAATTGCAGGGATAGGCGGGGGCTGTGTATTTTGAAGCACCTGATTAGAACCAGAGGTTATAATAGGCTTCCAAATAAGGTGGGCTTGGGGCGCAGAGAGTGCACCCCAATTCCACCTAATGACTCCCTGGCCAGTCGTGACTCAGGACACACTTCTGGGTTTCAATTGGCCAGGAGAATGCCTGTGTCCTCACTGGAGTGGCCCGGATCCTCATTCTCCCTGCCTCTGTGTCTCCTCCATGCCTCCACTAGGTAAGGTGATCACTGCTGGCCGTGTCTCCCGCTGGGGGGGAGGGGGGTGCTGCAGGGAGATCGCTGCTGGATGTGTGAGTGTCTGGGGGGAAGGGGGGAATACTGCGGGGTGATCATCACTGGCCGAGTCTGTGTCTTTGTTTGAGGTAGCTGTGCTACCCCCCCCCCCCCCCCCCCAAATAGTAGGCACCAGCCGCCACTGTTGACTGGTATTTGGAACTGTTCATAATTCCCTCTACTTTGACTAAGGCCCCTGTTCAAGCTGAAGAAAAACAGCCCCAAAGCATGATGCTGCCATCACTATGCTTCACTGTGGGTATGATGTTCTTTTGGTGATGTGCAGTGTTGTTTTTGTGCCAAACATATAGTTGCATAGTAGGTGAGGTTGAAAAAAGACACAAGCCCATCAAGTCAAACCTATGTGTGTGATATGTCAGTATTACATTGTATATCCCTGTATGTTGTGGTCGGTCAGGTGCTGCTTATCTAATAGTTTTTTGAAACTATCGATGTTCCACGCTGAGACCACCGCATGTGGAAGGGAATTCCACATCCTTGCCGTTCTTACAGTAAAGAACCCTCTACGTAGTTTAAGGTTAAACCTCTTTTCTTCTAATTTTAATGAGTGGCCACATGTCTTGTTGAACTCCCTTCTGCAAAAAAGTTGTATCCCTATTGTGGGGTCACCAGTACTGTATTTGTAAATTGAAATCATATCCCCTCTCAAGTGTCTCTTCTCCAGTGGGAATAAGTTAAGGGCTCACAACCTTTCTTCATAACTAATATCCTCCAGAACCTTTATTAGCTTTGTTGCCCTTCTTTGTTCTCGCTCCATTTCCAGTACATCCTTCCTGAGGACTGGTGCCCAGAAGTGGACAGCATACTCCAGGTGCAGCCAGACCAGAGTCTTGTAGAGCGGGAGAATTATCATTTTATCTCTGGAGTTGATCCTCTTTTTAATGCATGCCAATATTTTGTTTGGTTTGTTAGCAGCAGCTTGGCATTGCATGCCATTGCTGCGCCTATCATCTACTAGGTCCTTTTCCATCCTAGATTCCCCCAGAGGTTCTCCCCCCCGTGTATAGATTGTATTGATATTTTTTCCACACAAATGCATTATTTTACATTTTTCTACATTAAACCTCATTTACCATGTAGTTGCCCATCCCATTAATTTGTTCAGATCTTTTATCAAGGCTTCCACATCCTGTGGAGAAGTTATTGCCCTGCTTAGCTTAGTATCATCCGCAAATACAGAGATTGAACTGTTTACCCCATCCTCCAGGTCGTTTATGACCAAAATAAATAGTATTGGTCCCAGCACAGAACCCTGGGAGACCCCACTACCCTCCCCCCGACCATTCGAATACTCTCCATTTATCAACACCCTCTGAACTCTCCCTTGTAGACAGTTTTCAAATCCATGTACTCAGCCTATGGTCCATGCCAACGGACCTTATTTTGTTGAGTAAACGTTTATGGGGAACTGTATCAAATGCTTTTGCAAAATCCAGATACACCTTCCTTTATCTAGATGGCAACTCACCTCCTCATAGAAGGTTAATAGATTAGTTTGGTAAGAACGATACTTCATGAATCCATGCTGATTACTGCTAATGATACCGTTCTCATTACTAAAATCTTGTATATAGTCCCATATCATCCCCTCCAAGAGCTTGCATACTATTGATGTTATACTAACTGGTCTGTAATTCCCAGCGATGTATTTTGGGCCCTTTTTAAATATTGGCGCTACATTGGCTTTTCTCCAATCAGCTAGTACCATTCCAGTCAGTAGACTCTCAGTAACAATTAGGAACAATGGTCTGGCAATTACTTGACTGAGTTCCCTAAGTACCCTCGGGTGCAAGCCATCTGGTCCTGGTGATTTATTAATGTTACGTTTCCCAAGTATAATTTTAATTCTGTCCTCTATTAACCATGGAGGTGCTTCCTGTGATGCGTCATAAGGATAAACACTGCAGTTGTTATGGTCTGTCCTGCTTTTACTGTTTACATACTAAAGACATTTCTTGGGATTTTTTTTTGCTCTCCTCCGCTATGTATCTTTCGTGTTCCATCTTAGCCGCCCTAATTGCACCCTTACATTTCTTGTTGCATTCTTTATAAAGTCTGAATGCTGATGATGATGCCTCAACCTTGTTTTTTTTTTGAAGGCCTTCTCCTTTGCTTTTATATTTATTTTTACATTGGAGTTAAGCCATCCAGGACTTTTGTTCGCTCTATTAAAATTTATTACCCAATGGGACACATTGGCTAATGCCCTTATTTAGTATGCTCTTAAAGCAAACCCATCTCTCCTCCGTGTTCTTTGTTCCTAAGATTATATCCCATATCATGCCTTCTAGCAAGGTTCTTAGTTTAGGGAAGTTGGCTCTTTTGAAATTCAGTGCCTTTGTATTTCCCTTATGTTTCCTATTTGTGTGATTTATACTGAAGCCGATTGACCTGTGATAACTGTTTCCTAAATTGCCCCATATTTCCACATCCATGATCAGGTCTGTATTGTTGGTAACCAGATACAGTAACACTTTATTTCTAGTTGGTTCGTCTACCATCCGAACCATGAAATTGTCCTGCAAGACATTTAAGAACTGGCGAGCCTTAGACGAATGTGTAGTTCCCTCTGCCCAGTCTATGTCTGGATAATTAAGATCTCCCATTATGATAACACTTTCCATCCTTGCTGCTAATCCAACTTGTGATAGTAGATTCACTCTCCCCCCCTCAGGTTAGGGGGCCTATAGCATACTCCCAGTATTATTTTGCCCTTAGCTTCATCTCTTTGGAGCTCTACCCATAAGGATTCCACCTCGTCCCTAGCTCCCTTAGTGATGTAATCTCTCACATTCACTTGTACATTATTCTTGAAATATAGGCATACCAATCCTCCTTTTTTACCCTCTCTATCCCTGCGATAAAGGGTATACCCTTGAATGGTTGCCAGCCAATCATGAGAGCTGTTGAACCAGGTCTCTGAAATTCCCACAAAATCAAAATCCTCTTCGTACAACAGTATATCTAGTTCACCCATCTTTTCTGCCAGGCTCCTGGCATTGGTGAACATGCCACGTAGTTTAGACCGGTTGCATACTGTCCTCTTATTGAGTCTTCTGAGATTGCAACTCGTTGTTACTATACTTACCTTGAGTTTATGTGCTTTAGTCACCCTACCACTAATGCCCCCAATACTACCCTGTGGAATATGTTCTGTGCTGATTATCTCTACCTCTGGGCCCTCCCCGTCGCCTAGTTTAAAAACCCCTAACTTTTTGGCCATCTTTACTCCCAGCTGATCTGCACCCTCCTCATTTAAGTGGAGTCCATCCCTTCTATAGTACTGGTGATTGACTGAGAAGTCGGCCCAGTCCTCCAGGTACCCAAACCCCTCCTTACTACACCAGCTCCTCAGCCACTTGTTTACATCCCTAATCTCCCTCTGCCTTTCTGGTGTGGCTCAATGTACCGGTAGTATTCCTGAGTCCTTTTCTTCAATTTAGCTCCCAAGTTCCTAAAATCGTTCTTTAGGACACTCCATCTGCCTCTGACTTTGTCATTGGTACCAACATGCACCATGACAGCTGGGTCTTCCCCAGCCCCTCCCAGTAATCTGTCCACCAAATCCGTGAGGTGTCGAACCCGAGCGCCCAGTAGGCAACATATATTTGGGCGCTTCAGGTCTTTGTTACAGCTTGCCCTCTCTGTCCTAAGAATTGAGTCCCCTACCACCAGAATCTGTCTTTCCTTTCACTCCACCCCCCCCCCCCCCCACTCCCACTGGAGAAGTTCTTCCCTCGGTAGCTTGGAGAGTCCCTCAGCTCCAGCAGTGCATACTTATTGGGATGCTCCATCCCTGGATCTGCCTCCATGGCACTACCTCCTCTACCCTTCCTAACCGTCACCCATCTACTCTTTGCTAGTGCCTGCACCTCTTTGTCTCCACCCGCCTCTGCGCTGGCCCCTTCCGTGTACGTTCCTGGCTCTCCTTTAGTATGGAGGGTCTTCTCAGTGCTGACAGTTGCTTCCCCAGATTCAGAACCTGGGCTTCCAGGGAAACAATGTGCTTACATTTTGCACAGCAGTATTCGCCCTTGATCGAATGATCAAGGAACGCATAAATGACGCACACAGAGTCTCATCTCCACACCCACCGGGCATCGTACCTACTAATTTAATGAGGATTGGGGATTATACCCTGTCCAAATTACTTAACAACTAGCTTCCTGACACTAATACTCAACAAAACAATACACCGGTACTCAACAAGACAATACACAGGTACTCGCTGACCCACTGGCACTTGCAGATCCACACGCACACACACACACACACACACACACAATACAGTAGTACTAACGATCCACACACACTACTCAGACAACACTCAGGTACTCACAATACACAGGTACTACCTGACACTAATACTCAATACAGCCCCGTGCACTTGCAGCACTCCTGTACTTACAATTAGAGGTTGACCGATATATCGGCCGGCCGATATATATTTATATTTTTTAATTAAACGGCATCGGCCGATTGTGCTGATAAAAAAGCAATAATATCTGTAATAGAAGTCAATGTAAGTTGCCTGAAGTTTATCAGTGAAGGACTTTCCTCCTCTCTGGGCAGTCTGCCAAGAAAAGATCAAAGAGATACAATGTTTCTTCTTCAATGGACTGAACTCCCTGTGTAGAGTTCTCAGTTTAACCATTTAAAGACTAAACCTTTTCTGACACTTGTTGCTTACAAGTAAAAATCCTGTATTTTCTGCTAGAAAATCACTCGAAACCCCCAAAAATTATATATATTTTTTTAGCAGAGACCCTAGGGAATAAAATAGCGGTTGTTGCAATATTTTATGTGATGCGGTATTTGCACAGAGGTCTTTCAAACACAATTATTTTGGAAAAAATACAGAGATTAAAAAAAAAAAAAAACGAAAACAGTAAAGTTATCCCTTTTTTTCGTCCAAAAGTTTTGAGTACCTGTTTTTTTTTTTTTTTATCTAAATTATACATACAAGTGAACTGATTGAAGGTTTGTTTTGTTTAATAAATGTGTAAGAAATTTTCTGCATCACTTATTAAAGCGGGAGTCCACCGGGACTCCGCGTTTTTTTGTTTTTTTTTTAAAGCCAGCAGCTACAAATACTGCAGCTGCTGACTTTTAAAATAGTGACACTTACCTGTCCAGCGCGCCCGCGATGTCGGCACCCGAAGCCGATCTCTAGATCGTCACTCGGGTGCTGCCGCCGCCATCTTGGGTATGGGAATCAGGAAATGGAGTCTTTCGGCTTAATTTCCCGGTTCCCTACTGCACATGCGCGAGTCGCGCTGCGCAATAAGGACGGTCCCCGCTGCCTCTGGGATCTGTGTGTTTCCCAGCATACAGCGGGGCACTTGCGGAAGGGGGCGGGCACTTGCGGAAAGGGGCGTAATCTACGCCCCTTTCCGCAGAGAGCTATCCCGGAAGTGGGTGCAGTTACCTGGATTATCCAGGTAACTGCACCCCCCTCCCCCCTGAAAGGTGCCAATTGTGGCGCCGGAGGGGGGGAGGATTCCGATGAGCGGAAGGTCCATTTTAGGGTGGACCTCCGCTTTAAGGCTGCTTTCACACTGGAGCGGGCAGGCGATGACGGTAAAACGCTGCTAGTTTTAGCAGCGATTTACCGTCATTTTAGCCCCGCTATTCGGCTGCTAGTGGGGCAGTGAAGCGCTGCTGGAAAATCACATTGCATGCGCTTCAGCAGTGGTGCCCATTCATTTCAATGGGCAGAAGTGGTGGAGGAGCGGTTTACACCGCTCCAAAGATGCTGCTTGCAGGATTTTTTTTTTTAAACGTCCTGCCAGCGCATCTCCTCATTGTGAAAGCACTCGGGCTTTCACACAGGCTGCAGGGGAGCCGTTTTGAAGGCAATTTACATTTTTAGCCCAAAAGCGCCTGAAAAACGCCCCAGTGTGAAAGGTGTCCAACTTAGATTTTATGAGATGAAGGGGAAAAAAAAATAAAAAATCGGCCTAACATATCGGCCCAAAAAAAACAGCATCATATATCGGCCATCGGCCACCGCGATTTCTAAATATCGGCATCGGCCAGAGAAAAACCAATATCGGTCGACCTCTACTTACAATACACAGGTACACACTTACCCTACACAGGTACTTGACCCCTGTTATAACCTCTTGTTTTCAACTCTGTTTTTTTAACTCACCACTTAGTCCAGTTCCGCTAGGTCTAAGTTCCAGCAAGCTCAAAGGTGAGCAGGCTCACAATGAGTTCTGCAGAAAGTTATATAGGCCTCAAGCACCTGTGACCATTTAACCACTCCCCTTAATTAGTAAGCTGAAGGAAGCAAAGAAAAAAAAAAGCTGTTTAAAAAGGTGTTAAAAAGCTACAAGGAAAAGCCCCAAAAAGAACCTAAAAATGCAACCCAGCAATTACCAGCAGTCAAAAAGCAAGACTTCTTCACTCTCCATTCAAGTTCCCCACTATTTAGCTTCCAACTAGCAGTCTGGTTCTTTTGGAATTATGGCCAAAGAGTTCAACCTTGCTTTCATTAGCCCAGGACATATTTTCCCACATGCTTTTGGCAGCCTTCTGATGTGTTTTTGCAATATTTAGTCGGGCATTGATGTTTTTCTTCATAAGAAAAGGCTTCCATCCTGCCACTCTACCCCATAGCCCAGAGATATGAAGAATATGGGAGATTGTTGTCACATGGACCACACAGCCAGTACTTGCCAGATATTCCTGCAGCTCCTTTAATGTTGCTGTAGGCCTCTTGGCAGATTCCCTGACCAATTTTCTTCTCATCTTTTCATCAATTTTGGATAAACGTCCAGTTGTGCCATATTGTCTCCAGTTGATGATTAAGGTCTTCGCTGTGTTCCACGGTATATCTAATGCCTTGGAAATTCCTTTGTACCTTTCTCCTGACACCTTTTAACAATGGGATCCCTCTGATGCTCTGGAAGCTCTCTGCAGACCGTAGCTTTTGCTGTAGGATGCGACTTATAAAATGCCAGGAAAGACCTACTAGAACAGCTGAACTTGATTTAATCAGAGGCACTTTAAATGTTGGCAGGTGTGTACTGACTCCTATTTAACATTTTTTGATTGTGATTGCTTAATTTTGAACAGAGCTACATCCCCAGTTATAAGAGGGTGTGCTCACTTATGCAACCACATTATTTATTTTAGTTTTTTTTTATTTTGACTCCCCCAAAAAGATTTTAGTTTGTTTTTCAATTGAGTTGTACAATTTATAGGTCACATTAAAGGTGGAAACAGTTCTGAAATTATTTATCTTTGTCTCATTTTTTTACATCACGTAAACCTAACATTTTAACAGAGGTGTGTAGACTTTTTATATCCACTGTATCACTTTAAGCCTTTAAGGCCCATGAGAATAAAGAGAAGCGGGAACATGCTGTACCAATCATTTTATTGCATAAAAACCATGGAAATATTCTTAAATTTCCCTAAACCCATTTTTTTTGTATAGCAAGAACAAAATATGCACTTAGCAGAATGCAACAGCCATCTGTTGCCCATACCCATGGCTCACTAAAAGTGAGACAAAACTCTGATTTAAAAAAAGAAAATTGAAGTATGTATTCCTAACGCAAAAAAGTATCTTTCAGGCTGGGTTCACACCATTGCAAATTTCGGACCTGAAATGGTGAACAAGGACGCACCTGACCCCTGCTGTGAGCCAGATGCAGCGATGGTGTGAACCCATCCTGATACTCTAAGCCTCCTCCAAATCTACAAATTCCATTTTTTATTTGCTGTGATTGGAATTCCTGTCGGAGGGTGGCTGTGTTCATTCTTCTTGATCCCGATATATGTAGAAATGTAAACACTCTGTCTTGCTTGCCGTCAAGATGGACTAGGAACTATGAACTATGGGATTTGTAGTGTACACAGAGCAGTGCTCTTGACCACAACTAACATATACCACTTGTTTCAAACAAGCAGAAGAGAGGGAGAAAAGGGGAGGTTTGGAATCTCACATAGGATGTTACAAAGAGGCAAAAAAAAACACAGTAGCAAACAATGTAATGATAAGCAGATTAACATGTCATAAAGTAATGGATGTGTATGGATTATTTTTGGAGAATAAGGATATTGTGTAGCGTCACTTTAACTGATTAACCTTTACAGTTGACATTACATTTAGGAGTCACATAAAAAGAGAACAAAAATGACAGTAGCCCATGTAATTTTAAATACAAAATTGATTTTAATAGGTAATGTGAAGGGTAGGTTGACGGCAGCATGAAGGTCCTGCCATTATTGTAATACATACACACTAAGATGCACCAGTCTGGTATGGATTAGCACTGTGAGTTGAACATTAAGAATTCAGCCTTATGGGAGTGTTTCAAAATCTTCTAAGAGTATGTGTTTACAAGTCTGTTCTGAAGACGTAAAGGAGAGTAGTACTAGCCAGGGTGCAGTCAGAAAGATATAGGATGCAAGTGTAGGATACAGAATGGAAAATGTGGTTATTTGTTGTAAAGAAGCATTCTGTCCTGCCCCTAGTAATACAGGTAGAACTTCACTGATCTAAAAGATGAGAGCACTCATTACTTATTCAGTAAAATAAGTGATGTACAGAGTGTGTGCAATGTTCTTTATTCCCAAGCAACCAATCAAATGCTTGTTTATTTTTTTTCTCAACAGCACCAGAAAAATTACATATGATTGGTTGTTCACATCTTTCCAACAGTGCTTATATATTTCCTGCAGTACAACTAGTCATTTGTAATCTTGAATTGGAAGTTTAATGGTAAATTTGTTTATGAATTTCAGTTTATGGGAACACATTTGATGGAGAATGTAACTGTTTTCAGTGATCATAATTAAGATGGATCCCTCTGTATATCTTTTCCCCTATAATTAGAATCTCCATTTAAATATATGTACGGTATTAAAGAAATTACTTCATGCACCTGCAGACCAAAGTTTATACCTGGCAGTCTACATTTCATCCATACACAAACACGTAAGATCTTCATATATATTCTGATCATGTGTCTTTACATGCTGTAACTCTTTAATATTCAAACTACACTTTGTCTTCTGCAATATATTTTATTCTTTGGTCTATGTAATAAATACATTCTTTATCACAAGTTTTAGGGTAGCTACATTTTAGCTGGAATGGTTCTATGTACTTTATTTTAAGGATATTTTGGCCCAGTACACCATACCATGCAGTGTACACAACACTGCAATCTCCAGAGTACTAAGCTCTAAGTTGGGGACAGAGTGTGGTATTTTAGGATGTCTATAACCTACATTCTAGCTTTCATCCTTGCCAGGAAGAATGTTGTTTGGCTTCATGTACACAGAGACTATGCTTATGTCTCTGGTCCTAGATCTTCTATACTCAAGTTGCGCAAGTTGAACAGAGCTCATGTCGTACTGCATGGTGGCCTCACTGAAACCTATGTGGATAGTGGTTGGCCATCCATTAAAAGCTCCATCTGAACCACCTGTAAGTGAGTACCATCTCTAATATCCATTGAACATAGAATGAAAAGAACTCAACTCAGAGGTGACGTGTCTTTGTATAACTTTGGCATGCCTTGTGTTAAATAAAACCTATACTGAAATAAATATGTGGACTGCCATTGTTGAGTGACATCAAACTTATGATCAGTATACTTGTTCCAGCTTAGTTTTTTTTTTTTTTTTAAGTATTAAAGCCACCTGATCAACATAGCAGCAAGGCAATAAGCCTTTTTGGAAGGTATGGTCAGCAGTGGCAGCCTATATTTGCTTTCAGTGCAGGTTTCCCTTAAAGGATCTGCTGTGTAATTACCCAGCTCTATAGGATGGAGCCCCGTGCACGCCAGAAAACTTTATAATGGCTAAACATGTTTTGCCAAAGCTGAAATCTGTCCCTGTGCTAGTTTGATGCAACTAAAGCTAAAGGCTAGGTATGACCTTTATTGCATACATACATGGTTTGCATGAACCAGGGTAAGTGTGCATACCCACTATGCAGAAGCTTACCTTTTGCATAGTGACCATAGGGGGTCACTTGCTCAGCATCATCGTCATTGACAAAAAGCCATTTTTGTATTATTTCAATGAATACAAGTCATTGTCTGATTGAGGTCTAGTTTATGACATCACTGCCCCACCTCGCTCAGGGAGCCAATGTCTTGTATTCATTAAAAAAAAATACAAATCCTTTTGTGAATGCCAGCAGTGCTGGGCGGGTGATCCCATGTGGTCACATACAGATGGGAAGCTGCTTGCTTGGCATGGGGCCTGGGAAATTGTGGTAAATACTGTAGTAGCAACGACTGATACAATTATTGTCCCCCTGCCACAGTAGCCCCCCCCCCCCCCGGCAATGGATATGCTTAATTACCAAATATGGACTAATGTAACAATGCAATAAAGATCATACCTGGACCTCAGCTTTGAGTTCTATGCAGATCTTCAAACTATGGACACAACAAGAAAGATGTAATGTAAGACTTCTGAACTGGACCATAGGAGGACAGGCCTGCTACTGGACTTTCAATACTTTTGTATGATAGCAGAATAGTTAATGTTGTGGTAAAATTAAAGTGATATGAAGTCAGTCATTAGATGGAAATCTCTGAAGCTTCACAAGAACTGCTGGCTTATTGACCAGAAAGATCCACAGCTGCATTTACAGCCATAGTCCTTTTGATATGTTATATGTATCTGAAAAAAATCATGTATCAGTCAAACAAAGTATCTTTCCATGACAGACTTTTTTCTGTCCTTTGTTAAAAAATTAAAAAAAATATATTAAGGAATGTTTCTTTAAAGCCAAGATTTGAGCTGAACCCGTTATGCAGTTATTATGCCCTGGCACTCCTTGAATGTCTTTACCTGAATGGTATTTATATGATATGTATTATCACTTTAAATAAAAGCAGCACATGTGGTTTAGTTCTATATTAGCTAAGCAAAGCCAATGTTTTCTCAACTTTCAGTTTTTCACTTGCATTTGGTGATTTTAAATTACTATCCCCACTGATACTCAGGTCTACAATGTTGTATACTAAAGATATTCTATAATTAAATGGGACAATGTAAAAAAGAATGTGGGCTTATTCTTGGTAATGTCTTTCTTACATTCCTACCTTAATTTTTCTGTGGAAATACACCAATGCCAAACCAGCAGAGTACTATATGCCATGGCATCCAGTTAGAATGTAGACTGCTGCAAGCTGATTGGCTGCTACAAGCTACTCTGCAAGCACTACTCAATGCACATTGTTATATAGTCTTGGTTATATCTTTCTCAATTTTAATATTTAAGCATAGCACCTTGAACAGCTTGCCATCCACCAGCACCCTGTGCTGAAGAATGCTCTGCTGGCCTAGTTCCTGCAAGAAGGTGTCATCGAGCATCCACCTTATTATCCTTCATGGCCAAATTACCACAACTGTGGCAATTATGCCCTGTTGGCCTGTGTTGCTAATAGGCCATAGTGCCCACTGTGACAGTACTCGGTCTTATGCCGCGTACACACGACCAGACTTTTTTTCGATGTACTAGGTCCGACGGACTTTCGGCGGAGTTCTGATGGACTTTCCGAATGAACGGACTTGGCCACACACAATCACACCAAATTCCAACGGATTCGAACGTGATGACGTACGACCGGACTAGAATAAGTAAGTTCATAGCCAATAGCTGCCCTAGCGTCAACGTACGACCGGACTAGAATAAGTAAGTTCATAGCCAATAGCTGCCCTAGCGTCAGTTTTTGTCCGTCGAACTAGCACACACACGAATGGATTTCTTGGTCCGGCGGAGTTCCGTTGGAAAAATTTAAAACATGTTCTATTTCTAAAGTCCGCCGGATTTTTGGCAAGCAAAGGTCCGATGGAGCCCACACACGATCGAATTGTCCGACGGACTCATTCCATTGGACCTTTGCTGTCAAAAAGTCCGGTCGTGTGTACGCGGCATTAGTGTACTGAACATGCTGCCAGGTGAATATATGAACGGTTTTCGAAAAGAAAAATCCAACAATGAGATCTGGAATCCATGCACATTTTCAACATCTGGGTGTTGTTTTAGCAAATATCTCTTGGAGCCATCCACCAATCAGTAATTGGTAGCTGCCAGTAACACACTTCCTGTCCTAGAGTTGTCACCCTAGCCTGCACTTTTGATTTGTACTACAAATGCCTCCCCCTCTCCCCAACTCCATACCATAGGGAGGAGGAAATCTGTATTTCACAGAGGATAGCTGAGAAAGCCGATATCTCAATTATCAGTTCAGTGCACAGGAAATTACAAGGACACTGCTCTTCTGGCAAGATCAACCGGCATTTTTCACACAGGACCGGTAAGCTGCAATATTTCACATTTTTGTTCATGGGTTTCAACTATTTGCAACAAGTATATCATCAAGTGACCTGACAGTCGGAATGTGTTCAACCCACAATATGTCAGCCTCCATTAAATGTGGCAGGACATATAACCTCTATGGATGTATAACTGGACCTCAATGAAACGCTTTATGCAAAACATCTACAGAGCTTAGCACCAATAAGAATCTCGTAACAAGATGACCGCTGCACAAAATTACTTTTTTAAAGGTTCAGTAAAAATAAAAAATAAACATTTTCGGTTATGTAAATGAGCTTCTTGTAACATTCACAAACACATCTATAAATATTCAAGCTATTTGTAGACACAAGAACACTAAGCACTGTGGATATGGCTGTGATGTGAGGAGGAAGCCCTTTCTGTCTGTAACCTGCTGTACAGTAACAAAACATTAGTTATATAGTGTGGACAACTAATGTTAATTACAGATGGGTACATTAACTGTGAAATATTGTATACCTGCTGTCTAAATTCAGTGGCATCAGCCATTCTGTGCACATCAACTCACTATATCTATGAACTAATGACACCACTGAGGCACCATTCAAGTGAATTGCTAAGTATCATGCACTGCAATTGTTGAAAAAAAAATTATATATATATATATATATATATATATATATATATATATATATATATATATATATATATATATATTTCTCTACAGTTGGCTGCAAGAGCTAGTTCCACTTTGAGGGCATCTTTTAACTTAACATATTTTACAATCAAAGTCATGCTTAAAATAGAAATGAAGTATATACACTTCTTAAGGAATGAATATACTAATTTATATAGTTCAAAGCCTCCCAGAAAACAGAACAAATTAACAGTATAAATATACTCAAGACCCCTGCCAGTTTAAATTTTCTTAACTGCTGTAACCACCATTAGATAGCCAGCTGTGAATCCTATAAAATACCTTTTCACAGTATAGTTAGTGACCATTGTACCTCATTATGCTACATTAACAAAATATCTTTCAAGCGATTGTCATCAAATACCATTTACCCTGAGGCATACGAAAAATACATTTTACATTGCTGCATAGAAACCAGCTAAAAACTGTCCTCTTGACATCACCAATGTAGAAATGGATAACCCCTAAAACTCAAAAGAGAGGGGGCGATGTTTATTTGCCTCCGGAACTCTGCTGTGAACTCCTCCAGCGGGCTTCTCCTCTTTAGGACTGCACTGGAGAATATTAAAAAAAAATCGTCAATAGACACATTGGCAAAATGCGTCATTAGACACAGCATTGGCAAGAAAGTGATCGCTGGGGGAACACTATTGTGATTGATCTGCACAACAAGGCTCCGCAGGTAAATAGAATTACATGTGCAAGGTTTTCTAAGTATTCTCTACTAAGCACAAAATTATTTGTGTGTTTTCCTTTAAAAATTGACTTATGGGCAAATATACACATCGGGATAGCATTTGTGTGACAGCTAACATCATGAATTCTGTGGAGAAAGGAACAAATTCTTGAACCTGATCCAGAATAGTAAATGTTGTCACTGTCACAGATTTCCATTGCAAGAGTGGCTGTGTCACTTCTGCAATGATTGCTTATGAGATTCTACTAAAATGCATGGAATGTATCTGACAGTCATACAAAAATGTATTTACGGTCAAGCTGTTTTTAAAAGGACAACTTTAAGGCATATGTAACCCTATACCTATTTTTCAGAATGTTTCACATTACGTCATGTACTGTTTACAGTTTCCATAAAGCTCAACTACAGGAATTCAGCTGCTTTGCTCTGCTCCTTCAGCAGCAGAGTTGATGCAGCTGATATGCCTGCCCCTCTCCTCTATCTGTCCAATCACAGAAGCCTTTCTATTGTGTGAATTAATTCACAAAATACAAAGGCTTCTGTGAATGGGAAGCAGAGGGGAGGGGCAGGCAGAGTTGAGGTGTGTTCTTTCCTCTCAGAGTCCCAAGTGTCTCCTCCACACCATAAACCTGTCAGATGCAAATAACAGAGAAAAGTCTAGGTGGCAAGCAGGTCGTTGAACTTAACTCATAGTATGCCTGCACACTTTTCACAGTGGCTGAACTAGCTTTAAGTAAATCGTTTTTAGTGACTGTGTGATAAGGTTTCTTACCTGAAGATCCTGACAGCAACACCACTTCCTGTTGTCAGCCTGCCATAATCAAGCCTTCAGTTGGGTGTTCTGCCTCTATGAAAGAACTGATAGGCAGCCCAACAGCTACAGGAAGGAGCATTGGCGACAAGCTGACAACACAGCAGTGGGTCAACGTCGTCAGCCTGGAACAGGAAGTGCTGTTACTGGCAAGATCTCCAAGTAAGAAAGCCTGCAACATAGTCCCAAAAAACGATTTGCTCAAGAACACCGTATACAGTGAGGCTTGATGTCAAATACAATGAGAAAGAGATTAAAGGGTCACTTATACCATAATGTGTATATAGCCAGTAATGTCAGACAGGCAATTTTAAAGGCAGTACTGAATGTTTTTGTATTAGTTCAGTGTTGGAATGATTTGGGAGTCATCTATCACATGAGCCAAAAATACTGCACATAGCATTTTAGGAAGTTGATCACTACAATCAACACTTGTGTGATACTTAAAAAATATCCCTGGTTACCATTCAGTTGTATGTAAAATAGTTTGTCTGACTTTGCCCTTAATCCCACAATAGTAGCTCACAGTATATCACCAGTAGTGAAATAGCAGCAGCCTACGGAAGTAGTACATGTAGGATATATATTACAACAGTATATTTTGCATTGTTCCAGAAGCAGCAGAATGTTCAGTCACTGGCTTATAGACACTATCTATGAACAATACATACAATTCATGCAATGAATTGATAAATTGTGTAACTTTTATCCAGCCACATTAATCTGTGCCTTAGCCAATGCCCAATCGAACACAAACAGATTTAGATAGATTGGGCAATTTTACATGTTTTAAATGTGCCCCTAGCCACATAGCATGTTCTTCTTTTCTCTATATACATCAGGCTTCTGGACAATAAAAATAAGAACGTATTCAATATACAAGCACCCAAGTATCAAATATCTTAAGTGCTGCAAAGACGTGCAAACTTTTACATATATATCTGTGAACATTATTAGATGTCCAAGGTAGGCATATTGCCTGTGTAGTTTGTACTGCCACAGAGGAGCCCCACTGGGTGAGAGGCCAAGTGAGGTGATCATCAAGGAAGCATATGAGTGCCCTACTGTGATACTCAGGGGGGTCATTTGGGAAGTATGGGAGTGCTCCTCCCTGGTCCTTATGGGATCATCTGGCATGTATAGTAGTGTTCCACCCTGGTCCTCAGGCAAACATAGATGCATGTGATGGCTTGACCCCAGTCCTGAGTGATTTATCGGGGAAGTATGGGTGTGCTTCACTAGGGTGCTCAGGGGATCGTCAGGGAAATTCCTCGGGGGATTACTAGGCAAATAATAGAGTGCTCCACAGTGGTACTCAGGGGATCATCAGGGAAGTATGGGAGTTGCTTAACTGGGGTTTTCAGGAGATCATGGGGGAAGTATGGGAATGCTCCACCTTATTCCTCAGGGGATCACCGGGAAGTATGGGAGTGCTTCACTGTGTTACTCAGGGGATCACCTGAGTGAGTAGTATGGAAGTGCTCTGCCCTGGTCCTCGTGATCATCAGGAAATACTTGTTTCACATGAGAAGCACAATTCTCAGGGAACTTTAACAATTTTCTACACGTTTTTGATTGCAACCCACTACTATTAACAGCTTTTATCAGCACTGGGAAATGATTTATAGCTCTGGTGGTAATTTTCTTGGATCCATTTGGCTGTCTGTGCAATGGAAAGCTTGTTAAAAATGGTTAAAACTGCTTGAATATTACTGTGTGTGTGGACAGCATTATGCACTGTTGTTTTCAATCAGCTTTAAGCCAAAAACATTTCTGGATTTAAAGCAAACAAGAAATTTAGATGTGAAAATTAATCTGACATGGAGGTTATATGAATTAATTCTCACCCCATTTTCGATGATTTTATTGCTAGAAGCTAGGAAGCCAGTATTGTTGAAATCTGATAGAGCGCCACCATTTTTCACAATTGGTGATAATAGGGAAGATGACAGGAACAAAGTGGTAGATTGTTGACAACCACATTAGTAAGGCAGGGAGTTGGTATGGGCTTGCTGGTACAATGCACCCCCCCCCCCCCCCCCAGTGAGCTCCAACCAGACATTTCCTTAGGGCAACAGTTATGGACACTCATGGCTTGCCTCTAGTATTTATTTGACAGAGTCTCTCTGCAGGCTATGTCCTTTAGATTTACTATAAAAAGGCAATGCACATGTGGTGGTCCTCTAAAAACAGCTGCAGCTAAATTACAATATTTAATGTTCCTAAAAGAACATTCACAAATGCATATGGAATTTTCTTTTTGACTTTTGCTAGAACTGAAGTTACTCTGTTTTCAGTGGAGGATTTTTTTTCTATATGTATGCCAAAACAGAGGTCCACAGAGTGCGGCAAGCCTCTTCTCCTTTTGTGGGAGAGTACAGAAGACAAATTAGGCATGCAGTGTTAAATATCTACATTTAATTTTGTAAAAACATTTGTGAATGTTACAAGATGACACTTCATATGGGATCACTTTTAAATTTAAACTGCAGTGGTCCTTTAAATTGAGTCCCACAATGACTGAACCAGTCCTGCTTAACAGTAACATTTTAAAGACCTGGCGTGGTTCATCGATGACAGGAGGTAATCTGTGAGCTTAAACCACACCACCCCCCTGTAGTTGTACAGTGAAACGCAGTAACATCAGTGCCCATTAACTCCCATTAACAGGCAAGAATTCATCATTTAGTAGTCTTGGTCTGCTTTGGTGTGCAGGCTTGTATTTCCAGTGCTTCCAAACTTTTGATCCCCTGCTTGGTGAGCGAAGGGTTGTGTATGTGTTGTCATTGGGTGGGAAATGAAGGATGTGTGCGTTTGGGGGTGTGGCTCAGTCTATTCACATATTATGTATTATATTTATAGATAATATTTATATAAATATTTCCTTTATATACAGTCAGGAGGTATCTTTACTCTGGAATCATGAAGTCGTTGCAGTCAGCGAATGATCAAGTTCCGCGCTATCGCAGTCAGAGTCATCGTACAGAACGACATTCTGTGGACACAAAGAAAAATGACCTTTTACAACAGGAATTCATATTAAATTGAATGTATAAAAGAAGGTTCTTACAACTCAACTAGACATTTCTATCAAGTTCTATAGAGAAAAGCTGGGTTCTGGATTCCAGGTACTATATACATTCACCAGCCACTTTATTAGGTTCACCCTGCTTACACCGGGTTGGACCCCTTTTGCCTTCAGAACTGCCTTAATTCTTTGTGGCATAGATTCAACAAGTTGTTGGAAACATTCCTCAGAGATTTTGGTCCATATTGACATGATAGCAATATGCAGTTGCTGTAGATTTGTCGGCTTCACCTCAATGATGCCAATTCCACCACATTCCACCACATCCCAAACGTGCTCTATTGGATTGAGATCTGGTGACTGTGGAGGCCATTGGAGTACAGGGAAATCATTGTCATGTTCAAGAAACCAGTGGGGAGATGATTTGAGCTTTGGGACATGATGAATTATCCTGCCGGAAGTAGCTAGCAAGAGATGGGTACACTGTAGTCATAAAGAGATGGACATGGTCAGCAACAATACTCAGGTAGGCCGTGGTGTTTAAACGATTCTCAGTTTGTACTAAGGGGCCCAAAGTGGGTCAAGAAAATATCCCGCACACCATTACACCACCACCAGCCTGAACCTTTGATATAAGGCAGAATGGATCCATACTTTCATGTTGTTTGTGCCAAATTCTGACCCTACCATCTGAACGTTGCAGCCGAAATCGAGACCAGCAATGTTTTTCCATTCTTCTATTGTCCAATTTTGGTGAGCCTGTGCAAATTGTAGCCTCAGTTTCCTGTTCTTAGCTGACAGGAGTGGCACCCGGTGTGGTCTTCTACTGCTGTAGCCCATCTTCTTCAAGGTTTGATGTGTTGTGCATTCAGAGATGGTATTCTGCATAACTTAGTTGTAACAAGTAGTTATTTTCTATAATCTTGAAACAGTCTGCGCATTCTCCTCTGACCACTGATATCAACAAGGCATTTTCGTCCACACAACTGCTGCTGACTAGATATGTTCTCTTTTTTTGGACCATTTTCTGTAAACCCTAGAGATGGTTGTGTGTGAAAATCCCAGTAGATCATCAGTTTTTGAAATACTCAGATCAGCCGGTTTTTGCATTGAGTTGCTGGAATGTGATGGGATGATTAGCAATTTGTGTTGCCAAGCAATTGAACAAGTGTACTAATAAAGTGGCCGGTGAGTGTATTTATTTACCATACTATTACTATTTATGTAAAGTTGACATATTAGCTATTTACAGAATAAACAGATCTTATTACATCTTTCCTTGCCTCACTATAGCCTAAATCAAATGTCCTTACTATAATCATAATAATACAAATTCTCATTTTAGAGAAAATCAAAGTGCACAAGTACAAGAAAAACATATAAACTACACAAGACTTCTTCAATCCCTTTATGGGCTGATTCTGGGTCAGAGTAGAGCACAAGCAAGTGCAGTCCTGTGACCCACAAGAGAACTATGGTCAAAAAAGCTTTGGCCATACATCTCTTTGAATGCATGATTGGTGTGCTATAAACTTCTGACCACCAACACTAAACAAACAGCTTTATCTGTGCAACAGGCCCATGGCTGTCAATGTTATAGAAGCGGGCTGTTGAATTTCTTTTATTTATTTTTTTCATTGAGGTCCCATTAATTTTCTTACAGCATCCTATGATTTCAAGTTACAGTACAGAGAACTGCCAAATATTTCTGATTCTTTATTGCCAGTCTTTTGATCTGAGGGGTAGCAACAAGCTGTACACAGTACTCTTACTATCCTGCAGCCAATAAAATCACCAGCCACGGTGCCAGGGAGCTGTGCCTCCAATCTATTCTGTCTCTGAATACTATTGGTGCTGCAGCGGCTTAGCATACTGGCTTTTGAGCTATTCTATTCACTCTGCTCTCTCCTCCTGTTAGCATGTTCCCTGTATACACATGTACGGAGCAGTAGAGCTTTATTGGTTCTTAGTGCTGGCCCTCATTCTACCAGTCACAAAGTCCAGCTATGTAGAGGATTACAGGAGGCTAAAAACAACCAATGTTTTTATATCTGCATGAAATTCAGCGTTATGTCCCTGGATCATTTCATCCGATTTTGTTTCCTATAGCTTACCTCTGCTGCTGTTTGTTCATTGCTAAGCTGTGTCTTCACCTTCTGCACTACAGCTTCTTTTTCAGACAGGCCATCAGACTGGGTCAGGAGATCCAATGGAGGCTCTGAGCTTTGGGATGCAAGGTCTTCTGAGCGCTCATCTGGACGTTCATCCGTGTTGGTGCTGAGCACATCAGGGGTGACACTGTGAGAAAGGTCTGTAGTGTTCCCTTCTTCCCCATCTGATAGGTTTTCTGAACTTGGAGACTGATGCTGGGACATCCCTGCTTGCCACCTGCACAGGACCATCAAACAATCAATATACTAAACTGAGCAGGACACTTTAGGTTTTACAACACATTCACCATTTCTCTTGAAAAAAAAAAAATAGAAACAGTCTGTTTTTAGGATGAACTTAGAAAAGCAACAATTTGAAAGAAGAATTTGCATGTGAAAATTCTTCTTCCTTGACATATAACATCTAAGCATATCTGGAACAGGTTCTTCTCCTATAATGTATGTAGTAGGAGCCCGTCTTGCTCTGTGTACTAATGTAATAAGAGGAGCAGGCACAGACATAACATTGTTTAGGCCCCGTTCACACCTATGCAAATTAGATGCGGCTTACACCACATCCAATTCGCAGGACACTTCAAAATACATTCATTTTAATGAGGCTGGTTCACATATCTGCGGTGCATTTGCACTCTGCATTGCACAAAAAACGTGTGCATTTTCTAGGCAGTGCGGTCCCGCTCAGGTGCGAATTCAGGCCCATTATCTTCTATGGGCAAGCATCTGATTCGCAGATGTGTTCTGTTGTGAACAGGATAAAATACTGACGCAATCCTGAGCTGATACTGAAGCAATCCTGAGCT
Source organism: Lithobates pipiens (assembly GCF_037356315.1). Classification (NCBI taxonomy): domain Eukaryota; kingdom Metazoa; phylum Chordata; class Amphibia; order Anura; family Ranidae; genus Lithobates; species Lithobates pipiens. Next base: position 584,966,436 of record NW_027507748.1, on the reverse strand, counting down.
GATACTGATCAAAAACTGACATGAAATGCTGAACAACTGAGTTTTCTCTTCACAGGCAAACCTGAGCTTCAATATGCACCACACATGTGTGAACCCAGACTTAACCACTTAAAAACCGGCCCATAGCTGAATGACAGCTACAGGGCGGTTGTTTAACTCTGGGAGGCCGTCATATGACGTCCTCCCAGAATTCCGCTCTCGTGCGCCCCCTGTGGCGCACACTCGAGAGCATCCGTGACCGCCGGGTCCATAGGACCCGGCGCATCACAGTAAACAGCCGCTCATCGCGGCCGTTTACCACGTGATCGCTCCGTGAAATGACGGAGCGATCACTTGTAAACAAACCGGCGTCATGTTATTTTAAAAAATTTTTTTAAAGCGCCCCTGTCCCCATGTGCTCGCATGCAGAAGCGAACGCATACGTAAGTCCCGCCCACATATGAAAACGGTGTTCAAACCACACATGTGAGGTATCGCTGCAAACGTTAGCGTGAGAGCAATAATTCTAGCCCTAGACCTCCTCTGTAACTCAAAACATGTAACCAGTAAAAAAAATTGAAAGTGTCACCTATGGGGATTTTTAAGTAGCGACGTTTGGCGCCATTCCACGAGCGTGTGCAATTTTGAAGAGTGACATGTTAGGTATCTATTTACTCGGCGTAACTTCATCTTTCACATTATGCAAAAATTGGGCTAACTTTACTGTGTTTTTTTTCCCAAAAATTGTGTTACTGTGTTTTTTTTCCCAAAAAAATGTTTTTTTTTCCAAAAAAAGCATTCGAAAAATTGCGCAAATACCGTGCAAAAAAAAAGTTGCAACGAGCACCATTGTATTCTCCAGGGTGTTTGCTAAAAAAACATATATAATGTTTTGGGATTCTATGTAATTTTCTAGCAAATAAATGATGATTTTTACATGTAGGAGAGAAATGTCAGAATTGGCCTGGGTGCTCCAGAACGCCTGATGGCACTCCCTGCATGTTGGGCCTCTATATGTGGCCAGGCTGTGTAAAAGTCTCACACATGTGGTATCGCCGTACTCGGGAGTAATAGCAGAATGTGTTTTGGGGTGTAATTTGTGGTATGCATATGCTGTGTGTGAGAAATAAACTGATAATATGACAATTTTGTGAAATCTTGATTTTGCAAAGAATTGTGGGAAAAAAAGACAACTTCAAAAAACTCATCATGCCTCTTACTAAATACCCTGGAATGTCTTCTTTCCAAAAAGGGGTAATTTGGGGGGTATTTGTACTTTTCTGGCATGTTAGGGTCTCAAGAATTGAAATAGGCCGTCAGTACTTCAGGTGTGATCAATTTTCAGATATTGGCACCATAGCTTGTGGACTCTATAACTTTCACAAAGACCAAATAATATCCACCAATTTGTACTTATTTTTACCAAAGATATGTAGTAGTATACATTTTGGCCAAAATTTATGAAGAAAAATTACTAATCTGCTAAATTTTATAACAGAAACGAAGAAAAATTCATTTTTTTACAGAATTTTCGGTCTTTTTTCTTTTATAGCACAAAAAATAAAAAACTGAGAGGTGATTAAATACCACCAAAAGAAAGCTCTATTTGTGTGAAAAAAAGGATAACAATTTCATATAGGTCCAGTGTTGCATTACTGAGTAATTGTCATTCAAAATGTGAGAGCACCAAAAGCTGAAAATTGGTCTGGTTATTAAGGGTGTTTAAGTGCCCAGTGGTCAAGTGGTTAAAGTGCCAGGTCCTGGTCTGTGTAATACCTGCTTCCCTATTCCAATGTAGGCATAAATGTTAATTAAGGGCTCTTTCACATGGGGCAGATCCGCGATGATCCGTCCCGTGGATATCCGCTTGCTCAGCGGGGATCGCTCCGTGGATCCCCATTGAGCAGGAAGATGACAGTTCTGTCTCTGCACACTGTGAGGGACGGACCTGTCAGAGCGCAGCTCTCCCCTATGGGAGATCGGATGAGGACGGACCGCAGAGTGCATCGTCACCTGATCCGATGACGGATGGAAAAGTAGGTTTTTGCTCCGTCACACTTTTTCGGATTTGAGTGGGTCGGATGCCAGCGGACATGTCACCGCTGACATCTGATGCTCCATAGAGGTCTATGGAGCATCCGTTCAGGTCCGTCTGAAAAACTGACAGGCGGACCTGAACGGATCGGTCATGTGAAAGTCCTACGTTTATCTATTCTAGAAGCTCCTTATATGAAAACAGAAGTCTGCTTTATTTAACATGTCCGACACTAATGCCCAAAGCCAGAACAGAAGAGTGCAAGGCCAACTATGACACTATGGGGTTATTTACTAAAGACAAATAGACTGTGCACTTTGCAAGTGCAGTTGCTTCAGAGATTAATAAGTGAGGTAAAGCTTTACTTTGCAGAGAGTACCTAATCACACGCAAGAAAAATAACAAAAAAAATGAATTTTTTGCTTGCTCATGATTGGATGATGGAAGTCAGCAGAGTTTCTGCTCATTTACTAAGCTCTGGAGCAACTGCACTTTGCAAAGTGCACAGCCTTTTTCCCTTTAGTAAATCAACCCCCTGTATTAAAAGCAGAGGTGTCAGTGGCATGTATTTACAAATCTATGTGGAAGCCACACTGCTTCATCAAGCTCTCTCTTCACAGCGAGGTACCTTACTCTATACTACAAAGCACCCACCCTGGGACACGCACAGCTATAAATTAAAGAGAGGTAATGCTAACCAATAAGAAACAGCCCCCTTAAAGCGCTTGTTACCCCAACACTTCATAGTCCTGAAATGTTCTGCCGATTACTGCAGATTGTCAGATAATGCCTCTGACGATCTGCGCATGTGCAGCAGTGAAGTCACTTTAGCTGATCTACTGATCAGCTGACGTGACGTCAACACTGCGCATGCTTAGATTGTCAGAGGCATTATCCAACCATCAGCAAAGCGTGAGTAATCGACAGAACACCGGTCACTGCACTGTTCTTCCTCAGCTCCCCTCCACCATTATCCTTCACAATACACTGCGCTAGTACCATGGAGATGGGCTACAGCTTCTCCCTTCAAATTGCCCACTGCTAACTCTTTCTACTGTGCATGCTCCAAAACAACACCCCTCTTGACTATCCCACTGACCTGTTGATTACTGCAGATAGTCCGATAATGCCTCCGACAATCTGCGCATGCGCAGTGTTGCCGTCACACCAGCTAATCAGCAGATCAGCTGGAGTGACGTCACTAATGCACATGTGCAGATCGTCTGAGGCATTATTCAACGATTTGAACACCTGCTGTACCATGCACTTGTGTGAGAAAGTATCCTGTTGCCCTTTTATTGCTTCCTTTGTGCAAAATCCCTGGTGTTCCTGCCAGTCCCCTTGCTTTCCTATTAAAAACAGACCAAACTACAGGTGATCACAGCGTGGTCAGTTCTCTAGCTATGCTGAGAACATAGTGTACTCTCCAATGATCAGACATGTCCTGAGGCCCCCCTCCACTGCACAACCATTCAGTGGGAAGTCCAGTGTGCTGCTGCTTCTCCTTCCCCCAGCTTTTATGCAGTTGACAACAGAGGGAATGTGATCACTTATTAAAAAGGGGAAAAGGGTATTTATAATGTTTTTTCATATCTAAACAAAAACGTTTTGCCTTTTATTTTTATTTTAAACGGAATGGGTTGTTTTAAAAGGTGATCTATACAATCACTTTAACTGCTGAGCAGATGCAACAGCTGACTAAAGCCCTCCAGGTCTCTTTGAAGGCACAATAGCAAGTGAACCTGTCTCTATAGCAGCGGATACAGGCTCTGTTAGAGAGGCAGATGGTGGCACGAGCAGATGTCTAGACCTCGCCAGCTCTTGCAAAGCACATTATGGAAGCTGTCTCTGAAGGAGATGTTGAAGCCTGCTTCTGTATCTTTGAGAGAATCACTGAATGTGAGGTACTGCCCGTGGAGCAGTGGTATGTGCGAATGTCCTTTTAAGAGAAGAGCCCCAAGAGGCATACTGTAAAGTTGGCCATACATTATACAATTTTCTTATTCAATTTCCTTTAGATTTACCTTCAACACTGTAGTGCAAAGGCCTGCCTGATAGCTTACAAATTCAAAGTGTTTAGGTGTGACCTCATATTATATGTTTTTGGTAAATCTAACAGAAAATTGTATAAAATATGGCCAGCCTAAGACTTTTGTGGGAAATACAGGTCAGGAATCCAACAATAGAATGCTAATGGATAGACACTCATTGGCTGTATATTGGCAAATTGTGCTACTTCCCACAGGTCTGAGCAGAGGGGGAGGGTATGTGAGCCGCTGGCTGTCTGGCTGTGGATAGTGTATATGTGTCATATATATGGAACAACTAATATGAATTAGCAAACATTAACATTCTAATTTGTTCTATTGTGTATGTGCATGGAGTCTTTGCTTATTGTACTTGTATTGTTGTGCTCATAAGTTTACATACCCTGGCAGAATTTATGATTTCTTGGCCATTTTTCAGAGAATATTAATGATAACACAAAAACTTTTCTTTAAAGCGGAGGTCCACCCTAAAAAGGACCTTCCGCTCATTGGAATCCTACCCCCCTCCGGCGCCACAATTGGCACCTTTCAGGGGGGAGGGGGGTGCAGGTACCTGTACAGTACAGGTATCTGCACCCACTTCCGGGATAGCTCTCTGCGGAAAGGGGCGTAGATTACGCCCCTTTCCGAAAGTCCCCCGCTGCCTGCTGGGAAACACACAGATCCCAGAGGCAGCGGGTCCATCCTTATTGCGCATGCGCGAGTCAAGGCTCCACTTCCTGATTCCCATACCCAAGATGGCGGCGGCAGCACCTGAGAGACGATCGAGAGATCGGCTTCGGGTGCCGACATCGCGGGTGCGCTGGACAGGTAAGTGTCCTTATTTTAAAAGTCAGCAGCTGCAGTATTTGTAGCTGCTGGATTTAAAAAAAAAAAAAACGCGGACTCCCGCTTTAACTCATGGTTAGTGTTTGGCTGAAGCCGTTTATTATCAATCAACTGTGTTTAATCATAATGGCAACAGAAACTACCCAAATGACCCCGATCAAAAATTTACATACCCCAGTTTTTAATACCGTGTATTGCCCCCTTTACCATCAATGACAGCTTGAAGTCTTTTGTGGTATTTGTGGATGAGGCTCTTTATCGTCTCAGATGGTAAAGCTGCCCATTCCTCTTGGCAAAAAGCCTCCAGTTCCTATAAATTCTTGGACTGTCTTGCACGAACTGCGCATTTGAGATCTTCCCAGAGTGGATCAATGATTTTGAGGTCATGAGAGGTCATGGCCACTCCAGAACCTTCACTTTATTCTGCTGTAGCCAATGACAGGTCGACTTGGCCTTGTGTTTTGGATTATTGTCATGTTGGAATGTCCAAGTACGTCCCATGTGCAGCTTCCTGGCTGATGAATGCAAATGTTCCTCCAGTATTTTTTGATAACATACTGCATTCATCTTGCCAAAAATTTTGACCAAATTTCCTGTGCCTTTGTAGCTCACACATCCCCAAACCATCAGCGATCCACCTCTGTACCTTTCATCATAGGCTTGTTGACTCCTCTCCAAATGTAGTATGGTTGTGGCCAAAAAACTGAATTTTGATCTCATCACTCCAAATGAGTTTGAGGCTTGTCTCTCTGCTGTTTGGTGTATTGTAAGAGGGATATTTTGTGGCATTTGCGTAGTAATGGCTTTCTTCTGGCGATTCGACCATGCAACTCATCTTTCTTCAAGTGCCTCCTTATTGTGCATCTTGAAACAGCCACACCACATGTTTTCAGAGATTCCTGTATTTCACCTGAAGTTATTTGTGGGTTTTTCTTTCCATCTTGAACTATGTTCCTGGCAGTTGTGGCTGAAATTTTAGTTGGTCTACCTGACCATGGTTTGGTTTCAACAGAACCCCTCATTTTCCACTTCTTGATTAAAGTTTGAACACTGCTGATTGACATTCTCAGTTCTTTGGATATATTTTCATATCCCTTTCCTGTTTTATACATTTCAACTGCCTTTTCCCGCAGAGCCTCTCAACAATTCTTTGGCTTTCCCCATGACTAATCCAGAAATGTCAATGCAGCACTGGATGAAAGATGCAAGGGTCTGTCAGGAGTCCAGAAACGCACTGACCTTTTATACACACACACTAATTACAAGCAAACAGATCACAGGTGAGGATGGTTTAATAGCCTTTCAAACCCCTCTCTGTCAACCTGTGTGCATGTTATCAGGCCAAAATCACCAAGGAATGTAAACTTTTGATCAGGGTCATTTGGGTAATTTCTGTTGCCATTATGATTTAAAAAAAGTAAACGCAGTTGATTGATAATAAATGGCTTCAGCCAAACACTAACCATGAGTGAACGAAATGTTTTTGTGTTATCATTCATATTTTCTGAAAAATGGCAAAGAAATCATAAAGTCTGCCAGGGTATGTAAACTTATGAGCATAACTGTACTTAGTAATGCAGCCGTGAGTTACTGGTTCCTTTATTTTAAAGCAGGTCTGTTGGTTAGATCACTGAACCCTAAAGATTATTAAATAAATGCACTTTTTGACAGCTACTAAGGGAAAATCCTATATATTTGTATATGAAACAGAGTGCTGAAATTATGGCACTATGGGGTTGATTTGCTAAAGGCAAATAGACTGTGCACTTTGTAAGGAAAGTTGCTCCAGAGCTTAGTAAATAAAGTGAAGCTTCACTTTGCAAAGACTGCAAATCACATGCAAAGAAACAAAAAACAAAACAAAAAACACAGCACTTTTGCTTGCACGTGATTGAATGATGGAAGTCAGCAGAGCTTCCCTTCATTTAATAAGCTCCAGAGAAAATGGACTTGCAAAGTATGCAGTTTATTTGCCTTTAGTAAATCAACCTCAATAAGTATGTAAAAATGTATCATACAAAAACTTTTATATTGGCACACTGTAGGTGGAATGCCCGGAAGAGTGAAGAAAAATCCAAAACCTTTGGCTTGTTTTTACCACCTTCTAAGACCATGATCACTTACCTTTGTTTTCTTTCCACCTCCAGTTCACTGTCCACCTCTCCTTCTTCCTCTTCAGAGGACACACCTCGCTTCTGACAAAAAAACAAATGACTTAGAATTACTTTTCAATGTTGTCTACAGACATTAGTATAAGGCTCCATACATACAAGTGTCAAAAGAAAAAAAACCTCATGCCCACATAGTGCTCCTCTAATGTTGGGCCTTTGGGAAGGTACACATACTAATGGTACCTGAAGCATCATATGGGCGTTGGCACTGTGGTGTCAATTGCATTGATGGTATCCATCTGTTGGATGGAAGATTTTGTAAGTAATTTGAAAATGCAAATGCACTTTTCACCCACCACTTTTCTCTATGAGGTTTTGCCTGTCATACAAAATGCACACTAAACTTTTATTTTCTAAACTACACTTGGAAATCTCACACTGTGACAACTTCAAGACTCCTCACTGGTTCACCTAGACAAAACCAACATACATCCAAGCGCTCTCACATGCCTGTAAACGCCCACCCTCTCGCTCTCACTTACTTAAGGGTCTGAGAACTGCAACATTCCCAAACAAGACCTCATATTATGGAGCTACAGTTTTGTTTTGTTTTCTTGTTTTTGTTTTGTGTTTTAATATTTTTTTATTAAAGTATTTCACGCAAAAAAAAATACAAAAAAATTACCATAAAAATGTATTTCTTCCGCAATATAAAATACTCACTGAATGGGTAATAGTTCTGAACAGCTTTAGACATAAAAGAACATATAAAAGGGACAGATTGTACTCTGAATGTGGGGTGACCCCAGAACTTATTCAGAATTCTTCCTAGGCTCAGTGTACAACAACCACTTTAGCCCTGGAAGGTTTTACCCCCTTAATGACCAGAGCATTTTTTGCGATTGTGCACTGTGTCCCTTTAAATGACAATTGCGCAATCGTGCGACACTGTACCCAAACAAAATTGACGCCTTTTTTCCCCCACAAATAGAGCTTTCTTTTGGTGGCATTGGATCACCTTTGCGGTTTTTATTTTTTGTGCTATAAACAAAGGGAGAGTGACAATTTTGATAATAAACACTATCTTTTACGCTAAAATAAATATCCCAATTTTTTTATTTTTATTTTTTTTAACAAATTTTTTCCTCAGTTTAGGCTGATATGTATTCTTCTACATATTTTTGGTAAAAAAAAAATCAAAATAAGTGTATATTGATTGGTTTGCTACAAATAGATTTATGGCATTTTTATTATTATTTTTTTAATAGTGATGGTGGTGATCAGCGGTTTTTATCGGGACTGCGATATTGCGGTGGACAGATCGGACACTTTTGACACATTTTTTATACCAGTGACAATTATACAGCGATCAGTGCTATAAAAATGCACTGACTACTGTATAAATGTCACTGGCAGGGAAGGGGTTAACACTAGGGGGCGATCAAGGTGTTAACTATGTTCCCTAGGTGTGCTCTAACTGTGGGGGGGGGGGGGGGGGGGTGGTGGATAGGAATGACTAGGAAGAGAGAGATATACTTAGTATGAACACACGATCTGTCTCCTCTCCCCTGAGAGAACCGGGATCTGTGTGTTCACACACACAGATCCCAGTTGTCGCTCTGTCACGAGCGATCTCAGGTGCCCGGCAAGCATCGCTCCCGCCGGGCACATGCATCGGCTCCGGCAGCGAGCCACACTGTGGTCAAAAGGTGAACTGACGTAAAGGCAATGTCATTTCGCCCACCCGTGCCATTCTTCCGCAGTAAAATTGCGGCAGCTGGTCAGGAACCGGTTAAAGGACAGAGCAACTACTTATTGCATTTCAAGCTTAGGGTCAGCTCATAAACCCCAATGACTGGGGGATGCACCTAATAACAACTGTATACGTTTCTGGAAGAGGACCTATACTTCCAAGAAAAGGAACCCAACCCCCTCGTCAACCAGGAGGTGGCCCTCACACACTGAGAATGTTGCAACACTTCTAAATTTATAGGAGATAGGCAAGGTGACCTGACTAAAGAGAAAAATAAGAAAGGAAGAGTTGAAGAGGAGAGTTGAGGGGAAAAGTAGGGTATGGCTCACGGGCACCGAGTCCCACCAACCTGAATCTTACCTACTTTAGTCAGGTATGGATCGAGGATCTCCAGTCAGGTATTTGAACCATGGATCCCAAACTTTCTCAAACATCCGCATTTCATCATTCAAGATCGCTGACATTCACTCATTGAGCAAAAAACAGGAAAGTTTGTGCTTGAGCTGTTTGAATGGCAAGGCGGCCGATTTCCAAGATTTTGCAATAGTGATTTTTGCTGATATGAATATAAAGGCAATAAGACATCTCTGAGGCCTCAAAGCTGTCTCCACCCTGCAGCCAAGCAAAAGCATGTCTTGGGGATTTGACAAGGTTTACTTGAGTGAGAGTGTAGACTAAGTTGTACTCCCTTATCCAGTAATGCCTTACCTTAGGGCATTGCCACCAAATGTGGTACATCGTCCCCACATGCCCGTATCTGCGGAAACAAAGCGGAGATGCTCCCGGTATATAATTTGCCAGCCTAGCTGGTACCATGTACCATCTCAGAGGCACTTTATAATTCGCTTCAACAATAGAGGTATTAATGAGAGCTCTTGAGACCTCCTGAGCTATAGAGTGCCATTCGTCCAGCTCAATAGTCTCTTGGAGGTCTACCTCCCATTTTCCATATAATCCTGCTTGACAGAGGTATAGGTCAAAATAGTATAGAATTCTGATATATGCCCTTGGATTTTATCAATCTTCTGTGAACCACAGCTTTAAATACATACCTGGCTTCTAGTTACAGCAGCTCTGTAGAGCATTGCTGCTGGTGTCAGATGTTGTCCACCTCTAGCTGCTCTGCCCCCAGAAGTTCGTCCTGAGGGGGAGTCGGGGCTTGGTGGTCCAGGTAGTGAACGGACTGGAGAACATTCTGCACTTTGACTGCCTCTACGAGCCTCTGCTTCCAATGGGGTACAAAGCAGATCAGGGCTGGAAGATGATAAGGGGTGTGGGTCACGAGGTGGTGGCTGACTTTGTGGCGTTGGCTCTGGAGTCACTGCTGCCCTCAGGTTGACCATGTCTTTTGCTTTACGATAACGAGGCTTTCCCCGACGACCACGTCCTGGAGAAGGTGGCAGTTTCTGGCAACCAGATGGTGTTGAGGGGGACAGGACAAAGTCTTTAGACACTTCAGATTTCAAAATATCTGGCCTAGAAATAAAACAAAAACAATTTAATATTGCTTTAACTAATGGTTCACTTCTCTAGCTTACTGCTACTAAAAGTTTCTGATGTAAACTGAGAAAAAAATCATACTGGTTATTCCAGTAAAATTAGAACCCCCATGGTTGGGTACATGTTTTAACATTGTCTGCAGTATACAGGTCAGAAAACAATGCAGCAAAGCAACCAAAATGCAACAGAGATCATCAAAATATACCAGACTTATATATCAGTGACGTAACAGGGTCCCCATGCAAGAAACCATGAAGAGCCCCCTAGGGCCCACGACCCCTGTAGTTCTGCTACTGGTATTAGTAGTTTATCTTTGTTATTTAATTTATTTTAATATATAATTTATTATTCATTACAACTTTTTTAGGAGCTCTGCTGAGAGGCTTTGGTGAATTATCATGGGTCTAAGCAGACATCCAATGTTACACCTTTGAGGCAGAGAAAGGAGACTGAGGACATAGTCTTCAGCCTGCATGCTCTGGAGATGGGGTCCCTGTCTCTAGAGGAGATGGGAGTTCCTGTCCCTAGGCGAGATAGGATCCCTGTTCCCAGGGCAGATGAGGTTTCCATCCCCAGGGGAGATGATGTCCCTTTACCTAGGGGAGATGAGGTCCTCACAGGGGCGGGCTGACAACTCATGGGGCCTCCAGGCAATAGGAGATTATGGGGCCCCCAGGCAATCAGACAATATGGGGCCACACAGTATACACAAACACACACACAGTATACAATCACCCAGTATACACAGACATGTTTCTATTGGCTGAGAAGGTACTGGAGAGGTGGGGCAGCTATAATCTCGGGATTTTTAGACCAAAAGGATGTCGGTAAGGGACATTTCAGATACAGATGTAAAAAAAAAACACAGATTTTTACATACTTTCCCTGGTTTTACTGAGGCTGGCAACCCTGATGGGGCCCCCTAGTGACACGGGGCCCTCGGGCAGTGCCCGAGTGGCCCAATGGTCAGTCCGCCCCTGGGTCCTCATCCCTAGGGGAGATAGGGTCCTCATCCCTAGGTGAGATGGGGTTTCTTTTCCTAGTGGAGATAGAGTCCCTGTCCCCAGGGGATAGAGTGGGGTAAGGAATGCTGTATGGGGGAGATGGGATTGTCTCACTCACCGTGACCAACCTGACCCTGCAGCTTGGCCACGGTGAGTGACCAAGCTGCGGGGTCAGGTTAACCACTTGCCGACCGCCGCACGACGATGTACGTCGACAGAATGGCACGGGCAGGCATAAGGGCTTACATGTACGTCCTTGCCTGCCCGCGGGTCGGGGGCCCGATCGGGCCCCCGCCCGGTGCCTGCGGCGGTCGGTATTCGTTCGGGAGCGATCCCGGACGAGGGGACGGCCATTCATTCATGGCCACCCCCTCGCGATTGCTCCCGACGAATGAAAATGCTCCGTGACATCACTTCCTCTCCTGTAATGTAAACACAGGAGAGGAAGTGATGTAATCTCTCCTCCGTGTCGGTATTTTTCGTTCCGACACCGAGGAGAGAGGATCGGTGAGTTGCACCAACACGACACTACACAGTAGAACATGCCAGGCACACTCACACCCCCCCGATCACCCCCCCAATTACCCCTGCCCCCCAGTCACAGTGACACCAATGTCATTTTTTTTTTTTTTGCATTGGTGTCATTTGTGACTGTAATAACTGTTAGGGCAGTTAGGGTTAGCCCCCTTTAGTTCTAATGTACCCCCCTAACCCCCCCAATAAAGGTTTAACCCCGTGATCACCCCCCGTCGCCAGTGTCACTAAGGCTGGGTTCACATTGCAGCGGTTTATGAGAACGAATGTGATTCGCACCGCACTGCAGTGCAAATCACATCCGATCTCTGTGCGATTCGAGTTCAGCCATACAGATAGTATGGCTGAATTCGCATCGCACCCGCCGCAAATTCGCACAGGACCCTTTTTTTGGCCCGCAGCAGAATCGGATCGCATGGGTGTTCACACCATGCGATCCGAGTTTGCAGATCGCACTGCGATATGCGAACTGATCTGGGGGTGTCATTAACATTTCACTGACACTCCCAGCAGTTCGCATAGGGCAGTGTGAACTGCCGCCGGGAGGCATGCGATGCGGGAACCCGCCGCGGATTCGTGGCGTTCCCGCATCGCTCCAGTGTGAACCCAGCCTAATAAGCGATCGTTTTTCTGATCGCTGTATTAGTGTCACAGGTGACGCTAGTTAGGCAGGTAGGTATTTAGGTTCGCCGCAGCTTTTTATAGCACCAGGGACCCCCATATACTACCGCATAAAGCCCCCTGATTTCCCCCTAGTTAACCCTTTCACCAGTGATCACCATATAACTGTTACAGGTGACGCTGGTTGGTTAGTTATTTTTTTATAGTTTCAGGGCACCCGCCATTTATTACCTAATAAAGGTTTAACCCCCTGATCACCCGGCGGGTGTCATTTGTGACTGTAATAACTGTTAGGGCAGTTAGGGTTAGCCCCCTTTAGTTCTAAGGTACCCCCCTAACCCCCCCAATAAAGGTTTAACCCCGTGATCACCCCCCGTCGCCAGTGTCACTAAGGCTGGGTTCACATTGCAGCGGTTTATGAGAACGGATGTGATTCGCACCGCACTGCAGTGCAAATCACATCCGATCTCTGTGCGATTCGAGTTCAGCCATACAGATAGTATGGCTGAATTCGTGTCGCACCCGCCGCAAACTCGCACGGGACCCTTTTTTTGGTCCGCAGCAGAATCGGATCGCATGGGTGTTCACACCATGCGATCCGAGTTTGCAGATCGCACTGCGATATGCGAACTGATCTGGGGGTGTCATTAACATTTCACTGACACTCCCAGCAGTTCGCATAGGGCAGTGCCGCCGGGAGGCATGTGATGCGGGAACCCGCCGCGGATTCGTGGCGTTCCCGCATCGCTCCAGTGTGAACCCAGCCTAATAAGCGATCGTTTTTCTGATCGCTGTATTAGTGTCACAGGTGACGCTAGTTAGGCAGGTAGGTATTTAGGTTCGCCGCAGCTTTTTATAGCGCCAGGGACCCCCATATACTACCGCATAAAGCCCCCTGATTGCCCCCTAGTTAACTATGCCAATTGTGGGCATAAAATTGGGTATCTGGATTGTACGATTATTTTTTATTTTATTTATTTGTTTTTAAGGTTGAACTGGATGGACTTGTGTCTTTTTTCAACCTGACTAACTATGTAACCCTTTCACCAGTGATCACCATATAACTGTTACAGGTGACGCTGGTTGGTTAGTTATTTTTTTATAGTTTCAGGGCACCCGCCATTTATTACCTAGTCTCACTAGTGTACCCCTAAATTTAGGGGTGTCTACTTTCCAAAATGGGGTCATTTGGGGGGGGGTTTGTGCCATCTTGGCATTTTATGGCCTTCAAAACTGTAACGCCCTTAGAAAGCCTGAAGGCGGTGCTTGGTTTTTTGGGGCCCCGTACGCGGCTAGGCTCCCAAAAAGTCCCACATATGTGGTATTCCCGTACTCAGGAGAAGCAGCAGAATTTATTTTGGGGTGTCATTTCACATATGCCCATGGCATGCGTGAGCAATATATCATTTAGTGACAACTTTGTGAAAAAAAAAAAAAAGTTTGTAATTTTCCCGCAACTTGTGGCAAAATATAAAATATTCCATGGACTCAACATGCCTCTCAGCAAATAGCTTGGGGTGTCTACTTTCTAAAATGGGGTCATTTGTGGGGGTTTTGTGCCATCTTGGCATTTTATGGCCTTCAAAACTGTAATAGGTAGTGAGGAGTGAAGTCAAATATTTACGCCCTTAGAAAACCTGAAGGCGGTTCTTGGTTTTCGGGGCCCCGTACGCGGATAGGCTCCCAAAAAGTCCCACATATGTGGTATCCCCGTACTCAGGAGAAGCAGCAGAATTTATTTTGGGGTGTCATTTCACATATGCCCATAGCATGTGTGAGCAATATATCATTTAGTGACAACTTTGTGTAAAAAAAAAAAAAATTTTTTTTTTTGTCATTATTCAATCGCTTGAGGCAAAAAAATAAAATATTCAATGGGCTCAACATGCCACTTATCAATTTCCTTAGGGGGTCTACTTTCCAAAATGGGGTCATTTGGGGGGGGTTTTGTACTGCCCTGCCATTTTAGCACCTCAAGAAATTAGATAGGCAGTCGTAAACTAAAAGCTGCGTAAATTCCAGAAAACGTACCTTAGTTTGTAGATGTGACAACTTTTGCGCAAACCAATAAATATACAATTATTGACTTTTTTTTTACCAAAGACATGTGGCTGAATACATTTTGGCCTAAATGTATGACTAAAATTGAGTTTATTGGATTTTTCTAATAACAAAAAGTAGAAAATATCATTTTTTTTCAAAATTTTCGGTCTTTTTACGTTTATATCGCAAAAAATAAAAATCGCAGAGGCAATCAAATACCATCAAAAGAAAGCTCTATTTGTGGGAAGAAAAGGACGCAAATTTTGTTTGGGTACAACATTGCATGACCGCGCAATTACCAGTTAAAGCAGCGCAGTGCCAAATTGTAAAAAGACCTCTGGTCATTTACCAGCAAAATGGTCCGGTCTGAAAGTGGTTAATGGAGTGTGGGTGATACTGGGAAGCATACAGCACTGCGTCTGGCTGCCCTCCTAGCTTTTATTCATGGTCACCTGTGCTGCATCCTACACACACACACACACACACACACACACACACACGCACACACACAGTCATCTCCATCCTTCACACACAAACAGTCATCTCCATCCTACACACACACACACACACAACAGTCATCTCCATTCTACACACACAGAGTCAGTCATCTCCACCCCCTCCCACACACACACACACACAGTCATCTCCATCCTACACACGCACACACATACACAGTCAGTCATCTCCATCTTACACACACACACACACACACACACACAGTCATCTCCATCCTACACACACAGAGTCAGTCATCTCCACCCCCCCCCCCCCCACACACACACACGGTAATCTCCATCCTCCACACCCTGCTGTGGCTGAGACACGACAGAGGCATGGGGCTATCACGCTGCTGCTCCCACTACACACACCGCTGACACTTTCCCCTTTCTTACCTTAAAGCGGGATTCCACCATAAAGTGGAACCTCCGCTGATCGGATCCCTCTCCCCCTCTTTCAGGGGGGAGGGGGGTGGAGATACCTGTCAAAGACAGGTATTTACACCCACTTCCGGGCATAGACTCCCGTGGGAGTCTACGCCATTTCCTGCCCTGCCGCGCTGTCTGCTGGGACACACACGGGTCCCAGTGACAGCGCGGAGATTTCCTATTGCGCGGCGCGGCTTGCGCATGCGCAGTAGGGAACCGGGAAGTGAAGCCGATTCGCTTCACTTCCTGATTCCCTCACCTAGAAAGGTTGGCGACAGCAGCCGAGGGCCGAGCGATCGATCGGCCTCGGCATCGCTGGAACCCGGGACAGGTGAGTGTCCATTTATTAAAAGTCAGCAGCTGTAGTATTTATAGCTGCTGGCTTTTAATATTTTTTTTTTTGGTGGAATCCCTCTTTAAGCACGGCAGCCGATATCAGACTCTGCATGGGGGGACAGCTGGAGGATCCGGAGGGGAAGCTGGAAAGGTGCAGTCAGTTTAAGTGTTCCTGTCGCCCCCGCCTGTTGCGCCCCCGAGTACACGGGTGGGGAATGTATGCGAGAGCAACAGCCAGTGTGGAAAGGCAGGGAGCTCCACTACCCAAACTCGTCCTCCAGCCACCCAGGCACAGGTACCTCATGCTGGTGCCTACGCAATCGTGACCCCTGTAGCTACACCCCTGTTATATATGGTTTTGGCTGAATTGGGAAATTTCAGCTGACTTTCTTAATCCACCATTGCCAATGGAACAAGTTACCTGACCTTATGGGATAATTTCGGCTGGTGTGCTGTTATTGCTCTACCATATTATTAAAGGCATAATAATGGAAGACATGATGTAGGAAAATAATGCATGCCTATTCAAGACAGGAAAAACATCTTTCTGTAGTTGGATCGTAGCATTAGCTCGGACATTCCTCTATAGGAATCTTAAATTGTACTTTTGCTGGGAAAAAAACATATGATGAGTGCTGAATAGAGGTTGCCTGGTGGCGTTATATCATGCTTCTTTTGGTACTCTGCAATCAGTAACACAATCAAAACATTGTGGTTTATTGTTAAAAAAAAAAATCAAACATAATGAATTTTGGATATGCTACCCAGTGAGTCTCACGGAAATGCAATAGCATTTCTAGAGTTGTTGCATAAGCTTTTGTGTGTGAACAAATCTTTTTTATTATTATTATTATTTGAAATCACTTTCAGGTTGTGCGACAATATCACTAGCTGGCATTAGGGAAAATCTTTGAATGTATTTCTTTATCCCATCAAAACTGAATACATGAGGGAAGGAAGAGGTCCCAAATAAAACAACGTCATTCCAGTTTTCTGCAAGTCCCCTTAACATACTTCACACACCACTGAGCCAGGCCCAAGCATTGTCACATTGTCAAAATAGATATCCCTTGGTTACTGTAGATGCATTTCAGTCCATCAATCACTGCAAAGAACTGCATGTAGGGTTTTTCCAGATGCTTGGATGCTGTGGAATGTTAGTATATACTAACATACTGTATACTAACACCCAGTGGTGGTGGTAAAAGTGGTAAAAAAACTTTTATAGAACTCCAGTATTCCATGGATACCCTTTTAATTACCGGCATGTCAAGAATCACATACTGTATAAGCAGAGGCATGAATTGTGGGGTGACTAACCTCTTTCCATGTGGCGACAATTTCTGAGGTACATTTCTTTTCTTGATTAGTTTTTCCACAGTGCTTGATGGCCGCGGTTGCTGTCGCAAAATGGCTGGGTGTTTTTTCTCCAGAGTCTGTTCTCTCCTGTAAATAACAGAGGCATTTCACTAGGCATACAATGCAATGTACTTCAATGAAATCTCTTGGGAGCATAACCTGCTTTCCATTGGTTTCATTTTCTACTATAGTCCTGTGGAGAATTTACTCTTTAGCACTACAGATTCATTTGACATTCATTACATATAATAATAATAACAAAAAAGGTATATGACTTAAAGCTCGTATACACTATATGAAAATCGGGCGAACATTTTCATCCAAAGAATTTGCGTATAATTTTCGTATAGTGTGTACACAACTTTTGACAGCTGATTCCGAATTTTCGCACGAAAATTCCCGAGGGGACAAACTACAAATTTTTTCTCGTATGGTAACAGGACAAACAATTTTAGTTTAATGTGTACTGTTTTTGTACAAAAAATATCAGAAAAGAAAGACTGTGCAAGATCAGAAACAATAAACAACAAAAAACAAGATTTGTCGTACGAGAATTTTCATACAAATTTTCATAATTTTTCATTGGTTTCGATTTGCTGTGAAACAACGAGGAAAATTGGATGGTCGTTCACACTTTATTTTTTTCTGGACAGAAACTTCAATCTAATATCCCCAAACTACAAAAAGTTTGAATTGTTTAATCAAATATTTGGATATTATTGTATTTATTTGGATTAGGACACCAAATAAACTGAGCTGTAGGCCAAAGGCTCCTTTCACACTTGTACGACTTGTCCTACGATTTGGGACTGCAAAGTCGCATGACAAGTCGTTTCCTATGATTTCCAATGACTACCATTCATATTAGTATGACTTCATGTCGTGCCGACTTCAAAGTAGAGTCCCTGCACTACTTTGGTCCAACTTTGAGCCTACTTCAGCCCATTGAATATCACTGAATCCGGATCAAAGTCGAATTGCAGTATTAACTGATCCGACTTTGGCATGCGACTTTTGCTCTGATTATGTTGAAGGGGAACTCCACGCCAAAAAAAATGGCATGGGTTGGCATGGGGCAGGGGTCACCGAAGGGCCACCCCTTATGATGTCACAACCTGGGGCATGATGTCACTGATGGGCGGTGACGTCATAAGGGGAGGGACTCCGGTGACCCTGTCCCATGCCAATATAAGTAGTGGCACACCCGGCATTAGAGCGGGAGAGAGCGTTGAGTCAACATCGGAAGCAGAACAGAGGGAGAAGACAGCGAAGAAGACCCAGCAAAAGAGTGAGAAGATAGCAGAGAAGACCTGGCAGAGGCAGAAGACAGCAGACAGAGGGAGAAGAACCGGACAGGGCTAGAAGACATCAGCGGAGAGCGGAGAAGACCCAGAGAAGGGAGAAGAACCGGCAGAGGCAGAAGACATCAGTGTAGGCACAAGAGCCAGAGAGGGTAGAAGAAGTCAGAAGAGACCCCCGGAGCTGCCTAATAAATTACTTTAAAACCCGTGTACTGTGTTTTATTTTTGACACTTTTTTTTTTAGGTAAATGCGTAGGGGTACAATGTACCCCAAACTCATTCACATAGGGTGGGGGGCCAGATTCCGATAAGCCCCCCACCCGCAGACCCTGACAACAGACGGCCAGGGTTGTGGGGAAGAGACCCTTGTCCTCATCAACAAGGTGCTTTGGGGCGGGAGGGAATGTGGCCTGGTGTGGTTCAGGAGGGTGGGGGGTTGGGTGGCCCCACCCCCTTTTCTGACCTGTCAGGCTGTGTGCTCAGATAAGGGTCTGGTATGGATTTTGGGGGGACCCCCATGCTGTTTTTTTTGGCATGGGGGTTCCCCTTAAAACCCATGCAAGAGCGAAGGACCTGGTATGCACTTGGAGGGGGAACCCATGCAGTTCTTTTTTTTTTTTTTTACATTGTGTGTGGAGTTACCCCTAAAGATTCATACCAGACAGTGCCTGGTATTGTTGGGGATCAAAGTCGGATCCCTGTTCATTAAAGTCGGACTTCAAGTCGCAGGGCAGTCAGCTCCACAGTTGTACGGCTGTCTTTTCAAAACCGCAGCGGCAAAATCATGGCAATATCACGTGACTTTGAAGTCGCACAAGTGTGAAAGGGGCCAAAGGGTTACTGTGACTATTAAAATAAAAAATACTAAACAATATCAGAAAGTGCCAGACATCCAGAACATCTATCCATGCAAGGACAATAACCAGCATCTCATGTCTTGGTGCTCCAAATGCTTACTGTACAAATTCCACAACTTATTCCATAACTATCGAACAAGGGACATGTTGGTTCCCTCTTTCTCCCTGGCTGGCTCCCTGTTACCATAGACAGACTCTTGAACACCCAAGAACCATTAAGATATTCATCTTTATTAAATCCTGTCACTATGGTTAGTACTTTGATTTATGTTGACACAGTGGACTCAAGTTTGTTGAACTGCCCTATCCGGTGTGGAAGCTGGCACTAACTGGTCGTAATCCTTTTGGAGTGTACCTTTGTATGCTTTTTTATACATATATGATAGAGCTTGGCTGTAGTTCTCTTCCTGATGAAGCGACCTGTGAAACTCATCAAAGTCACAGCAAGCAACCCATCACCCAATTTTAGCAGGGATGATGAGGAAACTACCATACAGTATCACACCATTTTTATACATGTGTCGATATATGAATTGCTTCACTGTTTACATGTTTTTAATCTTTGTATAATAAACATTTGGAATTTTTATCATACCGTAGTGGTACCGTTAAAGTCCTTAAATTTAGCTTCTAGTATATTTTGTACAAATTCCACATAAAATACATGCAAACCTGATGTGTCTTTGAACAATGCACCCCTAGTTGTAGCTACAGATAAGGACCTATTGGTCTCAAACATGGAAACCTGAATCATTTTTATTTATTTAAAGTATTCGATTGGAGCTCTGAGAGGCAAGATGCTGGTCAACATACTTGTAAAGATGTAAGATGTATCGAGAATTGTAGATAAGTCCGAAAATCTCCTGGATCTTCTGCAGCAAAGGCATATGACATAAACGGTCACCATTAATAAAGCAACCACTTTTTGGTCCAAGAAATCCTCCTCCTCCTCCTGTTCCTGGACAGGACTTGGGTCAAAGAAATAACTCCAAGGCCAATAATAAATAACATGTTATCTCCTCCTATTCCGCAATATGTCTGGTTGACGAATGGGCGTTCATAAATTAAATGAAAAGCACGAACTGAAAAGCGTGAAATGAAAAGCACAAATCAACACTCTCCAAACTTCTACTAACATGAAATTAGCAGAAGGAGCCCAAAGGGTGGCGCTAGAGAGCAGAAAAACCACATAGCACATCATTACGTTTGTGTTTGTTGGCCGACAATTCTTTGCCATTTGTATGCAAGACAAAATCCAGGCACATGCCTCCGGACAAAAAGTCCAAGGCTTTGTCTGTGGAAAATCTGATCGTGTGTACAAGGCTTTAGAGCAACACTGTTTGATAAATGCATCTTAGCCTTTGACATATCCAACAGATACCCATTCATCAAGCAAAATTGTCAAGTTAAACTCATAATATATCATTACTTTGTCAAATATAATTGTGTTTCCAAACAAATTCAGATTGCTCTTTACCCACCTGAGAAGCTCTTTCTCCTTTAGCTCCAGTTGAAGCATGAGAGAATTCAGTTCCACATATAGTGTATTCGCCCTCTGTAACTTGCGTTCATAGTGTTCTCGAATATCCAGAGCATGCCTTGAAAAAAAAGGTAAACATGCGATCTAAATTAGGGTACATAAAATTTAAAAGTATATCTAAAGTGAATACAATTTTTATTTTGTGTACCGTATGGAAAGGTTATACCCCTGTCAGTTTTGCTTTCTTTTTTTTGCCAACCATGTCCCACTGGGAAGATTTTCCTGCACTTCCTGTATTGTAGACACAGGAGGATGTGAGTAAAAATCCCTTTCTATACAGTTGTTACCAGAACAAGTGTCTCTACTGGAAGATTACCACTCTAATTTCTGTTTAAGTGATGACTCAAAAAGTTAGGAATTCCCATCACTTTCTGCACTAGAGACAATAGTCATAAGGAGAAAAAAGATAAGGTATATCTCTCTCCAGGAAGCAGACAGTAATAAAAATAAGACAGGGGTTCTAACCCATCTCTACAAATAAAAATAAAAAACTAATTTTTAAAAACACTTTACATATGTTAGAAAATGTAACCATTGTGGTTGTGCAGCTGCTAGTCACAACAGGCATACAGAATACAAAGCCGTCCTGTGGATGTACTTTAGTGTCTCTGGAACTTTGGATATTACTAGCCTTTGTGTGTATAGTTTTCTATTGTATACATTATATAGAGGTCTACATCCTGCATTTAAGAAGGAAAAGGA
This sequence comes from Lithobates pipiens, assembly GCF_037356315.1. Classification (NCBI taxonomy): domain Eukaryota; kingdom Metazoa; phylum Chordata; class Amphibia; order Anura; family Ranidae; genus Lithobates; species Lithobates pipiens. The sequence goes on along the minus strand of NW_027507748.1, from coordinate 584,944,959 downwards.
AAGATACAGTATGTTGGGGGTGTGTGAAGAGAGACTGTACAGACAGGTAATATATTCGGTGGTCAGACCTTTTGCATGCTTAAGTAGGAGTCCCTGCTGAAACCACAGCTTGTGGAAGAGAATTCCACATTCTTACTGCTCTTACTGTAAAGAACCCTCAACGCTGTTTCCGGTTAAATCGATTTTCCTCTAATTTCAGTGAATGGCCGTGAGTCTCTTTTAAATTCCCTTTCACAGAAAAGTTTTTTCGCTATTGTGGGGTCACCAGTATGGTATTTGTACATTGAAATCATATCCCCTCCCAAGAGTCTCTTCTCCAGAAAGAATAAGTTCAGTGTTTGTAATCTTTCCTCATAACTAAGATCCTCCAGTCCCTTTACTAGCTTTGTTGTCCTTCTCTGTACTCTCTCCATTTCCAGCACATTCTTCCTGAGGACCGGAGCCCAGAACTAGACGGCAAACTTCAGGTGTGGCCAGACCAGAGTCTTGTAGAGTGGGAGAATTATCATTTTATCTTCTGAGTTAATTCCTTTTTTAATGCTTGCCAATATTCAGTATGTGCCGTTGCAGTAATGTTCACAAATACTGAAATTGAGCTGTTTATCCCATCCTCCAGGTCATTTATGAATAAATTAAATAGGACCGGTGCCAGGACAGAACCCTGAGGGACCCCACTTTCCAGGTACTCACCCTTTGGTCCATGCTGACAGACCTTAGCTTGTATAGTAAACGTTTGGGGGGAACTGTATCAAACGCCTTTGCAAAATCCAGATACACTACACCTACGGGCCTTCCTTCATCTAGATGGCAGCTTACCTCCCCATAGAAGGTTGGTAGATTTTTTTTGGCAAGAACGATTTTTCATGAATCCATGCTGATTACTGCTAATGATAAAGTTTTTCTTGCTAAAATATTGTATATAGTCTCTTATCATCCCTTCAAAGAGCTTGCATACTATTGATGTTACCCTAACTGGTCTGTAGTTCCCAGGGGTATATCTTGGTCCTTTTTTAAAGACTGGTGCTACATTGGCTTTTCTCCAATCAGTTGGCACCATATCAGTCAGTAAACTGTTTGTAAAAATTAGGAATTAGGAACAATGGTCTGGCAATTACTTGACTAAGTTACTTAAGGACCCTCGGGTGCAAGCTATCTGGTCTTGGTGACTTATTTATGTTTTTCAAGCCTTTTCGACAGACTAGGTCCGACGCACTTTCGGCGGAGTTCCGACGGACTTTCCGAATGAACGGACTTGGCCACACACAATCACACCAAAGTCCGACGGATTCGAACGTCATTACATACGACCAGACTAGAATAAGGAAGTTCATAGCCAGTAGCCAATAGCTGCCCTAGCGTCGGTTTTCATTCGTTGGACTAGCACACACACAAGCGGATTTCTCGATAGGAACTGGGTCTGGCGGAGTTCCGGCGAAAAAATTTGAAACATGTTCTATTTCAAAAGTCCATAATTTTTTTGGACAGCAAAGGTCCGATGAAGCCCACACACAATCAAATTGTCCGACGGATTTGCTCTGTTGGACTTTTCCTGTCGAAAAAGTCCGGTCGTGTGTACGTGGCATTAGAGGAATGCGTGGTTCCTTCCACCCAGTCTATGTCTGGATAATTAAAATCCCCCATTATAATGACACTTCCCATCCTTGCCGCCATTCCAAACTGTGATAGGAGGTCCATCTCCCCCTCCTCCTTCAGGTTAGGGGGAATATAGCATGCTCCTAGTATTACTTTCTCCTTGGTTCTCTCTCTTTGTAACTCTACCCATAAGGATTCCACCTCTTCCCTTGCTCCATTAGTGATGTCATCCTTCACATTCACCTCACATTCATCTGTATATCATTTTTGATATACAGGCATACCCCACCTCCTTTTTTTACCCTCCCTGTGATAAAGGGAATACCCTATATCGCAATTTATTCCCACAAAATCTAATTCCTTCTCATACAGTGGCAGCTCTAGTTCTCCCATCTTGTCCACCAGACTCCTGCCATTAGTGAACATGTGTCGTAGTTTTGTCCAGACACATACTATCTCCCTATTTGGTGTTCTGAGGTTGCAAATAAGACTTGTTACCATACTTACCAAGGGTTTAGTTGTTTGATGCCGCGTACACACGATCAAACAAGCGGGTGGAAAAGTCCAGCAAACTCAAGTCCGCCAGACAATCCCCCCGTGTGTAGCCTCCGGCATATTTTTTGACCCGAAAGTACGGCGGACTTAGAAAGAAGTTTTGCACTCCAATCTTCCCGCCAGACTCGCATTTCGGCGGACATTCCGGCCGTGTGTATGCCAGTCCGCCGTACTTTTGAAATGAGCGGACTTTTCCCGCACAGAGAAGTCCGCTCATTTCAAAGGGTCTGCAGGTAGGCGGGGCCCGCGAAGGATCCGCCGCTGGATCCGCCACCTGGTATGGACTTAAAGGGGAACCCCAACGCCGAAAAAAATAGGCGTGGGGGTCCCCCCAAAGTCCACAACAGACCCTTGTCCGAGCACGCTACCCGGCCGGCCAGGAAAGGAGGGGCGAGCGAACGCCCCCCCCCCTGAGCCGTACCAGGCCGCGTGCCCTCAACACCTTGTCCCCATGTTGATGAGGGGTCTGCGGGCGGGGGGCTTATCGGAATCCGGGAGCCCCCTTTAATAAGGGGGCCCCCGGATACCAGCCCCCCACCCTATGTGAATGAGTATGGGGTACAATGTACCCCTACCCATTCACCTGTCAAATAAAGTACAAAAAACAAACACACAAGATAAAATAATTTATTGCACAGCTCCGGGGGTCTTCCGTCTTCGGGGGTCTTCTCGCCGGACTCCTCCGCTATCTTCTTGTAGCTCTTTTACTAGCGGAGGAGCCCGGCATTCTTCTTCGTCGCCGCGGCCTCTTCTTCCGACTTCGGGGGTCTTGTCCCCCTCTTCGGTTCTTCTGCCGGGGCAACGCGCCTTCTTATAGCTCTTTTACAGGCGGTGGCCCGGTCTTCTGTCGCCGCCGCTGCCTTCCGTTCTTCTTCTTCTTCTCCTGTAGATGTGCTGCGCTGCCACTTATATAGGGACAAGGGGCGGTGTCACATGGGTTGGTGTCACATGGGTTGATGTCACATGGCGACAGTCCCAGCATCCTCCGGGACTGTGACATCGTAAGGGGGCGGGGTCACCATGTGACACCAACCCATGTGACACCAACCCATGTGACACCGCCCCTTGTCCCTATATAAGTGGCAGCGCAGCGCGTCCCTGGCATTGCGGCCGGAGAGAACGTCGAGTGAACATCTCCAGGAGAAGAAGAAGAAGAACGGAAGGCGGCGGCGGCGACAGCAGACCGGGCCACCGCCTGTAAAAGAGCTATAAGAAGGCGCGGTGGCCCGGCAGAAGAACCGAAGAGGGGGACAAGACCCCCGAAGTCGGAAGAAGAGGCCGCGGCGACAAAGAAGAATGCCGGGCTCCTCCGCTAGTAAAAGAACTACAAGAAGATAGCGGAGGAGTCCGGCGAGAAGACCCCCGAAGACGGAAGACCCCCGGAGCTGTGCAATAAATTATTTTATCTTGTGTGTTGTGTTTTTTTTTGTACTTTATTTGACAGGTGAATGGATAGGGGTACATTGTATTATTAAAGGGGGCTCCCGGATTCCGATAAGCCCCCCGCCCGCAGACCACGACAACCAACGGCCAGGGTTGTCGGGAAGAGGCCCTTATCCTCATCAACATGGGGCGCGGCCCCCCCTTCCCCAAGGCACCCCCCATGTCGAGGGCACGCGGCCTGGTACGGCTCAGGAGGGGGGGGCGTTCGCTCGCCCCTCCTTTCCTGGCCGGCCGGGTAGCGTGCTCGGACAAGGGTCTGTTGTGGACTTTGGGGGGACCCCCATGCCGATTTTTTTCGGCGTTGGGGTTCCCCTTTAAGTCCATACCAGGCGGCGGGGCCAGCGGCGTCTCCTTCGCGGGCCCCGCCTACCTGGAGACGCGCTCGAAATGAGCGGACTTTCCTCCGCGTGTGTGGGCGAGTCCGTTCATTTCAAAAGTAGGGCGGATAGTACGGCGGACTTAGTACGCCGTATTAGTCCGCTCAAAAAGTGCCGTGTGTGGGCAAGTAGCCCATTCGGAAAGTCCGACGGACAGTCTGGCGGGAAGTCCGCCAGACTAAGTGCGTCGGACAAACGGCTACGTGTGTACGCGGCTTTAGTCAACCCACCATTAATGCCTCCAATACTACCTACTGAAATATGTTCCACACTGGCTATCTCTATGTCTGGACCCTCCCCCCTAGTTTAAAAGCCTGTGGTCTGATGAGACCAAGATAAACTTATTTGGTTCAGATGGTGTGAAACGTGTATGGCGGCAACCAGGTGAGGAGTACAAAGACATGTGTGTCTTGCCTACAGTCAAGCATGGTGGTGGGAGTAGAAAAGATGTAGCTGGATAGCCAAACTCCAAATTATTCCACTTTATTTCAAAAATGTAATTAAAATCATAGCATCTAGGCTGGTAAACAGACTAACTGCACAGCCGCTGACATGTTTCACACCGAACACGGTGCTTAGTCTTAGCTATGTCTTAGAGCCAGCACCCTGTGGGATTGTGGAGACAGCTGTTTTGGGAGAAGTCATTGCCTTATAGCGGTAATTCTTTGTATTTATATCATGGTGGTGGGAGTGTCATGGTCTGGGGTTGCATGAGTGCTGTTGGTACTGGGGAGCTACAGTTCATTGAGGGAACCACGAATGCCAACATGTACTGTGACATACTGAAGCAGAGCATGATCCCCTCCCTTCAGAGACTGAGCCGCAGGGCAGTATTCCAACGTGGTAACGACCCCAAACACACCTCAAAGATGACCACTGCCTTGCTAAAGAAGCTGAGGATAAAGGTGATGGACTGGTCAAGCAAGTCTCCAGACCTAAACCCTATTGAGCATCTGTGGGGCATCCTCAAATGGAAGGTGCAGGAGTACAAGGTCTCCAACATCCACCAGCTCCGTGATGTCATCATGGAGGAGTGGAATAGGACTCCAGTGGCAACCTATGAAGCTTTGGTGAACTCCATGCCCAAGAGGGTTAAGGCAATGCTGAAAAATAATGGTGGCCACACAAAATATTGACACTTTGGCCCAATTTGGGCATTTTCACCTTTGTTGCCAGCAGTTTAGACATTAATGGTTGTGTGTGAAATTATTTTGAGGGGACAGAAAATTGACACTGTTATACAAGCTGTACACTCACTACTTTACATTGTAGCAAAGTGTAATTTCTTCAGTGTTCTCACATGAAAAGATATAATATAATATTTACAAAAATGTGAGGGGTGTATTCACTTTTGTAAGATACTGTACTTATTATAGCCTGTGTCATTTACACCATATTTCCAAAACAATTTCCTCATGTAGACCCATGAGGCTGATTTCATACATCAAGAACAAGAAGACTGAATCTCACTTGTCAGGTTGTTTCTTTTCCATTTGTCATGGAACAAAACATGATGTAATGAGGGAAAACGCTGAGAAATCAAGATTTACCCTGTCAAGTGAGAAGTAATTAGCTGTCTTACATTCTTATACAAAACCACACCTGAGTTCCTCGCGGCGACGTGTTATCAATTCCTCTTCAAGGCGCTGTAAACATGTCCCCTCTGACTTAATTTTCTCAAAATGTAGTCGCACTTCTTCCCGCCATTCTACCTGTAAATCAAGAAGTAGGAAATTAGAATTGATAGTAAGTACATACAGTGGGGAATATAATTATTTGATCCCCTGCAGATTTTGTAAGTTTGCCCACTTATAAAGAAATTAAAGGGGTTGCAAACCCCTTTATGCATTAAGGTGAAAAAAACACCTGGCAGTAACCGGCCCCCTAGCCCACCCCCGTTTTACTTACCTGAGCCCTGTATTTCCCTCGGCGAGGAAATACTGTCCCTCTCTCCACAAGATCCAGACTCTTGATTGTATAGAGCAGCCATTGGCTCCCGCTGCTGTCAATCAAATCCAATGATGCAGGGGGCGGGGTCAAGTCCGGCATTCGTGTCTATGGATGCAAATGCTGGACTTGGGAGCACGCCCGCAAGTAACCCCCCGGGAAAGTGCTTCTCCTAGGGGATTATCTGATGTGGGGAGGAGCCCCGAGAGGTCCGCCGAGGGACCCCAGAATTGGACGATCAAGGCCACTCTGTGCAAAATGAGCTGCACAGTGGAGGTATGACATGTTTGTTATTTAAAAAAACAAGCCTTTACAATCACTTTAAGGGGCTATAATTTTTATTATAGGTGTATTTTAAATTATAGAGCCAGAATATAAATCAAAAATCCAGAAAAAACACATGATACAAATGTTATAAATTGAGTTGCAGTTCAGTGAGTAAGATAAGTATTTGATCCTCTACCAACCAACAATTATGGCTTCCATAGACTGTATGTGCTCATGTGGTACACAAATTAGTTCTGTTAATTTAAGAAGGTGCACCTAATGACAACTCGCTATGTGTATAAAAGACACCTGTCCACAGAATCTCTTTCTTCCATTCAAACCTCACCATCATGGGCAAGACCAAAAAGCTATCAAAGGACATCAGGGACAAGATTTTAGACTGGCACAAGGCTGAAATGGGCTACAGGACCAACAGCAAGAAGGAGACAACTGTTTGAGCGATTATTCGCAAATGGAAGAAATACAAAATAACTATCAGTCACTCTCGGTCTGGAGCTCTATGCAGAATTTTGCCTAATGGCGTAAGAATGATCATGAGAAAAGTGAGGGATCAGCCCAGAACTACATGGGAGGAGCTTGTAAATGATCTCAAGGCAGTTGGGACCACAGTCACCAAACCATTGGTAACACAATACGCAGCCATAGAATGAAATCCTGCAATGCCCACAAGGTCCCCCTCCTCAAGAAGGCACATTTACAGGCCCGTCTCAAGTTTGCCAATGATCATCTTTATGATTCAGAGAAGGATTGGGAGAAAGTGTTATGGTCAGATGAAACTAAAATTGAGCTCTTTGGCATTAACTCGACTCGCCGTGTTTGGAAGAAGAAAAATGTTGACTATGACCCAAAAAACACCATCCTTACAGTCAAGCATGGGGGTGGAAACATTATGCTTTGGGGCTGTTTCTCTGATAAAGGTACAGGTGACTTTGCCGCATTGAGGGGCCAATGGACGGGGCCATGCATTGTAAAATCTTGGATGAGAACCTTCTTCTCTCAGCCAGAAGACTAAAAATGGTTCATAAGTTCTTCCAGCATGACAATGACCCAAAACACACTGCAAAGGCAACAAAGGAGTGGCTCAAGACAAGAAAAAGACCATTAAGGTCAGGGAGTGGCCTAGCCAGTCTCCAGACCTTAATCCTATAGAAAATGTATGTAGGGAACTGAAACTTTGAGTGGCCAAGTGATAGCCAAGAAACCTTAAGGATTTAGAGAAGATCAGTAAAGAAGAGTGGACCAAAATCCCTCCTGAGATGTGTGCAAACCTGGTAACCAACTACAAGAAACGTCTGACCTCTGTGCTTGCCAACAAGGGTTTCTCCACCAAGTACTAAGTCATGTCTTGCTTGGGGATCAAATACTTATTTTACTCCCTGAACTGCAACTCAATTTATTTTAATTGTATCATGTGTTTTTCTGGATTTTTGGTTGATATTCTGTCTTTGTCGTTTAAAATACACCTATGATAAAAAATTATAGGCCCCTATAATTACAAAATCTGCAGGGGATCAAATAAATATTATCCCCACTGTATTGTATCCTGTACACATGTAAACATACAGCACCTGTTTGGCATAATTTGCTAAGTTTCTGGGGTCTGGCATTAGTGTGCTACCTTGGGTGAGACTACCAATGGTGCAAAGGGTACAATGTTCTGCGTATAACATTTGCACACTGTCCAGCTGCACAGGGGCCATTTGCGACTTAGGGGCCCATTTATAGCAGATGTGGGCCAGATAGGTGGTGGAGCCCCTTCCACTGTAACACAGACCAAGGCTCAGCTCCCCTCTATCTACATGTCAATCAGTACAAAGCATGTAAGTGTTTATTCTTGTACTGTAGTTGAATGGGGAGGGGGCTAAATATTGGTCTTTCACAGGGGCCCTTTGGTGACTGTCCACCACTATCCCGAGTCTATGAGGTTAGAGGAACTAGCTATGGTGGCTGCTTTCCTTTATACGCAGCTATGTACTCACATTATATAGTGTACAGATTAGAGCAGCATTTCTTTTCATCTCTCTTTCCTATTTTCAGTTCTTTCATCTGCTGCTGGAGCCTCTCCAAGCAAGATTTACACAGGTTTCTAAGGATACAAGATTGTCATCCCTTTTCTGCATTTTACTATCTTTAGAGCCACAGACATGGAAGAAATGGATGGAACCAGATTTCACTGGCTGCATGCCTCCTTATATCAGTGACTCGCTAGGAAAAGACAGTCTGCATCGTCAAAAGTACCCTTTTATAAGAGTGCTGCTTAAACCTGCTAAAAAGACTTTGTGAATACGATCTGAAGAATGCGAAGGACCACTGTGTACAGCAAGCTTTTACAAAGAATTTGCAAAGCCTTCAGCTTTGTTGTATCATTTAAAGAAAATACTGTTTTCTGTGTGTTCTTGTGAAGACTTGAAACTTCCAGCATCAGAAAAACGGTCTCCACAAAGGCCCACCGAAAACAATTGCTTTCTTCGTGCCCTGTTCACACTTGAATGCAGTGGTGGTGTGGTGCAGAAATCTGCAATATGTTTTTCTATCACGCAACTACAGCTCATCCATGGCTTTGATTCACTCTGCATTTCGGTGCATCGTGGCTGAGCTGTGGTGCAAAAAAATTGATATCAATAAAAAAATAAAAAAAGTCAATGGTAAATTTAACTGTGTACAAAGTCCTTACTGAAGCCTGCTAGCAGCTTGTTTAAAGTGACAAGCAGCATTCTCAATAAGATCTGTGTATAACTTCCCCAAGTAAAGCTGAAGGGTGCGTCAACAGTTTCAGATAAAATGTTGGAGGCTGGCTAAAAACTTTGCACATTCATAATAGAAGCTTGCTGTACACACTCCTCCTATACAGGCTGAAGCCTAAATGTACCAGGCCTAAAGGTAGCTACAGCACTTTCACTGACAGCCTAGAGTAGTAGAAGTTGTATGAGATATGACAGTGATCCTGCTGTATCAAGGACCATAGCTCTTAGTTATTCCTCTGTCACTAGAATATCTCCTCCCTTCTTCTTCTGGCCATGGCTATCCCCTATCCGCTACCCATTCCCTTCACCTATTTCCAGTTACACACTGTGTAGGCTCAATTCACTAACCTATAATGGATATGCTAATAAAACAACGTGACATTAAAATAGGGTTTCTCAACCATGGCTCCAAGGTCCTCTGGGGTCCCTCCAGAGGTTGCTAGAGGTTCCATCAGCAATGAGCAACTTCTGCCTTCCATATAATTTCCCACTGACACCATTGATATTTTTAGCTATCTGTAAGGAGGTAATTCTTCCCAATGACTGCAAGTGTAATGACTGCAATTCTTTCTACTGGCCATCACACTAATGTATCATGAGTTGTATCTATAGTCATTTTTAGCAGGGGCTCCCTTTTAGGCGTTCCTCTGTGTTGGAACCGTTGAAAAGGGCTGCATTAAACAGAGCTTCCTGTAAGGGCTCTTTCACACTGATCCATTTTTTATGTGTTTTGAGGCAACAAAAATTGGAAAAAATGCATTAAAAAATGTATCCCTTTAAGTCATATTAAACCCTTAACACTAGTGCGCTGCAAGTGGGGTGCCTTTTTAAAAGTCCTGCATGCTGCATCTTTGGTGCTCTTTTCAAAAGTGCACCAAAATGCATCTTCCATTGATATGTTATAGAAAACACACCAAAAACCATCAAAAATGCACCCACGGTGCGTTTGAGTCACATGTCCATATTTCACAGGTGCATGATTGGAGTCTGGAGTCCAGAAAATGTGGCAATGCACATTTGTGTTTTTACTTTTTTTTTTTTTTTTTTAAGGAGCAGTGTGAAAGCACCTTAAGCCCTGGTTCACTACTTCTGCTCAGATCAGTGCGATTTGGATCTCCGATTTCATTGCGGCTTGGGACTTCATTTAATAGAAGTCAATGCAAGTCGCAATGAAAGCGCAGAAAAGTAATGCAGGTACCTTTTTCAAAGTCGCTGCTTTGAGTCGCAATAATATGAACGGTTTCATTGCTGAAAATAGGGTGTGAATTGTGATTTTGAACTGTCAAATCGCATGACACATCGCATTGATGTGAACAAGGGCTAGAGGAAGAGACCCAATACTTACCTGTTCACCCAGCCCACCCATGCCTCCGATCTATACCCTCTGGTTTCCCTGCATCCAATTCGCATAGCAGGAGATTGTGACCGGCTCTCTATGGAGCCGTTTCACACATCTCCAGAGCGGCTCCAGTGTAAATTGCACAGGAGTCCTGTGCATCTTCTGGTCTGTTTCAGGTCTGAATTCAGCCAAAAATTTGGGCTGAAATTGAACTTGAAACAGTTCAGTTCAACAGCACCAGACCCCCGTTGAGAGCTACTGCATTTTCCAGTGTGAACCCAGCCTAAAAGGTTATTGTATAATATCCTGGCTGTATTGCCTCTATTCATGCCAAGAGAGTCATGTACTGTGGAGAAGGACAGACTTCTGTTTTGTATAGGCCTTGATTGGGTATCACAGAACTAAAGTTAAGTCTATTGTCCTATGCTAAGGATTTGAAAGATAACTGGATGCTGTATACGGACTGCAAAATTGGAAAACAATACAAGCCAACACAATTAAAATAATATCATTCAATCTGTAATGCTTACTCTACCAGCATCAATATAAGGCTGGATTCACACCTATGTGGTTACTTTTTCTTAAAGTGTTTTCCATTCAAGCCCGGAATTACCAATGTGGGGCCACAGGTTCGGGCCTGGGGAAAACCCACATCTAATTTACATATATGTGAATCCAGCCTAGATCAAGAAAAATGTTTGCACTGTTTTGGATGGTATAGATATCACAGGAGTTTTACAGATGTTTTACATTTGGATTTATAAAAGACAAAAAAACTTTATTTCTATATCTCTATGGTTGTTTTCTTTTTTTACACTGATAGTTCTATGGTGGGTGCAATATACATGATTTGTCATCTTAAAAAACAGGCTGTAATAAAATCAATGGAAACGCATTAAAACATGTCAACAAGCATTGTAATGGATGTCAGGTTGCACATCAATGCACGTTTATGTGCAGTGTAAAGTGCATGGTACCTTAAGGCGAACTGTAATTTAAAGTGTTTCTATTGATTTAACTGGAAAATGCGTCAGACGAAAAAAATGACACACAATGCAAGTTGTGAATGTACAATGACATACCTGTGATTGGAAGTAGGTTTCTTGTGGAGTGGACAGGACATCAGCAGAGGCAATATCTAAATGTAGTAAAATTTGCCGAAAAGAGGGTCGGTTTCTTGGCTTGCTGTTCCTGTTTAAGAAAGACTATAATGAGCTAAGACTAATAAATTATAGACTTATACACTCACTAAATGACCTAATGTAGTGGGGCCTCCCCTCACTGCAAGCGTTGAAGCTTGTTATGTCTAGGGGTTAAGGAATAAGCTGGAATACTTACCTGATTCCTTGCTTTAACTGGCTTCCACCAAGCCATGTGGCCGGTCCCCCAAAGCCACTTCTCATTGGTGCTCTGTCCAACGGTCGCACTTTCTTGTCATCACATACAATGCAGGACCGGCAATCTTGCACTGTAAGCGAAGGCAGTGAGTGCTTGCCCACAACCCAAAACATCAGAGGGAAGTGGAGAGCATTGGAAGCCTGTGAGGAATAAGTTAGTATTACATCTTATTCCCCTACCACCGCACCTAACAAGCAGTTACCTTTGTGGTGCGGGGGCCCCATTGCAAGGGCTTTTCTTTCAATTTTTTTTTTTTTTAAAACTGCAGTTCAGCTTTCAGCAAAAACTCTGTATAATTTGCTTCCAAGAACAAAATAACAGTTTTAATAACTTTTTTTTTGAGAATTAAAGGGTCTGCCCACCCAAAACTGATACGTCTTTTTTTTGGTAGATGGCAGAGGTAAACCAGCTGACCATTTATTCCTTCTCTCTGGAAGACTATTAGTTACCTATCTGAGCCTGACTCCCTGAGTCTGCATACCTTCTGTGGCCATAATAATGGGTTCCAATTCTCCCTGATATTTTTTGTTATATTATATTCTGGACAATACAGTGATAGGATATGGAAAAATGCTAAATTGGGTAAGACTATTTAATGGACTAAACAATGTCAGGTGCCATTCTGTACTGTGTCTGAGCAGAAACATTGCCAACCAATCATTATAACCAAGATGACATGATTGCAATCTTGGTTACAGGGTCTTAAAACAAAAAGTATCCTGCATGTCCCATTTCTGTCATAAATGTCATTCTAGGACAATAGGGGAAGCAATTCAGATCATTCTTTTGAACTAAGAGCTCACGCACACATATACATTTTCAGGTGTATGGATGTGCAGTGTAAAATATGCCTGTATTTGGGGTCCCTGGGAAGCCCAGCTGTGGAATAACTGTGCCCATAGGAATGAATAACAAAATATGCTTACGCAGATATACGTGAAACTTGCGCATTCAGAAAAAAACGCCCACATGAATCTCCAGTACTTGTGTTTACACATGCACTCTTCTGGGCATATTTTCCTGCATACAGCATATTTTGTAATTCATTCCCTCTGTGTGCATCAGCTATTTAAGTCCCAACTAGTACATAGTAACTATTTACTCCTGCAAACCCATGTAAAGATTGAGTAACTAATATTTTAAGCACGTTGGGGAAATGCCCACTCTACCATACTGACCAGCACTGTCTCAAGAGAAGCTTGAATCCATCGGGGCAGCTTGATGGTACAGGAAGATGGAGGCTATTGCTACCCACACCCCATATGATAGCTGAGGAATCCACATCTTTGTAGGGAATCTCCCCTGTCAGAAGCTCCCACAGGACAACTCCAAATGACCTGATCAAAAAGAGAAAATAAATACAAATGAAGCCATGCCTAATATAATGGTAACATAATTTATACATATTCATTTATGGTCATTACAGAAAACAAAAATTAAAAAGGTAAGAAACAAGTATTCAAAAAGTAAACACAGTTTACTATGCGTCAACGAATAATGAATACAGAAGTGATCAGTACTGTGTAGTCTTTCAGGAAAAGAAGGGGGAGGAGGGAGAGTAACCAGCAACTACATGGAGGGGGCATCCAGTTATCAGGAAGGTGGAGGGTCGGAGGAGTGGGGATCTATTTGTGGAGGGCGGAGGAGGGAAGCCAGGTGGTGAATCAAGTTTGCGAAGGGGGGGGGGGGTGATCAGTGCAGCAGGGTCTGGAGTCTGGGAGCGCCCCCCCCCCCCCCCTGAAAAATGCTGCCCTAAGCAAACACTTTGTTTGCCTCATGGGAGCTATGCCCCTGCATACAATTGCTGTGCGCAACTTTGATCTTCCTACTGCATATAGTTGCAAAGAAAACAAAAAGAAAGGCAAGCAAAGTACAGAAGATCAAAACGTAAAGCTGCTATGAAGAGCTAAAATCTGCCTCAAAGATGGTGTAGCATTTGGAACATCAGGCATCAAGCTACAGGTGCCTGCACACTCATATGTGATCAGTCACTTTTTAATTACATGGTATTTTGTTTGTTGAAAGTTTTGGAAATTTTCATTTAATGCTACAAAACACTACTTTCTACTCATCTGGGAAGGCTGTCCACAAAGTTTAGGAGTGTGTCTATGGAAATGTTTGACCATTTTTACAGAAGCGCATGTGTGAGGTCGGGCATTGATGTGGATGAGAAGACCTGGCTCGCAGCCTCCGCTCTAATTCATCCCAAAGGTGTTCTATCGGGTTGAGGTCAGGACTCTGTTTAGGCCAGTCAAGTTCCTCCACTCCAAACTCACTCATCCATGTCTTTATGAAGCTTGCCTGGTGCACTGGTATACAGTCATGTTGGAACAGGAAGGGGCCATCCCCAAACCGTTCCCACAAAGTAAGGAGCATAAAATTGTCCAAAATGTCTTGGTATGCTGAAGCCTTAAGAGTTCCCTTCACTGGAACTATGGGGCCAAGCCCAACCCCTGAAAAACAACCCCACATCATAATTACCTGTCTCCACCAAACCTTACACTTGGCACAATGAAGTCAGGCAAGTACCATTCTCCTGACAACTACCAAACCCAGACACTTCCATTGGATTGCCAGACAGAGAAGCGTGATTTGTCACTCCAGAGACTCTAGAGCTTCCACTTCCACAGCTCTAGAGTCCAGTAGCGGCGAGCTTTACACCACTTCATCCAACGCTTTGCATTGTACTTGGTAAAATAAGGCTTGGATGCAGCTGCTTGGCCATGGAAACCCATTTCATGAAGCTCTCTACGCACTGCTGTGCTAATATGAAGACCACACAAAGTTTGGAGGTCTGTAACTATTGACTCTGCAGACAGTTGGAAACTTGTGCACACTGTGAGCTTCAGCATACGCTGACCCCACTCTGTCATTTTACGTGGCTGAGTTCCTGTTGTTTCCAGTTGCTTCCACTTTGTTATAATACCACTAACAGTTGACTGTGGAATATTTGGTAGCAAGGAAATTTCAAAGATGGAATTATTGCACAGGTGGCAATCTATCACAGTACCACGCTTGACTTTACTGAGCTCCTAAGAGCGAGCCATTCTTTCACGAATGTTTGTAGAAGCAGTCTGCATGCCTAGGTGTTTGATTTTATACATCTATGGCCATGGAAGTGATTTTAACACCCGAATCCAATGATTTGGAGGGGTTTCCCAATACTTTTGGCATTATAGTGTATGTGTGAGTGGAGAGAGGTGCAACAATGATTGGAAGAAATCTTTAAACTAATATGATCCATTGTTTTTCCTCTCGAGAGCAGTACGCTAGCTGGATGTGCTGCCGCAATAGACATGAGATTGTTGTAGCTGTCATCTCATGTTTAGATCAAAAAGAGATCATTTTACCACCACCTATCTGTTCTCATTGTACTCCATGAAGAGAATGGCTCGGCGTGTTGATCTGGAAAATGAAATGATTGTCTATGATATCACCAGGAGTAAAGGTTACAGAGAAAATCCTTGTGGAACAGTGAGTCTCTTATCGTGACTCATTAGTCATTAGGACAACAAATATGCAAAAATGACTCCACTAACACTTATGGAAGGTCAAAAGGATGGATCTCATGGGGACCAGTGAAAATACAGATAGTGTACAGGGACCATCATCATTACTGGCCTGGGCTTATACCCATAAACCTTCACTTGAAACAGGATTGGCCATGGTAGTAATGTCGTAAGCGGGTTTCTTTTACAAAAACAAAATGTTTTTACAGAATAATAATAAAATGATATATATATGATTTATTTGACTTCCTGAATTTTTTACAGAATTATTTTATTTTATTAACATTTTATCATGCTCCTTTAAATGCGTTAAGATATGTGATTCATTCATAAACTGATAATATAAGAAAACCCAAATCTTCTGGCATGGCATATAAACTGAAACCAAAATAGATTTGCTAAAACAACAAATATAAATTTTATACTCACAACATAAAAAAATCTTGGAGCCCTTGAAAAATTGTAACTAGAAGCTTTGTGGTTTGGTATAGTACAGAGCCAACTTCTTAATTTGTTTGCATGGTATGATATGGAACAAGCTGGTATCCTGAAGGATTCTCCAGGGCAGCAGTTTTCCGATGATGAACTAAGAGGATTTTATATTAGTGAGCCACTGTTGTAGTGAATTACCTCATTGTGCTATCCCAGTGTGCTCTGGTGTTCTTGTTGATGTTTCCAGTGTACTATGTAAGCTGTCAAGCAGTTGCAAGTTGGAGAACAATTTAATCAACTAAAAGAGCTGCTTTGTTTTTCAAAGTATCAAGCACCATATAAAAGACTTGAAATATTTATATCTTTCTACCCTAATTTTTCCTTCCTGGTCACCACTTCTTATTTACACCCTTCTTTGGAAATCACAAATCCTCTATTGTCTTTAAACTCAGGCTTAAAGTCCAATGGGCCTCAAATCTTGCTTAAAGTGATTGCAACTGGCTAGTAACACAATTTCTGCTTATTCAATAAAGCAGTCCAAACAGCATTGATAATGTATTTTATCGCAACTAATCAGGTTTCCGTTTCCTATGGTGAGATCAGTAAACAGATGCTTTCTGTTGAGTGGTTATAGATTACCGTACTTTACAGGTCCTAACTGCCCTTTACACTGTCTCATTGAATGAGCCTGATTCAGCTCTATTAAAGCAGGTGAAACAAAAAAAGGAGGTTACTGTGGGTGAGTGATAATAAAATGTTGTTGCAATATGATTTAAATATTTTACTTTGTTAAAATACTATCTCATACATATTGTGTTAATATAGTGCAGACCTGAACAGCTGCCCCTTGACTTCAGTAATTACAATTCAAGTACTACAGAATGATAGTAACAATAATGATTATGGTGCAGTATCTTCTAGCTGCCTCTAGGTGGTGCTAAGTGATTTTTGGTGCATTCCTCGGTGTTCACCTATGATTCCAACACAACACAGGGGAAAGGCAAAGCCTTCAATGGAATTTACATTATAACAGACATTTTGCATGCTAGAAAATGGTTTTGTAAAGCAAAATGTAATATACCCTTCTGTTAAATATTTCAGGCAGAACTTGAGGACTTCGGAGACATTTTTTTAACTAATAGCTTAAAGAATCCAGTCTACCAATTCACTAAAAACTAGTGACAAGGGACATGTGGCCTTCTTTATAAAGAGTTATCATTTGTGGGGATAGAAATATGGAAGGTGCAGATTAATGACCCCACACAAGTATGCAAAACAGGAATTTACAGTTTCCAGACTCAACTGTCTGCATGTTTCTTCCAGGTCATTGATCTAGGCCGTACGCAGGGGCGGACTGACCATTCGCCAACTCGGGCACTGCCCGAGGGCCCCGGGCCACCAGGGGGCCCCATCAGGGTTGCCAGCCTCAGTAAAACCAGGGACAGTATGTAAAAATCTTTTTTTTTTGTCTCTGAAATGACCCTTACCAACATCCTTTTGGTCTAAAAATACAGAGATTATAGCTGCCCCACCTCTCCAGTACCTTCTTAGCCAATAGAAACATGTCTGTGTATAGTGTGTGTACATGTCTGTGTATACTGCGTGATTGTATACTGTGTGGCCTCATTGTCTCTGATTGCCTGGGGGCCCCATAATCTCCTATTGCCCGGGGGCCCCATGAGTTGTCAGTCCGCCCCTGCCCGTAAGTCATCATTATTACAACCTGGACCCTGTATATTTAAAACAATGAGTCAACAATGGCTGCTCCCACACTTATCTGTTCACAGATTCTCTTTAATTGCAATAACCTATAGCAACCAACCAGAATACATCTATTAGTCTGACTTTAGAGAGCTCTGATTGGTTTCTATGTGTTATGGCACTTAGTAGGAATCCTCTATTGAATAAGGCCATCTGTGTGCTACATGCAGTTATATTTGGTATTAGCTTGGACCCAGTAATTGAGTTCCAGTCGCAAAAAAGTTTTTTTTTTTTAAAAGTCAGCAGCTACAAGTACTGTAGCTGCTGACTTTTAATAAGGACACTTATCTGTCAAGGGAACCCCTCAATGTTGGCTCCCCCATAGGCCAATTTGTCCACCGGCTCGGGTGCAGGCTTCACCATTACAACTAACTCTCCATACACACTGAGGCGTTTTTCAGCAGCTAAAGGGCTAAAAACAGAGCCTGTAAAACACCTCCCCTGCCACCCCAATGTGAAAGCCAGAGTGCTTTCACACTGGGGCGCTGCGCTGGCAGGACGTTAAAAAAAAGTTCTGCAAGCAGCATCCTTGGTGTATACACCACTCCTCCACCGCCCCTGTCCATTGAAAAAAATGAATGGGCAGCGCTGATAAAGCACCTGCAAAGTGCTTCGGCAGCGGAGCTACACTGCACATTTAACCCTTTTTCTCGGCCGTTAGTGGGGGTTAAAAGTGCCCCGCTAGCACTGAATAGCGCCGCTAAAATTATGGTAAAGCAGTGCTTTATCGCTAAGGCTGCCCGCGGCTCAGTGTGAAAGGGCTCTAAGGGAGACCGGCAGTGGAGCCTTCCAGCTTCACAGCCGGTTTCCTAATGCACATGTGCAAGTCGCGCTGTGTTTTCTGAATGGCCACCTCGTCTTCTGGGACACACACAGGTCCAGGAGGCAGCAGGGGAGAAAGAGGAGGGCTCGTCGCATAATAGGAAAAAACTTACTTCTCCATGGTCTCGCTAGGACGGAAGTACACTTTGTACTTCTTAAGACGGCTTTCACACCGCCGTGCCCATAGCGGCGGCGGTAAAACACCGCTATTTTTAGCTTCGTTTTACCATTGGATTTGCAGCGCATTTCGGCTGCTAGTGGGGCGCTTTTACCCTCGCTAGCGGCCGAGAAAGAGTTAAAACCGCCCGCAATATGCCGCAATAGCGGCGTTTTGCCAGCGGTATTTCAGTGCTGCCCCATTGATTTCAATGGGGAGCAGCGGTGAAGGAGGGTAAACACACCACTCCTTCACCGTTCCAAAGAAGCTGCTGGCAGAACTTTTCCTGATGTCCTGCCAGCGCACCGCTGCGGTGTGAAAGCCCTCGGGCTTTCACACTGGAGGCAATGGTGCAGCAGTTTGAGGGCGGATTGCAGGCGCTATTTCTAACGCTATAGCGCCTGCAAAAGGCCCTCGATGTGAAAGGGGTCTTAAAGGTAGGAAAAAAAATATATATATATATATATATATATATATATATATATATATATATATAGATCCAAAAACGAGGGGTGGTCTTTAGTTTACGACCACTTTATAAAGTTGGATGGAACTCCGCTTTAAACATGTATAGGGGAAATATTTTACCTACCAATGGATTCATGATTTAGGCACCACTGCCAGACAGCACAGCCCAATCCCTGACCTCCATGCAGACTTCCCTGCTTTTATCCAATACAGCCTGGTCCAGGACCTGCCCGTGCTCGGACAATTACATAACAGCAGGACACTGAAGAAGTCATCCTTGTGCTCTCCTCTCCTGACAGCATTGTACAAAAGCAGTAGAGCCCTCATTGGCACAGAGTACTGCCCTTCATTTCTCCAGTCTGGGCGCTGCTTTACAGGTGATATAAAGGTTCAGGTACCTATGTTGGTTCTGTGTAAAAAAAATTCAATTTTTAATAGCTACAATATTGCGGCAAGTCTCCATATAATTCAGGTAAAGCGCTAATAATCATGTGACCGCAAACTCTTGCCATAATAGGATGGCTGGACAGCACTGATTCACTTCATTTTATTTCGCCCCTCTTTACATTTTAGTAAAGCAGACACCAGAAAAGAAAAGGGAACGTTCCTCTTTCTGAACCACAAATCCCAAAAACTGAATATGTTCTATCAATGGAATAAGATAAATAATTGACACGGGTTACAAAAGTCAAGATTTCCCTGTCCTGCCCTTAATATTACATTTATTTAAAAGATAGCACGTTAAGCATCAGTTATGATTATATAAATCTTTTTTACTTTTCTGAATAATCTGAAATCAAACCCATTAGGCATTTATTTTCAGTAGATTTATTTACAGCTCCTAATAAAAATGACTCATCCCTGCCTTGATTAAAAAGAGCAGGCCAGAAATGAGGTCCCATCTGCAGCGTGTTCCTGGGAAGCCTATTTAGTGCAGATGAGGGCTAAGTGTGTGCGTGCAAGTATGTGTGCCTGTGTGCCAAGCCGCATAGGGATAATATGTGATGGAGCCCTTTCAATAGGGGTCATACAATGACAGATGGACACTAATCCCACACCCATTTCCATAGTAACACTGTCTGGCCCTGCGCTTCACTGATAATGACCCCCCCTTTTCACTGATTAAAGTGGGCCGATGACTGCGACGCTGAACAAAGAAAAGGAAGGCGTGTAAGCTAAACGAAGAAATGGGAAGGGATCACAGTAATGCAAACAAAGATGGACAGTCACCCAATTGTTAATGATATAGACTAATGTATATAAACTGTCACTTTCCACGAATGCGATATTGGGTGAAATAACGACCATAAAACAATTGCTTGTTATTATTGGGGGGTCCAGAATGTCATGTTGTGAGGCCATAGCTGGAGGTGCTTGTTATCTCCCTGGAAGATTTTACACCTGTTAAAAAATCACTCTGAAACAATGGCCCAACAACGGTCCAGCAATGGTCCAACCACAACAATGCCTGCATGGAGTTTGCATGTTCTCCTTGTGCCTGTGTGGGTTTCCTCTGGATACTCTGGTTTCCTTCCACACTCCTAAGACATGCTGGTAGGTTAATTGGCGTCTGTCTAAATTGACCCTAGTATGTGTATGTATGCATGTGAGTTAGGGAACTTAGATTGTAAGCCCCTTGAGGGCAGGGACTGATGTGAATGTACAATATATATAAAGCACTACGTAAATTGTCAACGCTATATAAATATCTTTAAAGGTAAAATAAAAATAATAAATATTCTTCTCTGCTTCTTATGAACAGTACTGCAATCATCTTTGTGTGCTAATCTTAGAAGCAAAGGTAACACTTTGTGACTAACGGGAAGGAGACTAACCCCCCCACGGAAGACAGACGGGAAAGCGGCTAACCCCCCCCACAGGAGACAGACAGGAAGGCGGCGATCAGAGGCCTCTTTACCTTAGGAGGCAGATGAGAAGGATCTGGGGTCTGGGGTAGGGCTGCTGCTAATTGCTCCAGCTACTCCTTGCTCCAGGGCTGTTGCTTCTCCTCCCGGATGAACAGGAAGTGGGTCCTGAGACCCAATTGGCCAGGAGTCCTAAGCAAAGCCAATCAGGTCTCAGGACCTGCTTCCTGATTGGCCGTGAGGAGAATCAGGAAGACAATAGCAAATATTAATTCGCTATTGTCACACAACTGGGTGGGCTCAGGCCGCACTGCTCTGCGCCCCAAGCCCACCCTTTTTTTAAACCAATTAGAGCCTCAGGCTCTAATCATGTGCTTCAAAGAAAAAAAAAACATTGAAATCCATGCGTCAGGCACCCTGCATGTAGATTAGGGGCTGGTTGCATGGATTGGGGGGGCAGCGTGGCTTATGGATGGGTTGCCACCGTGTGTTACACACCTAAGATGCACTCATGTTACAAATTTGCTACAAAGACTTGTAGGTATACAGTATAAGGTATGTTAGTTTCTGGTTACTGAAATGTGCATGTTAAGGTTAAAGGGATTGTTTACAATCACCTTGTAAAACATCCCATTCAGTTTAAAATAGAAATGAAAGGCAAAACATTTTTGTTTAGATATAAAAATACCTTATAAATATCTTTTTCCCCTTTTTTTAAATAAGTGAACACATTCCCTCTACAGCAGTACACTGAGCTTCCCAGTGAATGGCTGTGCATCAGGGGAGTGTCGGAACAAGTTGATCTTAAATGGAGTACAACTGACCAGGTGTGTTCTCCTGCTTAGTGTGGTCATTTTTTTTTTAATAGAAAAGCAGAGGGACTGGCAGGAAAACCAGGGATATCACACAAAGGAAGCAATACAAATAGAACAGGAGACCTTTTAACATAAGTACGTGGTACAACAGACACATTTCAGGAAGCTGAAGTGTTGGGGTAACAAACTCTTTAAGGCTTACTTTTAGGGGTTAGGTTAAGGTGAACTTTATGAGGGTTGAGGTCCCAATTGACTGTTACATTTTTTGTGAGTGATAAATACAGTTTTTGAGTGTGATAAGTTAATACAAATGATGGAAATCCTATTCATTTTTTTAAAAAACAACAACATTCCAACATGACATGTTGCAGCACATGATTTTTTTTTACAGCATTTGGTATACACTTACCACACTCAAAAAATCTTTATCACTCCAAACAATGTAACAGTCACTTATGCTTGACCTCAACAAAACCTATAAAGTTAACCCTTAGGCCGCGTACACACGGGCGGATTGTCTGTCCAACTTAGTCTGCTGAACAGTGTTTCAGCGGACAATCCGCTCGTGTGTGGGCTTCAGCGGACTGTTTCAGCGGACAGTCTGACGAACAAAGTCTTACGGAATTTCCGTAAGACAGTCCGTTCAAACTTGGTTTTGTCCGTCCAAACTTGGTTTCAGCGGACAGTCCGCTCGTGTGTAGGCAAGTTGGACGGACTAAGTATGGCGCATGCTCAGAAAGGGTTTACACGGCCGAAGGTTGCATTGCAGTGTATAGGACGTCGTTTTTATAGTCCCGTCGTACGTGCTGTACACGTCATCACGCACGCTTTCAGCGGACTGTCTGCTCATCGTGTGTGGTCAAGTCCATTCATGCAAATTCTGAACGGACTGTCTGTCGGATTGTCTGCCGAACTTAGTTGGGCAGACAATCCGCCCGTGTGTACGCGGCCTTAACCTAACCCCTAAACGAACCCCCTTAACCTCAATTTAAAGAGGGAATCCACCCGAAAAAATTATTAAAAGCCAGCAGCTATAAATACTACAGCTACTGACTTTTAATAAATGGACACTTACCTTTCCTGGGGTCCAGCGATGTCGGCAGCCGAGGCCGATCAGTCACTCGGCTGCTGCCGCCTCCATTCTCGGTGAGGGAATCAGGAAGTGAAGCGTTGCGGCTTCACTTCCCGGTTCCCTACTGCACATGCGCGAGTCGCCCAGCGCAATGGGAATGGTCTCCCCTGTCTTAGACAGGTATCTGCACCCTCCGGTGCCACAGTTGGCACCTTTCAGGGGGGAGGGTTCCGATGAGCGGAAGTTCCACTTTAGGGTGGAACTCCGCTTAAACAATAACCTTAAAGCATATTTCCAAAGCCTGGTGCCACTGATGATATCATTACAACAAAACGATTTGGCCTAGGCAAGGTTACACAGAGTTGAATGGAACGGACTTTAGTCTGTTTGTGTGTGGACAAGTCCGTTCATTCGGAAGTCCGTCGTAACTCCGTCGGGAAGAACGTCGGACCTTTTCATGCCAGAAAGTCCGGTCGTGTGTACGCAGAATTATCCATCCACCCACCACCTGAGCTGCTGATGTAGAAGAGTTCCAGTCAATATACTGAGGTGTGAGTATACCCAAAGTGGGTTCACTGCGATGAAGGTGTTTCTATTTTGCACAAATCCTGCACTTGCTTGGTGAAAGTTTGGATTATTTTCACTGGATCTTTCACTTTTCTAGAGACTTTATTGGACTCAGATAATAAGAATTTTCTATTAATGTTTATAGTATCATTATGCAATATGTCATTTTTTAGTGGCTTGAGTCATCATCCCCCCCCAGCCCCCTTATACTTACATGGGACCCATCTCCTAAGTCTCTCCCTTCTCATTGGTTCACATAGTAGCAGGAGTAATCCTGTTGCTGTCAATCACAGCCAATGAGCCAATAAGGATATAGTGGGGGTCCAGCCATGGTATGTGTGTGAATGGACAATGTCCATTCACAGGAGCACGACTCGGGAGCTAGCCTGCGGGAAACCATAGCAAGTGGCTTTGGCTCCTCTGCCGGGACTGCCAGCGGGAAACCCAAAAAGAAGAGGATTGTGACTGCTCTGTGCAAAACCATTGCACAGAGCAGGTAAATATATGTTTGGTATTTTTTTATTTTTTTGTTTTTTATTTAATCACAACCTTTAGAGCCAGTGTGATTTATGCAAAATGAGCATGTGATCCTCATAAAACTGCCAAGTTTTCAATAACATTATGATAACAATATTGTTAGAATATATTTATAAATGAAGCCTGCAAACAATGTTTGCAGACTTCATTTACACAGCTGCTGCTGGTACTCCTGAAACACAGAATAGGACCTGCCTTTAAAATTTATATCTGAGTCTTTCAAATACAAAGAGGCACAGCACGTATGGGAAAGTCCAGATTGCTATGAAAAGTGCCCAAACCAAACATTCTGTAAACCAATTAAAGAGCAGGACAGCAGTTGCAAAACGGAGGGGTATCTACCCTAGCAGAAACTTGGCAGACATTGTGTTTGTTGGCATAATGCAACAGTCTACAGCCAGTCAGTTAACGAGCCACACTGATTTATAACAATCATTTCTGAGAAACTCTAGACCCAAAACAGTCATTTGGTCTTACAGGACCAACTGCTTTGTAAATAATGGCGACAAAATACTAGATAAGATCCCGCCACAGAAGAGTTTTGCTAAACATTAGCAGAATTTGCAAACCTTACAACCTCATTAGGAGCATATCTACCTGTCAATTAGTGCTTAACGAATATGTCAGCTCATACTCTGTGCAATTACATGGTCCTAGTGTAGCCATCTGAAATTTAATAGGGATTGTTCAAGCCATTACAGACAATTACTAAAGCAGGCCATATATGATTATTTTTTTTTCGTTCAACCTGCAGGTTGAACAAAGGAAAATTAATCGACTCCCCCATCCACACATTTGATGCAGATGAGAGAATCCCTCCTATGGAGCGATTGTATTCTGACAGCAGGGAGACTTCTTCACCAGCAGAATACTCTGATCAGTGTTGACGGCTAAAGTTGGCGGCACTGATGGAGCAAAAATGTTCCAACAGGCTGATTGTACACTGAATGGCTGAAGTCCATTGAGAGATCGACTTATGTGCAACCAGCCTGCCCATAGATGGAACGAAATTCATCCAGTCCCGGCTTAACTAGACTCATTTTGACTCATCTATGGTTGGCTTAAGCTTCAAGTGGTGTTGCCATTTAAAAAAAAAAAATGTAAAAGTCAGCAGCTACAAATACTGCAGCTGCTGACTTTTAATAATTGGACATTTACCTGTTCCCAGGGTCCAGCGATGCGAGGGATCGAAGCCCCGGCCCCCCCCCCCCCCCCGTACGGTGGCGCCGGCATTGTAACCGTGTGCATCAAGCACCCACTGTGTATGCGCGAGTGGCACAGCCTGCCGTGATTCGCAGCGCAATCATCTGGGAACTGTCACGTGTCCCAGATGATTGAGGGAGGGGGCAGAGCTGAGCCCTTCCTGCACCGAGGGGAAGTGATGTCACAAGCCCAGGCACTGAAGAAGGCAGACTACGAGGGACCCCCTAGCAACAGCCATTTAGAACTGAGTGAAAAAGAAAATTTTTCCAAATTTTTTTTTTTTTTTTTAGGAACATTCATGATTTTTTTTTTGGGTGCAACTCCACTTTAAGTCCTCAAAACCCTTAACTTAATCAGTTTAAATACATTCCTACTTATGTATGAACTAATATCACTATAACATTTTCATTAACTATCAAAATTATTGTTAAATAGTTTTTTAGTTTAGATGTTAAAGCTATGCCAGCTGGTGATACCGCCGGGGAAGGTGCGTGGGGGGGGGGGTCTATAAAACTGTACAGATTCTGGCACCCCTCTCCCCCCGAGCAGCTAATAGAGAGAGCCGAAACATCTTGATGAATAAGGCAATCATCCGAGATAGCCTAGGCTCTACACATGGGTTCAAAGTCAAACAGTCATGTACCGTATTTATCGGTGCATAACATGCACCTTTTTCCCTTTAAAATCAGGGGAAAATCGCGGGTGCGTGTTATATGCCGATCCCCAGCCGTTGTGGGCCTCTGAGCGGCTTTCAGCCACCTTCGGCTCTTCTTGGCGGCTTTCGCCCGCCTTCGGCTCTTCTCGGTGGCTGTCGGCCGCCTTCAGCCAACGCTGAATGACAAGGCTGCAAATGACACTGACAAGGCTGCAATGATGGACAAGGCTGCAGATGGACACTGATAAGGCTGCATTGATGGGCATTTAAATGTAAGTTTTTTTTCCTTAAACTTCCCTCCTAAAAGTTTTTTTCCTTAAAATTCCCTCCTAAACTTGGGGTGCGTGTTATACACCGATAAATACAGTATATAATGAGCACACTAATCACTAAAGCAGCGGCGACTATACCAACCCTTATAATCAATAAAATCCAGTAAAAGTGCAGCACTAGATAGAAATGATACAATATTATAACAAAAGTATATATGCAATGGACCCATTACTGCTGGGATGCCAGTATATAGAGTTAAGATAGGAAGTCCTTATAATGAGAAAGTTCATTCAGTATGTAGTTGATCAGCTCA
This sequence comes from Lithobates pipiens, assembly GCF_037356315.1. Classification (NCBI taxonomy): domain Eukaryota; kingdom Metazoa; phylum Chordata; class Amphibia; order Anura; family Ranidae; genus Lithobates; species Lithobates pipiens. The sequence goes on along the minus strand of NW_027507748.1, from coordinate 584,918,826 downwards.
TCAGAAGTAAAAAGGTAATAAGATATAATCTGACATCCATCAAGTATCACCAAGGCACATAAACATATCTCCACATTTGAGCCTTTACCCAAACAATGCACTCACACAATGCATTCACAAGATGGAGGATTAGCATAAGCATCAATCAATAGTCAGTGCTCAGTTCTCTTCAGTGAATGCCATGAGGAGTTGCTTCCAAAACACCACACTAAATGTAAAAAATCTCACCAGCCAGGAGTCAAGAAAAAGCTTATATAGTGTAGTATTTATTGAATGACTTTAAAATCCATAAAAGCGTTTCAGCATAAAAAATACACTGGTGGCCGCCAGTCCATAAAAGTGTACACGGCAGAGTGACGTTGGCATGTGGGCCCCTCCCGACATGTTTTGTGCTACACACGTCGGGGGGGCCCACATGCCGACATCACACTGCTGCGTACATGTGTCTGGAGCGGCGGCCACCAGTGTATTTTTTATGCTGCCTAAGTGCTGATGATGCTGCATCTGTCCCCCCGTCGGCTCTAACACTGAGAACCGATCGATCAAACACCATCTATCGATCAGTTCTCACAGCTCCCTGAGCAGAGAGCTGTTGACTGTTAGCTCACTGGAATGTTGGGCTGTGGAGGGGCAGGAGCAGCCGGCTTAGGCTCTCAGCAGCTTACTGACAAACTGGGCTAGGTGCTGGTCTAGGTATGTGGGCAGATCCTGACCATATGGTCGTGATCTTTCCCGAGCCTGGACTGGCTCTGTAACATCAGCCGACAGCGGGTTTTAGGTCAAAGGAGTGCAGAACAAACTGCATTCCTGTGATCCACAGGAGTAGTACAGCCAAACGAGCTGTGGCTGTACTCCTCCTTTAAAAAGAAATACCAGAGACAGCCATTGCTAACCTGAAAATTCTAATTGCCTGGTTTCAGCAGTTAGTGAGCCAGTGACCTAGAAGAACAAGTATGAAGATCAGGACAGTCAATGAAAAGTCCCTTTTTTGCAGATCTATGCCAGGTCACTGATTCCAAGTAATGAAGAAAGGATGTCAGGAAGACAGGCAGGTACGTTTAGGACAGGTTAGCAATGGCAGCCTCCATGTTTCTCTCGTTTCCCTTAAAAAAAAATGAATGCATGTAACAAGCAGAACTAGTCAGCTGTGAGGAAATGAAACTTTGCAATCAGTTTACCCTTTTAGTTCTATGAAATCCAGCTCCTCCAGATTCCAGAAAGTTCCACACCTGTGTGAAATTCGAACCATCTACGGGCAGGATGTTTGTACACAAGTTGATCCATTGATCGAATTGGGTACAACCAGCCTGTCAGCCACTAGCAGCATTCGTGTTCTGCCCATAGTAGTGCTGCAGGAGGCATTGCCCCACATACTGTGTTGATGAGGGGAAATCAAGCCACGGGTGGAAGGAAAGAAAATCATCTATGGGCTGATTTAGAAAGCAGACAAATCCACTACATGTGTGGAACTCTCTGGAATCTGGAGGAGCAGGAATGCATAGATCCATGTATGGCCTGCTTAAGTCCCGTTCTGTGCAAAATCTCTCTCTCTCTCTGGTTTATCACCAATCGGATTCAAACTTTAGGTGTGAGTCTATCATGTGACTGTGAGAAATGTCTTAGTGCTGACATTTTGGTGTACAGACTTTATGTTGGTGAGAGACAAAAATAAGCCCACAGTGAGTGTGTTTTTGAATCTCCTGTATTAAAACAGGTTGGAAATAGGGGTTCCCAGATCATCAATTACTAACAAATTGCAGCAAAGCTTGGATGAAACACTGAAGCCTTGTGCTGTGTTCCCGGCATGCATGACAAGGCTTAATTTTTGTTTTCTACATGAATATGCCTTTAAAAGCACAGTTAACCTTTACAAAAAAAAAAACTGCCTATGCAGGTAAGGGATGTTTGTAGATTAAAACAAACTGTGCAGCTCTGACTAAAAATCAATAAACCCCTATAGGTGTAGGCCATATACATACCTCATACTCCCAGGACGTTGCTAAGTGAGGCCTAGTCATCACTGCCCACCTCCACCATCACAGGAGTGAGGTTTTTCTCTGATTCAAACCTCCTTGCATATTAGTTCTTTCCCCTGATGAAGTAGCTCTGAACTCAGCATCTGTGATGGTGGAGGTGAGCAGTTATGACTAGGCCTCACTTGGCAACATTCTGAAAGTACTTAGTGACGTCCTGGGAGTACTTAGCAATGTCCTGGGAGTACTTAGCAACGTCCTAGGAGTACTTAGCAACGTCCTGGGAGTACTTAGCAACGTCCTGGGAGTACTTAGCAACGTCCTGGGAGTACTTAGCAACGTCCTGGGAGTATTTCAGTCAGGTTTCAGAAGGTATGTAGATGGCCTACACCTAAAAGTGATTCTCCAGAAATATAATGACCCCCCCCCCATTGGTGCAACACTGGAGATCCTTGGTAGATGCAGCTCTGCCTCTGTACAAATTAAACTATATGGGACGCAACTGTCCCAAAATGTTTGAGAGGATATGGGCGGCATGGGTTAAGGAACGGCGGTTGACTTTGGAATAGGGTTTGGAGTCAGGCACTGAATAGCTGGGATCTGTTGAAATGTAAAACCTGAAATGTGCCCCCACCCTCTACCTACCTCCAAAGACTTATATTCAATGTAGATTTAGACTACCCTTGGGACCGCCTTCATTGGTTTGATCGCTTTAGGCCTCAAACTGGTTGGGTCCCCGGGGATAGAAATACTACCCTCTACTGTATTATCAAGTTGCTTTTGTCTAAACTGTATTTGTGGACTGTCGAGAATGTACCACTGTTTTTGTTGTCTTATTCAAAAGGAATAAACTTTTCTGTTAAAAAAATTAATAAAAATGGCCTACACCTATAGCAAGGGCTTTATTTAACTTTAGTCAGAGCTGCACAATTTGTTTTTATCTACAGATTCCCCTTATCTGCGTGGCAGTTTTGTGGTAAAGGTGAACTATCCCTTTAATGTTCAATTTTCCATAGAATTTTCAATATACCAATGACAGCATATAGGTTTTATGTTTACGAATATATTCATTTTGACAAGCAGAGCATCTGTTTATAAAGACAGATGATGAGTATCTGCTGAAAGGCTGGCAGCTGAGAAGCACATGTCAGGAGGCGCCATCTGAGGGTCGCCGATATAATGGCTGTTTGTACTGGGAGCTGCATGGAAGCCATTCCCACTAATTATCTGTGAAGGCGATGGTTAATGCCTTGTTCAACAAAAGAGGTTAAAAATAATACCAAGGTTTTTCCAAACGACCTCTGGGCATTACCAAATGCTCTTCTTCCTCCCTCCTCTGCCTCCCCTAGTCCCTATTTCCTGCTCCGCCACACTTAGTGGAAAAAATGACTAATATAATTAAGTGGAAACACCGAGTCTTGGGCTCCCTGGACCCTCTTGCCTGGGCAGCCAGCCAGATGTCTGACATGTTCTGTTTTCCCATAGGAGAGGTTTTCTTAGACTGCAACCTGCGTAGAAACTGCCAAATCTCAAGCTTGCCGTATACAGAGCATGAAATGTCACTACATCAACACAACCAAAATCTCAGCACTGCTAGCAGGTACACTAATTGTTTATTGAGTCAGCAGTCAGCTCTTCACGTAGCAGTAATCCAATCAAACGCGATGTTTAGATCTAAAGACTACTGGTACTAAGACTCGTGGGTAATTAAAGAAAATTCTGCATCTAAATTGGCATAATGTAGTTATTATTAAAAAAAGAAAAACCTTACATAATGTAACCCCATTGCAACTGCAGAAAAGCAAAAACCTTTTCTGTGAAGAAAACGGACGAATGTCACAAGCATTCGTCCAGCCATCAAGAATAATCACCATAATTTGCCTTATATGTTTATTTCCTATGCTCATCAGCTCCATCTAGTGCTAACAATGTGGTATTTTTTTTTTTTTAAATACCTCAATCAAGAAAATACTGCATTAGGGATACTAGATTTACCTGAAGATCACATAAAATAAACATATTAAGTAAATTACAGTGATTATTCATAGCAGCTGGGCGAATACCTCTGACTTTCATCCAGAGAGTTCTTTTTTTTTTATAAATAAACCCCTTCGATTTTCTCCTTGTCCTTAATGCTTAAAAGGGAGCTACATCCAAAAGAGGGAAGTTCAACTTTAAGGCCGCCTTCCTAGCTACATAGTTAAATTGTTAGTCTGGTTGAAAAAAGATGCAAGTCTATCTAATTCAACCAACAGAGGGGGAAAAACCCACAGTTGATCCAGAAGAAGGCAAAAAGCCCCAGCAAAGCATGAACCAACTTGCTCTAGCGGGGGAAAAATTCCTTCCTGATCCCCGAAGAGGCAACCAGATCTTCCCTGGATATGTTAGTATTTCCACAGCTCTTACTGTGAAGAACCCATTCCATATTTGGAAATTAAATCTCTTTTCCTCTAGACGTAGAGTGCCCCCTTGTCCTCTGTGATGACCATAAAGAGAATTGCTCAACACCAAGTTCACTATATGGACCACTTGTGTATTTATACATGTTGATCATATCCCCCTTATCCACTTGCCAACCAGCCACTGTATATATATGGTGGCAGGTCAGTTCTATTGCGCAAACTTGCCATACCCGTACAGCAGACTTGATGTTTCTTTGGCGACCCTCGTTCGCGGTACACAGAGGCAGAATGGAGATCTGCCTATGTAAACAAGGCGGATCCCTATTCTAAATGGAGACATCATGGAGATCTCTGCGATGTTCCAGTGAGCCCAGCTCCCACACAGTTAGAACACACCCAGGGAACGCCTTGACCGCCCCCTAGTGTTAACCCCTTCCCTGCCAGTGTAATTTATACGTTGATCAGTGCATTTTTTTTTAGCACTAATCAATGTAATATTATTTGCATCTGTAATAATGTCACTGGTCCCCAAAAAGTGCCACTTAGGGTCAGATTTGTCTGCTGCAAAAATCGCAGATCACCGCCATTACCAGTAAAAACATCTATAGTCTATAAATCTTCCCCATAGTTTGTAGACATGATAACTTTTGCGCAAACCAATCAATATACATTTATTGTGATTTTTATTCACCACAAATATGTAAAAGAATATATTTTGGCCTAAACTGATGAATAAATCCTTTTTTTTTATATAGATGTTTTGGATATGTATTATAGTACAAAGAAAAAAATATTGTTTTTTTTTCCAAAATTGTCTGTCTTTTTTTGTTTATAGCGCAAAAAATAAAAAGTGAGAGGTAATCAAACACTACAAAAAGAAAGCTCTATTTGTGGGAAAAAAAAAACATCGATTTTGTTTGGGTACAACGTCGCAGGGCTGTGCAATTGTCAGTTAAAGGGGTTGAAGTGGTTACTCTTACTCTCCTCAAAAGAGAATAAATTCAGTTCCTCTAATCTTTCCTCATAGCTCCTGGTAAAGAAATGGCACTTTTGGCAATTGGGTATCTGATTTTGACAGGTACCCGCTCCCACTTCTGCTCCGATTGCCTGGGCGATCAAAAGCAAACATTCTTCTCCCCCTCCCTCCCTGCAGTCTTCTGGGACACGTCACAGGTCCCAGAAGACTCTGGAACCATTCACAATGCACAGCACTGCTCGAGCATGCGCAGTGGGCACCCGGCTGTGAAGCCGCAAGCTGTTGCAGCCAGGTGCCCACAGTTAAGATGCTGGCACTGGGGAGAGATGACAGGAGATGAAAACACAGCTAGATGGTGGGACAGGTGAATGTCTGTTTATTAAAAGTCAGCCACTAACGTTTTTGTAGCTGCTGAATTTTCATTTTTACACAGGAGACCGGAGCTCCTCTTTAAAGAGGAAATCCAGGTATGGATATTTTAGGGCCAGTCCACAAATAAACATACATTAAAATGCATTAAAAGTGTTCCAAAAATGGCTTGCATTTTTATGCGTGTTGGTACGTGTTTTAACACACTTTGATGTGCGCTGACATGCGTTTTTATGTATGTTAAATTGTTATGGGTCCTTGTAAGACAAAATAATAAAAAAAAATGTTTTCTCCATAGATCTGCATTGTACTGATGTGCATTTACGTGCATTGTGTTGTAGTAAAATGCATACATGTAGCATTCTAACACAATGCATTGCGCTGCCCAGGACACCAGCATTGTGGTGTTAAAAGGACACATAGAAAACAATTGTTTTTTATGTGTCTTGCAGTGACTGCATTCTTCTAGTCCAGTAAAATGCAGGTCACTGCAGCATGTGTGAAAAGGACCTTATAGATGGTTGCATTGGACCAGTTTAGACCTATGTAACTATGTATATAACATATCTCCTGCCCGATACCCCTGGGAGTTGGATATCACTGAAGTAGACACCGCTATTCCAAAGATTTCCACTCGCTTCTGGGTCCTGCGCTGAGCGGCTGCCTAGCTGCATTCTAAAGACAGGAGATTGGCTGCTGAGCCTGGGCGTCATTCATTTTTTAAATTAATGCAAAGTCTCTGATTGGATGGAATGGAGAGCATTACATCACTCCTCTGCCTCTCCACCTGGTCCAATCAGAAAAGGCTTTGGAGGGAGTAGTGGTGCCTACTTCAGTTATCTCCAGCTTCCAGGGACATCAGCCAGGTATGGTATATACATAGTTACATTAGTCTGAGTTGAACCAATGTAACTACGTAAAAAAAACATACCTGGAATTCTTTAAAAAATAGGAGCTTTGTGTGCTTACACCTTATCAACTTGTCACAACAAAGGTTGTATATACACATCCCATTGCCATAGGCACACCTGACTGATCAAGTATTTTGCAAAACTCCACTACCTGCATCATAATCATTTTGGTAAAAAAAAAACAGTGATAGAATGAGCTATAGGAGGTAGGGATGGGCGAACGGTTTGGCCCAAGCATAAGTTCTGAACTGACCACAATGCATTGCGGCGCTGAACAGAAGCAGTGAAAGCTTCAGCCAATCAGGACACAGAGCACTGTCAAGAGTCATGATTGGACACTGTCGCCATAACTTTATCCAATCATGACTTATTCCCGCCCCACAGTATAAAAGTATTCTTTCAATGGCAGCCAATTTCAGTGTGATTTTGGCGTGGTGATAGATAGAACAGGGATCTGGTCAGTGCTACCAGTTAGTTAGTGTACTATACTGTGCTATTTTGCTTCAATTGTCAGCATAGAATATTATTTTAGTGTCAGTCTAGGGATAGCGTGAGTGTAGTGAGGAGGACCATCATTCAGCTTTGCATAGTGTGCAGCTAGAGTAGGGACAGCTCAGATAGTGAGACCGTGTCATTCATACATACATTAGGGTGGAGTAGGGACAGCTCATATAGTTTCAGTGTAGTGTAGTGAGACCATATCAGCAATCGTTACATTAGTGTATAGCTAGAGTAGGGACAGTTCAGAGAGCGTCAGTGTAGTGATGGTTGAACACCGCCTATTTGATTGCATTACTGCCAGTTTAACGTCATTTACTTTGGCGTGCGTTACTGTCAGTTTAACACCATATAATTTTATGTGCGTTACTGCAAGTTTAACACCATATAGTTCTGTGTGTGTTACTGCCAGTTTAACTCCATAAAGTTCTGTGTGCGTTAGTGCTAGTTTAATGGAAGACAAGGAGAGGCAGACATTCCCTTGGCATTGTAAGGGGCCAGCAACAAATGTGTCCACAGGCAAAGGTGGACGTGGTGGTCAGTCCTCAGGCAGGGCACATTTTTCTCTGTTTAGTGAGTTTGCCCGTGCTATCCAGCATGCAGAGGAGGTGGTGGACTGGCTTACTAAACCTTCCTCATCCTCCTCATTCTCTGTCACACAAGCAGACAAATTGGCATTTATGTTCCCCAAGCTGTAGCATATTGCCAAGTTGTCTCTAGTGGTAATGATTAAGATGGAGGTGATGGAGATGATGATGATGATGAGGTCACTGATGCGACTTGGGTGCCAGATAGAGCAGAGGAGGAAACTGAAGGTCTATTCATCTCTGTAGGACAACATGGATGTGCGACTGCCAGGGGGTTCTCTTCTTTCCTTGGACATGTTTGATAATGGTGGCAGGGCCAATTTTTTTGTCTTAAAGTAGAACTTAACTGTATTTGAGCACCACAAACTGAAAACGATATTTCATTACCTTTTATTATTCAAAGCAAACTCCCCTATCCATCCATGTCTCCTTATTTTATTTTTCTGAGAAATCTCTTTGAAAAAGACCCCCTTGGGCAAATGATTAATGTAGCATTCACTTCCTGGAATCCATCTGCCCTTAGCCCAAACATGCAGGCAGGAGGGTGCGCTTAGCCCCTCCAGATGAAAGACACAAAAAGGGCCATGAAGACTTTTAGGATGTCTGACATCATTTTGGTCTAGGTAAGAAAACCAGGAAGCAACTAAAGTAATATAAAACAATATATATATATATTGTGCCTTCCTATTTACTAATGATGGCAGCATAAGAGATTATGGTTTTGGTTTAGGGACATTACAGCCTTTTTAAATTATTCACTGCACCTAACGAAATTAATAACTATCACACTGCCATGAGGATCTCTCTACAACTGTGTAGAGTTATTTAATGTAAAATGCGGAATGTCAGTAATTTATCACTTCTCATTGGGTAGTATGTGCTGCAAAAGGGTTATAACCATTACAGCAATGTTGATTATTTCTAAGCCCTTCCTTAGTATATTTAAATTGTGTGATTATTTTACAGCATACAGGGCTAAATACTGCATACAATTTTGCCTTAAAATAACTCATTCAATATTTATCTTAAAAGTAGTCAAATCACATGTGCGTTATTCAACTAATGCATCAAATATTTATTTTGTGTGCTATTTAGTGCTTGCATTTAGTGTTATTTTTACAATGTTGTACTGCCATTTTTTTCACAAGCTAAGGCCAGGTCCATATCTATATGTGTGCAGTTGATGTGTTTTTTTGAGGAATGTTTTTGATGTGTTTTAGTTACATAGTTAGTAAGGTTGAATAAAGACACCAGTCCATCCAGTTCAACCCGAGTGAGTGTCTACAATTGTACCTATCCCTGTACATTGCACACTCACATCGGTCCCTACCCTCAAGGAGCCCACAATCTAAGGTCCCCATTCATACACTAGGGCCAATTTTGGACAGAAGCCAGTTAACCTACCTGCATGTCTTTGGAGTGTGGGAGGAAACCGGAGGAAACCCACGCAGGCACAGGGAGAACATGCAAACTCCAGGCAGGTAGTATCGTGGTTGGGATTCAAACCAGCGACCCTTTTTACTGCTAGGTGAGGGTGCTACCCACTACACCACTATGCTGCCCAAATCCAAAGCTGTTTTAATGCTTCTGTGTTATTTTTTGTAGGAGGAAACTGGCTGTTAATAACAAAACTCATGTATGTACAAGCATTTCTGATGAGTTTTGGTGCAGTACCATTGAAGTCGAAGGAGCCAAAAAAACACACTGGGGGGGGGGGATTTACTAAAACTGGTGCACACAGAATCTGGTACAGCTGTGCATGGTAGCCAATCAGCTTCTAACTTCAGCTTGTTCAATTATGTTTTGACTATAAAACCTGGAAGCTGATTGGTTTCTAGGCAGAGCTGCACCAGATTCTGTGTGCACCAGTTTTTGTAAATTTCCCCCACTGTGCTGTGTGTTAAAAAAAAAAAAAGCCCCTGCACCTTTTACAAAAATGAACTGCAGGAAACTGCATAGATGTGAACGGGACACATAAGAAAATAATATTAGATGGATTGTGGTGTGTTTCTGCAGATCCTCGAATACACTAAAAAACACACAGATGTAAACCTAACGCTGCACCAGAGGGAGATTTTCTATGAATGATGCAGAAATATTGTGAATTTCTGAAAACATCCTAAAGCTGGCCATACATGGATCGAAGTTCGGCCAGTTCAGTAGGGACCAGCTGAATTTCGATCTATGTATGGGCACTGTGGTTGTAAAGTGATCGACTTCTGTGCAACCGATCTGTCGGGTTTTCCCTGCTTGATCAGCGCTGCAGGCTATAGCTGGCAGCACTGATCAGTGTATTCTAATGACAGGAAGTCTTCCCACTGTAAGAATACAATAGCTCAGTGGGGAGAATTCCCCTATCCACCTTGAATATGTGGATGGGGTAAATGGGTCAGTTTTTTCATTAAAGCCACAGGCTGAACACTGCCCCCCTGGAGTTCATGTGGGTTCTACTTCCACAGCTCCGGGGTTAGACATCCCCAGCGGTCACCATTTTGGAAAACTTAGTGTAGTGAATTTTTAGCTGATTTGTAAGTATGGGGTCCTTTAAATGGCTCTTGAGTTTTGACTAATATTAATCATCATTGGCTGTATTATATATTCCAAAATTGATGTTTTCTTTTACAGACAATTATGTGTGCATCTACTCCTGAAGAAGTGAACACAGATTCAGGAAACACGTCAAGTTTTAGGATGCACTGTTCAATCCGATCATGTATTTACATTAGAAATAGTTTAATTATGTAGGAAATACTGTTATGGAATTACTACAAATCAGCTTACCATTGTATCTGTTTCTTATGTATTATAATGAGAATTGTACTTATTCATTAATAAATTGGCAATTATGTATGTGTTCAATTGTTGTACGTGTTTCTCCCCCTTTAAAGGGCAAATTATCGTTTTTTTATAGATAATGTTTCTTATGGATATTCCTAAAATATTGACTGCTTGTACCATGAGATAATAAAACAAACGTGTGTTTTTTGTCGCTAGGAAGAGTTACAGACTATCAATTAACTGTTGATGGTATCAGATCAATAATGAGCTGAATCTGCATTGTGCATGGTGCGCCATTACTCTGTCTAAACTGGAGGGCATGTAATTTCCCTCTCTTTTCAACCCGAGAGATTATGTTATACATGCAATGCTGTTCACCTTGAATGTTTGGATTTAATACATTTTGTTGTGTTTATTTTGGAAAGGCCTACTGTTGTCTGTTAAGATATAATGGTCCTGAGGAAGCAGACTGCGAAGCGCGTCAACCGCTTGACAGAGCAGTACAAGCCAACATAGCTTGGCCAACGGCTTATATTTACACATTAGCAAGAAATGTGTGAATTGACTTTATTGATTTATGTAAATTTTTTGTGGTATTTAAAGAATTTGTGGTATTTACTACAAATTCAATACTTTAATTTGAGAAATTCAGTCTTTTATTATCTTTTATCAAATGCGGTATTTCCAAAAAGACACAAATATTGCATGTAATAACCATTAGTGAATTGACCCCACGGTTACAAGGAACTAAAGTAACTAAAACATGCAGTACACCAAATAGGTCATTACAATAATACAATTAAGGCAGAACTGGAGTTCTTTTTTAATGCAAAGTCTCTGATATTGCAACTTGAAAATAGTTTATGCATGTACACAGATAAAACCTGTGTGTTTTTTTGGCTTTTCCGGCTCTTCCTTCTGTCAGGCATGCACAGTGCCGGACCAAGGATACTCAATGACCTCTTGGCTTCAGCTCTGCTAGTTGAAGTGTATAGAGGATGCATTTTTGAATATGTCATTATGCTCCTATATTTGCTTAAAGTGTTACTAAACCCAGTAATATGAAAATAGTTCATCTGCCCCCCTGCAGTGTCCCACAGCTTATAAATCTTCTTTTTACATATAAATACTGCCACTAAATACCTTTTTGGCTGATCTGTATACCATGGGCATGTGATAAACTGCAGGGTCTGCCTGTGTGCTGAGTGTTCAGGTAGGAGGAGATTTCCACTATAGCCTGTGTCCTTATGCTGTTATGGGAGGTGGATCCATGAATCAAGATGTGACACCCACTATGTTACTTTTTAGTTACTGGGTATGGGGGAGGAGGGAGGGACTGGGCTGCCAATTAGGATCTGTATACACACCCAAATGTGTGATGTCAATACCATGTGACCTGACTAGCTCTGATCAACAAGGAAATGTTCTCTTCAGCAATAGAGACCAAACTGAGCATGTGCAGCAGTACTACCCTTACTGTGTCTTATCTGGCCTTGCTAAGAGAGACCCTGCAAGAGGGGTCGGATCTGTCCATACAGGATCAAAGAGCCTTTTTACACAATACAGAGGATTAACCCCTTAAGGTCCACAGTGAGTATAACAAACATGCTATTCTGCATATACAGACTGATTTCACTGTTGTGGGTTTAGTAATACTTTAAAGGGCAGGGCTGTCACTACACAGAGCCGGTCCTGTCCTGTGTTCTCCTTTGTCAATTGTTGGCAGATGATATATATATATATATATATATATATATATATATATATATATTTTTTTTTTTAACCAAATTAAACCAAACCAATTGCAATAACAAGAGCAGAAGAGGGTGAGGATTGGATAGAACGGGCCTGTTACATGCCAGTTCTTGGCAAAGAATACCATTTTTTTCCCTACAGGTGACTCCTGCAAGGGAATGATTATATCACTTTCTTCAGAAAGTAGCACCCCTTTATGACTTCCCACTAATAAGGAGACTAGGCAAAAAAAAGCATATGAGTAATATGAAATATGGGGAAAAGGTAACACAGATTTTTTTTAGTCTATATACTGTATATATATATATATATATATATATATATATATATATATATATAGACACTCTGTGTTACCTTTTCCCCATATTTATATAAATAATTTCCAACTTGCAATTTCAGAGTGTTTTTTCATTAATTATAGATATTTCAGTTGTGTGTTAATCTTATTAAATACTGGTAGGGCTATGAATAATGAGAGTACATTTCTACAAGATAGATAATGGAACACGCTCATTTATAGCTACTGCTAAACAAAGTCAGATTGCAGTCTAGTAATGTTAATCAGCATGAAATTAAAAGAAAGAAACACAACTGTAATCTCATTTGCTACTATGGAAACCAGCACAATGTTCTTATGCCACAATCTTTGTTAAAGGGTCCAATTGAGTGGAGTATTTTTTTTTTTTTTTACTGTTTTGATGTCAGATAAGTAGAAGGCACTGCCATTTTTATATTGTTTAAAGCAGAACGCCACTCTCTCAATCAATATTGACTATTTGTATTCCTTATGCTGCTAACATTAGTAGGTAAATAGGAAAGTATATTATATTTACTTGTTTTCAACTTTTTTTTTTTACATTTCTTCAGTTACTTCCTGGTTTCCATACCTAGACAAATGATGTGATACATCCCAGAAGTCTTCGGGAGGGAGGGGGGCTTTTCCCAGCTAAGCACATCCTGCTGTATGCATGCCTGAGCTAAAGGCAGATGGATTCCAGTAAGTAAATGCTACATGAATCATTTTGCCCTAACTCAATATGGCCACAGACAGAAATTTTAGGGGGTATTTTTCAAAGTGGCTGCTCAGCAAAATGAAGCATGGAGACATGGATGGATGAGGGAGTTTTCTTTGAATACTAAAAATTAATTAACTCGCTTTTCTGGTTTGTGGTTGCTCAAATATGGTGTAGTTTTGCTTTAAGGTATTGCTAAACACACAACAGTAAAATAAGTCTGTATATGCAGTGAAACCCAAGGGGTTAATCCTCTGAATTGTGTAAAAAGGCTGTTTGATCCTGTCTTCTCTGATCCTCCCCTACTTTCTCAGCCCCCAATCCATCTCCTGATAGAACAGAGGCTAGGGGTCAAGCTGCACATGCTCATTTTGGTGTGTATTGTTAGAGAGTTTTTTTTTCTTGACAGAGTGCATGTGATCAGCACAGGGCCAGTCAGCACAGTTCAAACAGAGGGTAAGGGGTCCTGCAGCCTCATAGGACAGCCAGTGCAGAATGAAAACTCCTCCTACAAGTTTTAACCAGACACTGATACAAGTCACAAGACTGCTCTAATTGCTGAAGAGAAAAGGTATTTAAAGCGGAGTTCCAACTAAAACAAAAAAATTAAAAGTCAGCAGCTACAAATACTGCAGCTGCTGACTTTTAATAATTGCACACTTACCTGTCCCAGCTTTACGGGGGAACGAAGCCCCACTTGTCTCCCCCTCCTCTCTATGGTGGCGGCATTGTGGGCACCCGGCTGTCGCTTCACAGCCGGGTGCGAACTGCGCATTTGCAAGCCGCGCTGTGCACTGTGACTGGCCAGGCAATCATCTGGGACCTGTGCCGTGTCCCAGATGATTGACGAGAGGGAGGGGGGGAGGAGAACTTATTTCAGGCGCCGCGGAGCCCCGGGAGGAAGTGGGAGCTGGAACCCTCTAAAAAATAAAAGAGGGCTTCCACCCCCCGCAAAAAAATGACATGCCAATACTTAAAGTGGAAGTTCAATTTTTGGGTGGAACTTCGCTTTAACAGTTTATAATTACTAAAACTATTGCATTTCCATGTACTGTGTACTGTGGAAGACCAGATATAGTGAATGCAGGGTCCTGGCTTTAGTAACACTTTAAGTTCAATGTATATTATGTAAACCTGGTAAAATATGTATTGAACACGTCACCATTTTTCTAGGTAAATATATTTATATATTTGACACAACATTTTCACCACATGTTGGCAACAACCCATTGCAATCCATACATACAAAGAAACCAAAACGAATAAGTTCAGAAAATAAAGGAGTTTTAAAGGCAGAAGGTCTTTTTCTCTTAATGACGGCTGGCTTCAAGATGCCTCCTGTATGGAGAAACTAGTCGCATTCATTGTTCAGGTGTGATTTTGGCCCATTCTTCCACACAGTCTTCAAATCTTGAAGGTTCTGTGGGCCTCTTCTATGAACTCTGATCTTCAGTACTTTCCACAGATTTTCTATTGGATTTAAGTCAGGTGATTGGCTGGGCTATTCTAATCAGCTTTATTTTCCTTCTTTGAAACCAATTGCGGGTTCCCTTGGCTTTGTGTTTGGGATCATTGTCTTGCTGAAATGTCCACCCTCGTTTCATCTTCATCATCCTGGTAGATGGCAGCAGATTTTTATCAAGAGTGTCTTGGTACATTTTTCCATTCATCCTTTCTTTAATGAAATTAAGTTTTCCAGTACTGTATGCTGAAATACAGCCCCAAACCATGATGTTCCCAGCTCCAAACTTTACTGTTGGTATGGTGTTTTTGGGGTGGTGTGCAGCGCCAAACATGGTGTGTATTATGGCATCCAAAGAGTTCAATTTTGGTCTTATCTGACCAGACAACATTCTCCCAGTATTTCATAGGCTTGTCTAAATGTTGTTCAGCAAACTTTAAACGAGCTTCAACATGCTTTTTCTTCAGCAATTGAGGCTTACATGGTGAATGTGCATACAGGCCATGGTAGTTGAGTGCATTACTTATTGTTTTCTTTGAAACAATTGTACCTGCTAATTCCTTAATGAAGCTCTCCACAAGTTGTCGTTGGCTCTTGGACAACTCTTCTGACAATTCTTTTCACTCCTCTGTCAGAAATCTTGTGGAGGAGCACCTGGTCGTGGCAGGTTTATGGTGAAATGATGTTCTTTCCACTTCCTGATTATGGTCCCAACAGTGCTCACTGGAACATTCAGAAGTTTAGAAATCCTTCTGTAACCAATGTCATCAGTATGTTTTACAACAATAAGGTTGTGAAGGTCTTGAGAGAGCTCTTTGCTTTTACCCTTAGTGAGATGTTTGTTGTGTGACACCTTGGTAATGAGACACATTTTTATAGGCCATTAGTTGAGATTGAATCAGCTGATATTAATTTGCACTGACAAGGGACAGGATTGCTTTCTAACTACTGATACATTTTAGCTGGTGTCTTTGTTCTCAATGCCTTTTTGCACCCCCCCTTTCTTCACGTGTTCAATAATTTCTCCCTGTGTCATTCAATTTTATTACACATAACTTAGTTTCTAATTTTATTTGCTTAGCTTTTTTTGTATGTATGGATTGCATGGCTTGTTACCGACATGTGGTAAAAATTTTATGTCGATAGCACCTTCAGAAATATATTTACCTAGAAAAATGGTGATGTGCTGTATACTTCTTTTAACTGCTGTGTGTGTATATATATATATATATATATATATATATATATATATATATAAAAAATATAATATAGCAATCCAAAGGTGAGCTGCATGTGCCATTATTTGATTCTTTACATTCACAGGCGCATGCACCAAGTGGGCTCCACTTCATAACCAAAGTCCAGGATAATAAATAGTGGGATGGTGCACAACACTCAGATATGCAATTCACCCCCCGACAGGACAATTAAAATTTCATACACAACAAAACAACAAACAATGAATTCTCAAGTGCATATAAATATTTTCCAATATTTTCATTGAACCTAATGGATAAGTGAACCAATTGTAGGAATCTCTGAAAACCATATGTACCAATGCTATAGTAATGTTTCACTGTGGGTGAATGTTTTAATTAGTTCTTTGCTATATAGAGGATTAACCCTTAAAGAAATCAACCTCTTTCAGAAGCAGCTTAATGATAAATGGCACATGGGCTGGTATAAATGCAGCTGGCAACCTGCATACTTATGTTATCAGCATACCAGAAGGCTGCGGTTGACTATTTGTTTAATAAAGGAATTTAAATGAAAAAAAAAAAGAAGATTGGTGGATTCAAACCCTGTATAGAGGATAAAAGCAGATGACCGGATTATGATTCATCGTGTAGTCACTCACCAGATGTCCACCTTCTCAGAGACGGGCTCATTACGTATGACCTCTGGTGCCATCCAAGCTACCGTACCAGCAAAGGACATTTTAGTGCTCTTGTCACTCAGCTCTTTGGAAGTACCGAAATCTGATATTTTTACTAGGTCATCATAGGTGATCAGCATGCTGTGGGTAACAAAAGTTTAAACATGACATGTGCATACCCCAAATATTAGAAATACTATTCAATTTTATGTACATAGGTCAATTATGTATATAAATACATAGATATGTAGGTACATAATACATTATAGAGAAACATGGTCATTTAAGACATTTTGCATGCACTGAAATAAAACCAGAGGTAAGTAGTTAGCTGACTGTCAGAACCTAGGGATCCCTTTTTTCAGATTCCTTCTCTGAATAAGAAAATAAAGCTAAACATGGGGCAACAAATAATGCATACCATAAAGATTAACTCCAGGTAGATACAAATGGCAAACATTTTTGCAGTTTGGTATTTACAAATACATGTCTTAAAGTGCTTGTAAAGTCATATTTGTTTTAAACGACAACCATGTCATACTTACCTGCTTTTCTGCACTGGTTTAGCACAGAGCAGCCTCCTCTTCTGGGGTCCCTCATCAGCGCTTCTGGCTTTTCCACCCTGCCGAGTGTCCACCATAGCAAGCAGCTCGCTATGGGGGCACTTGTGCAGGCTCGGATCTGTACTGCAGAGGGAGAATCAGCAAACGGTTGTGCTGCCATGGTCAAGTGCTTTTAAGAGACATGCTGGCAGGATGAAAGAGCAGAGTGACACAGAGATGAGCTCATAAATCTGCTGCTTCTCCTTTCACTGTCACAGGCTGAAGAAGGGACAAGACCTGTAACTGTTAATTAACCTCCCTGGCGGTATTCCCAGGTGTGGTTTGAGGTTATATTTCAGTACCATTAGCGGTAACCCCGAGCCACACTGGGGATTGCGTTGCAGGATCCTGGTGCAGGTTACTTATCTTGTCCCCAGGATCCTTTGATGTCCCCGCGCTGTGTCCGCTGCCCAATGCTCTGTGTTCCGGGCTCCGTTCCCTGCGAGCGTTGCGATGCGGGGTGGCGGAGCCCGGCGGCAAATTCAAAAAATACACAAAACATAACACATACAGTATTGTACAGTGTAATCTTACTGTATGAAATCATTTCACCTCCCTTTTGTCCCTAATGCTTTGTCCAGTGCCCTGCCTGCACTTTTATATTATCTATACTGTTCTTTCTGCCTGGAAACTTGAGATTGTCCATAGCAACCAAAAAGTGACAATTTATATCAAAAGTGGTTTTCGACCAGCTAGAAAACAGCGATAGTAAATTAGAACACTTGCAGAATTGAGCGATAGTGAATCGTGAGGAAATTCATTTCATTATTATTACTGTATATTATTATTTTTTATAATTATTTATAGTTATTTATTATATTATAATTATGATTTTGTGTTTAAAACTTTATCATACCCGGGATGTCTACTAGACTCTTGTTTGGACAGAATTAAGTGTGCTATTACTAAGAATTAAAGGCCCAAAATATAAACGTCAAATTTCTATACAAAACAACTGTACTGCTTTGAGACGCAAAAATCTGACATAATCATACCGCCAGGGAGTTTAACTGAAGAAGAGAAAAAAAACAAGTCTCTTCCTTTGCTGTACAGGAGAAGGAGCAATCAGCTGTGCTGCAGTGCTCAAGTGCTAACGAGGAACGTGCTTATTGGATGAGAGAGAGCAGAGTGACAGAGAGATGAGCTCATCAATCTGCTGCTTCTCCTTTCACTGTCCAGTCACTGGCTGGAGGAGGGACAAGACCTGTAACTGTTACTTAACTGAAGAAGAAAAAAAAAAGTCTCTTCCCTTGCTGCACTGTATGGCAGAGCTATGTAAATCTCACAATTGGATGGACTCAAATAAAAATCATTTGGCAGGTAAATCATGACTGGTCTCCTTTCAGGTAAATTTTACAGCAATGATGCACGATATTTACTTAGTAAAAACTAACTGTACTTTTGTCTTTGTTTCTGAGGGAAGAACTGCTCTTCCACAGTAAGCGGATTGTACCTTTCATTCCATGAAGGCAATGTGGGAGAGTGAGAGAATTTGTTTCTATGGGCAACAAGAAAAATTCTTCCTACGGATTCTCTGATTAATAACCGCTTATATAGCTTGCAAGAAACATCCGCTCAACGCACTTCGGTCCCCACTAATGTGAGAGCTAATACATGCCAAGGCAACATGCATGCTATACTCACACTTCCCACCCACACAGAAGACACAGACCAGTGCTTTAACAAATGCCAGCATGAGCTTTACTAAAAAGGACCATAGATCCTGTGTACATCATATCAGCACTGATCGCTGCAAACTATTTTGAATTATAATTTTCACCGGTGCACAGAACTGTACAAGAATTTCAGCCCATGTAAAGGTACACATGGGTTATATGCACAAAATATAGAACCTGCCAAAGTAAAACACAACATTTCTTCCATATAATGAACAGATGATCTGAACACACATGAAATTGGCAACACAAATCTGGCAACCATGGCAACAATTATAGAAATTAAACTCTATACAGAGCCGCTCTAATTTACAATGTACATCATTTAATTTGTATATTTATTAACCCTGTCCTGCCCAGCCGTGGCACTCCTGTTAATTGGTATTGGGAGCAGTAAATTATGTATGAGACAGGAACACCTAGGACAGTCCAAGAACAAAACAAACAGGCACCACATATACCTGTTTGGTATTATGTCAGCAGTCAGCCTTTTCACCAAGCAGCAGACTCCCACAGCAGAGAGAGTGGAGAGAGGGAATAAAGATATTATGTCAGCAGTCAGCCTTTCCACCAAGCAGCAGGATCCCACAGCATAGAGTGGGAGAGAGGGACTAAAGGTATTATGTCAGCAGTCAGCCTTTTCACCAAGCAGCAGATTCCCTCAGCAGAGAGAGTGGGGGAGATGGACTAAAGGTATTATGTCAGCAGTCAAACTTTTCACAAAGCAACAGACTCCCACAGCAGAGAGAGTGGGGGAGATGGACTAAAGGTATTATCTTAGCAGTCAGCCTTTTCACCAAGCAGCAGACTCCCACAGCAGAGAGAGTGGGCGAGAGGGACTAAAGGTATTATGTCAACAGTCAGCCTTTTCACCAAGCAGCAGACTCCCACAGCAGAGAGAGTGGGGGAGAGGGGGCTAAAGTTATTATGTCAGCAGTCAGCCTTTTCACCAAGCAGCAGATTCCCACAGCAGAGAGAGTGGGCGAGAGGGACTCTAGAATAAGTCAGCTCACACATAAAAAAAGTCTGTGGACATCTGAGACTAATAATGAGGTCTAGCTATCAGGTAGTATATGGACATAGGGATGAAGGCTTTATGCCAGCTAATGGCTCCAGGCTGCGGGACCCTGGAGAATTATTAGGATGCGAGAAAACATCAATGTGTTTGTTTCTTCCACATCAGCCATAAACCCTCGAGCCTCTCACCCTGTGTAGCTGAGAAACCTGGGATAATACACATACATCATCCACTATCCTGCCAGCCAGTGCCTTATACTCCGAATAAGAACACCGCAATGTACCTTTGTGTCCTTTCATAGGGAATATTTTGTCAGTTTTGATTTGGAATGGAGAAACCCTTGTGAATCGGTGTGATGTTGGAGAGAATAAAGTGTTGCGTTACTGAATGCTGAGAAGGCCCGAGGCAAGTGCTACATGCTCAGCTGTTAATTAAGTCAAGAATCAATGTGGATGCAGTGACATTATTGTGAAGGTATTTTATTTTGCATGGGAAAGCTTTTTATGGTTAGCAAAATCCCATTTATTTCAGCAACAAACAACAAAGGCCTCTCTGTGGTGTGCAGTGGTTGCAGGTCTGACCCCATTCTGATCCCCCATCCTGCCATGTACTCAGGTGTCTCACAGAATAAAAGACGATGAGACAATATATTACTGGGGGGATGTATGTCAGAGGGCTAATCTTTTCCAAAGACTGTGCACAAATGGTAATGGGAGGCATAATTAAAGACGTAACGACTGAATATTTGACATTATTTTATGCAATCTATGCCTGTTGGATACAAACATATGATCATTATTAGCCAAGTACACATAATAGTACAGTAGAGCAAGTTTCTACAATCAGTACTTACTTTGGTGACTTGAGATCTCGATGGATAATCTTGTGGAGATGAAGATAGTTCATTCCTCCAGCTATACCCATGGACCAATCCACTAGTAAGGAGGGGGTGACCTTCCTCCCAGCACGAAGCACTTCATAAAGCTGCCCTTGAGCACAGAACTCCATTAAGATACAGTAACATGGAGCCTGCGTGCATACACCCCTAGAAAGTAAAATATGCAACAAGATCATTAAATCCTTGTATATCCACAACAACCACAACTAATTTCACCAGGTAATCGGGGAACATGAGATGTGATGATGTTACATTAATCAGAAGCAGATAAACTGTGTGCTGAGATTAGGAATTCTCATTTATGCTCTGTGCATCCTGTAATCTCATGTTTTCTTTAACTTAAACAGGGAACTCCCACCTTTGTTGAAAAAAAAAAAACAGCAAATAAAAAAAAAATAGTATTGCATGCATACAAACAATTGTTTATAGCATATACAGTATACAAATGCTACCCAAGCTTTATTGAATTTGAATATTAAAAATTACTTTTCCTTTTTCAATCTGCAGCACTGTAATTTGCTGTAAAATTCAATGCAATACAGCAACCTGGAGGTGTTATGTACACTGCTGGTGTACAGATCACATCCAAAAATGTCATTTCCTGCTTGTGTGATTGGCTCACCAATTTTCCCAGAAGTCTGCACCAAGATACAACTCTGATTTTAGGCATCCTCTGCAACAGAATTTTCATTTTTAGTGCGATATTCTCAAAGGGTTAAATTACTTTGAAAGGAATGCAGACATTGCAATCTTTCTAATTTTCTCATCAGACCATTGGGAGTGCAACCCCCCTCTTGGACTCAATCTGACAGGTACAGCTACTCCTCTCTGTCAATCCCTCCACTGGCTTCCGCCCACCCGATAAATTAAATTCAAAATACTAACAGCAACTTACAAAGCCATCCACAACTCTGCCCCCAGCTACATCACTAAGTCTTAAAATACTCTTTGTTCCTCCCAAGACCTCCTGTCCTCTAGTTCCCTTGTCACCTCCTCCCATGCTCACCTCCAGGACTTTTCCAGAGCCTCTCCCATCCTATGAAACTCCCTAACCCAATCTGTCCGACTATCTCTAATGCCGCGTACACACGACCGGACCTTCCGGCAGACTAGGTCCGACGGGATCAGTCCATCGGACAATCCGATCGTGTGTGGGCTAGTCCGATCGTTTAAAAAAAAAAAAAAAATAATCAGGCGGACCTAGAAATAGAACATGTTTCAAATCTATCTGACGGACTCAATTCCGACAGACTAAAAATCGGGAAAACCGTTCGTCTGTGTGCAAGTCTGACGGCTATTGAACTTCCTTGTTTAGTCCTGGTTACGTCATCACATTATAAACGAAGGAGAAGGGATCTCACCGCTCCAGGAGCACACATGCAGGCTGTAAACTGTCTCTTCGGATGGGAAGCCACATGTGCTGGCTAGGACCACTAGCAACAGATGAAAAAAAAGCGCTGGACTGCCGCACTCTTCAGAAGACCACTTTCTTTTATTGGAAAATCACATCACAGCTCAACAAACACAGCAAACAAGGAAAAATTGCTGACGTTTCACACTAGCTGTAGTGCTTATTCATAGCTCCTACACATATTTTTTGTATAATATGGAACTCATATTATATCCATATGTGAACACACAAAGGCAACACACATCTGTGGTATACTAAGAAAAGTTTGGAGGATTTTTGCGATCTGGCATGGCTGTGAGTCTCAGTTTGACCTTTTTGCCAATGTGCCGCTTCTACCAACCTAATACGCTCTCTGTATATTTCTGTGGAGGAGTCAAACCTTCCAGTTTGAAGATACAAAACTGTTGCTTAATTTACCATCTAGAGAATGTTGGGCCTATTACAGCTGGGCTAGGTATGGTGTTTTATCTCAACAATAAGGTCCAAACCACCAGTTAAGACCAAGCATGGGAGCACAGCTCGTTCCATTCCACCCAGAGCAAAGAAATTCATTTTCGGTGAGTTGCTCTTTATCTGAATAAATTAGAGAATAATCAAATCAACTGATCTATGGGATTCCATTCAGTTTCGTTTATTTTTCCTCTACAAGGCAATGTTTCAGTCCAAGGGAATATTTATCAAAGTCCTTGGAATTAAAGTATAACTTCATTTTTAGTATAAATTATGGATTGATGCTGGTCTCTGAGGCTTATGAAAAAGGCCAACATGTTTAAAGCATCATGACCTGCAGCCGCCTGACTCTGTGTTTGCATCTTGCTATACAGAAGCTGCTTCTGGGAGATAAATCATTCAGTAGAATGCAAAGTAGGCCTCCTATCTAATGATGGACAGGAGTAGTTTCCTTACAGAAAAACAACGTTTTTTGACTACAGATCACCCTGTCTCTAATTACATCTACAGCAAACATGATATTCATAATTGGGCTCCATTAACAATATTAATCTAGGAGGAGTAGAGTGAACTTACGCTTTAAGACCCCTTTCACACTGGGGTGTTTTTCAGGCGCTTTAGCATTAAAAAAAAGCGCCTGTAAAGCGCTTGAAAGAAGCCTCATCTGCAGACCCAATGTGAAAGCCCAAGTGCTCTAAGAGCCCTTTCACAATGTCAGCGCCCGAAAAACGCTCGTAAAGCACTGCATAAACTAGCTGCGCTTTACCAGCGTTTTTCGAGCATTATTGGGGTGATTTTAACCCCTGCTAGTGGCCAAATAAAGGGTTAAAAGCACCCACAAAACGCTGCTGCCAATAGCGCTTTTCAGGCGTTTTACAGAAGCTTCCCATTGATTTCAATGGGAAGGGGCGCTTTAGGAGCGGTGTATTCACCACTCCAAAAGCTCTGCAAAGAAGCTGCTTGCAGGACTTTTTTTGACGCCCTGCCAGCGCAGCGCCTCAGTGTGAAAGCACTCGGGCTTTTACATTGGGATTGCAGTTGCGGCTTCTTTCAAGAGCTTTACAGGTGCTTTTTTTTAATGATAAAGCGCCTGAAAAACGCCCCAGTGTGAAAGGGATCTCAGTGTGAAAGCACTCGGGCTTTTACATTGGGATTGCAGTTGCAGCTCCTTTCAAGCGCTTAACAGGCACATTTTTTAACGCTAAAGCGCCTGAAAAACGCCCCAGTGTGAAAGGGGTCTAAATATCCTCCTGTACAGTGTGAATACATTTACTTAGTCTTCTTCCTAGACAAGTTTGCTACATTCCATGCTTGACAAGTTTAGTATACAAAAGTAGAAAGGTTTCTCATGTCAAGCAGCTATTCGTTATTATTTGATTATTCCGAATGTGATGGAGGTGAGATGGTGTGTGCCAATAATATGCTTTTCAGAGGCTATAACACAACAATGTGATTTGATCTCTGAATTGTTTTTGAATTTTTATATAGGTAGAATTTTTTTTTTCTTTTTTGCTCACTTGAAGGTGATGATATTGGGGTGCTTCAGTTTCCGAAGATGTTTGATATCGGTTTCTTTTATATCTCTGACTTTCTTCACAGCCACTTCTTCGCCATGAAACTTCCCGAGGAAGACAGCTCCCTGAGCTCCACTGCCTACCCACTGTAGGTCCTGAATCTCTTCAAATGGCACTTCCCAAGAGCCTTCACGGAACAAAAACAGAAATACAGAAACACAAAGCCGTTATAGAAGAACACTATATGTTGTTTTTTTTTTTATTGCTAGGAACCACTATGTTCACTTTTGAGCTCTGCTTACTGATGACATGCATAACTGCTGCATTTTCTCAAATGTATAATATAGCAAATACTGGTGCTGACCTGGGTAGTACAAGAGGAAACACTTGAGAGGAAGCAACAAGACGGCTTCTCTCGCTATATCACACAAATAAACTAGCAAATGTGACTCCTTTTATGAACATAAGCAGAACTACAGGTAAAAAAAAAGCCCTCAAGACACAATAGTCCACACAAAAGCTCACCTTTTCAATATTGTCAGTATAGATATGTATAAGTAGCCCCCACTGACAACCTCAACATCTTGCACTGGATCAGCTTTGTTCCCTTCTTCAATTTGAGGAGAACCAGTACTACAAAACAAGCATTGGAAGAAAGCGCACCAGCCTAGTGCATTACCGTAAGACTCATTGGCATTTATGTTATTCATTAAAGAGTCTTACGGCAATGCACTAGGCTGATGTGCTTTCCTCCAATGCTTGTTTCCGTTTAGCAACAAGTTCATTTAGACGGAATTATTTTTAGGCAGATTCATTCATAACACCTCAATATGCAGACAGTAAAAATCTGAAAATATTTTAACTGCAAAATGTATTATTTGGTCAACTTGTGGCTGATATAGGTGAAGTTGATCCGGGGAAAATCCGATTGCCTCTCGGTGGACCAGGAAGGACATTTTTTCCCCTGCTTTAGCAAATTGGAACATACTCTGCTGGGGTTTTTCACCTTCCTCTGGATCAACTGGGTATAGAATTGGGTATATGGGATTGTATGATATTATTTTTATTTTTTTTGTGGCTGAACTGGATGGACTTTTTTTCAACCTGACTAACTATGTAACTATATGTACAGTCAATGAGTGCAGAATGACCTTATAATAAGGCAGTGTGAGAACGGAGCTGATTGAAAACCAGGGTGAATGAAAGAGGAGGCTAGAGAGCTGATGATTGTCCACCATATGTAAAAAAGAGAAAAAAAAAAAAAAAAAGAGGATACGGAATGGTAGTTTACTGTGGGCTTGGAGACTGAAGAGGAAGGAGATTGTAGAAAAAAGTTGATCATGGTGGGTGGATAAGGGGGGGACAGGAGAAATTATTTTTGCTAACAAAGGAACATAAGGAGAGCAGGAACGTGTTGACCTGGATTGAGAAACCATGGATTGAAGAGGAAGAGGGCCCAATGATTGGGAGGAGAAAGATGATACCACCTGGAGGCTGATCTTAAGGCACAGTGAAAATAGATAACAAGCAGAGGATGGGTGAAGAGGTGGTGGTGGTGGGGGGGGGGGATGAGCATGGCTTGGAGGAAACAAAGCAGGACAACTGTAGACTGGGAAGACAGGAGGGACACCACAAGATAATTGTTGCTGAGAGTTGGAGAAGCAGAAGCTGGTCAGAGATCAGAAAAGAGGAAAGTAGTGTAAGAGGTATCATGGGTCAGGGATTCGGAAAGCAGAGAAGAAGCTGGTCAAGGCTGGGACAGAAAGGGGACAAGCAGCAGCTGCATGTGGACCACTTGGAGGGTAGGCATAGGTCTCCTAGGAGGGAGGGCATAGAACCACTAGGAAGATAGGCAGAGTGGGAGCTCAGCATGGGACACAATGGTAGGTGATTATGGTCAAGGCATGGAAGTAAAGTGCAGCGGAGGCTGTTTGCAGCAGTGGTGGGGGAGGAAAACACAACAGATGCTGTTTGTGGCACAGATAGGGATGAGGGCAGAGCAGGAATTGATTATTTCTAGGAAAGGGAGAGCAGCAGCTGATCACGACAGGAAAGAAACGGAGTGTAAGGGATCATGTTTGGAAAAAAGGAAGGAAGAACAGCAGCTGATCATTGAATGGAGGCAATGGAAACAGGGATTATGATTTATAATCATCTGTAATGCAGACACAGTCAGACAATAAAAACAAGACAGCACAACAAATGGGCAATGCTGTATTCTGCATTTGGAAGATGAAGTACTGTGCAGCTGTTTGCACCATCCGCAACAATCCACAGTAAGGGAAATGGCCTGGCACAAAAGGGACTTTTGCACATTTATATAGAACACTTTATATGTGTTTGATACTCAATATCCACTATGGTAGTCGTCTGGGGACAACAGGTATGGTATCTATTGCACAGAAAGGACAATACTATGGAAAACAGAATGCTCAGAATGCCAGGAAACACAGGATGCAGAAGCACTGTAGCTACACGGTTTCCCATTAAAGTGGCACTAAAGCCTAAACTTTATTTTTAATTTTAGTTAGAGTAAGGGAGGGTTATAACCCCTGACAGTTTCTTTTTTGCCATCTGTATCCCACGGACGAGATTTCCCTTCACTCTCAGTCCCTTTACCAAAACAAGAAGTTAGGAGAAATCTCTCCAAAGTGATGAAATCCTTCGGTGTCCCTACTAGTGTCGCCATGGGAAGATTTCCTTTCTATTCCAGTTCTGGTGACAACCCAAAATGTGGGATTTCCTTTTACTTACACTGATAACAGTAAACAGGATAAATAGAGAGGATGAACCTCCCTAACAGAGGCACAGACAGCAATAAAAACCCATCAGGGGTTGCAATCTCTCTGCCCCCCTATCCACAACAAAAAAAAAAGTTTTGCAATTAGTTATACTTTAGAGTGCCAGAAATAGGGCATCAAGGAGTGTGTAAAACAGAATGCATTAGACTGTAGTAGGCCCCGTTCAAATTACTTGAATGAACTGCCTTATGAGCGTCTGTCACCCAAAAAAAACCCCATAAAGTTCTACTTGCTCTAGTCTCTGCACCCTAAGTTCATCCTTAAACTGATTGTAAAGGTTCTTTTTTTTTTTTTTTTTTAAATAACGTCATATTTATGTGCTCTGTACAAGGGTTTTGCACACAGCATCCCTGATCCTCTTTTTCTGGGGTCCCCCGGCAGCGCTCCTGGCTCCTCCTCTTCCGCGAGTGCATCCATGGAGACCCGTGCGGGCACACTTCCGAGTCCTGCTGCTGCCTTCATTGACACAGACAGCAGGAATTGGCCCGCCCCCGGCTCCCGTGTCACTGGATTTGATTGACAGCAGTGGAAGCCAATGGCTCCTGCTGCTATCAATCTATCCAATGAGGACCCGAGACAGCGCCTGAAGCTTCTGGGCTTTTCCTTGACACTGGAACGATCGGGTTCAGGTAAGGAAAATGGTGGGCTCTGCTGCACTACAGGTTTTTCACCTTAATGCATAGAAAGCATTAGGGTGAAAAACCTTGAGACTTTACAACTCCTTTAATAAGCCTGATACTGCAATCATTAGAGGATGGAATGCAGTGATGCATTCTACTAAGCTGGTCTGTCCATGTGATCCCTATTTAGTATTTGTGGGGAAGAACATTTGTGACCTACAATGAAGCAATTTAGAGAACACCAAGAGAATGTAATGAAATTTTACATCTTTTTTCTGGGTCACAGCCGTGTAAGATACTATTTTATTGACTTTCTCAATTAAGAGTAACATTTAAAAACTAGAAAAACTGATCAGACTACACTAGCTTCTTCATATATAATGACACTACATACATATGGAAGCAGATAACTTAAAAGGATATGTTTATAAAAAAAAAGTGTGAAAGAAAAAAAAAACACAAACACTTATTTTACTTGTCACACAATAGGTCCTAGGAGACCAATTTCAGGGAAGATCTTGTATTTTGTTCAGGTTGCATGGTTAACCACATTCACGCTCTTCTTAGGTAACTAGTCCATTAGGAGACATACAGAAGATAGATTGACAGTCAGAATCCCTATACAGTATTGTATTTTGTCAATCAGCCTTCATTGCACGATTTCTTTTTAAGTCAAATACACTTTTAGTTCAATACTTAAAATGATTGTAAACCTCAGACATGAAATATGAACTAAGCATAATCCTCTATAGCAGGGATATGCAATTAGCGGACCTCCAGCTGTTGCAGAACTACAAGTGCCATAAGGCATAGAAAGACTGCCACAAGCATGACACCCAGAGGCAGAGGCATGATGGGACTTGTAGTTTTGCAACAGCTTGAGGTCCGCTAATTGCACATCCCAGCTTTATAGTGTGTGCTTGTCTCAATTAAAGCGCTAAGGCCCCTTTCACACTGGAGTGGTGCGGGCGTAGGTGGTAACCGCTTTACCGTCATTTTAGCGGCGGTATGCGGCCGCTAGCGGGGCGGTTTTAACCCCCGCTAGCAGCCGAAAACGGGTTAAAACTGCCAGCAAAGTGCCCCTGCAGCGGCGATTTGCTGGCAGTATAGCCGTGCTGCCCCATTGATTTCAATGGGTAGGAGCGGTTTAGGAGCAGTGAATACACCGCTCCTTCACCACTTCAAAGATGCAGGCTAGCAGGACTTTTTTCCCCGTCCTGCCAGCGCACCGCTTCAGTGTGGAAGCCCTCCGGCTTTCACACTGGAGTGAATGGGGCCGATTTTTTTCAGGCGCTACACAGGCGCTATTTTTAGCGCTGTAGCGCCTGAAAACCGCCTCGTGTGAAAGGGGCCAAAGTCGCATTTCTGTCTGCTGCTTTGTTCTTCTGCTATCAGCATGAGTCCCTTCTGTGAAGTTTTCCTGACACCAAGAGAAAAAAAGGTAACAGGGGAGGGGTCTGCTGTTGATTGACAGCCTCAGCTCTGGTCCTTGTAAGCTCTATAGAGGCGGGGAGTGTCCCTTCCCTCCAATCAGCTCTCAGAGGTCTCCGCGCTGAGCTCTGCAGAGTGTAACTTCAGCTTTCCATCCCTTTTTTTCTGAACTCTCAGACAAGCTTCATATTTCAGAACTTTGAAGAGATGTAGAGAAAAGAGGGCTACATGTAAATAAGTACAACTTACAGTATGTAGGAGGATTTGTATAATCTCTGTGTATCACTTGAGGCCAGTGACTTCAGTGGGTATAATGAAGGGTTTACAACCACATTAATGTCCACTCCATGTTTGCATCTCTCCACTTACCTTCTTCGTGCTTGTGTTCCGTAGAATAGGTTTTTCCAATCATAGCCCAAACTGGCTTCAGACAGCCAAAAAGTCCACCCAAGAACCCAACTCCAGCCTGACACTGCATGCGTCCTTCCCCAAGAGCTCGACATGGCCTGTCATCTCCCAGGCCAGCTGCTGCTCCTCCACCACCTCTGTCCTCGGGTTCTTGTTGGTCTTGAGGAACACTGTGTGTAAGAGGAGAGGATGAATCCTCATGGGGAAGAGTGACTTCTGTCCGCACCATATCACGCAATACACATTGTGTGGGGGTTAGTTCTTGCTCTGGGGTGCATCCAGGTGGCGTATCAGTGTCTAGTCTCCGGATTGGTCCATCTATCAGTAGGCTGGCAAAGGATGGAGAAGGGGTGCGGGTGTCATGTAGGCATGCCATTATAATTCATGTGGCAAGATAATAGAATTTGATTTAGAAATATCTGCTAAATTCTTAGCGATGAACCTAAAAAAAAAAAAAAAAATGAATAAGCACAAGGTTATTATAATTAATATTAAATGTAAGAACTTATAATATATATTTTCTAAGACAACTCATTAAAACAATAATAACTGATTAAATACATCTTACTTTGTAGATGGATATTTTATATTTTCAATGCAACAAACTTTTTCATCACTTTTTCCAGCATCAAGGTTACAAATGATTAGCTATTTAAACATTTTAATAATTCTAGGATTAGGAAATGCTAAAATCAAATCTCTATAAATGATTTCTTTTTAATTAGGTAAGTATACACATCTCTCCTACTAAACTGGATACTTAAAGGCAGGTCACAGAAATATTGCTGTTACAATTGTCGTATTAGAACTGATTATATTGCTTATGTGTAATCTTCCAATAATACAATTACAGTACAGTATCACAGTACAATTGTTACTTGAGCACCGTAATCATATTATACAGTACACTATTGCAACATGCTTTATACTGTACTCGAATTCCATTAACTCATTTGCATTTATAAGTCTGAAAGCCTCAAATCTTACTAGTAATCTCCTTTAAGTGTATAATGCAATCTTGAGGATTTTACAAAAAATGCAAACCTCACAAAGGCTGGCAGAGACTTATGACTGCAGCTACTGGGGAGTAATAGATGCTTCATAAAACTAATCCCTGTAATTCTTATAACACTAATGCTTTCTTAGTGCAATTACACTTACTTTAAACCTTTCACTGCATAAGTAAACTCAGGGGTCAGCGTCAGGACACAAAGCGGAGGTCCGAGTGACCGAACATACTAAAAGAGCTGCTCTGTGCTCCTAATACACACCAATCAGCATCTTCCTTTCCGCGCTCTTTTGGCAAGCTATGACAAGGAACATTATGTTTGCTGGGAGGACTATAACGTTTTTATGACTTTTTTAGGCAGACGTAGAGTAGCAGCACTTTGCTATGCCTTTTTTTTATCAATCGATCTATTTTCTACCTAGTCCTCATACATTGTTCCCTATACAGTATCTCAAGCACTGATGAAGGGGTCAGGCAAGGTTTCTGCCCCTGAAATGTGTTGGCTCTTTGTATAGTCTTCCATTTAATTTTCTATTGGAGTAGATTTATTTATATTTATCGAATTGTCAGTTCTTGTTGCTCACCTCCAGATGTATATGGTTGCACAAGAAAAGACCCTGCAAGTGTAATATGGAAAGGCTCCCCCAGGGGGGGTTTACACAGCAAGGTAATTCATTAAAGCGGAGGTCCACCCTAAAGTGGACCTTCCACTCATTGGAACCCCCCCCCCTCCGGCGCCACAATTGGCACCTTTCAGGGGGGAGGGGGGTGCAGGTACCTGTACAGTACAGGTATCTGCACCCACTTCCGGGATGGCTCTCTGCGGATAGGGTCATTTTACAGAGGGGAAGACAGGAACAGGCAGGATCAGCCAGGTATTGTACAACATAGAAAGGGACAAATAACATGCAAACAAATGCACGGTGCTATATCTCGTGCCTTAAAGGGACTGGAGCATGTTCTTTTTTTAGGGTTACAACACTTTAAGTAAAGCTTATGGAATATAGTACCTGCAAGTATTCCTAACTGTTAGCTGATCCTAATGATACTAGGCAGTTTCTCCATTATAGTACATTCTATCAACAAAATCATTTGAGAAGCAAAAGGATTAAAATGGGTAATCATGGGCATTTGTGAATTTCCGTATTTCCTGGCTGTGCCTTTA
Organism: Lithobates pipiens; assembly: GCF_037356315.1. Taxonomy (NCBI): domain Eukaryota; kingdom Metazoa; phylum Chordata; class Amphibia; order Anura; family Ranidae; genus Lithobates; species Lithobates pipiens. The sequence goes on along the minus strand of NW_027507748.1, from coordinate 584,887,223 downwards.
CAATAACATATTTGTCAGAAGTGTAGAATTCTATTTTAATACATAGTTTCCCAATTGTGGCAGAGATTTTGTCCACAATGAATGGTAACCCGGCAGGACATACATTTGAGAACTGCCTACAGGAGAAGGTTTTATTCTTTGCTTTACTAGTAAGTGACTCACAGATCTGATACAAGTATCCAAGTGAAATGTCACAAGATTTTGGCGGCTGCTTGCTTGCTGTGGGTGAGTGACTTATAAAGATGAAAAGGCTGAGCCCCAGAATATGCGTCAGCCATGACAACTGCCATATTTCTATTCTGACAGGTTACTTTGAAAGTCTTTTTTTAACCACATTATACAATACATGGTAAGTAAATTGCATCAGTGGGCCTTTTAGAGTCAAATAGTATTAAGGGTAGTAGGTTTTATGTCCATTCATCAATGCATCATGGTTCTGCTATCAAAATTGTGGGAACGCAACTCAGCACAGAACACAAAATACAGACTACTACCAGTGCACTGTATAATATATTTTGCCATATGGTTTACCTACAAAAACTGGCAACTCATATTACATAACACAGTAACTGCTTACTATGCAATGCCGCATTGCTTAGTAAACTGATTTACAGATTAGATTAGTATACAGCTGCTTTAGCCAGTCTGAACAAGGATGTGAGCACATGGATGCACTGCTCTGTCCATGGTGCTGAAATACCCAGCACCATATGGAATGATATCAATCACCTTTATGTATAGTAGTCTTTCACAACCTTTTTGTCCCAGATGAACCATTGAAATCATTTTCAGGGACCTATGTTAAAATGAATTCATTGGGGGAGAAGGGGGAAATAATGCCCCTTTGCTTTGGTGGTCAGTAGGAAGAAGCCCCCCCCACCACCACCACAATGGTGCTTAGAGTACCACTTTTAAAGACAGCTATAAAGCTTATTGGTGCCATGCTGCTGGCTCTGCCAACTGGCATTTTACCTGGAATTATGCAGGTACCATCAGATCGGATGTCAATCAGCCACAGCTCAAGGAACCCCTAGCAACCTCCGAGTCTGGAGGAAACCTGGTTGAGAATGGCTGGTGTATAGAAATGTACAACAGAGAAGTAAAAATATACATGTCAACTTGTCACTGTGGTAGAATGAAAACACAGGCTGTGCCCCATAAAAATTCATTAATGTTTAATAAAAAAAATTAAAAAATTAAAACAAAACGGGTTGTGCCAATTCAAACTAAGTAGAAATCAATGAACCTTTAGAGAAGTACATCAAACAGTTTACTTCATTGTTGGTTCCCAATGACCGCAGATGAGCTATTGCATGCTGCTTTACATGTCTTCCCATCCTCTCTGTACCTATAGATTCTGCCCCATCCTCTCTGTACCTATAGATTCTGCCCCATCCTCTCTGTACCTATACATTCTGCCCCATCCTCTCTGTACCTATACATTCTGCCCCATCCTATCTGTACCTATACATTCTTCCCCATCCTCTCTGTACCTATACATTCTGCCCCATCCTCTCTGTACCTATACATTCTGCCCCATCCTCTCTGTACCTATACATTCTTCCCCATCCTCTCTGTACCTATACATTCTGCCCCATCCTATCTGTACCTATACATTCTTCCCCATCCTCTCTGTACCTATACATTCTTCCCCATCCTCTCTGTACCTATACATTCTTCCCCATCCTCTCTGTACCTATACATTCTGCCCCATCCTATCTGCGCCTATACATCCTTTGCCATCAAGAGGTCAATCAATCAATCAACAGGGGTTATGCTATCAGATGCAAATCCATATAAAAGCTTCATGGGAGCACAGCTTTTGCCATTATTTGAAAACACTGGTACTGCATACTTCCCTTCGGTTCTGATCAGAGCATTGGGGGTGCAATCTTCCCGCTCAGTGGCATGAAGTCATTATCATCATTCATTAAAGATAATGCATTTAATAATTCTCAGTGTTAACTGCTCACTGTCAGTAATCTTTACTTCCCACTGGGGTTGATTTACTAAAACTGGAGAGTGCAAAATCTGGTGCAGCTGTGCATAGTAGCCAAGCAGCTTCTAACTTCAGCTTGTTTAAATAGGCCCCATTCACTGGGGCAGTGGGTGCATCGGCAGTAAAGTGCCACTATTTTTAGCAGTGCTTTACCATCAATTTCACTGCGCTATTCGGCCGCTAGCAGGGTGTTTTTACGCCCCGCTAGTGGCCGAGAAAGGGTTAAAACCACCACAAAGCGCTGCGAGACAGGCGCTTTGCAGGCGATATTTTTAGCACTGTAGTGCCTGTAAAGCGTCTCAGTGTGAAAGGGGTCTAACACTGTGCTACAAGGTTCCTTAAAGTGATATTAAAGCCTTTTTTTTTTTTTTAATAACAAACATGTTATACCTACCTGCTCCGTGCAATGGCTTTGCACGCAGCAGTCCAGATCCTCCTCTTCTTGGGTCCCACATCAGCGCTCCGATATCCTCCTTCCTGCTGGGTGCCCCCACAGCAGGCAGATTTCTATGGAGGCACCCAAGCAGGTGCGCTCCCGAGCCACGGTGTTCATTCACACATGGAGCCGCGACTTGGCCCAATCCCTTCCATCTCCTATGGCTCCTGTTGCTGCCAAAAGCCAATCAGGAGTGCAAAGCCCTCATGGATATTGCTGGATCGAGAGAGGGCTCAAGTAAGGAATGGGGGGGGGGGTCTGCTGCACACAGAAGGTTTTTTACCATCATGCATAGAATAGATGAAGGTAAAAAAAAAAAAAAAGAAAACTATGCCTTTACAACCACTTTAAGCTTTGACAAAAAACAAATTGGAAGCTGATTGGTTAGTAAGCAAAGCTGCACCAGATTTAGCACTCTACCGTGTAGTAAATCAATTCCGTTTTGCTATAAGTAGACAAAGAATTGTGATCAGACTCTACACAGACAAGCAAGTGTTCTATAGGCACAGTTTGGAGTCTGTTGACTGCATAACAACCCTAGGTACTGAAGAACCCAACATCCAGACAGTGATCTGCCTCACTGTACAGTACCGACGGTCTTTTTCTCTTCAGCAAGGTTGTACACAGACATAAGCAGTCTACTTTTTTATGTACATTAACTTTCAGGTGACAATGACAAAAAAATTATGTCTCTTAAAGTTTTCCCCATGCAACCTGTTTAGGTGTCCGTAATTCTTACGGAATTTAAACACAAATGGTCAAATAAAAAAATTATAATAATTGTACATGCTATTGCTGTTAAGTTTTAGTAAGCAGCCTGTCATTTAAAATAAAATGTCATCAACATCAACAATAAAACATGCCAGTGACAACAGTACCAAGCAAGGACATTCCACTGCATCATGGTTTCCCAACGCCTGCCAATGCAGCAGCACTAACAGCAACAACAGCAGCCATTGCCGAACAGTACAGATATTTTTCAGTTAGAGCACCACAATGAGACACCAATAAAATGCCATAAACAGTGTCTGTGTATGATGATCATAATATACTTGGACTGTCTGATGGCACTGGAAGTACCAAGTCAGGGCAAAATGTATTACTACTGGGTATGTTGAGTGGACCAGTAGTCTGAGCTGGCTAAGAATGTTATCCAGGTTTTCACTTACGCCCACTCCATTGTTATATATATATATATATATATATGCGCATGTATGTATGTATGTATGTATGTATGTATGTATGTATGTATGTATGTATATATATATGCATGTATATAATATATATATATATATATATATATATATATATATATATATATATATAAAATGTATTTTATTATATAATATATAATTAATATATAGTATATATTTTAATTATCCCCCGTTTCATATATATTCAGATCCCCCGTTTCATATATATATATATATATTATATTAATTACATAATATATATTTATTTATTTTTTTACAGTTTCATACATGCCCAATATACAATATGCAAAGAAGGCAGCAATGGCAAAAACGAGTTATTTATCACCATCCTTAATAAAACACACCTTGCCCTTATTATGTTTTCCTATAGACGCCATTCTTGTATTCAAATATAAAGGGTCTGGTTTGTAGGCACTCAATAAGAAGCATGCTCTTTGCTTTTCCAGAAAAAAAATGACATACTTCATACATACATTTTCATATTGGGACAATATTTCCGAACTGAACAAATCTTTGCCTGAGAAGATCCCCCGTCTCTATGTACAAGTCGCATTATACAGATACTATTGTGCGGTATGAAATATAACTCCGGACCACGCACAGCGGTATACAGAAGGATGCTGAGTACTGATTCACAGGATGATCAATAGGCATCAAACATTGTATGGATTCTGTGTAAACATTTTACATGTGCCTACTATGCTGTCTTTAATATCCTAAGTGCACAGACCCTCAATTCTATTCAGATAATCCAGATTTTTTTTCTGTTTAAATATTTTTATTGGTTTTCTGAGAACAGAGTTGGTAGTTCCATATCCCGAGACCATTGGGAGGCACATGTCAACTTTGGATATGCATTCACCTAGAAATCGTATTGAACTCTCAATACTCCTTTTCACTTTAATTGTTCTCAGACAACAAAAATCTAAATTACACAAATGAATAGTTGGTGAGCAAAATATTAAACATTTTTTTCTAGGCAGCAAAAAGCAAAGGAAGGCAAACAGCGTGCAGTAACTCATAGCATCCTCTTAAAAAAGAATTGAATACTAGGGGTTATAGTCCTTTGCACACTGTGCTTTGGTTTGCCTATACTGCTCGTTGGACGATGCTGCCAATGCCATAACACCTTCCTATATTGATACAGCCCTGAACAAGCATAATCCAAACAGCCATAGAGGATACATTTCATATACACAATGGCAGCAGCAATATTCAGATCCACAGGCAGTGTGTGTGAAGGGAAAGTGTGGAGTAAAGCACACGGCATGCTGAGCACCAGCTGCCTCCCACTAATACTGTGATTTCCATTCATACACAGCAGTGTGTTTACCATCTGCAGCACCGCTCTCTTCTCCATCATACAACCCCAGACAGTCCCAGCAGTAGCCAATGCTACCCACTGACTGCACACAGTGCTGCCAGTCCCATCCATTACACCGGAGCTGCACCCAGGCTTTAGAAGATGACAATTACATCATTCACCGCTAGAGAAGTGAGGACTCATACATTAAATACCCCCCCCCAGCAATGGCTCAACAGACTGCCTAACCGGCTCTGTCTACTCTACAGTGTGCGGAGAACACTGACAGCCTCTACCCATCTACTCCTAACAACATATAGATTATATGATAAAAACTGCTTTATTATTCAAGTACAGATCAATAATGATTATAGCAGTCATTTTACCTAAACATATTCCATCATCCCAAACATAAACTATAATCAACACATCAACAACAGCAACTGGCACACATATATAAGAAAGAAGTGTGCCTGAAAAGATAGATATCTCCCCAATGAATGCCTACAGAATGTGCCAAAGATAAAACACCTGTAATATTTACTGTCTGTATAATATACATCATTTATATAACATACATATTTATCATCTGTAATAAAAATATATTACACCTAGCACTAACTGCTTCCATTCCCATACTATACACTCCATATCCGATACAGGGAATGGATTACATACGGGTAATGTACATCCACACTGCTGGGTCCCTTCCAAACCCATGACCTACATAGGTAATAAATATACATTTTACACCACAGTATACAGGTGGGGGTCATCAATTATAGGCTGCTGGACAAAATATACTATATCTATTAAGTAACCCATTATCTATCTATTGATCTATCTATTTACTCTACCTATCCAATCATCATTCTCCACTTCTATCTATCTATTCTATTTATCTTTTTATTCTACCTACCTATCTTTCTGTCTATCCAATCATTGTTCTCTATATTTTGTTTGTTCTTTCTTTCTTTGTTTCTATCTATCCATATTTTAATATATCCAATCCATTCTATGTATCTTTTTATTCTATCTATCCATCTTTCTATATGTCTACCCAGTCATCATTCTCTTTTATCTATTCTACCTATCTATCTTTCTGTCTACCAGTCATTATTCTCTCTTTCTATCTATCCATCTTTTTATTCTACCTATCCATCTCTCTATGTCTATCCAGTCAACTATCTATCTATATCTCTCCATCTATCTATTAATATCTATCTATCTATCTCTCCTTCTATCTATTAATATCTATCTATATCTCCCCATCTATCTATCCATCCCTATCTCTCTATCACAGGCTCTTTTCCATACACAATGAATAATCTAGGAAATGGTTAATATAAGAAATACATGCTGTCAGTGCTATTCTGCTACATGTGATGTGGCATTATAATAATAATAATAATAATAATAATGATGATGATGATGATGATGATGATGGTGGTGGAGAGTTCCTGCAGCCCCGATCACACACATGCTCTTGTTTTCCTATACATCTGTGGGTGCAGACAGTGTATGATGGGTGAGATGCGGTGAGAGGTGGAATGTATGGAGGGGATGTCATTGTACACACAGATCTGGATCTGGAGGGAGGTGATGAGGAGGCACACACACCGCATGGCCGGACCTCGGCTATGATGTCATGCCAGTGATGTAGATGATGATAGAAGGACACACACGGGGAGGACTGACCTGTGATCCCGGGGAGATGACACAAGGGTACCGGCCCCGAGCACTCAGCCCGATCAGCGATCCATCCCGGCTCGGCTCTCCGCTAACAGGACCGGTGCTGTCCTCTCCTGCCTTCTACTGTGTGCCTATAGGAAGCGCTGTGCTGTCTGTCTGGGGGGAGGGGCCCTCCTATGTGGATGGTGATTGGCTCCTCCCACCACGTGCTAGCCTAAGGTCTCCTCATACCTGTCTATGTACTACAACCCTCATCATCCTGTCCTATGTATATACTCATCTCCGATCTACCTTCTCATACCTGTCCATGTACTACAACCCTCATCATCCTGTCCTATGTATATACTCATCTCCGATCTACCTTCTCATACCTGTCCATGTACTACAACCCTCATCATCCTGTCCTATGTATATACTCATCTCCGATCTACCTTCTCATACCTGTCCATGTACTACAACCCTCATCATCCTGTCCTATGTATATACTCATCTCCGATCTACCTTCTCATACCTGTCCATGTACTACAACCCTCAAAATCCCTTCCTATGTATATACTCATCTCCGATCTACCTTCTCATATCTATCCATGTACTACAACACCCATCATCCCATCCTATGTTTATACTCATCTCCGATTTACCCTCTCTTGCCTGTCCATGTACTACAACACCCATCATCCCATCCTGTGTATATACGCATCTCCGATCTACCTTCTCATACCTGTCCATGTACTACAACCCTCATTATCCCTTACTATGTATATACTCATCTCCGAGCTGCCTTCTCATACCTATCCATGTACTACAACCCTCATCATCCCGTTCTATGTGGATACTCATCTCCAATCTACCTTCTCATACCTATTCATATACTACAACCCTCATCATCCTGTCCTATGTGGATACTCATCTCCAATCTACCTTTTCATACTTGTCCATGTACTACAACCCTCATCATCCCTTCCTGTGTATATACTCATCTCCGACCTACCGTCTCAAAGCTATCCATGTACTACCACCCTCATCATCCTTTGCTGTGTATATACCCATCTCCGAGCTGCCTTCTTATACCTGTCCATGTACTACAGCCCTCATCATCCCTTCCTGTGTATATACTCATCTCCGAGCTACCTTCTCATACCTGTCCATGTAGTACAACACCCATTATCCCTTCCTATGTTTATACTCATCTCCGATTTACCTTCTCTTGCCTGTCCATGTACTACAACCCTCATCATCCCATCCTGTGTATATACTCATCTCCGAGCTGCCTTCTCATACCTGCCCATGTACTACAACCCTCATCATCCCATCCTGTGTATATACTCATCTCCGAGCTGCCTTCTTATACCTGTCCATGTACTACAACCCTCATCATCCCGTCCTGTGTATATACTCATCTCCGATCTGCCTTCTCATACCTGTTCATGTACTACAATCCTCATCATCCCTTTATGTGTATATACTCATCTCCGACCTACCTACTCATACCTGTCCATGTACTACAACCTTCATCATCCCTTCCTATGTATATACTCATCTTCGACCTACCTTCTCATACCTGTCCATGTACTACAACCCTCATCATCCCTTTCTATGTATATACTCATCTCTGATCTACCTTCTCATACCTGTCCATGTACTACAACCCTCATCATTCCCGTCCTGTGTACACACTCATCTCTGATCTACCTTCTCACACCTGTCTATGTACTACAACCCTCATCATTCCCGTCCTGTGTACATACTGATCTTTGGTGATTTGCGTCTCATTGGGTGTGCCTGGCACCTATATATTCTTACAGTGGCCATATACATTTTGATAAATGATGGATTTATTTTCCAATCAACCTCTCCCAACAGGAAAAATCAATCTATAGTCAAACAATACAATTTGATATGCTACACATGGAAAGGTGTAATTCAATCGACTACTCTGGCCGATTGGCTCGGTTTTAATGAATCCTATCAAAACTGAGTCTAAATCAATCAGATGGGATGTTATGGCTATTCGATCAGTTTCTGAATTTCACATCGATCAGATAATAAAATGAAAGTGTGAATAACCACCATTAGGCTGACTATATACTATACAATCTGTACAAGCTGCAGTAGATCTACCATTAAAGTATCACTAAACCCAGGACCCTGCATTCTCTATATCTGGTCTCCCACAGTACACAGAACATGGGAATGCAATTATTTTAGTAAATATAGACTTCTAAGCTTGTAGGAGGAGTTCTCATTCTCCTCTGACTGTCCTATGAGGCTGCATGACTCCTGACCCTCTGTCTGCACAGTGCTGATTGCATGCAAAACTCTCTAGCAATACACACCAAACTGAGCATGTGCAGAGTGCCCCCTAGGCTCTGTAACACTTTAAAGCTGATCTCCAGAATAAGCAACTATTGTTTAAATACAAGAGATGTGTATTCCTTTTTGAATCTTGATGTGCTTTTTGTATTTCTTTCAGGTCTATGCCATAATCCAATGTGAAACTTTGCCTCTGTGCAGAACTTCCTCTAATAAAGACCAGTCACTGCTGATCCCGCTTCAGGGTGACTCCGCCCCCTCCTGTAGTTTTCTGCAGGCAGCCTGTAGTAAGTGGAGCCTGCTTGGCCCCTCCCACAGCTCTGCTCTTTGCATAGGTAATGTAAGGCACATGGATGATGTCACCACTACATTTACAAGGTAATATTGGGGTTACCAAACTTATCTCATACACACAAAGTGCACGTATATTCTTTGCAGCTAACAAAGATATTCAAAGTGATTGTAAAGTCATTTTTTTCAATAAATAACTGCTCTGTGCAGTGGATTTGCACAGAGCAGCCCAGATCCTCCTCTTCTTTGGTCCCTCTTCTGTGATCCTGGCTCCTCCCTCCTGTTGAGTGCCCCCACAGCAAGCAGCTTGCTATGGGGGGGGCACCGAGCTGAGTCACAGCTGCCTTTGTGCATTTGAACCAAAATAAAAATAAAAACTGATTTGTGCATCCACACCACACAAGCAATGTGGTGAATACAGGAATCCCCCCGGGACATTGTATCCTTCCAGTAGGGACCCTCCGCTCTCAGAATACACTGCCGCTGATTTGTTGCAAGCCAACGATTAAACAAGATTTTCCAGCAGTCCTGATAGACAGAAACCAATTGTTAGACTGAGACCTGCTGAATTTTTATATGTGAGTCAGCGGCGGTTGGTGGAATTTTTTTGGGCGGGGGCAGAAACAGTATGTCACCCCCCCCCAGTCGGTCGGTAACACTCACCCCAGCAATGGCGGCCTCCCGTTATCCACGGCGGCTTCTGTGCCCTCCCTCTTCCTCTGCGGCCAATTGGGAGTCTCTTCTTTTTGGCCAATCGGAAAACGGGTCTCACACACCTGCTTCTGACTGGCCGGATATTCATTCGCTGTTGTAACACACCTGGGTGGGATTGGAGTGCATGCTCTGCGACCCGAGCCCACCCTATTTTCAAGGCAGATTCTTAAAAAGGAAAAACCCGCCGCTGTGCCCTGAAAGGGGCCGGGCGCATGAATATGGCGTGGCCACGGCAGCCATGAATAGATTCATGCTATGCATGAATCTATCTATTGCATACAGGGGGTGATGTGGAGAGAGGGGGTGGAGCCCGGGTGCCCCTAACTGCTGTGCGTACCCAGCTTTAAAGCGGTTGTATAGTCAATTTTATAACTTTTACCTACAGGTAAGCCTATAATAAAGTTCACCTATAGGTGGAAAGAATATCTCCTAAACTTGTACGGTTTAGGAGATATTCCCCTCGCAATGAGCCGCTGACTTCAGAGGAGCATGCGCATCGTGGATTCTCGGCTGAAAGGCCGGCAGATGCAGGACTTATCTCTAAAGAAGTCTCCCACGCACATGCGCGGTATTGACAACATCGCGGCTCCAGCCACTCACAGCACCGGAGCTGCGATACCCGGAAGACACGCCAAGGCAATATGTCAGCTCCCTCGGCATGGACCAGGTGAGTTACCGACACCTCGTTCTAAGGTATTTCACAATGAGCTAGTATGTGATGCATACTAGCTCATTATGCCTTTTGCCTTAAAGGTATAGGTATAGAAAAAAAATTATTTTGGGGGGTATACAACCGCTTTAACAATGGTACACTAGTACAATCAGATTGCATAGTGTATGGCCAGCTTTACTGGTATTATTTGTATGCCAAGTATGGGTTTCTTCCCTTCAGATCTGTGTCCTCAGCAGTGTTAATTTTGGCAGCAAATTTCGATTTAGTTTTAGTCCTTTGACTAAAATGGCATTTTAGTTTTAGTCTTCTGCAATTGTTTTATTTTTAGTCGTATTTAGTAGACTAAAGCTCCAGTACATTTTAACCGACTAAAATTAATTTTAGTCATCTAAAATCTGGGTGTTGTTAAATTGTAATGCATTATTTAAAGTGGTTGTAAACTCTATCCAATCACTTTTACCTACAGGTAAGCCAATATTAAGGCTTATCTGTAGGTGCTGGAACTATCTACCAAACCTGCGCAGTTTCGGAGATATTGACAATATACGTTATCGGCGAATGCGCACTTTAGAAAGGGCGTTTCTAAAGGCATCATGCGTGACTGGTGGCTGGGAGCATCTATCTTCACCCTCTTCCTTCCGGGGGCCGCGGACTCTGTGACTGGCCGAAGTCGCGTTGCGTCACGCAAATTTGGCCAGTCCCATTATTATTAATTATTACTTTTTTATTAATTATTGATTAATTATTAATGGTATCCAGGTATGAACATGCACTACAGGCCAGTGTTCATTTTGACATAACATTTTTATTAATATTTTAGTAATTTCAACTGTTTTAGTTATATTTTAGTCTACTAAAATAGTATTAATTTAGGCAATGAAAATAAAACTGTTCTGTTTGTCCTATAAGTCCAGGAAATAATGATCTCTGTACCCTCTGATTTGTTTCCTATATGCCCCCCCCCCCCCCCCCCTCACCCCGCTTGGTGCATTGCCTCTAGGTGACACACTCGCCTAGACTACCTCCCTGTACAGCCTTCCATAGACCCCCTGCACAGCTCTCCTATCTACACATCTCCCCTCCATCCTCACTCTCTATACAGCACAGATCCACAATCCACACCGCCCGATCCCTGCATGACTGTATCCATCCCCCCACCCCGCTTATTATTTCATCACTTGAGGCAGCCAATCAGCAGCCCAGGCAGGGGGATGGACGCTGCTCGGGTCAGGATGTCACAACAGCGATGAAGGTGAAGAGGAGCGCAGCAGCTTCGCCTATGCCTGCACCCCTCTGACGTCATCGCCCAGGGCGGGGCTGGATAGAGATAGCAGCGCTGCAAGTGGAGAGAGGGGGAGGAGTTAGGGAGATGGAACCATACACAGGAGGGATGGGCGGGCCCAGCACACAGCTCTGCCACATGCCAGGTAAAGGACAATTAGGATGTGCAGTCTGCAGCTGTCACATGTGTCTCCGGAGATGGCAATGTGTTGTGGACACTGCCTGTCCTCACACTGCTATGGCATGGAGGCAGCTTGTAGTCTGTCTAGTATAAGGGAATAAGCTGATCTTTAAATCTATAGATTATAGAAATCGATATAAACTTATTATATAATCATATATGAATTGTATATATAATAATATAGTTGATTAAATATCATAGATTATAAATATACATGTATGACTAAATAAATATAATTAAATATTATAATAATAAAATATTAAAGTGGTTGTAAACTCAGCAAAAAAACCTGCAAGACAAAGGCATAATGAGCTAGTATATATTGCATACTAGCTCATTATGAAATACTTAACTTAGATTGTCGACCGGCGACATGTCTCCCGGAGTTATTTCCGGGTTCGCAGGCTCCGGTGCTGTGATTGGCCGCAATGATGTCATGGCATGCGTGTGGGAGCCGGTGGTCACAGCACGGCTACTGAAGAAATGGCACGAGCAGGCCAGTTCTTCAGTGTGCATGTGCTGATGAGGTTGGCACATGCGGATACAGTGAATATCTGCTAAATGGTGCATGTTTAGGAGATATTCACAGTACCTACAGGTAAGCCTTATTATAGGCTTACCTGTAGGTAAAAGTGGTGTAACAGAGTTTACAAGCACTTTAAAGCGGAGTTTCACCCAATAGTAGAAGTTACGCTTTAAGCACTCTTCACCCCGTTACATGTCACATTTGGCATGTCATTTTTTTGGAGGGGGGAGCAAGGTACCTAGTTTTGACAGGTACCTGTTCCCACTTCTGCTCTCACTGCCTAGGCGACTCCTCCTCTCTCCCCCCCCCCTGCAATCTTCTGGGACACGTCACAGTGATTGCCCGGCCACTGACAAGGCACAGCGTGACTCCCACATGCGCAGTACACACCCGGCTGTGAAACCGCAAACTGTCACAGATTGGGTGCCCACACTTGCAATGCCAGCGCGCGGAGAGGAGCAGAAAAGGAGCGAGGCTTCAGGCGGTCGCATCACGGGACCGTGGGACAAGTGAGTGTCTGTTTATCAAAAGTCAGCAGCTACACTTTTTGTAGGGGCTGACTTTTAATAAATTTAAAAACATCTGGAATACCGCTTTCATTAAATATATAATATATGTATATTGTAAATATAAATTATAGATTATAAAAATGTAATCAAATATAATAAAAATATATGATATCAAGGCAAGTCACACATGAAATTGCCAAAAATAGTGCAGGAACCTTTTACAAATCGGTGCAAGGCGACGTCACACTGATTTGAACTGTTCCATAAATAGATTTTCAACTGTCAAGTTGCATCGGTGTGTACAGGGGCTAAAAGGGTTAAATCGAATGTGAATGGGCCGCCTAATCCATCACAACAGACCACAAATTGCCCCTGAACTACATTTGGCAAGTACAATGCAGGTGTGCTGGAAAGATGCAACAGGGTGCCATTCACAATGAACAGCATACAGAGCACACACGTATATTACATGCATTACTGTGTGTTAGCCCACTGGTGTACATGGACCTTAGTATCACCCTCTTGGAATCCCATGGACAGCAGAACTCATACTGAAACAGGGAAGCCAAAAAGGTATGCCGCATGTACATGTCCTGACAAGCATCAGGCAGAGAGAGCAGAGAGATGACCTCAGCAGTCTGCTGCTGCTACTTTATTGTCCAATCACAGACCAGGGGCAGAAAGATGACCAGGCTGCACTGCATAACCACTGAAAATGGACTTTTTATCTATCAAAAAGTGTTTTCCAGCAGTAAACCTTTCAATCAATTTCTAAATTGCTGCATTTGTAAATTCCAAAAGCCAATATAAAGGAATAGTAGTGGTAAAAAAAAGCACTTGTGGGTTTAACCAATCATTTTTTTCCGTACAATTCTTCTTTAAGGGGGTGTGGTAAGGGGTGTGTCTTATGCCTGCATACTTTTGCTGATAGGTGTCCCTCATTCCCATCTTAAAAAGTTGGGAGATGTAGCAATGCAAACCCTTTGGTAGGTACATCAGCTTTTGCATACATATTTCAACTGTGTAGCTGTTTGTCTGGCTTTTTAAGGTATTATAAACCATGTCAGTCACAGTTGTTATATGGCGAACAGCATAAACATGTTTTATCAATGCCATAAAGAGTACTGTGCTATTGAAAATCTTCAGCCCTTCCTTATTATGCTCCTTGTTGTAGGCTGGACCACCAGGGACTGAACAAAAATAAAACGTTTGTGGCCTCCAGGGATGTACAACATGTAGACAACACGTAGACAGCACATTGTTGATGTTGACTACTAGAAGATTTTTGTAGCTAGATATACTATTACTGATATACAGTACACAGGAACATAAAGCTGGACATACTAAGGTTGGTTGACAATGGTTTTGGTTTACTGGTATTGCAGCAAGAGGAGTGAGATTCTGAAGTCAGAGTGAAACGCTAGGAACTTTACATTGGAGATGGGCTGACGTTTCCAATATGGAAGGCTCATTCACACCATGATGCACATCATATTGTATGTCGTAACACACCTCATATCAAACACCAGGGTAATGCACAACAACCTCCTGTATATACGTGTGTTGTGGTCTGTGGTTGTCAGTCCACCCCAGGGTATCTACAGTGCCATGCAACACAACTGCCCTACAGCACACAACACACACATGTGTATGTTCTGTGCACTGGGGTGTTCTGCATTTTGAAACAATTGTGGAGGATCTATTTTTACATGGCTTAAAGTTCATTGACCGTCCATTCAAAAGAAGCCAGTGTGTGACTTAGTCCATTAGATTCCACTTCTAGTCCAAAAATCTATTCTTTACAAACCTTCTACTGAGTACTTGATACTTGACTGCGTGATACGTACTACTGAGCCCTGCACTCTATGTAATGTACTCCTGAGCAATGCACTCTGTGTAACGTACTTTTGAGTCCCACACCATGCATGATACACACTCCCAAATCCTGCACTCTGGGAGCTAGGCATTCCTGATCCCTGCACTCTGTGTGATACACACTCTTAAACCATGTGTCCTGCACAATACACACTCCTGAGCCCTGTGTAATACACACAACTGAGTCCTGCACCCTGTGATATACATTACTGAGCCATGCACCCTGCATGATACACACTCAACCTTCAACCTGTGTGAAACACACTTCTGAGCCCTGTGTGATACATACACTCCTGAGTCCTGAACTCTGCATGAAACACACTCCTGAGCCCTGTGTGATACATACACTCCTAAGTCCTGAACTTTGCGTGAAACACACTCCTGAGCCCTGTGTGATACATACACTCCTAAGTCCTGAACTTTGCGTGAAACACACTCCTGAGCCCTGTGTGATACATACACTCCTGAGTCCTGAACTCTACGTGAAACACACTCCTGAGCCCTGTGTGATACATACACTCCTGAGTCCTTCACCCTGCATGAACTACTGAGCCCTATGTGAAACACCCTCCTGAGCCCTGTGTGTGACAAACACTCCTGATTCCTGAACTCTGCGTGAAACACACCCCCGAGCCCTGTGTGTGACAAACACGCTGTGCACCCTGCATGCTCTTCACTCCTGAGTCCTGCACGCTGCGTGATTCACACTCCTGAGCCCTTCACCTTAAGTGATACACACTCCTGAGCACTGCACCCTGCGTGATACATACACACCTGAGCCCTGAACCCTGCGTTAAACACACTCCTGAACCGTGAACCCTGCATCATACACACTCCTGCGCCCTGCACCCTACATAATACACACTCCTGAGTCCTGCACCTAGCATGATACACACTCCTGAGTCCTACATCCTATGATATGCACTCCTAAGTCCTGCACCCTGCATGATACCCACTCCTGAGCCCTGCACCTTGCATGAAACGCACTCATTAGCTCATTTACACCACACAGCATGATATAATGCATGTGCGCTAGTGTGCAATGTGATCGTGCCATGCTGTGGACTGCAGTGTGTTGTTAAAGTGCATTGCAATGCTTAAATTTTTCCTTCTTTATTTTTACTGTTCAATTGAATTCTATGCACTGCAGTGAGTTGCGGTACATTACAGCATGTCTGAACACACTGGGAAAAAATGCAACATGTCCTATTTTTTTCAGAGCACACCAACACAGTGTTTTGGTGTGATCTGACATAGGACATAAGGCTTTGTTCTTGAGTTGGAACGCTGAGAGAGATACGATTTTTTTATTATTATTATTATTATTTTATTTGAGTTATCATCAAGATTTTTTTTTACTTAGTCAGGTGTGTCTAAAATGTCTTGTAAGACTTCATACAAGGGCTGGGTACTGTCGTGCACAGCAGAGCAACCTTAACATCAAGAATTAATCAGGTGGAAGCTTTAGAAAGTCAAAAGTAAATGGAGCACACTGGAAAACAGCGAAAAACAAACAACACAAAAACGTGAAGTTCAGCATAAAGTCATTGATACTTTTAAAAAATGTTCGGTCTCTGAGACTTCAATTACCCTGTAAAATGAAAAAGTAACATAAAATAACTCCTGCAAATTTTCACAAATATAAGTCCCCATACCCATATAGAATAGGGGAACACGTCTATTCACGCAATAGCATGGTATGCGGAAATTCACCTCAATGCATGGAAAATCTGCATATGTGCACATTGTGGTGCATTTTAAATGTGACAATAAATAATAAGTGTGGCGCTGATGTGTATAATAAGAAACATTTTTTAAGGCAGAACTAAAATCAATGTATAAATCAAACAGAAAAATAATGAATGGAATAAACCAAAAAAAAAAATGAAATAATAAATATTGCATCAAGTGAAGTAGTTCAACAAACTCCTTTGAAAAAGTGTCCAAATAAAAATTAAAAAGGAAATAGTCCACAGTGAAATAAAGTACTGGTTCGCTTTAAAATCTTCTCCCTCCCCTAAGAAATCACCAGTGTCCCAGCACCACAGTGAAGACAAGATAGGAGCTCACCATGTGCATCGACCCTCTTATTCGGAGTGGTCAATATATGCTCAAACTAGTCAATCAGACAAACGACACTCCATGTACATCCAGACGTTGTTAACCAACACTGTTCCTCAGACATATAATAGATGCATAGCAGGCAAATACAATCATGTAAAAATAAAAGGATAAATTCTCCTCATAGTATAGATAACTTTAAAAAGAAGTATTGAACAATAGCTGCAATTACAAGCATAAAAAGACATGTGCACATCAGCTTAATCACCAAATCGGCATATCTGTGCCAACTTCCGCTAAACTTGTATGCAATGACATCTCGGGAGGCTCCACCCAACACGTTTTGTCAAAAGCAGATGTCTTTCCATTACATTCATTATTTTTCTGTGTGATTTGCAAATTGGTTTAAGTTCTGCCTTTACATTTTTTTTCTTATTGTACACATCAGCGCAACACTTATTATTTATTGTCACATATTAGGATATACTCTTTTGTGTTTGCTGCGTACAAACAAAAGAATAGTTCTTTGCACATCTGTGCGGTTTCCACTAGTTATAAAACTGATGCATTTTTTTAAATGCAAATGTGTGGCAGTGCACTGTAGATGTGCATTGGGATGAGATTTAAGTGGACCTTCAGTCTCAATAGAGTGTTTCTTTGTGCAATCTCCACAATCTGAAATGGTCATTTTCTGCAATTTATTTTAGTGTAGACCGTCCCCCTTTTATCCTTGGCAAGAATGATGGGTATCTGCTCCTGTAGCTTCCTGGGATATGTAGGTCACATATCCCAGGAGGCTGCAGCAGCAGGAACTTGTGTGTGTCATGGGGGCCTGGCTGTTCGGTAAGAGGCAAATTAAATCTCAATGACGTCAGAGTGAAAGATGAATCTGGGCTGCGGCAACTGAGCAGTGGATCACAGCAAAACAATGCTAAATTTGCTGGATAGTGAGTATCTGACCTGAAGAAAGCCCTGAACGGGTTAGGCTGATTAAACATTATATATGGCGGGAATGCGTATTCTGGCTCGCGTTTTTTTTTTCCACGTGTTGCTTCACTTCAGTGGGCTGTCCTATGCACATTTGTCTCACCAAAGAAGCTCGTGTCCCGAAATCTGCCACTAGCTAGGGGTGGTTTTTCATGCAGGTTTTGCCACAATTTTCAGACATTTTCTTGTGTGACAATCACAGCATTATTGCAAAATTGCAGTCAAAATCGTTTAGGGCCTAAGAAGAAAATGGGAAGGGTTTTAGTGTAGTGGATAAGGCTGAAGTTCCCCAACTCCCATGCATTGCAGAAATGCATATTATACCACGTGAATGTGCTCTTCTTCCACCCATCCTCCATTTATAGATGTTCATGTTTCATTGATAGAAGTTGTAGTACAGCTTCTATGAATGGAGGAAGGGGGCAGCATGGGTGGGCATGGGTGGGCATAGTTGGCACTCTTGATGAGTGCCTGTCACATGTTCAGTGCTCGTTTTAATCTCTGCTGTACTGAAAGATTACAGCTGCAGAGGGATGCTTGGCATTGGAGATGGCAGAGAACTTTGGATTTCCACCAACAGACCAGCCAGCAGCACAAGGGGCACTTCACATTGAATGTAAGTACTGTCCCTTGTGCTGATTTTTTTTTTTTCTCGACTGAATGTAGGCTTTAAAATGAATAAGAAGTGGAACACCCCAACAAACACATGCACGTGTGTTTTGAGTGCATGTTGATGTGCATTTTTATGCATCTTCATGCTTTTTGCTGAAAAAAATACATGAAGAAACATGAAAACATTTGAGAAATGTACATTAACCACTGCAATAAATGGGATTTGTATATGAAATGTATATTAATGCTGGAAAACAGAACGTATGATCCAGCTTTACCCATGGTTGGGGTACTGGCAGGAGGTCAGCCATGTGTTAGAAAATCTTGCCTCTCGCTATACTGGCTTCATTTTAAATATCTTGTTCTGGTGACACGTAAGCTCCTCATACTTCCACATATTTACATATGAATGAATTTAAAGCTTCTTTACATAAAGCGCCTTGTAATCTCTGTTTAGCTGGCCAGTAATGATGTAAACCTGTCAACCCCTCCTTTGCATTTGTTGTATTGTGGCTGCATCAGTACAGTGTGGTCTTGGAGGATTGATTATATCTGACCTAACTTGAACTTAGTAGTGTCAGAAGAAACCCATTTTTGCTGTTGCAGAGGTTATTTTGCTTGTTTGTAGAGGACTCACAGGCACATATGGCACAATTTCTGCTAATAATAAAGTCTTTAAATACCAACACTCCTAAAATGCACCAGATTCCGTTCTGAACTACGCTCTATATATTATGGCACATGTCAGAGACAGGTTTTCTTGACAGCCCACCCACCTCCTTCCGATACCTATCTTCCCGGTGTTCATTTGAGGCACTGTATAAGCTCTGTGAAGATCTATACCGTCCTCCTTTCCACATGACATGACATGACGTGACAGTGCTAGGCCTAGTAATTGGCCTTTCAAGCTTGACCCACTGCATTGCGGGAAGACGTAGAAAAGTTTAAATGCTCTCCCCTTACCCTGGAAGTACCAGACACCTAGACATTTCCAAGGGTTCAGCCTTGGAGGAGGAATTAAAGCGGGACTTCCCTTTTTGGGTGAAGCTCTGCTTTATGTAGTGGACGTGTATGTATAATTCCTGAAGAATAAGGATGAAGGTTTAGTGTCACTTTAAAGTGGTCCTAAAGGCAGAAGATTTTTTTTTGTACTGATGGGTGGCACCGGTGGGCAATGATGAGCACTGATGGGTGGCACTAATGGACACTGATAGATGGTATTGATAGGCAGCACTGATATGAGGAGGCACTGACAGACATTACTGATGGGCACTAATGGGCATCCTTGATGGGCATGGGTTGGCATCCCTGGTAGGCACGGGTTGGCATCCCTGGTGGGCTCTAGTGGGCATCCTTGATGGTTCCGCATTGATAATCATTGCGCTAATTATCAAGGCCCTGTCAGGAGAGCCGCTGATTAGCTCTGCTGTACTCATGCCTTGTTAGTGCAAATATAGAAAAAGCCAATAAACGGCACTTCCTGTTTAACATGTGACCAGCTGTGATTGGACACAGTTGATCCCATGGTAAAGAGCCTATGTCATTGTCTCCTGCTGCTGTCAATCAAAGTCAGTGAGCCAATGAGGAGAGAGAGGGGGCATGGCTGAGTCGTGGCTCTGTGTCTGAATGGACACACAGAGCAGCAGCTTGGCTTAGGTGCCCCCATAGGAAGCCGTTTGCTGTGGGGGCACTCTTCAGGAGGGAGGGGCCTGGAGCACCAGTGGGAGACCCAAGAAGAGGAGAACCAGGGCTTCTCTGTGCAAAACCATTACACAGAGCAGGTAAGAGCCGGTTCACACAGCGGGCGATGCGAGGCGACACGACTCGCCTCGCCTCGCTCTCGCAAGTCGCCCCCGTTCTGTACAATGGAACCGTTTGACACAGCGGGCGATGCGAGGCGACACGACTCGCCTCGCCTCGCTCTCGCAAGTCGCCCCCGTTCTGTACAATGGAACTCGAGTCGCTCCAACTCAGAAAAAAGGTTCCTGTACTACTTTTGGGCGACCTCGGGGCGACTTGCATTGACTTCTATACAGAAGTCATCTGCAAGTTGCCGCTGAGGTCGCGGCGAGGCAAGTCGGAGTCGCCTCGCCTCGCCTGCAGTGTGAACCGGCCCTTAGTATAACATGTTTGTTATTTAAAAAAAAAAAAAAAAAAAAAACTTTAATATTACTTTAAAGAGAAGCTCAAGTTTCCTTCATATACTGTAGTCATTGACTTTTAATATTAGGACACTTACCTGTCCACGAATCCAGTGGTGTCTTCACCTGAGACTATTTTTCATGCGGCTGTTGGGTGTTGACGCCGCCATCTCCACTAAGGGAAACCGGCAGTGAAGCCTTTGCGGCTTCACAGCTGGCTCCCAACCAAGGGCAGCCCGTACATTGTGGGCACACGGGCACCGCCCCCCCCCCCCCGGCATCTATTGGATCCCTAGTGCTGTGGAAGAGGAGACACGTTGGAGTCGGACCCGCCGCTGCCCACAGAACACAGGAGAGGAGGACACAGCAGGAGAGGAGAGGAGGACACAGCCCGCCACATAGTAAGTGCCAGACCTCCCAAAAGTGCCAGACCCCCCAGAAGAAAAGCCTACCATCCACCACTGTTCCCTACTGTGCTGTGCTTTGTGAATGGAGGGAAGGAGGAGGGGGCCGAACTTCCTATAAACATAAGCCCTAAAATTTAATGTCTGATGATCCATAAGGCTAAAGCAGCTCTATACAGTGTTTAGGCTTAAAAGAAAAATACCTGTTGTGATAAAACATCCTATTAAGGGTAAGTCCAAATTAAAATGAACTCCTAAACGTGTTCTTTAGCGGGTTTGTCAGATGAATATTAGGTACCTTCACCGCACCACGTGATTCCACTCCCCTCAAATTTAACACTCACCAGATCAATATAAAGGAAAGGCTTTTTGGGTTTAAATTTCCATTAGCATGCAGAGAGGCCACTTCCAGACACCTGAATGGTTAATTCGTCACTCTCTGGTGGTCAGGTCATTAAAAACATAGGTTCCGCTTGCTGGCTCTTTAACTCATAACATAAGGAAAATAAAAACTCCTCATTGCGTGAACCTGTTTAAAATTTATTCCCACGAATGGAGCCCCCCTCTTACATTGCACTTACAAAACTATTGATTAAAAAACAGCATTTCATGATGAATCCATATACACTGTGCAGCATAAAACAATACTCGCTCACCGATCATAGGATTCTCATCTGCAGTAATACCCGGCTGGAGACCGTAACAGCTGACAGATGCAACAAGCCGTGTGGACACACATAGACGCGTTTCGTCATTACGTCTTTCTCAATCGGCCGAACTTCCTGCTTTCTTTGCCGCTGTGGGATTCTTAGCAAAACAAGCAGAGCTTCCCCTTTTGGGTGGAGCTCCACTTTAAGTGCTGGGAGGAAAAGGCCATCAAGGGAAACTCTCAATTTGTCTAAAACTTTGATGATAATTTTGCATCTGTACCTAACAGAGCAAAGAAATGTTCTTAACCTAAAGAGTATTGCATGTATATGTGTATACTATGGGCCAGTTTCATCCATTTCTATACTTGCAGCATGTGATTTGCACATGGCATAAGCATGTGACGCTTGTCCCAATTATACTGTATGTAGCTATATATACCTGATTATTCCTTTCTATACAGAGGAGCTGTGAATGAAGCAGCACACCAGATGTAAGCACAATCAGCATTTACCTTTCCAGGAGCAACACTCGCATTTTAGCAAGCAGCAAGCATTTACCTGGTTAGAGACAAGAGCTATTTCTATACCAGCAGCAATCATATACCCTGGAGACTGTTGTTAGTTGGCCAGTGAGTCATTTGACTCTTGTGACAAGATTTTTTTATAATGAATAATAATGCAAAGCTGAAAATATTGTCAATTCTCCATTTTTACAAAGGATGTCACTTTGCTTTGCTGTTTGGTTCAGCACTGATATACTGAACACACAACAGCTTCTGTAATAGTAACTGAAGGTCGGTGACATTGAATGTAAATCATGAGGTCTCTCTATGATTATAATATTTAATGGCAACCCACATAATCCCCTGTAGAGAAATAATAGGACATTTTTCTTAGTTGTTGCAACCCTGAATCTCATTAACAAATGAACCCTAAACTAGAAAGCTGTCACTCCAAAAATCTATTTTCCTATACCCAACACCCCTTTGTTATAATATAAATGAAAATAGATTAATAGTAAAGGACCCAACAAAGTCATGTCAAGAGAAGACTTTAGAAGTTGTTACTGGCTGAAAATGGAAGTGGCGGAATCGTTTTTGTCTGGGAATTCAGGAATCAAAACCAAATATACCTTGCATCTGGAAAGTATTAAAAGTGCTTCACTTTTTGCACATTTTGTTATGTTACAACCTTATTCCAAAATGGATTAAATTCATTATTTTCCTCAAAATTCTACAGACAATACACCATAATGACAACATAAAAGAAGTTTGTTTGAAATCTTTCCAACTTTATTAAAACTAAAAAAAAATCACATGTACATAAGTATTCAGAGTAGGGTTGCCACCTGTCCAGGATTCACCCGGACAGTTTGGGTTTGGCATAATGCATCCAGGTTTCAGCCTGCCTGAAACCCGGACACATTATTGAGACTGGACGATGGCTTCCCAGAAGGGTTGCTATCTGCATTTGTCTAAGCTGAGAGTGTCCGTTACACTCTGTTTCACGCTGCCCAAAGCCATTATTAACAATCCCCCCCCCCAAATACACGTACAGATGGGAGAGGAGCGAGGGCTCGATCTGCACCTCTTCCTCCCGCCCCTACCCCTCTGTCCACACTCCAATCCCCAGGGATGTGCCTCGGAAATGGAAAGTGGGTGCTGGAAATTTGAAGTCCAGCAGCCTCAGAGACATCTGGATGAAAGGTGCTGACTGCCAATGGGTAAGTGAGCTCACCATCCATCCCTGTTTGTGACTGAAGTCTCCCACCTTCTCTCTCCTGCCTCTGAGTGAGTACACTAAGGTAAAACAGGGTTCTCAGAGCACCCTTTACATCAGAGTTCTCCTTTACACCAAAGCCACAGTGTTCCCTCTTACATCAGAGTTCTCAGTGTTCCCCCTTAGATCAGGGTTCCCAGAGCATCCCTTATGTCAGAGTCCCCAGAGTTCTCCCTTACATCAGAGTCTGCAGAATCCCCCCTTACAGTGGATGTATATTAAAAAAAAATAATAATAATTATGTGCGCCGCTAAAGTGTTCGGGTTTGACTTAAAGAAAAGGTGGCAACCCTAATTCAGAGCCTTGCCATGACACTCAAAATTGAGCTCAGGTGCCTCCTGTTTCCACTGATCACCCTTGAGATGTTTCCACAACTTGATTGGCATCCACCTGTGGTAAATTCAGCTTTGGTTTGCTTGGTTATGCTTTGAAAAGGCACATACCTGTCTACTGTATATAATGGCCCACAGTTAACAGTGCAGATCAGAGCACAAACCAAGCCATGAAGTCCAAGGATTTGTCTGTAGACCTCCGAGACAGGACTGTATCAAGGCACAGATCTGGGGAAGGGTACAGAAAAAATTCTGTGGCATTGAAGGTTCCAATCTGCACAATGGCCTCCATCATCCATAAATGGAAGAAGCTTGGAACCACCAGGACTTATGCCGGAGCGTGCCACCTGGCCAAACTCAGCGATCGGGGGAGAAGGGCCTTAGTCAGGGATGGTGACCATGAACCCGATGATCACTCTGACAGAGCTCCAGCATTTCTCTGAGGAGAGAGGAGAACTTTCCAGAAGAACAACCATTTCGGCAACACTAAACCAATCAGGCCTGTCTGTATGGTAGAGGCACCTGAAGGACTCTCAGACCATGAGAAACAAAATTTTCTGGTCTTATAAAACAGAGGTTGAACTCTTTTGCCTGAATAGCAAGCGTCAAGTCTGGGGAAACCAGGCTCCACTCATCACCTGGCCAATACCATTCCTACAGTAAAGCATGGTGAAGGCAGCATCATGCTATGGGGATGTTTTTCTGCGGCAGGAACTGGGAAAATAGTCAGGATCGAGGGAAAGAAGAATGCAGTAATGTACAGAGACATCCTTGATGAAAACCTGCTCCAGAGCCCAGACTGGGGCGAAGGTTCATCTTCCAACAGGTCAACAATTCAAAGCACACAGCCAAAATAACAAACCAGTGGCTACAGGACAACTTTGTGAATGTCCTTGACTGGCCCAGCCAGAGCCTAGATTTGAACCCGATTGAACATCCTGGGAGACATCTGAATATGGCTATGCATGGATGCTCCCCATCCAACCTGATGGAACTTGAATGGGAGAAACTGCCCAAAAATTGGTGTGCCAAGCTTGTAGCATCATACTCAAAGACTCGAGGCTGTAATTCGTGTCAAAGGTTCTTCAACAAAGTATTGAGCAAAGGCTGTGAACACTTACGTATATGGGATTTTTTTTTTTAATATTAATTTGCAAAGATTTCAAACAAACTTCTTTTATATTGTCATTATGGGGTATTGTTTGTAGAATTTTGAGGAAAATAATGAATTTAATCAATTTTAAAATAAGGCTGTAACATAACAAAATGTGGAAAAAGTGAAGCACTGTGAATACTTTCCAGATGCACTATAGATAGTTACATGCCATGGGTTATTGTATCTATAGTTGTGCTCAAATGTTTGGACACCCTGGCAGAAAACGGGAAATTTTGGCATTAATATTGAAACTATGACTGACCGTGCCAAAGAACTGTCTTTTATTTAAAGCGGAGTTCGTCCTTCGCCCTCCAAATATTAAAAGTTAGCAGCTACACATTCTGTAGCTGCTGACTTTTAATAATAGGACACTTACCTGTCCTGGAATCCAGCGATGTCGGCACCCCAGCCAATGTTTTCATCGGCTGTCAGGTGCTGCCACCACCCTTGTCGGTAAAGGAGCCTGGCAGTGAAGCCTGGTGGCTTCACAGCCAGGTTCCCTCCTGCACATTTGCACAGTGCGCTGCTCTCTCTTACTGGCCCAGCAGCAGGGGAAGGAGGCCAAACTTCTGACAGACCTCGCAAGGTCCGACAGAAGTGGGGTACCTTTCAAAAACAGGTACCCGCTCCAACCCGCTCCAAAGCCCCCCCCCCCCCGCAAGGTAGCATCGTCGTTATCTCATATTTGTTTGGCTCCTTTTTAACTCATAATATTAACAGAAATCCCTCAAATGGTCCTTATCAAATGTTTCCCTACCCAGAATGTTTTGCCTTGGTACAGTCAGTGTTATATTTTGGTCTAGGCCAAAAGGGCACAGGCCTAGGGCGTAACTTTGTAGGGGGGCAGAAAAAAATCCGCCCCCGCCTCCACCTGAGACTCTAAAGCCTCATACACACTATCAGATTTTCTGCTGATTTTTGTCTTCAGATTTACCAAAACCATATAATATGAGGTCAAACCTTTGTATGCAATCAGGCAAGCCCTTGCACTACATGGTTTTGGAAAATCTGAAGACAAAAATCAGCAGGAAATCTGATAGTGTGTATGGGGCTGATTGGTCTCAGGTGGAGGCTGTGATGTCACGTCTAGCAACCAGTGACATCACAGCCATTAGTCCCTGGCCCTGCCTTGGCGCCGTGAAACCACCAAGGAGGAGGAGACGTAGGAAGGAGCCAAAGCTGCCCGCGACCTAGATGGAGTAACCACCAATGTAAGGGGTATTTTACCCTGACTAACAATGAATTGGCTTAAGAAGGGGTTCCTTGAGGCCTAAAAATTATTTCAAGGGTTCCTCTGGGGGGAAAAAAAAGTTGAGAAAGTGTGTCCTAAAGAATCTTGAGCTTTAATTGCAGAAGGTGATATTATAGTGTGATCCTTTTATGCTTTGCCATTGTTAATATCTGTCATAAATCTGTGCCCAAATAGGGCATGGGCACTGTTTTTTGAACCACTCCACTGACATAGCGTAGAAGTGCTTATTGTCTTTGAAATATACTTCGTAAGCCCCTACACACGGGCTGAATGCCAGACAACATTGGCTGGTTCAATAACAAACAGCTGACATTCAGCTTGTGTGTATGTCAGCCAGTCTAACAGAAGCTGGCCATTTGGCCAGCTTCTGTCGGACTAGCAGGCTGGAAAACCAACCAACCAACAGCTGACCGCCTCCCGATTAAGGCTCTCAGCCAATGGCAGAGAGCGCTGATCAGAATGTTTTGGCGGAGGGGCCGCTCCCTGTCAGAACACAGCTCAGGAGTAGGGAGATAGCTGTACTAACATAACATCGGATTGTTAGTACAACGGCTTCAACCAGAGCCGACAGGTTTTTTTTTTTTTCATTCAAGCCGCTAAGTATACGTTTACCTAGCCACAGCACATAATCTATATAGCTGTCAATATATACAGGTACATCAGAATGTAGAGAAAAAAAGCGTAGGGCAGAGTGTCATTTTAGGCTTCATGCACACGAGACGCAGATGCAAACGCTGCTGGACACATGTTGAAACCGGCGTTTAGAAACGCGCGTTTTGCCGCGATTTTTACCGCGATTTAGCGGCGTTTTACCGCGTTTGCGTCTAGAAGCGTTTAGTTAAGCTAACATCATAGACCCTCCCCAGCTCAAAAAAACTGTATTATTAACTATTTCAGCAATTTTGTGAGACCAGAGTGAGTAGCAGCAGCTGTGAGAGCTGCAGTGTACTTGTATTTAGCTTGTCACTTGCCACGGCACCTGCCACAAGTTGTGGATTGTCCACTTGCCACGTCACTTGCCACGTCATCTGCCACAAGTTGTGGATTGTCCAACTGCCACGTCACCTGCCACAAGTTGTGGATTGTCCACTTGCCACGTGACTTGCCACATCACCTGCCACGTCACTTGCCACGTCACCTGTCACAAGTTTTGGATTGTCCACTTGCCACGTCACTTGCCACGTCACTTGCCACAAGTTGGGGATTGTCCACTTGCCACATCACCTGCCACGTCACCTGCCAAAAGTTGTGGATTGTCCACTTGCCACGTGACTTGCCACATCACCTGCCACGTCACTTGCCACGTCACCTGTCACAAGTTTTGGATTGTCCACTTGCCACGTCACTTGCCACGTCACTTGCCACAAGTTGGGGATTGTCCACTTTCCCCGTCATCTGCCATGCCACCTGCCACAAGCTGTGGATTGTCCACTTGCCACGTCACCAGCCACATCACCTGCCACAAGTTGTGGATTGTCCACTTGCCACGTCACTTGCCACATCACCTGCCACGTCACTTGCCACATCACCTGCCACAAGTTGTGGATTGTCTACTTGCCACGTCACTTGCCACATCACCTGCCACGTCACTTGCCACGTCACCTGCCACAAGTTGTGGATTGTCCACTTGCCACGTCACCTGCCACGTCACCTGCCACAAGTTGTGGATTGTCCACTTGCCACGTCACTTGCCACGTCACCTGCCACAAGTTGGGGATTGTCCACATCACCTGCCACGTCACTTGCCACATCACCTGCCACAAGTTGTGGATTGTCCACTTGCTACGTCACTTGCCACATCACCTGCCACGTCACTTGCCACAAGATGTGGATTGTCCACTTTCCATGTCACCTGCCATGCCACCTGCCACAAGTTGTGGATTGTCCACTTGCCACGTCACCAGCCACATCACCTGCCACAAGTTGTGGATTTCCACTTGCCACGTGACTTGCCACATCACCTGCCACATCACTTGCCACGTCACCTGTCACAAGTTGTGGATTGTCCACTTGCCACATCACTTGCCACCTGCCATGTCACTTGCCACAAGCTGTGGATTGTCCACTTGCCACGTCACTTGCCACGTCACCTGCCACAAGTTTTGGATTGTCCACTTGCCACGTCACTTGCCACGTCAGCTGCCACGTCACTTGCCACAAGATGTGGATTGTCCACTTGTCACATCACCTTCCACATCACTTGCCACATCACCTGCCACGTCACCTGCCACGTCACTTGCCACATCACCTGCCACGTCACTTGCCACAAGATGTGGATTGTCCACTTTCCACGTCACCTGCCATGCCACCTGCCACAAGTTGTGGATTGTCCACTTGCCACGTCACCAGCCACATCACCTGCCACAAGTTGTGGATTGTCCACTTGCCACACCACTTTCCACGTCACCTGCCACAAGATGTGGATTGTCCACTTGCCACGTCACTAGCCACATCAGCTGCCACAAGTTGTGGATTGTCCACTTGCCACGTCACCAGCCACATCACCTGCCACAAGTTGTGGATTGTCCACTTGCCACACCACTTTCCACGTCACCTGCCACAAGATGTGGATTGTCCACTTGCCACATCACCAGCCACATCACCTGCCACAAGTTGTGGATTGTCCACTTGCCACATCACTTTCCACGTCACCTGCCACGTCACCTGCCACAAGTTGTGGATTGTCCACTTGCCACGTCCCCTGCCACGTCACCTGCCACAAGTGGATTGTCCACTTGCCACATCACTTGCCACATCACCTGCCACAAGCTGTGGATTGTCCACTTGCCACATCACCAGCCAGATCACCTGCCACAAGTTGTGGATTGTCCACTTGCCACGTGACTTGCCACATCACCTGCCACGTCACTTGCCACATCACCTGCCACAAGTTGTGGATTGTCTACTTGCCACGTCACTTGCCACATCACCTGCCACGTCACTTGCCACAAGATGTGGATTGTCCACTTTCCACGTCACCTGCCATGCCACCTGCCACAAGTTGTGGATTGTCCACTTGCCACGTCACCAGCCACATCACCTGCCACAAGTTGTGGATTGTCCACTTGGCACACCACTTTCCACGTCACCTGCCACGTCACCTGCCACAAGATGTGGATTGTCCACTTGCCACGTCACCAGCCACATCACCTGCCACAAGTTGTGGATTGTCCACTTGCCACATCACTTTCCACGTCACCTGCCACGTCACCTGCCACAAGTTGTGGATTGTCCACTTGCCACGTCCCTTGCCACGTCCCCTGCCACGTCACCTGCCACAAGTGGATTGTCCACTTGCCACATCACTTGCCACATCACCTGCCACAAGTTGTGGATTGTCCACTTGCCACGTCACCTGACACAAGTTGTGGATTGTCCACTCGCCACGTCACTTGCCACATCCCCTGCCACAAGTGGATTGTCCACTTGCCACGTCACTTGCCACGCCACCTGCCACAAGTTATGGATTGTCCACTTGCCACGTCACATGCCAGTCACCTGCCACAAGTTGTTGATTTTCCACTTGCCACGTCACCTGCCAGGTCACTTGCCGCGTCACCTGCCAGGTCACTTGCCACGTCACCTGCCACAAGTTGTGGATTGTCCACTTTCCACGTCACTTGCCACTTCACCTGCCACGTCACTTGCCACAAGTTGTGGATTGTCCACTTGCCACATCACTTGCCACCTGCCATGTCACTTGCCACAAGTTGTGGATTGTCCACTTGCCACGTCACTTGCCACCTGCCATGTCACTTGCCACAAGTTGTGGATTGTCCACTTGCAATTGCAATTGTTTAAAATATTTTTCTAATGGTTTTTCATCATTTGCAATCATTTTTGAGATTTTTAATGTAAAAAAAGGTCACCTTTAAAAACGCATATAAACGCAAACGCGGCTAAACGCGGTAGCGGCGTTTTGCCGCGTTTTACCGCGTTTTGCCGTGTTTTGCGTCTGAAACGTGAAATTTTTTGCTTCTGAACGCATTTTTTTGCTTCTGGAAAAACGAGATTAAACGCAACTGCATAAAAACGTAAAAAAACGAGACTGTGTGCATGGACACATAGGATAACATTGAATGAGTTCAGGGGCAGTTGAAAAAACTGTCCAACTGCATCTGAACGCGCGTTTAACTGCGTCTCGTGTGCATGAGGCCTTATTGTAACAGATCGGTGTGACATTTTTATCCACAGCATTATATTGTTTATATTGTGTTGCATTGTGATGTGATTGTATGTTAAGAAAAGAAATTGCTACATGTATCTAAGCAACATGTGAACTAAGGCCGCGTACACACGCGGGGACTGTTCGCCCAACTTTGTTCGTCAAACAGTTTGAGCGGACAGTCCGCTCAAAATTAGCATGGACGGACTTGGCCACACACGACGAACGAACAGTCCGCTGAAACTTGCGCGATGATGTGAACGGCACGTACGACGGGACTAGAAATACGACGTCCTATACACTGCAATGCAACCTTCGCCGTGTAAATCCTTTCTGAGCATGCGCGGAACTTAGTTTGACGAACAAGCCTACACACGGGCGGACTGTCCGCTCAAACCAAGTTTCAGCGGACAGTTTTACGGAATTTCCGAAAAACTTTGTTCGTCAGACTGTCCGCTGAAACTGTCCGCTGAAGCCCACACACGAGCGGACTGTCCGCCGAAACACTGTTCAGCGGACAAAGTTGGGCGAACAGTCCCCGCGTGTGTACGCGGCCTAACAGGTGAGAGGTGTCTATGGATTTTTCTGTGTTCTAAACTGAATTGTTTTTGAGAGGTAAGTAGACATAATAATGTTTATTGGAATAGTATTGCTAAATAGACTGCCAGACATTCACATTTAAGGGCCAAAAAAATTGAATTTTCACACAAATACAAAATAAAAGGACAAGTCAAACAGAAACCAGTTAAAGCAAAGCTAAACTTAAAGCGGTATTAAGCCCAAAACAAAAATGATATATAGTTCACCCTACCAATTCTTAGACATGGTGGCTGCATTTGTTTTATTTTTTATGATTTGTTTGCCTTTATTTTCACCTGGTGATCCAGCCAGTAATTTTCTTTTTAATATCTTCCATAAACAGAGAAAGTTCTCCAGTAAAAGTGGCAGTTAAAGGGTTGACACAAACAATTTATTTCTGACAGGGGTGCTTACAATGATCAGTTTTAAATCTTTTATTTAAAACTATTGCTGTAACTACTTAAGAGTTATCTGGAGTTCAACTTTAATTTGTTAGTCAAGTCCATCTAAATCTGCTAGTCTAACACCAATCTTCCCTTAGATTGGCAATACTGCTGTCCAAGGATGTCTCCATTGTTCCTCCATCTAAAGACCTCCATAGACAGTAAGACCGGGTTCACACTATTGCGAATTGGATTGCAGGTTTCCCCGCATCTAATTTGCATAGCAGGAGATTTTGGCAGGCTCTCTATGGAGCTGATTCACACATCTCCGGAGGGCCTCCGGTGCGAATTGCACAGGAGTCCTGTGCGTCTTTTAGTCTGTTTCAGGTCTGAATTCAGCCCAAATTTCGGGCAGAAATCAGACCTGAAACAGTGAATGGAGACTCCTGCTGTGAGCCGCTGCCATCTCCAGTGTGAACCCAGTGTATTTGTATTCACTAAGCCAGCAGGCCAAGCAAAAGAAAGCTATGAGATTCCTCCATCCACACAAACAAGGAATCCTCTCCATCGGGGACAGAGCGCTATCTGCAGCTTGATGCAATCAAACTATCAACTTCTGCCAAGCAGGGACAGCCACATGCTGAATGAAATTTGGCTGGTCCCTGCTGAACCGTTCCAATTTCAATCTAACTTTGCCCATTCTAATTCGAAAGGAGTTAAAGCAGTAGTAAACTGCAAAGAAAATCTCCCTGCAAATTAATGTCATAATCTGTGGAAAGTGGTTTCAAAGGTGCTTCTGTCAGGAGACGATCACTGCGCATCAATGGACGTTTCCTTCCACCAGTGGGATGTGGTCATCCAATGGATTTCTGCAAAAAGTTATGAGGAGAAAAAAAGACTCCAATAGTGCAGAGATACCTTTGACTAATTTATTCAAAAAAGGTACCAACAGGTTCACAATGCATAAAGTTAATTAGGTTGACGTAAATTCTGGCCAAAGGCTTAACCACTGACGCCATTTGCTGCCTCCGTGGAACGCACACTACATGAGCAGCGATTGCGGAAGTCTTTTTTGAGAGTTTGCTTTCATCCTTCATTTTGTAAGTAGTGCCTTAGCGCAAGATATTCATACAGTTTAATGGTGAGTGTGGTCTCCTAAGGGGTATACACTTTATGCACTTATATTAACTTTGGACTTATTTAAATGATATATGGCCATTATTAGAAATGTTATTATCTATCCATTTATGTCATTTGTTCACTTATTTTCACATGTGTGTTACACTTTTGTATTTGCTAGTGAGGAGAGGAGAGCAGATCGCTGCAGCCGGCCGGTGATTAGTGAGTATGAGCTGTTTTTACAGCTTTTTACACACTGTTCACCGGCCCAGTGTCCCCACACAATGTAAACACACACAGCGTACCCTAAATAGTGTCCCCCAAACACTGTCCCCACACACCTATCCCCACATATGTAACACTAAAATCATATGTCCCAATGATCATCTGCGCACATATGTCAGTGATCATTGTGTACATATGTCAGTGATCATCTGCGTACATATGTCAGTGATCATCTGCGTACATATGTCAGTGATCATTGTGTACATATGTCAGTGATCATCTGCGCACATATGTCAGTGATCATTGTGTACATATGTCAGTGATCATCTGCGTACATATGTCAGTGATCATCTGCGTACATATGTCAGTGATCATCTGCACACATATGTCAGTGATCATCTGCGCACATATGTCAGTGATCATCTGCGTACATATGTCAGTGATCATCTGCACACATATGTCAGTGATCATCTGCGCACATATGTCAGTGATCATTGTGTACATATGTCAGTGATCATTGCGTACATATGTCAGTGATCATCTGCGCACATATGTCAGTGATCATTGTGTACATATGTCAGTGATCACCTGCGCACATATGTCAGTGATCATTGTGTACATATGTCAGTGATCATTGTGTACATATGTCAGTGATCATTGTGTACATATGTTAGTGATCATCTGCGCACATATGTCAGTGATCATTGTGTACATATGTCAGTGATCATTGCGTACATATGTCAGTGATCATTGTGTACATATGTCAGTGATCATTGCGTACATATGTCAGTGATCATTGCGTACATATGTCCGTAATCACACAAACCAATTATTATACACTTAACTGGATTTTTTTTACCAAAGACATATAGCAGACTACATTTTGGCTTAAATTTATGACAAAATTTGATTTTAAAATAATGAAAATATAATTTTTTTCGCTTATATCGCAAAAATAAAAAATTGATTTGTGAATAAATACCACCAAAAAGAAAGCTCTATTTGTGTGAACAAAACGATAAAAAATTTATTTGGGCACAGTGTTACATGACTGTGCAATTCTTATTGAAAGTGCAAGAGCGCTAAAAGCTGAAAATTGGTCTGGGAAGGAAAGGGGTGAAAGTGCCCAGTATTGAAGTGGTTAATGCAGCTCTGTAATCCTTAGAACATTATTAAACATATTTTTAAATGCAAGGCTTTAACCCAGGATCAGTCTCTTACAGCAGAGCTAGAGTGTCAGAGGAGAAACAATACAAGGTGCCAATCAGGTGCTGTTGAGGAACATGCTGATAGGAGCTGAAAGCTGAGTGACAGAGAGATGCGCTCATCTATGTATTGCTTCTCCTTTCAATGTCCAGTCATGGGCTGAGGTGGGTCTAAGATGACATGGGCTCAGAGGAATGGGTTGAATGATGCTGGCCATGAGAATAATTACATCTAGTGGAAGAAATAAAGTACTGCAGAATAACTCTCTGTATTGAAAATGAATATTGAAGCAAAAGCTGGTTTTGTTATTTTATCTTCAATGGCCTATTCTTTTTTTTTACCTTTTGACAGGAGTTCTACTTGATGTGGTGTCAAAGAAATCTGACTGATTTATTCAAATTGTCTTCTATGCAGACAGGGGAAGTATTAAACACCAGGCATGTGACACTGTCACTTACTCTAGGCGACATGCAGCAGGTCCCTGCACTTGACATCTCAAGCTAACTCATTATGGTCAGACTGCAGGCATTACTGAAATATTGACCAACAAATATATCTATGACAAAACCTAGTTAATCTGTGGCCAAGCTTTGGACATCTAGGTATTAATATATACCTAAAGTGACATTAACAAAATCTTTATTCTCCAAAAAACTTCCAAACACATCCACTACTTAAAGTGGTGCTCAACCCAGAAGGGGAAGCTCCGATTGTCTGCTGCCTCCTCCCCTCCTCCCCTCCTCCCCTGTCACACTGGGCACCTTTTGGGGGGTAGAGGGTACTGGGCAAGGCTTCACTGCCAGGACGCCTTTTTCAAGATGGCGGCACCAGCACCCGATAGCCAATTCAAGAATCAGCTTGGGTGAGGATGCCTGGACAGGTAAGTGCCCTAATATTAAAAGTCAGCAGCTACAGTAGTTGAAGCTGCTGACTTTGAATTTTTTGAGGGGAAGCCTGGAGATACTCTGTGATGGCTCTGTAATATATTTTTCATGAAATTATTACTGTTACTGACTTTTCTGTCTCCTTGTAACATCTTTAATGAGCTCCAGAAACTCTAATTTCCCCCTCACTTCTGTTTGTTTGGAACAAGAAGTGCATGTTACTTGGGGTCAAGCGCACTACAGACTACACATCCCATAGTTCTTAGTCCCTAGCCCAGATAGCAAGTAAGCAAGAAGGGGTAGATATGTTCCTACACACAGTACAACCATTGAGAACAAACGTTGCCAAACTTCAACAGGAAGGTGGATCACAGCAGCAAAAAAAAAACAGTTTGGAGGGGGCTGAAGAGAAGGTGTATTTTTGAGTTAGGAATAAGTACTTGAATAGAATTTTTCATTTTAAACCCTAGTTTATTGTCACGTTAACAAGCAGTAAATGAGCTTTTGAAACAAGTCCTCTCTGATCTCTATTGCTGCAGACACTGGAGAAATTCATCTTCAAACATTACAGTCTTCCATGTGGGTTCTCAGCACTCACTCTGTGCGCCGCTCTTCCAATGAACTACTACTACTAATTTACTACTACTTCTCTGTGTTTAGAAATTAGAATGCTGAAAGTTTACTAAGCCCTTGTACACACGGTCATTCTGACAACCAAATCCGTTGGATTTTGTCCGACGGATTTTGTCCGAAACTCTTGCATACACACGGTCGGACAAAGTTGTCACAAAATCCGAATGTACATAACGTGATGACGTTATTTCATTAGGACGGGACTACGTTCAGGCTAGTAGCCAATAGCTTTGGTCTAGGAATTTGATCTGAGCATGCGTGGCACTTTGTCCGTCGGAGTAGGCTACACATGATCAGAGTATGTCCGATTTTTGTCGGAAAATTTTACGGACAAGTTGAAAACTTGGTCTGTCAGATACTCCGACGGAAACAGTCCGATGGAGACCACACACAACCGGATTATCCGACAAAACAGTCCGAATAGACATATTCCGTCTGACTCTCCGACCGTGTGTACAAGGGCTAAGAGGTGAGAGCAGAATGAGCTAAGCTGCCGAGAATGAAAGAGAAAGTGCGTCTGCAGAACATTTTGAAGATGAATTACTCCACAGTGCATACAGGTCCAGAGGTCAGGAAGGGTTTGTTTTAAAGCTCATTTATGGCTTTTTTACAATGTGTAACCATTTGAATATATATAGCCAAGCAACCGTTGTACTTGAAAAAGTCCTCTGTGAGCTTTGTTTTGTAATCACCTTGGGTGTCTTAGTGGCCAAACACCAGCGCTGTTATGTGAGAGGAAGGGAAGTAATCAAATGCTCCTCCATATCCAGATGTACTCGATTTTTCTATTCTTTCCAGAGGCTGATAAACACAGTGGCAAGAAAGTAAGGAAAAGGTAAGTATAACCCCCTGCAGAATCCAGCATTAAAGTGAACCTGTTGCTGTGCCCTGAATAGAAGCAAGCAGACCCAAAAGCCATTTCTGTGGTAAAAGCTAGACAATGAAAGCAAGCACTTTATTGGTTTCTATGACTAACATCTGTTATGTTGAGTGTTTTTACATCAGTTCTGTGCCTCAGAAATACATTACAGTTTCAACTATATTTGTACATTTGTCATGGAAACCAATTTCCTTGACTTTCTGTATGTCTAAACAAGCTCTTCAATGGCATGACTTTATCTCATTACAAGAAGCTAAAATGTTCCTGTGTGACATCAAACTCGAGCTTTAACTCTGCATAGTCAGGTTCTGAAAATGGTGGATCATAATAGGGGTAATAATATGGGCAGAAGTCCAAGGTGCACGACCCTGAGGGTGCTCAGACTTTGGACATTCAAAATCAATTGTCTACATCAGTCCTTCCAGAAAAGGGAAGAAAGCTGGAGAGTAGTGTATGTCCCAAATAACTTGCAATTACTTTGTATTGGTTCAATGGTTGAGGTTCATTATTGGTTATTATAATAATGGTTATTGATTCACTATTGGTTCAATGAGCGCAGGAAGTGTTTGCGATTTCTAGCATTTCTTGCAATTATCTAGCCATTGGCAATGGCCAAGGGAGCCACAATAATCACCTCTGGCAGTCAGGGGTAACTATTATCCCATCTGCACCTAAACAGGCCCAATTAAAATGCCACAAATACACTGAAGTGACTGCCAGGCTACAATGACAAGTGCCAATGGTCATGTAACTTGTTTGTGTATGAGCAGATATTTCCGTGGCTGTTGTTCTTGGAGAGATATTTGTCCCTCTATTCTGTGATATAGCTCATGTAAACATGTCCCAAGAGACATATGTCACACTGATTTAATGGCTTTAATACATTGGGGGAGATTTACTAAAACCGATGCACACATAATCTGGTGCAGCTCAGCATAGTAACCAATCAGCTTCCAGGTTTTATTGATAAAACCTACAGTAATTGAACAAGCTGAAGTTAGAAGCTGATTGGTTACTATGCGCAGCTGCCCAGATTCTGCGTGCACTGGTTTTAGTAAATCTGCCCCCTCTGTGCCACTGACCTAGTTCAAGGGTTCTGACTTTACTGGCTGCATTCTTTTTCTGGTATTATGGGTTGAATGACTCATAAATTATTAATGTCACAGACTGCCAAGGGATTTGAAGTTTCAGAAGAAAGCTAACAATGGCAGCCTATAAGGATCTTCTAGTACAGTTTCCTACAGGTCAAAACAACAGGTTCTCAAAGTGCTGGTTGACTATGTACGTTTGTTAAACTGGAAAACTGAGTGATCTATGTCTTTTACAGTTTATCTTTGTATTACCTGCAATCCATAAATAAAGAATTAAAAAAAAAAAAAAAACAACAGGTTCACCTTAATGCAGAAATTTTCAGGAGCATATACTTACCAATGGCAGACCATAATGCAGCCCCCCATCCATGCGCCTGGCCCCCTAATCTACATGGGGTGCGCCGGACCCATGGATGCCGTCACTTTTCCACCCTTGTTACTCTGTTCAGCTTCTAGAGTGAAAGCAAAGCCTTGAGTGAGCCACAGGTCACTGCCATCGTAGCATACCTGGGGCTATGGATCTCCTTGTGTCAGCACTGATTGGCCCAGCAGTGTCCCATGGAGTGAACCACATGCTCCTCTTTACCCCGCGTACTAGGTATTTCCTTTGGCTAACACTGCTGAATGGAGTGGCTGGAGAGTAGAAGAAAGGTATTTGTTGTTGTGGTTTCTTTGCCCTGAATGGACTAATGAGTTTTATAATAGGTAAGGTTGATTAAAAACACAAATTCATCTGTTTGAAATGATTTAATGATTTACAATCTTGAGTATCTATAGAAAGGCACTACAAAACGGTGCAACTGAGATGTAACCATTGTAAGATTGGGGTGATTAGACTCAAGCGGTAATTGCGTTTTCAAAGAGTGTGCGCCAGTAAAAAACTGTATTTTTTAAGTGCGTTGTAGCACACTTTTATTTAACCACTTAAGGACTGGGCTTCTTTTTTAGATGTGTTGTTTACAAGTTAAAAGCAGTTTTTTTTCCCTAGAAAATTACTTAGAACCAACAAACATTATACATTTTTTTTCTAACACCCTAGAGAATAAAATAGCGGTTGTTGCAATACTCTCTGTCACGCTATATTTGCACAGCGGTCTTACAAGCGCATTTTTTTTTTTTTTAAATACACTTTTTTGAATTAAAAAAATAAGACAAAGTTTGCCCAATTTTTTTTATATTGTGAAAGATAATGTTACGCCAAGTAAATTGATACCCAAAATGTCACACTTCAAAATTGCGGCCGCTCGTGGAATGGAAACAAACCTTTACCCTTAAAAATCTCCATAGGCGACATTTAGAAAATTCTACAGGTTGCATGTTTTCCTTGAAGTCAAGCTCTCTCATAGCTTATTCCCGATAAGCTCCTTGCTACTCTGTTTCAGACTAAATATGTCTCCTGAAAACATGCCCGCTGTGGTTGCGCCATGAAGCCTCTCTGACTCCTGTAGAGGATTGGCTCCTCTTGACCCCTATACACAGACCTCCTGTCTGCTTCCATCCTACCTAGACTGCCTGATGCACACAGCATCTCACATGGCTCCCCTCAGACACAGTGACCTCCCTTAGGAGGGTCTGGTCCTGAGCTCTAATTCTGGGTATATTATAAAGCCAGCCCAAACCTGGACCATAAGCATGCCTGGTGCTCCAAGAATCTGGTGTAAACGACCCAACATCTGAGTAGCACGGTGTCACCCCACTACACCATGAGCAGGGGAGGCAGTTGTATTATGATGAAGATGAACTTCCGTTTGAAATCCCTCTTCAAACAGATATGTGGGAGACGCCATATTACCTCCAGGAAAGACAATACTGAAAACGTGATTCACCTCGGATTGCAAGTCAGCAGCTAGGCCCATGTGAAAGAGGTCTAAAGGAGTAAAAAATCTTCACACTAATTTTCAAATATTCACTTTTTATTATCAAATGATGTGAAACATAAATTTATTTATGTTGGCTTGGGCATAACTGATATGTCCAGCCTTAATAAACTCACAGCTGCAGTGGCAGGCAGGATCATAGTAAATAATATTAGGATGATTAGCAGAAAGACATCAAGGAACATCTAATCCATGATGTCCTCTGCAGAGTGTGAACCCAAAAGTGCTTGGCTTTCAGGTCCAGAGCTGTCAAAATCCCTGCTGCACATCCGGGTAAAGAGCGGAGCATGCACAGTCTGTGACTGAACAGCCAAAGTAGAGAGTGGGGAGACATCGGAGGTCTAAAGCCCTTGTACACACGGTCGGACATTCCGATGGAAAATGTCCGATCTGGACCGTGTTGTCGGATAATCCGACCGTGTGTGCGCTCCATCGGACTGTTTCTGTCGGAATATCCGACCGACAAAGAGCCGGGCTATAAAATGTTCCCACAACATGATCCGATCGGACTTTGTCCGATTGTTTGTAGAGAATTCCGATCGGACAAAGTGCCACGCATGCTCAGATCAAATTCCTAGACCAAAGCTATTGGCTACTAGCCTGAACGTAGTCCTGTCGTAACTAAATAACGTCATCACGTTACGAACGATTGGATTTTCCGACAACTTTGTCCAGCCGTGTGTATGCAACACCAGTTTCAGACAAAATCCGAAGGATTTTGTTGTCGGAATGTCCGACCGTGTGTACAAGGGCTAATAGACCCCTGATGTCTCCCTAAAGATTACCTGTCACCTGCCCAATGCTATGACATATCCTCCTTGTGATAAAAACAAAGTTAAAGAGGGAGTCCACCTACAAAAAAATTATTAAAAGCCCAGCAGCTACAAATACTGCAGCTGCTGACTTTTAATAAATGGACACTTACCTGTCCCAGGGTCCAGCGATGTCAGCAGCCAAAGCCGAGCAAACCGCCATTCTCATTGAGGGAATCAGAAAGTGAAGCGTTGTGAGTGGTCCCCGCTATCTCCTGGGACCTGTGTGTTTCGAAGGAGACAGGGGGCGGGGAGTGAGTCTATTCCCGGAAGTGGGTGCAGATACCTGTATTATACAGGTATCTGCACCCCCCTCCCCCCTGAAAGGTGCCAATTGTGGCACTGGAGGGGGGGATCCGATGAGCGGAAGTTCCACTTTTGGGTGGAACTCCGCTTTAAGTAAAAAAAAAAAAGTGTTAAAAAATGTAAGTATATTAAAAAAGAGAAATAAAAAATAAAGTCACCTCCGTTGCCCCGTACACACACATTTGATCATTTTGAGTGCCATCATTTATTGCTGTTTTGTGGACACAGTTTTAAGGCTTAATATATTATTTATCTATTTACTACACACATCCTCATCTTTTATTTTGTACAAAAGAAATGGGGATTATATTGTGCTTGTGAACACGAAAAAATTCACTTTACTAAAAATATGGATTTAATA
The DNA here is from genome assembly GCF_037356315.1 of Lithobates pipiens. NCBI lineage: Eukaryota > Metazoa > Chordata > Amphibia > Anura > Ranidae > Lithobates > Lithobates pipiens. The sequence continues at coordinate 584,846,321 of NW_027507748.1, read as the reverse complement.
AACAGTTGCACAATTATTACGTGACTTAAAAATCTTCAAGTACCATCTTATTCTATAGGGCTTTTTCTTTCAGAAAATGTATAATATTTTGGAGGGGTTAAAGTGGAAGTGAAAAACTGCGAGCAGGCGGCTCTTTATTGCAGAAGAGACATGATTTGTCTCTTTTGCAATAGCAATCACTTACCTGCCTCACCTGTTCACAGTCTTCTATTGAACGTACATGAAGCTGCACATGTTGTGCCGGAATGACTGACTCCCGTATGCTGTATGATGTCATTCCGCCACTGGGCAATTAAGAGGCTGAAAACTGGGCACCCTGAAGTAGTCAGAGAGAAGAAGACAGTGGCAGGTGAGGGATGTAATCTCCCCATCGCTGGAATGTGGAGATGAGAATTTTTGAGGGTTTAGGTCAGCTTAAAGTAATTTTCTTGCTAAAAATGCACATTTGAACATGTGTGTGTAAAATTAAATAAAAGCTTTTGGTGAGTTATTTAAAAAGTGCCCACAATTTACACAGCACTTTACATACTTTACATTCACGTCAATCCATGCCCTCAGGGAGTTTACAATCTAATGTCCCTTTATCACATCACATGCATAATACACATATTGGGGCCAATTTAGATAGGAGCCAATTAACCTACCAGCATGTCTTTGATGTGTGGGATGAAACTGGAGTGCCCGGAGGAAGCCCAGCCAGGGAGAACATGCAAATATCACACAGATGGTGTCCTGACCGAGACCTCTGGCAGGCAGAAGTGCTAAACACTAAGCTTCTGTAGTTAGTCTTTTCATCTACACATGATTGCATAATTGAAGTGAAATTTAACACAATTTACTGTATGAACATTCTCAACTCCTTTAGTAAAGTAGACCAGTACTGCAAATGTTGAGGGCTAGGGAGCTTCATCCATAAAGGTATACACTCACTGGCCACTTTATTAGGTACACCTTGGTAGTCCAGGTTGGACCCCTATTGTCCTCAGAACTGCCTTAAAGTGGTTGTTAAGCCACTCTAACCTGTATACACCATCAGCACTGCCTCCTATTGCAGTGCCCCCCTCTGTGTGTGATTTCTAAAAATAAATTCTGCAAATACCTAATTTCACAGCCAAGATTGCGATCACATGACTGACCGGCTTTCTCCTTTCCTCCTCAGAGATGCAGCGGGCGGGGCTGAGATTCCTCTGCTGATGTCAGTCTGGAGGGGAGGAGGAGAGAGCTGGCTGGTCATGTGATTGCAATCTCGGCTCTTAAATTAGGTATTTATAGCATTTATAAACAAGGTGTTGGAAACATTCCTTTAATATCCACCACACTGTTACACCACCACCAGCCTGAACCGTTGATATAAAGCAGGATGGATCCATGCTTTCATGTTGTTTACGCCAAAATCTGACACTACCATCTGAATGTTGCAGCTGAAATCGAGACTCATCAGACCAGGCAATGTTTTTCCAATTTTCTATTGTCCAATTTTGGTAAGCCTGTGCAAATTATAGCCTCAGTTTCTTAGCTGACAGGAGTGGCACCTGGTGTGGTCTTCTGCTGCTGTAGTCCATCTTCTTCAAGGTTCAATGTGTTGTGCATTCAGAGATGGTATTCTGCATACCTTGGTTGTAACGAGTGGTTATTTGAGTTACTGTTACTTTTCTATTATGTAGAACCAGTCTGCCCATTCTCCTTGGACCTCTGACATCAACCAGGCATTTTTGTCCACACAACTGCCGCTCACTCAATATTTTCTCTTTTTTAGACCATTCTCTGTAAACCCTAGAGATGGTTGTGTGTGAAAATCCCAGTAGGGATACTCAGGCCAGCATCCATGCCACATTCAAGGTCACTTAAATCCCCTTCCTTCCCTATTCTGATGCTTTGTTTGAAATTCAGCAAATTGTCACCACGTCTAGATGCCTAAATGCACTGAGTTGCTGCCACGTGATTGGCTGATTAACAATTTGTGTTACCAAGCAATTGAACAGGTGTACCTAATAAAGTGGCCGGTGAATGTATATGATATACTGTATCTTGGATAATATATTTTTGTAGAGGAAGCAGATTATTTATATAGAGGAGAATAGTGCTGTATACAGAACAATAACATGACATACAGTATAGCAGCTTTTCTCAACCTTTTCAACACAGAGGAACCCTTGAAAAAACTTTCCAGTCTCAGGAAACCCTTGCTAAAAATTACTATATTTATAACTCATGATACATGAGTGTGATGGTCAGTGGAAAGAATACTGCTTAAGTCTCGTACACACGATCAACTTTTCCGAGGGGAAATGTGTGATGACAGGCTGTTGGCGGAAAATCAGATTGTTTGTATGCTCCATTGGACAATTGTTGTCAGATTTTCCATGGACAAATGTTGGATAGCAGGTTTTAAAATATTCCGTGGACAAATGTGTTGTCGGATTTTCCTATCGTGTGTACACAAGTCCATTGGACAAAAGTCCAAAGTACAAACACGCATGCTCGGAAACAAGGACGAGTCTAGAAGCGCTCGGTCTTATAAACTAGCGTTCGTAATGGAGAATTAACATTCATGACGTGGCAAACTATGAAGTTTCGAAAATGCAGCGCACGTTCTCTTCTTCTATAATGGGATAATAATGAAGCTGCTGTGCTGGTGATACTGATGGAGTTATTGAAAACTAATTTTCAAAGGCTTTTTTTTTCTAGGGATAATAAGAATAATATTATTCTGCATTATTTTTTTTGGGCAAGTTACCACAACACCATAGCCAAGTACTATTCTCCACAATTTTTTAATTGTGCATTAAAAAAAGAAAACAAATAAAATTATACATGCTATCTGCCAATAGATCTTAACCAAAAAGTGCATTCTATGCATCCAAAAATATAGAAAATATAAAAAATCAAATCATTATTATCGAACCAAAAAATAAAATAAAAGCCTCATGCATGTGTCCTGCCTCTTAATATCGGGGGTCAACAATGCCAAGAGTTGGTGAAAGCAGGGGTCCGTCATCCGAAGATAATTCCGAAAATCATCTGGATTATTCTCCTGGAGCTCCCGCAGCAAAGGCATATGACATAATCAGTCACGATTAATAAATCAACCAATTTTTGGTCCAAGAACTCCTCCTCCTGTTCCTGGACTGGACTTGGGTCAAAGCAATAACTTCAAGGCCAATAAAAAATAACACGTTATCTCCTCTGATTCCGCAACATGTCTGGTTGATGAACGGCCATTCAGAAACTAACTGAAAAGCACGAAATGAAAAACGCAAACTGAAAAGCGCTAAATGCAAAGCATGAATCAACACTTACCAAACTTCTACTAACACTAGCAATTAGCAGAAGGAGCCCAAAGGGTGGCGCTAAAGAGCAGAAAAAACACGTAGTACGTCACTATGTTCATGTTTGTTGGCCGACAATTCCTTGCCGCTTGTATGCAAGACAAAATCCAGGTACATGCCTTCGGACAAAAATTTGAGGTTTAGTCTGCAGAAAATCCGATCGTGTGTACGAGGCTTTACACTTTTGGTCATTGGGAAGAATTACAGGTAGCTGTCAATGGGAACGTATGCGAGGGGCAGAAATTGCTCATTGCTCGAGGAACCCCTAGGAATCTCTGGAGGAACCCTACTTGAGAAATCTTGTGGTACAGTATGGTGACATATTGTGGTTTAGTATAGTTAAATTGTGGTATAAATAAGAAGACAAAGGAAGATGTCTTTGTTAGACAGTAGTAAACGTATCTCATTAAGCTCACCAATATAATATATTAAACTGTCAAGATGACGTACAGACTCGTTAGTAGTGATACAGATTATAAATAATGGAAACAGTGTTTAAATGTTTGCATTTGGTGGAATCCTAAAACATAGCTGCATTAGTGATGAATAACTGTGTTGTGCAAAAATGATGGAATTTAATCATGGGAAAGCTTTGTATAATCCAGATTTCACTGGATCTGTCTTTGTAAACCTGTCGCATTAAGTGTATTTGGTGATCTGTGAGTAAGGAGTGATTTGTTTGTGTGGTTTATGGAGGCACTATCCCCTGTGGGATGCGCTGTCTCCTGCGCTTGTTTCCTGTAGGTCACATGATTGCCTAACAGCGAGTGTATGGGGGTATTATGGGAGTTACCAGGGAGATGCATCCTAGCAGCAGTGCATGAAGTCAGAGCTAAAGATAGCACTGACAGCACCAAGAAAGAGATGTGTACTATGTGTGTGTTTAACGGTGTGTTACTATCTGTGCTTAGATCCCTGGATGTGGCTGTGCTTTGTGTAGTGGATTTTAATATTACATCATACCGACGGCCGATGTGTTATTGTGTGGCATTCTACTTTTATGTAAATGCTTTGATTATGCACACCACAGTGATAATTGAAAGAAATATTGAGGACAACAATGGTTGGAACTAATTATTCTTGGATAAAAACACTGAAGACGTCATCTACGCAGGAATTAGTATGTTTGCAAAATACACATGAGATGGTTTGGTTAATATTGAAATGATGCTTGCACCTAATTGTACATTGGGTGCAATTGTTCTGTTATCATAAGATGGCAAAATAGACATGTCAAGATCAATCATACAATGGTAAAAAAAAATGGTAAAAATTCTAGTACCATATATTCCAGTCTCTTTTGAAAATCATTGTACTTTATGTGTGACTCAAAATTGAACAAATCTTAAAACCACTATCTTAAATTTTGAGATAACCTTAGAATGCATTAGGTAAATTAGCGCACATACAAGCAGAATGCACTTGTTATCTAATACACAGTTCATTGCACACATCCATGCGTCCGACCCCCTAATCTTCATGCAGAGTGCGGGACGTATGGATTTCCGGGGGGCAATGGGTTTTAAAGCATGTGATTAGAGCCAGAGGCTCTAACAGGCTTCAAAAAAGGGTTGGCACCTGGTGCAGAGCACTGCGCTCCGAGCCCACCCAGTTGTGTCAGAATAGCGAATGAATATTCGCTATTTTCATGCTGATTCTCCTCCCGGCCAATCAGGAAGGGTGTCTGAGACCAGTTTCCCAATTGGACTAAAGGAGAAATGTTTTGATTGGCCACCGAGGAGGAGGGAGGAGATGAAAGCTGCCTTGATGGCTGCAGAGGTGAGCAGGGGAAGCCGCACGTGATGCCGAGGAGGAGAGCAGGGAAAGTAGAAGCCGCTGCCCGTTGCCCGGATGAAAGGCGATGCCCGCCATAGATGGGGTAAGTGGACCAGACCGGGGGGGTGGGTTAGTGTTTGCCACCCCCCCAAAAAATGTTACCACCAACCGCCACTGGTACACATGAAAAATCATGAATAAATCCCTCAGAATACCAAGTGCATGGACCATCCACTTGGTCCCCTGGGGGATTTAACCACACACTGTAGCTTTACTACTACAGTGCAGGTCAGCTGCACAGAATCACACATACATATATATATATATATATATATATATATATATATATATATATATATATATATATATACATGATTTTGCTCTTCCAGATAGGGGGTGCGCTGCTTGTGCTGTAATTAGTCACAGCACAAGCCAATCAGAGTGTTCCAGCCAATGGATGTCCGCTGACACCCACTGTTCGGCGAGCAGGAAAACAGGACAAGCTCTATATAGCGCAAAAAATGAAAAATCCAGTGGTGATCAAATACCACCAAAAGCTCTAATTGTGGGGAAAAAAACTCATATAAAATGTAAATTATGTACAGCATTGCATGACTGCGCAATTGTCAGTTAAAGTAACGTAGTGCCATAGAGCAAAAAAATTGCATGGTCATGAAGAGGGGTAAATCTTCTGGAGGTAAAAATGTTGTGTTTAATGGGGTGGCAATAGGGCGGTGTGTACACCAGTCACCAGTGTACGCCTGTATCCATCTAGGTTAATGGGAGGAGAGGGGAGATTTCACTTGAGATATGTTCGGTATACACTTTGCTTTGTGGTTGAGGGATGCAGAGGGATGTGGTGGCATGCAGAAGGCATGTTCCCCAGTTGGAAAGGTCTGTGAGAGAATAACATTAAAATGAGAGCAATATTCACATGACCTATAATTGGATTTTGGAGCTGACTTGAAATCTCGATTTGGAAATTTGCATGGAGGGGAATGAGATGTATCCAAAAACATTCAGAAAGCCTATGGGGAACTCCACGACAAAATGTAAAAACTCATACCAGATCCTTATCCGAGCACGCAGGATGCAAGGAGCATAACAGATCACATGCCCTCAACATGGGGGGGTGCTTTGGGGCAGCTCGCCGCACTGCTGGATCCCGGAAAAAATAGCAAAGGGGCAGAGTCACCCAATGACATCAGCGAGTGACCCCGCCCCCCTTGTGGCATCATCAACCAGGGCATGCTGGGTCGATGACATCACAAGAGGCAGGGTCCCCTGCTGACGTCACCAGGTGACTCTGCCCCTTGGTTATTTAAGAAATATCAGAGCAGGCAGTTTTTTTTTGGGGGGGGGGGGGGTTGACAACCGATGACAACTGATCTACAATTTTTTTATCTTTAAAATAATGAAATGGTCAAAAACTGGTGTTGTGTCTTTACTCACTTTTTACCCTTTTTGGATGAATGAGTAGGGGTACCACTTACAAAAACCATCACAAACACATACTGACATTACACACACACACAGAAACCATGACACTCAAACAATGGAAATTACTTTCTCGAGACAGGGGTACTTAAGAAATTTTTTTAGACCTGCAGGGGTACTTCACCATAAAAGGTTGAGATCTATAAGTCATGATACATGAGTGTAATGGTCAGTGGGAAGAATGCTCCTTGCACTTGTGGTCATTGAGAAGAATTACTCCCTTACAGCTAAGGATGAGCTCCGGCGTATTCATACACCCCACGTGCAGAGCCCGCCAGGAATTCGGCACTGTGCTGTGCTAATCACAGGCAGTGAGACATTGTCCCCATGCGCGGCTGCAGAGATCGGGGAAATGTCTCACTGCCTGTGATTAGCACAGCGCAGTGCCGACTTCCTGGCGGGCTCTGCATGTGGGGTGTGCAAACACGCCGGAGCTCATCCTTACTTACAGCTAGATTAAAAGATCAATTGTGTCAGTGGGAACTCATCTGAAAAGCAGAAATGGCTCATTGCTCAAGGAATCTCTAGCAACCTCTGGAGGAACCCTAGAGTTCCATGGAACCCTGGTTGAGAAACCCTGGTCTACAGTGTCAAAAATATGCAGCACCAATCAGGCAGTATCAGCGCTTGAGCAAAAATTGTCCTGCAATCGAAGTGAGTGAATCAAAGGAATTATCAGCGTGTCCCTCCCCATAAAAAGATTTGACAAGGTTTTAGAAGAGCATATGCCTCTGACAGAGTAGAGTAAAGTAAGGACGGTGAGGAAAAGTGTGGGATTGTTACTACTACATACAACACATAATGGAATAATGTAAAGGAGATTTTAAAAAATCAGCTTCTAGACTCTGTGGTAGTTGGCAAAGTAGGACCATAACATCAAGGCGAGGAATACATTTACAGTATCTTTTGTTAGGGAGTAAATGCCAACCATCGGGAAAGAAACGTTGCAGAATAAAAGGGATGATTATATGTGGCAGTTGCTCCATATGTAAGCTTGTTGAAGTAGGGGAAGATTTCTCAAATTATTATGATTCTAAGCCGTATAGTATAGTACCGCCTAATAAAGTGTTGAACAACTAGAGTAGTGTTTGAAATAATTTGTCCCCGCAATGTAAAATATATTGTGAAGATGAAAGGGCAGGTAAGAATTAAGATTATGGAGCATTTGAGAGATGTATGTTCAGGTAGTGATAAGAGTCCAGTGGCCTAACCTTTTACATCAAGTGATAATAAATCCTCTAATGGGTAAAAGGAGTTTATCAACTTGAAATAAATCCCACAGAGGTGACTTTGACCATATCTTCTTAAAAAGAAAAAGCTCCTGGACTTACAAGGGTTCAACCTTGTAACCAAAATGTTTGAATCGTGAGCTGAAATTGGAAATCTTTCCACAATAGGAATGTGGGTAATCTATGGTTTGTACGTTAATATAAGAGTAGAATGATGGAGAAAGTGTGTCATAGTAATAATCAATAGATGCAAGATGTTAGGCTCTTCCTTTTAGCCATTAAAGCTAATCTTCACTGCATCTGAGCACCACAAATCAAAAGCACTATTTAATTTATTTTTAATAATCAAAACATGCTTCCCCCATCCATCCATGTCTCCATGCATTATTATGTTGAGAAATGCCTTAGAAAAACATTGATCTAGTATTTCTGGCCAAGGCCATCTTGAGTAAGGGCAAACGATTCATGTAGCATTTACTTCCTGGAATCCATCTGCCCTTAGCTCAAGCGTGCAGGAGAGTATGCTTAGCTGAGAAAGCCCCTCCTCCTCTCCTAAAGTCTCCTGGCATATTTATAATTTTCCTAGTCAAGAAACCAGGAAGTAATTGAAGAAATGTAAAAAAAAACTTACTACAAGTAAATATGATATACTTTTCTATCTACAGTATTTACTAATATTTACTAAATAGCAGTATGAGGATTAAAAGTAATCAATGTTGACTGGGAGAGTGAAGTTCCACTAATTAGATGAAAAGAAGGGACTTTAAGCATGCACAGTAGCACACCTGATGAAGCATACTGTGTGAGCGAAACATGCTGGTGTGATGCAGCGGCCCAAGTACCCCATACCATGTGGTTTATGGCCGGATGATACAGCAAACGCAGCTTGTTAGAAATGGAAACTCTTGCAAAAGAAGGTGGATAAAGTGGGCTACATCTACATAGCATACTATGAGAGTGGAAGTTTGCGAAGATATATGTTTAAACTTTGTATTTGGTGATACCTGAACTTACATGGAACTTAGGGGGAGAAGCAAGCTTTTTATAAGGCTAAGCAACTGGCAGAAATAAGGCTGGGGAACCCCAGTGTATTATTCTTTATCAATAACAAGGTGACGTGAAAGCACCCTTTGGGGTTAGATGAGGAACAGCTGCACCATCCTGGATTTTACATTCATTAAGTGCAAAGAGGAGTTTATCCCCTTGGGCAATTATTCATGAATGAACAAGTGACCTTCACTATAATGTAAAGGAGACTTCTCAAGCTGTCTGCGCTGGTTCAATGTGGGCTTAGCTCAGATTTTAGATGACAGATATGTTGTTTTTATGGTCGTGGTACATGTTGCATTTGTATTTGGTAAGATAATTGTGAATCTATGTATCTAGTTTGTATAACAGAGGTTACAGAGTGCAACGTGCTTCTGTTCTTGCCTTTTGAAATTATACAGACTAAAAATGACTTCAACAAATCAAATCAACATCACAACATTTATTGGCTACATTGGAGAGCCTGTTATAGTATATGGACAGATCACGTTGTGACGTGGCCACGCTAGATATGAGAATCACCACCATCATTGTTTGGGGCATGTACCTGCCAGTGGTGGGACAGAACCATCAGGGACAATATTAAACTGTAGAATGCAAAGTAATTAAAAGATATTATCTCCATACCAAAGTCCTACCACATTGCAGATATTGATAGAACAATCATTCTTAAACTTGACAACGAACAGTTATTTAGGGCTCTGGCTGTTCTTGTATAAAAACAAAAAAGTAAAAATAATCAAAAAAAAAGAATTGGTCGTGTCCTGTGCTGAACCTTTGCAGAAGCAGAGGATCGAAACGCAGTCTGGATGCATCCCAGATGATTTTCTGCATGCAAGTTTTTGATGTGTTCCAGTGCATTTTTGATGTGTTTTTGATTCAGTCCAGTACATTTCTTCCTCCTTTTTTTTTCTTAACCTTAAATAAGGACATGTGTGTTCCAGTGCATTTTTGGGGCATTTAGGTGCGTTTCGGTGCTTTCCACTGCATTTTGAGTTCAAGTATAGCCCAGTGCATGGTTTACGTTTGTTTATGAAAATGCACTGGAACTGCCAAAGAATTAAATTCAAAATACTAACAACTACATACAAAGCCATCCACAACTCTGCCCCCAGCTACATCACTAGCTTAATAAATACCAACCTACTCGTCCTCTTCGTTCCTCTCAAGACCTCCTGCTCTCTAGCTCCCTCATCACCTCCTCACATGCTCGCCTCCAGGACTTTTCCAAAGCCTCTCCAATCCTATGGAATGCCCTACCCCAATCTGTCCGCTTATCTCCTACTTTATTGGCTTTTAGGCGATCCCTGAAAACACTTCTCTTCAGAGAAGCCTATCCTACCTACACCTAACAACTGTATTTTCATTTTCTCCATCAACTCATCCCCCCCACAGTTATTACCTTTTGTTTCAACTTGACCCTCCCTTCTAGATTGTAAGCTCTAACGAGCAGGGCCCTCTGATCCCTCCTGTATTGATTTATATTGTAAGTGTACTGTCTGCCCTCATATTGTAAAGCGCTGCGCAAACTGTTGGCGCTATATAAATCCCGAATAATAATAATAATAATAACTGCAAACACTGGTGTGGACTATTCGATTGAAAACCAGATAACCTACTTTCCATGCGTTTTTGTTGCAGACATGTAGTCATAGCTAATAGAGAAGACATGGAGATGGTATTTTTACGGTGCTCATAATAATTTATACAGAAAAGGAAGATTTTTTATGTAAAGAGTTTATTTAATAAAAACAACATGGTTTATTGATACAATTAAAATAGCGCCTATAGTGCATTATTAACAGTTTACATATATTTAGGGGGTCCTGGATACATGAAGTTGAGGTACGTGCAACAATTCATCCCGACATGTTTCGCAATAGCTTCCTCAGGGGATGTACAAGCCCTTGCCAGATCAACCCTCAAATGCACGAAGCATCCGCCTCAGTGTGTTAAAGGTGTGTATGACTCTGCACCCAATGTGGGCCGCTCAACAAAAGGGGGGCACAGACAGAGGTGAGTTTATAAATAACTTGTAAACTGTTAATAACTGTTAACAATAACTGTTAATAATGCACTATAGGCGCTATTTTATTTGTATTAATAAACCATGTTGTTTTTATTAAATAAACTCTTTACATAAAAAATCTTCTTTTTCTGTATAAATTATATATGAGCACCGTAAAAATCCCATCCCCATGTCTTCTTTATTTCTAAATTAATTTTGCAATTGGGATGAGGTGCCTATTATAATTTGGGTGCTTGCTGATAGCCAGAACCAAAATTTACAATTGTAGTCATAGCTCCCAACTGTCCCTGATTTTGAGGGACTGTCCCTGATTTGGAGCAATGTCCCTCTGTCCCTCATTCCTCCTCATTTGTCCCTCATTTTGGTCTGATCCATATAGTTGTATATAAAATGCACTTTTTATCTTTCAAAAAGCGTTTCCCAATGCTAAACCTTTCATCTAAATTGCTGCATCAATTTTAAAAGCCAATATAAAGGAAAAGTAATGGTAAAATAAAAGCACTTGTGGATTTAATTAACCTTTTTTTGGTTATTTCGCCTTTAAGGGGGTGTGTCAGGGGGCGTGTCCTGTGCCTACATACATTTGCTAGTAGGTGTATCTCATTCATGTCTCAAAATGTTGGGAGGTATGATGTAAGTGTGAACTGGCCCTAAGGGATCCTTGCATGTTCGTTGTAAAATATGATTCACTACTTCAGACTTGCAAATGTGCAAATTAAGGTTTTTATTGAAAAATGTGTTGAATACACAGTGAATGAGACACTTACAGTGTTACTAGACCATACATTCACTATATATGTTCTCCCACAGTACACAGAACATGGAAATGCAATTATTTTATTAAATATAAACTTATAAATACCTTTTCTCATCAGCATATTATAGCAGTCTTGTGACTTCTATTATTGTTTGGTTAAAGCTTGTAGGAGGAGTTTTCACTCTCCTCTGACTGTCCTATGAGGCTGCATGACCCCTGACCCTCTATCTGGACAGTGCTGATTGGCCCTGTGGTGATCGCATGCACTCGCCCAAACATTAGGGAGAAAATTTGCAAATTTGACTGTAGAAGAAGGGGAGGATCAGACAGGACAGGATCAAACAGCCTTTTTACACAATGCAGAGGATCAACCCTTTAGGTTCCATAGTGAGTATAACAAGCATGCTTTACTGCATATACAGACTGATTTTTACTGATGTGGGTTTAGTAACACTTTAAGAGGCTCAATAAACAAAGTCACAAAATCTTACAATTTTCAAATCTTACAATAAATGTTTGAAATAAAAGATCTTTGTGACTAAAGCCTCTGTTGTGTTATAAATAGGGTGACTAGTACAATAAGTAACTAACCGCACCGAAGAACCAGCACAAATGCTGGTGAATTGTTCTCAATTGTACTTTATAAATGCAGCAAATGATTTGATGGCCATTGTGGCAAACGTGGCGAAGGTCTATATAAATACACACCAAGGAAGCTTTGATAATCATTGTCGATTTTATGTAACTGTAAAGTAACAAGATGACAATGTGATGTCAATTCTGAGTGAGCTCTACATTCATTTCTATGTGCTGAACTTTATTACTGACCTTCATTTATTATATTTGTTGCCTTAGTGATGTTAAGCTGGACTCTGGTTTAGCTCTAGAATTGGCATTCTGTACTGAGATTACTTTTTTATGTATGCTCTTGTACCCCACATCGAGTGTTATTTTTTGATTGTAAAAATTTGAAGTGAACCTTTTCCTTATCTATAAATGGCAACTTACCAAATTTAATTTAGTGCTGTCAGCTGCTTATATTTAGACATGAGCACTGGCAAAAAATTCATTTGTTATAGTTTTCATTTCATTCGTTTTTTTTTTTTGTTTTTCAAAAATTCATAAATTTGAAAATTCAAAATCCAAAAAATTAAACAATCGGAAATTCAAAAATGTGGAAATCCGAAAATCCGAATTCGGAAATTTGCAAATGCAAAAATTAGAAAATTAGAAAATAAGAAAGAAGATCTGAAAATTAGAAAAACGAAAAATCTGAAAATAAGAATGAAAATCTGAAAATTTGAAATAATTCCAATACCTATCATTTCGTTTTATATCTGGCTGTTAGTGGACATAACGAATACGCATTTATCCAAAGTTACAAATTATCTGAAAATAACAAACGTCACATCTAAACCTATGAAACGTAACAAATTAATAATAATAATAAAAGGTTTTTATTATTATTATTTATTATTATAAAATTGTTACGTTCCATTACCTTAGATGTGACATTTGTTATTTCGGATAATTCAGATCTTCGGAAAAATTCATATTCGTTACATTCACTAACAGCCAGATTTGAAAGGAAATTACAATACCTATAATTTAATAGTTAGTAATAGTTATTGTTAGTTAGTTAGTTATTTCAGATCTTCAAATTTTTGGGCTTTCTGATTTTTGTATTTTCGTTCTTTTGAATTTTTGAATTTTCATTCTTATTTTTCGGATTTTCGGATCTCCGAATTTCGGATTTTTGAGTTTCCGAATTTCAAATTCCCGAATTTTCAATTCTTTGATTTTCAGATTCGCTCTGTGGGTAACCCTGTCGGCTGCCTCCAACCCGACATCACAAGATACAGGAGGTGCGTTTCTGACCAGATCACCAGGTGAAAACAGAGGGATAAAAACCAAAGAAAAGATAACTGATGTGGTTAGCACATCTAAGAACTAGTAAGCTGCAACATGATACATCTTTAATGTTGAGTTTAATATCGGTTTAACATGGTCAACACATTGGTCTTTTGTATCCTTGGGAGAAGGTTGTTTGTTTCCAGCAGCATTACATAGTAGTGCTTGTTTCAAGTTCGTCTTGTTTAGTGAATATTAGTAATTTTATCCCACACACAAGGCTGACCTATTCCGTTATGGAGGAAATCTTTGTCGATCTCCAATACCTTGGTATTACAGCACATGCTAAATTTATTAAGTGCCTGTGCTGGGAATTCAGTACTAAGGGTCTAGCTTGTGTGTAGCCAAGTCCCGAGCCTCTCCAGGCCTAATGGTGACCTCCAGAGTCAGGGACAGCTGACATCCTTCTATGTAGAGTGGGTTACGAGGCATGGTGGGTGCAATGCAAGGTAGATTAATGGGCGCCAGACACTTCCCGAATGCAAGAGATTTATTAAACAGAACTGTGGGAAAGAGGGTTAGTGCCAGGACACCCTTTAGTAGATGCAATGTTAATTGTCAGACTCAGAGACTATAGGTAGACAGGGAATTCAGGGAAAGTCACTGTCTCCTATGGCAACAATCTTGAACAGTTTCTAACAAAGGTAGCAATGAACTCTTTCACTTCCTCTACAATCTCCTCTTTTGATCTTTACTCAACTGAGCTCCCAGTCTGTCACCTATACCCGCTGATCCACTGCCACTGGATCTCCTGAGCTCTTTCAATGTTCTCACAGAGTATCTTCCTCAAGCGTCACCCCCACGTCCCTGCTTGGCACTCACAGATACTCCCCAAACATCCTCCCACTGGTCTCCTCAATCCCTGGCTTGGCATACAAGACTGCTCTGCAAGCGTAACCTCCGCTGGCTGGGTCCCTGGCTTGACACCTGCTGAAGTTTCCCAATTCTTCACTGTCCCCGGTTGGTGAGAATACTGCTGTGGTACTTGCTTCAGCTACTCACAGTGGTCCCTGGTAAAAAGGTGGATGGTCCCTTAGTGGCGACAGCCTCCCCTCTACCTCCGACCATGACAGGTTCACCGACTGGCAGAACCGTCACTACTGGTTGGACTGCAAGCCGCAGTACTGGTTCTGGATAGGCTCTCAGACAGCCTAGCAGCCAGATGTCCCGGGATAGGCTTTACGTTTCTGGCCTAGCAGCCTGGGTCAATACAGCACACATCCACTCAGACAGCCATCCAGGTGGCACAGAACCCCGATCACCTGACCTCATCCAAATAAATAGGCTCTCCCAGCAGGTCAAGGGACCCAAGAAGATCCCTGCCATTGGCTGAGATACCTCATCTATTCCTAATCTGTCCTTGCAATGTCCTTGTCTTATCAAATGCCACCAGATACCCGGCCATCTATTGACAGTAGAGGGAAGTGCAGAAATTCCAGAATTAGGGTGAAATCAATTGATCTCCTATCAATTGGCCAAGGCAACTATACCTGGAAGGTACATTTACTAGCAAACCTGCCTAAACATCAGGGTGATACATCTGCATATGAATGTCAAAGATATACTTCGGATGTTAATCTAAATCCCACTAATATTTGTAATCAATTTGTGAATTTTACTCCAATATAGTTGGACTGGCAAGTAGAACCAGAAGATATGTGAAATGGTGCCTATTTCCTTTTTTACCAATGTGTCATAATCTTGTATCTTGTTTCTTTGGTACAGCTACTGATTGAACTCTTGTGAAATGACAAGCATATACAGTATGTTTCCAGGAGTCACTCTGAACGTGGGTTTTTACTTCTTTTTCCCATTTACATTTTAAAACTGTAGAGTGGTCAACGTCTCTTTCTAGTTCATTAGGGACTGACTATTCAGTTATTCCAAGATAACTAAGTTATACTGTTGCTTAAAGTGGAACTTTAGTCAGAAAATTAAGTCCTGCAAGATCACTTCAGGCTGGCCTCTTTTGCAGGGGCTTTAAGAAACTTGTTTAAGAAACAAGTTCCTATACAGTTTAAAATACAGTAATACACAATCTCACCCTACTCTGCACATGGTCAGTTGCTTTCTATTTTTAGGCATTTTAAAGCACTGCTGGGTTTGTAGAGACCGATCTGCTGACAGCCTGGAATTAAACCCTCCTATCCTTTACAGCCAAGTAAGCTGCTTCTGTATGATCTGCAATTGCCATGGTGCTGCACATGTGATCAGTTAGGACACCAGCCATTTGAAGGTTTGACCGTTTCGTTGAGGACACAAACAAATGTGACAGATAGCAATCCGGCCTTCCAGGAATGTAACTGTTTTTTTAAATTGTTAAATTGATGGGTTTAGTTCCACTTTATCATTTACTGCTGGGGCTCTGGGCTTCAACAAAATGTCAGCCTCCAGCAAGATGAAACAGGAGCAATGCTGGAGGCAATTTACAGCACACAATGATTTTGGTAGCATAATTCTTTTTTTTTTCTCAAACAAAAATCTTTTTATTGAGCACAAGAAATTAAACATACTGTACATGTTCCAGAATAAAATAGATCTGTAAAGACTGCAGACATTAAAGAGGGAGTCCACCCAAAAAAAATTATTAAAAGCCAGCAGCTATAAATACTACAGCTGCTGACTTTTAATAAATGGACACTTACCTTTCCTGGGGTCCAGTGATGTCAGCAGCTGAGGCAGATCGATCGGCTCTCGGCTGCTGCCGCTGCCATTCTCGATGAGGGAATCAGGAAATGAAGAGTTGCAGCTTTACTTCCCGGTTCCCTACTGCGCATGCGCGAGTCATGCAGCGCAATGGGAATGGATCCGCGCTGTCTCTGGGACCCGTGTGTGTCCCAGCAGACAGCAAGCCAGGACAAAAAGAGGCATAGACTCCCGTGGGAGTCTATGCCCAGAAGTGGGTGCAAATACCTGTCTTAGACAGGTATCTGCACCCCCCTCCACCCTGAAAGTTGGCAAATGTGACACCGGAGGGGGGGAGGGTTCCGATGAGCGGAAGTTCCACTTTAGGGTGGAACTCCGCTTTAACATGTAAGGACTCAATACCATGTACACCACCTTAGAAATATTGACATACAGTCAAATAAAGCCTTGCTAAACATCAGAAGGTACTGCTGGACAATCACTAGTTTGCAATCTTTAAATCGCACTGCAGGTAGTCTGTCAGCTTTAAGAATATTCAGTCCTTAACCAGTTCTACCAGGGCTAAACCCGGGCACATCTAGCCAGGAGGACCACAGTTTCTTAAACTTGCCTTGTTTTCCCCTTTTTTGATAGATAAGCTTCTCTAGGCGGATGGTTTCACCCATTTGGGTAATCCAATCTTGCACTTTGGGAGGTTCTATAGACTTCCAGTGCCTCGAAATCAAAGAGTGCCCTGGCAATAGCCAGTTTAGAAATTTCCGCTATTGGGGGGATATCTAGAATAGCCAATAAGCAATGTTTAGGGTCTACCAGAATCTGGACTTAAAAGACCCTGTAAGAGTATCTATAACCTTCCTCCAATACAAGTGTAGCTTTAGACATCTCCATAGAAGGTGTATCAAATCCCCATGATCCCTACAGCATCTGGTGCAGGAAGGATCCAATCTCACCCCCATGCGGGCCAATCTAGCCGGGGTATAATGTACTCTCAAAATGATATAAAGCTGTGACAGGTGCTGAGCCACATTCAAGGAGCACTGGGGAACTGCCTGCAGGGCTTCCTCCCACTGTTCCTCCTCAAAGGCCCCAACATTTTGCCCCCTCCAAGACACCACCTTGAGAGGGCAGTCCCGGAGACCAGGGTTTCCAACCTCCCACAGCATTTTCTACTGACAAAACATGGAAAGCTTGCTGGCAGGGCACATTTTTTTACTGGCAACCTGAGAAATTACAGAACTCCTATTAAAAACTAACACAGTGAATATTTGAACAGTATAAACATGATATAGAAACACTAACAATACCTATAACAAAGCAATTTGCTTGATTTATACTTAAAAAGTCAACACAGCATAAAATAAATAGCCCCTGATATTTACTGGCAGTTGTAAACAAAAATCACAGATTTTTTCAAACTGTCAGTAAATTTACTGGCGGTTGGCAACCCTGCTGGAGACAGAGATTGAGTAACATGGCGTAACAACATGTTTTAAACCCTTTGTAGGTGGCGACCTCAAACAGGTCATTAAAGACAGGAGTAGACTGCATAGATCATTGATCGGTAGCATAATTATTAATGTAGAATGTATGTTCCTTGCCAAAAAACATTATTTTTTATCAAGTTGTTGTGGCTAAAGTTCCACTTTAAAGGAGTAACATATCCCCTTACACTTCTAGCATGCTTTCGTTTTTTACTGGTGTCCTAGGGGGGTGGATGTCTTTTCTATCTTATTCTCTATTATATCTTTTTCTAGGCATTTTCTCTTTTTTAGTTAATTTTTATCCTTTAATCAGGACTTTATCTATAGTTTACTAAGCTGGAATCCCTATGTAGTTATCCTGATTGGCATATCTTCAGCAATAGTTGAAGGACTGGAAGGAAGGACTCCTGTGTTTCCAGGCTTCAGTTCAGTTTCCTGGCACCTGTGCCCTTCCACTGCCCAAGTAGTCCCTCACTCCACCGCCAGGGATGCTTGGACAGGAACTGTGCAAGAGGCCACCCTCATCATCTTGGGCTCCACAGTACATGGCATCCCCCTGTACTAATCTCAGGCTCTCTCCTTCCAGTTAGTGTTTTTCAGAGGGCATTTGACAAGCAGTAAGATGGTGTTATTTCACCTTCTCACCACCCGATTTAATCCTATAATGGTGTATTACTTTTGCACACGGTTGTGGCACACTGGACTCAATGGGCAGTTTGACCAGCGGTGTCGCTTGTCAAACTCTGCACCCCAGCTCAGGACCTGTTTTGTACCTGCTGTTCCTAGCACCAGGTGTTTGTTTTCTATGTTTATGAACAGTGTATACTGACCTTCCCAGGTCCAGAATTAATAATGAGCAGAATCGGGTTTGGCCCTCCACAACAGTTCCAGTTTCTCATGTGGCCACTTTAGAACATTAAATGTCCACCCCTGCTCTAAGGAGAAAGAAATGAATCACTCTCTTCTAAGATAATTCATTTTTTGTTACCATTCTAAGTAGGCCCCCACATGATTGGTTTCACGAGACTGAGCTCTCAACAATCCTTGGATTGGTAATGTACCATGAATTTCTCCAGGAGTTTTTTCTAGTCATGGGAATCACAAATTGCTTGTTGAGTCCTAGGTTAAGTGTAAGACAAAATGGCACCTGGACATGAAGCGTCTCACCTGACTAAGTCATAACAGGGTAGCCATTATTTTGTTCAGTGTGTTGATTTTTAATTGCTATTCCTTGAGATCTGCGTCAGACTAAAATATACTTTTACTTTGACTTAGATGAATGCAGAGGCTACTGTTGCAGACAGATTTGGGAAAATGTGGGTTGCCTGGCCATAATGCAGATCCAATGGTTTTAATACTGTCTGAGTCACTTACTGTATGCACAACAAGCATACAGGTCAGGAGAGTTAGGTAAGAGCTCCTGACCTGCATACTCTGACATAACAGCCAGGTAACAAGAAGTTTCAGCAATGGCTGCCTCCATCATACATCAGTATGATGGACATGTACTCTTTACAATACGTCTAACATTTATTAATGCGTTAGTTTGCACCGATAAGGACGTTTTCACAAATATATTTATTTATAACCTCAGTATCTGTTTTTTTGTAAAGGCAATTTATATTTTGGGTTTATCGATCCTTTAAAGTTGAACAGGAAATGTTCTTCAAGGGTTAAATGCTGGTTATATCTAGGTGTAGAAGAAGAGCCTGTAAGCCCTTGTACACACGGTCGGAGATTCCGACAACCAAATCCGTCGGATTCTGTACGTCGGATTTTGTCCGACGGATTTTGTCCGAAACTGTTGCATACACACAGTCGGACAAATTTGTCGGAAAATCCGGCGTGATGACGTTATTTTGTTACAACGGGACTACGTTCATGCTAGTAGCCAATAGCTTTGGTGTAGGAATTTGATCTGAGCATGATTGGAGTATGTCCGATCGGAGCATTTTGTCTGAAAATTTTACCAACAAGTTGGAAAACTTGGTCCGTTGGATACTCCGACGGAAACAGTCCGATGTAGACCACACACAGTCGGAATATCCGACAAAACGGTCCGATCGGACACATTTCGTCGGAATCTCCGACCGTGTATACAAGGGCTAACACTTACCTTATTCCTTGATTTCCCCAGGCAGTTGACACTCCGGCGCTTCTATTTATGGGCGGTTCCTCACGATCCCCACCTAGAATCCTGGCTATTGGTCCTGTATTGTATATGATGAAGTCATCATGTGATCACCAGCCAGGGCACCCTAGAGAAAAGGCTTGGGGGGGGGGGCAGTGTAGAGGAAGCCTGCAGGAGCGCGGAATGAGGTAAGTATTAGCCCTTGTACACACGGTCGGACATTCTGAAGGAAAATGTCCGATCGGACCGTGTTGTTGGATAATCCGACTGTGTGTGGGCTCCATCGGACTGTTTCCGTCGGAATATCCGACGGACAAAGTTTTAGAGCTGGGCTATAAAACTTTCCGACAACATGATCCGATCGGACTTTGTCCGATTGTGTGTAGAGAATTCCAATTGGACAAAGTGCCACGCATGCTCAGATCAAATTCCTAGACCAAAGCTATTGGCTACTAGCCTGAACGTAGTCCCGTTGTAACGAAATAACGTCATTGCGTTACGTACGATCGGATTTTCCGACAACTTTGTCCGACCGTGTGTATGTAACATAAGTTTCGGACAAAATCCGTCAGACAAAATCTGACGGATTTTGTTGTCGGAATGTCCGACCGTGTGTACAAGGGCTTACAGCTTAACCCTCAACACCTAGACCAACTGAGCATTTAACCCTTGCAGTGCAGAGGGGCCCCACTAGAAGGGTTTCTTTTTTTTTCTGGTGCCTGGAGTTAAGCTTTAATATAAGTTTTGTTAATGCAAATGTTATATGCGTGTGCTTGTTTGAAAATCCATCATCAGCTTGTCTGGAGTTTAATTCCCCTCTGTCTTGGTGCATTTTTAGTTGTAAAACAGCAGCGCATGCATTGATTCCTCTCAGCACTGGTCGAAGGGGTTAACTCTGCATGCCCAATGTTCCTCTGCACTTGGATTTTTCAGTCCAGACACAGAAACCTTGCAAATTTCCCCCCATACACAAACAGCAGCCAATCAGCTGCTAGCTCCTGCCCACTCCTACCAATCAGAGCACACTGGATTGGTAAACAGCAACTTCTGCCACAACCGGATTGGTGGGCACATGGTGGTTCGAAGTGCTTATTGGTGAATTGTAATCTTGGCACAGGTGTTGCTGGGAGATGTTGGGAGGCAGAGTGATATCTCTTCTGTCAGACACGAAAAGCAAATTAAAAGAAAAAACACACACACAAAAAAAAACGTCATTGTTTGATGCCCAGCCCTTGTTCTTGTCTACGGCACACAATTCTTTCATTCGACATTCTTCTTCTGCTGCAGTACAATCTTCTCCTGATGAATGCTGCAATAATATTTCTCTCCCCGGCACACAACAGGTTACCAGACTGCAGAGATTTCATAGTCACCCAAAGACCCCGATTTCCAGGGACAGCGCAAGGATTGTCCTCAGTTTTCAGTGTCAGCCTTCTGTTCTTTAAAGTCCTAATTATTCTGTGTACTGCATTCAGTGCCTGTCTGATAACGTACTCTCATTTTCAAAGCTTATATTTAAGACGAGCAGCAATTTACGTGCACACAACATGACTGGATTGGCAGCCCAATTTAGAGGCTCAGTCCACCCAAACATTATATATTATTTATAGTTTCATCCTGGTGGGCTGTGTCAGCCCCTGGCTTCTTACACGTCCTGAATATTCCAACACTGAGGTCTATACCATACATTCTGACTCTGTGTCTGTCCATCTGGGGGTTTTAGGTGTCCCCAATGTGTGTTCCAGCACCTCCTACCGCATTCCCCATAATAAAAAATAAAAGTCTAGCGGGGTCCTTATTATGGCAACAGCAGGAGTGCAGACCCCTAGCCCCACATATGTCGCTTAGGGGGGTTGATTTACTAAAGGCAAATAGACAGTGCACTTATTTTCCCCAAAGCTTAGTTAATGTGGTAAAGCTTCACTTTGTAAAGAATACCCAATCAGGTGCAAGGAAAATTCTAAAAAAACAGCATTTTTGTTTGCACGTGATTGGATGATGGAAATCAGCAGAGCTTCGCCACATTCACTAAGCTCTGGGGTAAATGGGTGAAACTGCACTGGCAAAGAGCACAGTCTATTTGCCTTTAGTAAACCCACCCATTAGTGCAGTAACACTCATTTTCCCCAGAGCTTAGTAAGGCCCCTTTCACACTGGGGCAGTGCGGGCGTCGGTGGTAAAGCGGCGCTAAAAATTTGTTTTAGCTGCACTATTCGGCCGATAGCGGGGCAGTTTTAACCCCCGCTAGCGGCCGAAAAAGGGTTAAAACCACCCACAGAGCACCGCTGCATCGGTGCTTTGCCGACGGTATAGCCGCGCTGCCCCATTAATTTCAATGGGTAAGAGCGGTGAATACACCACTCCTTCACCACTCCAAAGATGCTGCTAGCAGGACTTTTTTTACCCTCCTGCTAGCGCACCGCTCCAGTGTGAAAGGAGCCGCTTTTTTCAGGCGCTATACAGGCACTATTTTTAACGCTGTAGCACCTGAAAAAAGCCTCAGTGTGAAAGGAGCCTAAATGAGTGCAACTCCATTTGCAAAGTGCACAGTCTATTTGCTTCTAATAAATCCATACCTCTTAACTTTTTGAGATGGGAACGAGGGACACCTATTAGCAAAGGTATGTAGACATAGTACACAGCCTCTTAAAGGAGAGTTATACAAAAAATTATATTAGTTAAATCCACATGTGCTTCTTTGTAACACTACTATATTCCTTTATACTGGCTTTTGAAATTTACTAATGCAGCAATTTAGAAATTGGATGAAAAGTTTAGCACTGAGAAACACTTTTTCAAAGATAAATAGTGCATTTTATATACAACTATAGATCAGACCAAAATAAAGGAAAAAAGACCAAAATAAAGGACAAATGAGGAGGGAAGAGGGACGGAGGGACTTAGTTCCAAATCAGGGACAGTCCCTCAAAATCAGGGACAGTTGCAGAATTCACTCCTAAGGCCGCGTACACACGCGGGGACTGTTCGCCCAACTTTGTCCGTCAAACAGTTTCGGCAAACAGTCCGCTCAAAATTAGCATGGACGGACATGGCCACACACGACGAACGAACAGTTTGCTGATGACGTGAACGGCACGTACGACGGGACGAAAAATACGACGTCCTATACACTGCATTATAACTTTCGGCGTGTAAATCCTTTCTGAGCATGCGCGGAACTTAGTTTGACGAACAAGCCTACACACGAGGGGACTGTTCGCTGAAACAAAGTTTCAGCGGACAGTTTTTCGGAATTTCCGAAAAACCTTGTTCAGCGGACTGTTCGCTGAAACTGTCCGCTGAAAGCCCACACACGAGTGGACTGTTTGCCGAAACACTGTTCAGCGGACAAAGTTGGGCGAACAGTCCCTGCGTGTGTACGCGGCCTAAGGGGCAGGATAACTGGATAAGGCAAATAGACTGTGCACTTTGCAAGTGCAGCTGCACTAATTTCCCACAAAGCTTAGAGAATGTGAGGAAGCTTCACTTTGTAAAGAATACCCAATCAAGTGCAAGGAAAATAAAAACAGCATTTGTGCCTGCACATGATTGGGCGAAATCAGCAGAGCTTCACCACATTCACTAAACTCTGGGTTAAATGGGTACAACTGCACTTGCAAAGTACACAGTCTATTTGCCCTTAGTAAACCCACCAAATGAGTACAGTAACACTCATTTCCCACAGAACTTAGTGAATGTGGTGAAGCTCTGCTGATTTGCATTATCCAATCATATGCAAGCAAAATGCTGTTTTTTTTCAATGTTATTTTCCTTACACCTGATTGGATATTCTTTACAAAGTGAAGCTTCAACACATTCACTAAGCTCTGGGGAAAATGCAACTGCACAGTCTGTTTAACTTTAGCAAATTTACCCCTTGGTTTCTCCGAGAGATAAAAGTAACAGGCATGTAGTTTAACTCGCAATTGGGTTAACTGACCTGTAAAACACTAAAATGCACTATTAGACCATCTCCCCATTTCAAATCAGCACATTTTCCCTACAAAAAAACCTTCTAACCTTACAACGTTATCTACACTAGAGAAGGAGGGGGAGATGTCAGGAATCTTCCAGTAATAGCCTGGAAACACAGAGTTACTCAATCACAGTGCGCTAAAGTCTTCTTGCGAGATTTGGAAATCTACTAGTTCCCAGGATTTTGCAGAAGAATTAAGCTGCCACCCTAACCTTTTTGTATATATATCACTGGCACACCATTAGCTTATGGTGAAATACATTTATTTGCCACCATAAAACAGACCAACATTTTGAGGCTGCCAAGGAAATATTTTTTTAAAGGAAAAAAAATGCTATTATTTTGCATTGGGGAAGGGGTGACCCAATATTTTATATTTTATTAAGACTATGCAAAGCATTAAAGTGATTGTGAATGCATTTTTTTTTTTAATTACAAACATGTTATACTTAAGACCCATTTCACACGGGAGGCGTTTTTCAGGCACTTTAGCACTAAAAATAGCGCCTGTAAAGCACCTGAAAAAAAGCCTCATCTGCAATCCCAGTGTGAAAGCCCGAGTGCTTTCACACTGGGGTGCTGCACTGGCAGGACGTCAAAAAAAGTCCTGCAAGCAGCTTCTTTGAGACGCTTTAAGAGCGGCTTCTAAAGCGCCCCTGCCCATTGAAATCAATGGGCAGCGCTGCCGAAGCGCCTGCAAAGCCTGCAGCGGGGCTTTTAACCCTTTATTCGGCCGCTACCGGAGGTCAAAAGCGCCCTGCTATCGCCCGAAATGCACCTCAAAAACAACAGTAAAGCGCTGCTAAAACTAGCGGCGCTTTACCGCCGATGCCGCCCGCACTGGCAGTGTGAAAGGGCTCTTATCTGCTTTATGCAATGGTTTTGCACAGAGCAGTCCCAATCTTTTCCATGAGACCAGCTGTGTCCAATCACAGCTGATCACAGTGTAAACAGTATTTGCCGATTATCGGCAGTCCTCTCCTAACGCTGACAGCTTGTGAAGAGGGGAGAGCCAATAACCAGCAAATCCACATCTACACTGATAATCAGAGTACTGATCATCAGTGCAGCTCCACAGTGCCCACAAGTGCTGCCAATCTGTGCCCATAAGTGCTGCCAAAAAAATGTTTTCCTTTAGTTATACTCTAATGCAGAGAATGCATTAATGTAAAAAAAAAACTCAGCCTTTAAGAAGTGTTTAAGTCATACTAAAGTTTTGCCGCAGTCTGCCTAACTTAAAGCCAAATTCCAGAAACGTGCAAAAACCATCCCTTGTAGTGAGGCAAGGGCTGATTCTGAGGAATGGATATTTTTGCATAGTCCAGCATGCAACAGCCTGGGCCATTGTAAGTATGCATGTGCCATGCCTGGCAGAGCCCCATGAAATCCAGAAATCACGCTAGTAGGCACTACTCCTACAATGATTACTGCTAGCCTCTGGGTCCTGCACCAAGCAACTGCCCTGCTGCTTAGAGAATACGATATGTCACTTACCCAGCATGGGCGCCATTCAGAGAACACTTTGCATCTTCTCAACCAATGCAAGGTGTCTCTGATTGGATGACATGGAGCGGCAGGTTGGTGATGTTATGATTTCCAGTTGGCTCAGGAGACAGAAGCTAGGGATGATCACTCTTGTAGCGGCGCCTACTACAGTGATTTCCAGGTTCCAGGGGGATTTCTATTAATGGAACATACACACTTCCATTGGTCCAAAACTAAGCAAAAAATATCCATACCTGGAATTCAGTTTTAAATATTAGTTTAAGTCTAGGGGGTGTGAAAAGCAATTTTACTTACCAGATCTACCATTTGTTGACTGTTCCTTTGTTTCTTAACGTCCAGTCTTGATAATGTCAGGGCACCCGATTGCCAGAGCATAGGAAAGAAGAGGCTGTGGGGACCAGTCTTGCAGAGCGGATGAGCCTGCGGAAGCGAAGGATCAGGTAAGTAAAACTGCTTTTCCGGATCCCCTTGATGTAAAAAAGAATTTAACCCTGAGGACTTTTACTTTCACCGGAGTTTTGCTTTACCTGTTGCAAAAACCAACCAAAACGTTGGAGACTTACATCATCACTAACTGACCAACCAGGCTACTGTGGGGGAATGACAGGACAAACTCCCCCATGCATTACAGTAGTGTTTCGCCACCTTTTTTCAGCCAAGGCACCCTTTAAAATTATGGACAGTCTTGAGGAACCCCATTCTAAAATCTAAAAAGCTCTTCTAATAGCTTTAAATAATGCATCAACATCCACACGTAGGACACCCAATGTTAGAGGTGATTTATTCTTTCAAAGCAAATACACTTTTGCACACTGGTACTGACTAGTATTCCAATGTTTCTCTTCTCCCTCAATTTCTCTCCATTAGTTTGCCAATATCACCCCAGTGCTGGGGGGGGGGGGGGCAGAGGAGGGTCAAACAAGGATGTGGTGAAGGCAACAGACATCCTCCTTATCAACTGATGGGGTCATTGGTTGGTAGGGCCCCAGTGTCTAGAAAGCCGTAATGGTGCACCCGTGGCTTTGTGTAACTAAAAGGCAGGCTTGATCCATCTGCCGGTTTGTGTACAATATTTGATCTATTTTTAGGCATTTTGCCAACCCACTCCTGAAGAAACTTCAAGGCACCCCAGGGTGACTGGGCACTCTGGTTGAAAAAGGCTGCTCTACAGTTAGTGATGATGTAAGTAGGTTCCATTTTGGCAACAGAGTTAGGCTAGACAACTATGGTAAAACTTTAGTATATGTGGAATAAAAAAGGTTTAATATTTATATTGGTTATTTCATAGGCATGTTAGGCTTATTACAATATTGATTTGTAAAACAAAGTTGGAATTGTCCTTCAAGCAGAGCTGTGAAATGGTCCCGAGCCTACATATATTTCTGCAGTGCATTCTCTGAGTGCTGTTTTACGACCACTGAATGTAAACTCCTATTGCATATTGTCTACGCTCACTATACTGCAGTTTTTAAATTCTGCCCCACAACACTTCCACTGTCCAATAATATTGCTGCGATTGTTGCTGTCCTGACTGTATAGCTGGGGTATGAGCCATAACTCTTATCAGACCTCCCCCTACACCTAACCTATAGTGCTGATGGAAGCACTCGACTGATAGACGAAGGATGCAAAGATTGGTTCTCTACTAATTTAGTTAAGAATGCAGCAGCCGGAGCTGCAAAAACAGACAAACAAATCACTTTACGGAAAGGTACATTTGTTTTTAGTAGGATACAATTGCAGATGAATGCAGTGTGTATTTGGACATGCATCACTCTATCCAATTTAGATACCGGGTATGGAAAATGATTGTACATTTAGAATTTAAGGTACACACAGACATAATTTAACACTCTCCAAATTTTTTTTCTTGGTCTACTGAGTGAAAATTCATTGTCTATGGGGCAGGTATAGACAGTGCACCTGGGTCCTATAGCTATAGAGATAGTGGGGGTTATTTACTAAAGGCAAATCCACTTTGCACTGAAAGTGCACTTGGAAGCAGTGGCGTAGCGTGGGGGGTGCAGTGGGTGCCGTGGTCCCGGGGGTGACATTTAGGGGACGCCAGTATGTGTCACTGGCTGCCTCCTAATTCCAAGTTCCTGTGTCCCCCGCGCTCCGGCCACCATGTTAATAGTCCGGTGCACTGTGATTGGGCGTATGGGGGTCATGGGAGGAGTAGGGCTGGCCTGTCCTGCCTCCCCACATGACCCCCTCATATGCCCAATCACAGCATGCCGGCCGGACATTAAACGTGGCAGCTAGAGCGCAGGGGAGACAAGCAAAATTCTAAGATGCCGCCGTCTTCTCCTCCTCCTCCCCCAGACCGATGCAGGCCAGGACAAGAAGGTGAGTGAGAATCTTGTTACTGGCGTAGTGGAGAGAATAGTGGTCAGTATAGTGGTCAGTGTAGAATAGTGGTCAGTGTAGCATAGTGGTCAGTGTAGCATAGTGGTCAGTGTAGCGTAGTGGACAGTATAGTGTAGTGGACAGTGTAGCGTAGTTCTCAGTGTAGCGTAGTTCTCAGTGTAGTGGTCAGTATAGTGTAGTGGACAGTATAGTATAGTGGTCAGTGGAGTTCTCAGTGTAGTGGACAGTACAGTGGTCAGTGTCCTTCTCAGTGTAGTGGACAGTAGAGTGTAGTGGACAGTATAGTGAAGTGGACAGTATAATATAGTGGTCAGTATAGTGTAGTGGACAGTAAAGTGTAGTGGACAGTATAGTATAGTGGTCAGTGTAGCGTAGTTATCAGTGTAGTGGACAGTATAGTATAGTAGTCACTATAGTGCAGTGGACAGTATAATATAGTGGTCAGTATAGTGTAGTGGACAGTATAGTGTAGTGGACAGTATAGTATAGTGGTCAGTGCAGCATAGTTCTCAGTGTAGTGGACAGTATAGTGTAGTGGACAGTATAGTGTAGTGGACAGTATAGTATAGTGGTTAGTGTAGTGGTCAGTATAGTGTAGTGGTCAGTATAGTGGACAGTATAGTGTAGTGGTCAGTGTAGTGGACAGTATAGTATAGTGGTCAGTGTAGTGGACAGTATAGTGTAGTGGACAGTATAGTATAGTGGTCAGTGTAGCGTAGTTCTCAGTGTAGTGGACAGTATAGTATAGTAGTCACTACAGTGCAGTGGACAGTATAATATAGTGGTCAGTATAGTGTAGTGGACAGTATAGAATAGTGGCCAGTGTAGCATAGTTCTCAGTGTAGTGGACAGCATAGTATAGTGGTCAGTGTAGTGGACAGTATAGTATAGTGGTTAGTGTAGTGGTCAGTATAGTGTAGTGGTCAGTGTAGTGGACAGTATAGTGTAGTGGACAGTATAGTGTAGTGGTCAGTATAGTGGACAGTATAGTATAGTGGTCAGTGTAGTGGACAGTATAGTGGTCAGTGTAGTGTAGTGGACAGTATAGTGGTCAGTGTAGTGAACAGTACAGTATAGTGGTCAGTGTAGTTCTCAGTGTAGTGGACAGTATAGTGTAGTGGACAGTATAGTATAGTGGTCAGTGTAGTGTGTATTGGTCAGTAAACTAATCAGGTTGGTCAGTGTTGAAATCAAGTAGGTTAGTATAGTGGTCAGTATAGGAATCAGGTAGGTCAGTACTATTTTACTGGAAGGGACTCAGGGAGTGCTAAAAGTCCGGAGGTTAGGGGGCGCAAATTAGTTGCCTTGCCCCGAGTGCTGACAACCCACGCTACACCACTGCTTGGAAGTAAAGTCACTGTAGATCTGAGGGGGACATACAAGGAAAATAAAAAACAGTATTTTAGCTTGTACATGATTGGATGATAAAATCAGCAGAGCTTCCACTCATTTCAAATCTACCCCTTAGATTTAGAGTGACTGCACTTCCAAGTGCACTTGCAGTGCAAAGTGGATTTACCTTTCGTAAATAATCCCCAGTATCTCTTCTTTTCCAATAATTTTTATGAATGTAATAAACCATACAGATATAAAACCATTCAATACAGTATACAAAAGTACCGGTACATGATAACATTATTGACATACATCATTGGTCATTAAGGAACCGGTATAACGCAATTTTGGGCTATGAGTATAATTCTGAAGAACAGAAGATACATCCTCCAAAGAGGAACTGCATGACCGGGGGCACTCACATCTAAAACGGTGGGTCATCTCACCCATGAATCGCTCATGGTAGCTGGTCTTTGTGTTTGAATACACAACCCGCAAATGGGGAGTGGGACCAATGGCGGCCAACCAGCTGTCCTACATCACTCCCCAAACTACCAATGGGTTTAATAAGTAGGAAATACTACCCCGTCCCCATCCCCCTGTGATCCAGGGGTCCCAGGTTTTTTCAAATTGGGGAATCTTGTGCTGCATTACCAGGACAATTTGTAGACATAGTATCTCTTCCAGGGTACCCCAGGTCCCAAGGCCGAAACTGCCCAGCTCTGTGCCTTACCCCAAAGAGTTTATTAGTACTGAAATAGGCATAAAGTAACAATACCAATGCTGACAAAGACATGGGCCCATGTTGTACATATTCATTCAAAGAAATAGATAAGGCAGGGTCTCTGCAATATAGCATTCACAGAAGGAATGTATTATATAGACTGTTGGAAAGTTATCAAATTGCTGAAGACAATTGAATGAGAGATCTAAGCACAGGATGTTCACATGAAAAAGTGCAAGATAATATAACAAAGCCTGTATAATTAGAGTATAATCTGTCAGCCTTTAGATACAATGGGAAGTGCAGAACTGAGGACTAAAGCATGGGAGGACTTCACTTCACTCTGCCAGGTAGTGTTGCATCTAAAGGGTTGGGAGGTCTGGTGAGAACACCTTAGAGAGGGAAGGGGGAATTTATGCTTGATGGCAATTTTTGCTTAGGTAGTAGATTTGTACTGGGGAGACTTTGGGGTTGGGGGGAGGTAGAGATGGATGGACTTTTGCTTGGGAGGCCTAAATGGGGCATATGTGCTAGGGGAGATATTTTTGTTGGGGTTTGGATTTTTGCCCCTTTGTCAGAAATTTGCAAGGAAAGGAGGATTTTTAATGGGGGGGGGGGGGAGAAGCAAGGAGATTGCTTTGGGAAGAAAAGCAGCGAGAGTCTTGCTTTGTCGGATTTCTGTTTGGAGGATGAGGTTTTGCTTGAGGAATTTGTGTTCAAATTTTTGTCCAGGTTGGGATACATTTTTGCTCAGCGAGGAGGCAAAAATAAATTTTTGCTTGCATGGGAATTATATCTTTGGGCGATACTCTTGAACTCTCTATTCAGTAAGCAGGACTTCATGTAATGTAAAGCAGGAATACTGCACTCTGTGGAATCTTAAAAACTTCTGACCACTGCAGTAGTCAGGAACATATGCTGTACATGCTCCTGAGTGCCTTACTCTGTATACTGTGTTTTGTGTTACATACTTGTGGCTGCTTAAGCACATTACATACCTCTGACACCTGCACAGTGTACACTGGGCTTTACATTTCATATTCCTTGCTCATAACAGGCACCTGATCCCTGCACCCTGTGTGTAATGTACTCTAGACCCCTGCATTATGTTAGTTATGTACCCCTGACCCCTGCTCTGTGTTTTAGGTACTTCTGACCCCTGCAGTCTGAATCTTATGTACCCCTGCACGCTATGCATTATGAGGCTCTGACAGCTTCACTCTGTGTCTTATGTACTCCTGACCCCTGCACTATGTGTATTATGTACTCCTTTCTTCTGCACTCTTTGTGTTACATACTCCACACGCCTGCACTCTGTGCATGATATACCCCTTACCATATGCAATAAGTATTCCTAAACCCTGCACTCTGTTACGTACTCCTGGACTCTGCGTCCTGTGCATTACATATTTATGACCATTGTTTTCTGTGCATTACACACTTCTATCTACTACACTCTGTGTATTACATATGCCTGACTCTTCTACTAAATATACTATGTTGTACATTACATACACCTGACCCCTTTTCTTTGTACATTACATATTTCCGACCCATGCACACTTTATGCTATATTGTACAATACATATTCCTGACCTGCTGGTTGCTAAGTAGTTCTAACTATATTAAGGGGGCTGTGTGTAAAAAAGCTCATTTAATGGATCTTTTTTTTTAAATGTGAGTCTTTCACTAGTGGCACTGTATGTAAAGCATACTTTGTGGGTAAAAAGTCTATGGAACCTTTGTGCCTGGGAGTGGTGGATAGGGAATAGGCACAGGTTTTTTTTATCTATGCCCTTTTAAGCCACTCTGATTTTTCTGTTTCAATATTTTTATTGGAATTTCAAGAAGTCATAACAAGCCATGGTTTGCGCACGCAGGGGAGCGACATTGAAAGCCACTCAAACTTTTAAAGTGGCTCTAAAGGCAGAAGTTGTTTTAGCTTAATGCATTCTATGCATTAAGCTAAAATACCTTCAGTGTGCAGAAGCCCCCTTCAAGCCCCTCTAATACTTACCTAAGCCCCACCTCGATCCAGGGATGTTGCATGAGAGCCTCGGCTGTCCGCGACTCTACTTTCTGATTGGCTGAGATGCAGCAGTGGGCGCCATTGGCTCTGACTGCTGTCAATTAAAGTCAGTAAGCCAATGAGGAGAGAGAGAAAGAGAGAGGGGGCAGGGCCAAGCCACGGCTCTATGTCTGAATGGACACACAGAGCAGCGGTTTGGCTTAGGTACCCCCATAGCAAGCTGCTTGCTGTGGGGCCACTCGGCAGAAGGGAGGGGCCAGGAGTGCCGGCGAGGGACCTGACAAGAGGAGGTTCTGGGCTACTCTGTGCAAAACCATTACACAGAGCAGGTAAGTATAACATGTTTGGTACTTTTAAACAAACAAAAAAAAACAAGACTTTAATATCACTTTAACTACACCCAAAATGCACCTCATTCCTCTTCTCAGGGTACCCATGGTTCCAATGGGCCGTTAACAATTCTATCAACACCCCTGGGGGCAGCACACTGCAGGCTCAAACAAGTATCTTGGGGGAACATAATGATCAGCAGGGTTACAATACCTGCCTGGCAAATACTGTTTTCTCCAGCACTGGAACTGTCTGCATATGACTTTCTTTCCAGCCCAAAACAGTTGTGCTTGTGTGACTCTAGCACCTGCATTTTAAAGAGACACTACCCCAAAAGACATTGCAAGACAGACCACGCATGTATAAACATGTGGCTGTTATTAATGTCCGTGGCCAGGTTAACATTGAAGACATTGGCAGATGCTTAATCTTTCTGTTTTTTGTGAACTGTAGACTAGTTTCCATGTGCTTAGGCATAGCTTTCTGTCTGGATTTCAATCCGTCTGTCTGGATTTCGTCCCAGTAGTTAGATTTTGTGATGTACTGTCTGGTTTTGAGATAATTATATAGTTTTAAGGAAAAAATGGGTCAACAGACCATAAGCAGTGCACAGATAAATTCAAGGATCAAATTAATCTCAGCTCTCTGTCCTTCGATTTGGTAGCCAGGACATGTTTTCTAATCCGTCCACTTGCTCACTGCCTCAACAATGGCTGGTAAAATCTGGGGCCACCCACAGTTGTACTGTACAATTATTATATCATGTCTTTCGATTCCAATAGAATGATGGCACATGGGTAATATTTCCATGGAGTGCTTTTACTGACCAGGGAAATGTGTCTACTGAATTCTAACTACTTACTCATGGTTTTCATGGGTGCATTTTCAGCACTGTACCACATTTTCTTTCAAATGTTTGCAAGGAGCTGATCTTCTGGCAGACGAAAACTTTGCTGAAAATACTTTTGCAGCTGCTGTACACAAAAATGCAAAAAATATGTAGTGCTAATTACTTTTGTCATCAGACTTCTGTCTGGTACAATAAGGGTTCAGTCCAGGTAAAAGCTCCCTTTATGTCCCAGAGACTCTTGCACACCTCTGCACTGCATAGGCACAAATAAAATACCAGTATTGAGCAGACTGACCCCCAGAACACAAAATGTTAAAGTGACCACTCCCCTTGCCCATGCAGGGCCAAATAAAAGATTCATTTAACCTTATTCCCCCCCCCCCCCCCCCCCCAGCGTTATATGTTTTTAAGTGGGTTGAAACTGTTTGATAGGCGTTGTCCTGGCCGGGAGGGTAGGAGTTAATGCTTTTCCTGGTTCTTTGGTCTTTCGTGGGTTCTTCTCTGGGTCTGGCCCACTAATCCTGTGGTATATAAATATGGGACAGTGGTCCGGTGCGTGGAGAACCCCCGGAGAGGGAGTAGGGGAGAGTTTGGGGACTACTACCCTGTGCAGAGCCCAAGCAAGAGAGAGAAAGCTGTATCTGGGGCTCGTAAGGGAGAGAGACGGAGAATGATACCTACGAGGAACAGAAGGAGATTAAGTATCATCATTAGGATGTAAAGTCATCAGAACATGGGGTTTTCCACGAAGGCACCAGCACTGGAGTGTGCCTCTGGAGGACTTACATCTGCATGAGAGTGCCTTTAAAGAACTGTAATTGTTTGGACTTACTGCTGGGGCAGCAGAAACGTGTAATTAGGAGTAGGGACTTAGGAATAGCCTTGCACTTGTTGTTAATTTTTCACTTTTTCTAGCTAAAGTATTGAAACCTTGTCCTTGCCTGGTCTGAAGTTACTAAAGAGGTGTATTGCAAGTAACTGGAGCACACATAGTTCACTGAGTGGGTCTTAACACATTGGGGTATGAAGATATTGGTGTGGAGTGGAGTAGTGTGAAGACACAAGTGGTTACCTGGGGTTACAGGAGTTAAACAAGCAGCCAGTCACTAGCGTGTACCTGTTATAGGTGGCACAGCCTCTAGCAGTGAGGAAGCTGTTGTCAGCACTCCTTCCACCAGCGGTCTGTTTCCCAGAGCAACAGGAGCAGCATTGTGCCAAAGAGGTTCCCATCCTGTATAGAGGTACGGAGGTTCAAGAGTTAAGTGCACGTGTGGAGCCCGTCCAAAGTGCACAGCAGGGCCCACTCAGCACCTGGGGAGTAGTAGTGGAAAACGCTGGACAGGAGGATGTGGACAGTGTTTAGCATGTCCCTAAATGCAAATTACAGAGAAGGTGTACATTGTCATGGGAAAAGGAGAGTTAACTGGAGTTATAGATTAGAGATCCACCTTAAAAGAGAAGTATATATTTTTTTATTCATACTTACCTAGGTGTATGCAGCCTCTGTCCCCCGGTGCCTCTAACACTGTGAACCGAGTGATCGAACACCGCTGATCACTCGGTTCTCACAGCTCTGCACCCCCCTCACTCACTGGATCGCTGGGCTGTGGAGGGGGCGGGAGCAGCTGGCTCAAGTTATCAGCGGTTCGATGAGAGGCTGAGCCGGGTGCCGGTCCAGGGATCTGGATGGATCCTGACCCCATGGTCGTGATGACGCCTGAGCCTGGAATGACTCTGTGACGTCAGCAGAAAATGGACTTCAGCTCGCTCTCTGCTGAAAACAGGTCACCGGAGTGCAAAACGAACTGCACTATTGTGATCCATAGGAGAAGTACAGGCAAACAAGCTTTGGCTGTACTTCTCCTTTAAGGTTGAGTATTACCCCACAGCAACCTAAGCCTTGGCCCAAGGCATTGTTGCAGAGGTCACAAAGCAAAGCTACCCAATGTGTAGTAAAGTGACCCTGTATAAAGTGCCTAGCATAGTCCAGAAGAACCCACCCTGGGGTAGGCCTCTCATGTGACCCTTGCTTGGCACCCATCGAGGAAGGAAACATGGAGGATGTGAAAAACCTTGTACCTACTGACCTACTACCCCACCTTACTAACATGCTTACCTTACCTTGCTTCCACATCACTTCGATTGGCTGCCAGCAATGAAGTGATGTACCTGGCACTTTCTTTTGGGTAAGAGTGAGCATGTGACTCCCTCTCATTTCTCATGTGACAGAGCTAGGTACCTCATGAATGGGCTGTCATTATTACACAGGGGTGGGGAAGGAGTGCACAGCCCTCTGTGAGCTACAGGAAGTCTGTTTGGAGGTTGTGCAGGGTTATATTTCCTTAATTTTGGAAACTAAACAAACAAAGGCTCCAGTATGACCATCTAAACAAGTCCCAAATACAGTTACTATGTGATGCACAAGCCACATAAAGTAAGCAAAAATCTTTATTTACCCCAAAACCTCCTTTATTTGTGGCCCACATGCTCCCCCTGAAGACACTACAACTCACGAAGGAAGGTTTTCAGCAGCAGAGGCAGTGCTGTTCATCTAGAAATCAGGGAACAGAACTAGGTAGGGGCAGGTGTTAACTGACAAGCTATAAGTTTGTGAAACAGCACTACCAATGCTAACAACCATGCCCCCTGCACTACTATAGTGCAAGCAGGCACAACCTACATTAGATTGGCAACTCTGCTCTAAATTCAAGAGCAGTGCAGCATCAGTGCCAAACCATCACCTAATGCAGCTTTACCAGATATTTGTAGGGCTTTGCAAGGGGACTAGGAAAAAACTGTAAGGGCATTTATAACTATGAGGCCATAGTTCTACTTTAAGTGTCCCTTCTACAATACAATGCATGGCCAAAGAAAATAGTTTTTCACTTTAGGCTACAATTTATTCCACATTTACGCAAAGTAAACTGAAATAGCTACTTTATCTTTAAGAGCAATGACTAGATAGCCAACACTGAACAAGGTACCCAAAAAGTTCATTATTTTGAGAGGAAACAGAAACCATTAAAACAAGAGATCTTCCCCACAGGCTATGCAGATTGAACCCTGTTCTGTATACCACCTCCTGGACGTGTGGCCACCCAGATGGAGACTTTTCTCACATTTCTTGAAACTGCTCTTTTTTTCCTTGGTTCTGGACAAAGTTGGTGGATGTAATCAGGGCTGGACTGGGACAGAAATTTGGCCCTGGACTTCATCCAGACCGGCCCACTTACATTTTGAGCGTCCCATCAGCAGCCCACTTACATGAGAGTGTCCCATTACCAGCCCCCTTACATCAGAGTGTCCCATCAGCACCCCCTTACATCAGAGTGTCCCATCAGCAGCCCCCTTACATCAGAGTGTCCCATCAGCAGCCCCCTTACATCAGAGTGTCCCATCAGCAGCCCCCTTACATCAGAGTGTCCAATCACCAGCCCCCTTACATCAGAGTGTCCCATCACCAGCCCCCTTACATCAGAGTGGCCCATCACCAGCCCCCTTACATCAGAGTGGCCCATCACCAGCTCCCTTACATCAGAGTGGCCCATCACCAGCCCCCTTACATCAGAGTGGCCCACTGAGCCATCGGCCCACCGGGAAACTCCCTGTAGTCCCGATGGCCAGTACATGCCTGGATGTAATCAATGCATTTGCCCAGGCCGGCCGTATCCTAGAGCTGAAATGTTTCTACTGGGCCTGGTGGAGGACATGGCTACCAATGTAGCCAAAAGAATGCTTTTCGGTCTGTTACACTTTTACACTAGGAGATCGATTATTATGCATTGGAAAAAAGCAACTCCTCCTTCTCTAGTCTAGAAACGTTCAATAATGTTTGGGCAAAATAGTTGGAAGAGCCTCCCACCACAGTTTACCAGGACCCCTAAATATGTTTCACTGTCCAACATGGATGCTGCTTAAGGCTCTTATATCTGCCATTGCTACCCGGGTGTCTCTAATATAAGCAGTTGCTCTACCTCATGACTTCTGGCTTCGTAGACTGGTGCGTGAGCCATCACGTTATATTTTTGTTAACTGTTAGTTGTATATGTGAACTTACTAGTCACCTCTTCTGCGCAGGTTGGTACTCTGGAGTTTGTAACTCTTTATTTATATAAAAACCAATAAAATAGATAAAAAGAAAAAAAAGAGGGCTTCAGTTAAGTTGCCCATCCAATAAGTGTAAATCCACTGGATCAATCTACTCCCCTGGAGAGATTTTCAACCGAAAACATTGCCAAGACCAAATCACTTTTAGTCCTCAGGTGTCACTATAACTGCATACAAGACATCTGAATTAAAATAATATATTGTTATCCAAACAAGGTGCAATGGAAAATAAGGGGAGAGAAAACCATACAGAACAACTATAAATTAAAGTTTTCATTTTCTTCTTTGCTTCTTTTGAATATAAATTTAAGTTGTCCTTCTATTTTGACTGTTCTCATACCTCATTACATTGCAACCATTTTTTTTTACAACCATGGTAAGCTGTATGCAAAACAGTATTAACCATCATGGAGTATTGGTTAAACTTCAGACACCATCGTTCAACTGTTTTCATGCAAGGCCTCACACTTGCTTTTTGACAACTGATTATACTATACAATGTAATAAAACTGATTTAAAGAGAAATGGTATATTGCAGTGGATCTAAGATTGGAAAGCCCACTCTGTATCTATAAAAGGGTTCTCAGTAGAGCAATAGCCTAGTAGAGCAATCCAGACAGCTACTCATTGTTTTTGTCTATGCACTTGTGTTCAGTGTGCTTACAGTCTCTCAAGTCTGAGACCATACATCTAGAACTAGACTGTTATCAGAAGAGTGTGACCATTTTCCCAGGTTCTAGGTGTGGGCAGCACAGTGGGCAGTGGTAGTCCATGTACACTGGGTTCCTCCCACACTCGAAAAACATGCTGCTATGTTAATTGGCTCCTGTCTATATTGACTCTAGTACGTGTACTATATGTAGGATAGGGACCTTAGATTGTAAGCTCCGTGAGGGTAGGAACTTATGTGAATGTATTAAAATTGTCAGTGCTATATAAATACCCATAATAAAAAGAAAAAACTAAACCCTGCCACAGAGTGGGCAAACTGTCTCTTTCGGCCTCTTCATACCCCACCTAAGGTAGGCTATGAAGTTTAATACCAGGACTAGGCAGTCTTGGTTTTTTGCAGAGCACTAAATTGTATAAATTTGGATCTGAGCAAGTAATACACCCCACTAGGACAAGTATAATATGGCCAAATTTACCAAAGACTCAGTTAGAAGGTGTTAATGTTGTTTCGTGGCACTCATCCATATTTTGAACAAATTCTTCTGCCAGGTTGTACTGCTGTGTACATACTTTCACCTTAATGACATTGCTACTGACTACTGGCTGTGACATGTTCTTACAATCTTCACACTAAGTGCCAATTACTCTTAAAGAGGCATCTCCCACTGTTTGTCAGTTGTTACAAATGCTGCTGAGAGACGATCGTCGAGTGCTTTTTGTCTGAGTCTCAGTAAAGCCAGTTTTTTCCAGTGTTCTTCTGGTGTCCCATTGAGTCTATTTATTCAAAAGAACCTGAAGGTCAAGGGGACAATGGGGACTGCCGCTGTGACAAGTGGGAGACGTATAAGCTTCTGTATAGCAGTGAAAGGGTTATTTCTGCTGTACCCCCTCTATACGCACTGACAGGTGCAGATGTGCATTAGAACCAATCAGGGAATAAAGAAGAAGTTTTACTTTTTTTTTTATAAACTTGCTTTTCATATCTCTGAGAAAAGGCATCGCTCTGCCTCTCAACATCTCTCAGCAACACCTGAGCCCGGCTTCTTTTCTACCAATCAGCACACTGTACCCCCTATGCCCACCAATGGCAAAGTGCTAGTATTGGCTGTTTACAAGTGAGGTGTCCTGTTATTGGTAGGTGTGGTGAAAAGCTGCAAGATGATTGGAGCTCAGTGCGAGGGGAGGAATTTTGCAGAGTTTCCCTTCGAGGAGAGCCAAAGAGAGAGAGAGAGCAGAGCACCCAAACACTATAAATAAAAGATGCTCGCCAGCCGCCTGCCTCCCCCTGGGCTGACCTCGCAGCGACAAGACTCCGGACAGAGTCACTCCTTGCCTCTCAACAGCACTATGCAACGTGAGCTGGTGACACCCTCCAATAAAAACACACATATGGGATATTTAAACAGCCAATCAAGGTCTGTGACTATGTTCATCTCATCCATTCATAGGATGCCGCCAGGCAGCCCTGTACTCCTATCACGAGGATTTCAGACCATATTTGGATGGCTGGTAAGGGAGTTGGTCTGGGGAGATGGGTGGAGGGAAAAGACGCATTAAGCGGTAATAAATGGGGGAGGAGGGGGGGGGGAAGTGTGCGTGAGAGCACGTGTATCAGAATATCAGCATGCTGTGTCAGCAGCTCTGCATATCTGCATTTGTGACACCGTTCTAAAAGTCTCAGTTGGGTTGCAGAGTTTGAAGAATATGAAGTTGAAAGAACAAGTACCATCAGACCTATTAAATGAGGAGACACGTGCAAAGTGCGGTCACTGATATCAACCTTCACCATTCTCTGTGCTTAAATCTGATTATGGGTAAAATCGAACAGGTTAGTCTAGATTGCAAATCATTGGTCTTTGCATCGCTTTATTAAACGAGCCTGTATGAGTGTAGTGCTATAGGCACAGGAGCAAGGGGACCCCTCCTCTCTGTAAAACTGTGTGATCCACGCAGAGGATCTGTGTCTCAACATAACGCCGCATGCTCTAGACACAGTGTAGCAATTGGCTTTAACGATATAAGGAAAAAATCTATTGTTTAGAACTCACGGGATTGTTCATTCTTATGGTACCATTAACGTAACACAGGCAACATCTGATGATCCAGAATAGACATCAGTGCCATACACATGTCAACATAAAAAGATCTTGATTTTTTATTTTTTTTTACGTATCTTTAAAAAAATAACATGCAACAAAAAATGTAAAAATGGAATTTAAAATGTAGGTTAAATTGAACCCTAAAATTACTTCTTTCTCTTCAATACTTAACATTCAATACATCTCATTGGCTAGCCACATATTTTTTGATGGGCAAGCTTTTCTAAATCAGTTTTGTTCATTATACCTGATAGAGAACTGTAATTGAAATAAAGCACATGGAAAGATGGACTTTAGAGGCACCAATTATAGAAAAAATAAAGTAAATTTTATTACACAAAGATTAAATAAAAAACATTAAAATACTGCCAATTGTAGTGATGGCTAAACCTCTCCAATGTGGATCAAACACATCAAAAACATGTCATATGGGACATGTAAATCTATACTGAATAATAACATAAAACAATAGCGTTACATGTTTCGCGGAAGAACTCTTCTTCAGGAGATAGATAATTTCTAAGAGAGGAAAATTTCTGATAGAGAACTGGGTGCCTTCAAAAGTTTGCACCCCAAAATATATCAGTTCTCCAACAATAGGTAATGCCTGCATTTATACTTTCTAGACAGTTTGTGGGTCATTTTGTAAGAGCATTTCATATTTGACAAGCTCTATATATACAGTATGATTCTATAATGCAAAAAGCATCAAAATATAGAAAAAATAATGTTTTCACCATACACTTTCTTTCAAATTATATATACACCACACCAGAGATTGAACTCGAACCTTCAGCACCCCGGTGCAAGAAAGCATGAAGGACCCCCCTGGTCCCCTTCCCACTGATTCTGGGGCCCTTTACTCCCATCATGGGACCTTTTATTAAGGTCCGGCTGTGGGCCACTTTCCTGCCATCTCGGGGTCACCCCACAGTGGCGGGACGCCAGAGCTCAGTCGCAAGTGCGACCTTTGTAGTTCCGACAATGGTGTCAGTAGTTTTTTATTTTTGTTGTTATATATTTTTTTTTACCATTTTATTTTATTTTTTATTATTTTATACATATTTTTTAGGAACCCTGTTGGGGGGCTTTGATAAAATACCAGGGGTCTAATTAGACCCCTGATGTCTCACTTTTGAGACAGACAAAGGGACTGAGGACAGATTTATCAGTCCCTTTCTCTGCAGCCTCAGCTGCACAGAATGAATGACCAGGAATAGCTCTGTACAGAGCTTCCTATTCATTCATAAACTGAAGCATAGTAAATTTACAGCTATGAATGAATAAAAATGAAAAACAGAGTCAGTAATTGGCACTGATCACTGACTTTATTCATTAGTACAAGCAAGGATTATGATACATTTACCAGCCTTTTCCCCGCTCTCCAACCTGACAGATCTCCCGCAGCAGCCAGAGGGAGGTGGGAACCCAGGACAGCGATGGGAAGGCAGCTCGAGAAGCATGTAAAGGAACCGATGCCCTCCATTTGCCTTCCTGCAGCCGCTGAATGTCTGCGGGAGGGAGAGGAGGAGACGTGGGCATTCAACGGCTACATGGAGGAATCGGTTCCTATACATGCCATGACCCTTCTATCCAGCTGTACAGAGGGGGCGCACGGACCCCCTGAGCATGGATCTGGGTCACAATGGCGACCCCTGTAGGTAGGCTCCTGTACCATACACTATTAGATGTTGATGAACAACCAATAGATTTATAAAACTAAAATTCCAACATGCTATATGCTGGATGAGTCCACCCTTGGAGCTGGCATGTCATTGCATGCTTAGACTTGTAGTTCTATAGTGGATATAGTGATGACCATACAACTATGAAATTATCAAAATGAAGATTTAAAAAAAAATACCACAAATTGCAACCTTAGATTTTGGGAAACAGGAATTTTGCTTCTATATTTATGTATAGAGGCACTTTGGGGTGGATTTACTAAAGATAAATAGACTGTGCACTTTACAAATAGAATTGCATTTATTTCCCCCAGAGCTTAGCAAATTTGGTGAAGCTCTGCTGATTTCCATCGTCCAATCATGTGCAACCAACATTGCTGTTTTGTGTTCTTATACCTGAATGGGTATTCTTTACAAACTGAAGCTTCACCATATTCATTAAGCTCTGGGAAAAATTAGTGTAACTGCACTTGCAAAGTGTACAGTCTATTTGCCTTTAGTAAATCAACCCCAGTATGTGCATGTCAAACATTTTGTTCTCTTTTTTCCCCAAATATTGCTGCTTAAGGACTTTGTATAGAAGTGAATATTTTGTTTATGGCTTACTGCTTTTCATTATTCAGGAATCAGCTCAGGTGTACATATAAGCAAGTTATATAAGCATGTTAAGCATGTAAGCATGTTATTCCTATCTCCAGACACAGCTGGAGATTGGAATAAAATGTCATTGGGTAAAGAATCTAATACCCAGTGTATAATAAACACATTGTAAAAAGCTGTCATTGACATAATAGCATACCTCCCAACTTTTTGATATGGGAATGAGGGACACCTATCAGCAAAAGTATGCAGGCATAGGACACACCCCTTGTCACGCCCCCTTAAAGGAGAATTGTACAAAAAAAAAGATTGGTTAACCACTTTCAGACCGGACCATTTTGCTGGTAAATGACCAGAGGTCTTTTTACACTTTGGCACTGCGCTGCTTTAACTGGTAATTGCGCGGTCATGCAATGTTGTACCCAAACAAAATTTGCGTCCTTTTCTTCCCACAAATAGAGCTTTCTTTTGATGGTATTTGATTGCCTCTGCGATTTTTATTTTTTGCGATATAAACGTAAAAAGACCGCAAATTTTGAAAAAAAATGATATTTTCTACTTTTTGTTATTAGAAAAATCCAATAAACTCAATTTTAGTCATACATTTAGGCCAAAATGTATTCAGCCACATGTCTTTGGTAAAAAAAAAGTCAATAATTGTATATTTATTGGTTTGCGCAAAAGTTGTCACATCTACAAACTAAGGTACGTTTTCTGGAATTTACGCAGCTTTTAGTTTACGACTGCCTATCTCATTTCTTGAGGTGCTAAAATGGCAGGGCAGTACAAAACCCCCCCAAATGACCCCATTTTGGAAAGTAGACCCCCTAAGGAAATTGATAAGTGGCATGTTGAGCCCATTGAATATTTTATTTTTTTGCCTCAAGCGATTGAATAATGACAAAAAAAAAAATATTTTTTTTTTTTTACACAAAGTTGTCACTAAATGATATATTGCTCACACATGCTATGGGCGTATGTGAAATGACACCCCAAAATAAATTCTGCTGCTTCTCCTGAGTATGGGGATACCACATATGTGGGACTTTTTGGGAGCCTAGCCGCGTACGGGGCCCCGAAAACCAAGCACCGCCTTCAGGCTTTCTAAGGGCGTAAATTTTTGAGTTCACTTCTCACTACCTATTACAGTTTTGAAGGCCATAAAATGCCAAGATGGCACAAAACCCCCACAAATGACCCCATTTTAGAAAGTAGACACCCCAAGCTATTTGCTGAGAGGCATGTTGAGTTCATGGAATATTTTATATTTTGCCACAAGTTGCGGGAAAATTACAAACTTTTTTTTTTTTTTTTTTTTTTTTAACAAAGTTGTCACTAAATGATATATTGCTCATGCATGCCATGGGCATATGTGAAATGACACCCCAAAATAAATTCTGCTGCTTCTCCTGAGTACGGGGATACCACATATGTGGGACTTTTTGGGAGCCTAGCCGCGTACGGGGCCCCAAAAACCAAGCACCGCCTTCAGGCTTTCTAAGGGCGTAAATTTTTGAGTTCACTTCTCACTACCTATTACAGTTTTGAAGGCCATAAAATGCCAAGATGGCACAAAACCCCCACAAATGACCCCATTTTAGAAAGTAGACACCCCAAGCTATTTGCTGAGAGGCATGTTGAGTCCATGGAATATTTTATATTTTGCCACAAGTTGCGGGAAAATTACAAACTTTTTTTTTTTTTTTTTTTTTTTTCACAAAGTTGTCACTAAATGATATATTGCTCACGCATGCCATGGGCATATGTAAAATGACACCCCAAAATAAATTCTGCTGCTTCTCCTGAGTACGGGGATACCACATATGTGGGACTTTTTGGGAGCCTAGCCGCGTACGGGGCCCCGAAAACCAAGCACCGCCTTCAGGCTTTCTAAGGGCGTTACAGTTTTGAAGGCCATAAAATGCCAAGATGGCACAAACCCCCCCCAAATGACCCCATTTTGGAAAGTAGACACCCCTAAATTTAGGGGTACACTAGTGAGACTAGGTAATAAATGGCGGGTGCCCTGAAACTATAAAAAAATAACTAACCAACCAGCGTCACCTGTAACAGTTATATGGTGATCACTGGTGAAAGGGTTAACTAGGGGGCAATTAGGGGGCTTTATGCGGTAGTATATGGGGGTCCCTGGCGCTATAAAAAGCTGCAGCGAACCTAAATACCTACCTGCCTAACTAGCGTCACCTGTGACACTAATACAGCGATCAGAAAAACGATCGCTTATTAGGCTGGGTTCACACTGGAGCGATGCGGGAACGCCACGAATGCGCGGCGGGTTCCCGCATCGCATGCCTCCCGGCGGCAGTTCACACTGCCCTATGCGAACTGCTGGGAGTGTCAGTGAAATGTTACTGACACCCCCAGATCAGTTCGCATATCGCAGTGCGATCTGCAAACTCGGATCGCATGGTGTGAACACCCATGCGATCCGATTCTGCTGCGGGCCAAAAAAAGGGTCCCGTGCGAATTTGCGGCGGGTGCGGCGAATGGCTGAACTCGAATCGCACAGAGATCGGATGTGATTTGCACTGCAGTGCGGTGCGA
Source organism: Lithobates pipiens (assembly GCF_037356315.1). Lineage (NCBI taxonomy): Eukaryota > Metazoa > Chordata > Amphibia > Anura > Ranidae > Lithobates > Lithobates pipiens. The sequence continues at coordinate 584,801,640 of NW_027507748.1, read as the reverse complement.
ATCACATCCGTTCTCATAAACCGCTGCAATGTGAACCCAGCCTTAGTGACACTGGCGACGGGGGGTGATCACGGGGTTAAACCTTTATTGGGGGGGTTAGGGGGGTACCTTAGAACTAAAGGGGGCTAACCCTAACTGCCCTAACAGTTATTAGTCACAAATGACACCCGCCGGGTGATCAGGGGGTTAAACCTTTATTAGGTAATAAATGGCGGGTGCCCTGAAACTATAAAAAAATAACTAACCAACCAGCGTCACCTGTAACAGTTATATGGTGATCACTGGTGAAAGGGTTAACTAGGGGGCAATCAGGGGGCTTTATGCGGTAGTATATGGGGGTCCCTGGCGCTATAAAAAGCTGCGGCGAACCTAAATACCTACCTGCCTAACTAGCGTCACCTGTGACACTAATACGGCGATCAGAAAAATGATCGCTTATTAGGCTGGGTTCACACTGGAGCGATGCGGAAACGCCGCGAATCCGCGGCGGGTTCCCGCATCGCATGCCTCCCGGCGGCAGTTCACACTGCCCTATGCGAACTGCTGGGAGTGTCAGTGAAATGTTACTGACACCCCCAGATCAGTTCGCATATCGCAGTGCGATCTGCAAACTCGGATCGCATGGTGTGAACACCCATGCGATCCGATTCTGCTGCGGGCCAAAAAAAGGGTCCCGTGCGAATTTGCGGCGGGTGCGGCGGGTGCGGCGGGTGCGGCGAATGGCTGAACTCGAATCGCACAGAGATCGGATGTGATTTGCACTGCAGTGCGGTGCGAATCACATTCGTTCTCATAAACCGCTGCAATGTGAACCCAGCCTTAGTGACACTGGCGACGGGGGGTGATCACGGGGTTAAACCTTTATTGGGGGGGTTAGGGGGGTACATTAGAACTAAAGGGGGCTAACTCTAACTGCCCTAACAGTTATTACAGTCACAAATGACACCAATGCAAAAAAAAAAAAAAAAAAATGACATTGGTGTCACTGTGACTGGGGGGCAGGGGTAATTGGGGGGGTGATCGGGGGGTAAAGGGGGGGTGTGAGTGTGCCTGGCATGTTCTACTGTGTGTGTAGAGTGTTGGTGCAACTTACTGATCCGCTCTCCTCCGTGTCGGAACGAAAAATACCGACACGGAGGAGAGAATACATCACTTCCTCTCCTGTGTTTACATTACAGGAGAGGAAGTGATGTCACCGGGGATTTCTATTCGTCGGGAGCGATCGCGAGGGGGTGGCCATGAATGAATGGCCGTCCCCTCGTCCGGGATCGCTCCCGAACGAATACCGACCGCCGCAGGCACCGGGCGGGGGCCCGATCGGGCCCCCGACCCGCGGGAGGCAAGGGACGTACATGTATGTCCTTATGCCTGCCCGTGCCATTGTACCGACGTACATCGGCGTGCGGCGGTCGGCAACTGGTTAAACCCACAAGTGCTTTTTTTTTACCACTACTATTCCTTTATATTGGCTTTTGGAATTTACAAATGCAGCAATTTAGAAATCAGATGAAAGGATTAGCACTGGAAAACACTTTTGGAAAGATAAAAAAGAGCATTTTATACACATCTATATTGATCAGGCCAAAATGAGGAACAAATGAGGAGGAATGAGGGACAGAGGGGCATTGCACCAAATCAGGGACAGTCCCTCGAAATTAGGGACAGTTGGGAGCTATGTAACAACTTGCTGCTTTTTGCACATTGTCCATTGCCTTACTGAATAAGCCTGGATATTCTGCCCTACAAGTACAGCATTTTATAATCCATCAAATTCATGCAGAGCAATTTTAGGAATGGCAACTCAATAGTTAAGCTGCACATAGACACAAGACAAGCCTAGTTCAGCCTGATTAGAAGATGAATGCCTGTCTGTGGGATCGTGTGATCTTGTGAAGTGCAATGAGGTAGAAAGCTAGTTTCATTGATGACGATTTGCCACGAAGCAGGTGTGACTGCAAATGTTCACATTTATTAGTAGCACTATTGGTGTTAATTATGTTACCAGCCATTTTATACAGTCTATGGAGCCATGAAATAAAACACCTAAAATTAAAATTTAGAGTCAGGACCCAAAGGGCAGGAAATGTCAACATGTCCTTTAACTACAGTACATGACAACTATGGGCAACTGGGGGCCATTGGTTAGACACAGTTCAGCGATCTTTTAAATATATATATATATATATATATATATATATATATATAAATACTTTTTTATTCAGTCTTCTTTTCTTTAGCTTGGTTATTGATTCAGTATGTGCTGATGAATTGTGATTTATCAGTAACATTAATACATTTATTGGGTGTGGGCTATAGATACTGTTTGACAAACTGTATGCCAGGCTGTGCTTGATTAGCAAAGTATGAGAATAGTTACGAACGGACGTAAAATGTAAGAGTGCTTATAACTGTACATAGTTTCTGGTGGAGGCACTGCAATGTGGGTCTCCTGGGGCTTGAGGTGTGTTGAGTGATTTGCTGGGCTGAACCTGTGTCATCACGTCCTGCACCTGGATCCTCTACACTGAGACAACACAATGTGCGCTGAGATCATACAATGTTTTATTTTATTTTTATTTATTTTTTTGGAATAAAGTGGGAAACCCCTTTGTCAAATTTGAATTGCTGTCTATGTCTTTATTGGTTGAAATCAGCCTGCTGACCATTCTCACTGGAACAAAAATTGAGAGTAAACCATTAAAACCGATTTAAACATCGCATTTTAGTAACAATCCAGGATCAATATTGCCTCCTCCCTGAACTTCCAAATAATGGAGTCACCGGAAATGACGTCACTGGCTCCACCAACGCGTTGCGTCACTGGTCACATCACTTCTTCAGGAACATCTTATGCCATGTTTAAATTGGGTTTAATGTGAGCAGATATTTGGTTATTTTAATCAAATTAAATATTTCTTGGCAATATTGCAATATGTGTGTCTGTTCACATTCTGAGTGATAGGTGAAATGGGAGGCAAGGATCCAGCTAACCCCCTTGCAGGGAGATCGTTGGAGAGAAGTGTGGATCTAGGGAGACAGATCGTTTTTGGTAAAAGTGATCAGGATTTAAAGACCTTTATTATTTACTCCAAAAGCTCAGTTTGACCTATTGGTCATTCCCTGAGGTGAGTGGCTATTTCACCTGAAGGTGACGGGTTCATTTTACTGATACATTGGGGGTTATTTACTAAAGGAAAATCCACTTTGCACTGCAAGTGCACTTGAAAGTGCACTTGGAAGTAAAGTCAATGTAAATCCGAGGGGGAAATGTGAGGAAAATATAAAAACAGTATTTTAGCTTGCACATGATTGGATGATAAAATCAGCAGAGCTTCCACTCATTTCAGATCTACTCCTTAGATGTGCACTTTACATTTTGGCACAGGTTTCCCCTTAAAATCCATACTAGACCTGAAGTGCCTGGTATGGATTTTAAGGGGGAACCCACTCCATTTTTTTTTTACATTTTGGTGTGGGGTTCCCCTTAAAATCCATACCAGACCTGAAGGGCTTGATATGAATTTTGCAGGGACCCCCACACCATCTTTTTATGTTTTAGTAGTCCTTTAAATACATTTAAAATACAACTAGTATAAGTAACTATTAAAGAGGAACTTAAGTCTTTTTTTTTTTTTTTTTTTTTTTGTCAAAAGTCGTCAACTACAAATATTGTAGCTGCTGACAATTAAAAATAAGGGGGTCTGCCAGTGGTTGGGTCCAGCACTGTGCTAGTTCTTCTTACCGCTGTGCATCTCACCATTTTGTAAATTGTATGGGAGCCAACTGTCAAATGTGACATATTCCAAGAGGCTGCAGGCAAGGGCCTTGGAAGGGGGCAAGCCTACGTGCACGTAATTCTAGCCTAGATGAGAATTCAGGAAGTGGGAGCTATCAAAAAAGGTACTTGCTCCCCGTAAAACATTTTTTTTTTAAAGTGTTATGGATGGGGAAGGGGAGTTGAGTGAAGGTCTGCTTTAAGTTACTCTAATGCCCAATACATCAGCAGTTAGACTGGCTACGCTGAGCCAGTCAGGGCTCCTATTTCTTTGTACGGTGCTCTGGAGCTCACACTGAAAGCTTCCCACATGGTAAAACACTGCACTTTATCATGCAGTCTACCAAGGCTGGCTGTACAGTAGCAGATTTTTAAGCAAATGTTTGTATGAAAATTTTCAGCAGTGGCGGCCCATCCATATGGGATGACGGGGTGACACCCCCCCTAATTTATGTGCCCGGCTCCTAATCTGAGGCTCTAATTAGCTTAAAAAAAGGGTAGGCTCGGAACCCAGAGCACTGTGCCCTGAGCCCACCCAGTTGTGTGACAATAGCGAATTAATATTCGCTATTGTCTTCATGATTCTCCTCCCGGTCAATCAGGAAGCAGGTCCTGAGTCCCAATTGGCCAGTCTTCGAACTCCCTGACCAACTGGGTCTCAGGACACTCTTCCTGTTCAGCTGGAGAAGCAACAGCCCTGGCTGTTTCTTCCCCCTGTTAAGGTCAGTCTCCCACGGGGAGTGGGGATGGATTGCCGCTACATTCTCATACATCTAACACCAGGGCGGGGTGTGCTTGCAGCGATTGCCGCCTTCCCATCCACCGCCCGTCTCCCGTGGGGGGGAAGGGGGGTTGGGTGCTTGCAGCGTTCGCCGCCTTTCTGTCCACCATTCGTTTCCCACGGGAGGGGGGGTGGGCTTGTAGCGATCGCCGCCTTCCAGTCTGTCTCTCCCCCGGGGGGGGTGGGGTGGTTACGTGGCCTTAGTCTACTGTCTCTCCCCCCACCACCCCCAAAATATTTAGCACCAGCCGCCACTGATTCTCAGTACATTTGATGACTTGATGAATTTAGTTTATAAGTGCTTGAAAATTTCTTTGCTTTTAACATTCAGTTATGGAACAAATGGGACTTTCCCTAACAAAAACTATACTTTTAGAACTTATGGTGGATCAACAGAGCAATGTTACCGGAAGTGTGAACAGGTACCTGTTAAATCCAGGTACTTGCACCCCCCCCACCCCCAAAAAAAATGATGTGTCAAATATGTCAGAGCGGGGGAGAGGGGGAGGTAGAGCGGAACTTCAGTTTTTAGCCTAACACGCTGTAATTGTAAGGGGAGAACACAGAACTATCCTATACACAGACCGGTGGAGGAGAGGGGACTAAAGGGGACTAGGAAAGAACCACTATAGACATTTTTCCTACAGTCACCCATAAAATGGATGATTACAAAAAGGACTGCTGTTATAAATCTCACTTTATTACTGTATTAAAAATACACTACAATCATTAGTAGTGGACACAAACACAACATAGCTTAGAAAGTTCCTGCTAAATCTAGAATATAACACTGTATTGAGTTAAAAAAGTAAAGCTGTGTGTGTGAATGAGGGACTTATTCACATTGGTGCTGTGGCTTGTACATTATGAATCAGCGTGTTTTTTTATGCGGGTGGAGCAGGCAGCCTATGTTATGCTATGGGGATGCAGCAGCTGTACAAACATAACTACAGGTCCTCATTTAAAATGCATGTGGATGCAGGTGTACAACCCCAAACAGACAATGTGCATTCGGGGGGCCACTCACCAGCACTGCACATGTGTTAAATTAGGACCTGCTGCTGTGTTTGTACAGCTCCTGTGTCCCCACAGAGTAGCAGGTGACTCCAGCTGCACAAACAAACTGCTTATTCATACTGTATTGACCATAGAACTTGTGTGAATGAGCCCATCATTTTTCTAGATTATTTTTTACTTTTTTTTGTAATTTTTACAATTTTCTTTTGTTATTTTAAATTTTTTTTTTATATATATTTTTTTCGCAATCCTTTTGGGGGGGCTTGGGTGAAATATCAGGGGTCTAAACTGACCTCTGATATCTCACTTTTGGGAAAGAGAAAGGGACTGGAGACAGGTTCCCAATCCTTTCTCTGCAAGCTTCACTGTAGATAAATGATCAGGAAGCACTCTGTACAGAGAATCATGTTGATTCATAAACGAAAGCATAGTAAACACAGTTTACACGGTACTAATCGCTTTATTTATTTATTAAATGTGTTTATTCAGAAAATGAAGGGGCTGGTAAATATGACATATTTACCTGCCCCTTCCCCACTCTCTATCATGAAGGAATCCTCCGTGATCTGCAGCAGCCGGCAGGAAAGAGACAAGAGAAAGCTGGATGGTTATACTCCCGTGCGCCTAACAGCAGGGGGAAGGAGATCATCTACAGGAGGGGGTGATCAATGCAGTGGGGGGCATTTACAACAACAGCTGAGAGTTGATGCAAGAGAGAGGAAGCCTGCAGTGCTGGGGGTGGGGCACACAGGGGCGCCCGGTGGCAGGGGCAGGGGGATTTGGAAATGATCCCCTGTATGGCTCTTCCTGTAGCAGCTGAAACCTGGGGGAAGGGGGGAAAAAGTAGCCAGCTTTTAGCTGCTACAGGAAGATCCACGGAGGGGATCGCTTTCACTAAATGCCCCCCCCCCCCCCACTGCACTGACCAGCCCCTCCTGTCCATGATCCAATTACCCCTGCTGCCCAGGCTCCCCTGCTGAACTGATACAGGAGAACTAATGGATAGTACGCTCTTACCGGCTGCCCTAAATACAAATAACATCACACACAAAAAAATTGTTTAACTGTGCTCATGGAAAAATATGGGCTATATAATTATAGACTAAGTGCACAATCACAAATAGAAAAAATTAGCACAAGGGAAATAACTTAAATCAGTAGGATGTGTCCCTTATGCTGGTTCCTCTTCTGTTAGTGAAAATCCTCCATCCTGCACTCAACCCACCCGGCCCGCCACCATAATCTTCTGGTGAGGTGGGGGTTACTACAACTAATGGGATGTCACAGGCTCTCATCAAAAGAGCTTAACTATGCCCGCCTTTTTACACCCAGCTCCACCGCACCATTCATTGAACTGTACTACTAGTTCAAGGGATTGGAATATAATCTATGAATGGAGGGAATTAAGCTATCAATTATCCGCGTATACTCCATTTATAGATCACATTCCACTTACAGAAGCTGTAGTACCACTTCTATGAATGGTGGAGCTGAGCAAAAAGAGTGGGCATATGGGTTGTATTAAACCACGTCGCACCAGAAGATTACACTGGCAGGGATGGGGTAGGGGGAGGAGTTGTGCCCCTTCTGCTGATTTTTCTGTTTCTGATTTTGCCTGTGCCTGGGCTTTAAGATTATGAAATGACAGTGTCCTGAATTAATTGATTATTGTGAACGTTTTGTTGGAGGCACCATGCAGCCTTTTTCTATGTAGAGCCATCATTGGACATCACAGCCCATCGACTACCGCCTTACTGAGAAAGACAATCTGCCATCATCCCATGATTTCTCAGTTTAGCAGACTATACCCACCCTTACCCTTTTGTTTCTGGTTAAGAGCAGATTATTCCTTCTCCAGCAGTAGGCAGTCAAAACAAGAATAAAGAAAAACTAAAATCCCTATCTCAATGTTGAGCATTGATGCTGTCCAATCTTATTCTGCTGCCCGAGGCACTGACCTGCAAGGTCTTTGTGGCATATATGGCCCTGATATGTTCATCTATTAACCCCTTGAGTCTCCTGTACCACAATGGTATAATATTTGATTTTCATCACCAAGAAAATATGTCACCATCATAACCCCATTTGCTTGCAAGAATACAGCACAAAGCTAATATCTTCATGCAGGGGAAACGGCAGATTAATGCATAACAGGTCGGTGTTGCCAAGAAGACATCAGTCGCAAGCAAGCTTATTTAATTAGGGGAATTATACTGGAACATTGATCATTCTAAAACAGCATAATATCGACAAGCATGCAATGCTTCAAGAGAATCAACGCTTCTGTTTTGCTTTTCCTGCATTTCACAACAGCCTCACATATATCACAATGGTTTTACTGTATGCAATGCAGGTAAATCTTACAGCTATATGGTATAATGCATGCTGTAGATCTTCTCTGAGGTCCAGCATGCAGGGCTTTTTTTCATTGTCAACATATTTTTCAGAGACCATCTTGCATTCAATTCATAGCAGAGTTGCATGGTTTCCATAACAGTATCTATGTACTATTAGAGTATGATAGTACAGTGATCAAATAAAGAAAGTTTAAATTAAAGGGGTCTCCCCCTTAAAGTATAACTGTATAACTGACATGTTACCTGTGTGGAATAGAAGTCCCGTTTTAAAGTGTTACTAAACCCAGGACCGATTCGCTATATAGGATCTCCCACAGTACACAGAACACAGAAATGCAATTATTTTAATAAATATAAACTACCTTTTCTCATCAGCAGTATATAGCAGTCTTGTGGCTTATATTAGTGCCTGGCCCAGCACTGGTTAACCACTTTAAGACCGGGCCTATTTTTCAAACTGGATGCATTAAGGTGAAAAATCATGAGCCTTTGCAACCCCTTTAATGCATATAAAGACTGATTTTACTGTTGTGGGTTTAGTAGCACTTTAAGCAGCACAACCTGCAGACTCCCGCTTCTGTGTTCACATCTTCCAATATTGTGCAGAAGCTGCTCCATGCAAAAGCAAAGCAGGTCTCCAGTCTACAAACAGTGCCCTCTAGTGGTGGCCTGGTGCATATTGTTTACAATAATGCAGGATGTAAACTTGAACCCAGGAGTCTGCAGGTCACTGAAATAGTTTATTTTAATTTCCCAAGGCGTCTTTCAGGACAGCACCTGAGAGATAGCGACTCCACCCTCCTCGTTAGGAAACACCTTCTTCCTCCAGACTTTAAAGGGAGGCGCCTCCCTACCACACATCAGTTTTTGTGTTTCCTCCGGCCCGGAGGGAACACCTTTTGGGAAGGAGTCTGTTTCTCTTAGGTGTTCCTGAGGGACTAGGCTTCTTTCCCTTTTTTTCCTCCTTTAGAGACCCGCTGTCCTCCCGACCTACCCACGCCTCGTCAGCGGTAGCAAGCGGGCTCCTCTTCCCCTCTTGTGCTCGGAGAGAGCCGAAGACTCGGTGGCCCGCACGTTCGTAGGCGCGGCGGCGCGCGTGTGCCGCCGCCATGTTTGTTTTCGGCGGTCGCGCCGGAAGTGACAGAGCGGGTCATCGGGTCAGCTGAAACGTCGTTTCCGGCGTGGACGCAGGGGGGAGGAGGGAGGACAGGTGCTGGTGCCTATTTCCACTTCCGGTCCGGTGCAGCTGCACGGCGTGACTCCGGAGGCGGCGTTTAGCCACAAGTGGATCTCTGCACAGCTGATTATGGAAGATTCAGCGTCTGCAGCGGTGGGGACAGGCACAGGCACCAGCAAGGCCCAGGTAAGAGGCAGCAGTTAAAGTCTGCCTTTCTTTTTCTATTTCCTGGCGTTTGGTCTCGCTCTCTCCTTTCTTTTTTCCCCCCTGGTGGCAAGGGGCCTGTCTGGGCACTAGAAGCTGACTGGTTTCTTCTTAGTGCACCTGTGTGGTGATCCCTATCAAAGCTGAGACTGGGTCTCACTAAGGGTTCCCTGGTTTTTTTCCCTTTTTTGTCTTTTTCTTCATAGGCTAAGAGCTCTGACCCAAAGAAAAGATGTCCTTCTTGCAGGGCCAAGCTGGGAGAAAATTGGAAGAAAACCTTATGCAGTCCCTGCATTACTTCTTTAGTTAAAGAGGAATCTGCCTCTGTATGTGAGGATCTGGTGGCCTCTGTAAAGAAGGAGCTGTACGCCACGATCCAGAATTTTCGTGACTCACTAGCAAACCCGGCTGCTAGTCAGCCTTCCACTTCAGAGTCTTCCCAGGGGTCTCTCTCAATCCCGGTGTTAGAATCTCTGCCTGAAGACCCTTCAGATAGGGAAAAGCAGTCCACTGCTCTTTCCGTTAAAGATTCGGAAGAGGAGTTGGAGGATTCTGAGGTAGCCCCCTCTAAATTCAAACTGTCCTTTGAAGAGGTCGATGGGCTCCTTAAAGCCATTCATGCTACGCTTGGTTTAAGTGAGGAGAAAAAGGAATTATCACTCCATGACCGCATGTATGCTGGGTTGGATGAGCCTAAGGGCCGAACATTCCCAGTTCATCCGGTCATCTCTGAGGCCATTAGGAAAGAATGGCAGGATCCAGAGAAAAAGCCCTTTTTCTCCAAAGCCCACAAAAGGCGTTTTCCTTTCGAGGAGGACCCTGCAGCAGTATGGAACAAGGTGCCCAGACTGGATGCCGCCTTTTCCCAGGTTTCAAGGTCCACAGATCTGTCCTTTGAGGATATGGGAGTTTTGAAAGATCCGATGGACAAACGCATGGATCTTTTGCTCAAGAGATCATGGCAATCAGTTATGAGCAATTTAAAACCAGCAATGGCCACAACGTGTGTAGCCAGAAATTTAGAATACTGGATTAACCAGTTAAAGTCACATATAGCTGCAGATTCCCCTAAACAGGAAATCTTAGATTCTTTTCCTACCCTGATTACGGCAGTGGCCTATGTTGCAGATGCCTCAGCTGAGGCAATTAAGATATCGGCCAGGTCAGCAGCTCTAACTAATGCTGCAAGAAGAGCCTTATGGCTTAAAACCTGGCCGGGTGACTCGGCTTCAAAGAATAAGCTGTGTGGGTTACCCTTTTCAGGAGACTTGCTCTTCGGCTCTGACCTCGATAATATTCTTGACAGGACAGCCGATAAAAAGAGATCCTTTCCGGTCAAAAAGAAAAAGCAGGTACCAAAGCGTCTTTTTCGACCTCAAAAAACTCAGGATCAGGACAGCAAGTTGCAAGGGAGAAGGAAAAGTTGGTCCGCCCCGAAGCCGAAGGGTAGAGGCGGAATTCTCTTCCGTCCTCCTACACAGGACGAAAAATCGCAATGACTCGTCTCTGCGGGTGGGCGGAAGACTACAAGAATTTCTTCCGCAGTGGTCAGGGATAACTTCAAATCAGTTTATCCTGACCACTCTCGCGCAGGGTTACTCACTCGAGTTTGTCAACGACCCCCCAAAAAGGTTCCTGATTACCAACACCCCGCGGGATCCAGTAAGGGCCCTGGCCATGAAGTCCTCTCTAGAGGAACTGATGCAACAGGGCGTAGTAGTACAGGTACCCCTGCAAGAACAGCAGGAGGGGTTTTATTCCCATGTTTTCCTAGTAAAGAAACCGACAGGGAAGTTTTGGTTGATTCTCAACCTAAAACCTTTAAACGAGTCCATAAGGTACAGGAAGTTCAAAATGGACTCAATTTTTTCGGTCAGAAACCTGTTGACGCCAGGATGTTTTATGGCGTCAGTAGATTTAAAAGACGCATACCTACATGTTCCGATCTCTCCCCAGTCTCAGAAGTTTCTCAGGCTGGCGGTGAGGTTGGGGGGTATGGTTCATCATCTCCAGTTCAGGGCCCTACCCTTCGGCCTGTCATCATCTCCCCGAATTTTTACCAAAATAATGGCAGAAGCTTTAGCGCCACTGCGTCTTCAGGGAATCGCAGTTATTCCTTATTTAGACGATCTGCTGTTTTTCGCCCCATCCAGCGAGGAATTGCAGACCAATCTAGGCAAAGCTCGCAGCCATCTGGAGGCGTTGGGTTGGATTTTGAACCTCCAAAAGTCGTCCCTAAACCCATCTCAGGAGATTCGGTTTTTAGGGTTTCTAATAAATTCGGTGGAGCAAAAAATCTTCCTTCCCTTAGACAAAAAGGACAGGATTTCCGGTGCAGTGTCTTTATTACAGACCAGCCAAAATCTGACAGTAAGACAGGTTATGTCAGCTTTGGGAGTTCTGACTTCAGCAATGCCAGCAGTCCAGTGGGCAAGAATGCATTTCAGGTGTCTGCAGGCTTTCCTTCTAAAATCTTGGGATCACACAGTGGCATCCCTAGAGGCAGAGGTGAGAATGTCAACCCAGGTAAAAAGGTCCCTATGGTGGTGGAAAAGACAGGAGGTCTTATCGGAAGGGTTAGTCTGGGCTTTTCCAGTCGGGAAAAGACTAACAACCGACGCCAGTTCCTGGGGGTGGGGAGCCCATCTAGGAACACGTTTCACTCAGGGGTCCTGGGCCAAAGAGGAGACAATAAGGTCCTCAAACTGGAGGGAACTCAAGGCGATTGCCTTAGCTCTGGAGTTGTTTGTTCAGGAACTGCAGTCCCATCACGTCCAGGTCCTAACAGACAATGCCACGGCAGTGGCTTATTTAAACAGACAGGGGGGTACAAGAAGCAGGTCGCTTCAGGTACTGGCCATGGAGATTCTTCGGTGGGCGGAAAAACATTTGTTATCCCTATCAGCAGTCCACCTAAAAGGGGATCTAAACAGGGTAGCGGACTTCCTAAGCAGAAACGCTATTCGGGAAGCAGAATGGTCTCTAAATCCGGAGGTATTCACAATGATTGCCGGAAAATGGGGTTTACCAGAAGTAGACCTGTTCGCCTCAAGGGTGAACGCCCAGGTTCCCCAGTTCTTTTCCCTGGACAGTCGCGATGGCTCGCTGGGCACAGATGCGCTAGCTTATCCATGGGAATTTCGTCTTTGCTATGCTTTCCCCCCATTTCAGTTAATCCCGTTAATTTTAAGAAAAATTCAGAGGGAGAAGGTACCAGTTATTCTAATCACGCCCTTTTGGCCAAAAAGGGCTTGGTTTTCGACAGTTCTAGGCCTGGCAATCAAGCCTTGTTGGCGTCTGCCCCTCAGACACGATCTGTTGTTGCAGGGCCCAGTGAACCATCCAGGAGTGGCCAGCCTGGCTCTCACGGCCTGGTTTCTGAAAGGCAGCTCCTTAGGAGCAAGGGGTTTTCCAACCGTTTGATCTCGACCCTTTTAGCAAGTAGGAAAAGGGTTACGAGGGCCATTTATTCTAAGGTCTGGAAGCGTTATGAAACTTGGTGTTTGTCAGCCGCCCAGGTGACAGGGAGCCTTGTCTCCATCTTGGAGTTTTTACAAGATGGTGCAGACAAGGGACTGGCAGTTAGTACCCTGAAGGTGCAAGTAGCAGCCCTGACGGTGTTCTTAGAAAAATCTGTGGCCTCAGATCCGCTGGTGATCAGGTTCTTTAGAGCTCTTAAAAGATCTAGGCCAGCTCCTGTTAAGGTTTTTCCTAGATGGGATTTGTCGGTAGTCCTACAGTCTCTAACAAAAGGGCCTTTTGAGCCTCTTGTGGAGGCTTCCCTTAGGTTTCTCACATTAAAAACTGTGTTTCTGATTGCCATTGTCTCTGCACGCAGGATCAGTGAGCTAAATGCTCTGTCAATTAAAGAACCATATCTTTCCATTTTTCCTGACAGAGTTATTCTTAGAACAGATGCAAAATTCTTACCGAAGGTAGCTTCAGTTCAGAACCGTATACAGGACATAGTACTGCCAACGTTTTGTGTTAACCCCAAAGGAAATAAGGAGACTTCTTTCCATACTTTGGACGTCAGAAGGACTCTGCTGAGTTATTTAGAAAGGACGGAGTCCTTCAGGCGTTCAGATTCACTGTTTGTACTTTTCTCAGGAAGAAAAAAGGGTTTTCAGGCTTCTAAAGTTACTTTAGCTAGATGGCTGAAATTAGCTATCTCAGAGGCATATTCCCAGGCAGGGTTATCTCCTCCAGCAGGAATTTGTGCACACTCAACCAGAGCTCTGGCGTCTACGTGGGCAGAGAGAGCTGGTGCCACCCCTGAGCAGATCTGCAAGGCGGCGACGTGGTCGAGTTTTCACACATTTGTGAAACATTATAGACTGGATCTCACTTCTGCCAGCGATCAGGCGTTTGGCAGAAAGGTCCTGCAAGCTGTTGTCCCGCCCTAAGGGGTAAGTCTCTGTTATCCTCTCAGGTGCTGTCCTGAAAGACGCCTTGGGAAAGACCAAGTTAGACTTACCGGTAACTTGTTTTCCAGAAGTCTTTCAGGACAGCAAGCATCCCGCCCTATGGTATTATAATATGCTACGCTGTGACTAACGTATGTGTTTATGTGTTCCAGCCGGGGCCGGAGGTTCTCTTCTACAACTGATGTGTGGTAGGGAGGCGCCTCCCTTTAAAGTCTGGAGGAAGAAGGTGTTTCCTAACGAGGAGGGTGGAGTCGCTATCTCTCAGGTGCTGTCCTGAAAGACTTCTGGAAAACAAGTTACCGGTAAGTCTAACTTGGTCTTTCACGGTACACTGTGAGCTTCTTTCCTCCCTTGTTATAGGGCTCATTCGCATAAACAGTTGAGGGTGATAAATACCCAGTGGTTGAGTCACATTTATACTACCCACCACCCCAACTGCTCCCCATTTAGTTACAGAAAACAGCCATGTGTGCATGCCACGGCCACAACCACGTTCAACTTACATATTTATGTAGGGAGCATTCTAGTGGGGCATACAAGGCGTTAAAGCAAGTGGTGAAGTGGTGATACCATGCCTTCTTAACAACTGTCAAATACTCTCTGAAGAGCAATCCAAACACAGATAAGTTTATAGAGACCAAAGCAAATATGATCGAGACCCTACTGTCCCAGGCCAAGCACTTTCATTCATTGGATATCGGTTTCTTTCAATCATGGAAGCTTTTTTTTTTTAACAGAAAAGATTTTATTTATCAAAAAACTAAATAAAAAATACAGTACTGAGGACTATAAGGCACACAGTTCAATTCAGTAAAGCATAGTTAGTTAAGGCAATATTGTAATTAACAAATATGAACAAGAGTAGCATAATATATGTCTACCTAAATGTTAATCCTGGAAATTCAATACGGTAGGATACGGCATAGTTAAAACATCAGGGAAAGGGGGGGGGGGGGGGTTGTTGCAAACGAATGAAGGGAGGAAAAGAGGAACTCAAACAGCGAACAAAGTCAGAGGTATGAACTCTAAGCCCTTGTACACACGGTCGGAGAATCCGTCGGAATGTGTCCTATTGGACCGTGCTGTCGGATAATCCAGCTGTGTGTGGTATGCATCGGACTGATTCCGTCGGAATATCCGTCGGACCCAATTTTCCAACTTGTTGGAAATATTTTCTGACAAACTGGTCCGATCGGACATACTCCGATCATGTGTAGGGAATTCCGATCGGACAAAGTGCCACGCATGCTCAGATCAAATTCCTACACCAAAGCTATTGGCTACTAGCCTGAACGTAGTGCCGTCGTAACGAAATAACGTCATCACGTTCTGAACGATCGAATTTTCCGACAACTTCGTCCGACCGTGTGTATGCAACAGTTTCGGACACAATCCGTCGGACAAAATCCGTCGGACAAAATCCAACGGGACGGGAGGGGCCAGAAAAAGACAACTCTGTGAATCCTACACCACAAAATATACATCAACCACTCAGAAATTGGGCAACAATTCAGTAGTTGGGTAGCTAGAGGTCTAGTCT
Organism: Lithobates pipiens; assembly: GCF_037356315.1. Taxonomy (NCBI): domain Eukaryota; kingdom Metazoa; phylum Chordata; class Amphibia; order Anura; family Ranidae; genus Lithobates; species Lithobates pipiens. The sequence goes on along the minus strand of NW_027507748.1, from coordinate 584,786,362 downwards.
TCACCCATTCATGCCAGATTTTAGGGAACTTTTTTTGGACATTTACCGCTCATATAGGTAAGCTTATAAAGTGGCAAAATGGCATCTATAATTGATCTCCATTGTGAAACTGTGGGGGGATCTGTCTGCTTCCATTTAGTTAAACAGTTTTTTCTGGCATAAAGGATTGTGTAAAACACAAACATTTGTTTATGGAGGACTGGATTCACAGTATCACATACTCCCAAATGAAGTATCCTAGGTCTAGATCTACATGCAGGTCACCCACTACGTTGATCTCAGAAACCACATCCCTCCAAAACCTATGCATTAGGGAGCTCGACCACACCACATGGATGAATGTCCCAACATCAGTAAGACACTTAGGACAGCAATAAGACTGGATTGGGAAGATCCTGACGAGCCTCTGAGGGATATAATATGCTCTATGCAAGAACTAGAGTTGAGTATACCTATCTCGCGCAGAGATCATTAAAGGAATATATTGCTGGATTCCCTCATCCCAGTCCTCTGAGTCTAGAGATGGAATGTCTTACTGCCACATAGTAAAAAGTTGGGTACTCTTACCAGTATCTCCAGAGAAGATCCTCAGATATAGGGACGAGAGTATCCTATCAGCATAACTAGAAATTAGGAGACTCTCCACAGACTGGGATTTATTCACTGGGACCTCAGGGAACTGAGTGCACTGCATGCCTCAGTTGCAAATAGCGGAAGAACATTCAGGGAGGCAGGTGGTAGGTGGATTTAAGACTATCATAGGGCAGTAGTGTACCCACCGTTATTACGTGTTGCAGTTTATTTATACCATGTCTCACAGTAGGATCAGGGATTTATCTAAGATAATAAGATATTTGGCAATCGAGGATTACCCCACAACATCGGAGTATGAGGTGAAATTTCCTTGTGAGCACCTACAAGTGCCGACATCTGCACCCATACCTTAACAGTTGTAGTCTTTGGGACAGTCATATTGAGATGTGCCTTTAGGCCTCTAAAAAACAAATTGCTTTGAGCAGAGTAAGATCCCAATATAGCTGCTTCTAGGTTGATTGTTGGATTAGACCTAGGTTGTTTAAACCACCATCTCACTGTCACCAACAGCGCTGCCCAGTAGTATTGGCGAAAGCAAGGTAGTGCCAGCCCTCCCATAGACGAAAGTTAGTTTCAGAGTGGTCTTTGCAATTCTCGGGGTTGACCCAGCCCAGATACAATTGGTGACAACCTGATCCAGTTTAATGAAGAAAGCTAGGGATGGGGATAGGGGTGTTCCAAAAAACGTATAAAAGTTTGGGGAGAAAGGTTATTTTTAAGAGATTAATTCTGCCCAACAAAGAGAGAGGTAGAGTTTTCCAGGCCTGGCATTTAAGAGTAACTTGGTGTAAATTCGGGTATACATTATCAGTGAGATATGAGAAAAGGGAATTTTGAATCTCGACCCCTAGGTAGCAAAATTTGGAGACCCAGGACAGTGCAGATTTTAGCAGCTGTTACATCATATTTGTATGTGTTCTATTCCAATGTTTTTAGATCTTTATTGTCTATCATTTTGTATTTAGCTACTGAATAAAATTGATATATATTTATACTTTTCTAGCTCTGTTCTTCTCAATAACTTGTCAATTTTCTTACCCGCACTATCCCTTGGGACATTTTCTCCAAGTTATTTAATACATTTGGGATGTGGTAAGAGCTGTCAAGATTTCTCATCGGTTGGTTTTCTCTCTTCTTTTTCAAATATTTTTTAGGACAGTGAAGATGAGATGGGGGTGGGGGGTGACAGGCATAAAGCAAAGATCAATTACTTGCTCCAATTGACCCTGATGCCTGAGAAAACCCCAAAACCATCTATAATAGCCAGAGGCGCATCAAGGGAGGCTGAGACATCAGGTAAATACAATATGGCGTTGTTCGCATATAAGTAGATTATTTCTCTTAGGGGGTCTACTGAGAGGTCAGGCACCTGTGGGGAGGAGCGCAGTAGAATAGCCAGGGGTTCCATTGCCAGGGCAAACAAGCCAGTGGGCAATGGGCACCCCTGTCTAATGCCCCTGCCAAAAGCAAACTGCTGGGATAAAATACCATTGGTTCTAACTCTAGCTGTAGGGGACCTATAGAGCAGTTGTATCCAGGCAATAAAGTGTGGACCAAAGCCAAACCTTGTCAACACCTGCCACAGGAAGGGGCACTCCACAGAGTCAAAGGCCTTCTCTGTATCAAGTGAAGCCACAATTCCTGAGGAGAAGGCATCTTTAAGGTGGTCGATAATAGTATATGGGCGACCGATATTGACCCATATGATCTCCATGTACCAAAGATAATATCACTGAGTTAAGGTAGTTCTCAAGAACCTTTGTGAATAGCTTGGCATTAACATTATGTAGGGAGATCAGACGGTAGGACGCACAAAGCTCGGGATCCTTCCCTGGCTTGGGCACCCCAACAATCACAGCTTCTGTTATGGAAGGGGGGGACACAGTCAGTCGTTAGCACGGTTTGCAGTAGGGCATGGAAATGAGAAGCTATATCGTCAACACGAGTCTTATAAAATTTGGCCTGGATTCTTAATAGTTTGAAGTGAGGAGATAGCAGCCTGGATCTCCTTCATGGTAAAGGAGGCATCAAGGCATTGGTGAGTCAAGAGCAAAAGCTCCTGAAACTCTATAGTATCCAAGAACCTAGTCAGACTATCAGCGTCATATGTAATTCTGGAAGATTAGAAGTCCTCATAAAATGATCTGAACTGAGCATGGATCTGATCAGGGGTGTAATGCCACGTGCCATCGGCACTCCTAATATGGGCACGGTGGGTAGTATTAGAGCGTTCCCTAGCAAGCCAGGCCAGAAGTCTACCCATTAGTTTCCCCTGTTTGAATACTCTTTGTAATTAAGACAAGAGAATTTTTTGAGAGGTGGTGGTCCGGAGGACCGCTATTTTTTTATATAGGACCTTTAGGTCACTACATAGCTCAACCGACTTAGTCGACACATAGCTAGCCTCCAGCTCCTGAGCCCTGTTTTCAGCTTCCTCGAGAGTCTGAGATGACTCCCTCCTGATCTTACCAATGAGAAATTGATATTGATCTCTAATGTGGGCCTTGAAGGCATCCCAGACCACAACGGGGTCTGTCGTACCCTGGTTGCGGAGCCAGAAGTCTGATCTCGAAGGTCATCAGAGGTGCCGCTCTCTCATCCAAAAACCCAAAATCAAGACAGACGCCAAAGGCAGGGACTAAATGTGTTGTCCATCCTCAGTTTTAAAAGCACGGGCCATGGTCTGAGATACCCTTGGGCAGAATGGAGACATTGAGAGCATGAGACAATAGGGGGTTGCTAACATAAATAGAGCCAGACCAGAGCCAGAGTGAAGTCTATCCATGGCAGGGTGTAAGGGCATAATAAAATCTCCAGCCAGTATAATCTGTGCAGCAGGATTTTGCACCACAATAGGAGCTAAAGCAGTGATGGCAAACCTTGGCACCCCAGATGTTTTGGAACTACATTTCCCATGATCCTCAACTACCCTTCAGAGTGCCAGAGCATCATGGGAAATGTAGTTCCAAAACATCTGGGGTGCCAAGGTTCGCCATGACTGAGCTAAAGTGATCAAAAGGGACCTGTTAGTTGGAGGGGGCATATGTATCCCCACAATCACCAGGTCAAGGCGATTGCAGAGCGCGTGAAGCAAAACATAACTTCCCTCAGAATCCAGGTGGAGGTCAAGGAGGCTAAGGTGCAGAGATTTCTGAACCAGAACACTGACTCCCCTGGAGTAAGAGGAGTGGGGGAATAGTAATATGTTCCCACCCAGGGCTTTTTAAGTGCCAGCATCCTGCTTCCTATGAGGTGGGTTTCTTGCAGACTACAGATACGGGGATGGTATCTCTTTGAGTAAGTAAAAACGAGGGAGCGTTTAATCTAAAGCCTTGTACACACGGTCGGAGAATCCGTCGGAATGTGTCCTATCGGACCGTGTCGTCGGATAATACGACTGTGTGTGGTATACATCAGACTGATTCCGTCCGAATCTCCGTCGGACCCAATTTTCCAACATGTTGGAAATATTTCCCGACCAACTGGGCCGGTCGGACCTAATCTGATCATGTGTAGAGCATTTTGATTGGACCAAGTGCCACGCATGCTCAGATCAAATTCCTACATCAAAGCTATTGGCTACTAGCCTGAATGTAGTCCCATCATAACGAAATTACGTCATCACGTTCTGAAAGATCGGATTTTTCGCCAACTTTGTCCGACCGTGTGTATGCAACAGTTTCGGACAAGATCCGACGGACAAAATCCGACGGGCAGAATCCGACGGATTTGGTTGTGGAAATCTCCGACCGTGTGTACAGGGGCTTAGAGTTCATATCCCTGACATTCCAGGTAATTATAGAGATGGAATCCAAAGCTGGTTTGGGATATAGATACGTAAACTCCCGACCTCCACCTGAAAGCCTGGCATAGTAAACACAACATACATTATGAGTGTAAAGTGACAAGCAGGTATAGAGGCCAGACAGGGCTGTCCCTGACCCTTCAGTAGACATACAACTAGAGTGTGTGCCTTAAAAAAAACAATCAAAATAACAGAAAAGAACATTTGAAATCAAAACCATCAACCTCCCCGACCGATAGCAGCAGATGAAGCCGGAGCTCTCCTAAGGTGCTGCTGCTCCGGTGGCCATCTTGGACATGCCCCCTCAAGTATGGAAGCTTGGTGTCACATGTTAACATTACCTAGGGTGGTCTGCATGCAAATGCAGAGGAATGCCGTTTGTTCCAGACTGACATTCACCCATAAAGGCAGATTGTTTGTATAACTCCTCCCAAGAGCCAGCCCACGACTTGGATCCAGGCTGAAGACTCTTGTTGAGAAGAGCATTGGGGCAGGTTGATCTGTGTGGATTGCATATAGAAGTGCAGAGACCCAGTGATACCATTGATGTCCTTGTCTCAAAGTACAAATTTCGCTTTTATGGTCCTGAAAAATTGTGTTATGTCAATGATTAACTATATTTAGTTGAGATATAGTTGAAAATCCAGCTATAGTTTACACCAGCCATTCTCAACCATGGAACCTAAATGAATGTTCCCCCAGAGGAGGTTGCTAGGGGTTCTTTGAGCTGTGGCTGGCTGACTGACCTCTCATCTGATGTTGCCTGCATAGTACCAGGGTAAATGCCACATTGCAGAGCTAGCAGCATGACACGGGTGATTATTATTATTATTTCACATGATTTATATAGCACCAACAGTTTACGCAGCGCTTTACAATATAAAAGGGAGATAATACAGTTATAATACAATTAAATACAAGAGGATTAAGAGGGCCCTGCTCAAAAGAGCTTACAATCTAATAAGTGATCTCTTTAGCTGTCTGTGAAGCTGTCCTTATTCCTACTGACCCTCAATAGAAAGTCTCATTCTTTTAACTGACCTCCAAAGTAAAAGAACTAATCACTAAACACCAATGTATGTAGGAATACTGATGGCAAAAAAATAAAAAAATGTTTTAGTTCCACTTGTGAGGTGTATATATACCAATCTACCAGATCATAATATGTCTGCGATAGTAAACACATACAGTGGGGAAAACAATTATTAGATCCCCTGCAAATTTTTTACGTTTGCCCACTTACAAAGAAATGAAGCGTCTATCATTTTTATCATAGGTGTATTTTAAATGATAGAGACAGAATATCAACTAAAAATCCAGAAAAAAAACACGATACAAATGTTATAAGTTGAGTTGCAGTTCAGTGAGTAAAATAAGTATTTGATCCCCAAGCAAAACTGGACTTAGTAGTTGGTGGAGAGACCCTTGTTGGCAAGCACAGAGGTAAGACATTTCTTGTAGTTGGTTGCCAGGTTTGCACACATCTCAGTAGCGATTTTGGTGCATTCTTCTTTACAGATCTCTAAATCCTTAAAGGAGTTGTAAAGGCGTAAGGTTTTTTTATCTCAATGCATCATATGCATTACGATACAAAGCCTTCTGTGTGCAGCAGCCCCTCTCAGCTCCACCCCCAATACTTACCTGAGCCCCATCTAGACCCAGGGATGTTGTAGGAGTGTCTTGGCTGCCTGGGACACCCCTCCTCATAGGCTGAGACAACGGCACCATTGGCTATCGCTGCTGTCAATCAAAGTCAATCAGCCAATGAGGAGGGAAATGGGGCATGGCCGGACCGTGGCTCCGTGTCTGAATGGACACAGGAAGCGGCAGCTCGGATCAGGTGCCCCTATAGCAAGCTACCAGGAGCACCGAAGAGGGACCCAAGAAGAGGAAGATCTGGGATGCTCCATGCAAATCCACTGCACAGGGCAGGTAAGTATAAAATGTTTGTTATTTTTAACAAAAAACAAACAAAAAAACAAGACTTTAGTATTTAAGGTTTCTTGGCAACTCAAAGTTTTAGCTCCCTCCATACATTTTCTATAGGATTTAGGTCTGGAGACTGATTAGGCCACTCCATGACCTTAATGCGCTTCTTCTTGAACCACTCCTTTGTTGCCTTGGCGGTATGTTTTGGGTCATTGTCGTGCTGGAAGACTCATCCACGACCCATCTTCGGTGTTCTGGCTGAGGGAAGGTTCTCATCCAAGATTTTACAATACATGGCCCCATCCACTGGTCCCTCATAGCAGCAAAGTTGGTCTGTTCCTTTATCAGAGAAACAGCCCCAAAGCATAATGTGTCCACCGTCATGCTTGACTGTAGGGATGGTGTTCTTAGGGTTACAGTCAGCATTTTTCTTCCTCCTAACACGGAAAGCCGAGTTAATGCCAAAAAGCTCAATTTTAGTCTCATCTCACCACAACACTTTGTCCCAATCCTTCTCTGAATCATTTAGATGAAACTTTAGATGGGCCTATATATGTGCCTTCTTGAGGAGGGGAACTTTGCGGGTGCTGCAGGATTTCTATCCATGGCGGCGTAGTATGTTACCAATGGTTTGTTTGGTGACTGTGGTCCCAACTGCCTTGAGATCATTCACAAGCTCCTCACGTGTAGTTCTGGGCTGATCCCTCACTTTTCTCATGATCATCCTCACCTCATGAGGCAAAATCTTTCATGGAGCTCCAGACCGAGGGCAATTGATAGTTATTTTGTATTTCTTCCATTTGCAAATAATCGCTCAAACATTTGTCCTCTTCTCACAAAGCTTCTTGCTGATGGTCTTGTAGAGCATTCCAGCCTCGTGCAGGTCTACAATCTTGTCCCTGATGTCCTTTGACAGCTCTTTGGTCTTGTCCATGATGGTGAGGTTTGAACGGAAGAAAGATTCTGTGGACAGGTATCTTTTATACACATAATGAGTTGTTAGGAGCACCTTCTTAAATTGACAGGACTAATCTGTGTACCACATGAGAACATACTGTAGCCAGTCTGTGGGAGCCAGAATTATTGTTGGTTGGTAGGGGATCAAATACTTATTTTACTCACTGAACTGCAACTCAATTTATAACATTTGTATTGTGTTTTTTTTTGGATTTTTGGTTGATATTCTGTCTCTATCATTTAAAATACACCTATGATAACAATTATAGATCCTTCAATTCTTTGTAAGTGCGCAAACTTACAAAATCTGCAGGGCATCAAATTATTATTTTCCCTACTGAAGCTGGATAATTGAAATGGAAAAAAGGTTACCGAACTCAGTGTTCCATAAGGCACATTTAAAATCTTTATTAAAAATGTGGACACTTGTTTATCCAGGTAAACCAAAAAGAAACTACTTGCCCGGCTCGGTTCACACTAGTGCGATGCGGTAAATGCCTAGGAATCACTGTGTTTCCCGCATCGTATTGCACTGCATAGTAATCGCGTTCATGCTGCAGGTGTCAATTAAAAGTTAACACCACCCCAAAAGCAGGTCACAGAACCTGGGTTTGCTAGAATTAGATTGCATAAGTTTGAACACCTATGCGATCTGATTCCAGAGCAGCAAAAAAAGTTTCCCAGCATCGCACAGAATCGCATGTGATTTGCACGGGACTGCGGTGCGATTCCTGTGTGAATCACATGCGATTTGACGCATTGCATCAGTGTGAACCCCTTAAACTAAATCTGTAATCTTTCAAAAATGTTGTAGAGCAGCTAAATGTAAACATTGATTGGGTGTTTCTGTTTTGAATGATACATATACATGGGGCAGCCATATGTGCAGATTATGCTTCTTGCTTAAAGTAGTAGTAAACCGTGGCATTGGAAAAAAAAAATATATATATTCCCTGCAATGCAACTACATAATGTACTAGTATACATCGCATACTAGCACATTATGAAGTACTTACCTTAGAACAAAGCCATTCAGCGGTGCGCTGTCACCGCTGACAGGGCTTCCATCTTCAGTCAGTCTTCTTTCCGGGTTCGCGGGCCGAGGCATGATGATGTCACTCCCGCGCATGCGTGGGAGTCATGCCCGCATATCAACGCTCTGAAGGAAATGCACGGGTATGCCATTCCTTCAGAGCACATGCATGGTTGATGTCACCAACTGCCAAAAGTGCGAGTATCTCAAATGGTACACAGTTAGGATATGTAGCGCCGGTTCCTGAAGAGCACGTGCTATGTGTTTTTCAAATTTAAGGTTACACCTGAACTGCAGTTTGGTTTGGGTACAATTGTCTAAATTTGGACCTCAGCATCAGTCTGACTGGACTATGAGATGTTCAGCCTTACCACAGGGGGCACTGTCTCTTCTGGCAGGCATGGAACTATGGTCTGGTTGGGTGCTTAAGTTACTCTCTCTCGGAGCCCGCCCAGTGGGAGTGGCGATCTTGCTGTGCTTTCTGGGAGAGGGTATTTAAGATGCGGATGTCACGTGGTTTGGGGTTCCGGTCCAGAAGGATGTACTGACTTCATGGTCCTGGTCCTCCTGACCAGCCCCCAGGAAGGCTATGTCCTGGGGTGTGGATCCATCCGATCTTGTTGTCTCGGCTGGTTAGCGCGAGGCGAGGAAACTAAAGGAGGATTCTGAGGTGTTTGGGTGTCGTCTGCGGTTTGGGAGAGACCCAGTGACTTCAAGTTATCCAGGGAGGACTCTTCACAAGAAGGCCATGTATGGGTTGGTTTCTTAGCAGGAGCCTGGAGGAGCTGAAGAGCCCAAGAGAATGCTGTCTTGTGGATATCGCCAAGCTGGCTGAAAGATCCAGGTATCACATGAGTGTTCTTCAAGTTTAGTTTTCCTACGTGTTCTACAACAACGTCCAGGGCCTTCTTTAATATTGATTGGACCCTGGGCAAACATTTTCTTGGGCCCTTCTGAATCCACTTGTCAACTATTTTCAGGCAGTGTAGGCTCAAGAAGCAGCTGCTTTGGGCCCCACAACAATGACTGGGCCCAGGGCAGCTGCCTCTTTTGCCCTGCCTTAAAGATGGCCCTGACAACGTCTGTGGCAGAGACTTATCCTTGTATCTTCTACAACAACGTCTGTGGCAGAGACTTGTTCCTGAGTAAGTACCTTGTTGGCTGCTAGGCCTTGTGAGAGAGGGACTGTCCAACTTGAGTGAACATCCAGTTGCGAATGGATATTCTCTGGATGCAGTCAAAGTAAGCAAGTTCTTTAACATTGACTTTGACACTAATGCCGCGTACACACGATCATAATTCTCGTCGGAAAAAGCTCTGATGGTTTTCTGGCTCAACCTGTCTTGCCTACACACGGTCACATCAAATTCCGATTGTTTATTACGTGGTGACGTACAACACGTACGACAGGACTAGAAAAAGGAAGTTCAATAGCCAGTAGCCAATAGCATCTGTCTCGTAGTTGAATCTGAGCATGCGTGATTTTTTGGCGTGTCAGAATTGCATACACACGATCGGAATTACCGATAGAAAGTTTTTCCGTTGGGAAAATTGAGAGCATGCTGTCAATTTTTGGCTGGCGGAAATTCAGACAGCTAAATTCCGATGGAGCATACACACGGTCGCATTTTACGGTGAAAAGCTCTCATCTGTCTTTTTCTGGCTGGAATTCTGATCGTGTGTCTGCAACATAAGAGTACCTGAACTTTCTTTCCAACCCTCTGATCCCATTTTAAGAGACTGTTCTTTGTTTAAGTTTTTGCAAATAAAATCCATTTAAGTGGATATGTCGTCAGTCTCTCAAGTTACTGGGCCATCTACCACGGAACACCCCTAGACGTGAAGTGAGGAGAAAGAAGGTTCCCTATTTGCGGACCATCCCCTGCATTTGGGGTTGGCACCCCAACGCGACTAATTGGATCCTGTCGCCATGAGAGACGTATACCACAGCCTTTCAATATTGGAAGTCCTCCCAATCTGGAGACCGCTGAGCCACCTGCTTGGACTACTATCAACTTACTATTGGTTCCATTTCTGGACCTCAAGCGCTGTTGACTCATCCTCTCTGGTAAGAGTATTTAATCATTTTTTGAAGCCACTTTAGACAAGCCGTCATCTCTGGTTTTATCTGACTTATAGATTGCCTGATCTCCTCTTTGGGAAGATTAACCACAACATTTGTTTACCATTTAATATATGTATACTTTTTCACTGGGACTCAGGCTCGGTTCACACAGGGGCGACTCAGATCCAACTTCAGGTCGCCCCTAGTCGCCTCAGGTCGGACAACATTTAAAAATCAATGTAAGTGAATGAGAGCCATCTTAATGCACGCTACTGAAGTCGCTCCGACTTCAAAAGAAGTTCCTGCACTACTTCTATCCGGATCTCTGTCTATACGGAGGCGACTTTGACAGAATTATTAGCTCTGAAGGGGGAACTCCACGCCAAAGTTATGAAAAAAATTTGGCGTGGGTTCCCCCTCCGAGAGCATACCAGGCCCTTAGGTCTGGTATGGATTCCAAGGGGAACACCCTACGCCGAAAAAATGGCGTGGGGGTCCCCCCAGACCCTTATCCAGGCCGGCCCCTCCTGAGCCGTACCAGGCCGCGTGCCCTCAACATGGGGGGGTGCCTTGGGGGAGGGGGCGTGCGCCCCCCCCACCCCAAAGCACCTTGTCCCCATGTTGATGAGGACAAGGGCCTCTTCCCGACAACCCTGGCCGTTGGTTGTCGGGGTCTGCGGGCGGGGGGCTTATCGGAATCCGGGAGCCCCCTTTAATAAGGGGGCCCCGGATACCGGCCCCCCACCCTATGTGAATGAGTATGGGGTACAATGTACCCCTACCCATTCACCTGTAAAATAAAGTACAAAAAAAAACACAACACACAAGATAAAATAGTTTATTGCACAGCTCCGGGGGTCTTCCGTCTTCGGGGGTCTTCTCGCCGGACTCCTCCGCTATCTTCTTCTAGCTCTTTTGCTAGCGGAGGAGCCCGGCTTTCTTCCTCGGCACTGCCTCTTCTTCCGACTTCGGGGGTCTTGTCCCCCTCTTCGGTTCTTCTGCCGTGACCGTCGCTGACTTCCGTTCTTCTTCTTCTTCTCCTGGAGATGTTGACTCGAAGCTCTCTCCGGCCGCAATGCCAGGGACGCGCTGCACGGCGACTTATATAGGGACAAGGGGCGGGGTCATCGGTTGATGTCACATGGGTTGATGTCACATGGTGACCCCGCCCCCTTACGATGCCACAGTCCCGGAGGATGCTGGGAATGTCGCCATGTGACATCAACCCATGTGACATCAACCGATGACCCCGCCCCTTGTCCTTATATAATTCGCCGCGCAGCATGTCCCTGGCATTGCGGCCGGAGAGAGCGTCGAGTCAACATCTCCAGGAGAAGAAGAAGAAGAATGGAAGGTGGCGACGGCGACAGAAGACCGGGCCACCGCCTGTAAAAGAGCTATAAGAAGGCGCGGTGGCCCGGCAGAAGAACCGAAGAGGGGGACAAGACCCCCGAAGTCGGAAGAAGAGGGCGGCGGCGAGGAAGAAAGCCGGGCTCCTCCGCTAGCAAAAGAGCTAGAAGAAGATAGCGGAGGAGTCCGGTGAGAAGACCCCCGAAGACGGAAGAACCCTGGAGCTGTGCAATAAACTATTTTATCTTGTGTGTTGTGTTTTTTTTTTGTACTTTATTTTACAGTTGAATGGGTAGGGGTACATTGTACCCCATACTCATTCACATAGGGTGGGGGGCCGGTATCCGGGGGCCCCCTTATTAAAGGGGGCTCCCGGATTCCGATAAGCCCCCGCCCGCAAACCCCGAAACCAACGGCCAGGGTTGTCGGGAAGAGGCCCTTGTCCTCATCAACATGGGGACAAGGTGCTTTGGGGTGGGGGGGCCACACGCCCCCCCTCCCCCAAGGCACCCCCCCATGTTGAGGGCACGCGGCCTGGTACGGCTCAGGAGGGGGGGCACCTGCTCGTCCCCACCCCCTTTCCTGGCCGGCCGGGTAGCGTGCTCGGATAAGGGTCTGGTGTGGACCTGGAGGGGACCCACACGCCGTTTTTTTCGGCGTAGGGGGTTCTCCTTGGAATCCATACCAGACCTAAGGGCCTGGTATGCTCTCGGAGTGGGAACCCACACCAAATTTTTTTCATAAATTTGGCGTGGAGTTCCCCCTTCAGAGCTCATTGGCCACGGCAAAAGTCGCCTGGCCTGGGGCGACTTGTAAGTCGCCCCAGGTCGTGTCTAAAAGTCGTGTTCAAGTCGTCTCCAAGTTGCCTCACAAAGTCGTCCTGAAGTCGTGTCGCCCCTGTGTGAACCGAGCCTCACACTCTAGTTATCGATACTTTTTAGTATCGACACATTTTTATTTTTATATTTATGTTGTATTTCTAGTGAACTAATATTTGACTTCTTTCACGTAACTGCATATTTTATTATTTATGTGCGGTATATTGTCAGCTTTATCGCTGACACTTTCTCACTTATTTAGCGCTACACTATTTGTTACTTTATATTCACTGAACTTTGTTTGTTTGAGTGTTAGCTGCTGTCCCTTATTTATCTTTAGCTTTTCTCTATCACAGCGCAGTGTTTTCCCTTTAAAATGATTTAAAACAAAATTAAGCAGGTGGCTTTTTATCATGGTGAAGCACATTGTGACATGCTTGTAGTACATGTAAGCTGAAGTATCTAGATACCAGTATCTATGATTTTGACTGCAAAAGTATATTAGAACATATGTTTTTTTAATGAATTTTATATTTGTATAGTGTGGACTTTGTATAAATAAAATTAAAAATGTATTACAAATTGTTTGTTATATCTTGTTCAGGTACCAGTATAGTCCGTTCTCTCCTTCTTCCCCCTTGTTTTGCTTATGGTGGAATATCAGTGACTTCAGAAATAGTGGCAGCTACACTTTCATGCATTTTCTTTCCTGGAAAAGCTGAGCTTGTTCTGGATCCTCTGGCTCCAGAGCTTCTATTGGTATGTGAGAGCCCAATCTGAGATTTACTTGCCTATATTTCTGGATCTTCTCATTACTTTGACATAATGTCCAGATTGCAAGTAACCTCTACCTATGCATTCTTTATTGTAGGTTTAGTTGGAATTGCCTACATTAGTGTCAGGTCTACTTCAAATTGCCAATTGTTGTTTTCAGTTGGATTCGTCAACAATTCCATGTCTGTAAGAGAAGCATGACAGCTGATCAATCATCATGATCCTTGAACGCACCATTGGCCCCTTCCAGGGGTGCACATACAGGGGTTGCCATTGCCCGTGTGGCTCCCCATGTACACCTGGATAAGAGGGTGGCGACATGTAGAGGAACCGATCCCTCCATGTAGCCACTGAATGCCTGCTTCTCCTCCTCTCCCTCCCGCAGACATTCAGCGGCTGCAAAAGGGAATTGGAGAGCATTGGTTCCTCTACATGCCACTCCTGCTGCCTTCCTATCCTTGTCCTGCTACCCTGGGCTTCCCTGACCCCCCAACTTGGCAGTGCTGCCGGGTCCCCCCCCCCCCTCACCTCCTGCTGGCTGCTGCAGGGATCTGTCAGGATAGAGAGTGTGTTTGTCATTTACCAGCCTCTTCCTTGGCTCAATAAATAGAGTCAGCAATTGGTACCAATCGTTGACTGTTTTCTTTTTTCATTCATAGCAGAGGCATAGGAAACTGTGTTTACTATGCTACAGTTTATGAATGAACGGGAAGCTCTGTACAGAGTTCCTATTTGTTCATTCTGTGCAGCTGAGACTGCAGAGACGGTGACTGATGAACCTGTCCTCAGTCCCTTTCTCTGTCTCAAAACTGAGACATGAGGAGTCTGTTTAGATCCTTGATATTTCACCAAAGCCCCCCCAATGGGAGTCTTAAAAAATATAAAAAATAAATTGTAAAACAATAATAAAAAATAAAACAACAAAAATAAGAATCTACTGACAACAGTGGCGGAACTACCAGTGTGGAGCGCCTTGGTCGGGGGCCAGGGGGCCCCTTCATGTTTTTTTGTACCGGGGTCTTGAAGGTTCTATCTATTCCTCTAGCAGCTTCACATCTGTGACTACCAGTGCTGGCCATTGCTCTCATCTTCCATCCGCTGCAAAGAACAAATGGGAAACTTAGCTGAGCCATGAGTTGTGGCTACAGGGTGGGGCTTTTGGGTGGTTCATCTGACATTCTCTAATAAGGATGAGCTCTGGCGTGTTCGCATGCTCCACGTGCAGAGCCCGCCAGGAAGTTGGCGCAGCACTGCACTAATCACAGGCAGTAAGACATTGCCCCGATGCGCCGACTTCCTGGCGGGCTCTGCACATGGAGCATGCCAACACGCCTGAGATCATCTTTATTCTCTAATGTTAACTGACTGCCAGACCCAATGTTCACCAGAAAATCCCAAGCCTTTGTTGACTGACTTTTTTTGGAGCTGTTATTTAAAGTGGGGTAGAGATCTCTGGGATCAAAACATGCATTCTTTTCCTCTACAGACTGTTTTTAGTCTTTTATGGAGAGAAATTCATACATTGTAGAGCAGAGAACAAAACAGAGTATGGAGTAATTGATTTAGTAAAGCCCCCACCCATGCTGAAGAGCTTGCATGAGAAGTTTGCTGGTGTAACCTCATCACTCAGGGAGTCTCTCTCCTCCCGCCCACTCTAAGCTCTTCTAGTCTTTCATATTATCTGTCACTTAATGTTTTCTTACTAATAATCGATAAACATTGATCCAAGCCTGTGAGTGCTCAGCATTTCTACCCTTAGCCACATAAATACACATAAATTATTAGCTCCACGCAGGCCAAAATTCTAGAGATCTGCATACTCCAAGTCTTTGTAAACATAAATACAATAGTAGACACAGCGTCATCATTTTACATCAACACTAAAAACAACTCAGCCGGCACTGCCAAACAAGATATATACAGTGTAATATATATATATATATATATATATATATATACATATATTCAGTATCTCACAAAAGTGAGTACACCCCTCACATTTTTGTAAATATTTTATTATTACAACACTGAAGAAATGACATTTTGCTACAATATAAAGTAGCAAGTGTACAGATTGTATAACAGTGTAAATTCGCTGTCCCCTCAAAATAACTCAACACAAAGCCATTAATGTCTAAACCTCTGGCAATAAAAGTGAGTACACCCCTAAGTGAAAATGTCCAAATTTGTCCCAATTAGCCATTTTCCCTCCACGGTGTCACGTGACTACTTAGTGTTACAAGGTCTCAGGTGTGAATGGTGTGTTAACTTTGGTGTTATCGCTCTCACTCTATCATACTGGTCACTGGAAGTTCAACATGGCACCTCATGGCAAAGAACTCTCTGAGGATCTGAAAAAAAGAATTGTCGCTCTAAATAAAGATAGCCTAGGCTATAAGAAAATTGCCAAGACCCTGAAACTGAGCTGCAGCACCATGGCCAAGACCCTACAGTAGTTTAACAGGACAAGTTCCACTCAGAACAGGCCTCACCATGGTCGACCAAATAAGTTGAGTGCACGTGCTCAGTGTCATATCCAGCTGTTGTCTTTGGGAAATAGACGTATGAGTGCTGCCAGCATTGCTGCAGAGGTTGAAGGGGTGGGGGGGGGTCAGCCTGTCATTGTTTAGATCATACGCCGCACACTGCATCGAAAAGATCTGCATGGCTGTAGTCCCAGAAGGAAGCCGCTTCTAAAGATGATGCGCAAGAAAGACAACAAACACTTTGCTGAAGACAAACTGGCTAAGAACATAAGGTTATCCTGTGGTCTGATGAGAGAAAAACTTGTTTGGTTCAGATGGTGTCAAGCGTGTGTGGTGAACCAGGTGAGGAGTACAAAGACAAGAAAGAGAAAAATCACCAGCTTCTGTTTGCAGGGACATCGGTCCCGAGGAACAGCATATTATGTGCCCACCAGTACCGCCTGCCAGTACCACAAATCAGTGCCAAAAATCAGTGCCCACCAATCAGTGCCTACAGTGCCCACATTACTTAAGTACCAGTAATCAGTGGCACCTATCAATGCCCACCAGTGGTGCCAATCAGTGCCTCATCAGTGCCACCTAACAGTGCTGCCTATCAGTGTCACCTACCAGTGCCGATCAGTGCCAATCACTTCCACCCATCAGTGCCCATCACTGCCATGCCTCAGGGCCACCTATTTGTGCCCTTCAGTGCCACCTATCAATGCCCTTAAGTGCTGCCCATCAGTGCCACCTATTAGTGCCCACCAGTGCAGTCTATCGGTGCCCATCAGTGCAGCCTCATAAGCTTACATCAATGAAGGAGAAAAACTACCTGTTTGTAAAATGTATTAACAAAATATAAAATGGGTTTGTATTTTTTAACCACTTAAGCCCCGGACCATTTTGCTGGCCAAAGACCAGAGCATTTTTTTGCGATTCGCCACTGCGTCAATTTAACTGACAATTGCGTGGTCCTGCAACGTGGCTCCCAAACAAAATTGATGTCTTTTTTCCCCCCACAAAAAGAGCTTTCTTTTGGTGGTATTTGATCAAATCTGCAGTTTTTATTTTTTGCTCTATAAACAAAAAAAGAGCTACAATTTTGAAAAAAAAAGCAATATTTTTTGCTTTTTGCTATAATAAATATCCCCCAAAAATATATAAAAAAAACTTTTTTTCCTCAGTTTAGGCCGATATGTATTGTTCTACATATTTTTGGTAAAAAAAATAGTAATAAGCGTTTATTGATTGGTTTGTGCAAAAGTTATAGTGTCTACAAAATAGGGGATGGCATTTTTATTAATATATATTCTTTTACTAGTAAAGGCGGCGATCAGCGATTTTTATCGTGACTGCGACATTATGGCGGACACGCTGGACAATTTTGCCGTGATTTTGGGGCCATTTACATTTATACAGTGATCAGTGCGATTAAAATTGCATTGATTACTGTGTAAATGTGACTGGCAGTGTAGGGGTTAACACCAGGTGGCACTGTAGTGGTTAAGTGTGTCCTAGGCATGTGTTCTAACTGTAGGGGGGGGGGGGGGGGTGGGCTAGCTGTGACACATCACTGATCATAGCTCCCGATCACAGGGAGCTATGATCAGTGACACTTTCACTAGGCAGAACAGGGAGATGCTTGCACAACGGCAAATTCAAAGGGGCGTACAGGTACGCCCATTTGCGCAGTCGTGCCATTCTGTCGACGTACATCAGAGTGCGCCGGTCGGGAACCGGTAAAAAAAAAAATTGGGGTTTTTTAAATTTTTAGACCAATCCCAAATGGACTGCAATGTATCCCTATGGAAGGCTGTATGCAAAGGGATGTGCGTCCATTTTTAAATGGGTTAATTCTGGGTAGCTGGACTGAAAGCAGTAGTCTTGCATCCAGCCTAATTTTGCAGACCTGAAAAGAAAGAAATGGATGCACATTTGCTTACATCTGTGTGCCCATAGGGATTATATAGGTTACTTTTTCCCCTATGACCAATGAATAAAAAACAGAGCAGAGCCGGAACAGACATGGATGTCACATGTATGGCATCCATTTTCCTTTTGATCTGACTCAGTAGGGGATCCTGCTATGAATCCCCCGCTGAGATGGAATGGAGGCACCCGTGTGAAAGGGGCCTTAGGGAACAAATAAACAAGCTGTGCCATGCAATTTATATTTGAAATGCAACAATAGAATAAGAAAACTCATTCTGCCAGCCAGCTTCCATAAAAAGACGCCCTACAACACCATGATCTAGTCTCAGAAACCTGCTCTACAACACAGTGATCTAGTCTTATAAACCTGCTCTACAACACCATGATCTAGTCCCCTCAACCTGCTGTACAACACCATGATCTAGTCCCCTCAACCTGCTCTACAAAACCATGATCTAGTACCCTCAACCTGCTCTACAACACCTAGTCTATAAAAAACCTGCTCTAAAACACCAGATTTAGTCTCCGAAACCTGCTGTACAACACAATGACCTAGTCTCTATAACCTGCTCTACAACACCATGATCTAGTCTCAGAAACCTACTGTACAATACTGTGATCTAGTCTCAGAAACCTGCTCTACAACACAGTGATCTAGTCTCAGAAAGCTGCTTTACAACATCATGATCTAGTCTCAAAAACCTGCTCTACATTACCATGACCTAGTCTTAGAAACCTGCTCTACAACACCCTGATTTAGTCTCAGAAACCTGCTCTACAACACCCTGATCTAAAACACTGTGATCTAGTCTCAAAAACCTGCTCTACAATACCATGATCTAGTCTAAGAAGCTAGCTCTACAACACTGTGATCTAATCTCAGAAACCTGCTCTACAATACCATGAACTAGTCTCAGAAACTTGCTCTACAACTCCATGATCTAGTCTTAGAAAACTGCTCTACAACACCCTGATTTAGTCTCAGAAACCTTCTGTACAACGCCATGACCTAGTCTCTATAACCTGCCCTACAACACCATGATCTAGTCTCAGAAACTTGCTGTACAATACTGTGATCTAGACTCAGAAACCTGCTGTACAATACCATGCCCTAGTCTCAGAAACCTGCTTTAAAACACTATGATCTAATCTCATAAACCTGCTCTACAATACTGTTATCTAGTCTCAGAAATCTGCTCTACAACACCCTGATTTAGTCCCAGAAACCTGCTCTACAACACAGTGATTTAGTCTCTATAACCTGCTCTACAACACCACGATCTAGTCTCAGAAACCCGCTGTACAATACTGTGATCTAGTCTCAGAAACCCGCTGTACAATACTGTGATCTAGTCTCAGAAACCTGCTCTACAACACAGTGATCTAGTCTCAGAAAGCTGCTCTACAACATCATGATCTAGTCTCAAAAACCTGCTCTACAACATCATGATCTAGTCTCAGAAACCTGCTCTACAACACCCTGATTTAGTCTCAGAAACCTGCTCTACAACACCCTGATTTAGTCTCAGGAACCTGCTCTAAAACACTGTGATCTAGTCTCAAAAACCTGCTCTACAATATCATGATCTAGTCTCAGAAGCCCGCTCTACAACACTGTGATCTAATCTCAGAAACCTGTTTTACAACACCATGATCTAGTCTCAGAAACCTGCTTTACAATACCATGACCTAGTCTCAGAAACCTGCTCTACAACACCATGACCTAGTCTCTATAACCTGCTCTACAACACCATGATCTAGTCTCGGAAACCTGCTCTACAATACCGTGATTTAGTCTCAGAAACCTGCTGTACATTACCATGACCTAGTCTCAGAAACCTGCTCTACAACACTGTGATCTAGTCTCAGAAACCTGCTCTACAACACTGTGATCTAGTCTCAGAAACCTGCTCTACAATACAGTGATCTAGTCTCAGAAACCTGCTTTAAAACACTATGATCTAATCTCATAAACCTGCTCTACAATACCATGATCTAGTCTCAGAAGCCTGCTCTACTACACTGTGATCTAGTCTCAGAAACCTGCTCTACAACACAGTGATCTAGTCTCAGAAAGCTGTTCTACAACACTGTGATCTAGTCTCAGAAACCTGCTCTACAACACAGTGATCTAATCTCAGAAACCTGCTTTAAAACACTATGATCTAATCTCATAAACCTGCTCTACAATACCATGATCTAGTCTCAGAAACCTGCTCTACTACACTGTGATCTAGTCTCAGAAACCTGCTCTACAACACAGTGATCTAGTCTCAGAAAGCTGTTCTACAACACCCTGATTTAGTCTCAGGAACCTGCTCTAAAACACTGTGATCTAGTCTCAAAAACCTGCTCTACAATACCATGATCTAGTCTCAGAAGCCCGCTCTACAACACTGTGATCTAATCTCAGAAACCTGTTTTACTACACCATGATCTAGTCTCAGAAACCTGCTTTACAATACCATGACCTAGTCTCAGAAACCTGCTCTACAACACCATGACCTAGTCTCTATAACCTGCTCTACAACACCATGATCTAGTCTCGGAAACCTGCTCTACAATACCATGATCTAGTCTCAGAAACCTGCTCTACTACACTGTGATCTAGTCTCAGAAACCTGCTCTACAACACAGTGATCTAGTCTCAGAAAGCTGTTCTACAACACCCTGATTTCATCTCAGAAACCTGCTCTAAAACACTGTGATCTGTGATCCATGACCTAGTCTCAAAAACCTGCTCTACAACACCATGACCTAGTCTCTATAACCTGCTCTACAACACCATGATCTAGTCTCAGAAACCAGCTCTACAACACCATGATCTAGTCTCAAAAACCTGCTCTACAACACCATGACCTAGTCTCTATAACCTGCTCTACAACACCATGATCTAGTATCAGAAACCTGCTGTACAATACCGTGATCTAGTCTCAGAAACCTGCTTTAAAACACTATGATCTAATCTCATAAACGTGCTCTACAATACCATGATCTAGTCTCAGAAACCTGCTCTACTACACTGTGATCTAGTCTCAGAAAGCTGCTCTGCAATACAGTGATCTAGTCTCAGAAAGATGCTCTACAACATCATGATCTAGTTTCAAAAACCTGCTCTACAATACCATGACCTAGTCTCAGAAACCTGCTCTACAACACCCTGATTTAGTCTCAGAAACCTTCTGTACAACGCCATGACCTAGTCTCTATAACCTGCCCTACAACACCATGATCTAGTCTCAGAAACCTGCTGTACACTACTGTGATCTAGACTCAGAAACCTGCTTTAAAACACTATGATCTAATCTCATAAACCTGCTCTACAACACCAAGATCTAGTCTCGGAAACCTGCTCTACAATACCGAGATCTAGTTTCAAAAACCTGCTCTACAACACCACAACTTAATCTCAGAAATCTGCTCTACGACACCCTGAATTAGTCTCAGAAACCTGCTCTACAACACAGTGATCTAGTCTCAGAAACCTGCTCTACAATACCGTGGTCTAGTCTCAGAAACCTGCTGTACATTACCATGACCTAGCCTCAGGAACCTACTCTACAATACCATGACCTAGTCTCAGGAACCTACTCTACAATATCATGACCTAGTTTCAGGAACCTGCTCTACATTACCATGATCTAGTCTCGGGAACCTGCTCTACAATACCATGACCTAGTCTCAGAAACCTGCTCTACAACCCCATGACCTAGTCTCTATAACCTGATCTACAACACCATGATCTAGTCTCAGAAACCTGCTCTACAATACCGTGATCTAGTCTCAGAAACCTGCTGTACATTACCATGACCTAGTCTCAGGAACCTACTCTACAATACCATGACCTAGTCTCAGGAACCTACTCTACAATACCATGACCTAGTCTCAGGAACCTGCTCTACATTACCATGACCTAGTCTCGGGAACATGCTCTACAATACCATGACCTAGTCTCAGAAACCTGCTCTACAACCCCATGACCTAGTCTCTATAACCTGCTCTACAACACCATGATCTAGTCTCAGAAACCTGCTCTACAACCCCATGACCTAGTCTCTATAACCTGCTCTACAACACCATGATCTAGTCTCAGAAACCTGCTCTACAATACCGTGATCTAGTCTCAGAATCCTGCTGTACATTACCATGACCTAGTCTCAGAAACCTGCTCTACAACACTATGATCTGGTCTCAGAAGGCAGACTTGTCCAAAAAACACAGATCAAGCTATGTACAAATACAAAAACATCACACACATCATTGCCACAAGTCATTTACTTTCAAAATTAAAATAAAGAATCAATGAAGAACAGAAGCAATGTCGTATGTTAAATGTAAAAAAATCACAACTGATGAACAAACACAAGCATATGAGCAATGAGCCATTCCACTCCATTCTGAGAATGATGAAATCACCGCATATTGATATAGATATCTGCTAAGACCTCATATACACATCATTATACAAATATTCAATGAGACCCTTTATAAGACATATGTTATTTACAAAACATAGTTAACGATAGCAACCAATCAAAATTCAGGTAGCTGTAGTTAGAACAGCAATAGAAATATAGCTGATTGATATGGATGAATGACAAAGTATATGCAAGCCCAGTCGCCAAAATGTTATATAAATCTTTAACATAATAAATGAATATTGTGATCATAATATATAAAGTGATCCTGCCACAAAAGTCCACCTTGCTTTGTGCACTGGTCGAAATCACTTGGTGGAGGGGGGATTATGCTGGGGTTGTTTCTCAGAGGTTGGGCTTGGCTCCTTAGTTCCAGTGAAGGGAACTCTTAAAGACGTCAGCACACTAAGAAATTTTGAACAATTTAATTCTCCCAACTTTGTGGGAACAGTTTTGGGATGGCCCCTTCCTGTTCCTAAATGATTGCACACCAGTGCACAAAGCAAGGTCCATAAAGACATTTATAAGCGAGTTTGGGGTGGAGGAACTTGACTGGCCTGCACAGAGTCCTGACCTCAACCTGATAGAACACCTTTTGTGAGGACTTCGAGCCAGGCCTTTTTGTCCACATTAGTGCCCGCTTCTGGAAAAACGGCCAAACATTCCCATAAACACACTCCTAAACCTTTTAGACAGAATTTTCAGAAGAGTTGAAGCTGTTATAGCTGCAAAGGGTGGGCCAACTCAATATTGAACTCTACGGACTAAAACGGGAATGCCATTAAAGCTCATGTGCATGTAAGGGCATGTGTCCAATACTTTTGGTAATATAGTGTATGTAATATTAGGACAAGCCTATACAAGCCAATCAATTGTCATCCAATCACACAGGCATTTCCATTACATCGTTTGTGGTAAAGGAGTTTGTAAAAACAGATTGCCTAGTGTATGGTAAGTTCATACAGGTGACAATAAAAACAGGTGGTTGATCTGTGTTTTTACCACCCCCAAATACCAACCTACAAGTGTACATGGCTGATGCTCAGTTCTGTTTACGTTGCCACTGTTGTGATGCTTCATAGAGCAATTTTAATTCAGCATGTAGAGTTTGATAGGCAGCAACACCTGTTAAATTCAACTACTTCTGTCAACGGGATGGCACCGTGACTGCGTGCCAAATGTGACTATGGCAGATTCAGCACGGTAGTTGAAAGCAAAATCCCCCTTGGGGTTGAAATGATTTATTTGCATTCCGGAGGTGGTATTATCACCTCCTGAATGCCTCTAAACTGGCAGCCTCTGAAAAAACAATCCACCTCAGATCGCTTTTCAGAGGGGCGGTAGAGCCTGCCACCTATGTGAATGAGCCCATACAGTGACAATGACATGTGCCTGTCTCATGGGTAGACATGGGCTTCTGTTGGAGACTACAAGTTTCAGCACACATTACCCAGGCACCCTGGGAAGTGCCATGCAACAATCTTTGGTGCGTATATAGACAGTATAAGTCACCCTAGGAAATCAGCAGCACCAAGGAGCAGCAATGTACCAAACAAAGGTCAAAGGTATATTTTAGTTAGACAAAAATGGCAGTTGGTTATGACACACAGTGCTTTAGCGAAGTAAATATCATCCAGTGAGGGTTTAGATGCACTTTAAAGCAGAATTAAACCCAAAAGAAACATTTATTATATTGCAGCTTACCAATCCTTGGACTAGGTTCACATCTGTGCTGGTGCAGGAACGCGTCTAAATCTCATGTGTTCCCGTACCCATATACCGCTGCAAACGAAACGCGGTGCTTAAAAGGAAACGCGAGGGGGTGCTGTTAACTCTCAATGGCACTGCAGTATATTATATTTTGGTTTTGGATTTAATACTGCTTTAAGTACCAAACCTATTCATTTACATATAAGAGAAAATGTAAAAAATGTAGCCCGTCAAAACCCCATCCATGTCCCATTCATATATAAATATATACATATACATGAACACGCATGGACATATGCATATACACATACATGAACACAGCAATGACATTCTGTCCATTGAACACACACGTGCACACTCACACACACACACACCCCTATGTGGACCAAAGGCTATGTGTAGACACAGCCCAACACCACACCCCCTTGTTTAAGAATAAGCCTCTAGTGCCCCTTCATGACCACTTTTGGAATTGCAGACTCCAAGTAAAAAAAGACCCCATGGAGGACAATTCTGTGCCATTTAAACAGTTAATGAGGGGCGCAGAGCCAGAAGTTGTACTTCTCCTAACTCTTCTCTGTTTACATTATTGATTATGAAGCTGTACAAGCTATGGCTGATTGGCTGATATTTCTTATGTATTTATCCAGCAGCATTTTCATATGATGAGATTGTTAGGCTTCTAACAGCCATCATACAACAAATCTATCAGATCTTCCTCTCTGCAGCTATGCATTAACCTTCACCCATCAGTTATCCAATCCATCCTAGCATTATCCTTCCATTTTTCTGCACCCCTCTGAAGCCTGAGTCCATCTTGCTGTCTCCTCTATCTATATACCTGATGTGTGATCAGCCATCAGCAGAATATCTGTACATGGGGATGAGTGGGCATATTTATATATCATTGCCTTAGCTGCAGAGTGCATGCTATCATGTCTACTCTATGAAGGTCAGTAGCAGGTTAGCATAGACAATCCATATTATAGAAATAATGTGGCTGCATTGATAGATTCAATCAGAAAGACCTACACAGTCCTAATTGGAGGAAGGAAAGGCCTATAGCTACACATAAGCTGGCCAGGCACACAATGCAGGCTGTGATTGCACATCATCATCATCCAGCAGCAGATGGATGGATCCCACCATGGCAGCACACAGGTACAAGGAGCCATAGGCGAGCTGTATACATGGATTACACAGGATCACAGGAGGACGGACCACCCTCCACATCATCTTTTCTTACCTTTAATCACAGCGATGGCTCTGGCTGTGTGTCCGCCTTACACAATAGTCAGGAGCCTGTTCTCCCAAGGGCCTCCTCCTGTCACAGCCTCTGCATAGTCCCCATCTGGATCATTGGAGGACTGCAGGGGGATGGGGGCACCCGATTTTTCTCCCCTTGGAAGGACTGATGGAGCCTAGTGCTTGCTCTTCTCCAATGCTTTTTGGGGGGAGGGGGGAAGGTGGGTGGATGGATGGAGGAGGATGAAGAGAGATATAGAGGGAGGAGGAGGACCATAAACCAGGATCCTCCTATCTCTCATTGCATCCCTACGGAGGTCAGACACGCCCGGTGCTCAGCACCAAACACACACATAGCAGAGCATTAACCCTGATCAGCACCAAGGACAGCACCGATCTCCTACACCGACCATCACCCTTCCACAGGGATGCCAATCAGCAAGATACTAAATAGAACATATACTAAATGTACCATACACTAAATAGAACATATACTAAATGTACCATACACTAAATAGAACATATACTAAATGTATCATACACTAAATGTACCATACACTAAATAGAACACATACTAAATAGAACACACACGAGAATATAATATATACTAAATATAACATATACTAAATGTACCATACACTAAATAGAACATATACTAAATAGAACATACACGAAAATATTATACTAAATATAACATATACTAGATAGAGCATATACTAAATAGAACATACACGAAAATATAATATATACTAAATGTACTATACACTAAATATAACATACTAAATATAACATATACTAAATGTACCATACACTAAATAGAGCATATACTAAATAGAACATACACGAAAATATAATATATACTAAATATAACATATACTAAATGTACCATACACTAAATAGAGCATATATTAAATAGAACATACACGGAAATATAACATATACTAAATGTACTATACAATAATTATAACATACTAAATATAACATACACTAAATGTGACATACACTGAATGTAACATTTACTAAATATAACATATACTAAATGTACCATACACCAAATATAACATATACTAAATATAACATACACTAAATGTAACATATACTAAATGTAACATACTAAATGTGACATATACTAAATATGACATGCACTAAATGTAACATATAATAAATATAACATATATGAAATGTAACATACACCAAATGTAACATATACTAAAAACAACATACACTAAATGTAACATATACTAAATGTACCATACACTAAATATAACTTATACTAAATATAACATACACTAAATGTAACATACTAAATGTGACATATACTAATTGTAACATACAATGAAATAAAAATAATACAATAAAAAAGAATCCTAATAATAATGAAAGTATATTAAATGTCAAACACTTGTAGTTCTGGATTAAGTGGTGAGAGGTTTTTGGTTTGGCTGTCTGTCCAATCATTAGTAAGACCTCATCTGGGTGGGTACCTGGTTTTGACAGGTACCCGCCCCCACTTCTGGCTGACTTCACCTCAGCATATGTGTAGGTCAGGAACAGCTGCATGATTGTATGCATTCCCGACCTGTGGGAAAAACGTGCAGCTCTTTAGTAGCTGTGCAAGGGTGTCTTTAATTTTTAATGATAACCCCATGCATTGAAAAACACACGCAGTACCATGCGGTTCTGTGTGGCCACATTTTTTTTTATAAAGGGTTGAGTACTTTTTTCCCTGCGTTTCTCATGTAGAGCTGCTCTAATGCCCTGGCCGGTTGGAATTTCCGATGGAAAATGTGTGATCGGATCGTGTTGTTGGAAAATCCGATCATATGTGGGCTCCAGTGGACTTTTTCCGTCGGAATTTCGACACACAAAGTTTGAGAGCTGGATCTTAAAATTTCCGACAACAATCGTGTGTAGACAATTCCGACTGACAAAGTGCCACGCATGCTCAGAATAAATTAAGAGACCACGGCTATTGGCTACTGGCTCGTTTATAGTCCTGACATTCATGTACGTCACCTCGATAGGAACGAATGGATTTTCCGACAACTTTGTCCGACAGATGTATGCAAGACAAGTTTGGCACAAAATCCATCAGAAAAAAATCCGATGGATTTTGTTGTCGGAATGTCCGACCGTGTGTACAAGGGCATAAGAGATAAATACCACGTGATTTTTTGCTTTGAATAACTCATGCAGTATTTATCTCAAAAGTATTCAATTCACTAAAAATCGTGTTATTTAACAAATATGTTTTCTGATATTCAGCATTTAAATCTAGTATTGTTTTTAGTGAAGTGACGAGTTGGGACTGGCCTTATACCGCAGTGCTTCCACACTTTGACCATCAGTACTTCATGGTTTATTCCTTGTTCCCCCTGGTGGATACCGATCAGATTATTATCACTCCAACTATCAAAGCCCTATATATGGTCCGACGTCCACAAGACCATATTGGTGATTTTGACATTGCCTTATTGTGACTGGATGTGACTCACCTTTGCTCTCTTTGATGTTGCGGTTACCTTTTTTCGGTCAATGCCAGGACGTTTTGATGCATGGTCAATCAGTCTGTGAAACGCGTTGGTTATCCACAAGCACCTGTTCAAGCTCTTCGAACTGAGTATCAATTTTGGTCACAAATATATATGACCGAATGCTTTTGCTATTTTTATCATGTATACTTTCTAATAAATTAGATTTGATTTATACCTCAGTGATTGTGTTTACCTTAGTGATAGAAATATGAATCCGTGAAAATCCCATCACTTTTTGAGGGATGGATTTTCTCTCTCTCTCTCATTCTTTCTTGGGTTTATGTGACATTATGAACTCATCCTTAGTGTGTCTTCATTCACATAACAATAACCATCTAGTGAAATGTTTATTTACATTCCTGAGCTCAGGACAGAACATTTCCACACTGATACATTGCATA
The DNA here is from genome assembly GCF_037356315.1 of Lithobates pipiens. Lineage (NCBI taxonomy): Eukaryota > Metazoa > Chordata > Amphibia > Anura > Ranidae > Lithobates > Lithobates pipiens. Next base: position 584,758,329 of record NW_027507748.1, on the reverse strand, counting down.
CTTTTAACTTACTGGCCAGTGCAGATGTCTCCTCGTTGTTATTTTGTACATTGCTAAATTATCATCTGCCAATACCCTAAATCAGTGGTCTGGATACCGCTGCCTGGGAGCCAGATGCCGCCCTTTGCTTGCCTTTATCCAGCCCTTGGGGCACTATTCCTCCCACTGATATGAGATATTATTCTGAAATCTGACACAAATAATGGGGAACCCTTTCTCCCACTGACACCAATTATTGGGCACTATTCCTCCCTATGATATCAATGATGGGGGCACTAGGACATAATTCCAAATGTGACAATGCTTACTCCCACTGATGCCAGGCAAATTTCCACTCCCATTTGCCACAAACCAATGTATGTTTTCTTTAGTGAATTTGTGAATTGACTTTAATAATTAATCTTTTTTTTTTTTTTGCTGTATTTACCTCACATTTTAATTGAGATAATTACTTCAAATCTGATGTGTACCTGATAGGCCTGATATTTCTCCTTTCTATTAATTGTAATGACCACCATGACCGGGAGTGAAAGTGATGGGAGATGTCTTGAGAACATTTTACAACAGGAACATTTATTGTAATATTTCTAAAGGGTTATAATCCTCTACTGAAAGATTTCCTCTCACTTCTTGTTTTTTTTTTTTTTACAGCAGTGGGCCTCAGGCTTCCTCCAGCCTCAAGCAAGCTGCAGATTCCTTAACCTCCCACAGTGTCTCCAAGTTCTCATAGTGCCATCTAGCCTCCTATAGTGGGCTGCAGTGCCACTCAACCTCCCACAGTGCTGCCCAACCACCCATGGTGCCCCCTAACTTGCTGCAGCTCCCCATAGTGGCCCCAACCTCCACAGTGCCCTTGCATAGAACCCAGCATACTAGAGATATGCCCAGACCCCTCTGGTGACACATCCCCCACAATTACATTACAGGGCCACCGCCAAGTCTGCTATACAGTCCCCTAACCCACTCCATAACTCTCATTCCTTAACAAAGAACACCTAGACCAGTGATGGCGAACCTTGGCACCCCAGATGTTTTGGAACTATATTTCCCATGATGCTCATTTACACTGCAGAGTGTATGAGCATCATGGGAAATGTAGTTCTAAAACATCTGGGGTGCCAAGGTTCGCCATCACTGACCTAGACCATCCATAGCCTTCAGTCAATAATTTTTTTTACTCCCATACTTTATTGTGTGAGAATAAACTTTTTTTTATTGTTGGGCTATGGAAGATTTTGGAAGAATTTAGTGAGCCCTGGTTTCAAGGTTGAGAACTATTGGTATACAGCAGGCATGTTCAAAGTCCGGCCCGCAGGCGAATCACAGCCCACGGCCTGGTTTTAAACGGCCCGCCTGGTTATCTAAACATATATATCTTTTGTGGCCCCCGACGATCTCCCAGCATTGGGGCCACAAAAGATATATAGGCTCAGTCTGGCTGCCTCGGAGATAGGAGGCGGGATGAGTGCCGTGCACACAGGAGTATTTCCTGTTTACCCAGAAGTATCTGTAATAGGAAGTCCTGTCTCTGTCATTGGGCGACTGTTCTGTCCATCAAATGAGGCGGGACTTTCTCTTAAAGAGGCTGCTGTGTAAACAGGAGATTCTCTTCCTGCCCCCTCTTTGTCCCCTCCAAGGCTGCACTGATGGCAATGGTGAGTGCATTCCTGGCTAATGGTGGGTGCATTCCTGGCAATAGTGAGTGAAATCCTGGCTAATGGTGGGTGCATTCCTGGCTAATGGTGGGTGCATTCCTGGCAATAGTGGCTGCATTCCTAGCAATTGTGGGTGCATTCCTGGCTAATGGTGAGTGCATTCCTGGCAATAGTGAGTGAAATCCTGGCAATTGTGGGTGCATTCCTGACTAATGGTGGATGCATTCCTAGCTAATGGTGGCTGCATTCCTAGCAAAGGTGGGTGCATTCCAGGCAATGGTGGGTGCATTCCTGGCAATAGTGAGTGAAATCCTGGCAATGGTGGGTGCATTCCTGGCAATGGTGGGTGCTGCATTCCTAGTAATGGTGAGTGCACAGATGGGCACTGACCCTTATTTTGCTTCACAGTTCTTTATTTAAAATTTTAAGTTTTTTTTCCTGAAACTTCCCTCTTAAATTGAAGGTGGGTGCTATTCGCCAATAAATATGGTATATCCAAATAACACGCCTGAGCTAATTTCTTCACCACACACAGCCACAAAGGCAAGAGAATTCTTGTTGGGCCATGTATTAGTGCTCGAACGAACACACTTAGACCGAATTTTAATGGTTCAAAGAATATCAGGCAAAATAGTCGGCCTTCACGCATGTTCACTTCATCAAATCTGGCCCTCTCTGAAAAAAGTTTGGACACCCCTGGTATACAGGATAGGAAGTGAAGGAAAACTGACAGGACTTTCACCCATCTATGAAACTCAGCTGATCACAGATCAGAGTAAGGGGTCGATCCCAACCCCTTACCATGTGATCAGCTGCCAGCCAATGACAGCTGATCATGTGATGTAAACAGAGCTGGTAATCAGCTATTTTTCCTGGTAGCGTGAGGAGGAGAAAAAAAGCCGATCACCGGCAGCTGCGAGAGGGACATTTGGTCCTAATTGTGGAGAGCCTCTGCAGAGGCTTCTGTGCCCACCAGCATCACCTACCAGTGCCCACCAGCGCCACCTACCAGTGCCCACAGTACCACCCATCAGTGCCCACATTGTCACCTATCTGTACCCACAGTGCCGCCTATAAATCACTAATCAGTGCGTCATCACCCGTGCTGCCTATCAATACCACCTACCAGTGCCCATCAGTGCCACCCATCAGTGCCATCTTATCAGTGCCCATCAGTGCCATCTTATCTGTGCTTGTGTCGCCTTATCTGTGCCTATCAGCGTCCATCAGTGCAGCCTCATCAGCGAATATCAATGAATCAAAAAAATTACCCATTTGCAAAATTTTATAAGAAACTATGAAACATGTTTTTTTTCATTTTTTTTATTTCTGTCTTTTTTTGTTTGTTTAGCAAAAAAATAAAAACCCAAATGGTGATTAAATGCCACCAAAAGAAAGCTCCATTTGTGTGAAGAAAATTATAAAAATGTCATTTATTACAGTGTAGCATGACTACACAATTGTCATTCAAAATGTGACAGCGCTAAAAGCTGAAAATTGGTCTGGACAGGAGGTGGGTTTAAGTGCCCAGTAAGCAAGAGGTTAAACTCCTTGTAATGTACATAGATCACCCAGAGGGAAATGTTTTTTTTTTTCTCAACAAAAGTGGAGTTACTCTTAAAAATGAACAATACAATAATAACATAACTAATAAGAGTTGCATTTCAATGACAGCCAGGTTACACAATCACATGAAGATTCCCATTGATTTTTTATGCAGAATTGTACACTCGTCAAATTAGATTGTGTGTAATAAATATTTGCCAGTTTGACTAATTGCTTTTTTTTTTTTTAACACAGCTGCACTGTATTTCATGAGGTTATTTCATGTATCTACACATGTAAAGGTTTTTGTAAACTTTATTGGAAACTTTCATCATTTTACAATCTGTCACATAGCTACCATAAGTCAAATAAAAACACACATTGTAATTTTATTTGTTATTCTGAAATTGTTATATCTTTTGATTGTTACATTTACACAAGATTTTTATTTTTGTCAGCATTGTTTTGTTGTATAGGCTGCCCAATTGTTTTTAAACTGTATCTTGTACGTCTACTAAAATTAATAAAACAGAATTAAAAGAATTTTTAAAAATGTACACAGGATTGCACACAAAATATATTTTATGATGACCCCTAAATACATAAAGGCTTGAACTGTCATAGTAATACCCTGAAACATTCTACAAGATACCCACTACAGTTCGACTACATCTAAGGAAACCTTTTTCAAGTAAAAACTTAAATGATCACATTGATTTAATTTTATTTGCAATTTTTCAATTGAATTTACATTTTCAATTTTTTTTGTATAATTTCATCTAACTGTTATAAATGTTACAAGTCTATGTGTGTATCCTGCTGTTACAGTAGACTAAATAGGTGATGTCCCTACTGGTCATGATAGTAAGACACAGGTGCCCTGAGACTGATACACAAAAAGGAATTTTCCACATTCAAGGGCTTTGTGCATCGATATTTTGAAAGGTAATGGGATACAGTGCTGTCATAGTTAACTTTGAAGGCTATGCCGCTTGATGCTGATCTGAAGTTACCAGCCAACTAAGAGCAGTGATGGTAATATTATAAAGCCCCTAAGGTCTTAGCCATTTGTAACTTGATATGACCAACACACACTGTTAATGGCCTAAGTGATCTGGAGGCAGATGAGCCCAACATACACAAGGAAGATGGAGGAGATGTAATAACACTGGGCCTTTGGATCCTCTACCTATCAATCACAACTCTGCTCACATTGCAAAAAAAATCACCAGAAATAGTATTATTAGGACGCAAAGGGTGATGGCTGAAACCAAATAGCAATAGATCTTCTGACTAACTCAACAGTAATTAGATGTTGCATGCGCTACTTATATTTGTGTCACTATGTTTAAGCGATAATCTACGCTATCTGTTTACAGAGATCTTAATTAATGTTTGTCACCACCTGCAGGGGGTATATGGTAAACAGAAACAAGCAGCATAGTGTAAAAAATGTAAACTGTTATTTGGAAATGTACTGATTAGTGGTATGACTAATGCTTCTGCCATTAGAGATCCCCCACATCAAATACTTAGTAATTTAGAAATACAAAAGTACCATAGGAATGAGTGAAATTATTGAAATTCAATCCACTGATTATCTGAAATATCTTTTTTTTTTAATAATCTTTATTTGGTTTACATTTTGACATTAATATAATAAAGGAGAGCAAAGAGAGAAAAAGAAAAAATAAATAAGAGGGGTGCACCTGCCATGGTCCCAAGGAAAACAATATGAGACATGTGTTAAACGGGGATACCTCCCTTGTCCCGGACAATCGGTCCATGTGGAGAATAAGTGGATCCCAATCTCAGCTAGGGTCGATAGGTAGTGCATACATGGCAAGAAAGTTCTTTTGAAACAATATGACATCTCAGAATACCATGAACTATCAAGCATTAGGGTACCGCTCATATATCAATAACAAAAATGAAGGTGTACCAAATGTACAGAAAGGTTTGCACCTGGTTCGTTCGCTGATTAGACGTAGCCTATGTAGGGCTGTCGACCATAGGACATTGGTTCGTTTGGACAAGTCGCTTAAATGTTGCTTCTTCCAAAGCCAATAAAGCCATGTCCAGGCTAGAAAAAACTGGGATTGTGTCATGTACCTTATGTTGTCTTTCCAGGCTGCACAGGTAAGTTCAAATCCTTCTTGAGTGCCTTTACAAGTGGCAAGCCAGTCCTCTGCCTCCATGATCTCCCTCACCTTTCCAACCCAATAAAGCTCTCTCGGAATGTGCAGGCTTTCACAATAAACTGGTATAAGGCGTTTTGCAGCATTCAGAAGGTGGGGGAGAGCACTGCGTTTGTAGTGAGAGATAGGCTTGGGAGGGATGTGGAGAAAAAAGTGTTTTGGTGAGACTGGGAGAGCTATACCAAGACCATCCGATATGTGCTTACTAACCATTGACCAAAAAAGTTGTTAATAGTGGGCACTCCTACCATATATGTGTACATTTTCCCTTCAGTCCACATCCTCTCCAGCACAGGTTGGAGTTGGAGGGATACACTCTAGCTAGGGATTAGGGCACCCTATAACCACCTCGATAAGAGCTTGTAATTATTCTCTTGGGTCTTGGGAGTCCACTGAACTCAAATAGGTCAGGCGGTATAAGTGATGCAACTGCTCATCGGTGAAGTCACACTGGAGGTCCCACTCCCATTGTCTCACAAAAAAGGACTTGGGGCTAGATTCAGCTGCCTCCAGCATCTTGTAGAAGGCGGAAATCATGTGGGGTAGAGGGTCGTTAGCTGCCCAAAGGCATTCAAATTCTGTAAGAGTAGACCTAATCTGTGAATTTCCGTGTTGAGTGGCACAGGCAACGAAATCAGCTAGTAAACGATGCCTCCAGAAATCAAAGGGGAAGCTACCATATCATTCCCTAAGGGTGGTAGGTGGAAGCAGTGTGTGACCTGCTACAAAGCATGCCAGGCTGACAACCCCATCACTCACCCAGGTTGAAAGGAAGGACAGCCACTCCCCAGGGGGAAACCATGGGTAACAACCCACGGGCGCCAACAGAGACATCTGAGGTGCCAGTGCCAAGTGGCCATTTATTCTATCCCAAACCCTCAGAGACTGTGCAGTCAATGGAGACACCTAGTCACAGAATCCCCTGTCCCTCGGAAGAACCCATGGCGCATATGACAGGTCCCGACCTGCCATAGTCTTTTCCAGGGGAGCCCAAAGCTTGGAGGCAGAGTGGAACCTCCAGTTGAGAACATGCTGCAGTGCAACCACCTGGTAGTATTGTAAAACATTGGATACTCCCAGGTACCCTGTTCACTTAGACCTTTGTAGCAATGCCATGGCAAGTTGCGGTCTCTTAAAGAGTAAGAGTATGTAGGGCAATATTGTAATTTTAATAGTATTTGTGCGACCGACCCACGTGAAGGATGCTCTATCCCAAGACTGCAAATTTTGGTGAATCTTCCCAAATGGGGGACATAGATATCTGTGTACAGGGAATCTGAGCGATCAGAGAGCTGGACGCCCAAATATATATCCTACAAATACTGCAGCTGCTGACTTTTAATAATCAGACGCTTATCTGTCGATGCAGGGGAACAAAGCCCCGCTCGTCTCCCCCTCCTCTCTGCGGCGCTGTCACTGTGGATGCCCAGCTGTGGCTTCACAGACGGGCAAACACTGCGCGTGCGCGAGCCGTGCTGCGCACCGTGACTGGCCGGGCAATCTTTTGGACCTGTGACATGTCCCAGATGATTGCCGAGAAGGAGGGGGGGGGGGGGGGGAGAGGTGAATTTACTTTTGGCACCAATTCCATCTTTTCAATATGGGGCTCTAGGGAAGATTGGGAACTCCTCATATCGTATTCTATCCATTTCACATTTACAAAAGCAACTTATGCAAACATCAAGCATGCAACCTGGTTTGCAGGATTTTTACTGCAAGGCCTTGTTCACTGCTGCCCCCCCCCCCCCCACCTAAAAAGAAATACTACAGCATTGTCAATTACTAATTAGTTTGGTTGCTTATTATAGCATCACACAGCATGAAAAATGTAAATGTGTGACTGAAGATCAGGCTTATGAGTCCTATGGTAAACATGTACAATCTGCTCAATAAATGCAACAGCTTGCTTGCTTTAAACACAGTGGGGTTGAGTTAATAAAGGCAAATAGATTGTGCACTTTGCAAAGTGCAGTTTCTCTCTGCAAGAGCAGTTGCTCCAGAGCTTAGTAAATGAGCAGAAACTCTGCTGACTTTCATCATTACCCATGTGCAAGCAAAAATGCTGTTTTTGTTCTTCCTTGTATGTAATTGGATATTATTTGCAAATTTAAACTTTTACTTGGTTCTGGAGCAACTGCAATTGCAAAGTGCAAATCTTATTTGCCTTTAGTAAATCAACCCCAGTGGAGGAAGTGCATAGAAGGAGCAATAAATAATTAGGTACGACATCATTTCTTCTCCATTTCTTTGGAATGCAAGAGATAGGTCCAACAAAGTTTCTAGGATGCATCTTTAACATCCTGATCTGCTGCTCCTGCTGCTACTACTGCCTGTCAAAATGACAGCTGCACTTGTGTATCACAATTGCAAACAGAGTAAATACACTGAGCAAAATTATAAACGCAACACTTTTGTATTTGACCTTATTAATCATGAGCTGAACACAAAGATCAACAACTTTTTCTATGTACATAAAAGGCATATTTCTCTGAAATATCGTTCACAAATCCATCTAAATCTGTGTTAGTGAGCACTTCTCCTTTGCCCAGATATTCCATCCACCTCACAGGTGGGGCACATCAAGATGCTGATTAGACAGCATGATTATTGCACAGGTGTGCCTTAGGCTGGTCACAATAAAAGGCCACTCTAAAATGTGCAGTTTTACTGTATTGGGGGATCCGAAAACCAGTCAGTATCTGGTGTGACCACCATTTGCTTCACCCAGTGCAGCACATCTCCTTCGCATAGAGTTGATCAGATTGTTGATTGTGGCCTGTGGAATGTTGGTCCATTCATCTCCAATGGCTGTGCGAAGTTGCTGGATATTGGCAGGAACTGAAACACGCTGTTGCATACGCCAATTCAGAGCATCCCAAACATGCTCAATGGGTGACATGTCTAAGTATGCTGACCATGCAAGAACTGGGATGTTTTCAGCTTCCAGGAATTGTGTACAGATCCTTGCAACATGGGGCTGTGCATTATCATGTTGCAACATGATGTGATGGTCCTGGATGAATGGCACAACAATGGGCCTCAGGATCTCGTCATGGTATCTCTGTGATTTCAACATGCCATCAATAAAATGAACCTGTGTTCGTTGTCCATAGCATACGCCTGCCCATACCATAACCCCACCGCCACCATGGGCCACTCAATCCACCACATTGACATCTGCAAACCGCTCACCCACACAACGCCATACACGCTGTCTGCCATCTGCCCTGTACAGTGAAAAACGTGATTCATGCGTGAAGGGAACGCCTCTCCAAAGTGGCAGATGCCATCGAATGCAAGCATTTGCCCACTCAAGTTGGTTACGATGACGAACTGCAGTCAGGTCGAGACCCCAGTGAGGATGACAGATGAGCTTCCTTGAGACAGTTTCTGACAGTTTGTGCAGAAATTCTTTGGTTATGCAAACTGATTGTTGCAGCTGTTTTCCGGATAACTGGTCTCAGATGATCTTGGAGGTGAAGATCCTGGATGTGGAGGTCCTGGGCTGGTGTGGTTACAGATGGACTGCGGTTGTGAGGCTGGTTGGATCTACTGCCAAATTCTCTGAAATGCCTTTTGGAGATGGCTTTAGAAAAGAGAAGAAGGAAGAGAAATGAACATTCAATTCAAGGGCAACAGCTCTGGTGGACAGTCAGCGTGCCAATTGCACACTCCCTCAAAACTTGCGTCATCTGTGGCATTGTGCTGTGATAAAACTGCATTTTAGAGTGGCCTTTTATTGTGGTCAGCCTAACACACACCTGTGCAATAATCATGCTGTCTAATCAGTATATTAATATGCCATAACTGTGAGGTTGATGGATTATCTTGGCAAAGAAGAAGTTCTCACTAACACAAATTTAGACAGATCTGTGAACAATATTCAAGAGAAATAGACCTTTTGTGTACATAGAAAATGTTGTAGATCTTTGCGTTCAACTCATGATAAATAGGGGCAAACACAAAAGTGTTGCATTTATAATTTTGCTCAGTGTACAATGTGTTGTTTCATTGTATTTACTATTTAATTCATGTAGCTCAAAAGTGATCAAACAAAAAAAAAAGTAATGCGTTATTATTCCATAACTGGCTCCTAAATAGCTAATCCCCCCACCCCCGCTAGTTTTTGTTGTATTTTTTATTTCTATTTGTTTTTACAATATAATGAATATTATCACTAAATAAACAGGTCCATAGAGGAAATGTAAAAATTGCCTTGGTCTATAGCAGTGATGGGGAACTTTGGCACCCCAGCTGTTTTGGAACTACATTTCCCATGATGCTCATCTACACTGCAGAGTGCATGAGCATCATGGAAAATGTAGTTCCAAAACATCTGGGGTGCCAAGTTTCGCCATCACTGGTCTATAGAAATCTCTAAGCTCTAGAAATTAACAAAACCTTCCCTTGCAGTGAGGGCCCATCTAGCAAGGGTCAACTGAATGTTAAGTCTAGGAGGGCAGGGTTAAGAAGTAATGCTTCCCTTAAGCCCAGTACACACATACTGGAATTTGACCAGTTCCTGCTGGTTCAGCAGGAACTGGGTGAATTTCAGTATACCACTGTCTGTTCAACAGATGCTGGTCTAATGCCTGGCTTCTGTTGAACAGTCTGTCATGCTGGAAAACCAGCATTTGATCAGTGCTTGCAGCCAATGACTGCAAGTGCTTATCTGTGTATTCTGATGGGGAGGAGCTGTCAGAATACAATAATGACAGCAGGAGAGATCCTTGCATCAACGGCACTTTTATTGATGCAAGGATCTCTCAGGTTTTTTTTTTTTTATTCCTTTTTTATAACCCGCCGGTTGAACAAAAAATAAATAATAAATTGTACATGTACAGCCAGCTTTACTCATCACTCCTGGAGGCTCCCTTGAGCTGTCCATCAGTTGCATTCCTGGCTCCTCCACATACAATGCAGAGTTAATGGTGTGATGATTCCAAGGGACTGTCCACAGCCCTGATCACCAGAGGGAGAAGAGCAGAACACTGGAGCATGCTGAAGTGGGGTTAAGGTGAGTAATACAACCTGTTTATATCCTCCTACACCTAACCCATAAAGTGCAGGGGAGCCCCACTGAAAAGATAGATTTTGTCCAATTCCCAGCATTGAGCTTTAAGCAATTGGATAATAAAATACAGAGTGACATTTCTTTAAGTGGCATTGATTGATCTAATCAGTTTTCAATGATTTTGTCACTGGAAACCAGGAAGCAATTAAACTGCATGTCCAGTTGTCTAAGGCCCTACACAGGAGACTCTACCTTACTTCCTGTCCAGATGACAATGTTATCACTGATGCAGGAAGTGTGACAGACCTAACCAAGATAGGTGCTTAAAGAGGGATTCCACCAAAAAAAAAAATATTAAAAGCCAGCAGCTATAAATACTACAGCTGCTGACTTTTAATAAATGGACACTCACCTGTCCCGGGTTCCAGCGATGCCGGCAGCCGAGGCCGATCGATCGCTCGGCCCTCGGCTGCTGCCGCCACCATTCTAGGTGAGGGAATCAGGAAGTGAAGCGAATCGGCTTCACTTCCCGGTTCCCTACTGCGCATGCGCGAGTTGCGCCGCGCAATAGGAAATCTCCGCGCTGTCACTGGGACCCGTGTGTGTCCCAGCAGACAGCGCGGCAGGGCAGGAAATGGCGTAGACTCCCACGGGAGTCTATGCCCAGAAGTGGGTGTAAATACCTGTCTTTGACAGGTATCTCCACCCCCCTCCTCCCTGAAAGGTGTCAATTGTGACACCGGAGGGGGGGAGGGATCCGATCAGCGGAGGTTCCACTTTAGGGTGGAATCCCGCTTTAAGGAGAGGACTAGGAGCAAGCTTCTTACCCACTGATTATGGGCCCTGGGTTGTAAGGAAACAATATTCTTTGTGAGGTGTATGCCTGGGGACCCTTGAAATAATGTTACTTTGGATTCAAGTCCATGTCCCCCCAAGACTCACAGACTCTGGGAATCCTGTATAGGGCCTATAGGCCATATTGGAAATAGTGACTGCTTCACACTGTTGGGACTCCAAGCAGATGCTGATGTCATTAGCCAGCCACCTGTCTTGAATTGTCTGCTATAATGTGTATTGTAGTTAGGGAGTCTGGAAACGATTAGTTAATTAGCTCATGTTAATTTAGGTTTCTGGTTACAGATGTATTGTTAGCGTAATATGAGCAGGAGAGGGGAACCGCCTACTCAAATGTTTAAAAGCATGTATTCGGTTTTCTAATAAAAAAAGTTTGATGTTCAGCAGCCAAAACGAGTACTGTCTAGTTATTGGTTGTAAAACGGTTTGGAATATCTGATATCTATATTCAGACTGGAGAAAGTGGTACATGATGAATGAAAGCACTCTGTGTGGGACGTTTTGTTACAGGAAGTAAGGAAAATTTCCCCCTTACCTAATCTTTCAAATACTAAAAGAAAAAATGGTTACCGTATGTCCGAGTTTAAAAATTCTGAGAGGAATTGATCAAAACTGAAACAGCCAGAATCTGGACCAGTTGTGCATGGAAACCTAACAGGTTCTATCTGACAAAAGCTGGTGGTTGCCATGATAAAGTCCCCCCCATCCCTTCATGTTTTCTTGCACACGATGGACCATGAAAGTCAGCAGAGCTTCATCTCATTCATTAAGCTGATGGGAAAATTATCTTGCACAATTAAACAGCCTATCAGCCTATAGTATATGAACTCTTATGTGTTTGAGAATGCCCCTTCTGTCACAATCTGCAAAACATTAACTGTTTCTACTTACCTTGAGACTTACTTACATACTAATGGAGTCAATGATCAGAGACAAAGGGGTTGATTTACTAAAGGGAAATCCACTTTGCACGACAAGTGCACTTGGAAGTGCAGTCGCTGTAGATCTGAGGGGGAGATGTAAAATGAGGGGATGCTCTGCTGATTTCTATCACCTAATAATGTTTAAACAAAAATGGCTGTCTTTTTTTCCTTGCATGCCCCTCTCAGATCTACAGCGACTGCACTTTCAAGTGCACTTGCAGTGCTTCTGTGGTGAAAAGTGGAGTTGCCTCTAGTAAATAAACCCTGTAGTGGAATAGAAATTAAAGTTTTTGTATGAACTAAATTACATAAACGTAAAAGATGAAACAGTTTGAGCTTCTCATAAAAACTTAATGATGGGTGAATAATTTAAAAATAGCTTCTAACCAGAAAAGGGAAAAAACATTTCATATAGGAACTATTAAGAGGTTCTTAGAAACATCAGCAGATGAATAATACTAAAGTACACCTACCAAGTAGTTTAGGATGGATCAGTGTTATATTTTATAGTACTCTTAAGAGACACAGGATGCCTGTGTCCCCACGACATGCTGTGGTTCCACCCCTTGGCCCTACACGTCACTAAAGGACACATCAGGGAGCAGTTGCTATCTGCAGGTCCAGTCCTCCAGCACTTATCCCATCTAGGTGGTGGGTATTGGCGGGCATCTGGAAAAAGGCAGCGGAGTGCAACCAGCAGAAGCAGGAATTGGGCCCCTGTATCTCCTCCCCTCCTCCTTTTTGCATAACCAAGTTTATTAAAACAAGAAAAAGTGCATACAAATTATTACATACAGCCAAGGTGTCATTGGTATCAGAAGGGTGTACAGTAAGTAGAGTACAGCCGGTTCAAAACCGGTGTCATGAATAACAAACATTTGTAAGAGGGAACAAAAACCAGGGAGAGAGTGGTAGCTGGTCCCGACCATGTGGGTCAGCCAGACCCAAACCAGAACACACAGTTAGGGGCAAACCATCTAACTGGCAACATAGATTCAAAGTGCCTTACGTACAAGTATCGGAGTCTTGTAACCAACGATCCCATATTTTGTCATATTTGGCCGGGCATCCCCTGTTAATATACACAACCTTTTTATATGGTAAATTATTATTGACCTCCGCCTTCCACTCCGCCAGCCCGGGGGGTGCGGGCCGCATCCACCTCCGGGCAATGACCTTCCGCACCAAAAAAAAGGTCTCATGCAGGAACGTCTTAGCGTATTTGTCTATAGTATCTGGAAGTACCCCGAGTAGGCATTGTTTCGGGTCCAATGTGACCGGAGAGCCCATGTGATCGTGCAGGAATGTTATAACTTGCGCCCACAGGCCTTGTATTTTAGGGCATGACCAGATTAAGTGAAAGAACGTACCCACCTCACTCCCACACATCTGACAAAGGGTAGATTGAGTGCTTCTGTATCTGGCAACCCGAAGGGGGGTGAGATACGCCCGGTGGATAATATAAATTTGGGTCAGTCTGTCAGCAAGTTTGGGTGAGACAGCCTTGCAGGATTCCAAAGCCTCCTCCCATTCCCCATCCTCCAAAGGGCCCACCTCTCTCTCCCACCGGGGCCTGAGAGTATGTGCCAGTTTGGTGGAAGCAGGGGTAGTGAGCATGTCATAGAAGGACGAAGTTAATTTGCGGGGGTCAGTACTCTTGATTATGGCCATTAGTGCATTGGTGGCTGATTGCGGGATGGATTCTGAAAACTGAGCCCGGGCCGCATGTCTCACCTGTAAAAATCGGAAGAGCATGTAGCTGGGGAGTGAGAATTCTTCTCTGAGCGTGGCAAAGGTTTTAAGGGTTCCGTCAACAAACAATTGATGCATATAGAGAATACCATGAGTAGACCAAAGGTCTGCATCGGGAAGTTGTAAGAATTCTGACAGAGTTTTATTATGCCATAATGGAGTGTAATCATTATAGAGTGGTATCCCCAGCTTGACAGAAGCCAAGTCCCATATGCGTCTGTAATGGTATAACAAAGTCTGTCTGTTGTCCCCCAGGCCCGCCCCACCAAGGCCTATCCTCCTCCCCTCCTCCTAGGCATTCAATAGGATCACCTGTCCTTTCAGCCAGTCGGATGACAGGTTTCAGACATGCTTCCTGATTGGCTGGGAGGAGGATCAGTGTTACAACAGCGAATATTCATTTGCTTTGGCAACACACCTGGGTGGGCTCTGGTTCACAATGCTCTGCGTCCAGAGCCCACCTTATTTTGAAGCCTATTAAAGCCTCTGGCTCTAATCAGGTGCTTAAAAAAAAACCCCACCCCCACCACTGTAATTCATGTGCATGGCCTCCTGCAAGGGGCCGGACACATGGATGGGGGGGTGTCAGCATGGAGAGGGGCACGGCGCCCGTAATGGATGGGCCACTCCTATCAGCAAGGCCAATGTCAACAGATAAAATCACAGCTTACAGCAGGAGACACAGACACCCAACACTCCAGGAAGCATTCAGTGGCGAAGATTCTATAAAAGGCTATGGCACTTCAGCAAAGCAAAGATTGCTGGCACAGGCTGCTGGAGGGTTAGTATAATACCTCTCTTTCGCAGGGAACCGTTCTAAGCCCCTGTACACACGGTCGGAGATTCTGCCAACCAAATCCGTGTCCAAAAACTGTTGCATACACACGGTCGGACTAAGTTGTCGAAAAATCCGATCTTTCAGAATGTGATGACGTAATTTCGTTACGATGGGACTACATTCAGGCTAGTAGCCAATAGCTTTGATGTAGGAATTTGATCTCAGCATGCGTGGCACTTGGTCCGATCAAAATTCGCTACACATGATCGGAGTATGTCCGATCGAATCAGTTGGTCGGGAAATATTTCCAACATGTTGGAAAATTGGGTCCAACGGATATTCGGATGGAATCAGTCCGATGCATACCACACACAGTCGGATTATCCGACGACACGGTCCGATAAGACACATTCTGACGGATTCTCCGACAGTGTGTACAAGGGCTAAGAGTTTTCGAGGGCAATGACAGTGTCTTGCTATTTTTGTCATTTTTTTCATTGTACACCTGGTTCGCTGATGTTTTATATCTTTTTCTTTCTATTTGTTTTGTAAAAAAAAAAGTTAATACAGAGCACACCCAGTAAACCATAGTGCCACAGAGCAGTATAAGTTTTCTAAAGCGAGAGCTTAGTAGGAGCTGTTTGCTTTCAGATTGTATCACTCTAAAGCTGGCCATAGAGAGTTTGAATCTCTGCTGGTTCAGCTGGAACTGGACGAGATTCGAACCATGTATGGGCAGGCTGAATGTACCGAAGTAGATCGATTGATCAACTTGGCTACAACCAGCCTACCAGATTTTAAATAAACCCCTGTGTTCTCCCACCAGGAAAGAATCCCTCATAAAGAGGGATTCGGAATTGAGCAAATTTCTTTCTTGCAGCCAGTGGTTGCAGGAAAGAAATTTGCACCGTCTATGGCCAGCTTAACTGAATTTGGATGGGTGACAAATTTGGGTTGGTTGTATAACAATGTAGGGTAAGAATTATTACATGAGTCCTTCAGCCATGTGTAATGCCCTGAAAAAAGAAATGTCAGCAATACCATGTTGGAAGGATAAACGTGTGGCGCTCCAACTGGAGATGAAAATAATTAAAAATAATATTTCTATGTAACTGACTTTTCGGTATTGAACAAATTAAAGAAATAACATGAGTATGGGGCTTATAGCACATTATGCAAAACTAAAAAACTTTACGCTCTAAACATTTTATCCAACCAGATTAACTTTTAAATAACTTACGTTTATTCATCCAGCAAAAAGGGGACTACCTAATGGCCCTGTCCCTCTATGGGAAATTGGATGACCAGGGAAGCATTTTGAGATATACAGTGGGTATAGAAAAAAATAAATCACCCCCCTGAAATTGATATGTCTGGAAGAAATCCAATACAGTTCCCCATACAAATAACACTATTCCTACAGTAAAGCATGGAGGTGATAATTTCCTGTTATGGGGGTGTTTCTCAGCAGCAGGGACTGGAGCACTTGCCAGGGTAGAAGGAAAAATGGATGGGGCAAAATACTGTCAAAACTTTTTCCTACTCAGTTATTCTGGTTTCTAACAGTTTTTTTTTTTACATATTGGTGTTATATCTTTCACTTGGATGTTGTAGCGGATTGACACTGGCTTACGCAAGGGGTGAACAATTAGTGATAGACAGATTTGCCAACCTGTCTGATCGGTGCACAGAAAGTAGATTTATATCCTCTGTTTCTACTGAAAAATATATTTAAATGATAGGGACAGCAATCAAATGCCTCTGCAAACCCATGTAAAATTAGCAGTGAAATAAATGCTATGCTGTAGATGGCCTGTGCAGAAAGCAGAGCTGTGGAAGGAACCCAACAAGCCCCACAAACTACAGGCTATAATACAGGAGGGGCGGAGAGAAGACCAGTCACCCTATCCAAAGAGAGAAAACAGCAGAGTCCAGTATTTATTACACAGTGGAAACATTTTAGGCTGGGGTCACCCCCAATACCAATGCGGCTCCCAGCAGGGGTACGTGCGTCCCTGTTCACTGTTTCAGGTCAGATTTCAGCCTGAATTTGGACTTGAAACAGACCAAAAGACGCATAGGAGCTCTGGCACCAGAGCCGCATTGGAGATATGTGAGCCGGCTCCAAAGAGAGCTGGTCAAAATCTCCTGCTTTTGCAAATTGGATGTGGATGAACCCACATCCAATTCGCAATGGTGTGAACCCAGCCTTACACTGGATTACTACAAAGATCTGGAATAAATACACAAAGCACATCAAGATTTAAGAATACACATGACTCATGACATTTGCTTATCCCATTCACCTATAATGGTCAGAAGAGATTTAGATGAAAAATTGTATCAGGTAATTCTAAGGGGGAGATTTACTAAAATTGGAGCGTGCAAAATCTGGTGCAGCTCTGCATAGTAACCAGTCAGTTTCCAGGTTTTATTGTCAAAGCTTAATTGAATAATCTGAAGTTAGAAGACGATTTGTTACCATGCACAACTGCACCAAATTCTGAGTGCTCCAGTTTTAGTAAATCTCCCACTAAAAGTTTACTCATTTTGAACTTGACCGGAGTTCCCCTTAACAGACAAAGTTCCCATAAAAATAACATCTTAAAAATATTGCCCTATTTTCTTTGAGTGTTTGCTAAAAAAAAAAAGCTCTTCTGTATATTTTACAGTGCAATACTCCCATAAACAATGCCATTCTCTAGATGACCAATAGACGCTTCATTAGACTGAAGTTTAATCTCTTTGATTTGCCCATAAAAAATGCCAGGAAGAGGCTGGAGAGGTGCGCACTGCCCACAATGTAACGATTTTTAGTGTCAGAAAGCTCCATAGGATTGATGTCCCAGTCTGGCCACAGCTTTGCTGTAGCCGGGATTTATGGGTCCTGAAGACACGTGGTCACATTTTATTTATCCTGATAGCAATCAGCAGATATGCCTTAAAATCTATGGGCTCTTTTTGTACTCTTACAAAAGTTGCAGATGCTATCAAGTAATTGAAATTGGTATCTGGCTTATTAAATTGTCAATGACATGATTTTTAATGACATTTGCAAACTAAAGTGGATTAAATCTATCCTTGACATTTCCCTTTCTCATAGGACTTCTGTGCCAAGATCAAGGTAATTCCTCTACCTCCCCTCTTCCCATGGGGCTCAAGATGACCTGGTATGACCATGCTTCTTCTTGTCACATATCTGTGCAGCACGGTTTAGTTCTTTTCAACTGTAAAACTTTCGGTGCGCTTTATTGATAAATGCTCAGTGATATTACTAGAAACAAAAAAACAACTACTTTCATATAGGGTGGCAATGTATCATCATACAGATTATACAAGCAACTTGGCTCAGTGGTCAAGCAACTTTAAATGTAACACATTTCAACCTTATTCATACCATAAAAGGGAGGTATTCTGTAGTCCACAGAAAGAACTGATAATTGCACAGGAAGTTATCAGACTCACAAGATTTTTTAGCATGATCAACCGTTTTTTTTTTTTTGCATATATTAAATATAACAAAAAGTATTTGACCCCTTCGCAAAACATGACTTAGTGGCAAAACCCTTGTTAGTAATCAATCACAGAGGTTAGATGTTTCTTGTAGTTGTCTACCAGGTTTGCACACGTCTCAGGAGGGACTTTGTCCCACTCCTCTTTGCAGATCCTCTCTAAGTCATTACGGTTTCGAGGCTGAAGTTTGGTAACTCGAATCCTCAACTCCATACACATATTCTCTATGGGATTAAGGGTTGGAGACTGGCTAGGCCACTCCAGGACCTTAATGTGTTTCTTCTTAAACCACTCCTTTGTTGACTTGCCGTGTGTTTTGGGTCATTGTCATGCTGGAATACCCATACCCATCCCATAAGGGTAAGCCGATACTCCCTGAAAGCCTACTATTAAAGTTCATGTGTGTGTAAAGGCAGGCGTCCCAATACTTTTAATAGAATAGTGTGTATATATACATATACATATATATATATATATATATATATATATATATACACACACACACACACGTATGTTTAAGCTTTGGGATGCACACCCTAATTCATAAGGCTGCGCACGCCTATGGGAAAGAAGTTCTTAACCACCCAAGATTTGACGACACATGGGCCTTATCCATCGTTCCTTTGATGCGGTGAAGTTGTCCTGCCCCCTTAGCAGAAAAAACCCCCCATAGCATAATGTTTCCACCTCCATGTTTGATGGTGCCGATGGTGTTC
Source organism: Lithobates pipiens (assembly GCF_037356315.1). Taxonomy (NCBI): domain Eukaryota; kingdom Metazoa; phylum Chordata; class Amphibia; order Anura; family Ranidae; genus Lithobates; species Lithobates pipiens. Next base: position 584,739,380 of record NW_027507748.1, on the reverse strand, counting down.
TTGGGGTCATAGGCAGCATTCCTCCTCCTCCAAACACGGCCAGTTGAGTTGATGCCAAAGAGCTTGATTTTGGTCTCAACTGACCACAACACTTTCACCCAGTTCTCGTCGGAATCATTCAGATGTTCATAGCAAACTTCAGACGGGCCTCTGTACATGTACTTTCTTGAGCAGGGGGGCCTCATGGGTGCTGCAGGATTTAAGTCCTCCACAAAGTGTGTTGCCAATTGTTTTCTTGGTGACTATGGTCCCAGCTGCCTTGAGATCATTGACAAGATTCTCCCGTGTAGTTCTGGGCCGATTCCTCATCGTTCTCATTGAAACTCCACAAGGTGAGATCTTGCATGGAGCCCCAGACTGAGGGAGATGTGCAGTTATTTTGTGTTTCATTCATTTGCGAATAATCGCACCAACTGTTGTCACCCTCTCACTAGGCAGCTTGGCGATGGTCTTGTAGCCCATTCCAGCCTTGTGTAGGTCTACAATCTTGTCCCAGACCTCCTTGGTCAGTTTTTTGGTCTTGGCCATGGTGGAGAGATTGGAATCTGATTGCTTCTGTGGACAGGTGTCTTTTATACATGTAACAAGCTGAGATAAGGAGCACTCCCTTTAAGAGTGCTCCAAATCTCAGCTGGTTACCTGTATAAAAGACACCTGGGAGACAGAAATCTTGCTGATTTATAGGGGATCAAATACTTATTTTACTCAACAAAATGCAAATCAATTTATAACTTTTTTTTAAATCCGTTTTTCTGGATATTCTTGTTGTTCTGTCTCTCAGTGTTAAAATAACCCTACCATTAAAATTCTAGACTGATCATTTCTTTGTCAGTGGGCAAACCTACAAAATTAGCAGGGGATCAAATAACCTTTTCCCTCAATGTATATCTGTCATAATGTGCTAGTATTGGATGCATAATAGCACATTATGAACTGCCCGGGGCTTTTTTTTTTTTTTTTTCCATTTTGGGGATGCGGTTTACTACAGTTTTAAACAGCATTTTTTTTAAGGAACTTATTTAAAAAAAAAAATGTATTTCACTCATTAAAATGCAAATTAATTTATAACTTTTTTGAAATGCGTTTTTCTGGATTTTTTTTTTTGTTATTCTATCTCTCACTGTTAAAATAAACCTACCATTAAAATTATAGACTGATCATTTCCTTGTCAGTGGGCAAACGTACAAAATCAGCATGGGGATCAAATACTTTTTCCCTCACTGTACCTAAGAAACAAAGCTCTCCAGCATCCCCGCTCAAGGCGCTTCCATCTTCACCGGTTTTCTTTCATTTTCGGGGCTTCAGCTATCTGACTGGCTGAGCCGTCGATGAGATCACTCGCACGCATGTTTACGGCACGGCTCTGAAGGAACAGCATGGGTATGCAATTCCTTCAGAGCGCATGCTCTGGTGATGTCACTGGTGGCATCTAAAGTAAAGATCTCTTAAATGGTGCAGGTTTAGGAGATATTTACAGTACCTATAGATAAGCCTATAATAAAGTTTACCTATAGGTAAAAATCATACATGGGTTTACTCCCACTTTAATAGAGGAACAAACAAGATAAGTTCATTGTCAGGGTTTATATACAGTATCAAGGTAAGCACAGCATGAATGGATATACTAAGAACCACATCCCTAAATTATAAACCAAAGAAAAATTGAGAAGAAATTATGGTGTTCTGCTGTTGGGGAGATCTTGTTGCAGCTGTTACCCAAGGACAGTATCCTTTTATGACTTATGTGTATTAATGGAGACCCCGGCATCAATAGTCCTTTACTCTGCACAATCAGTGATACTTGTCCTGGTTACTGAGCGCACCTCCGTTTTTGTGCCCTCCCTTTGGGGTTGATTACAGAATGGTGGACATCACCACCTGTGGCCCCTTTTCTCTTCCTTCCTCCTCTTGGCTGCAATCAGAGCTTCCTACATTACCATACCAGTACACACAGATATCTCCTGAAAAAGCAACAGTAGTGAAACGTGTTGACATTTACAGCCTTTTAGTCCCACCATATATACTATATGTGACAATATTGTGTTTGGATCATCAGTTTTTCGCTATTTTTTACAAGTGGGTATTGTGGTTCCTAGGCTGGGAGTGTCTGGTATATTTTAATGATGGACAAATCAGGATTTGTTTTTAATCTTTTGTACATAACAAAATGCGATTTTTATTCTCTCATGTGTCTGTTCATTTCTGAGATGTAAAGCACCGTGAAAGTCCCATACTTGGTTCTCAATTTTTCTCTGGGTTCATATACACTTCCAATTTTTTGAGTTTAGGAGTGTTTGGTGTTTTTTTTTTTTTTTGCCAAAGCATCATAAACTCAACGCCACTCCATATAATCCCATGGAGTTGATTTACTAAAGGAAAATAGTTGCCCTCTGCAAGTGCATTTGCTCCAGAGCTTAGTAAATGAGGTAACGCTTCATTTCTCAAAGAATACCCAAGCACATGCAAGAAAAATAAAAAATAAAACAGCATTTTTTCATGCACGATTGGATGATGGATGTCAGCAGAGCTTCTGCTCATTTACTAAGTTCTGGAGCAACTGCACTTACACAGAGCAACTGCTCTTTGCAAAGTGCACAGTCTTTTTGCCTTATTAAATGAACCCCTATGTGTCAATGTACACATTGGGGGTTATTTACGAAAGGCAATTCCACTTTGCACTGCAAGTACACTTGGAAGTGCAGTCGCTGTAAATCTGAGGGGTAGATCTGAAATGCGTGGAAGCTCTACTGATTTTAACATCCAATCACGTGCAAGCTAAAATGCTGTTTTTTATTCTCCTTACATGTCCTCCTCGGATCTACAGCGACTGCACTTCCAAGTACACTTTAGTGTACTTGTAGTACAAAGAGGATTTGCCTTTCGTAAATAACCCCCATAAGCTTTAAGCAGAGTTCAGGAGTTGCATTTTGCGCTTTGCCACGGCCGGCAGTCAAAGTATGCAGTGTGTACATGAAGCCTTAGGCGGATGGTGGTGGTGGGGCATTGGTTAACAGCTTAAAGTGGAGTTGCCCCCCAAAAAATAAAACCACTTAAAAATCTTAAAAAAAATCAAAAAAAAATAATTGGCAAAAAAAAAATTTTTTACTCACCTCTAAATACCGGTTGCTAGGGGGTCCCTCGTAGTCTGCCTTCTTCATTGCCCGGGCTGGTGACATCACTTCCCCTCGCGCCGCACATTCACCTGGGACCTGTCACGTGTCCCAGGTGACTGTACGGCGTATCACGGCGCCCTGCGCCGCTCGCGCATGCGCAGTGGGTGCCCGGCTGTGAAGCCACAGCCGGGTGCCCACAGTATGCATGACGGCGCCGCGAGCGGAGCGGGGAGCGAGGGGGGGGCTTCGTTCCCCCGCATCGCTGGAACCCGGGACAGGTAAGTGTCCGATTATTAAAAGCCAGCAGCTGCAGTATTTGTAGCTGCTGACTTTTAATTTTTTTTTTTTAGGGGGTACCCCACTTTAAGGTGGGTACACGGATTAAAATTTAGTCGCTTCAGTAGAGACCAGCTGAATTTCAATCTGTGTGTATCCAATCGGTTGCAGGTGTTGATCAGTGTATTCTGATAGTGTAGTGCCCGCTGTTAGAATACAATGTTACTATTGGGAATATTCCTCCAGCCACCTCATTTGTATGAATGGAGGAATCCAAATGTTTTCTGAATGAAAAACAAAAAGCACATATTTCAGGCTTAGATGACAAATTAAAGCGTATGTAAGAAAATAAATGCATAATCTTAAATCAAATAGGCATATACCCCAATGAAATAATCAAAATAATGTATAACAGAAGCGTTTTTCAAAACTCATCAATTTCTAAAAATATAAAAGGATTCTTTATTTTGTAGTGACAGTTTATATTACAAAATGTTGTGTATCACTGCACAATTTTTGGACACAAATAACAAAGAAAAGTTGTTGACTCAGAAATAGAAATGTCCCTCCATCTTTCATTTTAATATATAAAATATTGTTCAATAGGATACAAAAAATTTCTCTGACCAAAATAGAATTACTTCAGGGAATTCGGAATTCACAACAGGTAGCTTTCTGTATAAAAAAAAAAAAAAAAAAAAATGAATGAAAATTACATGTAGCTAGATTTTAATTGTAAAATAAATTACATATGTCCCATGTTCTTCCACATGTACTGGGTTCTTTTGGGGTGCAATATGTGCTGGGCTGCACTAGGCAGTCTTGCCCAACGTAGTCTGAATGCATAGACATGGCAATTTTCCTTCAAACCTATGGGGTTTATTTACTAAAACTGTAGTGTGCAAAATCTGGTGCCGCTCTGCATAGAAACCAATCAGCTTCCAGGTTTTCAGTCAAAGCTTAATTGTACAAGCTGAAGTTAGAAGCTGATTGGCTACCATGTACAGCTGCACCAGATTTTGCACTCTCCAGTTTTAGTAAATCAACCCCTTGGAGTTCAGTTCAGTTCATACCACTAGTGGTGTGTGCTGAAACAAGTAGGACATGCTGCATTTTTAGTACATATTGCGATGCACTACACCATATCACAGCAAACTGCCATGCACAAACATTAATGAAATACCATTGTGTGACATTTCAATAAAACTGAAAATAAAAGAACTTTGCAAATGCATCATTACTGCTCCTTTCTTAGTGCAGACCAACGCCTGTGTTATAACTAGATTTGCACTGAAACTTCAGCCGAAAACAAGGTTATTGGTATTTTGCTGATAAGAGAAAAGCGTGGCAATAATGGCACCAAAGATGAATCGATTTTGTCGCAATACTACCATGATTTTGCTATGATTATAGTGTATTTTTCATAGGTCACGTGACTCAAAAGCTGCATTAAAAACGTACCATGGGTGCGTTATTAATGCATTTCAATAGGGGAGGTGCATTTTTTTTTTAGTTCGCCAAAGATGCAGCAGGCAGGATTTTTAATACCACAACGGAAGCGCAACGGACCAGTATGAAGACATACAGTTAAAGGGATGCATTTTTCTTGAACTTTTCTTGTGCTAAAGGTGCTAATTATGGCCGAAAATAAATTCATATTCATTTAAATTCACGATATTAATTAAAGAGTCAAATGTAATACAATTATATCTAAAAAAATTATATCTAAATATATCTAAAAAAATTATATCTAAATATATATATATATATATATATATATATATATATATATATATATATATAAAAATTATAGCTAAATATATATATAAAAAAATTATATTAAATATATATATATATATATATATATATATATATATATATATATATATATATATATATATATATATATATATATATTTTTTTTTTTTAAACTGTCATTTTCGGCCAAATGCATCCTGCATTTTTGGTACCAACATTTCCATTCAGTGCACCTCTTATTATAACATTCGCTGGTGTGAATGAGCCTTAAAAGTAGTGCTACCTACATATGTGCATGTTGTGGTCCACATTGATATTACTTTATGCACATTTCAATACAAATAAAATCTTTTGGATTAAAAGAAAAACTAAAAAGCCACATATTACCTTTAAAGCTATACTCCAGGCAAACAGTATTCCCTGTCAAAGGTTTTTTTTATTTCAGTCCACCTAGTTTTGAGATTTACATAGCTCTCTCACATCATAAAGCCTGGCTTGATAGGGCAGGAGGCCTGGTTTATCTGCTGCACTTAACACATTCAGATCTGGTCTCTGTACCAGTCTGGACAATAAAGTAGAAACACCACAATACTGTGCTCATCTCTGGCACTCTACTCTCTCCTTCAATCAGAAATTCCCTTGTTAGCACAAAAGTGTTACAGCACAACTGACTTGCTCACTTCTCCCTCTCCCAGTCTTAGCTCTGCTGTACAGTGGATTGCAAGATTTAAAAAAGTACATATAAAATGTCATTAAATCCACAGCCACCATTTCACAGTTTGGATGAGTTAATATAGCATTATCATCAACTGTATTTAAAACAAATAACCACTTGCACTGTAGTTTTACTGCACAGAATCAAATATAGATATATATATATATATATATATATATATATATATATATATATATATATATATATATATATATATATATATATATATATATATATATTTATATTTATATTTATTTGTTTTTCTCCGGGTAGGGTGGCGCATGCATGCTGCTGCCGACCCGGCTGTGCCATTACTGGCTCCAGTGCATGCCAACAAGCCAATGATTCATGGCCAGGAGCTCGCCAATCAGTGGAGCGGATGACAGGAGAAAGCTCTGTGTTGGTAAAAACAAAACCAAAAAAACAAACAGATAAACAGATATTTACTGACAGTGGGGATGTGCTGTCACTTCCCTTAGTAAAAGCACCACATGGTAAACACTTTACTGGGCACACAATAACCCTTTGATTGCCCAAGATGTTAACCCCTTCCTACTCATTAGTACAGTGACAATGCATATTAATAGCACTGATCACTGTATTAGTGTCACTGGTGATGTCAGTTAGTCAGTTCCCTCTCAGTGTCAGATTGATGGTCGCAATTGAATGTAATTTTATAGACATATGCCTTACCTATTTGGCTGTGTGGCTGGTTACGTATATGCCGTTCAATCAACAATGCCATTACCAGATGTCATATAATGCTGTTCCCGAGAGTGTACACGCATTGCCATTTCCTCCAGATTCTTTACCACTGTCACCCCATTACTCCTCCTTGGTGATGCAGCAGTCCTATGAAGAAGTGAAGTTACAGTGAAATCATCTCTCTTGTTCCCATAACAAAGTGTATTCCAACTCTTTTTTTTTATATATTGGATTGGGTAAGCCCATGTCAGGAAGTTATTGCTGTCTGCGTCCCCACTAGGTAAAGTCGTCTTCTCTTTGGGTCCTGGTGACCATTGCCTCCAGTACAGAAAGTTATTAAGAAATACAAGCATTTTTGGTACAGAAACAGGTGGTGAGGGAAATCTTCCAATAAGGACACCTGTTCTTTTGACAGCTAAGGCCTCATTCACACCATGGCACAGAGACATCAATTTTTCTGCACACGTTCTGCCAGGGCTCAAACAATTCAATTGTTCTCTATGGGGTTGATTTACTAAAGCCAAAGGCAGTTGCTCTAGAGTAGGGGTCTCCAAACCGTTTACTGTCCTTCAGACTTTAGGGGGGCCGGACTGTGGGCACTGGAAGTAGAAAATTCCCTGCCATCAGTGGGAAGAAAAAATGCCCTACATTTGGTGGGAGGAGCTGTGCCCCATCCTTGGTGCCATTGGGAGGAGCTGTGCCCCATCCTTGGTGCCATTGGGAGGAGCTGTGCCCCATCCTTGGTGCCATTGGGAGGAGCTGTGCCCCATCCTTGGTGCCATTGGGAGGAGCCGTGCCCCATCCTTGGTGCCATTGGGAGGAGCCGTGCCCCATCCTTGGTGCCATTGGGAGGAGCCGTGCCCCATCCTTGGTGCCATTGGGAGGAGCCGTGCCCCCTCCTTGGTGCCATTGGGAGGAGCCGTGCCCCATCCTTGGTGCCATTGGGAGGAATTGTGCCCCTGCGCTGGTGTTAGTGGGGGCGGATTATGCCCCAATGTTGGAGTCAGAGGATGAAATATTGCCCCAAGGGCCGGATAAAAGCAGCCAAAGGGCCACATTTGTCCCCCCAGCCAGAGTTTGGAGACCACTGCTCTAGAGCTTAGTAAATAAGCAAAAGCTCTAATGACTTTCATCATCCAATCATGTGCAAGCAAAAATGCTATTTTTTTTTTCCTTGCACACGATTGGGTATTCTTAGCAAAGTGACGCTTTATCTCATTTACTAAGCTCTAGAACAACTGCACTTTGCAAAGTGCACAGTCTATTTTCCTTTAGTAAATCGATCCCTATGCGCCCTGTTCACACCACAATACTGGTATCTACATGTATGAAGTTTTCTGCGTGGGGAAAAAAAACAAACGTGACATCAACTTTGTGGTGTGAACAAGGCACACGGAGACATTTTTTTCTGATGAAATGCTGGACACATGCACCCTTCTCTCATGCTCATGCATGAGAGAACTACGTGGTCTGTCAGTCACAGGAGCGGGGGTTGTGGCAATACAAACTTTTTGGATGTGTCGGGTTTTAACACTGCAGAAAATGAGACCAATCCTACTCACTTCTGGGGTGTTGGCTGACTGATGGAACGTTTTATCTGAAAGAAGGAAAAGGCAGCTTAACACAAGCTTTAAAAAAATACAGCGAATACATAAGACAAAGTAGAGGAAGGCAGCAGGAATCTTTACAACAATGTGCATACAAATTGGCCCAGGTAAATCAAACAAGTTGAATGATGCTAAATTTTATCTTGACATATTTTGTGCAGCAGGCAGCCCCACTACTTCATTCTCTACATTTGAATCTAATGTTGGCCCCCCCAGACACTACATGATGCTCTTATGTTCAGGCACTATGTGGGAGATTTACTAAAACTGGTGCAGCTGTGCATAGTAACCAGCACTGTTAGGCAAGAAAACCATGTTTTGTGCTCCTCTCTAATGGAGGTTTCACTTTGTTACTACTGTCTGGCCTATCCTGACTTCTGGGCCAATTCCCCATCTCTGCAATCAAGTGCCACTTACCCACCATTAGGGCTCTTTCACATGGGATGTCTGATCAGGTCCGCCTGTCAGTTCTTCAGGCGGAACTGATCGGACCTTGCAGTGCCTATGGAGCGGTGGATGTCAGTGGACACATGTCTGCTGACATCCCCCGCTATCCGATACTGCCCGCAAAATCTATACGGCTGGTGGTCCTATTTTCCATCCATCTGGCAGATTGGATCTGTCCATCCGATTTCCCCATAGAGGAGAGCAGGACGGTGTCAGTGTCTGCTCTGCACAGTGGAGCGGACAGGACCTGTCACCCGCCTGCTCAGCGAACCTCCCACTAAGCAAGCGCAATCCGTTGCACAGAGGTGCTCGTGTGAAAGGGGCATTAACCTATTCAAAGAAAAAATAATGGAGCCCTTTATGGATGACAGGCGAGTTTGCTTGCACAAGCTGCACAGAACCAAAGTTGGTGAAGTCACACCTTCAATAATGCCAAAAAAAAAAACAGCAAAACCTTTTGGCGGGTTCACTTAAATTACCAACTGCATTTTATTTGCTGTAGTAGATCAATAATAATAGCCCATGTTTACATATACTTGGCTTTGGGGTTGATTTACTAAAACTGGAGAGTGCAAAATCTGGTGCAGCTGTGCATGGTAACCAGTTTCTAACTTCAGCTTGTTCAGTTAAGCTTTGACAAAAAAAAAACTGGAAGCTGATTGGTTTCTGTGTAGAGCTGCACCAAATTTTGCCCTCTTCGGTTTTAGTGTAGTTTTTAGTTTGAGTTTAGTTTTAGTTTTAAATCGACCCCTGTTTGATGTCAATCAATTAGAACAAAAACAGTCATGGTCACTTTACTTTAGACCGTTGTTTCTTGTTGACAAGTCTGGGCAATATACCTTACGGCTTTGTGGAAGTTTGCTGCCAACAACATCTTCTGGCAGGACAGGCAGAGGGGGGCTCTGTATCAGCGGATGCAGGTTGTTGACATACTTCATACATTCATCTAGTGTTGAACATACGTGAGAGCAGGTCCCGTGTAACACAGAGCATGCTGCACCAAGTTTCTAGAAGAAAAAAAAAAAGAAAAAAGAAAAGTATGTAATAGAAATGGCGATCAATGGAAATGATAAGATTATGCCCTGATATGAAGGAAATTTCTGTCTCAGAAGTGTGTGATAGAAGTACCAGTTCTTGACTAAAGAGGCACATTCTAGGCAGTAAAGTTATAGGGGTTGTAAAGGTTCGTATTTTTTCACCTTAATGCATCTTAACCCCTTGAACTTGACCCACGGGGACACACTATCTCTCTGCCTGGAGTTAATGGCTGTTGATTGGATAGATTGATAGCAGTGCAGCCATTGGCTCCCGCTGCTGTCAATCAAATCCAATGACGTAAGTGTCAGGGGGCGGGGCAGAGTCCTGCGTTTGACCTCTATGGGCAGGCCTGCAAGGTAACCCCCTCGGGGAAGCACCTCTCCGAGGTGGTTATCAGATGTGGGGAGGAACCACGAGAGATGAGGTTCGGGGCAACTCTGTGCAAAAAACGAGCTGCACAGTGGAAGTAAATATATGTTTGATTTTTTTTTTAAAAGCATTTTTGCCTTTACAATCACTTTAAATCAACTTGTGTTCCTTTTATTCTTACTAAAATAACTGCCTAAGGGGGCCATGTGTACATTTAAAGCATACATTGCTAGCACAATATAAATCTTCAAAAGAGCATCCAAAAGTGTATTTAAAGGGATCACATTACAGCAGTAAATTGCAATCTACCGCTGTGATCGCTGTAATCAATTTTTGGGTGCCTTTTTGAAGATCCATGCACAGTGCGCTGGCGATATACTGTATGCTTGGACTTTTGAGGACATCAGTTCCTAGCCTGTAGTCGCTACAGCACCCAGGTGCTTCACGCCGTTTCAAGGAACGTGTGCGAAGGAAAGATTATAATTTGTTCACATGTTCGTTTAGGTAGCTTGCAAAGCACCATGTGAACCCCAAACCCCATGGCACTCTAAACAAATCTTGTTTCTAATTCCTGAAGTGGAACTTAGGTCTGCTCCCTTCTGCATCTCACTATTGGTCATTGAGGCCTCCCATTACAGTAATGCACCAATAGTATATGGCAGGAGAAGGCATGAAAACTTGGAGCTTTGCATAATCAGGCATCAACATTTAATCTGCTTAGTAGATCATTCACTTTACTGGCTGCAGGTTGGTTTTGGCCACTAACTTAGGCTACTTTTACACTGATCAGTATTGAAAATGCAATACGGGTATGTTTTTTGTGCATTTTTGCTGCGTTTCAATGCATTTCAATAGGGAGGTTAATTTTGGCGCTTTGTTTTTTAACTGACCAAATGTGCACCAAAAATGCGGCAAGCAGGATTTTTTACACCACAACAGAAGCTCAATGGACCAGTGTAAAAACATACATAGATTTCTTCACGCAAAAGCGCTTCTAAAATTGCTCACTATGAAAGCAGCCTTAATGAGAAAAGAGGTTGAGATCAGCAATCAATCGACCTCTGGAGCTTGTACCTTTAAAACCCAAACAAGCAATACAGCTCCACTGTTAATTCAAAGTTAAAATACCAAATGGATTTAAAAGACATAAATTAATGTGGATATACATTCAGTAATACAACATTGAATACATTTTGTAATGTAAGCGGTGTAAGGCTCGATTCACACCTATGCATGTTGCTTTTGAGCGTTTTTGCAGTTCTTTTTGTGGTGCTTGTCGCGTTTTTGGACACATGCTTTTACCGCGATTTTGCGGTTTTATTTTTTTACTGTGGTTGCTTAGCAACCAGATATATACAGTGAAAAAAAACAAAACAAAAAAACGCAAAACGCAAATCGCGGAGCATTACTAGTGCGCTGCGCAACTTGCGCAGTAGGGAATCGGGAAGTGAAGCCGCAACGTTTCACTTCCTGATCCCCTCACCTAGAATGGCAGTGGCAGCAGCCGAGACCGATCTATCGACATCGCTGGACCCTGGGACAGGTGAGTGTCCATTTATTAAAAGTCAGCAGCTGTAGTATTTATAGCTGCTGGCTTTTAATATTTTTTTTGTAGGTGGAATCCCTCTTTAAGCCAATTGGGAACAATCAATATTGTCTGTGAGCTTCAGTCATTGAATTCCTTTGTGAACTATAGAAAGTTTCTGATTTACAGGAGCAGGGGCAGTATTTTAATTTGCTTACCTTTCATTTGGGAACTGCTTAGTTCTTTATTATACTCTGACATTAGTATTTAATAATAATACACTTAAAAGAGAAGTACATTCTTTTTTCCTCCATCATACTTACCTAGGTGGATGTAGCATCGGTCTGATGCTGCATCTGCCCCCCCCCCCCCGCCTCTGCACTGAGAACTGAGCGATCAAACATCGCCGATTGCTCGGTTTTCAGATCTCCATGAGTAGAGAGCGGCAGACTATCAGTCACATCTCTCTACTCTTCTACCTCCTCATTCATTGGAGCGCTGGCCTGTGTCGGGGGGCGGAGCGGCCATCTCAGGTTCTCAGCGACTCGCCGAGAGGCTGAGATGGTGTCGGTCCAGGCACCTGGCGGATCCAGACTCCGTGGTCAGGATGACGCATGCCTGGACTGACATTGGCGACGTCAGCAGAGAATTACTTAAATTACACTCCTTTGATCCATAGGAGAAGTACAGTCATACAAGCTTTGGCTATACTTCACCATGTCAAACATGTCAAAATTACTAGCATTGCTGAGCAGAAATGTGATGAAATTACACAGGATCTATAACCATTTACCACAATGTAAACGTATTTCTTGAAGCTTTCACCAAGAATTCCAAAGAAAACCTGTTCAGTGTGTCGGTTTACATCATAAACCTGAAATTCTTGACATGCAGCGAATTACAGGCAGCTTGCCATCTACTACATTGTGAATGTTTATGTAAGAAGACAGCTCAGCATTCTGTAAACCCCAACTGGCTGACATTTAGTTTGCTGAAATACTGCATCATAAACAATTGCCTTTTTTGAATTGTTTTTCATTTTTTCATCCCAGTACGCCGATTTCCTTGCACCAGCAATGGCTAAATGACACTTCTAAAATGAGAGTTTCCGGATAGTGATTATTATTATATTCAATACAGTTACCAATAAAAGCTCAATCTACAAACACAGTAGGTCTGCAGGCATAGACCATAAGGTTTATTCTTGGATAGAAAACGGGTTACAGGGACGCGTCCAAAGGGTGGTGATGAATAACGTGTACTCAGACTGGTCTGGAGTGGTAAGTGGGGTACCCCAAGGCTCTGTCTTAGGACCAATTATTTTAAATTTATTCATAAATGATATAGAGGATGGCATACATAGCTCAGTCTCAGCGGAGGGCACAAAAAAAGGCCGGGCAATAACTTCACATCAGGATATAGAAATTTTACAGAAAGACCGGAATACAATAATGGGGTGTGCAACTACATGGCAAATGAGGTTTAATGTGGAAAAATGTAGGGTAATGCACTTGGGGGCTAGAAACAAACTACTCACTAGGGGAAGAATCAAGGATGGAAAAAGATCTGGGGGTCTTAATAAAAGACAGACTGAGCAATAGCACGCAATGTCAAGCTGCAGCTACCAAAGCCGGCAGAATATTAGCATGTATCAAAAAGTGATTTACTCCAGAGATAAAACTATAATCCTGACACTTTATAAAACTCTGGTTAGACCACATCTGGAGTATTTCTTCCAGTTCTGGTCACCAATCCTCAGAAGCAGGGCCGGCCCTAACATGGGACCCAATGGGACCATTGGTCCCGGGAATTTCTGAAGGGCGGCACATTGACGCCCAGAAAGACAGTGGAAGACTGCTCCACACGCCCACCCCACTCCGCTCTTCTTATTCCACTGTGTGGATGGCCTGGCACTGCTGCTATTACATGTAATGGCAAAGCACAGCTGGCCACCCGCCCATCCTCACCGTGGCTCCCCCCACATTGCTGCTGACAAGGGAAAGTCAGCTGACAGGCTGACAGCCAACAGCGTGAAGGGGGAGAAGCTTTCTGCTGAGCAGAGACCCCATGATGAAAGAGGGATCGCTATAGGCACGGCTGACACTGGGAGAAAGTAAGTGCCAGCACCACCAATCCCATCTCCACTACCCTTGCCTGTGTCTAACCCCCTCCCTACCACCCCTGCCTGCGTCTAACCCCCTCAATACCACCCCTGCCTGCGTCTAACCCCCTCAATACCACCCCTGCCTGCGTCTAACCCCCTCAATACCACCCCTGCCTGCGTCTAACCCCCTCAATACCACCCCTGCCCGCGTCTAACCCCCTCAATACCACCCCTGCCCGCGTCTAACCCCCTCAATACCACCCCTGCCCGCGTCTAACCCCCTCAATACCACCCCTGCCTGCGTCTAACCCCCTCAATACCACCCCTGCCTGTGTTTAACCCCCTTACCACCCCTGCCTGCGTCTAACCCCCTCAATACCACCCCTGCCTGCGTCTAACCCCCTCAATACCACCCCTGCCTGCGTCTAACCCCCTCAATACCACCCCTGCCTGCGTCTAACCCCCTTACCACCCCTGCCTGCGTCTAACCCCGTCCCTACCACCCCTGCCTGCGTCTAACCCCGTCCCTACCACCCCTGCCTGCGTCTAACCCCCTCCCTACCACCCCTGCCTGCGTCTAACCCCCTCCCTACCACCCCTGCCTGCGTCTAACCCCCTCCCTACCTGCGTCTAACCCCCTCCCTACGACCCCTGTCTGCGTCTAACTCCCCTGCCACACCTACCAGTCAGTGCAGGTGCATCTGGATATGCACCTGAGATCCCCCCTCTCAGGATGTCTCCCTGACTGGTCGTGGATGCCTGGCAGGAACGGTACGCATAACCTCTCCCCAGCTCTGGTCTTCTCCTCTGCATCGTGGTGTCTCCTCCCCAGGCAGACAAGATGGAATCCTTTCCTTTCTTTAATCCTCCCTCAATACCACCCCTGCCTGCGTCTAACCCCCTCAATACCACCCCTGCCTGCTTCTAACCCCCTCAATACCACCCCTGCCTGCGTCTAACCCCCTCAATACCACCCCTGCCTGCGTCTAACCCCCTCAATACCACCCCTGCCTGCGTCTAACCCCCTCAATACCACCCCTGCCTGCGTCTAACCCCCTCAATACCACCCCTGCCTGCGTCTAACCCCCTCAATACCACCCCTGCCTGCGTCTAACCCCCTCAATACCACCCCTGCCTGCGTCTAACCCCCTCAATACCACCCCTGCCTGTGTCTAACCCCCTCAATACCACCCCTGCCTGCGTCTAACCCCGTCCCTACCACTCCTGCCTGCGTCTAACCCCGTCCCTACCACCCCTGCCTGCGTCTAACCCCCTCCCTATAACCCCTGCCTGCGTCTAACCCCCTCCCTACCACCCCTGCCTGCGTCTAACCCCCTCAATACCACCCCTGCCTGTGTTTAACCCCCTTACCACCCCTGCCTGTGTTTAACCCCCTTACCACCCCTGCCTGTGTCTAACCCCCTCAATACCACCCCTGCCTGCGTCTAACCCCCTCAATACCACCCCTGCCTGCGTCTAACCCCCTCCCTACCTGCGTCTAACCCCTTCCCTACCACCCCTGCCTGCGTCTAACCCCCTCCCTACCACCCCTGCCTGCGTCTAACCCCCTCAATACCACCCCTGCCTGTGTTTAACCCCCTTACCACCCCTGCCTGTGTCTAACCCCCTCAATACTACCCCTGCCTGCGTCTAACCCCCTCCCTACCTGCGTCTAACCCCCTCCCTACCACCCCTGCCTGTGTCTAACTCCCCTGCCACACCTACCAGTCAGTGCAGGTGCATCTGGATATGCACCTGAGATCCCCCCCTCTCAGGATGTCTCCCTGACTGGTCGTGGATGCCTGGCAGGAACGGTACGCATAACCTCTCCCCAGCTCTGGTCTTCTCCTCTGCATCGTGGTGTCTCCTCCCCAGGCAGACAAGATGGAATCCTTTCCTTTCTTTAATCCTGAGGGCAGCTGGTCTGTGTAGTTCTGTCCCCATAGAAAGCTACGGACCATTTCGTAATGGGGACCACATGTTCCAAGATGCATTGCTGCAGTACTCCTAGAGTATCATTGGTTTCTTCCCCCTGCCAATGAGGAAGCAGGGGAGGGAGCAGCATGAGCTGCTCTGTCTGTGTCTCTCACTCACTGCACAGTGAGGGGAACAGGGGATGAAATCCCTCGCAGGAGCTGACAGGCTGTGTCACCCTCGTGAGAGCCTGTGTTAATCCTGGCGGTGGCCAGAGAAAGATGCAGGTCAGTGGGGCACCCGCTACACCTTTGACAAGACATTTAGGGTCTAAAAGTGCTCCACTGAATTTAATGCAATGCACACTGCACTGCATTATATTCTTTCCCAGCTTTGATGGCCTGGGTGGGAAATTATTAATGGGGACCCGGAAGGGAGGTCACACGTCACTTCCAGGTCAATAACTAGAAGGGGAGAAGAGTGGATGTGTGTCTGCTCTCCTCCCTCACCTTTACCCGGCGGCACCCGCTATGCTGGTTCCGGGCCCGCAGATGGGCAAGCGGAGCATGCAGAACATGGAGAACATGGAGAGCATTCAGGCAGCAGCCCAGGCGCCAGGTCAAAACTTCTTGTTGCCATGGCAGCCTGGTGCCTGGGGTTTGTCGAGCCCTGCATTATATAATGTGGACAATCAATCAAAGGCAGACATGTTTGTCCATCCTATGCTACAACCATACCTGCTTTCCCTACAGTGAGGGGGGAAAAAAAAGTATTTGATCCCCTGCTGATTTTGTACATTTGTCCACCGACAAAGAAATAATCAGTCTTTAATTTTAATGGTAGGTTTATTTTAACAGTGAGACAGAATACCATCAAAAATATCTAGCAAAATGCATTTAAAAAAAAAGTTAAATTGATTTGCATTTTAATGAGTTAAATAAGTATTTGATCCTCTATCAATTAGCAAGATTTCTGGCTCCCAGGTGTCTTCTATACAGGTAACAATCTTAGATTAGGTGCACACTTTTAAAAGGAGTGCTCCAAATCTCAGCTTGTTACCTGTATAAAAAAACACCTGTCCACAGAAGCAATCAGATTCCAATCTCTCCACCATGGTCAAGACCAAAGAGCTGTCCAAGCATGTCAGGAAAAGAGTGTAGACCTACACAAAGCTGGAATGGGCTACAAGACCATCACAAAGCGGCTCGGTGAGAGGGTGACAACAGTGGGTGTGATTTTTTTGCAAATGGAAGAAACACAAAATAACTGTTAATATCTCTCGGTCAGGGGCTCCATGCAGGATCTCATCTCCGTGGAGTTTCAGTGATCATGAGAACAGTGAGGAATCAGCCCAGAACTACACGGGAGAATCTTGTCAATGATCTCAAGGCAGCTGGGACCATAGTCACCAAGAAAACAATTGGTAACACACTATGCCATGAAGGATTGAAATCCCGCAGCACCCGCAAGGTCCCCCTGCTCAAGAAAGCACATGTACAGGCCCGTCTGAAGTTTGCTAATGAACATCTGAATGATTCAGAAGAGAACTGGGTGAAAGTGTTGTGGTCAGATGAGACCAAAATCAAGCTCTTTGGCATCAACTCAACTGCCCGTGTTTGGAGGAGGAGGCATTAACTCAACTTAGGCAAACAGTCTGTCATCACACAATTCCCTGCCGAAAATCCGATCATGTGTACAGTACGAGGCTTAAGGCAGGCCATACACAGAGAGAACTTCTTTCCTGCAATGAGCCATTGTATTCTGCCGGCGGGGGAAGCCGATCCCGGTGGGAGAAGACCGATTATTGCTAGCAGCTATACCAGCTGCAAGCTATAATTGTATCTAAAATCCGGCACGCTGGTTGTACCCAAGGTGATCCTACAACTTGGGTACATTTAGCCTGCTCATACATAGTTTAAATGTCGACTGATTCCTGCTTGGCCAGCCTAACAGAAAATGCTTCAGGGGACTTGTCGTACAAATGGAGAAAGCCTGCTAGAGCAAGGAATAAGCCAAGTATAACACCTGATTCCATATTCATTTGAGTAAAAGTGGAGTTCTGCTTAAAAAATAAAAAATAAAGAATTTAAAGTCAGCAGCTACAAATACTGGAGCTGCTGACTTTTAATAAATCGGACACTTACCTGTCCCAGGGTCCAGCGATGTGGGGGAACGAAGCCCCACTCGTCTCCCCCTCCTCTCTGTGGCACCAGCATTGTAACTGCGGGCGCCCGACTATGGCTTCACAGCTGGGCACCCACTATGCATGTTCGAGCCACATTGCTCACCGCGACTGGCCGGGCAATCATCCGGGACCTGTGATGTGTCCCAGATGATTGCCGAGAGGAAGGGGGAGAGGTGATCGCCCTTCTGGTGCTGTGGTGTGTTGGGAGGAAGTGGGAGCTGGGACCCTCTAAAAAGAGGGTATACCCCCCCCCCACTCGCCAAAAAAAAATTACATGCCAAATGTGGCATGTCAGGGGGTCACCTCCCTTAAAGCAGAAGTTCCATTTTTGGGTGGAACTCTGGTTTAATGAGCATTCAGCCCTTGCAATGTGGAGATGGTGGACAGGGCCATACAAACCACATTCTACATGATTATTTAAAGCAAACTACAGACAAGCTTAAAAAAAACATGATTTATGTGAACGGTTTTAGTTTCCCATTGTAAGTTTAGTTTCCTCTTTTAAGCTATCCATACACCATTTAGCAGACAGCACAGCCAGATTATTTACCCTCTTCCCCCATGACTGCTACACGGACAAAGAGGAGATCATCCCTGTACTCCTACATCCTGTAAGCGTGTTCCTAGTGTTAGACCCCATACACACTATACAGCTTTTGTTGTCGGATTTCCTTTAGATTTACCAAAACCATGTAGTGGAAGAAAGGACCTGTCTGATTGCATACAAATTGAAACTGTTAAGATTTGACCTCATATTATATGTTATTGGTAAATCTGAAGGAAAAAACAAAAATCTACAGAAAATTGTATAGTGTGTATCCAGCTTTAGACTGATAGCACTGTGTACTGCAGAAGAGGCTTTGTGGCTTGCATGGAATGTGGTAAGTAATTATGGTAAGTGCACATAATGACAAATCCATTCTAGTTGAAGAAAAAAAAAATATTACATTTAACGTTCTTTGCAATGGAAACATCATTGGAATAAATGGTGTGCTAGGATTTCAAGTTGAACTGGACATTGCACCCAAAACTGACATTTTAGTTTTTTGGATAGTTCTGTGTTGAATCTGACGTGTGTAAACCATTCTCTACTATGGAGTCTTAATCTTTATGCTGAATTATCTGTAATTAGAAATACATGTAAAAATCTGGCAGGAAGAAAGAGTGGAACTCCCATGTAATAACTTCACACCTAGAAACCAGAGTTTCGAAATTTTGGTCACCAGAGCAAGTAAGGAGCAGGTAGGTGATTTATCCACTTAGCATGCTCATTTCAGTTCCCAGTAGAATGAACTAGAAGCCCCTGCAAACACTGATAATATACCCAGCAAACGTAGTTTTAACGAAAGTGCCTGTAACACACATACAATGCTCTGCCACTAATGCCGCATACACACGTAGCCGTCTATCCGACGGACTTAGTCTGGCGGACTTCCCGCCAGACTGTCCGTCGGACTTTCCGAACGGGCTACTTGCCCACACACGACACTTTTTCAGCGGACTAATACGGCGTACTAAGTCCGCCGTACTATCCGCCCTACTTTTGAAATGAACGGACTCGCCCACGCACGCAGAGGAACGTCCGCTCATTTCGAACGCGTCTCCAGGTAGGCGGGGCCCGCGAAGGAGACGTCGCTGGCCCCGCCGCCTGGTATGGACTTAAAGGGGAACCCCAACGCCGAAAAAAAAATCGGCATGGGGGTCCCCCCAGGTCCACATCAGACCCTTGTCCGAGCACGCTACCCGGCCGACCAGGAAAGGGGGGGGGACGAGCGAGCTGCCCCCTCTCCTGAGCCGTACCAGGCCGCGTGCCCTCAACATGGGGGGTGCCTTGGGGAAGGGGGGGCCTGGCGGCCCCCCCACCGCAAAGCACCTTGTCCCCATGTTGATGAGGACAAGGGCCTCTTCCCGACAACCCTGGCCGTTGGTTGTCGGGGTCTGCGGGCAGGGAGCTTATCGGAATCCGGAGCCCCTTTAATAAGGGGGCCCCCGGATACCGGCCCCCCACCCTATGTGAAGGAGTACGGGGTACAATGTACCCCTACCCATTCACCTGTAAAATAAAGTACAAAAAAAAACACAACACACAAGATAAAATAGTTTATTGCACAGCTCCGGGGGTCTTCAGTCTTCGGGGGTCTTCTCGCCGGACTCCTCCGCTATCTTCTTGTAGTTCTTTTGCTAGCGGAGGAGCCTGGCTTTCTTCCTCGCCCCTTGTCCCTATAAAAGTCGCCGCGCAGCACGTCCCTGGCATTGCGGCTGCAGAGAGCGTCGAGTCAACATCTCCAGGAGGAGGAGGAGAAGAAGAAGAAGAAGAAGAAGAACGGAAGGCGGCGGCGACAGAAGACCGGGCCACCGCCTGTAAAAGAGCTATAAGAAGGCGCGGTGGCCCGGCAGAAGAACCGAAGAGGGGGACAAGACCCCCGAAGTCTGAAGAAGGGCGGCAGCAAGGAAAAAATCCGGGCTCCTCCGCTAGCAAAAGAGCTACAAGAAGATAGCGGAGGAGTCCGGCGAGAAGGCCCCCGAAGATGGAAGACCCCCGGAGCTGTGCAATAAACTATTTTATCTTGTGTGGTTTTTTTGCACTTTATTTTACAGGTGAATGGGTAGGGGTATATTGTACCCCGTACTCATTCACATAGGGTGGGGGGCCGGTATCCGGGGGCCCTCTTATTAAAGGGGCTCCCAGATTCCGATAAGCTCCCTGCCCGCAGACCCCGACAACCAACGGCCAGGGTTGTCGGGAAGAGGTCCTTGTCCTCATCAACATGGGGACAAGGTGCTTTGGGGTGGCTCAGGAGGGGGGCTGCTCGCTCGTACCCCCCTTTTCTGGCCGGCCGGGTAGCGTGCTCAGACAAGGGTCTGATGTGGACCTGGGGGGAACCCCACGCCGATTTTTTTTCGGCGTTGGGGTTCCCCTTTAAGTCCATACCAGGCGGCGGGGCCAACGACGTCTCCTTCGCGGGCCCCGCCTACCTGGAGACCCGCTCGAAATGAGCGGACTTTTCTCCGGGCGGGAGAAGTCCGCTCATTTCAAAAGTACGGCGGACTGGCACACACACGGCTGGATTGTCCGCCGAAATGCGAGTCCGGCGGGAAGCTTGGAGTGCAAAACTATTTTCTAAGTCCGCCGTACTTTTGGGTCAAAAAAGTATGCCGGAGGCTACACACGGGGGGATTGTCCGGCGGACTTCAGTTTGCCGGACTTTTCCACCCACTTGTTTGATCGTGTGTACGCGGCATAAGTAGCACTGTTGTGAAACTGGAAAAAAAAATACCCATCTGATCTGCAACCATAACATAAAAATATTAACCACCTCAATACCAGGCACTTTCACCCTCTTCCTGCCCCGGCCAATTTTTAGTTTCAGCGCTGTCGCACTTTGAATGACAATTGTGCGGTCATGCAACACTGTACCCAAATTACATTTTTATAATTTTTTTGAGACAGATAGAGCTTTCTTTTGGTGGTATTTAATCACCACTACGTTTTTTTAAATTCTTTTGCTAAACAAGCACATTTTGAAATGAAAAAGAAAAAAAAACGTTTTTCTTAGTTTCGGTTATAAAATTTTGTAAATAAGTATTTTTTTCTCCTTCACTGATGTGCGCTGATGAGGTTGCACTACTATGCAAGCACTGATAGGCGGTACTGATGGGCAGCATTTATGGGCACTGATAGGCATCACTGACTGGGCTGCACTGATAATTATTGCACTCATCATCAGTGCAGATCCCCGTGAGGAAAGTCGCTTAATCGGCTTTTCTCACCTCACGCGCTGTCAGAGTGAGCAGAGTAAAGACAATAACTGGCACTTCCTATTTATACTGTGATCAGCTGTGATTGGGCACAGCTGATCACATGGTAAAGAGCCTACGTCATAGGGCAGTGATGGCGAAGCTTGGCACCCCAGCTGTTTTGGAACTATATTTCCCATGATGCTCATGCACCCCGCAGTGTAGTTGAGCATCCTGGGAAATGTAGTTCCAAAACATCTGGCGTGCCAAGGTTTGCCATCACTGTCATAGGCTCTTTATTGAGATTAGAGATGCGGTGTGTCGGATCGCCACACTGCACACCCCTGGGTGCGCACGAGCAAATTATTCTGGGGGAAATTATATGATGTCCACTCAGAACAATGGAACCTCCAGCCGGCCATCTTTCTGCTATAGGCTGGGAAGGAAGTGGTTAATATAAATGCATTTACACACATACAGTAATCTTTAACAAGCTACACAATACAACGCAATGGACTTATTGCTACTTCTGTTAAACTAGACCAATCTAGGCTCCAATGAAGTCAAAAGTTCCATCTTTCTCACCTAACCTATTAGCCATGTTAAGCGATTAAATTACATATAATGTACAGAGGTCAGTCAACATGCAAAACCTGTTCTGTGACACAAACGTTCTCTGAAAAGCACAAGCTTGCTGCAGAAACAAACCATAACTGGTGAAATAAGAGGCAACTGTCTAGACCATTTTAAATCACAATCAGTTATTCAAAAATACAACCAATCAGAACTCCTCAAATGTTCATTTATTGACCTGAAATGTGACTTTAGTCAGATCCGACTGTACTTTGAAGTCAAATGTCCAAACATGGGAAAGAACCGTAGACGCATAGACTCCCATAGAAAGTATTCTAGAAAGCATTGATATATTGGATTTATCAACCAACTTGGTAAGCAACCGAACTATAATTCTCAAGGCCAGCAGATCCTTTGAGTACCCATCTACAGCCCAAACAGCTTTCAGAAGTGATCTCATTAAAAATAAAATCCTATACAATATTATTGCACAGCTACTACTTGTAATAAATCAGTCTTAAGCTACTTTCACACTGGGTGGGCGCCGGAGGTAAAGCGGTGCTATTATTTGCGGTGCTTTTTGTCCACAAGCGGGGGTTAAAATCGCAGCCGCAGCGGCGCTGCCCCATTGCTCCTAAAGTGCTGCAAAGATGCGGCTTGCAGGAATTTTTTGACCGTCCTGCAAGCGCACCATCGGGCTTTCACACTGGAGAGACAGGAGAGGCTCTTTACAGGCGCTATTTTTTGCGCTGTAGCACCTGCAAAGCACCTCAGTGTGAAAGTAATCTTAAAATTTGTGATTTTAGGAGGATCAGGGAGTGATCAAACTGCCAAGAGATTATTTACAAAAGACTCCAGATCTCTTTATTCCATTCTCAAAGGAAGAAGAGACAATATTATTGAATCCATTTTCTCCCAGCCAAGAAACAAGACTACTCATTGGATAACACTGTACCATGGGCTTAGGAAAAGAAGATCAGCTGGACCATTTACGAAGGTCTACCTGGCAGGGTCTATAGTTAGCACACTGCCTCATAAAGGTTAAATAAATACAAGGTTTTGAAATAAAACCTGTGAAAATGTATCCGTCTGGCACAGAACACCACATCTTCAATCTGGCTATTGCAAGAATTTCATTGCCTTGTTCTGCAGTTTGTGTGGAGGTGGTCATCTCAGCATAAAAGCAGGGTTTTGCTTCCTCACGTCATGGCTGCACTCCATAATGGCTGGTGATCTGATGACTGGGGGCGCAATGCTCAAGAAGCAGAGGTTCAAAAGGCACAGATCCACAAAACTGGAACAGAAGTAGGGAGATGCTTGTCCTAAGGGAAAGCTGTCTCTCCAGCAAGGAACCCAATCTCAATCAAAAGATGATCTCACGCTGCAGATACAGTATATAAGCAATTAGTAAGTGGGCAACGGATAAGATCTGCTATCTTTCAGGTGGAATTCCAGGCCAAGGTTACATTATTCAGGGTTCAGATTAGACACAATTAACATTTCTAGGTATTTTCTAGAAAAGCAAATTTTAATTTTTTTTCAATTCCGGTTCACCTTAAAGTGGTTGTAAACTCTGTTACACCACTTGTACCTACAGGTAAACCTATAAACAAGGCTTACCTGTAAGTACTATGAATATCTCCTAAACTTGCACAGTTTAGGACAGTGGTCATCAGCCCTGTCCTCAGGGCCCACTAACAGGCCAGGTTTTATGTATTACCTTGGGGAGATGCAGACTAGAATACTGCAATCACAGAGCAGCAAATGATATCACCTGTGATGTATTTCAGTTATCTTGCAAACCTGGCCTGTTAGTGGGCCCTGAGGACAGGGTTGATGACTACTGGTTTAGGAGATATTCAGAGTGCATGTAGCTGATGACATCGTCGGTGCATGCATTCTGAAGGTCCGGCTTACAGTGCTGGAGCTTCAGAGCATGTGGCAGAAAAGGCAGCTCCCGTGCGCATGCACTGGAGTGACGCCATCGTTGCTCTGGCCTATAACAGCGCAGGCGCTCGCAAACCCAGAAGAAACACTGGGGGAAGTTGTCAGCCGCCTTAGGGGTGAGCAGGCATCACTGGAAGGGCTTTGTTCTAAGGTAAATATTTCATAATGTGCTAGTATGCAATGCATACTAGCACATTATGCCCTTGCCTTACGGATTTTTATTTTTTTATTCTTCAGCGGTTTACAACCACTTTAAGATTTCAGCCCCAAGGATTTAGTCTGACCTGATAAAGTATGGTGGTGAAACATGTAGCCTTGGCTGACCCAAATTACAAATGTACTGAGCGACTCAAATAACTTTTGTGTATGAGGGATCTAGCCATGATGTCCTTGGAAATGTCTTGGATGTGTGTCATGTTTATGGATAGTTACAGTTACTTTACCTCCTTGTTAGGAGGTTCGCTGGGATCATCTGCATCCACTGCTCCTTTTACTTCCATCACTTGTTCCATAAGCAGATCACAGAACAGCCGAAGCTCTGACAGTTTCCTTCCCAGGGATTCGCTGTCTGAAATAATTTCTAAAGAAGGTAAATTTTCATTAGCAGGTGCATAAAAATACAGCACTGTAGCATAGAGTGATAAAAGTTGCTTAACAGTCCATGTAGAGATACTACATAAAATACAGCATACACTTTACTATGGCAATACTCTTAATAAAAGCTGCTCTGTTAAGTCAGCCAAGTGTATATCTTCTTGTGCAGAAAAAAAAAATGTATATATGGATGTTACATAGAAGATACAAGTCTTAAAACCTTGATTAATATTGTACAACCGTAATTATGGTAAGGACCAAACGGCAACCAATCAGAAATCTTTTACCAGTTATCTGCTTCAATACATTGGCAAGAAACTATTTCTAATTGATCTGTACTGTGCCTTGCAACCAATCAGATAACAGCAAAAACAATTCCAGGCAACAAGTGAAGCCAGTCAGTGAGCTATTAATGCATTTTAACACACCAGGCTTCATTAGAAAGGGTATTCTTCAAAATCGGTGTACTTCATTGCATCCACAGCACACACAAACCTCCTCACAAAGTTAGTAGGACCTACCTGATGAAGCCTGGGTTATGTTATTTCCTTTCTCTCTGCTTCTATCACCTCTAAACCTTCAGCGTAGGATCGAACTATATTGGCAGATGATAGAAACATCATACTAATTATTTTTATATGAGGCTTTCTGTATGTGAAAGGTGGCAAGTAAGGTGCTCCAGGATCACCAGCGGCAGTTTTCGGGGGCACCAGCGGCAGTGTCTCGGGGGGCACCAGCGGCAGTGTTCCGGGGGCACCAGATCATAGACAAATGGAAGTGGACTGGACTGGTACAGCACAGCTATGTCTGGATGGAACGCTATGGCTATCCTCACTGAGTATCTCAATGCTTCATTTTCAGTTTTCACTGAAACCTTTCCTTATGCAGGTAAACGAAAAAAGGATTAATTGATTGTCATGTGAATGCACAGACATCTTTCTGTCCTCCTTTTTTGATAAGGCAAATGATTGGTTCCTGATATAAAGGAAGTGTTAGAACCCATGGTTTCCAGTACAGTGATGTGATGGGAAATAAACTTTTTTTTGAGCTGTCCTAGAACCAGGAGTTCATCCAATAGGACAACTATTTTGATGGCAACAGTCTTAAAGATTATATGCCCTCATAGATATCCTCTTACTTTCTGCTGTGTCTCTGAGACAAGAAGTAAAGCAAAATCTCCCTGAAAGGACATAGACAGCAAAATAAAATACCCGTTTCTATTGCGGTCTGTGCCCCCGGTAGGGAAATTCACTCTCTATTTGTCCTGTTTACTATTATTGAACATGAAAATAAAAGAAATATATTTTAGGTTCCCCAAAAAAATATTAGAGGGGAACTCTTCCAATGGGGGCACTAGTTCTCCTCTCACTTCCTGTTTGGCTATGGGGCAGGAAGTGAAGGTAAATCTCCCCAATGAGACAAAGATGGCAAAAATAAACCTTACAGGGGTTATAATCCTCCCTTTTTTTATCCAAAAAATACAATTTAGTGCTACTTTAACCCCTTCCCGTCCACCATCAAATGACGGCTGGGCGGCATGCCTCTCGTTCTGGGTGGACGTCATATGATGGCCCTGCAGAACAGAGGTTCTTTACCACATGATCAGCCGTGTCCAATCATGGCTGATCAGGATGTAAACAGGAAGGGCCGTTGGTCAGCTTTTCCCTCACTCGCATCTGAGACGTTATATAGTTACATAGTTAGTCAGGTTGCAAAAAAGACATAAGTCCATCGAGTTCAGCCATAAAAATAAAAAAATAAAATAAAAAATATCTTACAATCCAATATACCCAATTCTATATCCACAGTTGATCCAAAGGAAGGCAAAAAAAAAAACAGCAGAGCATGCTCCAATGTGCTACAGCAGGGGAAAAAATTCCTTTTTGATCCCCCAAGAGGCAATCTGATTTTCCCCGCATCAACTTGACCTATAAATGTTAATACCCAGTTATATTATGTACATTAGGAAAGTATCCAGGCCTTTCTTAAAGCAATCTACTGAGCAGGCCAGAACCACCTCTGCAAGGAGTCTATTCCACATTTTCACAGCTCTTACTGTGAAGAAACCTTTCCATATTTGGAAATGACAGCTCTTTTCTTCTAGACGTAAAGAGTGCCCCCTTGTCCTCTGATGACCTTAAAGTGAATAACTCAACACCAAGTTCACTATATGGACCCCTTATATATTTGTACATGTTGATCATATCCCCCCTTAATCTCCTCTTATCAAGAGTGAAAAAATTCAGTTCCTCTAATCTTTCCTCATAGCTGAGTTCCTCCATGCCTCTTATCAGTTTGGTTGTTCTTCTCTGCACTTCCAGTTCCCAGATATCCTTTTTGAGAACTGGTGCCAAAAACTGAACTGCATATTCCAGATGAGGTCTTGCTAATGATTTGAACAGGGGCAAAATGATCTCTCTCTGGAGTCCATACCTCTCTTAATACAAGAAAGGACTTTGCTCGCTTTGGAAACCGCAGCTTGGCATTGCATGCTATTATTGAGCTTATGATCTACTAAAATCCCCAGATCCTTCTCCACCATGGATTCCCCCAGTTGTACTCCCCCTAGCATGTATGATGCATGCATATTCTTAGCCCCCAAGTGCATAACTTTACATTTCTCAACATTAAACCAATCTGTCACAGTCACCCAATTAGACATTGAGGTCAGCTTGTAAATTGAAGACATCCTGTAAGGACGTTATTCCACTGCATAACTTGGTGTCATCTGTAAATTGTACTTTTGACCCCAGACCCAATATCATTTATAAAGATATTAAAAAGTAAGGGTCCCAGCACTGAACCTTGGGGTACACCACTGATAACCTTAGACCATTCAGAGTAAGAATCATTAACCACTACTCTCTGAATTCTGTCTTTTAGACAGTTTTCTATCCATTTACAAACTGATATTTCCAAAACCTGTAGACTTTACCTTACACATGAGCCGCGTGTGTGGAACTGTATTGAACGCTTTTGCAAAATCCAAGTATACCTCGTCCACCGCCACACATAGAGGAGAGCTGATCGGCTGCTCTCCTGACATGGGGGGTCTGTGCTGATTGTTTATCAGTGCAGCCCCCCCTCGGATGTCCACCCAGGACCACCAGGATGCCGCCAGGACCACCAGGGATAGCCACCACACTGGACCACTAGGGAAATGCCAATCAGTGCCCAGGCAGCTGCGAATCAATGCCCATCCCCAATGCCTGCCAGTGGCATCAGTGATGCCTAACAATTCCATCTATCAGTGCCGCATATCAGTACCATCAGTGCAGCCTTTCAGTGCCCAGTGTTGCCTGTCAGTGCCACCCATGTGTGCCCATCCGTGCCGCCTATCAATGCTGTATATTAGTGCCACCCATCAGTGTCGCCTACCAGTGCCCATCAATGAAGGAAAAAACGTACTTATTTACAAAATTTTATAACAGAAACAAAAAAAAAAAAAACAGCAGAGGAGTCCCCTCTGTCAGAATACAATAGCGTGGAGGGAGAATTCCTTCATCCACCTTGGTTGTGTGGATGGGGGAATGTGTATTTAATGTGAATTAAAGCAATCCTCCAAAAAAGAGTTAGACACTCTTAACTGTATAAAATGTTAGACCAGGGATCCCAATCACAAGAATTTCATCCATGATTACACTTCGAAAGATAAACTTTCAAAGTGGATCATTAAGAGTCTGCTGACATATTCAACTCTGAAATATAATTTCGGCTGGGTTCACATCTGTGTGGGTGGTTCCCACTGCGGAATCCGCACCTGTACCCTCAGCCGCAACCACCTACTGTACCTACAGAGTAAAATATGCTGGATACTTGCAGGTGTCAATTCTAATGGCACGCCCCATGCAATGGAAATCATACCCGCATTGGGAACCGCACTCCACTTGCAATTTCCATGCGGGCTGCGATTCCAGAAATGGTGCAGGGATCTTTACCCTTCGTTTCTGGAGGCACAGAAGCCCATTCAAATGAATGGGCTTCCGTGTCCGTGTAAAACAAATGTGAACCTAGGTTTAGGGGGTGACGTGGTTATCCAAGACTTTCCACTTGAGCAAATCACACAGAAATGCATGCTTTCTGCAAATGCAACTGAAGATTTAGATATTTAAACTACACTGTGGTTATTTAGTGCAGCCCCCAAATAGTATTTGTTTTATATTGGTGTTGAGGACTTACATATTGTTTAAATATATTATTGTTTACATGTTGTTTCTATTGCTCGGTGCCCCTTCTCTGTGTCCCGTTTACCATTATCATAGAAAGTGTAAAAGAAAGTCCTAAATTTTGTGTTGACATCAGAGCAGTGGGGAAATCTTCAATGGTGACACTAGTTGTGGTGGCCCTGTTGATACTTCAGGATTCCCTCGCTTTGGAAGAATTCCCTCTCACTTCCTTCGTTTTGATTATGGGACAGGAAGTGAAGGGGAATCTCCCCAACGAGACATAGATGGCAAAAACTGACAGGGGTTAAAACCCTTTTTTACTCTATCCAAAATGTTTCCAAAGTTTCGCCTTTAGTTTTACTTTAAGCAATTATCAAAATGCCTTCATGGGTGCATGCAAACTGCGCTAGGTAATGCCCACATGCATGTGATACTGTGCCTCTGCAATTATAAAAACTCAAATAATATGAATGAAGGGACAGACTAGGGACAGTAAGTTTGAGCAAAGAAGTGCTAGATTGTTGAAGACGGAAAGTAATGCTGGAGTTCAGTTTTAGCTTTAGTTCAATTACTCTGTAGATAAATCTCTCATTAGCAAGAGAATAAACTCACCCACATAGTACTAGCCTACGTTTTACTAAATAACACGGAGGGTGATTATTCTCTCACTTATCATTTAACATATAAAAGAATAACCTAAGCCAGTGGTGAATGAAAACTCCAAAAGGGGCTATGTGTAGATATACAAACTGGGCCTCTATTAAAAACAAACCTGTCATAAGTGAAATGTGTAGACTGCCACTGCTCACTTCTCCTATTGAGAATCATAATCCTCTGTCATATTTTTCCTCTGCCTTTGGACTTCCAGCATCAAATCTTCCCATGCTCTACCAGAAACATGAGGCAACCTAGCTGTCGACTGGTCTTCCTCACAGGGTTGCATCCTTCTGATAGCCTAATGCCGTGTACACACGGCCGGACTTTGACAGCAAAAGTCCGACAGCTTCATCGGACCTTTGCTGTCAAAAAATCAGATGGACTTTAGATTTACAACATGTTTCAAATCTTTCAGACGGACTTGAGTCCGGTCGAAAAATCAGTTCGTCTGTATGCTAGTCCGATGGACGAAAACCGACACTAGGGCAGCTATTGGCTATGAACTTCCTTATTCTAGTCCAGTCATACGTCATCACGGTTGAATCTTTCGGATTTTGGTGTGATTGTGTGTGGCCAAGTCCGTTCGTTCGGAAAGTCCATCGGAAAGACCGTCGGACCTAGTCTGCTGTAAAGTCCGGTCGTGTGTACACAGCATAAGAGCTTAGGTCCCCAATCCATACAATCACTTGATTGGTCCTCTTGATCTCTGGGACTTCCAGTGTTACAGCCTACTCTATGCCAAATGCTGTAGCTACCGATTTTTTAAGATCACTTTACCTGTCCAGGGATCCAGCACTGTCCTCACTCAGGCCGGTTCTTCGCCAGTCTTTGAGCCCCAGACACCAGCATGTTTACTGAGGGAAGCTGGCTGTGACTCCTTGTGGCTTCACAGCCTAATTCCACTGCATACGTGTGAGCCACGCTCCACTTTGTGAATGGACCTGCAACCTTCTGGAACCTGTGACATGCCCCAGAAGGCAAAGAGGGGTCAAACTTCTGCCCAGATCACCTAGGCAATCCAAGCGGATGTGGGAGCAGATAACTATCTAGGTACCCCTTCCGTCAAAAAACAAAACAAACAAAAAACGATGTGCCAAATGTGGTAAGGGAGGGATGGGGGAGGGCATAAAGTGGGACCCCGCGTTTAGCTTGAAGTTCCACTTTAAGTATGTCAGATACAAAGTAAATTTGTTGTACAACACCACAGGCTACTTGACTACCTTTAAACACATTGGTTGCTTCACAAATTACAGCTTAAAAACATAATAAAATATAGTTACATATTAAAAGATACAACATAGTTTTTGTCACCTTAACAGGTAAATACAGGATTAGAGTCTAGATCAGGGGTAGACAACCTGGGGCCCTCCAGCTGTTGCAGAACTACAAGTCCCATCATGCCTCTGGGAGAAATTGTAACTGCCCACCTTGCAATGCCTCATGGGAAATGTCGTTTCACAACAGCTGGAGGGCCCCAGGTTGCCTACACCTGGTCTAGATGGACTTACCTGGCACCGAGATGGACCATGCAACAGTAAAGAAACGCACTGGGGTTGATTTACTAAAGTTTTAGAGTGAAAATTCTGGTGCAGAACTACATGGTACCCAATCAGCTTCTAACTTAAGCTTGTTCAATTAAAGGGGATGTAAACTTTAGTTTTTTCACCTTAAATTGGTGTTGCCACCAAAAAATAAAAAAGTGATTAAAAAATCTTAAAAAATAAATAATTGGAAAAAAAAAATAAAAAAAAAATAAAACGTTTTACTCACCTCTAAATACCTGTTGCTAGGGGGTCCCTCGTAGTCTGCCTTTTTCCTTGCCCGGGCTGGTGACGTCACTTCCCCTCGTGCCGCACAGTCATCTGGGACCGGTCACGTGTCCCAGATGACTGTGCGGCGTATCACGGCGCCCTGCGCCGCTTACGCATGCGCAGTGGGTGCCCGGCTGTGAAGCCACAGACGGGTGCCCACAGTACGAATGAGGGAGCTGCGAGTGGAGCGGGGAACGTTCTCCCGCATCGCTGGACCCTGGGACAGGTAAGCGTCCGATTATTAAAAGTTTTTTTTTTTTTTTTAGGAGCACCCCACTTTAATGCATCCTATGCATTAAGGTGAAAAAACACCTGGCAGTGGCCGGCCCCCCAGCCCCCACCCCCTGTTTTAATTACCTGAGCCCTGAACCTGACCCAGCAGGGACATGCTGTCTGTCTTTCTGCCCGGGGTTCTCGGCTCTTGATTGGATAGATAGCAGCATAGCCATTGGTTCCCACTGCTGTCAATCAAATCCAGTGACATATATTCGGTGGTTATGGATGCTGAACTCGGGAGAGCACCTGCAACGTAACCCCCTTCGAGAGAGCGCTTCTCCTAGAGGGTTATCTGATGTGGGGAGGAGCCGCGAGAGCTGCCAGAAAACTATGTTCGGGGCCACAGTGTGCAAAAAGAGTTGCACAGTGGAGGTAAGTATGATAGGTTTGCTATTTAAAAAAAAAAAAAAAAAAAAAAACCCACAAACCCATACAATCACTTTTTTTTTGTCAAAGCTTAAAGTGACTGCAAGTGTTTGTGTTTTTTTTTTTTGTCAAAGCTTACAAACAACAACCTGGAAGCTGATTGGTTTCTATGCAGAGCTGCAGATTTTGCACCCTCCAATTTTAGTAAATCAACCCCTAAATCAACCCCCTCCCCAGTCATAACCTATGAACAGGGTTTGTGAATTACCTACTTGACCCACTGAAACTTACCCCCGCAGAGCTCGCACACCACTCCTGCCTCAGCTAGTAAAAGCTTGCTGCTTCTAGGTATGAGAGAGCATGTGCCCTCCTCCCGTGTGACAGTGCTCAGGTCTGGCCACCAATGGCATATGACAGAGAGAGTGATGTCAGCCAACACCAGGTTAATTTGGGAATGCCCGCAGCAGAGGAAGGAGCGGTGGAGTATCTCCAGGAAGGTATCAGTGGGTTGGAGGGGGGAATTTTCATAGACTTATCAAGATTTTATTTATTGTGTCTTGAATTCGAGTACACATAACCATCATTTTTCATTCTACGCTGAACAGCTGTCCTTACATGCCTTTTGCTTGATGGGTGGTGATATCTCCAAGGCAGGCTTTGGAAGAGCCCAGGGCCACCAGCCATCTCTGCCGTTCCGCTGCATTCTCCGCACGCAAGTAGAAGCACTGCTCTCTCGGTATGAAGAGATCCATTCGACAGCTGTCAGCCTGGTGCACTGCAAGGGATGGAAAGAGCTGCTTCATTCAGATAACACAGGACAAGTGTGTACAAATGAAAGGACCATATATATAAGTTTAAAGTAAGCAGATCTCATGGAACTCTCCTGCTACTCTCAAAAAAGTTGGTTTCCAACCTATAAGCCAGCACCTATTGAGACCTTCATTAGATCTCTTGCTTAGGGTAGTAACATAACTGTTGGGTATCTGCACAGGCATAAACTTGTCTGGTTAAAAAGGCACATCTCATCCTTATGGGCTGCTTCTAGTTACCCTTGACCTGGCCTAAAACTTTTCCAGGGGAACAAAAGTGATGAGGTGCAGGGATCTTGTGATGTTTTATAGCAATCCCTGTGGAACCATATTGGATCCCAAGCCTAGAGTACATGGAGCTCTAGGCTTAAGTTCTACCCTTCCAGGTGCCACTCCCCACCCCTGTAGACCAACTATCAAATAATTTTAATGGGTAAGATAGGCTCTGACATGTAAATGGCAAGTGTGGGAATTTTACCAGGAAGAGATGGGGATTCATGCCAGCTTTTTTCTTGATTCACCGAATATTTAAAAGTAACATTCTACCTTTGCCAAAACTGACATGACATGTATAGCTGACTTGCAATGCATTTTATATTTCACTGCTATTAAATTCCCTTTGCATTTTAATCTGCAGTTGCTATGATTTGCTAAAATGACTAAACACAGATTTCCTATCCCCTTCAAACAAGATTAGCGCACAGTTTTTTCTAGACATCTGCACATAGCTTTGATGATAAATTAAAGGCATGCCCTGCAATGGGAGATTAAATCTTGATACACACATTTTAGGACATGTAAAAGGGATACAGAGACGGCAGTTTTTCTATTAAATGCAGAGAACATATTCACTGAAGGCATATCCTCCCACTTAGCATTTTTTTTTTTTTGAAAGTGCTTGCAAGCCTACAATAATATCTCTAAGGCCTGGGTCACACCTATACAATTTGCAGTTTGCATTTTTCAATACACATTTTTAATCCATTGAAGTCTATGGAACCAAAAACCACAAAAAAGTTCCTGGCCCTTTCCATAAAATGCACAGATGTGAACTACATCCATAGGAAACCATGTTAAATGGACTGTAGTGTGTTTTTGAAAAACTGAAAACGCACTAAAAAAATCTATAGGTGTGAACCAGGCCTAAAACAGAGGCAGCTAAGGATCTGCAATAAAGTTTGCATAAATCTTTGCAATCATTTCCTCTCAAACTTCTACTACTTTCTGGGTGTTCTAAGGCAATAGCCTCCAAACTGTGGTTTGGGGGCTGGATGCGGCCCTTTGCTTGCTTTTAACAGGCCCTTGGAATACTATTTCATCCACTGACACCAACAAAGGGGCACAATTTCTGCCAATGACATCAACGATGAGGCACAGTTCCTCCCAATAACACCACTGATAGGGCACAAGTTATCTCACTGACGCCAAAGATCATTGTTTACTCCCACTCAGGGGCGGCGCTCCCACTAGGTAAACTAAGCAGTGGCCTAGGGCGCACTGTCACCTAGGGGTGCAGCTGACCCTTGCCTCACCTCTTCCTCCTCGTCGATTCACAGGCTCCCGGTAGGGCCGTTGATAGAGTGCAGCGGGCGTGTGTTATTAAATGCAGAGCAGTGTGCAGCTTTCACATGCTGACAGACAGCCAATAGCGCTGCTCTTCTGAGTGGGAGGGCGTGACTGCTAAGTTGCTCCGCCTCCCACCACCTCCTTAGCTAATCAGATTGTCCAGCCTGCCACATTTGACCAGAAGATGCTAGTGACCAGAGCAGGGCGGGGTGGAGAGGATCCGACTTACCTGAGCATGAAGTAGGTATGATCATGTCACGCGCTCGCTGGTAATATCAAGCACTGGCTGCAGAAGTCTAATCATCAGTGTGTTCTCCTGTCCTGTGTGTAGATTAGGCAATGATGGAGGGGAAGTTCCCCTCTGTCTTCAAACACTGATGATCTGTGTTTTTATTTACACTGAACACTGACTTCATCTGTTTCTATACCTATGTGTGCCAGAGTCCCCTGTCTGCCATTCATGATTTATCTAACCTTTTTCTTGTTATCTTTGAAGGCATTAGCTGGTCAGGGTGTGAGCTTCACAGACCTGTCAACTATTTACTGTCCTCCTGTGCTTGATAAAGGAAAGTACTTTTTTTTGGCACTTTGTTATTTCTTGTAAAATCCTGTTTACACATACAGTGGTGTGAAAAAGTGTTTGCCCCCTTCCTCATTTCCTGTTCCTTTGCATGTTTGTCACACTTAAGTGTTTCGGAACATCAAACCAATTTAAACAATAGTCAAGGACAACACAAGTAAACACAAAATGCAATTTGTAAATGAAGGTGTTTATTATTAAAAGGTGAAAAAAAATCCAAACCATCATGGCCCTTTGTGAAAAAGTGATTGCCCCCTAAACCTAATAACTGGCTGGGCCACCCTTAGCAGCAACAACTGCAACCAAGCGTTTGCGATAACGTGCAATGAGGCTTTTACAGCGTCCTGGAGGAATTTTGGCCCACTCATCTTTGCAGAATTGTCCTAATTCAGTTACATTAGAGGGTTTTCGAGCATGAACGGCCTTTTTAAGGTCATACCACAACATCTCAATAGGATTCAGGTCAGGACTTTGGCTAGGCCACTCCAAAGTCTTCATTTTGTTTTTCTTCAGCCATTCGGTGGTGGACTTGCTGGTGTGTTTAGGATCATTGTCCTGCTGCAGAACCCAAGTTCGTTTCAGCTTGAGTACACGAACAGATGGTCGGACATTCTCCTTCAGGATCTCTTGGTAGACAGCAGAATTCATAGTTCCTTTTATCACGGCAAGTCTTCCAGGTCCTGAAGCAGCAAAACAGCCCCAGACCATCACACTACCACCACCATATTTTACTGTTGGTATAATGTTCTTTTTATGAAATGCAGTGTTCCTTCTACGCCAGATATACTTGGACACACACCTTCCAAAGAGTTCCACTTTTGTCTCATCGGTCCACAGAATGTTGTCCCAAATGTCTTGGGGATCATCAAGATGTTTTGTGGAGAAATTGAGACGAGCTTTGATGTTCTTTTTGCTCAGCAGTGGTTTTCTCCTTGGAACTCTGCCATGCAGGCCATTTTTGCCCAGTCTTTTCCTGATGGTGGAGGCATGAATGCTGACCTTAACTGAGGCAAGTGAGGCCTGCAGTTCCTTGGACGTTGTTGTGGGGTCTTTTGTGACCTCTTGGATGAGTCGTCGCTGCGCTCTTGGGGTAATTTTGGGCGGCCGGCCACTCCTGGGAAGGTTCACCACTGTTCCATGTCTTCGCCATTTGTGGATAATGGCTCTCACTTTGGTTCGCTGGATTCCCAAAGCTTTGGAAATGGTTTTATAACCCTTTCCAGACTGATAGATCTCAATTACTTTCTTTCTCAATTGTTCCTGAATTTCTTTGGGTCTCGGCATGATGTGTAGCTTTTAAGGATCTTCTGGTGGACCTTACTGTGTCAAGCAGCTCCTATTTAAGTGATGCCTTGATTGTGAACAGGTGTGGCAATAATCAGGCCTGGGTGTGGCTATAGAAATTGAACTCAGGTGTGGACAACCACAGTTATAGTATGTTTTAACAAGGGGGACAATCACTTTTTCACACAGGGCCATGATGGTTTGGATTTTTTTTCACCTTTAATAATAAACACCTTCATTTACAAATTGCATTTTGTGTTTACTTGTGTTGTCCTTGACTATTGTTTAAATTGGTTTGATGTTCCGAAACACTTAAGTGTGACAAACATGCAAAGGAACAGGAAATGAGGAAGGGGGCAAACACTTTTTCACACCACTAGTGCAGTGAGCAATGTTTTTCCACAGTGGTGACTGCTAGAACACACTTGTATTATGTCTGCAGTCGCTGGCCTCCTCCTGTACCACGCCTGCAGTCGCTGGCCTCCTCCTGTACCACGCCTGCAGTCGCTGGCCTCCTCCTGTACCACGCCTGCAGTCGCTGGCCTCCTCCTGTACCACGCCTGCAGTCGCTGGCCTCCTCCTGTACCACGCCTGCAGTCGCTGACCTCCTCCTGTACCACGCCTGCAGTCGCTGACCTCCTCCTGTACCACGCCTGCAGTCGCTGACCTCCTCCTGTACCACGCCTGCAGTCGCTGACCTCCTCCTGTACCACGTCTGCAGTCGCTGACCTCCTCCTGTACCACGTCTGCAGTCGCTGACCTCCTCCTGTACCACGTCTGCAGTCGCTGACCTCCTCCTGTACCACGTCTGCAGTCGCTGACCTCCTCCTGTACCACGTCTGCAGTCGCTGACCTCCTCCTGTACCACGTCTGCAGTCGCTGGCCTCCTCCTGTACCACGCCTGCAGTCGCTGGCCTCCTCCTGTACCACGTCTGCAGTCGCTGACCTCCTCCTGTACCACGTCTGCAGTCGCTGACCTCCTCCTGTACCACGCCTGCAGTCGCTGACCTCCTCCTGTACCACGCCTGCAGTCGCTGACCTCCTCCTGTACCACGCCTGCAGTCGCTGACCTCCTCCTGTACCACGTCTGCAGTCGCTGACCTCCTCCTGTACCACGTCTGCAGTCGCTGACCTCCTCCTGTACCACGTCTGCAGTCGCTGACCTCCTCCTGTACCACGTCTGCAGTCGCTGACCTCCTCCTGTACCACGTCTGCAGTCGCTGGCCTCCTCCTGTACCACGTCTGCAGTCGCTGACCTCCTCCTGTACCACGTCTGCAGTCGCTGACCTCCTCCTGTACCACGTCTGCAGTCGCTGACCTCCTCCTGTACCACGTCTGCAGTCGCTGACCTCCTCCTGTACCACGTCTGCAGTCGCTGACCTCCTCCTGTACAATGTCTGCAGTCGCTGACCTTCTCCTGTGCCACGTCTGCAGTCGCTGACCTTCTCCTGTACCACGTCTGCAGTCGCTGACCTTCTCCTGTACCACGTCTGCAGTCTCTGACCTTCTCCTGTAGTATGTTTTGCAGTCTGTGACCATCTCCTGTTATATTTCTGCAATAAAGGGGGGCTACAGGCGTGGTAGGTGGTGAAGGAAGGTGTACCTAGGCATGGTGGATAGTGAGGGGTGGGGAGCCCAGGCATGTTGGGTGTTGAGTGAAGAGGGCTGTAGGTACAGTGGGTGGTAAGGCAAAGGAGGCTGCAGCCACAGTAGATAATGAGGAAAGGGGTCCCAGGTGCAGTAGGTGTTGATGGAAGGAATGCCTAGGCACAAGTGGTGGTTAATAAAGGCAAGGCTGTAGAGAAAATATTAATGTAGCATACAGTAAATGGGCTTCATAATCCAGGGCCCAACAAAATCCTCAGCAGCGGGTCCATGATGCTCTTAATCAAGGCCGAACAACCAAGGTCGCAAAGGTCGTACTTGCGATCGGGCCCTGGTGTACCACCACTGTGGCCACTAATATATAAGGGCACATAGTGAAATAATAAAAACATTATATATATATATATATATATATATATATATATATATATATATATATATATATATATATATATATATATATAAAAAACACCGACAGATTGTCACACAATACACACTGGGATCTTTGATCAAAGAGTGTATTGTGCTTTTATTTAATGACACTGCACAAAGTCATGCATTTTTTTTTTTTGGGGTGGGACGGGGGGGGGGGGGGGAACAAGACCCCGCAAGTAGCTGGTCTTGCCTAGGGCGCAAAATAGTCTAGCACCGGCCCTGTTCCCACTGATACAGGGATATTTTCCACTCCTGATGGTCGCCGTCCAGCCCTCCTAAATCCTCAAGGGCAGTAAACTGGCCATTTGTTTAGTAAGTTTGGAGATCCCGGCTCTAAGGCACTCACAAATCCTTAAAGTTAATTTTATATTGGAGGAATAAATTCCTGATTCTGACACCATTCTTCTACCTCTAGGATATATCAAACTTCCCCCATTACTAGGCTATTGTATTTAATGCTGACACAACTTTTACGCTGGTAAAAGTAATATTTTCCGGTAAAAGTCCCCCATCCTCATTTCTTAGAAACTATGTCAAGATTTTATTGTTTTAGTTAAAGTCCCTGTATGAACTAACATTACTACTATGTTCTAAGTGTAGAGTCTTGTATCACGTTATCAATTATTGGGGCTTAATTCATGCCCAGTCTTCTCCAATTAAAAGATGCAAGTCAGGTCCCTTCCTCAGTCATTAAACTATATGAACTATGTAAGGGATCTTCCCGGGGTAGGGTGAGTTTGGACACAGTTCACAGCAGACTTGGAATTTATAAAGCAGACCTTGGCGTTTATTCGTGGTACAAACAGTCCAACAAACAAAGTATACAGCAACACCGTGCTTCTTGTGTATAACAGGAACAAAATAATAACAAAACAAAACAACCTAGCCCGGCTGGGCGCTTACTAAACAGGTTCTTCTCACCTATCTGACACTTACAAACACAGCGTCTTTCGCCTGGATATCGCAGGGTGGATTTTAGCTCCAGCAGTGGCTGTGCTTGCAGCTTCCTCAAACACACAGACTGTTCGTTTCCCTGGCCGAGAGCAAACACCTGCAGGCCCGCAGAGCCTTTACCTTCCCAGGCTAATTAGGATCAAAGCTCACCTGATCCAAAACCCAGAACTGGATCGAGGGATGGGGGGTGTGGAATGACAGGTCCCTCTACCAAACCTACCTGCCATTCCATATAAACCCAGGCCCGGCAAGATTAAATAACAACTCAGCAGCATATTGCTGCTGAGAAACTGATCCATCCTGGACTTACCATCTCACACTGTGTAGCAACCTAGGTGAGATGTACACCCCCTCAACCACTTCTCCAGTGACATGTCTACAACTATTAAACAGAAGAAGCTAATACTATAGTGATATACAAATCATCAAGAACGAAAATAATGAAAATCGTACCTCGGATTTCACACACAGCCATTTTTATGCTTCCTTTACTTCCTTTCCCAACATCATCCTGAGAGTCATAGTATGATAAGATGCCTCCGTCCAATACAAAATAACGTGGCTGCCAGCCTATAATCAACAAACACCACAAATGTATTAAAAAAAACAAAAAAAACAAAAAAAAAACATAGTTTTACTCTATTAGGAGTGATAATGCTTAAAGCGGAACTTCAGTTATTTTTTCATCTTTCCATCTATTAAATCTTCCGCCCTTGTTTTAACTTTGGAAAGTAAAACTTTTTTTTTTCTGGTAGTAAATACAGTACCTTATACAGCTCATCACATCATGCACAGCTCTCTCTCTCTCTCTGGTGAGAGTTTGCCAGAAAGGGAGGGGGGATGAGACATAAGAGGGCCAATGAGAGCTGCAGAGCAGGAGGTGTGCCTCTGTGTAAATCCAGGAAGTGAACAGGCAACAGCTTATTATTTGGCAAGTACAGAATCACAGTATATATAAAATAATATGCAAAGTGGTTGGAGGGAGGCTACAAAAATGTTTGTATTACAAATTATGTGAGCAGACTTCAGTTCCTCTTTAAAGAGTTGTAAAACAACCCATTCACATTCAAATAGGAAGGCAAGGGAAAAGATTTGTGTATATTTATAGAACATTCCAAGTACCTTTTTCTTTTTGTGATCACATAACCTCTGTCCTCAGCTGCATAAGTGGCTTAGGCCATTTTTACACTGAAGCGCTGGCCGTTTTTGCAGTGTTTTAGCAGCGCTTTTCAGGCACTAGTGGGATAGATTTTTTAAGGTCACGTGACCCCTTTCATGCTCAGGTAGTTTTTAGGTGTTTTAGAGCTAGAAATAGCGCCTGAAAAGCACCTGAACTCTGCCTCCCATTCTGTGCAATGAGTGCTTTCAGACTTGGGCAGTGCGCTTGCGGGACATTAAGAAAAGTCCTCCTGCAAGCAGCATCTTTGGGGCGGGTTGGGACCCAGTTGTGGAAGTATAGGGGTCGCTGAGGTTGCCATGGCGCCCGGGCCCCCTGTATACCCCGATAGGAGGAGTGACAAGGGTGGCCGAGACCGATCCTCAGCCGAACTGTAATCGGCACTGCAGGGAGTTCGGTCACACTGATTTGACATAAAGTGAAAGCACAGTGTGTGCTGCGCTCTCTACATAGTTACATAGTAGGCAAGGTTGAAAAAAAAAGACACAAGTCCAACCTACGTGTGATTTTATGTCACTATTACATTGTATATCCCTGTATGTTGTGGTCATTCAGGTGCTTATCTAATAGTTTCTTGAAACTATTGATGCCCCTCGCTGAGACCACCGCCTGTGGAAGGGAATTACACATCCTTGCCGCTCTTACAGTAAAGAACCCTCTACGTAGTTTAAGGTTAAACCTCTTTTCTTCTAATGAGTGGCCACGAGTCTTGTTAAACTCCCTTTTTCAAAAAAGTTTTCTCCCTATTGTGGGGTCACCAGTATAGTATTTGTACATTGAAATCATATTCCCTCTCAAGAGTCTCTTCTCCAGAGAATAAGTTCAGTGCTCGCAACCTTTCCTCATAACTAATATCCTCCAGACCCTTTATTAGCTTTGTTGCCCTTCTTTGTACTCGCTCCATTTCCAGTACATCCTTCCTGAGGATCGGTGCCCAGAACTGGACAGCATATTCCAGG
This sequence comes from Lithobates pipiens, assembly GCF_037356315.1. Taxonomy (NCBI): domain Eukaryota; kingdom Metazoa; phylum Chordata; class Amphibia; order Anura; family Ranidae; genus Lithobates; species Lithobates pipiens. Next base: position 584,698,127 of record NW_027507748.1, on the reverse strand, counting down.
TGCGGCCGGACCAGAGTCTTGTAGAGCGGGAAAATTATTGTTTTATCTCTGGAATTAATCCCCCTTTTTAATGCATGCCAATATTCTGTTTGCTTTGTTAGCAGCAGCTTGGCACTGCATGCCATTACTGAGCCCATCATCTACTAGGACCTTTTCCATCCTAGATTCCCCCAGAGATTCTCCCCCAGTGTATAGATTGCATTCATATTTTTGCCACCCAAAATGATTTTACATTTTTCTACATTAAACCTCATTTGCCATGTAGTTGCCCAGCCCTTTAATTTGTTCGGATCTTCTTGCAAGGTTTCCACATCCTGCAGAGAAGTTATTGACCCGCTTAGCTTAGAGATTGAACTGTTTACCCCATCCTTCAGGTAGTTTAGTAACAAATTAAACAGAATTGGTACCAGCACAGAACCCTGGGGGATCCCACTTCCCACCCCTGACCATTCCGAGTACTCCACATTTATCAGCACCCTCCGAACTCGCCCTTGTAGCCAGTTTTCAATCTTTGTCTCCCCCTACAGTGCAGTACCCAGCAGGAAGAGGTAAGGTAAAGCACTGCCGATTTTTAAAAGGCTATCTGTATCTATGTGTATTTATATGTGTGTGTGCACATGTGTGAATGTGCATCTATGTGTGAATGTATGTGCATGCATGTATGTATTTAGGTGTGTGTGTGTTTACATGTATGTATTTAGGTGTGTGTGTTTACATGTATGTATTTAGGTGTGTGTGTTTACATGTATGTATTTAGGTGTGTGTGTTTACATGTATGTATTTAGGTGTGTGTGTGTGTGTGTGTGTGTGTGTGTGTGTGTGTATGTTTAATCCTGACCCCCTATGTGTACAAATCAGAACTGATTTTTATTTCTTGCTTGTTCATTGTACCAGCAAAAAAATGCTGTTCCTCTGAAAAGTGATCCATACTCAGATCACTTTTCAGAGGCATTTGACAGCCAGTAAAGAGGCAAAATGTTGCCTCCCGACCACCTGTTTTAACCCCTTAAATGCATCATCACTATGCTGCAACTGCATGCAATGCACACAGTTGCAGGGTGGTTGCAGTGCAGTCCTATTCACCTAGGGGTATATTTCAAGGGTGCACTGACTGGAAAAATATTGAGAAACTGGCATAGAGGAACCGATCTCTCCATTTTCCTCCTGCAGCCACTGAATGCCTGCGGGAGGGAAAGGAGGAGAAGCAGGGGGAAATTGAGAAAATCGGTACCTTTATACGCAGCATGCATTAAATAGCGCTCCCAAAATGCAACAACAACAATTTTTTTGTACTTTTTGCTATAATATCCCCCAATTTTTTTCCCTCAGTTTAGGCCAATGTGCATACTTCCACATTTTTGGTAATAAAAATCTCAATAAGCGTATATTGATTGGTTTGCTCAAAAGTTATAGCGTCTACAAAATAGGGGAAATATTTATGGCATATTTATTTTTATTTTTTTTACTAGTAATGGTGGTGATCAGCGATTTTTATCGAGACTGCGACATATGGCAGACAGATTGGACACTTTTGGCAATTATACAGCGATCAGTGCTATAAAAAATGCACCGATTACTGTGTAAATGTCACTTGCAGGGAAGGGGTTAACACTAGGGGGCGATCATAGGGTTAACTGTGTTCTCTCGGTGTGTTCTAACTGTTGGGGGAGGGGACTGACTAGGAGATATGACAGATCGTTGATCCTAGCTAGTAAGAACACATGATCCGTCTCTCCTCAAAGAACAGGGATTTGTGTGTTTACACACACACACACACACACACACACACACACACACACACACACACACACACACACACACACACACACACACACACACACACACACGTCCCTGTTCTGGCTCTTGTGCCTGCGATCGCCGGCCACGCGCATCGGCACCCCTGCAGTGCAGCGGGCACACGACTGCTATCCCTGCTTAAAGGGCCAATGTACAGCTACGACTGTTTGCGGGAACATGCCGACCTGCCGCAGTAGGACGGTGGCTGCTCGGCAAGTGGTTAAAAGCGATTTGAAAGCGCCACAAAACTGGACTTTCCACCCCCTTTTTTTAAAGTCAAGTTGTCACGTCCCTTAAAAATCTGCCCCGCTAGCGCCTGAAAAGCGCCGCTAAAAATGCAGCTAAAGTACCTGCAAAAGCGACTGGCACTTAAGTGGTGCTTCAGTGTGAAAGTGGCAAAAAAATAAAAAGGAAAAAAGTCCACGTTTGTGGTGCTTCCAAATAATTTGTTTCAATGGGCAGGGGCGTTTTGGGAGCTCCCAAGCCACCCCAAAGATGCACCAGTGTGAAAGCACTCATTGCACCGAATGGGAGGCACTTTTCAAGCACTATTTATAGCGCTAAAATGACTGAAAATTGCCTCAGTGTGAAAGGAGTCTAAGAGAGCTGGGGGTGGAGACTGCAGGAAGGTGGGTCAGCAGAGAAACAGAAGTACAATCCAGTGACTAGCTGTTCAGGGGGGCATATCAGCACAAGTCTTGGCCACTGGAGTACAGGCAGGCTATGATCCCAAGCAGAATGCAAAAATGCGATGCATACAAGCACATTATAACTTTACCTTTCAAGTAAAAAAATAAAAATAAATAATTACTGGCAGTTTACTACTGCTTTAGGCCCGTTCACACTTGTGCGACTCGTCCTGCAACTTAGGACTGCAAGTAGTACCCCATGATTTCCAAGGAGTACCAGCACTATTTTGCTCTGACTTTGATGCGACTTAAGGTTCACAGACCTCAAGAGTACACAGGCATTGCTTCAAGTCAAATCAAAGTCGCAGCAAAAAAATAAAATAAAAAAAAAAATAAAAAAAATCGCACAACTTTCAGGTCACACAAGTGTGAAAGGGTGGCTGAACTCTATTATGCCACGTACACATGACCAGACTTTCCGAGTTCAGATGAAAGGGACTTGCTTACACACGATCACACCAAAGTCCGTTTGTTTAGAACGCGATGATGTACAACGGGACTAGAAAAAGGTAGTTCAATAGCCAGTAGCTGCCCTTACATTGTTTTTGGTCTGTTGGAATAACATACAGACGAATGGTTTTCCCGATAGGAATTGATTGATTGGGACGGCACAGTGGTTTTGGGTTAGAACTCTCGTCTCAATGTACAGGATAGGGACAATTGTAGACACTCATCCAAGTTGAACTGGATGGACTGGTGTATTTATTCAACCTTACTATGTAACTATGATTCCGTCTGAAAAATTTAAAACATGTTCTATTTCTAGGTCCATCAGAATTTTAGAAAAAAAGAAATAAAAAAAAAAAAGAAGTCCAGTGAAGCCCACACACGATCGGAATATCCGATGAAATTATTCCGTTGGACCTTCTCTACCGGAAAGTCCGACCGGGTGTACGCGGCATTACAAATGGATAGTAATGCCGCGTACACACTATTTGAATTTTGGTCGGAAAAAGCCTTGATGGTTTTCCCCGACAGGATTTCGCATACACACGGTCACACCAAATTCCGACCGCCAAGAACGCGGTGACGTACAAGGGGAAAAAAGAAAAAGGAAGTTCAATAGCCAGTAGCCAATAGCTTCCATCTTGTAGTTGAATCTAAGCATGCGTGAGTTTTTGCGCGTTGGAATTTCATACACACCATCGGAATTTCCAATAGAAACTTTTTCCGTCTGAAAAATTGAGAACATTCTCTCAATCTTTTGCTGGCGGAAATTCGGCCAGCTAAATTCCGATAGAGCATACACACGGTCGCATTTTTCGTCAAAAAGCTCTCATCGGTCTTTTGCTGGCCGAAATTCTGCCCACGTGTATGCGGCATAAGAGGTTATTTCAGAATTTTGGTTTGCAAGTGCAGGATGTTGGGAAGTTTTTTTTGTTGTCTTTTAAAGGTTATCTGTATTTCAATATGGTCTCTCAGCCATAAGTGCACAAAAGGTGCACAGGGGTTCTTATGATTAACTTCTCTGACTGCAATATTTCATATAAAAAAAAAAAAAATAGAATGTTATTTTAAGTTTTAAAAATAATAAAAAAAGAAAAAACCAACATACATTCCCCATCTACACTGAAGCCAAGTGTGTGTGAAGCAGCTCTCCCATAAAGTCAACATGGCAGCTTATCCAACAAATCAGATGTTGACATTTGTACATTGCATGAACAGGTTATAAATAAATCATATTTGTCTAGTGAATTATTACTCTGGGAGCTGTGTATTCAGTGGATTTAGGTTGTTTGTAGATTATTGCATGTTATAAGGCACTGCCCATTTTTAAACCACCAGGGTGGTAATATGTGAGTATCCAATTCATAAACGTATGTAGATTCTGAAACCTATACTCACACAGGGAAGAGTTATAGGGAACATCTAGCATGTTAATTGTGCCTAAGCAGTACCCCGAAAATGTTATTCCCTTATCAAACTAGAAATTAGGATTGCACCAATATGGGTTTTTTGACGAGTATGAGTACTGATACTTTCGGTCAGGCACTCGCCGATACAGAGTACTGATACCGTTGCGGTGTGATTGAGCCCATGCAAAATGAATGGGCTCAAAATGCACGGCAAAGGATGAAATTTGATTTGAACAGAAATGCAGTGGGATTCCTGTCCAATCTCATCCAGTTTTCAGCACCGCTCCTGTGTGATCCCAGGCTGAAATCACTGACAAACCACAGAGGAGCGGTTTGGGAAGCCGCATGCGCTTTGAACAGGAGTCGCAGCGCATTCCTGTTCAAATCACGTGCAATTGTTTTGCAGCTCGATCTGAGCCTATTTATTTTGTTTGGGCTCAAATCACACCGCAAATGGTGTTGGTTTCGGTAATTGTAGAATTTTCATGGATACTTGTGAAAATACTCGTCATCCCCACCGATATCAGTGCATCCCTACTAAAAAATAAAGAAAAAAACTTTTTTTTCATTTTGGATACAATAAGGCTCCATTCACGCTTGTGCGACTTCCTGCTACTTTGGACATCAAAATTGCAAGTCATTCCTCATGTTTTCCATATATGTGCAACTTAAAGTTGCAGCGACTTCAAAGTAGTTCATGCATTACATTGGTCTCATGCAACTTGTGGGCCATAGACTTCAATGTTAACCCTCAAAAGTCCCATGAAAGTCGTACCTAAATGTTATACAATGCAACAGTTGCGTAACTGTTGTCTATTATCACTGGTCAAAGCCAAAGTCGTATCCCAAAATTGCACCCATCCAAAGTTATGTCAAAGTTGCACTCCAAAGTCGGTGCAACTTTGAAGTCGTACAACTGTGAATGGAGCCTAAGGCCCCGTTCACATCTCCACGTTCCAGATTGCAGTCGGAATTACAGCGATTCTCCCCAAGATCCGCAATAGCGGCAAACTGAGGGACACCTGTGTCTTCCCGGTGTGTTGCCCGTCTATTTCAATAGCACCCCAAACATGTCGCAATTTTTCCTGCGATTCATCGGGCGACAAACGCGGTAAAACCATGCAAACAGAATCTCGGGATGCTTGTCGCCAAAAAAGTAAATGAGTTTCTTTTAAGCGATGGGCGTCCCCGTGATTCTATTTGCTTAATTTTACTGCGATTGTCACCCCCATACGCATAGATGTAAACGGAGACTAAGGGGATGGTTAGAACAACTTATAGGGGTTCTAACCATCCCTTAGTTTCCGTTTACATCTTTTTTTGCCACCTGTGTCCCATAGGGAAGATTTCCTTCACTTCCTGTCCAAAAACCAAAACAGGAAGTGAGAGTAAACACCTCCATTTTGAAAGAATTCCTGGTTGTCACCAAAACCAGTGTCCCGATTTGGAAGATTTCCCCTCTATTCCTGTTCTGGTGCCACCCCAAAATTTTGTATTTTCCTTTCATTTCACTTTCAATGATAACAGTAAACAGGACAAAGTGCGAATCTCCCTAATGACAGCAATAAAAGCTGAAAGGTGTTCTAATTCCTCTCCACTCTAAAACTAAAAACCAAAACCAAAAAAAAGGGTTAAATTCCTCCTGAAATATAGCAGTGCACTTCCTGCTATGTGAATGTCCCTACACCCTTATAGCTGTATATCTGTTGAGATGAAAGGCTGACCATTGACAGCCTATTTTTCTACTGTAAAACCTGCAGGCTGAATAAGAGAAAATCAATCAATTCTCCCATCCACACTGAATGGTAGAATTGCTAGGGCATTCTCTAACCATCTCTCGTATCATGTCTGCAATCCCTTACTTAAACTTAAACCAGTGCCAGTCATATGCAGCCTACCAGTGCCTGTCATATATAGCATTGCCTGTGCCCAGCAGCCTCACCAGTGCCTGTCATATATAGTAGAGGTCGACCGATATATCGGCCGATATTTGGCATTTTTTAATTAATCGCCATCGGCCGATTGTGCTGATAAAAAAGCCGATTACATGTTCAGCGCAACTTGCAAAAGACTTCTGTAATATAAGTCAATGTAAGTTGCCTGAAGACATCAGTGAAGGACTTTCCTCCTCTCTGGGCAGGCTGCCAAGAAAAGATCAAAGTGATGCAATGTTTCTTCTTCAATGGGCTGAACTCCCTGTGTAGAAGTTCTCAGTTTAACCATTTAAAGACTAAATCTTTTCTGACACTTGTTGCTTACAAGTAAAAATCCTGTATTTTGCTAGAAAATCACTCAGAAGCCCCAAAAATTATATATATTTTTTTTAGCAGAGACCCTAGGGAATAAAATAGCGGTTGTTGCAATATTTTATGTGATGCGGTATTTGCGCAGAGGTCTTTCAAACGCAAGTTAGCCCTTTTTTTTTTTTCGTCCAAAAGTTTTGAGTACCTGTTTTTGTGTATTTAACCACTTGCCGCCCGCCCTATTACAAATTGACGGCGGCAAAGTGGTTTCATTATCCTAACCGGACGTCATATGACGTGATTAGGATAATGAGCCGCTGCGCGCCCCCGGGGGCGCGCATCGCGGCGATCGTTGTTGCGGGGTGTCAGTCTGACACCCGGCAACTACGATCTCGGTAAAGAGTCTCCGACGGAGACTCTTTACCATGTGATCAGCCGTGTCCAATCACGGCTGATCACAGTGTAAATGGGAAGAGCCGGTGATCGGCTTTCCCTCACTCGCGTCTGTCAGACGCGAGTAGAGGAGAGCCGATCGGCTGCTCCTCTGACAGGGGGGGTCTGTGCTGATCGATTATCAGCACAGCCCCCCCAAGGATGCCCACACTGGACCACCAGGGACACCACTAGACCACCAGGGAAAAGGTAATAAAAATCCATAATCCTCCCTAGACCACCAGGGTGCCAGTCAGCACAATGGGTGCCAATTAGTGCCCATAATGGATGCCAATCAGTGGCCACAATGGGCATCACTGATTGGCATGCATTATTGTTTGGCACTGATTGGCATCCATTACTATAACACCGATGCCGCCTATGAGTGCCCACCTGTGCCGCCTATGAGTGCCTACCTGTGCCGCCTGAGTGCCCACCTGTGCCGCCTATGAGTGCCCACCTGTGCCGCCTATGAGTGCCCACCTGTGCCGCCTATCCATGCCCACCTGTGCCGCCTATCCATGCCCACCTGTGCCGCCTATCCATGCCCACCTGTGCCGCCTATCCATGCCCACCTGTGCCGCCTATCCATGCCCATCCGTGCTGCCCATCCGTGCCAGCTATCAGTGCCAATTTGTGCCACCTATCAGTGTCCGTCCGTGTCGCCCATCAGTGCCGCCTATCAGTGCCACTTCATTGGTGCCACATTGGTGCCCATCAGTGCCACCTTATCAGTGCCCATCAGTGTAGCCCCATCAGTGCCCATCAGTGAAGGAGAAAACATACTTATTTACAAAGTTTTGAAACTGAAACAAAAAAAAACATTTTTTTTTTCAAAATTTTCGGTATTTTTTTATTTGTAGCGCAAAAAATAAAAACCGTAGAGGTGATCAAATACCACCAAAAGAAAGCTCTATTTGTGGGAAAAAAATGATAAAAATTTCATTTGGGTACAGTGTAGCATGACCGCGCAATTGTCATTCAAAGTGCGACAGCGCTGAAAGCTCAAAATTGGTCTGGGCAGGAAGGTGTTTAAGTGCCCTGTATTGAAGTGGTTAATAAATAGTTTTTTTAATCTAAAATTATACATACAAGTGAACTGATTGAAGGTTTGTTTTGTTTAATAAATGTGTAAGAAATTTTCTGCATCACTTATTAAGGCTGCTTTCACACTGGATCGGGCAGGCATTGACGGTAAAACGCTGCAAGTTTTAGCAGCGATTTACCGTCATTTTAGCCCCGCTATTCGGCTGCTAGCGGGGCAGTGAAGCACTGCTGCAAAATCGCATTGCATGTGCTTCAGCAGTGGTGACCATTCATTTCAATGGGCAGGAGTGGTGGAGGAGCGGTTTACACCGCTCCAAAGATGCTGCTTACAGGATTTTCTTTTTTTTTTACGTCCTGCCAGCGCATCTCCTCATTGTGAAAGCACTCGGGCTTTCACACAGACTGCAGGGGAGCCGTTTTGAAGGCAATTTACAGGCGCTATTTTTATCCCAAAATCACCTGAAAAACGCCCCAGTGTGAAAGGTGTCCAACTTAGATTTTATGAGATGAAGGGGGGGGGGGGGGGGAGGAAAAAATAAATAAAAAAATCAGCCTAACATCGGCCTAAAAAAAAAAAAAAAATCAAAAAAAAAAAAAAATCGCCATCATATCGGCCATCGGTCGCCACGATATCTAAATATCGGCATCGGCCAGAGAAAAACCTATATCGGTCGCCCTCTAATATATAGCCTGCCTGTGCCCAGCAGCCCCACCAGTGCCCGTCATATGCAGCCTCACCAGTGCCCGACAGCCTAACCAGTGCCTGCCATATGCAGCCTACCAGTGCCCAGCAACCTAACCAGTGCCTGTCATATGCAGCCTATCAGTGCCCAGCAGCCTCACCAGTGCCTGCCATATGCAGCCTACCAGTGCCCAGCAACCTAACCAGTGCCCAGCAGCCTCACCAGTGCCCGTCACATGCAGTCTCACCAGTGCCCGTCACATGCAGTCTCACCAGTGTCCAGCAGCCTAACCAGTGACGGTCATATGCCCCCCAAAAGGGGACCCTGCCCCCCTTTTGATATCAGCCGTTTTTTCTTTTGGCCGATAATTTTTCGGCAGCTGAAATTTCAGTGCATCTCTAGAAGAGATTATTCATACTGCGCAGGACAGACTGGGAAAGTTGGAGTCTTGGCTTCAATACAAAATGACAGCTTCATACCAATAGGTACTGTTCCTGTGTAAAGTCTATTGGAATACCCACAGGAACAGGATAGGCAAATAGGTGTTCCAAATGACAATATGTCAGACAAATGAAAGACCTACAAACGTTCCCGCACATTTAGACATAGTGACTTCTAGGGCCTGGAACATACGGGTCTATAGAATCCTAAACCCTACCCCCCCCCCTTCACACACTCCCTTTAATAGGTAATATTTTCTGAGATCTTGCTATGCACATCCGAAGGCTGATTTACTACAGATTTGTATCATATGCATGATGTCTGCTATTGCCAGTGAAGAACAGCATGTTAATACAGTCAGTAATGCCTGACCTTGAGGTATGTGGCACAGAATAGGGATGCTAACTATTTAAATTCTATTCAATTTATTTATAAATGATAGCGAACGGGATAAATAGCTCAGTCTCAATTTTTGCAGGTTACACAAAAATAAGTAGAGCAATAAACTCACATCAGGACATAGAAATTTTGCAGAATGACCTGAATAAAATAATGGAGTGGGCAGACAAATGGCAAATGAGGTTTAATGTGGAGAAATGTAAAGTAATGCACTTGGGGGCAAAAAACATAAATGCCAATTATTCACTAGGTGGAAAACCTCTGGGAGAATCAAGGATGGAGAAAGATCTGGGGGTCCTAATAGATGGCAGATTGAGTAATAGCACGCAATGGCAAGTGCAGCTACCAAAGCAGGCAGAATATAAGCATGCATAAAAAAGGATATACTCCAGAGATAAAACTATAATCCTAAGCCCTTGTACACACGGTCGGAGAATCTGTCGGAATGTGTCCTATCGGACCGCGTCGTCGGATAATCCGACTGTGTGTGGTATGCATCGGACTGATTCCGTCTGAATATCTGTCGGACCCAATTTTCCAACATGTTGGAAATATTTCCCGACCAACTGGTCCGATCGGACATACTCCGATCATGTGTAGAGAATTTTGATCGGACCAAGTGCCACGCATGCTCAGATCAAATTCCTACATCAAAGCTATTGGCTACTAGCCTGAATGTAGTCCCATCGTAACGAAATTACGTCATCACGTTCTGAATGATCGGATTTTTCGACAACTTAGTCTGACCGTGTGTATGCAACAGTTTCGGACAAGATCCGACCGACAAAATCTGACGGATTTGGTTGTCGAAATCTCCGACCGTGTGTACAGGGGCTAACACTTTATAAAACTCTGGTTAGAACACATCTGGAGTAGGGCTGCAACTAACGATTATTTTCATAATCGATTAGTTGGCCGATTATTGTTTCGATTAATCGATTAATAACCTTAAAAAAAAAAAAAGTGTGTTGTATAATTGAATTAATATGTAAAGTTTAAAAAAAAAAAAAAAAAAGGCAATTTATTCTTAAATATCTCTATGCAGTAGTAAATATAAACCAACTATATGGTTAAAGGGGTTGTAAAGGTAAATGTTTTTTCACCTTAATGCATTCTATGCATTAAGGTGAAAAAACATCTGACAGTGCCTGCGCCCCCAGCCCCCCCCCCCGTTTTACTTACCTCACCCCTCGAAAATCCCACACTCGTCCCCCGATGTCCTTTCCACCGTTCAGCCTGGCCGCTGATTGGCTGGAGTGGATGGATGGAAAGCAGCACAGCCATTGGCTCACGCTGCTGTCAATCACATCCACTGACGCGGAGCGCCGGGGGGGGCGGGGCCGTGTGATACAGCGAGCGGCTATAGCCACCGGCTGTATCACGGGAGCGCGCCCGCAGGTGCTTCTCACCATGCGAGGGAGCTCGCATGAACGTGAGAAGCACCTGCGGGAGGAAGCCGAGACAGCCGACGAGGGACCCCAGAACAGCAGGTTCGGGGCCACTCTGTGCAAAACGAGCTGCACAGTGGAGGCAAGTATGACATGTTTGTTATTTGAAAAAAAAATAAAAAATCACTTTACAATCCCTTTAAGGAGCAAAATATCTAATCCACTCTGAGAATAACAGACAGAAGAGATATACTGTATATACTATTAGAGGAGATATACTGGATACACTAGAGGAGATATATACTGTATATACTATTAGGATATATACTGTATATACTATTAAAGGGTGAATGTGGTAAATATCAGACTCAGAGATCATATTTTTTTTATTTAAAGAACAAACAAACGTCTTTAAAAAAAAGAAAATGTAATTTTAAGAACGTTCGTTTGATTTTCTAACCGTTAGTGAGGTCAAATCGACGTTCATTTTCAACCAAAGTGACAGGAAAATTTGGAAAGAGGAAACTTCTTGGTCAAAAGGAATTTACAGACAGTGTATGTGGTTTTCATTCATTTTAAAAACTGAATGTTAAAAACAAGTGAAAATGTCAAACAACATTCTTTCAGCGAATGTACAAAGATTTTTCGTATGAATATTCTCGTCTGAAAATTGATCTGTGTGGCCAGCATAAGGCTCGGTACACACCTACGCAGTTTGCTTTTGATCTCTTTCTGCAGTGTTTTGCTGTGCATTTTGAATTTTGCGCACGTGATTTTGCTGCGGTTTACGTTTTTGCATTTTTTTTTGGCCAAATTTGTTGGGCAGATTAAAAAACAAAAATTGCTGCAAAAAAACGCATTACATGCCTTCCTGCAACCTCTTCATTGAAGTATATTGAGCCAAAAAAGTACAGTTTTTGCACAAAAAAAGAAAAAAAAGTCCCTGACCCTTTCCAAATATGCAGTGGCTGAAAAAAAGCATTGATGTGAATGTGTCCCATAGGAAACTATGTAAAGGAACTGTAGTGCATTTCTGCAAAAAAACAAAACAAAAAAAACACATAGATGTGAACCAGGTCTAAGACGTTTAGCAGATAATTACTACTGTAAGGGGTTATTTTTTATTTTTTTACTATAGAACTGTGAGTAATATTTACAGTAGAAATTATTTGCTTATTTTGTACTACAAAGGGCTCATTTAAATTTTTTTTAACCCCATTATGTTACTGGCCAATTAATCGATTATGAAAATAGTAATCGATTAATTTCATAATCGATTAATTGATTAGTTGTTTCAGCCCTGATCTGGAGTATCGTATCCAGTTCTGGTCACCAGTCCTCAGAAGGGATGTGCTGGAGCTGGAGCGAGTCCAAAAAAGGGCAACTAAATCAATAAGGGGACTAGAGGAAAGACTGCAAACACAAAATGTATTTTCGCTGGAGAAATTATGCTTGAGAGGGATATGGTAGTGATCTACAATGGGGATCCCAACATAGGAAAAAAAATGAGACTGGAGAAGTGGTTTTAAACTGCGCAGGGGGGTTTTCACTGTCAGGGCTATAAGGATGTGGAACTCTCTCCCACTATTGGTGGTGGCTGCGGGGAGTATGGATATTTTTAAAAGACTCATAAGCTTCGTACACACGATCTGGATTTTCCAACGGGAATTGTGTGATGACAGGCTGTTGGCTCCATCGGACAATTGTTGTCAGACTTTCCACGGACAAATGTTGGATGGTCTGTTGTCGGATGTTCAGAGCGTGTTGTACACAAGTCCATAGGACAAAAGTCCAAAGCATAAACACGCATGCTCGGAAGCAAGGAAGAGTCAGAAGCGGGCGGTCTTGTAAACCAGCGCTCATAATGGAGAATTAACATTTGTGACGCAGCAATTTATGAAAACTCGAAATGCAGCGCACAATTCTCTTCCTCTTTGCTGGTGATACTGATGGAGTTCTGCCAAACGTATTTTCAAAGTTTTTTTTCTAGTAATATCAAGAATATTATTATGCTTATTTGTTTTTGGTGCAAGTTACCACAACACCATTATCCTGTAGTTTTTAAGATACAACTATACTGGTGTGCCTTGTTAATTTTAAATGTAACTGCCTACTCCCAAACTGTCATTTGAAGTAAAACACGTAGCCAAGTATTATTCTCCACATTGTTTTTTTTTATTGTGCATTAAAAAAATAAAATAAAATTAGACATGCTATCTGCCAATAGAACTTAACCAAAATCAATCATTATTCAAGTAAAAAATAAAATAAAAGCCTCCTGCTTCCTAATATAGGGGGTCAACAATGCCAAGAGTTGGTGAAAGCAGGGGTCCGTCATCCGGAGATAATTCTGAAAATCATCCGGATTATTCTCCTGGAGCTCCCGCAGCAAAAGTATATGAGAGAATTGGTCACAATTAAAGTGGTTGTAAACCCTTACAACACACTTTGACCTACAGGTAAGTCTAGATTAAGGCTTACCTGTAGGTCCAAGAAATATCTCCTAAACCTATACGGTTTAGGAGATATTTGCCCGAAGACAGGCACTGCTGTCTATGGTGCATGCGCCGTAGACAGCGGCGCGCAGGCGCACTGAGCGCGGAATTTTCATTTCCACTATGCGATGCATAGTAGTCCATTATGCTTTGCCTTTGCAGGGAATGAAAAAGGAAGTAAACTCGTCAGGGTTTACTTCCTCTTTAATAAAGCAACCAATTTTTGGTCCAAGAAATCCTCCTCCTCCTGTTCCTGGACTGGACTTGGGTCAAAGCAATAACTCCAAGGCCAATAATAAATAACACGTTATCGCCTCCGATTCCACAACATGGCTGGTTAATGAACGGCCGTTCAAAAACGAACTGAAAAGCGCAAAATGAAAGGCATGCATCAACACTCACCAAACTTCTACCATGAGATTAGCAGAAAGAGCCCAAAGGGTGGCGCTAAAGAGCTGAAAAACCACATAGTACATCGCAACGTTCATGTTTGTTGGCCGACAATTCCTTGCTGTTTGTATGCAAGACAAGTTCCTGGCCAACACCCTTCGTACAAAAGTCTGGAATTTTGTCTGTGGAAAATCCGATCGTGTGTACGAGGCTTTAGATGTACAGTGGGGACGGAAAGTATTCAGACACCCTTACATTTTTCACTCTTTGTTAGATTGCAGCCATTTGCTAAAATCATTTAAGTTCATTTTTTTTCCTCATTAATGTACACACAGCACCCCATATTGACAGAAAGACAATTGTTGACATTTTTGCAGATTTATTAAAAAAGAAAAACTGAAATATCACATAGTCCTAAGTATCCAGACCCTTTGCTCAGTATTTAGTAGAAGCACCCACAGCCATGAGTCTTTTTGTGAAAGATGCAACAAGTTTTTTACACCTGGATTTGGGGATCCTCTGCCATTCCTCCTTGCAGATTCTCTCCAGTTCTGTCAGGTTGGATGGTAAACGGTGTACAGCTATTTTTAGGTCTCTCCAGAGATTCTCAATTGGGTTTAGGTCAGGGCTCTGGCTGGGCCATTCAAGAACAGTCATGGAGTTGTTGTGAAGCCACTCCTTCGTTATTTTAGCTGTGTGCTTAGGGCAGGGGTTGACAAATTTGCTTGGAATCTAGGAGCCAGGTCCGTGACAGCGATCTGGACCTGTCCCTGGCCTGACATGGAGACGAGTGAGGGGAAGATAGCGCCCAGCCCCCACCTGTCTCCAAGTCCTTGCCCATAGCTCTTAGAGGGACATTTTTTTATTTTTTTCAAATGACAAATTTTTTTTAAATTGCATTTTAGTGTAAATATGAGATGTGAGGTCTCTCTGACCCCAGATCTCATATACAAGAGGACCTGTCATGCTTTTTTCTATTACAAGGGATTTTTACATTCCTTGTAATAGGAATAAAAGTGACACACATTTTTTTTTTTTACAAGAACAGTGAAAAAAAATAAAAATAAAAGTTAAAATAAGAAAAAAAAAAAATATTTTAAACGCGCCCTGTCCCGCCAAGCTTGCGTGCAGAAGCGAACGCATATATGAAAGCGGTTTTTAAACCACACATGTGAGGTATCGCTGCGATCGGTAGAGTGAGAGCAATTCTAGCCCCAGACCTATGGAGGTTTTAAAGGGTAAAAGTTTGTCGCCATTCCATGAGCGGGCGCAATTTTGAAGCATGACATGTTGGGTATCGATTTACTCGACGTAACATTATCTTTCACAATATAAAAAAAAATTGGGCCAACTTTACTGTTGTCTTATTTTTTTTTTATTAAATACATTTTCCCCAAAAAAGTGCGCTTGTATGTCCGCTGTGCAAATACGGTGTGACAGACAGTATTGCAACGACCACCATTTTATTCTTTTATTTTATATATATATATAATGTTTAGGGGTTCTGAGTAAAGGGAAGGGGATAAGCTGGCAAGCAGGGAAATTAGCATTGCATCCATTAGCATTGCTGGTTGTAATTCCAACGGCCACCACAAGAGGGCGCCAGATTCCAGAAGGAACCATAGGATCATTGAAGGCCTCAAAGCCGGGGCTCAATTACCAGCTGCCGCGGCCCGACGCGATCACGCCGGGGGGGTCCGCGGAGACAGGATACCCCCAGCTGTGCTGCCCCAGGCGCCAGGTCGCTAATTCTAGTCGCAAATGCGACCTGGCGCCCGGGTTTTGTCGAGCCCTGGCTTAGGGTCATTGTCTTGTTGGAAGGTAAAGCTTCGGCCCAGTCAGATCCTGAGCACTCTGGAGAAGGTTTTCCTCCAGGATATCCCTGTACTTGGCCGCTCAATCTTTCCCTCAATTGCAACCAGTCGTCCTGTCCCTGCAGCTGAAAAACACCTCCACAGCATGATGCTGCCACCACCATGCTTCACTGTTGGGACTGTATGGGACAGGGGATGAGCAGTGTCTAGTTTTCTCCACACATACCGCTTAGAATTAAGGCCAAAAAGTTCTATCTTGGTCTCATCAGACCAGAGAATCTTATTTCTCACCATTTTGGAGTCCTTCAGGTGTTTTTTTAGCAAACTCCATGCGGGCTTTCATGTGTCTTCCACTGAGAGGCTTCCGTCAGGCCACTCTGCCATAAAGCCCAGACTGGTGGAGGGCTGCAGTGATGGTCGACTTTCTACAACTTTCTCCCATCTCCCGACTGCATCTCTGGAGCTCAGCCACAGTGATCTTTGGGTTATTCTTTACCTCTCCCACCAAGGCTCTTCTCACCCAATAGCTCATTTTGGCCAGACGACCAGCTCTAGGAAGGGTTCTGGTCGTCCCTAACATCTTCCATTTAAGGATTATGGAGACCACTGTGCTCTTAGGAACCTTAAGTGCAGCAGAATTTTTTGTAACCTTGGCCAGATCTGTGCCTTGCCACAATACTGTCTCTGAGCTCTTCAGGCAGTTCCTTTGACCTCGTGATTCTCATTTGCTCTGACATGCACTGTGAGCTGTAAGGTCTTATATAGACAGGTGTGTGTCTTTCCTAATCAAGTCCAATCAGTATAATTAAACACAGCTGGACTCAAATGAAGGTGTAGAACCATCTCAAGGATGATCAAAAGAAATGGACAACACCTGAGTTAAATATAGAGAGTGCCACAGCTAAGGGTCTTAGTACTTAGGACAGGGGTTGACAAATTTGCTTGGAATCTAGGAGCCAGCTAAAAAAGTTGGGAGCCAGGTCCGTGACGGCGATCTGGACCTGTCCCTGGCCTGACATGGAGACGAGTGAGGGGAAGATAGCCCCCAGCCCCCCCACCTGTCTCCAAGTCATTGCCCATAGCTCTTAGAGGGACATTTTTAAATTGCATTTTAGTGTAAATATGAGATGTGAGGTCTCTCTGACCCCAGATCTCATATATAAAAGAGGACCTGTCATGCTTTTTTCTATTACAAGGGATTTTTACATTCCTTGTAATAGGAATAAAAGTGACACATTTTTTTTTTTTTTTTTAAAGAACAGTGAAAAAAATAAAAATAAAAGTTAAAATAAGAAAAAAAAATTGTTTTAAATGCGCCCTGTCTTGCCAAGCTTGCGTGCAGAAGCGAACGCATATATGAAAGCGGTGTTCAAACCACACATGTGAGGTATCGCTGCGATCGGTAGAGTAAGAGCAATAATTCTAGCCCCAGACCTCCTCTGTAACTCAAAACGTGCAACCTGAAGAATTTTTTAGACGTCGCCTATGGAGATTTTAAAGGGTAAAAGTTTGTCGCCATTCCATGAGCGGGCGCAATTTTGAAGCGTGACATGTTGGGTATCGATTTACTCGGCGTAACATTATCTTTCACAATATAAAAAAAAAAAAAAAATTGGGCTAACTTTACTGTTGTCTTTTTTTTATTATTAAATAAAAAATTTTTCCCCAAAAAAAGTGCGCTTGTAAGTCCGCTGTGCAAATATGGTGTGACAGACAGTATTGCAACAACCACCATTTTACTCTCTAGGGTGTTAGAATAAATAATAAAAAAAAAAAAAATATATATATATATATATATATATATATATATATATATATATATATATATATATATATATATATATATATATATATATATATATATATATATATTTGTTTTGTTTAGGGGTTCTAAGTAAAGGGATGGAGAAAGACTGGCCCATTAGCATTGTTGGTTGTAATTCCAACGGCCACCACAAGAGGGCGCCAGATTCCAGAAAGAACCATAGGATCACAGAAGGCCTCAAAGCCGGGGGCTCAATTACCGGCCGCCTGCGGCGCGGCCCGACGCGATCGCGGGGGGGGGGTCCACGGAGACGGGATACCCCCAGCTATGCTGCCCCAGGCGCAAGGTCGCTGATTCTAGTCGTCAATGCGACCTGGCGACCGGGTTTTGTCGAGCACTGACTTAGGACCATGTGATATTGCAGTTTTTCTTTTTTAATAAATCTGCAAAAATGTCAACAATTCTGTGTTTTTCTGTCAATATGGGGTGCTGTGTGTACATTAATGAGGAAAAAAATGAACTTAAAATGATTTTAGCAAATAGCTATATAACATATAATATAACAAAGAGTGAAAACTGTAAGGGGGTCTGAATACTTTCCGTCCCCACTGTACACCTTAAAAAACACAAGCTACAGGGATATAGGAAATTATTATAGACACTGACACACATACACAAGTTGAACTGGATGGACTATTGTCTTTTTCAACCTTACCTACTACGCAACTATACTAAATCTCCTAAAACTTTTCCTCAGTTTAAGGCTCCATGCACACTGAAGCTCAAAAAAGCTTTTTCTGGACGCCAGGTTGCTGGCAGAAAACGCTGGTTGAAAAACGTGCTTTTAACAGCGTTTTGTACTAGCATTTATGGAGCGTTAGCTTTAATGGGAGTTTTCAATAAAAATACACAGAGGACACTCCAGAGATCCAACAGTGCATTCCAAACTCCCCCAATGCATTGAAAAAAATATAATGCCAAACACTAATTAACGCGTGTTTATGGGCGTTTATCCTTTTTTGGCGGTGAAAAACGGCACTTTGAACGCAAATTTCTGGCGTTCAGAAAACAGCCCATAAACTCCACTGCTCATTAAAGCTAAAAAAACTTCCATGTGTGCATGGACACATAGGCTAACAGAGGCGTTTATGGGCTTTTAAAAAAAATGCCCAAACTCCAATAAACTGCAGTTTATGAGCTCCAGTGTGCATGGAGCCTAAAGAGTCCTGTTTACTATGTACAACGGTCAAATAATATGTCTCCCTTAGAGATAGTATGGCTGAATTTGCATCGCATCCGGCCCAAACTCACACAGGACCCTTTTTTTGGTCCGCAGCAGAATCAGATCGCATGGGTGTTCACACCATGCGATCTGATTCCTGTCCGAGTTTGCAGATCGCACTGCACCGGAGCCACGATACCCGGAAGGAAGATAGACGCTTCGTGGAAGAGGGGACAGCGGTGACTTCGCTGGCTCCTGTGTCAGGTAAATGACACATAATGGGCTACTATGCGATGCATAGTAGCCCATTATGCTTTACCTTTGCAGAGAAACAAAGGAAGTAACACCCATCAGGGTTTACTTCCTCTTTAAGCCAGACGGTGCGAATCTCGGCCAGTTCAGCAGGGACCACCTATGGACAGGCTGAAAGTACCCAAGTTGGTCTATCGATCAACTTGGGTACAACCAGCAGCTCAGATTTTCCATATGTGATTCTTGCCAGAGGCTATATCCGCTAGCAATAATCGCTTTGCTCAGGGATTCCCCAATCAACACTGACTGTGTTGGTGGGGAAATTGAGTGATTTTCTATCCTGCAAATTATGGAAAAAAAATAAAAATAAAAAAAATAACACCATATATGCCCAGCTTTAATGAGAAAGCATATATAAACATATAGAGCATAATACAGAGTGCAATGTAAACCCCACATTATGTACATACACACAATGGCCAAGCCTTTTTTTCTACATTGACCCTGTATAAATTTCAAATCTGTCACAAAGCTTTCTTTGCTGTGCAAACATTACTGAAATAATGAAAACACAGAAGCCAAAGTGCTAAGTGCTTGTTCACACCCAAATGTGGTGCAGGAAACGAGCACAAAATGCGGGTTTCCCGCACGGCATTTGGGTGTAAACAGGCACTGGGTGTGTAATCTGCTGCCGGTGTTCTGCCGTATAGTGTCCGGCCATGAAATAGTGTCCGCTCCGTACTGCGCATGCGCAGTACGGAGCAGACGAAGCTTCGGAAAATCTCCAAAGCTGAACGGCGCCTGCGCCGTGAGTGGAGGTGGTAGCCCCACCATCCAAGCGGACATAGGGTTGTGAATTTTAGAGGGCGCTTCACTCGCCACGCTTCGGGCTCGGCCTCGCTGCGCTCGGCTCTTTTTTATTCCTACTCTATGTCCACTTGGATAGTGGGGCTAGAACCTGGACTCACGGCGCAGGCGCCGTTCATCCTCTGCAATTTTCGGAATCTGTGTTGCTGTGTACTGCGCATGCGCAGTACGCAGCGGACACTATCCGATGGAGGACGTTATTTGACAAGACACCGGTGTCAATAGATTCCTTATGACACCCCAAATGCAGTATTGCAATACCAAGAGATATCGTTGCAGTGCGTTTTTAAAAGAAGTGTATGCAGTGCTTTTTCATCCAGTGCTATTTAGGCCCATTCAAATGAACAGGCTGAAAATCCCATAACACGGGTATCACACGAGAACGTGGAGCACGTTCCTACGCGAGTCCGGTGTGAACCAGCACTGGAAATTGAAAATATCCTGGTTTATCTCACCAGTCTGCAATTTGCACCTGCCCCTCCACCTACCTCGTCCATTCATCAAACTTTTTGACTTTTTTTTACCAGAATTCAAATGTTTCTGTGAAGGGAGAGCTTGTCCTCCATTCACAGGCTTTGTATTCTGTGAAAATAATATAAGAACAATGAATATCATTGTGCCGTTCACCATATATAAACAAATAAAACATAACCTTCCATTTAAGTGAAACACATCACACAATATCTGCCCAGTAATATCCTAGTAAATCTTCATCAGCGATAAATTGGGTTAACTTTCAATCCCCTGACCAACACTATAAAAGCAGACCTGGGCAAGCGGAGCAAAGAGGTATTTACTTGGTTTGGATGTAATAGTGTCCTGAAAATGAATATTCTTCCCTGCCAGCTATACCTACTGTACACATTCCCGATTAAACTACATTCGGGGCATTTGAAATCATTTCTAATTTCTAATTTTCAGGAAACGTGCACAAAAAATGGTTTAAATAAGAAAATGACATTTGTCAAACACATTTCTTAGCAGGTTCTATCCTATGGTTTCTCGTGGCTAGAGAACAAAAATTGATGGGTTACGTCACTTAAGAGATTTCAGTGATCGAGGAGTCCAGGGGGTTGCGTCACCTGTTACAATCTATTTGGATTTCTGAAGTGACTTCTGACATTCCCAGTGTAGCACCCTCCTAGAAAGGATGCTAGTAAGATTAAAGCAAATTTCATTTTTTGGCTCCTCTGTAGCCAGTGGAGCAAAGTATAATTGCTTTGGCTTTTCTGGGTTCTGCTGGTTGCAGTCTAGTGGGTTGGAAGAGACAGATCCTGGACTTGCATCTTTATACAGCCTCAGCCAATCCCTGTGAGGAAGAATGACCAGTAGGGGGCTGAGGTGTGTATGAATAAGCTGGCACTCGGAACAGCAGTGTCCTTGTCCTGGTGGAGAAGACCGAGCCTGGAGCTCTGTGACCCTCTGGGTCACTTAAATGAGGAACACGGGAGGCCAACGAGCTTCCAGTTTAGGGACAGCTGAGGGACCTCTTTCTGAAGTTGCTGGGAGCAGTTTGGAGGAAGTCCACAGCAGTGTTAACTTTATCGTCAAATTTCCATTTAGTCATAGGCTTTTGACTAAAATGGCATTTTAGTTTTAGTCGTATTTTAGTCTTCTGAATTGTTTTAGCCATATTTTAATTGACTAAAACCTCCAGTACATTTTCGTCTAATAAAATAATTTTAGTCCAATAAAATCTAATGGGTTTAGTTAAACTATAATGCATTATTTAAGCATTTCTGTGGAATTTCCAAACTCATTATATACTCCTGGAGTAAAAATCCAATAACATGTTATTAATGGTATTAAGGTTGAACCACTTGCCTACCACTGTTGGCAAATATACATCGGCAGAATGGCAGGGCTGGGCAAAGTAACGTACCCGAGAGTTACTTTGAATTTCCCGTCATGCGCAGGCACATGCCGCAAGCTCCGTGACCATTCACGCGGGACCCGCGGACTCGATTGCCGCGGGGAAACCCGTAATCGTGTCACGGAGCTCAAGAACGGGAGATGCCGATGTAAACAGCATCTCCCCGTTCTGCCTAATGACAGGACACCGATTGTCTGCTCCCTGTCATCGGGAGCAGCGATCAGTGTTGTGTCACATACAGCCCATCCCCCAGACACTTAAACCCCCTCCCTGCCCCCTAGTGGTTAACCCCTTCACTGCCAGTGACATTTTTACAGTAATCAATGCAATTTTATAGCATTGATCACTGTATTAAAGAGGAAGTAAACCCTGATGGGTTTACTTCCTCTTTCATTCCCTGCAAAGGCAAAGCATAATGGACTACTATGCATCGCATAGTAGCCCATTATGTGTCACTTACCTGACACAGGAGCCAGCGATGTCACCGCTGTCCCCTGTAGTCCGGCGCATCCATCTTTTCGGTGGGGTCTCGCAGCTCCGCCGCTGTCATTTGGCAGTGCTGCAATGACGTCACTCCCGCACATGCGCACGGGAGCCGACACGCGCGGCAGCTCCGTTGTTGGAAATGCCGCGCTCAGTGGGCCTGTGCGCCGCTGTCTACGGCGCATGAGCCGTAGACAGCGGTGCCTGTCTTCGGGCAAATATCTCCTAAACTGTATAGGTTTAGGAGATATTTCTTGGACCTACAGGTAAGCCTTAATCTAGGCTTACCTGTAGGTCAAAGTGGTTTGTAAGGGTTTACAACCACTTTAATGCCAATTGTCCCAAAATTGTGTCCAAATTTGTATATATATATAAAAAAAAACACAATCGCTGATCGCCACCGTTACTAGTAAAAAAAAAATTAATAAAAATGCCATAAAACTACCCCCTATTTTGTAGATGCTATAACTTTTGCGCAAGCCAAAAGCTTATTGCGATTTTTTTTTACTAAAAATATGTAGAAGAATATGTCTAAACTAAATTGTCACTCTTTTTTGTTTATAGCGCAAAAAAATATAAACCGCAGGGGTGATCAAATACCACCAAAAGAACGCTCTATTTGTGGGGAAAAAAAAAGGACTTCAATTTTGTTTAGGAGCCAGGTCGCACGACCGTGCAATTGCCAGTTAAGACAACGCAGCATCGAATTGCAAAAAGTGCTCTGGTCAGGAAGGGGGTAAATCCTTCCGGGGCTGAAGTGGTTAAACATGCACTACAGACACAGATTTAGCCATTGTGATCTATAACCAGTGTTAATATTTATGTCACATTTGGATTTAGTTTTAGTCATAGTCTTTTGACTAAAATGCCATTTTATTTTTTGTCGTATTTTAGTCATCTGAATTGTTTTAGTCGCATCTTAGTTGACTAAAGTAGTGTTAATTTTATCAACTAAAATATTTTTTTAACAGAGAACCTGGCCTGTGGGTTCACAGTACAGAATCTGGCTGGCACTGGAGGAAGGCATCCAAGTACATGGGGCACAATGAGTAAAGGCCTAAGAGAGATCCTAGTGACTGTGCTTGTTAAACTTTGGAGAGACTGTTCCAGAGTTGCTGGCTTTGGTTGCTCATGCATTGGAGCTTCCTGTTCACTTACCACTAACCACAAAGGAGAATGAAGAGTTCATTAAAACCCAGAGAGTGTCCTCAGATGTACTTTGGCCTAAATTTGGAGTATCCCAAGGCCCACCCTGTACCCTATCCAAATTTAACCAGCATTAAACTACAAAAAGACACGCACTGCCGGTTTGAGTTGTGAGACTGTGGAGCTGCTCTGTGCCTCATAGGGAATAGAACCTGGGACAAAATTGCCAGACCAGGCTTGGGTTTGTGCTACACCAGCGTAGAGCTGCAAAATTAATCGTTTAAAAAAAAAAAAAAAAAAAAAAATATTGCGATCTCGATTAAAAAACTCCTCTGACGATCTCTATTGCAGAGTTTCCTAATTCTTTCATATAACAAGTGGAGAGACTTATCTGCTTTCTCAGCTGCCAAAAGAAAAAAATTGGGCAGTCTGCCAAGTTTTTAATATGAAACATTGGGGGTTATTTACGAAAGTGCACTTGGAAGTGCAGTCGCTCTAAATCTAAGGGGTAGATCTGAAATGAGGGGAAGCTCTGCTGGATTTTATCATCCAATCATGTACAAGCTAAAATGCTATTTTTTTTATTTTCCTTGCATGTCCCTAGCGACTTTACTTCCAAGTGCACTTGCACTGCAAAGTGGATTTTCCTTTAGTAAATAAACCCCCCCCCCCCCCCCCCCATTGTAACAAAGCTTCCTTCTTAGAACAAAAAGGGATACACTTCTGTTTGTAAAGAAAAAATCCGGGCAGTCTGCCAAGTTTTCAACAATGTGTAAATGCAGGAAGTTTAACCACTTAAAGTCTAAATCTTTTTCTGACACTTCTTTAAGTAAGGCCCCTTTCACACTGGGGCGGTGCGGGCGTCGGCGGTAAAGCGCCGCTATTTTTAGCGGCGCTTTACCGTCGTTTTAGCGGTGGTCTGCGGGCACTAGCAGGGTGGTTTTAACCCCCAATAGCGGCCGAAAAAGGGTTAAAACCACCTGCAAAGCGCCGCTGCAGCGGCACTTTGCCGGCGGTATTGCCGCGCTGTCCCATTGATTTCAATGGGTAGGAGCGGTTTAGGAGCGGTGAATACACCGCTCCAAAGATGCGGCTAGCAGGACTTTTTTCACTGTCCTGCCAGCGCACCGCTCCAGTGTTTTTCAGGCGCTACACAGGCGCTATTTTTAGCGCTGTAACGCCTGAATACCGCCCCAGTGTGAAAGCAGCCTTAAAATCAATATTTTTTGCTAGAAAATGACTTGGAACCCCCAAACATATATATATATATATATATATATATATATATATATATATATATATATATATTTTAGCAGAGACCCTAGGGAAAAAAATGGCAATTGCTGCAATATTTTATGTCACACTGTAGTATTTACCCAGTGGTCTTTCAAACGCAATTTTTTTGGAAAAAAATACACTTCAATGAATAAAAAAAAAAAAAAAACGCAGCGAGAATCGTGATCTATCTTCTAAGCAACAAAATCGTGATTCTCATTTTAGCCAGAATCGTGCAGCTCTACACCAGCGTCATTCCGGTCTACCATGGAGTCTCACTTCTCTTGTTATGATTAAGGATGGTCTTATACTTCCTGTTGCTTTCTGAACGATATAAAATAAAAACAACAGAGGATTGAGTATTCAAGCAGCCACAAACACTATCCAACCGTTATCACCAATTGTCACTGACTGTTCTAAACTGAAGCTAAATTCCACTAGGCATTGGTTAGTGTCCATCAGCAACTAAAAACTATTCCTTATTTGTAGGAACAGTTCCAGATTTGAGATAATGACTGCCAAAAATGCATGCAATTTTACTGTGTTTATGGTGCGTTTTTTAATAGGTCGTGCAACTCAAAAAAATGCATCAAATTCCGCAACAATGACCAAATATGCACCAAAAATGCAGCAAACATGATTTTTAACACCGCGTCAAAAGGTGCAGATAATAATTTCAAATTCATTTGATACCGGTATTTGTACAAGTATCAGTAGTCGTGCAAAGGCACCAATACCTGAAACTGATACTTTCAGGCTTGGTTCTTTGAGCTGTCATTGGGGATGAACAAATGTTCCTCTGTTTAACCAATTATTAACCATTAATTTATTCAAATTAGCCTTAATTAACGCCCTATTCTCCTCCATTGAATTATTTTCCTGCAAAATTAAAAAACAAAATCAATTTACTTCATTTGTAAATTACTTTTCAATGCTTTGTACCACTGCTGACAGCTGAAGTGTAAACAAAACAGTTGCGGTAGGTATCGGTGAGTACTAAAAAAAAATTTAAAAAATCTGTACTCGTAAAAAAAAAAATGGTATCGGTGCATCCCTAAATTAAAAAGTCTAATATAATGCAATTATTTATAATAAAAACTAATATATATATTAGTTTTTTTTTTTTTTATAAATAACTCCATTATATTCTTAGATTTGACTTTATAATTAAAATCATGTATATTTATTAAAAACCATCAATTTCGTTTTCAGCCAAGGGCATTCTGAATTTTCATTCTGGTGCACCACTATAAGTAGTTCACAACTACAGTAAGCAATTTCTAATGCTGTGCTTGGAAGGCTAAACTACTATTGCCAACATCCCTATACATTATTTTAAAGAGACCCTGTCATGACGGAACAGGATCCTGAAAAATAATTCTTTAATTATTATAACTGTGCAGTAGAGCTGCACGATTCTGGCGAAAATGAGAAACACAATTTTTTTTGCTTAGAATAAAAAGATTATGATTCTCGCGAAGTAAAATCTTTCACATTATACAAAAAAAAAAAAAAGGGCTAATTTTACTGGTTCTTTTTTTTTTTTTTTATTCATTAAAGTAATTTTTTCCAAAAAAAATTCATTTGAAAGACCACTGCGCAAATACATTGTGACATAAAATAATGCAACAACCACCATTTTATTCTCTAGGGTCTCTACTAAAAATATATATATATATAATGTTTGGGGGTTCTAAGCAATTTTCTAGGAAAAAAAAAGAAGATTTTTAACTTGAAACCAACAAATGTCAGAAAAAGGTTTAGTGTTTAGGTGGTTAAACTTTCCTCACACAGAAGTCCATTCCATTGACAAATTGTTACAATGTTGAGGCTGGGTTCACACTGCTGCGGCAGCGAGAACCGGATGTGATTCGCACCGCACTGCAGTGCAAATCACATCCGATCTCTGTGCGATGCGAGTTCAGCCATACAGATAGTATGGCTGAATTCACATCGCACCCGCCGCAAACTCGCACGGGACCCTTTTTTTGGACTGGTCTGGGGGTGTCATTAAGGTTTCACTGACACTCCCAGCAGTCCGCATAGGGCAGTGTGAACTGCCGGCGGGAGGCATGCGATGCGGGAAAACGCCGCGGATTTGTGGCGTTCCCGCATCGCTCCGGTGTGAACCCAGCCTTAAACTTAGTTCCACTGCTAAAGAATGTTGTTATTCTTGGCAGGCTGCCCGTTTTTTTCCTTCCTTTCTTTTGACTTGTTTTTTTTGTTTTGTTTTTTATTCATCAAAGTGTATTTTTTCCCAAAAAATTGCATTTGAAAGACCACTGGGAAAGTACAGTGCGACAAAATATTGCAGCAACTGACATTTTATTCCCTAGGGTCTCTATTTTCTAGCAAAAAACATTGATTTTAACTTAAGAAACAAGTATCAAAAAAAGATTTAGACTTTAAGTGGTTAAAGGGTAAAGCCTCTGAAAAAAAAAAAAAATACACCCTGCAAGACAAAGGCATAATGAGCTAGTATGCATACTAGCTCATTATGAATTACTTACCTGAGATTGAAGCCCCCCGCATCGGCCCTCGTTCGCCACCTCCGACGCTAATCATCTATCCCGGAGTGACTTCCGGGTATCGCTGCTCCGGCGCTGTGACTGGCCGGAGCCACGATGACGTCACTCCCGCACATGCGCGCTAGCGCCGACACTAACAGCATGATTGCCATTAGAAATGGCACGCTCAGTGAGCCTAATGTCTACAGCGCATACGCTGTAGACATCGGTGCCGCTATTCCTGCAAATATCTCCTAAACCTTTTAGGTTTGGGAGATATTTCTTGCACCTACAGGTAAGCCTTAATCTAGGCTTACCTGTAGGTTAAAGTGGTTGTAATGGGTTTTTTTTTTTCACACAGAAGTTTATTCCTTTGATCTAAGAAGGAAGAGTTAGTTACAATGTTTAATTTTAAAAACTTGGCAGAGGGCCCAGATCTTTTCTTTTGACAGCTGAGTGAGCTGATAAGTCTCTCCACTGGTTATATGAAAGAATTGCAAACTCTGCAATAGTGATCATCAGGGGTGTTGAATCGAGATCACGATTTTTTAACAATTAATTGTGCAGCTCTAATCAGAAGTCTCATTTTACATCAGAAGCCCCTTCATTACATCAGAGTCCCTCTTTCACAGCAGACTCTTTATATCAGAAGCCCCCCCCCACATTAGGCTGGCCATACATGGGTCGAATTTCAAAAGAGTTTTGTGATCCAATGGTGCTACCTTTGATTTCAAAATTCGATCAACCAAGCCTTCAATGTCACTTCATGTTAATCATCAAATAATTTTTCATGGCTGGGAATCTTTTCTTTCCAGGAATTTTCAATTCTTGCACATGCGCATTTGTTTTTCGATTACATTTCTCGCACGATTTTCCCATCATTGATTAGAAAATCAAAAAATTTCCAACATGTCCGATTACTCAAATTCCATGGCCGCACGAAAATCGGATTTTGCTGCAGCCCACTAATGGTGCGAAATACGAACGAAAACTCTTAGATAAGACTTTTGAAAGAAAATTCTTTTGAAATTCGAACCATGTATGGCCTGCCTTAGAGACCTCCCTTTTACATCAGAAGCCCTCCCCTCCACATCAATCCCCCCTTTATATCAGAGTCCTCCCTTTCACATTAGAAGCCTCCCCTTCTCATCCGAAGCTCCCCTCCACATCAGAGCCCTCCTCGTTAAATCAGAAGCCCCACACACATTAGAGTCCCCCCTTCCACAGCAGAGTCTTCTCTTTCGACAGAAGCCCCCCCCCCCCCCCACACATTAGAGTCCTCCCTTTCACAACAAAAGCCCTCCCTTTCACATAAGAAGCCCTCACATCAGAGTCTTCTCTTTCATATTAAAAGCCCCCTCCACATCAGATTTCCCCTCTATAAATAAGAAGCCCCCCTTCGCATCAAACCCCCCCTCTTTACATAAAGAAGATTAGAGTCCCTAAGAAGCCCCCCCTTCACAGAGTCCCCCTCTTTACATAAAAATCCCCCCTTCACATTAGAGTCCCCCTCTTTACATAAAAAGCCCCAGTCACATCAGATTCCCCCTCTTTACATAAGAAGCCCCCCTTCACATCAGAGAGTCCCCCCTCTTTATACAAGAAACCCCCCTTCACATTAGGGTCCCTGTCTTTACATCAGAGTCCTCGTCTTTACAAAAGAAGCCCCCCTTCACAACAGAGTCCCTGTCTTTATTATTATTATTATTATTAAGGATTTATAAAAGCGCCAGCAATTTGCGCAGCGCTTTACAATATAAATGTACATAAGAAGCCCCCCTTCACATCAGAATCAGAGCACCCGTCTTTACATAAGAAGCCCCCCTTTTCGAACCAGAAGTCTCTCTTTTTACATCAGAAGCCCCCTATCACATCAGAGTTGCTGCGGCCCAGGTCAAATCCTGTAGCTGCTTTACGTGGCCCCCAGGCCGTAGTTTGGAGACCCTTGGTGTAAATATGGCCAACTATACACTGTCGCTACTTTTTTCTGCACCTCATGGGAGACATTTTTTAACTGATCAATATGTGATTCAATCAAAACCATCGAACCTGCAAACAATCATATAACCAGAGCTGCCCTTCTGATCGATTCAGACTGCATTACAATCAGATTTGATCAAACCGAGTAGAGGGAGGGATTATCGATCATTTTGCATCGTTCGGAAGCACTGAGATACTTTGTTCATGAACACAATTGAATTTTGATCGACCAAGATTATAAGATGACATGGTGGAAACAGAGATTTGATCAATAAATCCACGTTCTCACATGTGACATATTGATCAAATTGGTTGTCAACCAGTCCTATTGGGGGCAATGGATTGGAAAATAAACAAATTATTTATCAAAGTGTGTATGGCCACCATTACGGATATTTTGAGTCCAGAGACTGATGTACATTATGTACAGGGTTGGCCATGTTGTTGATGCTATATACTATCCTGTAATAAATAAATTAACCCCATATATCTCATTTATATTGAGGAAAAAGCTTCCAATAAGAAGTATTAGCTCATCGATGCATACAAAACCAAATCAGCATGACTTTATAACAGGAATGGGTTTACTGGCCTGTATCTACAAATGGAGAACTACAAGTTCCAGCAAGCCCTAGCTTGCAGGCTGCCTACCCAGAGCCCAGGACACCCAGTAATGACAGCTCCATGCACCCAGCGCTAAGTAAGGACCCCTCTGCATGGCCAGTACCTGACAGGTAATTGGTCCATTTCATCAGAGATCCTTCCATGTCCCGCAGTGTGATCAGACTGCTACTGCTGGCGAATTATCCAGCATTAGCCAGTGTGCCGCCTCACCCAATAGGAAAGGAGGGGGCGTAGTGGATATGGCCAGAACCCAGTAGAGATGCTGGAAACCTACAGGGTGGAGTTTATAACTTAGGTTTAAGCCTATCAGTAAACGAAATGAGCGCCGCGTGGATTAAAAGGCGTGATCTGCCTGCTTGTTTCTACCACTTTGTGCCTTTGATGTGAAAGAGTGACCGTGTCGTCAGCGCGTCTCCGTCTGACAGGCCAATCCCTGTATACCGGAGCCCCGCTGTGATTGGAGGATGGAGAAAAGGTGCATGCTGGGAAATGTAGTCTGGTGAGCCGCAAGCAGGCAGGGCAGTGCACGGGCGAGCTCACTACAATTCCCGTCGAGCCATGGGGTCTGACGGTATGACCTCTCTGAGCCCGGCTTCCCGCCCCGGCCATTGTAGCTGGAGAGCGGAGAGCAGGAGGGAATGAGTGAGCCGGAGGACTGTGACAGCCAGACGTACTCCGGGTGTCCCAGGTAGGCGGTGCAGTCCTCCCCTGGAGTGGCCCTGACAGGAGAGCGGAGTACACTCTATACGGCACCGGAAGAGTGCTCATGGCACATCCATACCGCACCTTATCATGGCACCTATAAGTGTGTGCAAACCCACTATGAACACCCACCTACAATTTTGGCATGGGTGCCCCCATCCCTGTGCGCCCGGTCGCCGGCGTCCCCATCCCTGTGCGCCCGGTCGCCGGCGTCCCCATCCCTGTGCGCCCGGTCGCCGGCGTCCCCATCCCTGTGCGCCCGGTCGCCGGCGTCCCCATCCCTGTGCGCCCGGTCGCCGGCGTCCCCATCCCTGTGCGCCCGGTCGCCGGCGTCCCCATCCCTGTGCGCCCGGTCGCCGGCGCCCCCATCCCTGTGCGCCCGGTCGCCGGCGCCCCCATCCCTGTGCGCCCGGTCGCCGGCGCCCCCATCCCTGTGCGCCCGGTCGCCGGCGCCCCCATCCCTGTGCGCCCGGTCGCCGGCGCCCCCATCCCTGTGCGCCCGGTCGCCGGCGCCCCCATCCCTGTGCGCCCGGTCGCCGGCGTCCCCATCCCTGTGCGCCCGGTCGCCGGCGCCCCCATCCCTGTGCGCCCGGTCGCCGGCGTCCCCATCCCTGTGCGCCCGGTCGCCGGCGCCCCCATCCCTCTGCCCATCATCAACATGCCTCCATCCCTCTGTGCCCTGTCATCTGCGCCCCAATTACTCTGCGCATTATTGGCACCCCATCCCTCTGTGCCTGTCATTGGCGCCCTGTCCCTCTGTGTTCTTGCAGTCTTTGTGATGTAGGCGTGCTGAACCTTGTGTTATAACATGATGGGTGGTTTGTGGTCTTAGAAATTGCTCACCATCAACTGGGTTCATACTCGACCCCTGAAGGAGTATAGTCCTTTCAAAGATTGAATTTTGTTGCAGGCAATGTGTTTAGGGGCTCCTATCTTCCCTGCTTTAGGGCTAAAAAGCAGATCATATAAGCCCCTGGGTTGGAAAAGTTTTTTAGCCCTGAAGAAGTGGGGGGCTGCTGAGCCCCTAAAATGTGTTGGCTGCAAAATAAAACCTTTCAGAGGACTGTACAAGCTGGTGGGGTGCTCCCAGGGGCTTGCTGTACTGGCTGTAGAGAAATAACTAGTTCAGGCTTTGGTCCAGAGTGAATAATTCTACAGACATCAGTCTGCATCTTGTACAACAGAGTCGTTTTTATATGGTTTTGCCATCATGTAAATACTGGAGATAATTTTTTTTCTTTTTTTTTTTTTTTTTCTACAGTGTAGAACAGATGCTGGCGTCGAGTCCCGGGAAGACCCCTATCAGCCTACTTCAAGAGTATGGGACTCGGGTAGGGAAGACCCCCGTGTATGATCTGCTCAAAGCTGAGGGACAAGCACATCAACCCAACTTTACCTTCCGTGTATCTGTTGGAGACATCAACTGCACTGGTCAGTTCTACTCATCATTTAGTGTTAGAGGTGCAATGCGTTGAATCACTTGTCTTACTTTGAATTAAAACTGGTCTACCATAAAACAAACAGACCAGTGTTGACGTACCTATGTTCTAATCCCTATGTCTTTGTAGAGACACTGGAACACTGGGCACCAGCTGTACATGGGGCTCTGACTTCTCAAGGTTATACACTTGGTGTATTAATTTCTTTGTCGTATATCATGGGACAAAGAGCTTAAGCAATAACTTAATAGGTATATAGGCACCTACAGGTGATGGAAACTGGTATACCCAATACAGGAAGTTCATTCCCTATATAACCTCTCCTCCTACCTGGAGTACCTCAGTTTTTTTTGGGGGGGAGGGGGTTCGCCAGTGCTTAAGGATCCAACAGATAAAAGGTTGTAATTCCTGTTAAAATCTGCCTTTTCATCGGCAGTCACTGCAATAGGCGTCTGTCAATCCCTAAAGGACCATTTTATACAGGCCTTTAAAGAGGTTCCTGCAGAACAAGCCCGGGATTTGTAGCCGAACTACTAAAAGCATTATGCTTTACCATAAATGCCATTAAAGATTCTACTCACCAGGCGTCCCGTCTTAAGCTTGTGCTAGTATACATGCATTAATGGCTCAGGAGGTGTTCATACAAATCCCCACAGAAGAGCAAGAATTGGGTTTTTATTCAAACCTCTTCACAGTACCAAAACCGAATGGAGATGTCAGACCCATTCTAGATTTAAAGAATTGAAATCGATTCCTGAAGATCTGCTCCTTTCACGTGGAGTTGATAAGGTCAATGGTTTCTATCCTACAAGGAGAACTTCTGTCATCTATTAACATCAGGGATGCATATCTACATGTACCTATATTTCCCACTCACCAAAGATTTCTGCAGTTCGAGGTAGAACAGCAGCATTTCCAGTTTGTAGCCTTGCCCTTTGGGCTTGCTACAGCACCCGGGTGTTTACAAAAGTCCTGGCCCCACCAGGTTAAGGGCACAGGGAATAAGTCTTTGCACACTTAAATTATCTATTGCTAATAGACCTGTCGGTGGCTCGTTTGGAGCAAAGCGTACGCGTTACAACCAGTTAACCTGGAAAGTTTGGGTTGGATTCTCAACCTAGAGAAATCTTCCTTAAAACTGATAAAAAGGCTGGAATACTTGGGTCTGATCATAGACATAGCCAAGAAAAAGGTGTTTTTGCCTCAGGCAAAGATGAACTCCATAAGAGAACTGGTGCGGTCAGGTCAAAAGGCAATCCCTCCATTTGCCTTTCAAGAGGTTGCTAGGAAAGATGGTGACTTTGAAGCGGTTCCCTATGCCCAGTTCAATTCAAGACTGCATAACAGTACCCTATCTATTTGTAAAAAAACAATTCAAGCTTTAGACTTGCCAATGTGGCCGTCCCCAAGGGTGTCCCAACGCCTCAGTTGGTGGTTACTAACCCAGAATCTACTGAAAGGAAAATACTTCAGACCTGTTATCTGGAAAGTGGTAATGACAGATGCAGGACTAGAAAAGACAGCTGTCCAGGGACAGTGGTCAAGAACCAAAAGAACCTTGCCCATCAATATCCTAGAGATTCGGGCAGTGCATCTGGCTCTGAAGGCCTGGACTTCCAAGTTGGAGGATTGTCCTGTGAGACTCAAATCCGACAATGCCACAACTGTGGCCTATATCAAGGAGGCACCAAGAGTCTGAGCACAGAGGTGAACCATATTCTAACTTGGGCAGAAAAGAATGTTCCATGCCTATCCGCAGTCTTCATTCCAGGAGTAGAGAATTGGCAGGCAGCAGTTATTCCCAGGGGAATGGTCTCTTCACCTGACATTTTTTGGGCTGTTTGCCAAAGATGGGGCACTCCGGATGTAGATCTTCTAGCTTCCAGATTCAACATTTAGTTAGTCTACTTTGTGTCCAGGACAAGGGATCCACTTGCATGCAGAACAGATGTGATGGTGATCTCCCGTGGGATCAGTTCTTACTGATCTATGCATTTCCCCCTATTCAGTTGCTGCCTCAACTTCTTTGCAGGATCAAGCTGGGAAGAAATCCAGTAATTCTGGTAGCACCAGCATGGCCCTGAAGGTCATGGTATGCAGAAATCTTAAAGATGGCAGTGGAGGGTCCATGGTCCCTTCCACTAAGGCCAGACCTACTCTCACAGGGGCCGATATTCCATCCTAACTTACGAACACTTAATTTAATGGCTTGGCTATTGAAACCCCCATTCTGAAGAAACGTGGGCTTTCTGGGTCAGTTATCTCTACCTTGATTAATGCAAGGAAGCCAGCTCTGGAGAACTCTATATTAAAGTCTGGAGGGCTTACGTTTCTTGGTATGAATCCCAAGGGTTGGCACCCTCGGAGGTATATCATAGGCAGAATTCTTAACTTTCTACAATTGGGAGTAGAGATGAAGTTGGCCTTGAGTACTATTAAGGGCCAAGTCTCAGCTTTGTCAGTCTTATTTCAAAGACCGCTTGCTACACATTCTTTAGTCTGGGTTTTTTTTTTTTTTTTTTGGTTTTAATAAGTGTTTGAGACAAACAACTGACAATAAACAGAAAATTGGTGGTACATATAGAATGGTGCTGGTTACCTGACCATTTAATGGTTACCTGAACATTTAATGGCCTCTGAGGGCCAGCTATATGTCCACCTGCATCTTACAGATACTACAGTTTATGCTCCATTATAGCTAACCTTTGGAAAGATAAGATCATACGTCTGTGCATAAAATAAGGGTAGAAAAAGCAAGTGTAGTTTGTCAGAGAGAGAGACTGGGAAATAAATATTTTGGTATTTAAACCCGTACGTCCAAATAAGCTTATAGCTCTTGTACAAAAGATGCTGTTATTTCAAGTTCAGAGGGGTGGTCGCGTCGGGATCTTGTGTTAAGAGTTCTTTGTAATAGGAGGTGGTTTTAAATTCCAGCCACGGGATCCAAGTTCTAGCATGTCTTTGAGCGGTATTCTTGTTGTGGTGGGTAATGTCCTCCCATGAGATGCACTTCTGTTACCTTTTGTAGCCAGCTTTTGATTGTTGGAATCCTAGGTTGTCCCCAAAGAGCGGGTATTAATGCCTTTGCTGTGTTCAACAAGTGAGGAATGATCGACCGTTTTATACGGGCCAACCGATTCCATGGTGGCGTGGAAAAGAATGGTCCAAGGGTTGTTGGGAAGGCTGGTGCCCGTGATCCGGTGTATAAGTTGGGTAATGGTCCAAAACGGTCGGATATTGGTGCTTGTCCTCCAGATATGTGCATGAGTTGCTTTAAAACCACATTCCTCCAACAAAACAGGGAATTGTCAGGGAACATCTGGTGCAACTTCAACGGGGTGTAGTGCTATCTGGTGAGCAGTTTATAGTTCACTTCTGCCATTTTAGAAGCAAGGGATGAGATGTGGGTTAACTGTAGGATTTTATCCTTTCGGTGTTTTGTGATTGGGGAGTTTAGATCCACTTCCCATTTGACTAAGGAAGCCGGTTGTGCGTTGCCGAGGAGTGAAATGAGAGCTTTGTAAAAAATCGAAATGCAGTGTAAGGGTCGATCTTCCGGGTGGAACACCTCCTCGATTAAAATTTAGATCCTCTAGCCCTCTTAACGGCTGGGAGAGGGTTCTAATGAAGCACTGAAGCTGTGTAAACCTCCAATTATCCAGGAATGTAGTTTATCTGGAGCCAATGATCTCAGACGGGCTTAATAGCCTTTGCTCGGAGGACATGGTGTAGCTGTATGGGTCGGTCCGGGGACCATGTCTTAAAGCCTGGGTCTAGTAAGCCAGGTAAAAAATAGTTATGGTTAAGAAGCGGTAATAAAGGAGAATCGTATGACCAAGAGAATTTCCTGTGTAAAGTGTCCCAGGCATCTAAGGTAGAAGTGGTAAGTGAAGAGGTTGTGTGGCCAAGGCAGGCCCCTGTGTGGGCGGGGTATTCAAGGAACCACAGAGAGATCAGTGCTGCTGAGGGAATGTTCCAGGTCAACCCATAATTTTGAGTGGACAGCATATTTCCAATCTGCTATTCTAGACAGTATTACAGCTTGATAATAATGAGCTCTAAAGTTCGGAAAGGGTCAGTCCCCCCTCAGACCTTGGAGTGGTATAAAACGTCCCTAGAGACTCTGGGGTGACTGTTTCTCCAGATATAGCGGGAGATCATGGTCTGCAGTGTAGTAAAGAACCCTATGGGCACACACAGTGGAATCATTTGGAAGAGAAAAAGTACCCGAGGTAATATGTTCATTTTAACATTCACCCTGCCTAGCCAGGAATATGCTAAGCTATTCCAATTCCTTAAGTCCTCACTCACTTTATTCAATAGAGGGATATAGTTGTGCTTAAAAAGTGAATGAACATTAGATGAAGGGTATATACCGAAGTACTTCATGGTACGTTGAACCCATCTAAAAGGGAAGAGGGGGCGTAATAATTCCTCCTCTCGTCTAGGGAGGTTGATGTTTAAAATCTCAGACTTGGCGAGGTTAATTTTGAAGTTGGAGAATGATTGATTGGAAGGTGGAGAAAGCGGACATTAGGTTAGGCAGTGATATACGAGGCTGTTGTATGAAAAACAAGATATCAGCATAAGCCGCATATTTGTGAGTTATAGAGCCCATCTGAATACCGTGTATATCAGAGTTTCGTTTAACCGTGGACAGAAAGGGTTCTAGGGTGAGTGCGAAAAAGGAGAGGGGGCAGCCCTGTCTAGTCCCGTTAAGGAGTGTGCATGAATCATAGTACCATTAATGCGGATTTGTGCTGTGGGATTGGAGTACAGGGAGGAAATGCGATGAAACATTCTTGGGCCCAATCCGAAGTGCCGCAACGTCGCTCTAAGGTATTCCCAGTCCACCATATCAAACGCCTTTTCGGCATCAGTAGAAATAAGTAGGGTGTGCTGGGATCGCCTCCGGACAAGTTGGATCAGGGATATTACTCGGAGGGGATTATCTTTGGCTTCTCTGCTGGGTATGAAACCCGTTTGATCTTTTGAGATCCAGCTGGGTATAAGGGGGAGCGGACGGTTAGCTATTACCTTTTGAAGTATAATTGAACGTCAACATTTAATAGGGATATAGGCCTGCCACATTGGGTGGGATCCTTACCTGGTTTAGGGATAACGTTAATGTGTGCTGTGAGATTCAGGGCGTAAACCTGATGTTTGGGGTATGCCGTGAGATGTGGGAGAAGGATGTCGCTAAACGTCTTGTAGTAAGAAATAGAAAATCAATCGGGGGCCAGGAGCCTTCCCTGTGGGGGAAGACTTCAGGGCTGTCTGGAACTCCTCCACAGAAAATGCCGCTTCCAGGTCTTAAGAGCCGAGGCGGAAAGTTTAGGCAGCTTGGCTTCCCTTAAGTAGGAGAATATGCGCTTACGCCTCTCCTGTGGGGACAGAGAAGATGCCTCGCTTGTCACGTTGTATAAATCGGCATAGTAATCCCTAAACGCCTTTGTGATGTGTGGGGTTGCGTGCACGTTATCGTCATTGGGAAGTTTAATCTTAGGGATAAAGGAGGTAGTTTGTCTTGCTTTAAGGGATCTCGCCAATAGTCTGCCCGGTTCATTCCCCCATTTGGAAATTCCACCACTATGCGCAGAAAATGTACTTTTTAGTGTTTAAGTCAAGGTTTTTCAATTCTTCCTGTTTCAGCGTAAGGGCCTTAAAGTGAGTTTGTGTTGCCTGTCAGTCTGGGGTTTTATGCAAGGGCTTATGCGGCTTAATCTGCCAGTCAAACCTACAGTATTTTGAACCCTTGGAACTTGAACTTAGTTTTGTCAGTGTTACAAAAACAGCATTTGAACCGATGCAGCATATTCCCTTAGTCCTTCTGACAAGGAAGTTGGTATATTTGGTTGCTGTATACTCAGAAAGGAGCTGCTCTTTCTTGTAAAGAGCTAAATTTGATTATTCGTGAGGTCAGAGTGGGGTTGCGCCCTCGTCCCCAGGTTTTTTACCAAAAGCCGTCTCGGGTTTTCACCTGAACCAAGACCGTCTTTCCAGAACCTTGTTTCAGGGAATAAAAGTCACTACATTGTCTTGATTGTGGTGAGAGCGGTCAAAGTCTATTTTAAAGACGACTGCTCAGATTCAGAAGACTGATGTCTTATTTATACTGCCAGAGGGTCCTAAGAAAGGACGTGCAGCGTCGCAATCCTGTCGCTGAGTGAATTCGGCAATTTATAATTCAAACTTGTGATTTTAAGGGTTAAGATTCCCCCTTTTCAAGTGAGAGCGCACTCTACTAGGTCGGTTAGTGCTTCTTGGGCAGTGGGTCACCAGGCCTCCATGGCTCGGATCTGTTAGGCCTCAACTTGGTCTTCAGTACATACATTCAAGTTTTATCAAGTGGCTGTAAGGAGATATGAGGATATCTCCTTTTGGGCTCGGTGTGCTGCAGGCAGCAGCATAGGTCCTCAAGTCTGGGGGTACCCTGTGTGTTGTCTCCCTCCCCTCAAATAGCATTGAGGGGAGGGAAATTCCAGGCACTTAGACACCTTCCTGCCCAAGCTGATTTTCAGGGCTGTCGCATTTTGACAATTGCGCGGTCATACAACACTGCACCCAAACAAGTTTTTGATCATTTTTGTTCCCACAAATAGAGCTTTCTTTTGGTGGTATTTAAATTACCTCTGCAATTTGTATTTTTTTTTTTTTTTTGTGCAACAAATAAAAGACCGAAAATTTTGAAAAACACGTTTTTCTTTCTGTTAATGTTTGTAAATAAGTATGTTTTCGTCTTCAATGATGGGCACTGATATGGCTGCACTGGGCACCAATGAGGTGGCACTTATAGGTGGACACTGGGTGGCATTGCTGGGCATCATCTTATATAATGGTCCCAGTCAGTGACCATTTGTGGGCATTGACTGGTACAAATTGGGCATAATTTGCACACGTGGATGGACATGCAGACCCCCGTTAAGATGCGAGTGAGGAAAAGCCGATCAATGGCTTTTCTTGTTGACATCATGATCAGCTGTGATTGGACACTGTAAATGTCACTGACAGGGAAAGAGGGGCCACTAGGGGGCGGTCAAGGGGGTGCTTGGTGAGAGCCGTAGATGCGGTGGCCTACACAGTTTCGGGAAGCGGCGGTTTTCCTGCAGTTCTCGCGAAAGTGACAGAGCAGATCACCGAAAATGTAGTTTCCGGCGAGGAGGGAGGACAGGAGCTGGCGTCGAATTGCGCTTCCGGTACAGAGGCACTATGTGAGTTCGGAAGCAGGGTGTGAAGCCACAAGTGGAAAGCTGCATACCTGCTATGGAAGAGTCTGCTTCTGCAGCAGTGGGGGCAGGCACCAGCAAGGCTCAGGTAAGCGGCAGCGGTTAAAGTCTGCGTATTTCTCTTACCTGTGGTTTTGGTCTCTCCTCTCCTCCTCCTCCGCCCCCCCCCCCCCCCTTTTATTTTATTTATTTATTTATTTTTGTGACTGTTTTCCGGCTAAAAGCTCTGACCCCCAAAAAATATCTCCTTCTTGCAGGGCCAAAATGGGAGAGAATTGGGGGGGGGGGGAGCCCTGTGCAGTGCTTGCATCACTATGAATATGCCACAATTAAAACTTTTTGTGATTCTTTAGTTAACCCAGCTGCTAGTCAGCTACCCACTTCAGAGTCTTCCCAGGGTTCCCTTTCCACCACCGGGATAGAAGCTCTACCTGAAGAGCTGTCCCCTGTGCCTTCCGTTAAAGACTCGGAAGAGGAGGCTGAGGTGGCCCCCTCCAAATTTAAGCTATCCCTAGAAGAGGTAGATGGGCTCCTCAAAGCTATTCGTGTTATGCTTGGCTTAAGTGAAGAAAGGAGAGAATTATTTCTTCATGACCACATGCATGCAGGGTTAAACGAGCCTAAGGGGTGGACATTCCTGGTCCATTCGGTCATTTCTGACTCCGTTTTAAAAAAATGTCAGGATCCAGAGAGAACTTTTTCCAAAGCCCCCTAAAGGCGCTTTCCTTTTGAGGAGGACCCTTCTGCGGTGTGTAACAAGTTGCCCAGGTTGGATGCTGCATTCTCCCAGGTCTCAAGATCCACAGACCTGTCTTTTGAAGACATGTAATGGACAAACGCATGGATCTTTTGCTCAAGAAATCATGGTAATCGGTCATGAGCAATTTAAAGCCAGCAATGGCCACAACATGTGTAGACGGGAATCTGGAATACTGGGTGAACCAACTAAGTTTGCTTCTAGTGGCAGATTCCCCCCTAAGCAAGAGATTTTGGATTCTTTTCCTACCCTGATCTCTGCAATTGCTTATATTGCAGATGCCTCAGCTGAAGAAATTTAAAATGTGAGCTAGATCAGGTCTGACAAATGCTGCAAGACTAGCTTCATGGATAAAGACCTGGCCAGGTGATACAGCATCCAAAAAGCAAGCTTTGTGGAATTCCCTTTTTCAGGTGACCACCTTTTTGGCCCTGATCTAGATGGTATCCT
The DNA here is from genome assembly GCF_037356315.1 of Lithobates pipiens. Classification (NCBI taxonomy): domain Eukaryota; kingdom Metazoa; phylum Chordata; class Amphibia; order Anura; family Ranidae; genus Lithobates; species Lithobates pipiens. Next base: position 584,657,885 of record NW_027507748.1, on the reverse strand, counting down.
AGACAGAACTGCCAATAAGTCCTTCCCGGTCAAAAAGAAAAAGCGGGTCCCAAAACACTTTTCGACCTCCAAAAAGCTCAGGAGCAAGACAGCAAGTTTCAGGAGAGAAGGAAAAATTGGTCCACACAAAAAGCGAAAGGTAAAGGCGGAATTATCTTTTTACCAAGGTGATGGCAGAAGCCTTAGCTCCGCTTTGTGGAAATCGCAGTAATTTCTTATTTAGACAATCTATTTTTCGCCCCTCGAGAGGAATTGCAGAGAAATTTAGGCAGAGCACACAGCCATTTGGAGTCTCTGGGGTGGATTTTAAACTTCCAAAAATCTTTCCTAGACCCATTTCAGGAGACTTGGTTTCTAGGTTATCTAATCAATTCTGTGTATCAAAAGATTTTTCTTCCCTTATAGAAGGACAAGACTCGTAATCTGGTGTCGTTACTACAGACCAACCAGAAGCTGACTTTAACAGGGATTATGTCAGCTTTGGGTGTTCTGACTTCATCAATGCGGGCCGTTTAGTGGGCAAGACTACACTTCAGGTGCCTGCAGGCCTTTCTCCTTAGATCATGGGCTCACAAATTGGAATCCCTGGAAACAGAGGTAAAAATTCCACCTCGGGTGAAGAGATCACTACGGTGGTGAAAGAGGCAGGCAGAATACCCTATCAGAGGGTTTAGTCGTCTGGGCTTTTCCAGTCGAGAAAAGACTGACAACCGATGCCAGTTTCTGGGGTGGGGGAGAGGGGCCCACCTAGGAAAGAGTTTCATTCAGGGAAGCTGGTCCAAGAAGGAGCCAACAAGGTCCTCAAACTGGAGAGCGCTTAAGGCAATTGCCTTATCTCTAAAGGCATTTGCTCACGATCTTCACTGCCAGCATGTTCAGATATTAACGGACAATGCCACGGCTGAGAATGATAATCCAGTGATAGTTGGAACAATCATTAATTCATGACTGGACTACGCAAACTCGCTTTACATAGGATTACCACAATATCAACTTGCGCGATTACAACTGATCCAAAACACGGCGGCAAGGCTGATAACAGGAAAAAAAACCCTGGGAACCAATCTCTCCTTCCCTGAGGAGCCTACATTGGCTAACCGTAAAAAATCGGATCACATTCAAGACCCTCTGCCTCACCCACAAATGCGTGCATAGAGCAGCTCCGCAATACGTAGCTGAGAAAATCATTACACACCAAACCGCAGTCTTCGATCGGCCAACAAAAACCTCCTCCTCATGCCAAAAGCCCGGTACAAATCTAAGGGGGAATGGAGATTCGCTGTCCAAGTACCTCGGCTATGGAATGCTCTACCAATCAACATCCACCTGGAAGAAAACCACCTGGCTTTTAGGAAAAAACGCCAAGACCTTCCTCTTCTAGCTGATGATGATCAAAGCTCGTCACAGCGTCTTGAGGCGATTTTTAGTTCGCTATACAAATCATTCATTTCATTCATTCAATTTTTTTTAATTTTTTTTTATTCACAGGTGAATGGGTAAGAGTACATTGTACCCATACTCATTCACATAGGGTGGAGGGCCGGTATCTGGGGGTCCCCTTATTACAGGGGGCTCCCGGATTCCGATAAGCCCCCGCCCACAGACCCTGACAACCAACGGCCAGGGTTGTCGGGAAGAGGCCCTTGTCCTCATCAACATGGGGACAAAGTGCTTTGGGGTGGGGGCCCCCCTTCTGCAAAGCCCCCATTTGGAGGGCACGTGGCCTGGTACGGCTCGGCGGAGCGCTCGCTCGTCCCCACCCCCTTTCCTGCCCGGCCAGGTTGCGTGCTCGGATAAGGGTCTGAAATGGACCTGGGGGGGGCGCCCACGCTCTTTTGTGCGTAGGGCTTCCCCTTAAGTCCATACCAGGTGACGGGGCCAGCGACGCTTCATTCGCTGGTCCCGGCTACCTGGAGCCGCGCTCAATATGAACGGACTTTCCTCTGTGTGTGGGCAAGTCCGTTCATTTCAAAAGTACGGCGGATAATCCGGCAGACTACATCCACCGGAAAAGTCACGTGTGAGCAGGTACGCTCGTTCGGACATTCTGGCGGACTTTACGGCAGACTAAGTCTGCCAGATAGTCTGATCGTGTGTACGCGGCATTCGAAGCAAGGAGTTTTCCAAACGATTGATTACAACACTAATGTCAAGTAGGAAAAAAGTGACAAGGGACGTTTATTCGAAGGTCTGGAAGGTTTACAATACATGGTGTAATCTGTCTGCCTAGGACCCAGGGAGTCTTGTTTCCATTGTAGAATTTTTTACAAAATGGAGCTGTAAAGTGGCTAGTACCCTGAAGGTGCAGGTTACTGCGCTAGCAGTGTTCTTAGAAAAATCTGTTGCCTCAAATCTGCTGGTAATCCTTCTTTTTTTTTTTTTTTTTTTTTTTTTTTTTATGCTCTAGAAATTTAGACCATCGCCACTTGGGGCTTTCACTAAATGGGATCTGTCGGTAGTCCTGCAGTCTCTAACAAAGAGTCCCTTTGAGCCTTTGGAAGAAGCGCCTCTTGGCTATCTCACTTATAAAACCGTGTTTCTGATTGCAATGGTTTTTGCACATGGGATCAGTGAGCTAAACGCTCTATCAATTAAGGGACCTTTTATTTGTCTATTTTTTCCAGATGACTTGGGACAGACCCACAATTCTTAAAGGTAGTTTCAGTGCAGAATTGTGCCCAAGACCTTGTACTTCCAACCTTCAGCCCTAACCCAGCAGGGGAGAAGGAGACTTTATTTATTTCCCCCCCCCCCCCCCCCACATGTTGGATGTCAAGAGGACTTTGTTGTGTTACTTGGATAGGACAAAGCTCTTTAGACGTTCAGATTCACTATTTGTGCTATTTTCGGGCAACAGTATAGCTTGCCAGGTTTCTAAAGTTTCTATGGCTGAAATGATCAATTTCAGAGGCTTATTTGCATGCAGGTCTGTCTCCACCAGCAGGAATTTGTGCACACTCAACCAGAGCACTGGCAGCTACACTTGGGCAGAGCGCTGGTGCCACCCCTGAACAAATTTGCAAGGCGGCAACATGGTCAAGTTTTCACACGTTTGTAAAACATTACAGGCTGTATCTCTCATCTGCCAGTGATCAGGTGTTTGGCAGAAAGGTCCTGCAAGCTGTTGTCCTGCCCTAAGGTGGTAAGTGTCTGTTATCCTCTCAGGTGCTGTCCTGAAAGACACGTTAGGAAAAACCAAGTTAGGCTTACCGGTAACTTGTTTTCCAGGAGTCTTTCAGGACAGCAACATCCCACCGTTTTGTGTTTAATATACTATACTGTGACTTGTGCATGTTTGTGTTCTAGCTGGGGCCGGAGGTTCTCTTCTACAACTGAGTTATAGTAGGGAGGTGCCTCCCTTTTAAAGTTCGGGGGAAGAGTCCCTATCTCTCAGGTGCTGTCCTGAAAGACTAGCAAACAAGTTACCGGTAAGTCAAACTTTAGGTTTTTTTTTTTGTTGTTTTTTGAACGGTTCATATTATTTTATTCCAGAAGTTTTTAAATGTGGGGGAAAAAAAATGTAAACCCTTATTAAAGAAGGGGTTTGATAGGACTGGGCCTGGATTCTTTGATTTCGGTGTATAATTTCAGTACTGGTACTGGGCTCCTCTTCTTGGGGTCTGATGCTGCTGGTGGTAGGCAGGTCTTCTGAACTTGGTCCTGATCTCCTTATTCTTTTAGGAGGAACGGTTTCCTCCGCTGACTGACTCTGCTCTACTGTTCTCTATTGGCATGTTTTACAAACCAGAATTGGATGACTGGAGCTCCCCATTGCTCTCATCTTCCGACATGGTAAGCATGGCATATGCTGCCTCAGGTGTGTAAACTCTGAGACATGATGTTGGGCCTGTGTGGCCGTACAGCTGGTGGTACTGATGGGCCTGTGTGATGGTACTGGTGACAAGTTCTCTTTATTGGGGGAGCGTGGCCCCATGTTGTGCACAGTAAGGTGTACAATGTAGAGACACTGATCACACACTGATCCCTGCTCTCTTCTCACACTATCGGTGTAAGTGGTAGCCGGGATCTCATAGTGACGGCTGTGATTGGATGTGGTAAACAGCCAATGAAATGCCCTGATCGGGGATGGGCCATGTCCGAGAGACACGCACCATCCCTGATCACCCTGATGCATGTGCCTCTTCTGTTTACAAATATAACCGGTGATTGGACACAGCTTCATGTGGTAAACGGCCAACTGGCGACAGACAGGGTGTATGTATTTCGCAGTGCTTTGTCATGTAGAAAAATCCATTCCTCCTCTCATGATCGGCAGGCAGTACCACCCTCCCAAATGCCCACTCGTTCAACTGAATGGGACCTTGCTGCAACCACATGCGGTGCACATAGTCTAGATGCGGTGTGTTTTTAGAGGTTGAAACAGATGTCCTAACACCTCTCCCCTACCTGTCATAACACCTCTCCTGCTCTTCAGGAGGCAATACAAGTAGCAAACTCTAAGGTCCTCAGGAAGTTGTGAATGCCTATGAGTCTGGTAAGGGATTTAAACATTTCCAAATTAGTTGAAATCAATAATTGTAAGTGGACAAACTAATCTACAAATGGGTGTAGATTAGACACCTGGACTAGCTGACCCAGCGAAGTCAACTTGTTTTGAAAGGTACCCACTTCCGGTCAGATATGCCACGACTAACTGAGCCAGAAGTATGCCCCCCCCCCCCCCCCTTTCCCCTGCAGTCTTCTGGGACACATCACAGGTCCCAGAAGACTGCAGGACCATTCACAAGGCACAGCACGGCTTGTGCATGTGCAGTAGTAAACTGTCTGAGGCCACAAGGCTTTGCCTCCTGTTTCCTTTACTTGAGATGCTGGCACCTGCAACCAAAGTTGATAATTTGCTCGGGTTAGAACATCGCTGAATTCCTGGACAGATACGTGTCCGTATATTAAGTTAGCAACTACTGTATTAGAAATCTGCGAGGACCTCAAATTTCAATGCAAGGTGTTCTGATGACCCTTCCAACTCTTGCTTGAGGTATCTTTTCAAAGTGCATTAGATCAACATTATAGTTTGTCATCAAGCAGATAGGTAAAGACCAGGCCTTCTGGAACCACGTGCTGAAGACTAATCTATCAAAGAGCCGTTCGGTCACAATAATAGACGTGTTTTCCGAAGAACCTCATAACTGTGATGCATAGTGGTGGAAATGTTATGCTACTTCAAGGCCTTGAAAGCTCAGTCAACAAATTTACTATACCTTCTGCATTATATTAAAGTCTGCTTAGTGAGATTGTGAGGCTATCTGTTCAAATGTTGAACTTGAACCAGAAATTAGTCTGTCAGCATGATGATTGGAAGCAAACTAGCAAATCTATCAATGACCCAAACTGAGGAAACCAAGGGTTAGGAATGTCCTAGATAAACCCTTTATTTGACCTGCATTAAAGTGGTTGTAAACCCTTACAACCAGCTTTGACCTACAGGTAAGCCTAGATTAAGGCTTACTTGTAGGTCCAAGAAATATCTCCTAAACGTACACGGTTTAGGAGATATTTGCCGAAAGACGGGCACCGCTGTCCATGGCACATTGAGTGCGCCGCGGTCAACGGCGATATTCCGTGAGTGGCGGAGGAGCAAGACCCACCGAGAAGATGGATGTGCCGGACTACAGGGGACATCGGTGACTTCGCTGACTCTTGTGTCAGGTAATGCCGCGTACACACTAGCGAATTGTCCGGCGTACTTAGTCCGGCGGACTTTCTACCGAACGGACTTGGACACACAAAGTCCGGCGTTTGCTAGCACGATGACGTACAGCACAAACGACGCAACTAGAAAAAGGAAGTTCAATAGCCAGTAGCCAATAGCTTCCTTTTCATACTTCTGAGCACGCGTCATTCTTAGTCCGTTGGACTAGCATACTGACGAACGTATTGTCCGCTGAAACCCAAGTCCGGTGGAAACATTGGAATGCAAAAAATACTTTCTAAGTCCGCCGGACTTTACACTGGAAAAGTCAGCTGAAGCCCACACACGATCGAATTGTCCGGTGAAATGCGTTTCGGCGGACTAAGTACGCCGGATAATTTGATTGTGTGTACGCGGTATCAGTGACACATAATGGACTACTTTAGAGGTCGACCGATATATTGGCCGGCCGATATTTGCCGTTTTTTAATTAATCGGCATCGCTGATTGTGCTGGTAAAAAGCCGATATAGAACTGCAGCAGGACTTTGAAATGACTTCTGTATAGAAGTCAGTGTAAGTTGCCATAGAAACGTCTTCCTCCTCTCTGGGCAGGCTGCCAAGAAAAGAACAGAAAGATACAATGTTTACACTTGAATGAATGAAGTAATCTCAGTGTGTAGAAGTTCTCAGTTTAACCATTTAAAGACTAAATCTTTTCTGACACTTGTTGCTTACAAGTAAAAATCCTGTATTTTTTGCCAGAAAATCACTTAGACCCCCCAAAAATTATATATATTTTTTTTAGCAGAGATCCTAGGGAATAAAATAGCGGTTGTTGCAATATTTTATGTCACACGGCATTTGCACAGAGGTCTTTCAAATGCATTTTTTGGGGAAAAAATACACTATTTAAAAAATAAAAATAAAATAAAAACAGTAAAGTTAGCCTTTTTTTTTTTTTTTTTTTTTTTTTTATCTAAATCATACATACAAGTAAACTGATTGGAGGTTTGTTTTGTTTAATAAATGTTTAAATGTAAGAAATTTTCTGTATCACTTATGAAGGCTGCTTTCACACTGGAGCGGGCATGCGTTGATGGTAAAACGCAAGTTTTAGCGGCTCTTTACCATCATTTTAGCGGTACTATTTGGCTGCTAGTGGGGCACATATAACCCAGCTAGCGGCCAAGGAAGAGGTTAAATGCGCCCATGAAGCACTGCTGCCAAATCGCATTGCATGCGCTTCGGCAGTGGTGCCCATTCATATCAATGGGCAGGAGTGGTGGAGGAGCGGTATACACCACTCCAAACGTGCTGCTTGCAGGACTTTTTTTAAAGATCCTGCCAGCGCATCTCCTCAGTGTGAAAGCACTCTGTCTTTCACACAGACTGCAGGGGAGCCATTTTGCAGGCACTTTACAGGCGCTATTTTTAGCCCAAAAGCGCCTGAAAAACACCCCAGTGGGAAGGGTGCGTTAGATCAAGGGGGATTAAAAAAAAAAAATAATATATAAAAAAAAAAAGGAAAAAAATAAAGAAATAAAATAAAATAAAATCGACCTAACATATCGGCCCAAAAAAAATCGGCATCATATATCGGCTATCGGCCGCCATGATTTCTAAATATCGGCATCAGCCAGAGAAAAACCCATATCGGTCGACCTCTAGACTACTTTGCTATGCATAGTAGTCCATTATGCTTTACCTTTGCAGGGAATGAAAGGGGAAGTAAACTCGTCGGGGTTTACTTCCTCTTTAAAATTTACAGGGGGATTTTGCACGTAGTTTTGTATAAAGCAATTGAAAATTTCACTGAGTGAGTGGATGTTGGAGAATAATGCCTAGTACACAGTGTCGAGACATCGGCAGATTCAATAAAAACTGACATTCGGCCCGTGTGTATGTCAGCCAGTCCTACTAAAGCCTGATTTGGCTGGCTCCTCTGACATGCAAGCTGGAAAGCCAGCAGCTGATCAGTGCTCTCCGTCAATAGCAGAGAGCGCTGATCTGAGTGTTCTGTCAGTACAGCAACCTCGCCACTTGAGCTGTTGTGTTCTAACATTGGACTGTTAGTACAGCGACTCTGACCGGCACTCTTTTTTTTTTTTTTTTCTCTCCAGGACATTAAATAAGTAGGGCCACGTAAGCATATTAAAAAAAAAAAAAAGCCTTTTGAAGGTCGCTTGACAAAAGAAATCCCCCCTGGGAAGGTCCACCATCCCAACGGGAGTTAAAGAGGGAGATAATATCAACTGCGCTCCTTATTTGATCTGGTCCTTGTCTCCCCGGGATAAAGCCCACCTGGTCCCTGTGTGTGTGTGTGTGTGTGTATATATACAGAGCAATAATTGTGGAGAGCCTATTTTATAATACTTTAGTTAGGATCTTAAGGTCATTATTAATGAGCGAGATCTGGCAATAGTTAGACACCAGCGACCCATCCTTTCCAGGTTTAGGGATGACTGACTTATAGGCTAAGTTCAGGGCTTTATCCAGGAGAGAGCCAGAGCGGATAGTTAAAGAAGTTGACCATGTGTGGGGCAAGGACAGTAGCAAACTTCTTTTAATAACCTATGGAAAAGCCATCAGGGCCTGGGGCAGCGTTAGGTTTAAGCCTTTTGATAACCTCCAGGACCTTTGAAACAGAAATCAGTTCGTCCAGGAGGCTGGCATTATCCTTAGATAATTTCGGAAGTGGAATAGTGTTGAGGAACTCGTCCAAGAGTCTGGAGTCGCCATGTCCTGTTTATAAAGGGAGGTATAGAATTTGTGAAATGTTTTCATAATGCGAAGGGGATTTTTTTTGTCAAGTCACCTGAAGAATCTCTGATTTTGGGGAATGTGAAGGAACGGGGCTTAGGAGAAAGTTTGGCTCCAATTTTGTCCCTCTGATAATAAAAACGAGCACCCGACCATCGTAATTGCTTTTCGGCCTCAGTAGTGAGAGCCATGTTTAGGGCTGTTCTAGCTGAATTAAGGGAGTTCAAAGATGCCCTAGTTGGGTTGCGTTTTGTGTGCCTTGCTTAAACTCTCAAAAGAATTTCAGTTATTATCTATGTCCGCCTTATGTTCCTTCTTGAGCTGAGAGGAAATTTGAATCAGTCTCCCCCTAATAACCGCCTTATGTGCAGCCCATAACACTTCTGGGGAAGTTAAGTCATTTTTATTCAAGGAGAAATAATCTTGAATGTCTGTTGTGAGAATTGAACATTGAATGGGATCACTTAGGAGACTTTAGTTGAGACGCCATGTAAATTGCGTGCAGGGGTTGTGTGTGCGTTGAAAATGAAGGCCCATGGCGTGATCTGATGTTGCTGTATCCCTAATCTCTGACCTTGAGGCCAGGGGAATAGAGTTAGATTGAATGAAGATGTGGTCTATTCTAGAATAAACTTGGTGTGGAACCGGGAAGTGGGTATAATCTCTAGTTTTTGGGTTCATTTCCCTCCAGATGTCCACCAGGCCCAGCGACTAAAGAGTAGAAGCAATTTTAGTACTTTGTCTAGGGGGTTTCCTGTTACGGGGGATACCCTTCCCCGCCTTATCAAGGGATTGATCAAAAGGGAGATTAGTGTCTCCACCCATTATAACCTTGCACTCAAAGGGCCCAGAGTGGACATCATGGAGTGAAAGAATGCCACTTGGCCTTTAAGGGTGTAGTAAGAAACAAATGAATACATTGTTCCCTCTAAAGAGCCTTTCACCAAGAGGCACCTGCCCTCCTCATCCCTAACAATATCCGACGGTGAGAATCTCAGGGTCTTGGAGAGACAAATGGCTACCCCCTTCGTTTTGTTTTTGGCTTTGGAGAGGAAGAACTGGAGGAAGTGGCCATGGAGAAAGGAGGGGTTGTAAGGGTGGGAAATGGGTTTCTTGCAGTAATAAAACATCTTCTTTTTTTTTTTTTTTTTTTTTTTTTTGTGATTGGTAAAATTTTAAAGAGTTTTTTTCCTCCTTTTTAACCGGGGAATTTAATCCCTGCACATTGTGTGTAGCCACACAGAGGTCAGGGAGAGGATTGGTGTCAGACATCATGAGCCAGGGGAGAGGAAAAACGCATCAATGGGGGATATTTTGCCTGCGCCTCTCGAGAGCACACCCGGACTAGTGCAGTAGTTGACTGTTGAAGAGGGCTTGTCAGAAGGTGTAGGAGCTGTCCCCTGGTTGACCCAGAGAAGGGGTTAGAAGGCTAGGATGAGAAGACTGAACCAGGTAAAAAAATAAAAACAGCTTGAGGTAGCTGATGAGAACCAGGAGCGGCCAATGTAGAAACAAACAATCCTTGCAGGGGAAGGAGGCTGCCTCCGTTCCCCAGCAGGTTTTCCCTGAGAATTTGAAACCAAGGAACGAACCCCAACCAGAGAGGGAATTTGGGAAATCGCCACTCTGAGACAGGTGAAGGAGCAGTGCAAACTACTCCAGCCCGACCCCACCCAAGGCACAGTAGGTGCAAAAACAAACGCCAAAATCAAAAAAAATGTAAATTAAGAGGACAAAATGCTTTTTATATCCAAAATTAGCCAGAGGAGAAAGGTGATTATAACAGAGGTCAGATGAACTCAGATTAAAAAAAGGGGGAAAAAAACTGAAGACAAGACCAGAACCGTCCCTTAAACACTGTGAACTAAGTTCCGCAGAAACCGAGGGCTTCTTCTGTCCTCAACTATATCTCGGGTGGTGTAGAAAGGGTTCTCCGCAGTGGGTGTTTCGCAGGGTAGAAAGAAAACACTGGGATTCCTTGGGGGCACTAGTAGTATATCTCTAGAGTTAGGAAAGCCAAGGAATGACATGGAAGTCCTGGGTCAGGGACCAATCTTAACAAAAGCCCCACTAGAAGTAGGGTATGGGAGAGAAAATAAGTAGATATGAGTTCCTCTTAAAGTGGAAGTAAACTCCCCTATCGTTTTCAGCCAAGGAAGCTGCCATCTTTGCCTCTGTTTAATCTTCAACTGCTATGGTGCTGCACATGTGATTCGTTATGACACCAGCCATTGGATGGTTTGATAGTTTGGCTGAGAGCACAGCCAATGTGCAGTTAGCATTTCCGGCATGATTTTTTTTTTTTTTTTTTTTTTTAACACTGTTTAAATCCATGGGTTTATTTCCACTTTAAGGTGGGCTACCATCTTTGGGTCTATTCGCTTGCTTTGCCACAGAGGTTTGATGGGGCTTGCTGGAGGAGGTCTCTTTGTGGAAACGGATGCCTTGGGGTCTAGGGAGGGACCTGGGGAGTGAGAGATGAGGCCTAGTTGTAGTAGAAGGCGTTCACCATCATTGAAATTTGAAACTCTATACGGTTTGTTGGAATACGTGGAGTTCAGGCGAAACGGAAAGGCCCATCTGTAGGGGATTGAATGTTGAATGAGGACTTGCAGGAGAGGTTTCAAAGATCTCCTCAGTTGAATCGTGTATGGGGAGAGGTCAGAGAAAACGTTGATTGGGTGGCCCTGGAAGGAGAGGTTTTCAATCTCCCGGGCTCTGTACATGACCTCCTCCTTGACCTTGATAAAGTGGGGTTTGACCACGATGTCCCTGGGAAGACCATCCTGGCGAGGAGGTTGGAGAGCTCTGTGTGCGTGGTCTAGTTCCAGGCGGTGGTCAGGGAGACCAGGAATTAAGGAGGAGATGACAGCACGCACCACTTTATCAGTGTCCTTAAAGGATTCAGGGAGGCCTCTAAGCCTAAAGTTATACCTTTTTTTGATTCCTATTCTCAAGGTCATCCAGCTTGGTGTATGCAATGTCCAATTGTTCCTGCAGCTCTGAAATTCTGTCAGTATTCTGCATTGTCATAGCTACAGTCTGATCAGCTTTAGCTTCGATGGCCTCAATCCTGGCCCCCAGATGCTGCAAGTCAGCCTGTATGATGGTGATGTGGGAGGCATTTTGGGCTAGGCCTCTAGAAAGCATTTTGGAGAAGGTCTCCATTAGGTAGGCAAAGTCCATGGGAGCGGAGGAGAGACATCCCGATATAGGTCCTTGATGGGCTGGAGAGTTAATGTAGTCCTCCCTAGGAGTAAAGGGGAAGCCCCCATGAAATCTCCCCAGCAGAGACTCTGTAGAAGTGGGGGATAAAAGGGGCATCTGAGGATTACTCACTGCAGGCTGAAGCTGTCCCGGGCTGTGGGGATGGATCTGCGATGGATTCGGCTTGATTTGGTTGCAGGCCTTGTGAGGGAGGAGCGGCTGCCATGGCGCAGGCCTCAGCCGTGAGAACCGGAGTGAGTTGCGTCTCACCGTGATCCTGAGGTAGTGGGCGGGTGGCCGGGGTCCGCTGCAGGAGAGAGCGCGTCCGTGCCGTTTGATTCCTCTGTATGGCGTTATGGTGGGCTGGTTAAGCTGGAGTGGAGCGGAGCTTTCAGGACATGCGACCGTCCATTAAGCCGCCACGCATGTGCCCCCCCCCCTTCGGCAAGCTTTTTACAATACTTATGAACAGGACCATGCCGACAACTGCCGGAGATTAGTTACACCGAAGGTGGAGGGATTGTCGCGCTACTGTGGGGAAGAAAATGACTTGCGTCAGTGCTACAGTCTGAATTTAAAACTTATTTCTGTGAAGTCATGGATTGTGGAAACTAGTGTTGGGTGATTGTATATAGTGTATACCACATTTACCACTGACTAATGCAGAGTTGCAATGCAAGGAGATCACCTATAAGTAGTTAGATATGTGTGTGCGTTACAATTTTAATCAAAATTAGTCGCTTGAAAAAAAAACGCTTAATCAACCATGAAAATTTTAATCAGCAACAGCCCTAAAGTAGAGATAAATTTTTTTTCTTTTCCTTCTGTACAGTGCTGCTAAATATGCTGCTGTGGCAGATTGTAAGTGGCCTAATTGCTCATCTACACTAGTGGTTGGGGGAGGTTGAGTCACGCATTTAGTTACCCCCCCCTCCCCCCCCCCCCCCCCCCCGTGGGTGTTACAGTGCAGAATGTGGGTTAAACCAATCACAAATCACTTTTCATAGTGGAGGCAAAGGCTGCAGCACATGTAAAGGACTGCTTGGAATGTTTAGAAAATAAGATTGTAAATAAGGTAATGTATGCAGTGCCTGCAAACAATGACCCGTCGGTTAGAGTTTTTTTAATTTGGCAAGATCTTGCTCCTGCCATCTGTCCTCTGGGGGGGGGGGGGCTGGCACCTAAAAAGGCAGGGGTCGCTGGTTCAGTGACCTGTTGGGTCTTGTCAACGGGTAGACCGCGATCAATTGATTGCCAGCCCCCTAGGTTAGTGATGCTGTTATGGAAACCTTTGGAATGTATGTATTTCAATTTTATGTTTTTACTTTCAAGACAGGACTGTCTGTTCATAAACCTAATAAGAGTGTTTTAAACAGGAAGTCTATAATAGGAAGGTTGTCGGAGTATAGCCAATAAAGGTCCTGAATGAAGGAAGACTTCAATCGCGTCGGTGTGCAGCCACTTTCTTCCTTCATTCAGTCTTCTATGGCAGGCGAGCCAGGGCTTGCACCCGTGTGAGGAGTCGAATACTATTCAGTGCGCCTGAAGTCTCTCTTGGAGTGGCGCTTTTATTTTTTTTCTCTTTGCCAATAAAGAATCTGACCGCCATTACACCTGGATTTTGCTTTTTAATACTTTGAACGGTTTTGTACTAAACGCATGATGAAGTTGCATTACATGCTTTTTGGGAGCTCAATTAGGTTGCTGCTGTTGTGGTCCGTGTCTAAGGGAATGTTTCCAGACAAGTCCTGGAGATGTGGCATGTCAGCTCTGCCCAGCAATCAAATCCAGAATGCAGGGCACTTGAGCGGATGGTTCCTTATGTTTTCTCCTTCATTCTTCTAGGTCAAGGACCCAGCAAGAAGGCAGCCAAGCACAAAGCAGCAGAAGTGGCTCTCTCTCTACTAAAGAGTGGTGATATGTTTGGAATCTGTGAGGATAACAGGTGAGAAGTCTCCTCTCTGGGCTGGTGTATTGATGTTTGTTTGGAATTTGTGTGTGATCATGTGAAACTTACAGATGTCATAACCTGTGTCACTAATATATTTTTATTACAGATGTCAGGTCACCAGCTTGTTTAACCCTTTCATGACGAAGCCTATTTTTGACATTTGGTGTCTACAAGTTTTAGCAGAGACTCTAGAGAATAAAACGGCGATTGTTGCAATATTTTATGTCACACGGTATTTGCGCAGCGGTGTTTTAAATGCCACTTTTTGGGAAAAGGGACACTTTCATGATTTTTAAAAAAACAAAACCGTAAAATTAGCCCAATTTTTTTGCATAATGTGAAAGATAATGTTACGCCGTGTAAATGGATACCAAACATGTCACACTTTATAATTGCACGCACTCGTGGAATGACGACAAACTACGGTACCTAAAAATCTCAATAGGTGACACTTTAAATGTTTGTTCCGGTTACCAGGTTAGAGTTGCAGAGTAGGTCTAGTGCTAGAATTATTGCTCTCACATGTGTGATTTGAACACCGTTTACATATGCGGGTGTGACTTCCGTATGCTTTTTCTTTGCTGCTCGAGGGGGGGGGGGGGGGGGGTGCTTTAAAATTATTTTTATATATATATATATATATATATATATATATATATATATATATATATATATATATATATATATATATATATATATATAATAATTTTTATTGCTGTCACAAGGAATGTAAACATCCCTTGTAACAGTAATAGATGGTGGCAGGTACTCTTTATGGAGGGATTGGGGGGGTCTAAAAGGCCTCCAATCCCTCCTTTACACTTCAAAGTATTCAGATTGACGTTTTTCGGCGATTCTGAATAGTGTATATATTTTTAAATCCGGCGCCATTGGCAGCCGAGCAAACCGTAAGTCCCTCCCTAGCCGCTGGAAGCGGCGGATTGTGCATCGGTGCTCCCGATTGAACGGGAGGGTCGGGGGCGGCATAACAGCCGAGTGGTTTTTAGCCACATCAGATGCCTGCAGGTGCGGGCATCATCCCGGTATACCCCCCCCCCCCCCGAAGCCGAGTACGCACATCTGCGTACGCTCAGCGGCAAGGGGTTAATAAGGTTGATTTGGATGCAAAGGGAAATCCATTGTTGCGCTCTAATTATGTGCTGTATAGGGCAAGGGTCTCCAAACTTTCTAGTAAGAGGACCACATCGCATATATTTGTGGGCCAAAAAAAATAAAATCCTCATTAGTTTCCCTTACATCCTAAATTAGGGTCCCCACTTACATTTGAAGCGGGAGCTATAGGCTGCCTCTGCTGACCTTTATCCTTGGTCAGTGAATATTAAGGATACTCCATTGACCCTTGCCAGGGGCCAGATACAATCTTTTAGTGGGATGTATGGGTATAATGGCTACACTGAGACCAATGGGAGACATTGGTTCCTGCTACTATCAGTCAAATATAGTGAGGAGGGAGTGTGACCAGACCAAGCTGCGCTGTGTGTCTATAGATGCGCACAGCCCAGCTTGGGAGCGCACCTGCATGTGCACCTCATAGGAAGTCTCTTGCTATGCTGGTACCTGCAGAAGAGGAGCAGCCAAGATCGCTGGTGGAGGGACCTCATAAGATAAGGTTCGGGCCCACTGTGTGCAATACCCTTGCACAGAGCAGTATAGTATAAAAGTATAATCATTTTTTAGGAAAAACGCTTTAATATCACTTTAACGTTATCGTAAACAATAGCCTTGTAAAACAATACATTTTGTTTAAAATGGAAATGAAAGGCAAAACGTTTTTTATATACTTTTATAAAAAAATAAAAAAAAAATAAAAAAATGTACTGTAATTTCTGAAACATTTGATTTCTCCCCCCCCGGCAGCATATGTTGCATGTTTAGTGTTAAAAGTATAACTTTTTAGCAGCTCACCGAACTAAAAATGGCATAAAAATATTTGCCGTTCCCCACTGAACATCAAACATTTCTGAACTGACAGACAAAAATAGCTTGCTGTCCCCTCACTCTTCTTCCCTCCTACGAGTGGTGCAATCTTGGAATATTTTGCATAATAATGTATCGGTCAGGTGTTGAAGTCTTAAAATATAAGCAGAATTTTTGGCAGCTTCAGCAGGTAAAACTGCACTGCTCACTTGTGCGTCATCCTTGTTATAGGGAAGATCTAGTCTTCTATACTTTCTCAGCTTGGTCTTCTGATGGTCTAACACTAGGTGTTAAAGTTGGCCATAGAGCAAATTTCTTTCCTGCAACCATGGTTTTGATGGGGGGGGGGAGAATTGAGAGTCATGGCTCTCAATTCCCGTATCAACACAGTGTTGATGGGGGGGGGGGGGGGGGGAATCCCTTCTGGGGGGCTATTATGTTCTCCGGACAGGGAAGCCATCCTAGCTGGGAGAGCAGTGATTGCTTGCGGCTGTCTGGCAGGCTGGTAATACCCAAATTGATCGCTCAACTTTAGGTACATTAAGCCTGCCCATACATAGTTTGAATCTTGGCCGGTTCAGCAGGATTTTATCAGTCTATGGTTGGCTTAAGCCACATGGGGTGTGTGTTTTGCATAAAGTCCTCCTCCCATTATGTTAAAGCAGCTGTAAACTGCCAGTGTTCAAAAAAAGAAAAACCTGGAAAGCAATTGCATACTAGCATATTATGAAATCCTCACCTTGGAACAAAGCCCTCCAGTGCTGTAAAGTCACCGCTGAGAGGGTTGACATGTTCCCCCGTCTTCTGGGTTTGCAAGCTCCGACTATGTGATTGGCCAGAGCCACGATTCCATCACTCCCATGCGCAGCAGCTGTCATTTCCGGCACAGGCTCTGAAGGTCCAACACTGTAAGCCGGAGCTTCAGATCGCATGCGCCAATGATGTCATCGCCGGCATGCACTCTGAATATCACCGCAAGTTTAAGATATTCACAGTATCTGCAGGAGTAAGCCTTATTCTAGGCTTACCTTTAGGTACAAGTGGTAGTACAGAGTTTATTAGCAGTTTAATGCAGTACCATTTACAAGTTGAAAAAAGAAACCCTTTTGTAATATAAGCTGTTAAATGTGAACCTAAAACATTCTCTCCCCTATAGTGCGCTGTTATCCGTGGAATCGCCGGCAGATCCAGGGATTAAAACAGACATGTCTCCGTCTCCTCCACCCACCAGGTAAATCTTAAAATGTTTACCAGAGCAATTACAGAGAACCTATATCCTCCAATCTTGTGTATCTGCATAGCTCACATTCCTTATCCAGATTGCCTGGGGTGGGGGGGATTTAATTAGTCTTGTACTATAAATATAACACATTATGCAAATTGTTAGCACATTTCTGTCAGTGGTAAGTGTCTTTATTTATAAACCTCAAGATGTGTTCAGCTTGCTACAGTTGTCTTTGCTTGTTTTTAAAATAATAACCTGTTATACTGTTGCATGGCCTCATTCACATGGGTTGCAGCCCATTGAGTCTACGGGCCTTGGTATCTGAGGCAAAACAATTGGGGCAAGTTTGTTTCCAGTGGTTAAATTGGAAGTTGAGCTAAGCCAGGCAGCCATTCTTATCCCTAAGACCCCTTTCACACCACACCACACCGCACCTTGCGTCGGCGGTAAAACGCAGCTATTTTTAGCAGCGTTTTACCGCCGGATTTGCGGCGCATTTCGGCCGCTAGCGGGGCGCTTTTACCCCCGCTAGCGGCCGCGAAAGGGTTAAAACCGCCGGCAATACGCCGCAATAGCGGCGTTTTGCCGGCGGCATTACAGCGCTGCCCCATTGATTTCAATGGGCAGCAGTGGTGGAGGAGCGCTCCTTCGCCGCTCCAAAGAAGCTGCTGGCAGGACTTTTTTCTGACGTCCTGCCAGCGCACAGCTGTAGTGTGAAAGCCCTCGGGGCTTTCACACTACAAACAATGGTGCAGCTTCTTTAGGGCGTTTTGCAGGCGCTATTTCTAACGCTATAGCGCCTGCAAAACGCCCTGGTGTGAAAGGGGGTCTAAATCAATCAAAAATCCCTTAGATCCCTTTCACACTGGAGGTGTTTTTCAGGCGCTACAGCGCTAAAAATGACGCCTGAAAGCCTCAGCTGCAAACCCAGTGTGCAAGCCAGACTGCTTTCACACTGGGGCGCTGTGCTGGCAGGGCGTCACAAAAAGTCCTTCCAGCAACTTCTTTGCAGTGGTGTGGGAGTGGTGAATACACAGCTCCTGCCCATTGAAAACAGTAGGGCAGCGCCGCTATACAGCCGCCAAAGCGCTGCTCCAGCTGCATTTTGCAGGCGGATTCAACCCCTTTTGGGCTGATAGGGGGCAGTTAAAACCACCCCCGATAGCAGCCGAATAGTGTTGCTAAAACTAGCGTGGCTTTACCACTGGAACCGGGGGCAGTTAAGTGTGAAGGGGGTCTTGCTCTAATCCGTGTGTCTTTAAACAGAGTAATCACATCTGATTCCATCACATATATTCCTAAAAATAAGGATTTTTTTTTTTTTTTTTTCACATTTCAGGACACTGGGCAGAGCCATGCAGATCATTCCCTTGTGCTTCAAACAATTAAAGGCACATACAGAACTGCTGGTGTATGGAACAAATAGAAGTCTAAGATTATAGAGCCATAGGTTTCTATACAGTGCACTGACGGTCAAATAGCCTTAAAGAGCTGCATGCAGTTTGAAATGTTAAATATTACGCTTTCTCTTATATTCACCGACTGACACAACTCCTCTCTTAGCCATTGGGTTGTTACGCCACCTTTAGGAGAAGACTAGGCATTACACGTTATGAAAAACTCAGAACTCTGCAGTCCCTTGGGTAACAACCCCCTAGCCTGCCATACAGCCATCAGTTCTATTTTGCCTAGTGAAGAAGGACCTAGGAACCCTGACGGGCCCATCGGTCCGTGGTTTTTGTGCAGAAGCTTGGCTTTGTGCACAAGATGAAAGCTCCTGTCATCTGCCATCAACAGCCGGCTGGGTGACAGGCTGGATTCCCTTATCCTTGTAGTCTCCACAGCCTGGCCAGCGAACGTGTGCAGATCGCAGCTATGCTGGCCACAACATGCCTCAGCTCCAGAGGTGGTCGTGAGCTTTTATGCTCTGAGGCGCACATATGACCTGGGCTACTGATGTCTGTGTCAGTGTGCCGAGGCCAGCTGCGCTTCTGCATGCGAGTCCTGGGACTCATGGTGGCCTCCTTCGAGGCAGTACCATGTGCCCAGTTCCACACCAGAGTTCTGCAGAAGGAGATTTTGACAAAGTGGGACAAATCTCTGTTGTCCCTGGATCGACAGATTCAGGTGAGCCAGTTAGTCAGGGATTCCCTGATCTGGTGCCTGAGGTCCCCGGTACTTCAGACCTAGAAGTCGTTCTTACCTCTGATATGGATGGCGATCACAATGGACGCCAGCCTATCCGGCTGAGGTGGAGTAATGGACGTTCAGTCGACTCAGGGCCTCTGGTCGACGGAGAAATCGAAGTTGCCGATCAATCTGCTCGAACTGAGAGCAATCCGGCTATGCCTCTCCACGTGGTCGATGAGACTGCTAGTGCGTCTGATCAGAATCCAGTCAGACAACGCCACGGCTGTGGCATGTCAATCACCAAGGAGTAACAAGAAGCGCTACTGCCGCACAGGAGGTCGCTCACGTACTTTGGTGGGCAGAGCGACATGTACCGGCCCTGTCGACCATTTATATCCTGGGAGTGGAGAACTGGCAGGCGGACCACATAAGTCGCCAGATGCTGGACCCAGGAGATTGGGCGTTGCATCCAGAGGTGTTCAGGCTACTGTGCCTGCGGTGGGGCACACCATATGTAGATCTTCTGGCCTCCCATCTCAATTGGAAGGTGCCGAGGTTCGTGTCCAGGGCAAGAGATCCGTGGGCAGACGTGTCACACGCTGGTGGCTCTGTGTGATCATTACCAGCTAATCTATGCCTTTCCTCCACTGAAACTGTTACCATGTCTGCTTCGCAGAGTGGAGGCCCAGTAATGATTGCCCCAGATTGGCCTTGGCATCCTTGGTTCACAGACCTAATGCGCCTGTTGGCAGATGCCCCCTGGCAACTGCTGTTGTGAGAAGACCTTCTGTCTCAAGGTCCGATTCTCCATCCTGCTTTAACGGCATGGCTATTGAGAGCCAGGTGTTAAGGAACTGGGGTCTGTCACTCGATGATCCCAACTATGTTGAGAGCACAAATCTTCTTGAAGATATATATGATCGTACCTGGAACGCTTGCATCTCCATGTGTGAGGAGAAAGAATGGCATCCGTGCTCCTTTTTATATATCCAGGATCCTGCTTTTTCTTCAGCGAGGAGTAGACCAGAAATTGTCCTTTAATGGTGCTCAAGGCCAAATATCGTGTGTGTGTGTGTGTGTGTGTGTGTGTGTGTGTGTGTGTGTGTGTGTGTGTGTGTGTGTGTGTGTGTGTGTTTTTGCGACCTCTAGTGAGTACCTTTTTTGTCCAAGGGGTCCGGCATGTTTTTCCTCTGGTGCGTTTGTTACCTCCGTGGGATCTGAATCTGGTGTTGTCGGCGCTGCAAAAACCGCCTTTTGAAAATATCAGAGATCCCTCTGACTCTTTCGCAGAAAGTGGTCTTTCTAGTGGCCATCACATAGGCCCGGAGGGTTTCGGAACTGGTGGCCTTGTTTTCTGCCGAAGGTGGTCTCGACATTTCACATCAATGAGAACATTGTGTTACCATCTGTGTCCTAAGCCGACACATCCTAAGGAGGTGGCCCTTCATTCCCTGGGCGTGGTTCGGGCTCTAAGGGTGTATTTGTCTGCCACAGCTTCCTTCCGGAGGTCAGACTCGCTATTTGTTTCGGTGGCTGGTCCAAAGAGGCATGGTACTGCAGGTTTGGTGCGGTCAAAGTGGGGGTCTCTCTGAGGAGCACCCTGTGTGGGGGGGTGTTTTTTTTTTTTCCCCAGTCCTTGTTTTGGCACTGCTTGGGGACGTCCCAATGGCTAAGAGGAGCTGTGGCAGTTGGTGAATAAAAGAAAATGGGATTTTAAAATTTTTTTTTGTAATCGCCGTAAAATCCCTTTTTTCTCTGTAATTCACCAACTGACACAGCACCCACCCCTCCTAATTTTGTTTGTTATACTGCTTGTTGACGTACTGATGGCTGCATGGCAGGCTGGGGGCCTATGGGACCACCCCTTGGGCGGAACTAAGAGTTCTGTGTTTTTTTTTTTTTTTTTTCATAAATTGTAATGCCTACTCTTCTCCTAAAGGTGGTGTAACAACCCAATGGCTAAGAGGAGCTGTGTCAGTCGGGGAATTACAGAGAAAAGGATTTTACAGTGAGTACAAAAAATCCTATTTTGTACTATACACTAGCAGTTCTAGATGTACAGCTGGCCAGTGGCTGATAACTTCTGTCTTTAAGAAGGTTTTATTGTCGCCACTTGGACATGTGAGTGAGCTATCTATGCCCCTTCTGTTGTCCTCGCCCTTCCTCTCCCAGTACTCCTCATGGCTTTACAACACCTTTGCACCCCTGTGCGGGTGCAGCATGCCCCAGCCTGACACTGCATACCACAAGCCGTTTATGCATGCCTCGAGCGGCTCCTGCCTGCACGTCTGACGTGGGACTGGTTGATCCCTCCAGAGACTGTTGTATGCTCTTCAGTTTGTTCGCCCCTTTTGCTGTGGCTGATTTCAGGACGCTGGCGTGTATGCCACGATTGCCCAGCATCCCTAAGCTCCAGTTTCCCTAGCCGGCCTCTACCCCTCTGCCTTCGGAGGTGGTTGGAGAGTTGAACCTGCCTAGTCGGTCCAGAGTTCTTGCAGTATTTTTGTTTATTTCAGTTATGTGCGTTTTGCTGCCTTTCATCATTGTTTGCAACTGGTCTATTGATATGCTATACATTGTACTTTTATCCTCCCGACAGTGCCTACTCATGTCGCCAGGTGTCTGTGGTGACTGAGCTCCCCCCTGCTATGCGCCATGTTGACGCTGGATCCGGGCAGCTGGGGCAGGGTACGCACTGGATGGGACAGACTTCTCTAAATGCGTATGTGTTTATGGGATTGGGAGGGTATGCCTGTTTTCATGCTATCTGCCTACGATATGGCGTCTCTTAAGCTTCTGACATGGAATGTTAGGGGTCTAGGTGACAGGGCTAAGAGGGCTGCGATTTTGTCCCATGTTAAGTCCCAAAGGGCGGATGTCTCGAACTTGGTGGAGACCCACCTGGCAGGACAGAAACAGTTGTGCCTCAAAAAACCATGGGTGTGCTGGCTGTACCAGGCTCCGCACACCACGAACTCCCGGGGGGTCCGCGGTCTTGGTTGCCAAGACCGTTCAATTCCGACTGCATTATTTGCAGTCGGACCCCCAGGGACGCTTCTTATTTCTGTATGTCACTATCGGGGGCCTGGAACTTCTCATCCTCGCATTCTACATTCCCCCACCCTTTGCCTTTTGCAGCACTACAGCAAGGTGTTGCATTTATGGCCTGCTACCCCTTGGTCCCGGCTGTCTGGGCAGGGGATTTTAACATGGTTGTGAGTCCCTCACTTGATCGGCTGAGCCCACTTGCCTCCTCGCCCCCGTCATCGGGTATTACGAGGTTTGGGAGGTTTATTGCGGAATTTGCCCTCACAGACACGTGGAGACAGACACCCCGCACTGACACACTTTTCATGCTTCACACCGTCTAGATTGGCCATGTCCCGCATTGACCTAATACTCCTCTCGCCCCCTCTCCTTTCCCACCTTCTTGATGTAGGATTTGAGGCTAGGGTACTGTCCGACCACTCCCCCTACTGGATCAAGCTACGGCTACCAACTCCCCCTGGACCTCGAGCCTGGAAGCTCAACCCTTTCTGGCTCACTGTCTTTGCAGACTTGGACTCTATCCAGCGTGAGTGGGAACATTTTTTCCACATAAACGCAGGCTCTGCGTCGTTTGGCTCCATGTGGGAGGCCTTCAAGGTGCATGCCCGCATGATCCTCACCATGCGCATATCTAGACATAAAGCTTCCTCTAGGCGCCTGCTAGGGCAGGCGGAGGAGCGGTTGCGTGCTCTTGAGGTGGCCTTTCAGGCTGACCCTTCGGTAACTAACGCCTCTTTGTTGAAACTGCAGGCTAGGCTCACGGACCAACTTCATCATGAAAAGGCCAAGCAGGGTATCTTTATTTTTATTTTTTATTTTTTCCAAACAACGCCTGTTTGAACATGGCGAACGTGCGGGCAAGTTATTGGCCTACATGGCCCATCTTGACCACCGGCCTCCAGTGGTGGTGTCCCTGAGAACTGTGTCCGGTGCGGAAATTGTAGATACCGACTTGGTGGCGGAGGAGTTTGGGTCCTTTTTATTCGGGCCTGTACTCCTCCGCTGCATGCTACACTCAGGACAAACTTGCAACTTTTCTTGGTGATGTCCCTTTCCCCTCCCTCACCCCTTTGCAAAAAGCCCAACTTGAAGCTCCTATCAATACTGACTGTATTACGGAAGCCCTGTCGCAACTCCCCATGTCCAAGACCCCCGGCTCTGACGGTTTTCCCCTGGAGTTCTACACACAATTCGGCGACATTATGATCCCTCAATTAGCCAAGCTATACTCGCACATATTTGACACCGGCACCCTCCCTAGATCTATGGGTGAAGCCCGCATAGTTCTCGTACCCAAACCTGGCAAAGACCCACAATTCCCCGAATCATACCGACCCATATCCCTACTCCAACTAGACGTAAAAACTTTGGCCAAAATTCTCGCCCTACGACTAAACAAAGTGATCCACTCCCTGATACACCCTGACCAAACTGGGTTCATACCCCAAAGGAATACGGCCTTTAACCTCCGGTGGCTTCACATGAACCTCCAGGCCCAGCACAATGATATTGGAGCCAGGGTGGTGGTCAGTCTGGACGCCCCTAAGGCGTTCGACTCTGTGGAGTGTCGTTACCTCTGGGAGTGCCTCCGCAGATTCGGAATGGGCCCTAATTTTATTAAGTGGATCCAGCTCCTATATTACGCCCCCACGGCGCGTATTCAAGTGAATGGTAGGACTTCCCCCTCCTTTGCCCTTTCCAGGGTGACCCGCCAGGGTTGCCCTATTTCGCCACTGCTATACACCTTGGCTGTAGAGCCTCTGGCCATAGCTCTCAGGACTCACCCGGACATTAAGGGTCTTCGCTGTGGCGGTCTGCATGAGGTGATCAGCCTATATGCAGATGATATGCTGTTGTATCTAGCTGACGCTGGACCCTCATTGCAGACAGCCCTGCGACTCATCACGGCCTTTGGAGCCTTTTCCGGGCTCCAGATCAACTGGTCCAAGTCCCAAATACTCCCGCTGGACCTGGGGCCCCCCACCGCTGAGCAGGCGGTGCTCCCACTTGCTAGAACTGACTCCATTAAATATCTCGGCGTACACATCTCTAGGTCCCTTTCCGACTATCTCACCCTTAATGTTGAACCCCTATTTGACGTCCTAAAATCCAAAACTCAAGTCTGGTCCAGTCTCCCCCTTGGGGTGATGGGCCGAATAAATTTAGTTAAGATGATTATCCTTCCCAAGCTTCTCTATGTATTCTGGCAGGCACCGCTATACCTCCCTCCCCGCTTATTTAAAGCCATGGAGTCTATCCTTAACACATTCATTTGGGGCTCGTCCGGACACAAGCTGCCGTGGCGGGTCCTAAAATGCCCGTCAGCCCTGGGCGGTGCCGCCCTGCCTGACCTCCTCCTCCTCTATTATATAGCATCTCAACTCTCCCATTTTTTTTTCACTTCAATCAAACAGATAGAGTCCGCTATACCACCCTAGTGTGTTCACAGGCCGCAAGTCCATTGTTTCACCCTTTCCAACTGTTGTTCTGTAACTCCCGCCTCCCGCCCCTCTCTAAGGATGCACACCTCCTGCTCTTTCATCATTGTAGAATCTGGCCGCTTACTATGCGCCTGGGGCAGGCCCCCTCTCCCCACTCCCACACACCCCTCTGGAACAATTCCGAGCTACCAGAACTGGCCCTTATCCCGGATCCCGGGTTATGGGTGCATAGGGGTGTTATCTATCTGTCACAGGTGGTTTCTAATGGGGTGGTCAAATCCTTCCAGGCCCTCAAGGATGCCTACGCCCTACCCAATCACATGCTATTTCGCTATCTCCAACTCCGACACGCGCTCCAAGCCCAGTTTGCTGATCATATTCCGAGGGTTGAGACGCCAGCAGTGGTTGACCTAGTGCTGGGTGACTATCATCGGCAGCTAATCTCGCGGCTGTATACGTACCTTCTATCCCCTACCGCCCTGACCGCGGCCTACCAGGTGCGCTCTCGGTGGGAGGGAGATCTGGGTGTGGTGTCGGATGCGGATTGGGATGAAGCCCTGGCGAACCACAGGCTTATGTCACCTAGACTCACGGACCGCCTTACTCACTTCTACATCCTGCACAGATCCTATCTTACACCTCACCGCATCGCTAAATACAGACCTGATTACGACCCCAACTGTCCCCGCTTTGGTTCCCCGAATGCATCCTTTTATCACCTATTGTGGGCCTGCCCGACCATCCAGGGATACTGGGCGCAGGTGGTCCGATTTCTTCAGGACCGCATGGGCTCCCCGGTGTCTCTGTGCCCTCGACAGTGCATACTGGGGCTCCTCTCTTTACCTGACGGTGAGAAATACCACAACGTTTTTCTGCAGGAAACCTTGTTTTTGGCCAGGATGCAGATTGCCAGGACATGGCTGAGAGGGCGCCCCCCCACGTTACAGCAATGGATTAGGGCGATTAATGACACACTTCCCCTTAAGAAGCTGTTGTACACTCATAGGGGCTGTTCCCATAAATATAACAGAATATGGGACAGATGGTTGGAGAATGCTTCTACCTGCAGTGCCGTGACTTGGCTAACCTTTACACTGGATATCTCTGTCTTTTCCAGGGAATATCCCCCCCACTTTATACCCTATTGACTCTTCTGCTGACCACTGCATCACACGTTTCGTGTTGTAATTTTTCGTATATTTACTGTACCTGTCTGTAAAATGCACATGTTTGTTTGCGTAGTGCCTGTTGCATTACGTTTTGGTGATATCCTGTCCATTATGCTCAATAAAGTCGTCATTTTTGCAAAAAAAAAAGGTTTTATTGTGCTGGGCCATAATTCAGAAACTGTTTTGTGGTTGCTCTGCTTTATCGTGCTACACCTACCTCATCCAGACCTAGTTATTTTATAGCAATCAGGTTCTACAGGATTTCACAATATACTGTCTAGCTTTGATAGGAGGGAGGAGCAGAGCCGTTTTATTTTTTTTTTATTTTTTTTTGTGTTGCCATACCTACACTATTTGAGGTTTGGTCCTTGCATTTTGCTTAAAGGCTAACTCAGTCCTTCTGCTATCTATTTTTTTCATGCCCATATTTGGGGTGTAAAACTGTGCCAAATGGTTTGCATGTGCCATACCTGTGGGATCCCTGTGACAGCTTTAGTTGTCACTGCTAGCTTCTGGGCCCTGTGCCTAAATCAAGGTATTCGCTGATTGGATGAGGTGGAGATTGTGAGGTCGCCTCACCTCTCTACCTCCGTTAAGAGAATGCTTTGTAGTCATTGAAAAAACTTCTCACCTAAATGGTGCCTGTGTTAATCGAGTAACATTTCCTTCCCTACGCATCAGGAATGCTGCTCAGAATGAGGCCCAGAAACTAGCAGCAATCGCTGTAGTAGTGGTGGCTACTACAATGATTTCCAGCCTCCACAGGGATCCCATATGTAGGTCACATGCATACCTTAATTGGTCCAAGGTAACTAATCAAAAAAAAAACATACCTAATGTTCAGATTTAAGCCACCTTGGCAACTAGCAAGGCAGCACATTTTTAAATTTCCCATATTGGACTGTGAAGCTTAACCCCTTAATGCCGGCGATGTCTGGCCCTTTAAGAGGTTTCTGCTGCCGGGAGAGGGCAGGTTTCTATTCACGTGATTGGCTGTCACATGATCAGAAAGCTCCTGGATCACAGTAGAGATGAGCTTTCCGTTAGCCGTTGGTAACTGCTGGGAGCACGCAGGCCACAAGCTCTTCACACAGCAGTTTACATTCTGGTACACATGTGGCCACTCTCCATTAAGGCCCACCCTCCGAGGCTGCATGTGCCACTGGCATGAAGGGGTTAAGAGTCGGGTTAAAGCTGGCCATACCCAGGTTTTCCTTCCCTTTTTTTTTTTTGGTTCAGCAGCCAACTTATGGCCTCGCATGTGTGGATGGGAGAATCCATCCGGCAGCGCTATTGTAATCTGGCACCTGCTGATCGAGTGGCTTTAATCTGACAAGGTGTATGAACAGAAGTAGATAGGAATTTCTACCATTCGTTCCTGCTAAATGTCTGAATTTTGATCCATCTATAACAATCTTTAGACAATGCAAGTCAATCTGAATACAGTGTTTAAATATAAATACTACTTGTGTGTGTGCGCACATATAGGTTAAAACTATTTACATGCATTGCATGAGCCTAGTCATGATTGGGCACCTTCAATTACCTTTTGGATAGCCAGATTTTCTTCCCATTACCATGCATATATTTATGAAGCACAACTGCACAGAGGAAGAGCATAACATTTCTCCCAGTTGACTAATACATTTGACTACAGCTGAGGTCTCTTGCAATTCTCGGTGGCCCTTTGACATCCTGATTGCCGTTTTCTATCTCAACAAAACGGTCCTGACTTCTGCTGTTTCCTCTGAACTTAAATCTTTAAAGGAGAAGTACAGCCAAAGATATTTATATTTTGGCCATACTTCTGTGGATCACAGGAGTGCTGTTCATTCTGCACTCTTGTGACCCATTTTCAGCCATGGTGCAGGCTCCAAATTCGGGATCCACCCAGCAGCCTGGACTGGCAGCTGGCTCAGCCTCTTGGCGATCTGAGTCTGAGCCAGCTGCTCCTGGCCCCTCCACAGCCCAGTGCTCCAGTGAGCGCTGGAGGGTCAGAGCAGAGAGCTGTTGAGTCACCAGCTTTTTGGTCACTGAAGGCTGAGAACCGAGTACTCAGCGGTCTTTGATCACTCAGTTCTCAGTCTTAGAAGTGGCAGGGGATGCTGCATCCACCTAGGTCAGGGATCTGCAATTAGCGGACCTCCAGCTGTTGCTGAACTGCAAGACTGACAGCCACAAGCATGATGCCCAGAGGCATGATGGGACTTGTAGTTTTGCAACAGCTGGAGGGCCACTAATTGCAGATCCTTGACCTAGGTGAATATACAGGTTTGGGTTTGTTTGTTTTTAAACCCATACTTCTGTTTTAAGTGCTGACCACACCTGTGCATTTACTGGTCCTCTGCAAATGTAAGAAAAAGGGCTTATAATGTGTTCATTAGACACCTATGTTTGGCCTATCAAAATAATGTTAGTGTTTGCTATGAGCATAGAGGGCTCTTACCATAAACTTGAAAATGGTTAAAGAATAATTGCTTTGAACATGCCTAATGTGGGCTCATTAAACAGGATTCTACATGTGGCTTTTTTTTTTTCCTGTTTAGAAATCACGCCATTGACTTGAAACCCCCTTTATCTGCTCAGCAGTCAGAATGTAATCCTGTGGGGGCACTGCAGGTAACTAAATTTATTTTTGACTTCGGTTCATTTCTGCTGTTTTTTATGTTGCATAGTTAGGTTGAAAAAAGACACAAGTCCATCTAGTTCAACCATAAAATTGAATGTGTAAAGTGTGATGTGAGGTCTATGCATGGACTACAGCCAGGGCTGCCCTCCTGTACCAGGCCCAGTCCTAATTAGCTCAACAGGGGGGACCAGGAGTACCGGCTGTACTACCTTATCACTTGAACCAATCCTCCTGTGGCTCTCCCTGGTTTCTCCTCTTCTCCTCCCAGCTGCACTGCAGGGACAGCCACCAGAGGATCTGTTCTAGAATTTGCACCCCTCCTGCTGCTCTGATCACCCCTCTTCTCCCTTGTGTCCAGACCCCCCCACCCCATGTGAGCCACTCCCACCCTCTCCATTTAACCTACCTGTGTTCCACAGAGCCGCCAACTTTCATTGCTCTTCACATCTTCACATGACAGCATCTGAAATCATCTAATTGGCACAGACAAGTATAAGGCCCCATTCATACCTGAGCATTTTGTAGCTTTAAAGCTGCAAAATTCTCTCCGTACTAAATCCCATGGCTTTCATTCTGTGCCTGTTTTTGTATCGGAGTGTAGTATTGCTTAAGGCCCCGTGTATAGTGGGCTTTAAAAATGCTGCTTTTACAGGCACGTTACGGTTTTCTTTAGGTTTTTCACTGTAAATGCACCTTTGTTTTCATGCACTCATAGGTGTTTACAGGCAAAAAACAAACAAATGCACAAGCACATTCAGGAGAGGAG
Source organism: Lithobates pipiens (assembly GCF_037356315.1). Taxonomy (NCBI): domain Eukaryota; kingdom Metazoa; phylum Chordata; class Amphibia; order Anura; family Ranidae; genus Lithobates; species Lithobates pipiens. The sequence continues at coordinate 584,628,969 of NW_027507748.1, read as the reverse complement.
CTTTCAGGCTGTAAAAAATAAAAATAAAAATTGATGTGCCTAAACATGTGTTAAATGCACCCTAGACACTAGGCAGATTTGGTGATTTAGTGTTCATTCCAATGGCTAGAATACTTTTTTTTTTTTTATTTATTTTTTTATTCTGGCCCATGGAATACATAACCACTTAACATACCTAATACATGTGTACAAAACATGACTTTAGTGTCCCCCCTCCCCCACCCATGTCCAATCCTTCTGTAGCCAGTAGTATAACCTGAATAGGGGACACAAGTAGAGATTGGGGGGCCACTCTGTGTAATACAAAGCAAATATTTATTATATTGCAGATTACAAATTCTTGTATGTGATGGCTGCATTTATTTTCTTTTTTAGGCCTTTTCTTCTATTTTCATCTGGTGATCCAGCCAGTAAGTCTGTTTTTTGAAAAACAAACTCCCTTCCAGATTTATCAGATATAAAGATGTAACTAACCATTTAACACCAGCAGAAGTGCTCTACAATAACTGCCATTTATTTATGTAAAACCTTTATCCCAAACTGCTTATAAAGTATTAGCTGGCATTTGGCTTCAATTTGTTTAGTGAATCTACCACTCCACCTCAGCCCCCCCAGGCTGACAATGCTGTTGTCCAAGGGTGTCTGTTGCGCCTTCATCCAGCGTGGAGGCACTCTAATACAGGAGGGTGTTACTGGCCAGATCGCCCGGTGAAATCGGAGGTGGGAGAAAAAAACGAATGCAGCTACCACATCTAATGATTGAGCTGCAATATACAGTGCATCTGGAAAACATTCACTGCGCTCGCTTTGCTTTTTCCACATTTTTACAGCCTTATTCCAAAATGGATTAAATTCATTATTTTCCTCAAAATTCTACAAACAATACCCCATAATGACAATGTGAAAGAAGTGTGTTTGAAATCTTTGCAAATTTATTAAACCTAAAAAAAAAAAAAAAATCACATGTACAGAAGTATTCACAGCCTTTGCTCCAGTACTTTGAAGCACCTTTTGGCACCAATTATTATAAACTCCCAAGTCTTTTTGAGTATGATGCTACAAACTAGGCACATCTATTTTTGGCAGTTTCTCCCATTCGTCTTTGAAGGACCTCTAAAGCTTCATCAGGTTGGATGGGGAGCGTCAGTTCACAGCCATTTTCAGACCTCTCCAGAGATGTTCAATCGGGTTCAATTCTGGGCTCTGGTTGGGACCCTCAAGGACATTCAGAGTTGTCCCTTAGCCACTTTTGTTATCTTGACTGTGCTTAGGGTTGTTGTCCTGTTGGAAGATGAACCTTTGCAGCAGAGAACACTGGAGCTCTGTCAGAGTAATGGGGTTTTTGGTCACCTCCCTGGCTTTCTTCCCCCCAATCGCTCAGTTTGACCTAGTGGACTGCTCTTGGAAGAGTCCTTGAGGTTCTAAACTTTTTTTCCATTTAGATGGTGGAGGCCACTGTGCTCATTGGGACCTTCAATGTTGCAGAAAATTTTCTGTACCCCCCACCTCCAAATCTGTCTATTGTATGGATTCGGACCAAATCTTTTTGGGCTGGAGTACCCCACTCCCCCCATCATTGCCTCTTAGTGTCCACCTGTGTTTTATAGGGGGAGTCCTTTTTTAGTTCTCTGGTTTAGAGAAGCAGAATCTTCCATTCTATTGATTGCGTAGGACCCACTGATGTTGGGGTACTTTGACACAGTAAGTGGGCTTAAGCACCATATAGCCAACTAAAGACTAAATCCCCACTATTTTTTTTTTTTGTTCTAACACCTAGAGAATAAAATGGCGGTTGTTGCAATACTTAATAAAAATAAAAGTTAGCATTATTAATAAATGTTATATATAAATATATTTTAATATTGTGAAAGATGTTACGCTGAGTAAATGGATACCCAACATGTCACGCTTAAAAATTACGCCCGCTCGTGGAATGGTGACAAACTTTTATCCTTCATCTCCATATGTAACGTTTAAAAAAATTCTACTGGTTGCACGTTTTTAGTTGGAGGAAGTCTAGGACTAGAATTATTGCTCTCGCTCTAATGATCGCGGTGATACCTCACATAAATGGTTTCAACACCATTTTCATATGCGGGCGCTACTCACATATGCATTACTATTGCAAGTAATGTAAACATCCCTTGTAATAGAAAAAAGCATGACAGGACCTCTTGGATATGAGATCTGAAGCCAAAAGACCATATTTACACTAAAATAAAAAGCTGTGAAAATAGTGTTTTTTTTTTGTTTTGTTTTTTTTTTGTTTTGTTTTTTAAGAGCAATGGGCGGAAGTGACGTTTTTGATGTCCTTCCGCCCTGCAATGGTATGGAGCTGGATGGGGGCCAAGCCCCCTCACTCATCTCCATACCACAGAGGGGACAGGAATCTATCACCTCCGCCGGCGACTCCGATAAGTGGTGGGGGGCCCTCTCCTGCCACCGATAAGAGGGATCTCACAGCAAATCCGTCGCAGAGACCACTTTTATCTAAAGGTGGATACGGTGGTTATGGCAGCTAGCTGCTGCCATAACGATATTCCACTTCAAAGTGCCGGCGTATGACGGAGGGCTATCCGTAAGTCGTTAATCCATTTTGGCATAAGGCTGTAACATAAAATGTGGATAGTGAAGTGCTGTGAATGCTTTCCGGATGTACTGTATTACATTTTTGGGTTTAATACCACATTCAGGATGAGTAACAGTGCACCACAACACATGTATATATTTGCTTGTGCTTTATTGCATATGTTATAGTCAGTGAGTCCTTTGCACACACACTGGGGATCTTGGATTGTGGCTCCTTGAGGGTAGGGACCAATGTGAGTGTGCAATGTAAAGGGATAGGGACAATTGTAGACACTCACTCAGGTTGAACTGGATGGACTGATGTCTTTATTCAACCTTACTAACTATGTAACTATGTAACTATGTAACTTAGTTATAGCAACCTCTTAGGTAGGACCTGCTGAAGCTTTAAAGGGTAAATCTGCAACTGGAAAAATCCAGCCATCACCGCTTGGACTTCTTGGTGAGCAAAAATTTGTCAGTCATAGCCAGCCATCATCCTTGATGCTCCTTCAATTCTGTGTCAGGGAAGGAAGGGGAAGTGTATTATGACTTCTCCATATAGCCATGCCATATATACAGGCTTTTATATCTCCACAGAATTTTGTATTTTATGTAATCACTAGGGTTATAGTGGGAGGGAATTCTTTTTAACCTTGGTGTAGCTTCAGTTGGTTAAGGGGAGCAGTGCCAAAGTCAGGTTTGTCATGCAATTCTGGAAATATTATTATCAGCATTCTTTACCCGTTGAACTGTCTAATTGTAATAAATTTGACTGAACATTTCTGCATGACATTTGCCCACTTTTGTTCTGCCCCTCAGGAGTTAGTGGTGCAGAAAGGTTGGAGGCTTCCTGAATATACAGTAACACAAGAGTCTGGGCCAGCACACCGGAAGGAGTTCACCATGACCTGCCGTGTGGAGAGATTCCTGGAGATTGGTATAACTGGGTGATGGGGCGAAGACATTTTTGTAGTGAGCTGGACATCAGTAAAATCTAGAAACTGTAAATTAGAAGTCATGGGGTTTGCAAAGCCCATTAAGACTATTGAATGAAGGTGGCAGTTCTCAGCACACATATGAATTCATTTATGGCCCCAGCATCACCATGGGATGTGAATTTTTAAACATTACATCTCATATTTTTCCAATTGGGGTTTAGTGTGTTTCTACCTAGGCTTGATCTCATGTCTTAGCCATACTCTTATAATGGGCAGAATAGTATTCCAGCAGCTATTTAGCAAGCTCATTCACCAACACTCATTATCAAGACAGATTGAATTCAAGTAAAATATCTGCTTTGTAGGTTTTATCCGGGATTCTTTATTGTGGTGTTTGTCTGCCTTTTTTGTGGTTGAACTAATTAATGTAAAGAAAATCTCCACCAAATAAAACTTCCATCTAAACTATATAACCTAGTCCCAGTGAATTTTCCCAAAAAAGTACAACTTAATTGTGAAAAGTAAACCCTTTACTGTCTTTCCCTCCATAATGCTGGGTTTGTACTATATAAGAATTGGATAGCCCTATCAGCAGCCACCTGCCCAACATCCTTCGATTGAAAGATCGAAGGAGCTGGGTGGAAAATTGTTACCTGAGCAGTGGCTGCATCCAGTCGGATGCAGCTGACATTTAGGAATTCTGACTGACCCTGGCTGTGGCTGTCAAAATATAATAGCTGCATTGGCATAGTCCTACATTCATGCTCTTTAGCTTGGATGGGGAAATCCTGTTTGTTTTTTCAGCCTGCAGGCTGAACAAAGTGTGTGCCCAGCTTTAGTCAAACATTAAATAAAAGAAATGGCAGCATAGGCTGACCATAGACAATTTGTGTGGGTGTGTTTTTTTTTTTTTTTTTTTTTTTTTTTTTTTTTTTTTTTTTCCCATTCAGCCAGCTGGCTGGATGAATGATAAAAAAAGGATTCCTCTATCCACACATTTTGAGGTGGATAAAAGAATCCTCCCTACTGCACTGATCCGCAGCTGTCTGATCGCGAGCTTCCAACATTCCAATTCAACAGAAGTCGCTTGTTAGATTGCCTTCTGTTGAGCAGGAATGGCCATAGATGGATCAAATGTGATAGGTGGTCATATATATTTAATCAGAGGCTAGGATGGAACAGTCTTTGTCTAACAAAAAATAGGAGGGTTTATTTCCACTTTAAGTAAACACAAAAACGTTACTTTTCTTTAAAGTATGTCTGGGGGGGGGGGGGGGATAAAAATATGTTCAGTACTTTTGTGGAATAGAGAATAAAGTCAGTCACTTGCGCTATGTATGTTCTAATATTAGCCGTGAGAGAATACTACAAGATGCTAAAAGATATTTTAATTAAAATACTATTGAGGTTGCTGCTCAACACTAATTGTGTTCCCACATTAAAGACAAATAATTAAAATGGCAGTGAAGTGCAGTGACCAAACTCATCAGGCAGGGCCTATGACTTCATCGTATAGGATCAGGAAGCAGACACCCAACCGCTGAAGGCACAGGATTGAGATTTGAGTGATTCTTGGCGAGTCCATGCCCCCACTGTGCAGAGCATACTACCTGTGTGCACCACAAATAGTGCATCTTTAAATGTGAGTGTGACCTTTTAATCTTGCAATAAATTACTGTTTTTATACAGTTAAGAGTCGGCTCTTTTGTTGCCCTTTATGGTACATCTAAATGAGGGATAATGTAAAGGGGAACAGGATCCCATGAACCTACATTTGGAGGTGAAAATCACTGTATTGATGCCCCTAAGGGGAAGGCGCAACTAGACCCAACTTGGGGTTGCCCTGGGAGGTGAGCAGATAGTGACTGGTGGAGGGCACTTTGGTGTGCATAGTAGCACGTTATTACTGGACATTTAAGCACTTGCGACACGCATGATTGATCAAAGGACTGGATGTATATTGTGTTAAAGTGCTTTATCGCCTTCTAAAGCTAATAGCTTTGTATGGACACTTGTACTGTTTTAACTTGTTGAATATTTTAGCATGTGGATTATTTTGCAGCGTTTCTTCACTCCATAGGGGTAATTTTATTGTCACGTGTAAGTTGATGTTGAATGGGGTAGGTTATTTGTTTCTGTGGTAATATAACTCGCTCTCCACCTCTCCACACACCACCTCTCTCCCTCTAACAGTCATTTTATGAAGCTTGTTGTAGACTAAGTCGTTACAGTAATTTTATTTTTACAGGCAGTGGTACATCCAAGAAGCTGGCTAAGAGGAATGCTGCTGCCAAAATGCTGCTTCAGATCCATAGAGTACCCACAGAACACCGGGAGAGCGGAGAGCCAGAACCTGAAGAAGATCAGTTCTCTATGGTAACGCTCAGGTTTTTTTATTTGGGGGTGCATAAAGGTATTGGTTTTGAGAGGTTCACGCTTCCGGGTCAGATCATGGCAGCAATCTACAAGGATCTTTGGCCCCTCCTCTGCGCAGTAGGAAACTGGCTGTTGGGGGAGAGACCAAGATCAAAGATGAATCTGGGAAAAGAATAAAAAAAGTTATATCAGAGGGAAGCACAGTGGTGTAGTGGTTAGCACTTTAACATAGCAGCAATAGGGTCACTGGTTCAAATACCGACCACAACACCATCTGCCTGGCGTTTGCATGTTCTCCCTGTGCCTGCGTGGGTTTCCTTCCGGTACTCCGGTTACCTCCTGCACTCCAAAGACATGCTGGTAGATTAATTGGATCCTGTCAAAAAAAATTGGCCAAATATGTGTATGTTGTATGTGTTAGCGCATCAGGACCCCACGTGATGAAGGACCACGCTATACCAAAGATGGACACCGGTGGCAAAATGCGCCCTGAGGCGATTCAGTGCGCATAGATGGCACTATACATTATACACTATTCATTTGGAAGTGCACTCCCTAAGATTAATTTGGTCAATCCCTGATATCTTACAGGGGGTCAGACAAATATTTTATCCAGGGTTACCATATCTTGTCAAATAGGGCTCGTTTGTCCTGTGGGATCGCGGAGAGGCGTTCATTTACCGTGATCCATGTCGACTGTTTTTTACCAAGTCGAAAGGGATGGTGGGTGCCTTCCATGATCTGGCAATTGCTATTTTGGCTGCAGTAAAGGCTACACGTTTCCCTGCCTATTTAGGTGTGCCTTCTACCGAGCGTCCCAGAAGAGCTTCTTGCGGTGATTTAATTAAATTCACCTATGTATGTGAGAAGATGAAATTGTAAAGGCGGGTCCAAAAAGTCTCACCTTGGGACAGGTCCACCATATATGGATCACAATGCCTTCCAAACCACACCCTCAAAAGCAGGAGGGAGAGGCCCCTGGGACAAACTATGCTATTCTCGTCTGTACCATCTAAGCAAAACCTTTTACTTTTTCTTCAATTAATGAGGTATTTATGTATGATTTTGACACACTGTGACATTGTGGACCATTCAGCTAGAGCAAATGCCTCACCTATGCCTTGTTCCCACTTCATGTAGAACAATTTTTCTGGAGTAGAGGTCAATATACTATATATATTGGAGATAAAGCCAGTGTGCGTATCAAAGGATCTACATAAGTACTCGATTGAGGTGGACGTGGTTATATCGGCTGCCCGTTGCAAGGTGTGCAGAAAATGCACTATTTGCAAATGATGAGAAATTTCTGAGTTTGGAAGGAGGTATTTCTCTTGAAGGGATCCTTGTGCTAGAATACCCCTATGATCAGAAGTCTGCTAAGCATATCAAACTCTTGTTTGTCCACCAAGCAAGGGTCTGGGAATTGAGGCCTGAGGGTGAAGTCTGGGTTGCCAGCTAGTGGGACCATGGGAGTGTGTGGGGATTTTAAATGATAGGATTTTGTCAGTCCCTCCCATAGGTTTAATGAAAATGATGGTGTGGGGGAATTGGTTTTGTGGGGTGTAAGGATGATTCCATTTTCATCCAGATGGACAGAGGTGTTGAGTGGTAGTGAATTAGCTGTGCCAATTGTGCTGCATAAAAATATCTGGCTAAGTTTGGGGCTCCCAAGCCACCCCTCATCTTAGGCATGTATAGGGTGCGCTTGTTCACCCGAGGTCTTTTTCCACCATATAAATTTCAGAACCTTGTTTTGGAATTTGTGTAAGTCTGGCATACAAATTGAGATGGGCAGTGCTCTGAAAAGATACAGTAGCCATGGCAAGAGATTCATCTTGATCACGTGCAGTCTGCCTAACCATGATGGAGGATTATTAACCCAATGTTTGAGATCAGCCACCATTTTGTATAGAGAGGGGTGGAAGTTTGCCTGATATAACTTATCTAGAGTGGGGGTTAACAAGAGTCCTAAATATGGGAGGGCTTTTGTCTGACATTTTAAATGGCAATGATTTTTTCAGTTGTGCTACTGTGTCCGTGTCCATTAAGAGGTTAAAGGCAACTGATTTCGAATGGTTGATGGAAAGACCTGAGCTCATGGAGAAGTGGCGCAATGTTTGGTAGTGACGTGACTGGGGATGAGAGAAGCGTGAGGATGTCGTCCACAAACACTGCACACTTGTGCCTGAGCTCCCCACAATTTATGCCCTTTATGTCAGGATGACTAGAATAGCCAAGGGTTCCTGGGCCCATAAAAAAAAAAAAATGGGGGAGCATCCTTGCCGGGTTCTTCTATGGATATCTGTTTGAGATGGTGTATCCCTTGACCTGGATAAAGGCTGCATTTTCATGTGTAGCTAAAGCCGAGCCTTTCTTCAGGCCATTAAAAAGAGCATAGGTGGGGCACCAACAACTCCGAAAACTTCTTGTAATAGTGGCCTGCAAATCCATCAGGACCAGGTGCCTTTGAGGGGTCTAGACTTTTCATAGCTGCTTTGATTTTCGCCCTCTGTAAAATCACCCATCAGCTCAATATGACACTGTAGACTTTTAAAAGTTGGTTCCACTGAGCCAGAGGTCTCAACTGCTGCTCACAGGTTGGATGTAGCCCTTTGCTTGTCTTATCTGGCTTTTCTGCCACCAATCCTTCTACTGATATAAGGCCCTAACGCCAACGATGAGGCAGCATTCCTATCACTAACACTAATTATGTGACATTCCTCCTACTGATAAACACACAATCTTTATTTACTCAGCGTATTGGACAATATATCAAAAAGGAATAATGGTAAAAAGACAAAGGACAAGGTCATCATACATGGTCCAAGGAGCTCTGGAAATGAAACTGAGATATAGCAACATATTGTAATGGCAGGGATGCCTTCCCCGTCAAAGACCTTCAGTCCATGTGGACAGATCTCTGCCTCTCCCTATCCCCCTCTCCCAGAGGATGGGGCTATGTAATTTAGTCTCCCTGACCACCCAACCTCAAACATTGTTTACTCCCACTGATGTTGCAGCATTTTCTATTCTCTGGGCACAGTCCAGCCCCCTAAAGTAGCTGTCCCCAACCTATTTTGTGGCAGCCAATTTTTCCAGGGACCGTGTGGGCGGTTGGTGATGGGATATTTAGAGTTGGTCCACAGCCCCCCTTTACAGCACAGCCCCGCTTTTTATATCCGTGTCCACAGTCCCCCTTTTGTCACGCAGTCCCACAGTGTTCTCGGGTATGGAGTCCTACTCTCTCTAGGCGCTGCTCTGGGAAAAAGGCCAACTATTTTTCTAAAATGTTTGTTTTATTTGTTTTAGAGAAGTCAGTCATTTGTTTAATTTAAAATTTCTACTTGAGCTTCCAAGGCAAAAAATGACAAATGGATGTATTTCATATGCAATTTTTTTTTTTTTTTTTGTCTGGTTTCTAATACTCTGCAAGGGGTGAACAATGAAGCGACCACTTATCAATTGAGAGCATTCTGTAATGCAGGTTGAACTAAGCTTTTATGTTCAAACTAAAACTGCTGAGACTTAGAACACCAAACAGAGGGAGGGTCACGTCCTCACTGGCTGTTTTCTGTTTAACTCTGTAAATTTCACACCATATGTAGAATGGTGCGTTGCATGTGGTTGCGATACGGCCCTATTCACTTCTCAATGAAATCGTTAGGGGGGTGTTTTACTTGCCATGCATGCGCAACTCTTTGCAGGGGCATAAAAATGTGGCTTAAGGCTGGGTTCACACTTGCCTGCAGGCTTCATCTGTTTTCGCACCTGCAACCAGATCACACGGCTCATCTAAGACGCTGCCATGCATTTTGAATGCCACCCCCACGCATCTTAGTCTGCAGCATATTTACGGAACCACGTAGATTGCATGGTCAAAAAAAGTATGCGGTTGAAAAGAGGCATGCACTTTTTTATTTATATATATATATATATATATATTATATAAAAAAATTTCCCCTCTTAAAAGCGCCGGCACAGCAGACTAGCCAAATGAATGGGCTTTCAAACGTGGTTTGCACAAGTGGGAACCGAGCAGAAAAAAATGTGGCAGGCAAAATGTTTACTTCTCCCACATGTAAAAAAAAAAAATAATGTGAGAAGGTAAATGCTAGAGTGGAAGTGTGAATAAAGTCTGACAATTGAGAAGTTGGTAGTTGCAGGCAACAGTTTAAGACCTTTTATTACTAGAAAAAGTGGGGGATTGACTAGAATTGCATACGACAGTGTTATAATAGCCACATGCTGAGTAATGGTTGTGTTGGTTATATCATTTTTCTTGCCCTTAACATTAAACATCTCAATTCTGCATCAAGAAAAGGATACCTCTTACATGGTGCTCGTTATGTCTTTGCAGTGTACGGGAGGTGGAAAGATAGATGGGGGCAGAGGGCGAGGTATGGCATGTACTTGGGACTCCCTCCGTAATTCTGCCGGAGAGAAGATCCTACATCTGAGGAAACATCCCCTAACCATCCTGAGCTCGGGGTTCTGCAGCCTTCTTCAGGACCTATCTGAGGAGCAGAGTTTTCAGATCAGTTATCTTGATATTGGTGAGTAAAAGAAATACACCTGGAGATTTATGGCTTTGCACTTTATTTGATAAAGAATGTGTTTAAAGTTCAACTCTAAAAAAGATGAAAATAGTTGACACTGTTCCAGCTTTATATCGCAGAAGTATCATTTTAGTTCCCACTCTGTAACTTAAAGTGAAGACTTCTTGTGAAAATGCTTGTGGCCCTGGCTGTGTCTGATTTGAGCAATACTTAAGTCACAGACCTGGAACAAACATGCTGTAAATGAGTGTCCAAAAGGTTTTTTTTTTGTACTTGTTCTGGGTCAACAATGCACACAGCATTCTTGAAAAATAGTTTATCAGTGGAAGGAGGGGCAGGATTGTAAGCGCCAATGAGCAAGGGCCCTCTGATTCCTCCTATATTGTACTGTCTGCCCTCACATTGTAAAGCGCTGCACAAACTGTTGGCACTATATAAATCCTGTAGAATAACAATTTAGACCTTGTGGGGGCCATACACAGTTGGTTTACATCAGGGGTGGCCAACCAGTGGCCTGCGGAGCCCTCTGATGTGGCCCGTGACCTCCTGCTCTGGAATGGCGGGTTATCAAAACCAGTTCGCAGGTTGCTGGCCCGTCATATCACAGCATCAGTGTTGTGAATGAAGCTGGTGGTAGAGGAAGAAAGTGGCTGCAGAGCCCCATAGCCTGATGCTTCCTGTACAGCACCGGCTTTTGCCACAGGCAGAGTCCTATAGCAAAGTTCAGTTAACCCACAGGATAGACACAGGTGCGCTACGCTGCACCCGCGGTGTTGGTAAACCACAGCACATCAGTGTGAAAGCAGTTTAGGCCCTTTTCACACGATCGCCCCTACCCAATCGGACCTTCGATTCGCCTCTACAGAGCGGCAGATGTAAACACTCTTGTCCATTTATGCCCGCCTGCCTCCAATCCGATCCTACAAATCCAATACAAAAAATAGAAGGGAATTCGTCCCCTTCCATCTGGGTGGATCGGATCAGAGAGGTATAGAGTAGCCGTGACCTGTCATCCACTCATTGTGGCCCGTGACTGGTTACCAAGTTGCTTAAGTGGCCCTCACTCTTAAAATGTTGGGCACCCCTGGTTTACATTCTCCATAACAGTGACACATTTTCAAAATGCATGACACAACGTCATTCTGCGGTCTCACATATTTGGTATTTAACCACTTCACCCCAGAAGGATTTGCCCCCTCCTTGACCAGGCCATTTTTTGGGTTATGGCACTGTCGCTGAAACTGACAATTTTGCGGTCATGCGACATTCTACCCAAACAATTTGCCCCTCCACAAATAAAGCCTCCTTTTTGGTGGTATTTGATCCCCTCTGTGGTTTTTATTTTTTGCGCTATAAACCAAAAAGACAGACAATTTTGGAAAAAACAATATTTTGTAGTTTTTGCTATAATCGATATCCCAATTCCCCCCCCCCCCCCCCTTCGGTTTAAACAAAAATAAACAAATATCTAAGCGTATAGTGATTGGTTTGTGCAAAAGTTATAGCATCTACTAAATGGGGAGGGGGGGGGAATTTACGTGTGGGGGTTTTTTTTTTTTTTTTAATGTGTTAATAAATCGTGACTGCATCACACTTGACACTATTTTGGGATCGTTGACATTTATACAGTGATCAGAGCTAAAAATAGCCATTAATTGCTGTATGAATGTCACTGGCAGGGAAGGGGTTGAACTGTTCTAACTGGGGGGGGGGGCTGGGACTGACTAGGGGAGGGGAGATAGTGGTGTTCATACATATGAACACACTATCTGTCTCCTCTCCCTTGAGGGAACCAGGATTTGTGTTTACACACACAGATCCTGGTTATCGTTGGTGCCCAGCAGTCATCGGGCATGCGCATCAGCTCCGTGGACACGCTGTGTGCGCGAACCTGCTGTGACATCTTAAAGGAGCGAAGTACAGCTATGGCAATATGTGCAGCGGCTAGTAGTTAGCGTTTCTTTATTTTACTTGTCACTACATCCTCAATCTGTACTTCCTGTCATACATTTGTTTTTGATGCTCAATTTTCAACTCTTGCTATGTTGAACGTGCGTGTGTACTCATTGGCTTTACATTGTTTCCCCAGAGGAACGCAGTTTGAGTGGCCTATACCAGTGTTTAGTGGAACTCTCCACCCAGCCTGCCACTGTATGCCACGGCTCCGCTGCAACCAGAGAAGCAGCACGTGCAAATGCAGCCCACAATGCCTTGCAGTATCTGAAAATCATGGCCGGGGCCAAGTGAATGTGGTGGGGGAGCAGCTGCTCCCCCAAGAAAAAATGGAATCGCACAACCAGCTTACCTTATGTCAGTCAAGGACTCGAGACTTCAGGAGCCTAATTTCTAGTCACGCAAATATTGAGATGGGAGCGACACTGGTTTTCACTTGAAGATGTATCTTTTATATATTGCTTTTTTTTTTAAATTTTGGACTGGACTAATGAAATCCTACTTCTTTTTTTTTTTTTTTTTTTAAATGGTATGTTTCCATGTATGAAATGTGGAAAAACAAAGTGGGATTAAGGGATATTTTTATGTTTTCATTATAAACTCAAGGAAAAGGAATTGCAGGAGCTAATACTATATTATTCAACAATATAAACATTGCAGAGTATTGCAATCTACCTAGCTGTACTAGCAGTATATATATATATATATATATATATATATATATATATATATATATATATATATATATATATATAATATAATCTCTACCCTCTCTGCCCAATGGCACTTTTTGGCTGTCATGTGAAAAAAATCAAACCTTGTGTGCTTGAAAACAATAGATCTTTAATGGGTTAGTCTGTTTTTAGTTCATAAAGAAGCCAGAGTAGAAAAGCCTGTCCCCTGTCAGCTTATGACAGAAGGATCACTGCAGTGGTCTTTGTACTTGTTTAATATGCCTCATGCTGCTGAATGGAGACCTGTGGCACTGACTGAGGGGCAGCAGGCATTTCTACTATGTCAGTGGCTGCATTACAGCCAAAACTGGCTGTAAGACTGCACTCTGCATTTTCTTGCACAGTAGAAATGGTTACGTGATTTAATTGGAAAGTACAGTTAGGATTTAATCTCTACAAATGTATATTGTTATGAACTCCTCCTCAAACATACAAGTGTAACCTGTATGATATAATCCGATTTCTGTTGTGAAATTGAAAAATTTACCCTGACCTTTTTCCTGGTAATTGGGCCTCTTTTTTTTTTATTTGTTTTATTTTAAATGTTATTAAAATGTTTCCAGTGTTACATATTTTTACCAAAACAATTCATTATGCTGTTTGTGTGTTTTTTTTTTTTTTTTTTTTTCTCTCTATATACAGGTTTCATACACACAGCTGTCCCGATCTGTACTGTGTGAATGCCTTCTTCAGCTGCCCAGTATGCAGCGGTGTTCCATGCAGGGGTATGCAGGCAGCCTGTTGATTTTGGTGACCGGCTGCCGACCTCCACACACGGAGTGCCCATCAGGTGGGTCTGATGCACCGATCAGGGTTCAGCTTGATTTTAACAGGCTGACTGCTTGGAACACCTGTTCATCCTAGGTGGCTGAAGAGGTCTCTTCGCACAGATGTACAGATTGGTACATCCGTGGGAATGGGTCTATTCAGTATGGATGATCTGGGATGTTGTCGGCTAAGAGTTTCAGTTTGAAACTAACATTGCTGAAGGACAATAGAAATTTTGGACTATAAAATTTGGATTTTTTTTTGTTCAGATTTCTGTTTTTTCAAAGATAAATGAAATGTAAAGATGACAGAATTGTACCTCAATAGTTTAATCCATGTTCAGTTTATTTTGGAAAAGTGATAATGCAAAAAATAAAGCTGTCTAAACAAATGTGCTGGTTCCTTGATGGATTGTGATATTTGTGACAGATCAGACTCCTTCCCCACATTGTTAGGGCTTGTTTCTCTAGTTGTCTGTCCAGGGCCACACTAGAGAGAGGCTCCGCCTCTGAAGGCAGGAAACACAAAATGAAAATCCATAAAGGGCGGCTTCCATCCTCCTTCCTGAGCTGAATCCCGGCATCCTCCTCCATGGATAGCCCAGGAAGGGCTGGTGTTCCCGGTGGTCTGCTGGCCGGATACTATGGTATCCCAGCGTGAGGACAACGGGGGGTGCTGTAGGCCTAGAGTTCTGGCCTGTGGAATGCCGGAGGAGAGTGGGGACTTCCAGCACATCGGTTCCGTGGCGAGCTTGGTTGCCGAATCCATGGCAATTAAAAAAAAAAAACGCCAACCACGTCAAGTGGATGGTCCTGATCCACAGCAGCATGATGCTTCAGGTGGCACCGGCCCAGCTCAGGTAGGCGGACACTTGGGTGCCTTTTGCCTACAGGGCAGGGGGGGGTGATGGACTCAATGCTAGCACCCCTCCCCCTTCACCCCCCCCCCCTTTAGTTAGCCTGGATCCAGTCTAAAGAGTCATGTGAATCCTGTCAGCGGCTGGTTGGGGTGCACATAGGTGTTGGTGAAGGTACACCCATGGGTTGTCTAAGGTATCTGACAGCAGCTTGTCGTTTTTGTTTTGTTCTTTCCTTTGCCTTCCTTCTCTTGTCTCAGCCCAAAGAACCAGAGAGGTCAGGGGGGAAGAAGGTCGAACAAATTCAAAGAAGGGTGGAACAAGCCCCCTTTTGTAAACACTGTATTAATAAATTTGTTTACAAGGAGGCAACAGGGGCATGCATGCAAAGAATTGATTTCTGGCGTTCATTAAGAAAGAAGTCACGGCTATAAAGTCAATTCTGTTGAACCTTGAAACCCCAATACAAGGAGCCCGGGGGGGGGGGGGGGGATAAGATCCTTTGGATGAGCTAAGTGAGACAGCCTCATCCAAAGATATTCCAAGCCAAGGGACAAGTTCAGGACAGTAGGTTATATGGCAGACGTGTCTGCAGAGTTGGTCAAGCTATCTGCAAAAACTGCTGCCCTAGTAAATTCCTCACAAGGCTCTATGGTTAAAATCCTGGTTTGGGGACCTGGCCTCAAAAGTTAGGCTGTGTGGCATCCAATTTGAAGGAGACCTTCTTGTTTGGACAAGATCTAGAAAAATTTGTAGACTGTACTGCAGACAAGAAGGCTTTTCCTATCCAAAGACAAAGATCATCAAAGGGGCAGACACCAAAAGGGTCAACCTCCTAAACAGTGGGGAAGGTGGAAGCAGAAAGGTGTCCTGTTTTCCTCTCCAAAAAACACCTATGGCGCTTCACCTATGCTACGCCTTACCCCCTCCCATGTTCAAATTCCCCTGGTCCTGAGGAAGTTTGTTCAAGAGTGCACCACAATTATCCTAGTGGTCTCGTATTGGCCAAAGAGGCCTTGGTTTTCCACGCTGTTGCATCTGGCGGAAGAGCTTCCCCTCGTGCTGCCTGAGAGGAAGGATCTGATGTCTCTGGGTCCAGTCCTATTACAAAAATACAGACCCTGAAATTGTCGGCTTGGTGGCTGAGGAAAGCCTCCTGAAGTCTAAGGGGCTCTCGGTCAGGGTGGTAAATTCTTTCTACTGGAAAGAATTATAATCCAAGCAATTTTTTCCATTTTGGAAAGTGTTCTGTTCATGGTTAGACACCAAGAAGGTGCCTGCAGGTATTCCAGCCGTCTTGGTGTTTTTTTACAAGACGGTGCAGACCAAGGACTGGCCATTAGTACATTAAAAGTTCAGGTATTGGGGCGTGGCTTGATCTCAGCCAAGATGGACGTGTAGCTCGAGAGCTCCGGCACACAGCGGGACGACGGAGCTGCTCACGGAGCTCAGAGGTGGTATTGCCTATCCCCTGAGCGGCGTTCTAGGTTGGGGACACCCACCAACTATGTCCAGGCGGAAACGAGCGGACAAAAAGCCCAGAAAACTGACGGCTTACTTTTCACAGCCGGCAGGCCCAAGATGGCGCCGGCGCGTCCTCCACTCCGCGCCATCCCTCCGCATCTCCGGAGGGCTGATACTAGGCCCTGAACGGCGGTACCCAGACTCTCAGGCATCCACCCCATCGATTGGAAGCCCGGCCAAGGCAAGGAGCAGAAGGGAAGGCATGGAGACAGCGCAACATGCCAAGGTGAGCTCTCCCATTGATTCATAGGAAGATACCAGGAAACTCCCTGACTCCATTATGACTTTTCCAACCACTAATCAACCTGTCTTTGACACAACCCTCAAAGACATGCTCATTTCTCTGCGCAGCTCTTTACATACTGACATGATGGCTTGCATGAGAAGTTTTGGCACTGATCTAAAAGATATGGGACACAGGGTGGACCATATAGAGACTAAAATGGGGGGAATATGCCTCCACGATCAATGATTTGATCGATGCACATGATACAGTGGAAGAAGAGCAAAGCTGGGTAAAAGGAAAATTAGCAGACTTAGACGACAGGGCCAGAAGGAACAATGTTAAACTAAGGGGTATCCCCGAGTCAATAGCTGAAGCTGATCTGCATCCCTATGTCACAAAACTGCTATCCACTCTCATGCCTGATCTCACACCCATTGAGATCTATTGATTGGATACACCGCATCCCAAAGCCTACCTTTATACCAGCTCATGTGCCCAGAGACGTTTTGCTTCGCATGCATTTTTATCAAACGAGGGATCGTTTGATGCAGATGACGAGAAAGGTGGAACACCATAATAGACTTCTCAGGTCTCCAGTTTTATGCAGATCTTTCGCAGCATACCCTGCAACTTCGCAAAAATTTAAACATCACTAAAGTATTGCGAAACCACCGCATTAGCTACAAATGGGGGTTCCCCACCAAACTGTGCACAAGGAGGGGACTAACTATATAATTTCCTCACCTACCAAAGGCCTTCAACTCCTCAAGTCATGGAGGATTCGTTAAACTCGCCTATGCCTGACATGCCAAAGAATTTACCTCATGAATAATGCACACCTGGCAGCAGCTACCTATTTCCCAGCGACCTAGATGCTGCAAGGCGCAGCCTACCTAGTGGGCCCCACACACAGGTGCCTCTTGCTGGTCCAATTACCCTGCTATCTTGAGTGGATACATTCTGCACACGGGTTATGATGACCCTCCTTTTAACTGTTTGTTCAACACTGTTGGTTTTGTTTTCCCTTCCCTTTCTTGTTTCAGGAGCTGTCAATGCACTTATTACCTTCCAGAGACCTCATTGTCCTATATCCTGTCCTCTCCCTGGCTAAGACATCAACGAAATACTGTTGCTACTGGGATATTCCATGTCTCTATCCATCATTGAGAAGGCTTCAGGCCGCCGGTATAAGTGAGTACACACGAATCTTACTTCTGAGCTTTAACATTTCTGAAGATCATGCCAGTCACCATTTTATCGGTTAACGCCCACGGGCTCAATCATCCAGCTAAGAGGTTCTCTCTTTGGTCTGAAGCCCAGTCGTCGCATTGCGACATTCTATGTGTACAAGAGACCCACTTTTCCAAAGACGCACCTCCCAAATGTACGTCCAAAGGTTTTCAACACTATTATGCAAATGCACAGGAGAAGTAGAGAGGGGTCATGATTGCAATCAGGGACTCGATTTCCTTCCAGTTGTATCAGCAAATCATGGACCCTAATGGTCGGTTTCTCATATTGATCTGTGACATTAATAATCATCGCTACACATTGGTTAATGTATATGTTCCCAATGCTCGCCAGATACATTTTCTAAATAATCTTATGAAGAAAATACGTAAAGTGAAGGAAGGAGCATTGCTGTTATGTGAGGACTTTAATATTACCCCGGACCCAAAAGTGGATTCTACTGCCACTTCCTCCAAAAGAATGTTATCTTTAGCTAATTTCTTGAGATCTAATGAACTGTATGATGTTTGGCGTTGTAGACATGCCTGTGAGAGGGACTACTCCTTCTACTCACAGGCATCGCTCCTACAGTAGAATTGACTTGTTTCCCAAGTTCGTCTTTCAGGACAGCCACCTTAGAGAGACCCTGGCTCCTCCCCTCTCAGGAAACACCGCCTTCAATTTCAAGATTTAAGCCTCGTCCTCCCTCTGCTCCTCAGTTATGGTGTTTCCTCCGGCGGGGGGAGACACCGCTAAGGAACCTTAGCTAAATCAGTTGGCGAAACTGAGGCTACGTATCGGAAACCGAGCTCTGACTCCGTTCGGCAGTCCGACTCTGTCGTACTGACCGTCTTACATGTACTCTATCTTCGCTTGGTGAAAGCAGGACGTTTTTAGAGGTTCATCCGTTCGTTCACCCAGGCGGGTGTTACGACGGGTTCGGCAGTCTGGGCGGCCAGAGAGCTGGTTTTTGACTGACCGTCTTTTACATGTACCCTAATCTTCGCTTGGGGAAAGCAGGAAGTTTTAGAGGTTCTCCTGTTCGTTCGCCCAGGAGGGTGCTGCAACAGGGTAGGCAGTCCGGTCGGCTGGGGAGCTGGACCCTCGTACTGACCTTTTTTACACGCACTCTAAACTTCGCTTGGGGAAAGCAGGAAGTTTGGGGCGGTCCATCCCTTCGTTCGCCCAGGGGGGCGCTGCAACGAGACGTCCAAGGTCCCCCTGTGTTGGCAGTCGGCTTGGAGCTGGAGGCCGGACCGGATGACGGGCGACGTCAGTTCCGGTGGGGGCAGACTTCTTCGTTGTATCCGCGTCTTCCGGTTCCGGACGCGGCACGTGAAAGGGGACCAAGCGTTCGGCTGGTGCAGCCTCTCTTTCTAAAGTTGTACAGGCAGCTGTAGGAGGCACGTTCGCACCACTCTTCCTCAACAGGAGAATGTCTGAAGCAGAGGCTCCAAGAGCTCCTGGAGATAACAGCACCAGCCACTCAAAGGTAAGGGGAACCCTGGGGAGGTGTTCCCTTACATTATAACCAGTAGCTCCACTGGTGTTTTTTCCCCCTTGGTGGTCGGGGGGGAAGGGCAGTGCGTCTGGGATCCTGGTGGTGGTTGATCCTGGGGGGGGCACTCCCGGTGGTCCTCTATGTAGCGCTGGTGTTTCTTTTTCTTTTTTAATTTTATGCTGCTCTCTCTTTTATTTCTGTCTTTCAGAAAGCCACAAGCAAGTCCCCCCCATGGTTCTAGGAAGAAGTGTCCTTCATGTAGAGCCTCTATGGGGGATTCCTGGTCCAAGGCACTTTGCAGAGAGTGTATTGAGGGTTAGAGAGCAGGCAGCAGAACAGGGGGCAGATCTGGCGGCTTCTGTGAAGGAACTCTCTAATACTTTCCAGTCCTTCCAGACACTTTTTTCTAGTTTACAGTGGCCTCAGCCCCAGAGCACTCCTACACCAGCGCAGCAGATTGTACCATCTAGCCCTGTGGATGTTCCTCCTGCAGGTGGAGAGAATCCAGGGGGTCCCAGAGAGGAAGCTGAGGAAGAGGTTGACAGTGTCGGCTCAGACTCCCAAGGGGAATCTGATGATGAGGGGTTGGATGGGGAATCCAGTAGAACCTCACGGTATAAGCTTTCCCTGGAGGAAGTGGATGAGCTCTTAGGAGCTATTCATACCACTTTAGGCATACAAGAGGAAAAGAAGGCATTGTCACTCCATGATCAGATGTACAAGGGCATGGGGGGGAACAGAAAAAACGGGTGTTCCATGCCATCAAGAAGGAATGGCAGGATCCTGAGAGGAAACCTTTCTTTTCTGGGGCATTAAAACGAAGGTTTCCTTTTTCGGAAGAGGAGGCTCTCGTCTGGAATAAATCTCCGAGATTAGATGCTGCTTTTTCCCAGGTGTCCAGACACACTGATCTGGCCTTCGAGGACATGGGGGTACTTTCAAACCCTATGGATCGAAGGATGGGTTCACTCCTAAAGAAAGCCTGGGACTCATCACAGGAGAATCTTAAACTGGCCATGGCAGCCACAGTGGTGGCTCGTAATATGGAGTATTGGCTTACCCAAATTAACGCGCACATTGAAGCAGGGAGGGCAAAGGAGACCATTCTATCCTCCTTTCCCATGCTGCTTAAGGGGATAGCATACATTGCGGATGCTTCAGCTGAATCCGTGCGAATGTCTGCAAGGTCCTCGGCTCTGACCAACTCAGCTAGGAGGGCTTTATGGCTGAAGACCTGGCAGGGGGACAATGTGTCAAAAGCAAAGCTTTGTGGGATCCCCTTTACAGGAGACTTGCTGTTTGGGCCAGGTCTTGAAGCAGTGCTTGATCGCACGGCGGATAAGAAAAAGGCCTTTCCCGTTAAGAGGAAAATTGGGGAGCAGTCAAAGAAAGACTCTTCCTCAGAAGAAGTTTGAAGCCCCTAGAACTAGTTGGCAGAGGAAAAGTTGGGGGCTCAAGGGCAAAGGGTGCGGGGGAGCAATTTTTCGCCCTCCTGAACAGCCCAAAAAGTCTGTGACAGGGTCACAGTGGGAGGAAGGTTGGGGGCCTTCCTCCCACAGTGGGAGATGATCACCTCCAATCAGTTCGTGTTGGGGGTCATCAGAAGAGGTTACCGTTTGGAGTTTTCAGAACTTCCCCCCTCTGAGACTCCTTGTCACCGAGCTGCCACAATGTGCAGAAAATTAGAGGAACAAGAAGTGGTAGTACGGGTCCCAGCAGGAGAGACAGGCAGGGGCTTCTATTCCCACGTGTTTGTGGTTCGCAAGCCTTCGGGAAAGTTCAGGCTTATCCTGAACCTGAAGCCTCTGAATGTCTCAGTCACCTACAAAAGGTTTCGGATGGATTCAGTTTACTCGGTGAAAGCACTTCTTCCACCAAACTGTTTCATGGCATCGATAGATTTAAAAGATGCATACCTGCATATTCCCATCGCAGAGACCCACCAGCGTTTCCTCAGACTGGCAGTAAGAACCTCGGTAGGGGTGCTACACCTACAGTTCAAGGCTCTTCCCTTCGGGCTATCCTCTTCCCCCCCCCCAGATCTTCACCAAAGTAATGGCGGAAGTTCTGGCTTATCTGCGTCTCAGGGGAATCTCGGTGATCGCGTATCTCGACGATCTTCTCCTGTTTGCCCCTTCTCCGACAGTTGACTCGAGATTTACAGACAACAAGAGACCTGTTAGTAAACTTGGGTTGGCTTCTGAACCTGGAGAAGTCCAACTTAGATCCTTCCCAGAGGGTCACCTTCCTGGGATATGTGTTGGACTCAACAGTACAGAAAGTCTTCCTCCCTTCAGAAAAAATTCAAAAGGTAGACAAGGCACTGTTGTTTCTCCAGGGCAGCCACCAGATCTCAGTAAGGAGGGTCATGTCGGCATTGGGTTTGCTGACGTCCACGCTCCCGGCGGTCCAGTGGGCGGGATTACATTACCGTCCCCTGCAATTATTTATACTGAAGGTTTGGGATCACAGCCAGGGGTCCCTGGATTCTTTGGTGTCGGTTCCGGACCAGGTAAAGAGGTCCCTCTGGTGGTGGAGAAAGGGAGCAAATTTGTCCCAGGGCCTAGAGTGGGTTTTACCAATATCCAGGGTGGTCACAACCGATGCAAGCAGCTCAGGTTGGGGTGCACACCTAGACTCCCGCCTGATACAGGGTACCTGGGAGAGGAGGGAGTCAAAGAGATCCTCGAATTGGAGGGAGCTGAGGGCAGTAGATCTGGCTCTCAGGACCTTTCAGAGAGAACTCAGGGGGCATCACGTAAAAGTGAGGTCGGACAATTCCTCAGTGGTAGCCTACATCAACAGACAGGGGGGCACCAGGAGCGAATCCTTATGGACCCTAACAAAAGCCATCCTCGGGTGGGCCGAAGCAAATGTCCTGTCCCTGTCAGTAGTCCACTTGAAGGGGGAGCAAAATCAGGTGGCAGATTTCCTCAGCAGGAGAACATTGAGAGAAGGCAACTGGGTTCTCAAACAGGAGGTTTTCGAAATGATCACCCAGAGGTGGGGGATTCCTTCGATAGACCTCTTTGCCTCGAGGGAAAACACGAAGGTAGCCAGCTTCTTTTCTATAAACAAGGGGGACGGGGCGTTTGGCGGTGGACGCACTAGCACAGAATTGGGGTTTCTCCAGGTGCTATGCTTCCCCCCTCCCGTACTGATTCCGGCAGTGTTAAGGAAGTTTCAGGTGGAGAACACTACCCTTATTCTAATCGCACCTCACTGGCCCAGGAGGCCGTGGTTCTCCATTCTGAAAGGCCTGTCTGTAGAACCCCCCTGGATTCTCCCAGTCCAGGAGGATCTCCTTTCTCAGGGTCCAATCTGCTGTCCTCAGGTAGAGCGGTGGAACCTTGCAGCTTGGCTTCTGAGGAAGAACTGTTGAAGGGCAAGGGCTTCTCAGATCGCTTAGTAGCCACGCTCCTAAACTGCAGGAAAAAGGAAACCAGGACCATTTACTTAAAGGTATGGAGGCGGTTCAATAGCTGGTGCTCAGAGAGCTCCTTCAATGTGCACAGCTCTGTAGCCGTTCTAGAGTTCCTTCAGGCTGGGGCAGATAAAGGTTTAGCCCTTGGAACTCTGAAGGGTCAGGTATCCGCTTTAAGCGTGTTTTTAGAAAGGCAGCTAGCTTCAGACCCTTGGATAATGAGATTCTTCAAAGCCCTAAGTAGGCAGAGACCTGTTTCAAATTCCCCCTTCCCAGTTTGGGATCTTTCTTTAGTTTTACAATTTCTCACAGGAGAACCTTTTGAGCCATTGGAATGTTGCTCATTAAAACTGATCACTCTCAAAACTGTGTTTTTGGTGGCGATCACTACAGCAAGGAGAGTGAGTGAACTCTAAGCCCTTTCTGTTAGGGCACCTTTTTTTCAGGCTTTTCCGGACCGTTTGGTTTTTAAGACGGATCCGGCCTTTTTGCCTAAGGTAGCCTCTAGTTTTCATAGAGCCCAGGAGATTGTGCTACCTACTTTCTGTTCAAATCCAGTAAGAGAACAGGAACACATCTTTCATAGATTGGATGTTAGAAGATGTGTCCTTCATTTATTTATTTAGATTGCACAAGTCAGTTCAGGAAGTCTGATTCACTTTTTTGTGTTATTTTCAGGGGCTAGGAAGGGTTCCAGAGCCTCTAGACGTACGATAGCCAGATGGTTAAGGTTAGCCATTGGGCAGGCTTATGTGGCAGGGGGGTTAGAACCCCCAGTTGGGATTAGAGCACACTCAACCAGGGCAGTGGCAACTTCTCAGGCAGAGTGGGCTGGTGCATCTCCTGAACAGATCTGTAGAGCTGCAACGTGGTCCAGTTTTGCTACGTTCGTGAAACACTATAGACTGGATCTTCTGTCAGCCAAAGACCAGGCCTTTGGTCGTAAAGTGCTGCAAGCAGTGGTCCCACCCTAAGGTAATGTGCTCGCTTATCCTCTCTAAGGTGGCTGTCCTGAAAGACGAACTTGGGAAAAACTGAGTTACGTACCGGTAACATCCTTTTCCGGGAGTCTTTCAGGACAGCCCCGGTTCCCACCCAGGTTTTTGGAGATCGTCGGGAACTCGTCACACGAGACCGTCAGGTAAGATTGAAAGTTTGTTTGACGTGTTCTTGTGTCTCCCCAGTTGGCCGGAGGTACTCTGGAAGAACTGAGGAGCAGAGGGAGGACGAGGCTTAAATCTTGAAATTGAAGGCGGTGTTTCCTGAGAGGGGAGGAGCCAGGGTCTCTCTAAGGTGGCTGTCCTGAAAGACTCCCGGAAAAGGATGTTACCGGTACGTAACTCCGTTTTTTTTGTCGGACAGGTGGCTCCTGCAAAAAAATCTCCAAGACCAAAATTAGTGCGATATCATGGACAGAACATGCTTCAGTTCTGGTCCAGGTCGCAGATAACAACCTCGCATCCACCACTTATTTGTGGAGAGCGAATGCTCACATAATTCAAGATCCTCACACTAAGTCCGTACTGGAAAGCCACCTCTCCGAATTTTTTTGCCTCAACGCCACTCCTGACGTCACACCGTCCACGGTGTGGAACACTCACAAGGCATATATTCGTGGCATTTTTATTCAATTAGGGGCTAGAGCGAAGAGGCAGCGGGGACTAGACGAGCTTTTGAAAAATATCGAAGCCCTAGAGAGCTTGCACAAAACACATCCTTCCCCTGATCTTCATTTTAAACTTACTAACTTACGTCATGATCTTAGACTTTTCTTATTACAAAAATTTGAACAAAAGGAAAAAAGACTGAAGTTGTCCTTCTACTGGTAACAGGGCGGGTAAAGCCTTGGCCCGTAGACTACGGGGACAGCGCTTCAAATCCAAAATTCCCTATTTGATTGATCCAACATCTAGCGCTAAAGAGCAGGATCCCCAGAAAATTGCAGACTCCTTTAGCGATTATTATGCGTCCTTATATAACCTGGCCGACGACGGGTCTACCCCGTAGCCTTCTGGGGTTGATATTAATAATTTTTTGGCAACAGTGAATATACCTAAACTAAGTCCTTCTCAGTTGGATGAGCTGAACCTGCCCTTTACAGTAGACGAAATATTTAAAGCTATCACATCTTTACCGAATAACAAATCCCCTGGTCCCGACGGGCTAACTGGGGAATATTACAAAGCATTTATGCCTATCCTGGGACCCGAAATTCAGGCAAGACTCCAATATACAGGGATATAATGTAGGAGGCCGTAAGCACGTTATCAGTTTGTTCACTGATGACGTGATACTTATGCTTACACACCCAAAGAACTCCCTATTCCATGCAACGGCTCATCTGACTCAATATAGCAAGATCTCATACTAAGTCAATAACACTAAATCCTATATCCTAGATTTAGGCACATCTCCACAAGGGAGACACCATATACAAAACACTTATCCTTTTATATGGCAGGACTCTGGGATCTCTTATCTAGGGATTACACTTACCTCCTGTCCTGACCATCTCTTCAAAGCCAATTACCTACCACTAGAAAATAAACTGCTGTTGGTATTTCAAACCTTAAAAAAGCACTTTCTCTCATGGTCGGGTCGCTTGGCGGCGTTTAAAATGCAAATCCTACCGCAGTTGCTTTACATATTTGGCACTGTCCCAATCCCAGTCAACAAATCCTTCTTTGCGAGACTACTATCACTATTGAAATTTCTTTGGGAAGGTAGAAGGGCAAGGTGCGCATTCGGTAACTTGACTAGGTCTAGAAAAGCGGGAGGTATGAGTCTACCAGTGATAGCAGACTACTACAGGTCGGCTGTCCTAGCACAGATCAAGGAGTGGATGGTTACCCATCCCTTCTTGCTGTGGGGTGAACTAGAGCAGACAATTGTATGGGGAGGAAATCTTTCTAACTACGTTATGGCTTACCCATATGTCACAGGCCCCAGGGGATGTCTCACTCCCTGTGGTTGCCTCCCTACAGGCTTGGAAATATTTAACGATGCACAAACCAATAGAAGGTCCAACCTCGATTATGCATGTCCCTCTCCGGGTTCTAACACTTTTAATTCCAGATTTGTCCTTGGATAGATGGTTCAAATCGGGAATCCTGTGGGTACGTGACTTATACAGCAGCAGTACGATTAAGTCTTTTGTAGCTATGCAAGAGGAATACGGATTACCACACATGGAATTGCTCTCATATGCACGAGTCAAATCGCTCCTCAATAGTACCACCTTATGAATTACATTGGAAAGTCAAGAAATATTTAACTACTAAGGAAAGGTGTAGAGGCGGCATCTCTTTATTTTACAATAGCTTACAGGATAAAGCAGTATTCCAAAAAACCAAATCTATGCTAGCATGGGAAAGAGACTGAGGGTCCTTTCACACGGGGCGGATCAGTTCTGATCCGCCCCGTGGATATCCGTTTGCTCAGCGGGGATCACTCCGCCGATCCCCGCTGAGCAGGGAGATGACAGGTCTGTCTCTGCACACTGCGCAGGGACGGACCTGTCACAGCGCCGCTCTCCCCTATGGGAGATCGGATGACGACGGACCGCAGTGCCCGTCGTCATCCGATCCGCAAACGGATGGAAAAATAGCTTTTTCCTCCGTTACACTTTTTCGGAGCGGGTCGGATGTCCGCGGACATGTCACCGCTGACATCCGACGCTCCATAGAGCTCTATGACGCACCCGTTCAGGTCCGCCTTAAAAACTGACAGGCGGGCCTGAACGGGACGTCAGTGTGAAAGGGGCCTTAAGTATCCCCATTTCCAATACACAATGGAGCAAAGCTATCCAATATACACACTCGGCTACAAAATGCACCTCCCTATGGGAACTTTCGCACAAAATCATACATAGATGGTACCTAACCCCCACATCGTATTGCTTACGTATTTAGCCCTTCTGTTTCTCCCCTCTGTTGGAGAAAGTGCTCCCAAAGTGGTACTTTGATTCATGTTTTATGGGAATGTAGTAAGTTGGCTGGGTTTTGGACAGAGGCTCTTAAGATATTCCATCAGGTAACTGGTATGACAATACCACCCCCCCCCCCCCCCCTTTGTGTTTTTGAATGTAGGCATTGAAGCATTGAAGACATTCCACCACCGTTTAGGCAATTCACAACCCATTTGTTTTTAGCAGCCAAACTAACTATTCTTAGAGTTTGGAAATCGCCAGAGCCACCAGATTTGCGGGAGGCTCTGCAAACCCTGTCTATCCACTACACATATGAGCTAGCATTGGCAACTAACTCAGGGAAAAGGGCAGCATTCTTGAAAGATTGGCAACCTTGGGTAGATTGGTACGAATCTCACAAATTGTTGTAGGAACAGTCTATGCATGCATTTTCTAAAAAGTCTCTCTCATAGGACAGACTCCCCTTCTCCCGAGCCCTATTACAGCTCCAAATCCCTATTCCTTTCCCCTCCCCGGTTACTTTTATTTGTTTTTACTTTGGGTTACTGCATTATTGAATGACTCTCGTTTCTGGTACTACTAGACAGTCTAGATCTAGATGTTGTCCACTTTGACCTTCTGACTTATGGTTGACTGGAGACCAGGCCTTCTTGCCTCTTGGGCGCAGCTAGTTCCCAGTTGGGGTGCCCATGAGGCGGGAGAGCTAAGAGTTAGCAAATAAGGTCATTCACTCAGCAACGGCAGGAACTAACACTGTATATGGTCTGGATATGCATATACTTTTGCCTCTACAATTGGCATTGTCCTCTTTTTGTCATCAAGATTGTCAATTGCGCTTTTGTTTGCTTTTTTTTTAATATATAACAATCAATCTGTAACCCTATGTTGTTGAACTATGAAAATTTCTTGAATAAAAACTATTGAACTAAAAAGTTCAGGTATTGGCCTTATCTGATCATTTTTTTTTTTTTTTTTTTTTTTTTTAGCAACCCCTGGCATTAGACCCACTAGTTAGCAGGTTCTTTTGATGGGTTAGCCAGGATTAGGCCTGTTCCATTCATAATTCTGCCAAAATGGGACCTGTCGACAGTATTGTAAGTTTAGATAAAATGGTAGCAAAAGGAAGAGCTGTTTTTTAAAATGGGTCATGCTCAAAACTCTTTTTAGGGGCCATCTCCACAGCCAGGCGCATTGGCAAGCTGCAGACACTTTTCATTTAAGGAACGTTTCCTGCAAATTTTTGAAGACAGACTGGCATTGCGTACAGACCCAGGATTTTTGCCTAAAGTGGTGTCACAATTCCACAGGACTCAGGAAATCGTTTTGCCTTCTTTCTATGGGTCCCCAACCAATCCAAAAGAAACCGAATGCCACCAACTGGATGTGAGAGCCTGTTTCTTGTGGTATCTGGAATTGTTGGAAAGCATTCAAAAATCCTAAGCTCTATTTTGCATTCGGGGGAAGAAATTGGCATTCCAAGCTTCAAAAGACACAATCGCAAGGTGGATTAAACAAACTATTATGGAAGTTTACAAGATTTAAAAAAAGAATGCCCTTTAGCATGGATCACATACTAGGGACGTGATCCTGTGCAGGAGAACTGCCGTGTGTGTTACAACATTTTGAGGTTAACCTATAATTCATATATATATATATATATATATATATATATATATATATATATATATATATATATATATATATATATATATATATATATATATATATATATATATATATATATATATATATATATATACATACAGTGGTGTGAAAAAGTGTTTGCCCCCTTCCTCATTTCCTGTTCCTTTGCATGTTTGTCACACTTAAGTGTTTCGAAACATCAAACCAATTTAAACAATAGTCAAGGACAACACAAGTAAACACAAAATGCAATTTGTAAATGAAGGTGTTTATTATTAAAGGTGAAAAAAAATACAAACCATCATGGCCCTGTGTGAAAAAGTGATTGCCCCCCTTGTTAAAACATACTATAACTGTGGTTGTCCACACCTGAGTTTAATTTCTCTAGCCACACCCAGGCCTGATTATTGCCACACCTGTTCACAATCAAGGCATCACTTAAATAGGAGCTGCTTGACACAGTAAGGTCCACCAGAAGATCCTTAAAAGCTACACATCATGCCGAGACCCAAAGAAATTCAGGAACAATTGAGAAAGAAAGTAATTGAGATCTATCAGTCTGGAAAGGGTTATAAAGCCATTTCCAAAGCTTTGGGAATCCAGCGAACCACAGTGAGAGCCATTATCCACAAATGGCGAAGACATGGAACAGTGGTGAACCTTCCCAGGAGTGGCCGGCCGCCCAAAATTACCCCAAGAGCGCAGCGACGACTCATCCAAGAGGTCACAAAAGACCCCACAACAACGTCCAAGGACCGGCAGGCCTCACTTGCCTCAGTTAAGGTCAGCGTTCATGCCTCCACCATCAGGAAAAGACTGGGCAAAAATGGCCTGCATGGCAGAGTTCCAAGGAGAAAACCACTGCTGAGCAAAAAGAACATCAAAGCTCGTCTCAATTTCTCCACAACACATCTTGATGATCCCCAAGACTTTTGGGACAACATTCTGTGGACTGATGAGACAAAAGTGGAACTCTTTGGAAGGTGTGTCCAAGTATATCTGGCGTAGAAGGAACACTGCATTTCATAAAAAGAACATTATACCAACAGTAAAATATGGTGGTGGTAGTGTGATGGTCTGGGGCTGTTTTGCTGCTTCAGGACCTGGAAGACTTGCCGTGATAAAAGGAACTATGAATTCTGCTGTCTACCAAGAGATCCTGAAGGAGAATGTCCGACCATCTGTTCGTGTACTCAAGCTGAAACGAACTTGGGTTCTGCAGCAGGACAATGATCCTAAACACACCAGCAAGTCCACCACCGAATGGCTGAAGAAAAACAAAATGAAGACTTTGGAGTGGCCTAGCCAAAGTCCTGACCTGAATCCTATTGAGATGTTGTGGTATGACCTTAAAAAGGCCGTTCATGCTCGAAAACCCTCTAATGTAACTGAATTAGGACAATTCTGCAAAGATGAGTGGGCCAAAATTCCTCCAGGACGCTGTAAAAGCCTCATTGCACGTTATCGCAAACGCTTGGTTGCAGTTGTTGCTGCTAAGGGTGGCCCAACCAGTTATTAGGTTTAGGGGGCAATCACTTTTTCACACAGGGCCATGATGGTTTGGATTTTTTTTCACCTTTTAATAAACACCTTCATTTACAAATTGCATTTTGTGTTTACTTGTGTTGTCCTTGACTATTGTTTAAATTGGTTTGATGTTCTGAAACACTTAAGTGTGACAAACATGCAAAGGAACAGGAAATGAGGAAGGGGGCAAACACTTTTTTACACCACTGTATGTATATATATATATATATATATATATATATATATATATATAAATATACATATATATATAAATTATATATATATTTTTTTTTTTCCCCTTTTTTAACCACTTCAATACAGGGCACTTAAACACCTTCCTGCCCAGACCAATTTTGAGCTTTCAGCGCTGTCGCACTTTGAATGACAATTGCGCGGTCATGCTACACTGTACCCAAATGAAATTTTTATCATTTTTTTCCCACAAATAGAGCTTTCTTTTGGTGGTATTTGATCACCTCTACGGTTTTTATTTTTTGCGCTACAAATAAAACAATACCGAAAAATTTTGAAAAATTTTTTGTTTCAGTTTCAAAACTTTGTAAATAAGTACGTTTTCTCCTTCACTGATGGGGCTACACTGATGGGCACTGATAAGGCGGCACTGATGGGCACCAATGTGGCACCAATGAAGTGGCACTGATAGGTGGCAATGAAGTGGCACTGATGGGCGACACCGACGGACACTGATAGGTGGCACAAATTGGCACTGATAGCTGGCACGGATGGGCAGCACGGATGGGCGGCACAGGTGGGCACTCATAGGCGGCACAGGTGGGCACTCATAGGCGGCATCGGTGTTATACTATAGTAATGGATGCCAATCAGTGCCAAACAATAATGCATGCCAATCAGTGATGCCCATTGTGGGCACTGATTGGCATCCATTGTGGGCACTGATTGGCACCCATTGTGCTGACTGGCATCCCTGGTGGTCTAGGGAGGATTATGACCTTTATTACCTTTTCCCTGGTGGTCTGGTGGCGTCCCTGGTGGTCCAGTGTGGGCATCCTCGGGGGGGGGGGGGGGCTGTGCTGATAATCGATCAGCACAGACCCCCCCTGTCAGAGGAGGAGCCGATCGGCTCTCCTCTACTCGCATTTGACAGACGCGAGTGAGGGAAAGCCGATCACCGGCTCTTCCCATTTACACTGTAATCAGCCGTGATTGGACACGGCTGATCACATGGTAAAGAGTCTCCGTCGGAGACTCTTTACCGAGATCGTAGTTGCCGCTCATAATCCTGATCACGTCATATGACGTCTGGTCAGGATTATGAAACCACTTTGCCGCCGTCAATTGCCTATAGGGCGGGCGGCAAGTGGTTAAAGTAAAAATGGTGCATCTGGCCACTAGATGTCGCTAATATCGTATAGACAAGCATTTCTATTTAAAGCGGGAGTCCTCGTTTTTTTTTTTTTTTTTTTTAAAAGCCAGCAGCTACAAATACTGCAGCTGCTGACTTTTAAAATAGTGACACTTACCTGTCCAGCGCGCCCGCGATGTCGGCACCCGAAGCCGATCCCTCGATCGTCTCTCGGGTGCTGCCGCCGCCATCTTGGGTATGGGAATCAGGAAGTGGAGCCTTTCAGCTTCATTTCCCGGTTCCCTACTGCGCATGCGCGAGTCGCGCTGCGCAATAAGGATGGACCCGCTGCCTCTGGGATCTGTGTGTTTCCCAGCAGGCAGCGGGGGACTTTCGGAAAGGGGCATAATCTACGCCCCTTTCCGCAGAGAGCTATCCCGGAAGTAGGTGCAGATACCTGTACTGTACAGGTACCTGCACCCCCCTCCCCCCTGAAAGGTGCCAATTGTGGCGTCGGAGGGGGGGAGGATTCAAATGAGCGGAAGGTCCACTTTAGGGTGGACCTCCGCTTTAAAAAAAAAAAATCTTGCCAGCACAAGAAATAGCCTCTTGATTTTGACCCCCGTCCCCCATATTTACACAGATGAAATGTCCATGCATTTTCACTGCAAATTGGTATGCAATTATTATATTTTTTTTTCTTAGTTATTTATTTTTTTATTTTTTTAACCACTTCAGCCCCAGAAGAGTTTACCCCATCCTGACCAGAGCACTTTTTGCGATTTGGCACTGTTGCTTTAACTGACAATTGCGCGGTCGTGTGACGTTATACCCAGACAAAATTGATGTCCTTTTTTTTTCCCACAAATAGAGCTTTCATTTGGTGGTATTTGATCGCCTCTGCGTTTTTTTTATTTTTGCGCTATAAACAAAAAAGCGACAATTTTGAAAATGCAATATTTTGTACTTTTTGCTATATAATAAATATCCCTTTTGCTTTTAAAAAAAGACAGTTTAGGCCAAAATGTATTCTTCTACATATTTTTGATAAAAAAATAAATCGCAATAGGCGTATATTGATTGGTTTGCGCAAAAGTTATAGCGTCTACAAAATGGGGGATAGATTTATAGCATATTTGTTTTGTTTTTTTACATCGTGACTGCAACGTTACGGCGGACACATTGAACAACTTTGACACATTTTTGGGACCATTGGCATTAATACAGCGATCAATGCTATAAAAATGCATTGATTACTGTAAAAATTCACTGGCATTGAAAGGGTTAACACTAGGCCGATCGAGGGGTTAACTGTTCCCTGGGATGTGATTCTAACTGAAGGGGGAGGGGACTGACCAGCGGAAGTGGCAGATCGTGGATCCTAGCTAATGTTTACACACACTCTCGTCCCTGTTCTGTCTCCTGCTCATGAGCGCTCGTGGCCGGTGCTCATAGTGACCGTCGGCAATGAGCATCAGCACCCCCACTGTGCAGCAGGCAGGCATGCGCGCCTGCTATCCCGACCCCCATGTATAGCTACCACGGCTCACGCAGGGGAGCCAACCTTCCGCAGTATAACTGTGGCGGTTTGTTGGGAAGTGGTTAAATCTGCCACTTGGTAGTTCACAACAATTCTCTAATGGTGCCCATACACTAGACCAGTGGTCTCCAAACTGGGGCCTAGATGTGGCCCTTTGCTTGCTTTTAGCTGGCTCTTGAATGATGTGGTACAATTTCTTCCACTGATGTGTGATTGTTTACTCCCACTGATGCTGGGACATTTTGTACTCTTCCACGGCTCTGCCGCTCCATCTATGTCCTGGTTCCCCCTTCCCGCCTCCATCCTCCTCTGCTGTGATTGGTGAACAGCATAGACAGGAGCAAGCACAGCCCAGGACAGAGAATGGGAGGAGGAGCTGGCCAAATAAACTTTTTAAGTTAAACAGCTTGTGGTTGGTCTTCTTTTTTTAATATATGTTCAGTTGATTGGAATTCATTGTGCTGAGGACCAGTCTCTCCCTGGAAGATGCACTTCCATTAGTATCAGCGCCTAGTTTGACTACCTGTACTGGCTGTCAAATTCCTCTGGTGAGTAGATTTGCCTGGTGGTGGTGGAAGACTGTCTATCTCACCCAGTCAGCAAGGATTCTCATCACTCACATTGATAGACTTTGGTCTATGGATATTTAATTTCATTTTCTTCGGAAATTGTTTTGGACATTTTTGTTTTTTAATTGTTTCAGCATATATACTTATGATTTTTAGAACTATTGTTTATGTATTGTGAGAGTCCCTGCTGCTGGGAAAATGGAGTTAATAAGGAAACAGTTTGCATGTCGGGTAACAAGGCTGACATGCAACAAGGCTACAGTTTGAGGGGAGAAATCTGCTCTGGCAGCTTTCTCCGGATTTTACTATCTTCAGATGGGGCTCTGTGTAGGTTGGAGATTCCTCAGTCTTGGGTGGGATGGAATCTCCAACCCTGTTTTCCAGGTCTTATGGATAGCCAGTAGGTTTTGTGCCCATATAACGAGGGGCTGGTGAGAGCAGAGAGTGGAGGAAGGTGGAGTGTGAGCAGCTTGCTGTTGCTGTGTGAAGACAGACCTGTGGCTGGAGAGTGGTCTGCCCTGGGGGAGACTAGCCCATGTAAGGAGGATTCTTTGCCAGCAGGCTGGAAAGAATCAACTCTGTTGAGAGAAAGCAGAGGAACTGCTGACGAGAGAGCCAGGTGGCTTGGTATGTTTTCATTTGAGTGCTTAATGAAGTTAAACCCCTGCATGGGATTTCTGGTTAGACTTTTGTCTTGTTTTTTTTTCACTTTTAATAAACGCGGGCTAGCAGGCCCTTAACTATAAATGCCTGTCGGATGTGGACTCGCTGCACAAAAATGCATCTACCCACTTGAGCTAAATGCCCCAATATCACAGTATGCATATATTTTAGAGCGTGATATGAAATTTATTAGATTTTTTTTTTTTTTAAACCCATTATTACAGTTGGTCTCACTACCCGCTGCTCCGTAGAGGTCTTCCAGCGCAATTCTAATTTACTTATTTTGATTCAGAGTGTGTGGCTTCTAGGTATTTCCTATAATTTTTCACATCCACTTAGGAGGTCGTAGCCAGCAGCAATGGATATTTTTGATTTATGAATAACAGAGTCCTAAATATTGAAGTTTTTACTACAGCACAGAACTCCACTCATAAGGATTTAGATCACAATTTTAAATTTCTTAAAAACACATTAGAAAAACATTCGCACAGAGTGGCATATAGTCGCACTAGAACAATATAGCAGACAAAAAAATTACAGAGACCTTTGAGATGGGACTTGGGTCCCAATGATGGGCTATTGGAACAAGATCTTGTCAACGATTGGTCTAATTTGTTTAATATTGGTGAATATAAATTATTCGATTTAGTTATATCAAGAAGGGGGTTTAAACTGGCAAAAATTGAAACGAAGGTTGTAGAATTAAAAGAATCATTAAGCCCAGTTAAAGGTTTTCCGGAATATAAAGAAAAATCCACTCGGATCCAAAAGTTCATTGAAAAAACTGATAGAATTTAAATCTAAAAAGATTAAAAAAATACCAGAGGCCCTAAAGATTATAGTGACAATTCAGTGTACTGATGGCAGGATGAAGTGAGGGAGGTGGCCATTGTTTCTGCGGCCTCTTCATCGGTCCATAGCCCTAGGCAAGATATCACAGCCCCAACTCTAGAACCCCCTAACCTGGGAAGAGCTGGAGGTGACGGACCAGTTCCACCTAGGGGAAGTGCCAGAGCAGGTAATCTGGGAAGAGGAAGTTTACCTCTCGGTTCCAATAAACCCCAGGTTGGCACCCCTAAAAATTTATCATGAAGGACCCACTGAATATGGGGTACCCACACAGAAGAATTTTTTCCAACCCTTACAATATTACAATGGACCCCCCCCAGAGGTCAACAACACTATAGGGGTTTTCCACAGAGAGGCCATAGGGACCCACCAGGATCATACAGGAGAGGGGGCTGGACACATCAGAGGCCCGGGGGGGGGGGGTCCAAACAGTGGAACCAACCAACCATGGACACCTCAATATGGAGGACCACCTGGTGCCATGGTGTATGGCACCTACCTGAACAAGAGTGGCATCATTGGGAGCCACCCCCTTCTGTAGTGGCAACAGAATACATCCTCTGGGGCGTCTCTTAGTGGACCGGAGGGGGAGAAAGAATAAAAAGAAAGGGGGTCCTATAGGAAAAGGAATTTCTCTTTCGTTCACTGACTGACACAGCTCCTTATTCTTGGCCATTGGGTTGTTACGCCACCTTCAGGAGAGGACTAGGCAGAACACATGTACAAAAAAACAGAACTTTCTAGTTCTGCCCAAGGGGTGGTCCCTTCAGTAACAACCCCCCAGCTTGCTTCCTTCAGCTTCAGTTTTTTTGTGCCTAGTGAAGGAGATGGACCTAGGAACCCTGTGGGACCATCAGTCCTGGGATTTTTTTGCAGAAGTTTGCCTTTTGCGCAAGATTAAGATCCTGTGATCTACTATCAACAGCCGGCTGGTTTGACAGGCCGGATACCCTTATCCTTGTAGTCTCCCCAGCCTGGCCATCGAGCATGTGCAGACCATAGCTAAGCGCTGGGTTGGCCACGACATGCCCCTCAGGCTATAGGGGCAGCCGGTGAGCGCAACTCTCCGGGGCACACATATGACCCGGCTACTGATGTCTGAGTCAGTGTGCCATGGCCAGCAGCCACCCTGTACTCTTCGGGAGTGGGTCTGTGATGGAATATCCCCAGCTTGTCCGGATGGTAAATACAGCTCTCCCTGCCTCGGCAGGGCTAAGCAGCTGGGTATTCCCTGGGAGGTCGATTTAGGGAGTCTCTCCTCCCTCTCTTCTCTCCCTGCTCTCCCGCCCGCACACGGACCTTTTCGGTCCCAAAAATTATGGCGGTGCGTCACACCTTTGAGGAGAGCCTTCTTTTAAAAATGGTCGGCTCCTCCGGTCGTGGACCCCCCCCCCCCGTATCCAGGTTAAATAAAGTAACCACGATCCCGGTAGGGGGGACTCCTGCTTTTAAGGACCCCACGGACAGGAAGGCCGAGGCAGTGGCCCGTTCCTTGGTTGTGGGGTCAGCAATGCGACCAGTACTGGCCTCTGCACTTGTCGCAGACACTTACTGAATGTGCAAAACTTTTTCACAGAGAATTGGGGGAGCAACAGGCTTCTCCTGTCTGCGTGGAACTAGCAGACCAGTTAGTGCAAGGCCTTAAGTATGTTTGTGACGCGGCCCTGGATACCCTCCCTCTGTTATCCAGGGCATCAGTGTCAGCAGTGGTGCGAAGGCGCCTGATTTGGCTAAAATTCTGTTCTGTGGACCAGGCATCTAAAAAAGCCCTGACGAATCTACCCTTCCTTGGTGAGCGGCTCTTTGGAACCTCATTGGATGACATCATTAAGAATGCCACAGGTAGGAAGAGTACCTTACTCCCACAGACCAGGAAGACTAAGGAGCCACGCCGTAGGCAAAGGCCCTCATTTTCTGCTCATAAGCGTTTTTTTTTTTTTTTGTTTTTTTTTCACCCGTCCGGGTCTTCGGCTAAACGTCCCCACCCCAGCTGGATGTCCTCGAGCAAAAGTGCTACCGCATGAAGGTTTGCCTCCGCCGGTCTCATGGGTGGGGGGGTCGCCTTCGGGAGTTTGCGGCCCGGTGGGCCTCTCACGGCTGTCTGACCAATGGGTCTTCAAACTAATTTCCTCTGGCTACAAAATAGTTCCTCTCTTGGCCATCAAACAGATTCTTCCCTTCCAGCATAACCTTACTCCTGGCTCGCCGGGAGACCCTCATGGGGGCAGTAAGGGACCTGCTAAGTGGGGTGATGGTACCTGTTCTGGAGTCGGAAAGGTTCCAGGGGTTCTATTCCAATCTGTTTGTAGTCCCCAAAAAGGAATCAGTACGTCCAATCTTGGACCTAAAAGCCCTAAACTACTTTATGAAAGTACAGAGGTTCAGAATGGAATCAGTTCGCTCAGTAGTCGCTACACTCCATCAAGGGGACTCCCTGGTGTCTTTGGACATCCAGGATGCGTACCTGCACATACCCATATGCCTCCGGCATCAGAGGTTTCTGTGATTCACAGTTGGGGACTCCCACTACCAGTTTGTGGCTCTCCCTTTTGGCTTGGCATCAGCACCCTGAGTCTTTTTACCAAGGTAATGGCTCCAATTTTGGCGTTGTTGCGACAACGCGGGATCGCGATCGTAGGTTACTTAGACGATCTCCTCCTGAGAGCTTCTTCCACCTCAGAATTAAAGGAGGATGTGGTGATCACCATGCAAACCCTGCAAGATTTTTGGTGGCTGTTGAACCTAAAAGTCGGTGCTTATACCGACTCAGTGTTTGGAGTATTTAGGCTTACTGCTGGACTCCATGGAAGCAAGAGTATTTCTCTCATCAGACAAACTGCAGACTCTCTGAGCTGCGGTAAAACTATTGATGAACCGCAGTGGTCGTCGCTATGCTTCTGCATGCAAGTCCTGGGACTCATGGTGGCCTCCTTCGAGGCAGTACCGTACGCCCAGTTTCATACCAGAGTCTTGCAGAAGGAGATGTTGACGAAATAGGACAAATCTCCGTTATCCCTGAAGTGGCAGATTCGGGTGAGCCAGTCAGTCAGGGACTCCCTGCTCTGGTGGCTGAGGTCCCCGGCACTTCGGTCCTGGAAGTTGTTCCTACTTCTACATTGGACAGTGATTACAACGGACGTCAGCCTGACCAGCTGGGGTGGAGTACAGTCGACCCAGGGCCTCTGGTCGTGGGAGGAATCCAAGTTGCCAATCAATGTTCTCGAGCTACGAGCGATCAGGTTATGCCTCTCCACATGGTCGATGAGACTACGAGGGCGTCCGATCAGGATTCAGTCGGACAACGCCATGGCGGTGGCATATGTCAATCAATAAGGAGGAACAAGAAGCTCGGCAGCAGTACGGGAGGTCGCTCACATACTGGGCAGAGCGACAGGTATCGGCCCTATTGGCCATTTACATCCCGGGAGTGGAGAACTGGCAGGCGGACTACCTAAGTCGCCAGATTCTGGACCCAGGAGAATGGGCATTGCATCTGAAGATGTTCAGGCTTCTGTGCCTGTGGTGAGGCACACCAGACGTGGATCTCCTGGTCTCCCGTCTCAATTGGAAGGTGCCGAGATTTGTATCCAGGACAAGAGATCCTTGGGCAGACGCATCAGATGCACTGGTGGCTCTGTGGGGTCAGTATCGACTGATCTACGCCTTTCCTCTGTTAAAGCTACTATCACTTCTGCTCAGCAAAGTGGAGACCGAGGGGATTCCAGTAATTCTGATTGCGCCCCTGGTACGCCGACCTAGTACGCCTGGTTGCAGAAGCTCCCTGGCAACTACCAATGCGAGAAGACCTTCTGTCTCAAGGTCCGATTCTTCATCCTGCTTTACCATCGCTGGTTTTAACGGCATGGCTGTTGAGAGCCAGGTGATAAGGAACCGGGGCCTATCGGACTTTGTGATTTCAACTATGTTGAGAGCACAGAAATCGCCTTCTTGGAAGATATATCATTGTACTTGGAAGGCATACATCTCTATGTGAGGAGAAAGGATGGCGTCGGCGCACCTATTCCGTTTCCAGGATCCTGCTGTTTCTGCAGCGAGGAGTAGACCAGAAATTGGCCTTAAGCACCATTGTAGGACAAATATCAGCCTTGGCTGTATTTTTTTTTTTCAACGACCCCTGGCGTCTCACTCTCTAGTGAGCATTTTTATGCAGGGGGTCTGACATGTAGTTCCTCCGGTGCGTCCGCCATTACCTCTGTGGGATCTAAACCTGGTGTTATCGGCGCTTCAGAAACCGCAGTTTGAGAACATCAGGGAAATTCCCTTGTTGACTCTTTCCCATAAAGTGGTCTTTCTAGTAATTTCATTGGCCAGGAGGGTTTCGGAACTGGCGGCCTTGTCTTGCAAGTTTCCTTATCTGGTTATCCATAAGGATAAGGTGGTGTTGCGTCCGCAACCTTCTTTTCTGCCGAAGGTGGTTTCGGAGTTCCACATCAATGAAGACATTGTGTTACCATCTCTGTGTCCTAAACTGACACATTCTAATGCCACGTACACACGACTGGACTTTTCGAGGGACTAGGTCCGACGGACTTTCCGAATGAACGGACTTGGCCACACACAATCACACCAAAGTCCAACGGATTCGAACGTGATGACGTACGACCAAGCTAGAATAAGGAAGTTCATAGCCAGTAGCCAATAGCGGCTCTAGCGGCAGTTATTGTCCGTCGGACCAGCATACACACGATTGGATTTCTCGGTCCGGTGGGAAAATTAAAAAAATGTTCTATTTCTAAAGTCCACCGGATTTTTGGCAAGCAAAGGTCCGATGGAGCCCACACGCAATCGAATTTTCCGACGGACTCGTTCCGTCGGACCTTTGCTGTCAAAAAGTCCGGTCGTGTGTACGTGGCATAAGGAAACCGCTTTAATAAAATCCTAGTGATCGCGTCTCGGCCGCTACCGGAAGTGATGACAATGACACCTGGCTCCTCGCTGACGCATTGCGTCACATCCACGTGACTTTAATCAAAGGGTCAAGGAGTCAGGTGTCGGCGATGCTTTTATATGGTGAGCGGCGTTGTCATAACAACGGCGGATTCAATAATACGTGCAAAAGTCCTCACATATCTTCATATATATGTATTTTCCCAGCTACTAACAATAATTTATATATTACCATCATCATTTAATAACATATAACTATAAAAAAATGAACAATTAAAATTCATATAAAATCCTATAAGTATAGAGACATCTGGTGGTTATATGTCGTATTGCATCCTTTTCTAATCACTACAATAAGTGTAATTATAAAAGGGGAACTACTCTTTATGGCTATCTAGTGGTTCAAAAATATATTGCATACCAACCATATCAATAAACCTTAATAAATCCAAATATCAGATGTTGGTAGTTACTCGTTGTAGCCATCTATTGACTAAAATAGAACATAACTAAATGATTCGACCAATTCATATAATGAATACAAATAACAGATGTTAGTAATCAATCATAGTGGCCATCTAGTGGCTAAAATTTTTGAATCCGCCGTTGTTATGACAACGCCGCTCACCATTATAAAAGCATCGCCGACA
The DNA here is from genome assembly GCF_037356315.1 of Lithobates pipiens. Taxonomy (NCBI): domain Eukaryota; kingdom Metazoa; phylum Chordata; class Amphibia; order Anura; family Ranidae; genus Lithobates; species Lithobates pipiens. The sequence goes on along the minus strand of NW_027507748.1, from coordinate 584,588,710 downwards.
CCTGACTCCTTGACCCTTTGATAAAGTCACGTGGATGTGACACAACGCGTCAGCGAGGAGCCAGGTGTCATTGTCGCCACTTCCGGTCGCGGCCGAGACCGGAAGTTCGTTTGTTTACACTAGGATTTTTATGTAAGTGTGAATTTATTTTATTAAAGCTATTTCTACGTTATTACACATTGGAGTCCCCCTTCTCTTTTCATCTTATACATGATCATTATTGCTGTATTGGGAACGCTAATGGATTGGATGTTGGAGGAGTGAAGGATTATCATCATTATTACCAGTGGGTTTACAGCTCTTACTGACCTCTAATCTGTGAGAAATTCATCTGCCTTAGAGGTATACAGCTCTTTTTTGGGAGAATATAAAAAAATGCTAAATTGCATCTAAACTTTTGTAGTACTTTCACAGGGCCATTAGAATAAATATCTCTGGAAATTTGCAGGTAAATTGGCTTAGAGTGTTTTTGGTAGGATTTAAGTGTACGTGCCAGTAGTGTCTGGTTTATTAGCCTAAATGTAGTAATTAGAGCGAGATCTTTTTTAATTTTTTTGTCAGCTGATTCTGTAAGAAATAAATCAAATTCCAGTTTGGCTTTATCCAATTTAAGTTTCAACTTAGGAGAGAGGTTTTTAAACACCATATTACATGCGTTGAAGTCTGCTTCTAGTTTACTGTAATTTCACTCTCTATTGAAAAGTGCAGCTTGTCTTTGATATATCCAGTTTATGCGCCACCCATAGAGTAAGCGCTGATATCTCAGGGGTAGAGCTATGTATAAAGTAATCCTTAAGGGCAGATTCAATATCTATTTTGTGTTTTACATTTTTAAGGAGGGAGTCTGAGATACCATGCTGGGGTCATGGATTTTAGGAATTATAAAGTCTGACTGTAAAGACTGCATTATGATCAGACCATGTGACCGGTAATCTAATTTTCTGAGATACTGAATTTGGGGTTTTCACTAGCTGTAAGCCATAATTATCAAAATTAAAAGAAAGAAATGCTTAAAATATATCCCTCTGTGTGTAAAGAATCTCTATAATATGAGTTTCACTTTTTGAATTGCATTACTGAAATAAATTAACTTTTTGATATTCTAATTTTTTTAGATGCCTCTGTACGTGGTAAGAAACCATAGCATAGGCCACAGGGGATCAAAAAAAAAGAAAATTCCTATATTGACTGTATTTTCAAGGTCTGTCCAATGCCTGTAATGTCCAGGAGAACTGGCCACACACATTACAATCTAATGTTTGCTTAGATAAAATGAAAGATAATTAAAAGGCTTGTTGGTTCATACAAGATTCCAATGCATTTATAAAATTTGAATGAAGATGTAAGAAATGTTGATAGGTTATTGGAACAGTTTGATTTTGCTAGACCATTGTTAATGTGCAAAATGAGGTTTCACTCTGGAGTGCAAATTTTAGGTGGCACAGATATTGAATATTGAGGTATGAAGGGTATATAGTGAAGTCCAAACTGGCTATAAATATGAATTGTAAGTTTACCGACAACTTTGTAGTTTCAAGGCCTATCTGACTGTATGTAAATGAGTTGATTTTTTTAAGTCTGTCGTCATTCTGTATAGTTATTGTTAAATGTGAAAGATCTGTCTGTCCAGTGTATCAGCTATTTGACAGATCTAGAGCCTCAATTCCACCAGTCCTGCATTGCCACCTGCCTAAATGTCACCAGCAGCTTCTCCACCTGACACAGTCAGCTTATATTAGATGTACGTTCTCATTTTTACCACCATTTTAAAACTGTTGGGGTATGTATTTAGCACAGTAATGCCACAGCATCTGATAATCAGATTCCATGACTTCTGCACATGTATAGCATGGATTTTACATTCCTGGAATAAACGGGCAATGTACATCCAGACCCAGGTGCTGTTAATGCTTTGATACAGATAAACTCTGTTTTGCAATGTCTCCCCCATGTGTACAAATCCAAAATTGCAGCTAGGAATATATATCATTTTTATTTATTTCTTCTTGCAAAATGTATCTTTATTTATGTGCTAGGGGTGGCTTTAGAACTAGATGCTTTTTTTTTCTTCTGCTTGGATTTTGGCTGATCTGAGTGTAAAGGCGCAGAATTGGGGTGATTTGAGGTGTTAAAGGTGCAAGACTCAAGCTGATATGAGGTGTGATAGTGCAGAGATTGGGGCTGATCTGAGATGTGAAGGTTCAGGAACTGGGGTGATCTGAGGTGGGAAGATGCAAGACTCGGGCTGATCTGAGGTGTAATGGTTCAGCAATTGGGGCTGATCTGAGGTGTGAAGTTGCAAGACTCGGGCTGATCTGAGGTGTGATAGTTCCAACCAGGGCTTTTTTTTACTCAGAGAATAGGTGCAGGAACTCAACCATGCCCACCACACACACATACCTGTCAAATGGCATCAAATAGTAGCTCTGCCCTCTGCATACAACACCCTCCCTCCACTGCCCTCATCTCCTCCTCCACCATCTGTCATATGTTTTAACTTTGTTGCAATATTAAGCTGAAACATCTATCTGGCTGTAGTATCTCCCAGCATACTATACTATATTACAGTCACTTGCAAGGGAGATCATGCAGTAGGAGCATCAACAACTGGTCACTAGGGAAATAATTTAGACCACAGAGGGTGTAAACGTAGAAGCTGGACTTCAGTCTTGCCAAGTTATAGTGGTGAGAAGGAAGAAGATGACCTGAGCCAGAGGTGGTGGAACTGAGTTCCCCCTAGTTCTTGCTGAAAAAAAGCCCTGGTTCCAACTGAACATTTCGCAGAAGCCCTCATCTTGCATATTCAGTTCAACTTTACCGTACTTGCCCTTGTTCCAGAATATGCGTGCTATGAGGTAAGTTACCATTTACTTTGCTACTGATAATTGAAAGCATAATGTTAATTTCCTACTATTTATTCAAGTAGTTTACAACATTTACTTTACACTCAATCAGAAAAGAATTGTTTATAAAGTCAACATTTTATTTGAATAACTGACACTCTCAATTTCTTTGCTTTTTCAGCACACTATGATTAAAAGGTTGCCTACCCCTGAGCTAGAGGGAATTGGCAAAGAAATTTAACCAATGGTTATTTTTAGGCCCCTTACACATAGAGCAGGCTCTGTGTCCACTGATCCCTGCTAAGCAGGCAGATGGCTGGTCCGCTGCAGAGAGCCAGAGGCAGAGCCAGCCGCTCAGGCCCCCTCCACAGCTAGGAGCTCCAGTGAGCGCTGGAGGGGCAGAGCAGAGAGCCAGCGACTGATACACTGTTCACTGATCACTCCGTTCTCTGTCTTAGTGGTGGTGGGCACAGCTGCAGCTGGCATCGGTGCTGCAGCCACCTAGGCAAGTATGAGATATATATATATATATATTTTTTTTTTTTAAGATTCCTGAACTTTTAGGGAAAAATGTTTATTAGTCTTGGATAGAGTGAAAGGGGATTGGAACACCTGTCTGATTTTATTGCAGTCTGTGCCCCCTTCGGGGAGATCCACCCTCTCCATTGGTCTTGGTGACTGAGCGTAAAACTGAAGGCGAATCTGTTGAATTACTGCCAGAATGGGAATAGAAAGGAAGTATTCTAATGGTTAGCCTGGAGGGAATCAAATACTTCTCTCCTTCCCTTGGAAGGATTTTATTTTCACTCCCTGTTTTGGCTATAGGACAGAAGTGGAAGAGAGATTTCTCCAATGGGACACATGACAAAAAAAAAACTGACAGAAGTTATAACCCTCCCTTACTGTAACCAGAATTTAAGTTTTTTGGTTTTAGTTACTTTAAGCTGAACTGGGCCATATTATAAAAAAATGAATAGGATCTTTTTTTTTTTTTTAACTAGGTAAACATCTTGGAAAAATACCTATACAAAATGACAATAATGCTGTTGCAGGGTTTTTTTTTTTGTTTTGTTTTTTTTACAGTCCCTATCCATGTTGTTTTTCAGTTTGGACAGTAGAGATAGCACAGTGTAAAAAACAATATGTGATATTATTGAATATATCTGAAAGAGGAACTAATTTTGCATTGTATTACCTGCCAGAAGATTTTAAAACTTATGCACATACTTTTTCATGCATGATGTTTTATATGACCAATAATGGCCAAATTTTGTACATAGTTGGGAATGATTTGGCCCAATGTCAGTCCCTATTTAGGATAATTTTTCAAAAATTGTCAACATTTTTATTACTAATGTTGCTATGAAAAATTCTTTGTCTGCAAGTGTACTTTCGGTTTAGTTCAGATATTCTTATTATACTACAGCATTCAGTTTTCCACGTGCATGCTCCTGAAGAGTGGATGAATCCACGAAATGCATAGAGCTACTATATGCCATGTTTTATGCCAACTATATGTTTTACTTGTAATGTGATTTGTATTTTTAGTGGTCAATTGTTATTGCTGTATGTCTATCCATTGTATGGAATATATTGGTCTTCTTGGTGTACTCATGACTATCCTCATGCAACTTACCATTGATTTTCCAATAAATTTAAATGTTTTACACCTGCCTGCTTCATTTAAAGTCCCAACCTCCAGTCATCCTGATTGTTTTAACGATCATGTCATGCTTTTTGGTACTATAAATAAATAATTTCTTTTTTCATTTAACATTGCCTCAATCATTCTACTTTGCTGCCTAAAAACTCCACTTTGGGGAAATTTCTTTTTTTTTGTTTTTTTTTTGTTTTGTACTTTTGGAGTGAGCAGCACCTTTCCACCTCTCGTTGTGTCCCTTCTTTGCAATGTCAGTCCCTAGGCCAGCCTGTTATGGGAAATAAATAATAGCTAAATGGAAAAGTGTTAGAACCGAAGAACAGGCAACTGGTGCATGTGGTTTTGCTTTGCAGAACACTTATTTTTGCTGAATTCAACAATGTATAACGGTAGATAACAAGTAATTACCATGTTGAACTAAAAAATGATTTAATGACACATGAAAGCATACATAGTATAAATGGTTGGCCCTGTACACTTGCTGGGCCTCATGTAAAATACAGAGGAAAGATACATGAACGTGTGGCACAAAACAACCAATGAGATATTAGTATTCATTATTTGACCTACATGAGAAGAATAAAGAGTCACTGGTTACTGTCAGCATCATCTCTGCCTTTTTTTTTTTTTTTTTTTTTTTTTTTTTTTAAAACATAAGGATTCAACTATACATTGCAACAACAAATCACAAAGGTAGAATTTGACGCTGTGATACACAGGTATTCTGCACTTTGTTAGTAAACAGTCCCATTGTATCCTGTATATGTGGTCAGACTATACACACGAGCTCTTTCAGGTTGTACATTTTTGTTAGCGAGAAATGTATTGGTCAATCCCGTCGTCTGTCTTTTGGGTTTATTTTTTTCTCCCAAAGCGTTGAGGTACTGCCATGCTCCAAAACTGCGGTGCTGAGTCCCATCCTCGAGAATGAAGCCGGCCGTCACCCAGTATTGAGCTGTGTTCATCTCTTCCAAACCTTAGGGGGGAGGGGCACAACATTAAAAGCAAATTCCATCTTATATCATTGTGTTCCTAACCAATACAAAACTTGCACTCTCTCGTTATGTTTTTGTTACAGTGCACCTGAACTCAAAAAGTTAAGATTTACTTATAAAGAACATCTTTGTAAAAGCAGAATTGCACTCTGAGCACCACAAACCAAAAACACCATTTAATCAGTTTTTAATATTCAAAGAAAACGCCCCAAACCATCCATCCACGTCTCAATGCTTTTTTTTTTTTTTTTGATAAGTCACTTTGAAAAACACCCCGTAGCATTTCTGGCTGTGACCATCTTGAATAAGGCATGTAGGCAGGAGGTTGTGCTTTATGGAGAAAACTCCCCTCCTGAAGACTCCTGGGATGTATGGCATCATTTATCTAAGCCTGGAAACTGAAGCAGTGTAAAAAAAATAAAGATAACGTTTAAAACGCGTGCATGGGAGTGTGCCTAGGCACACCTATTATATCTGCTGTGTGAGATCTAACACTATTGCATCTGACTGCTAGTCCTAGAAGATTAAGGCTCCATATACAATAACAGCTACTACACTTGAGTTTAGGAGCTTTGGCAAAAAAAGAAAAATAAGAAAACACCAGAAGCTCCTAAACAACTCCCTATAAGCCTATGTGCCCATGTACACACAGGGGTTGTTTTGCTAAATGCAAATTCACTTTGCACTACAAGTGCACTTGGAGTGCAGTCACTGTAGATCTGAGGGGAAGATCTGCTGATTTTATCATCCAATCACATACAAGCAAAAATGCTGTCTTTTTATTTTCCTTTTATGTCCCCTTCAGATCTACAGCGACTGCACTTCCAAGTGCACTTGTAGTGCAAAGTGGATTTGCCTTTAATAAATAAACCCCATAGGCTTTTAGCAGAAGTTAGGAGCTACTGCACTTAGGCTTCATGTATCCTTAGGCCATCATTTACCTAAAGAAATATCTAAGAATTTTCGTTTGTATTTCGCACCATTAGCGGGCTGCAGCAACAGCCAATTTTCAATGAAATTTGAGTACTCGGACATGTTGGAAATTTTTGGAAAAACAAACGATTTTCTAATCAATGATGGGAGAATCATGCAAGAAATGTAATGGAAAAAGAAATGTGCAGGAAAAGAAAATTCCCGGAAAGAAAAGATTCCCAGCCACAAATTCTTTTCTGTAGCAACATGAGGTGAAATTGAAGGCTTGGTTGGCCGAATTTCGAAATCAATGGTGTCACCATCGGATCACAAAACACACAAACTTTCTGATTTTCATAAGAAAATTCTTTCAAAATTCGATCATGTATGGCCAGCTTTAGAGTGAGCTTTGGTGATGTCACTACTTTGCTGGAGAGGAATCTGTATTCGGGGGAAACTGCAGTGCAATAATCTCATGTTTCTGCTTTTTCCATGCTGTAGATCTGTGCTTCTGAAACCTCTCCTGCTGCTTCCTGAATATTGCCCCACCATTAATTAGATAAGCCGTCATCAAAGGGAATCCCCCAACCTGAGGAAGCAAAGCCCTACACCTCTATCATGATGGCCACCCCCACACAGCAAGGAACAAAACTGGGTAATTCAGTAATAGGGAAAGGGTCAGCTACAGGGCTTCAGCAGGGCTTATATTTTTGTGGTAATAGCTTCCACAGTTCAGGTTCTTTTTAACCACTTCAGCCTTGGAACAATTTACCCCTTTCCTGACCAGAGCGCTTTTTGCAATACGGCACTGCGTCACTTTAACTGACAATTGCGCGGTCGTGCAATGTTGCACCCAAACAAAATCGAAAAAAGCAATATTTTTTACTTTTCGTTATAATAAATATCCCCAAAAAATATATAAAAAAAAAATGTGCTAAGTTTAGGTATTCTTCATATTTTTAAGCCTATATTGATTGGTTTGCACAAAAGTTATAGCGTCTACAAAATAGGGGATAGATTTATGGCATTTTAATTAGTAATGGTGGCGATCTGCGTCATTACGGCGGACACATCAGATACTTTTGACATTATTTTGGGACCATTGTCATTTATACAGCGATCAGTGCTATAAAAATGCACTGATTACTGTATAAATGATACTGGCAGGGACGGGGGTTAAACACTAGGGGGTGATCAAGGGGTTAAGCGTGTCCTTGGGAGTGAATCTAACTGTGGGGGGGGGGGTGGACTACCTAGGACATGACAGAGATCACTGCTCCCGATGACAGGGAGCAGTAGATCTGTCATGTCACTAGACAGAACGGGGTTAATACCTTCTTAACAGGCATCTCCCCCGTTCTGCCACTCCATGACGCGATTGTGGGACACTGGTGGACATAGAGCTTTCGGGCACGTGCACACCCACAATACCGCTTCTTAAAGGGGACTACCTGTATGCCCATTTGCTCAGCCGTGCCATTGTGTCGGCGTATATCGTCGTGCACTGGTCAGCAAGCAGTTAAACAAATACACACCAGAGATCCAAAGGATGTTATCTTTAGCAGTGAAGCCACCCACCTCAGGAGGCCTTGTTCTAAAGCTATAAAAATTAGCTAAAAAAGAAAATGAATGCAGCCATCACATCTAAGAATTGGTAAGCTGCAATATAATAAATGTTTGCTTTCAGGTTTATAATATTGCCTTAATTAAAGATGGAAGTTAAGTGAAAGACAGGATGCCCGTCTGATTCTTGTATAGTTTGACATCTTTATCTTTTAAATATTAAAAGTCAAGTACTCTGGAGCTGTGCATGAAAAGTCAAGCTCTTTGCTCACTGTGCATGTATACCTTGGTCTCATTTATTCCTGGGACTGGTCCATACTCATGGAAGGCCCAGCTAGGGCCACTGATAAGGCAATACAGCCTTCCCTCCTTTACCGGGCCGAAGCTCCATCACTTCAAAAGAGGGGCCGGGGCACCTGCAGGAGAACCGTACTGCCTTGTGACACCTGTAGATCTTCTAACAGTGCTGCCGGCTTCCTCCCTCCGGCAGCTCTGCAGGGGGATCGGTTCTACACAGAGAACTTGTAAAGTGTCCAGATTTGGAGCAGCAGGGACAGCTGCAGAATCTCTGCCTGTGCCTCTACCTGATCCGGAAACTCCCCCCCCCCCCCCGACAATACCTGTGCACTTAGGCTGCTTTCACATTTGACGTTTCCTGAATGTGTGACAAAGGGCTCCTTCACATGGGCAGCTGAGCCGTGGATTGAGGGCTATCCCTGGCTACCCACCCAAATTCTAATCTAGTCAGACAGGGCTGTATACATGCCAATACATGCAATGCTTTACTTCACAACTGTGGCATTTTTACCGCAGGCTGCAGAGCTTGACAGGCAGCACCGCCTGTCAAACTCAACACTGTTCAATGAGGGCCACTGCAACTTGAAGCCAAACACTTGGCTCACAGTTGCAGTGTGGTCTCGCAATGTAAAATTACCATTCAGCAAAAAACAAACAAAACAAAAACAGGTGTCAAGAGGCAACAGTAGCGAGGCTATAATTTCTGCCATGGCTGCAAAGCACACAATTGCGAACATGCCATTTTAGCAATTTGATATTTTTTTTGGGGGGGGGGGGGGGGGGTATGGACCTGATGATTTCTAACAGCCCTGAGCCCATCCATAGGAATACATGAAGCCACAGTGTGAAGAGGAAGTAGTTGCAGGGCCCAGGCAGGAATATGTTGCATAAATGCTGTGCAGTGCCAGATAGGGAAGATCTCCAGAACAGAGGCCCAATTATGCCCGCCAACTCACAGACCATCCTAGCATAAGGCTAGAATCTTACAGTTAAAGTATGAATCCAGGCAGAGAGCTTTTGGGCTCATTTGTTATAGAAAGAAATGACCTCTTTTGATGTTTATGGCACCCCTAGATCACTTTTGTAGTGCACAATTCATACTTTCATTCCTATTGGATAATACAGCTCGCAATGTACTTCTGCTATTATGAGAAATCCCTGTCCTCATACAGGAAAGCAATAGTGTTGTTTTTTCCCTCTGATTCCCCCCCCCCCCCCCTGTATATTCACAGAATTCCTTGTATTCTGTGAACCATTTACATGGGGAGGAGTTGTGCTAAGAAATTGACTTTCATGAATAATTAAAACATTCTAGTGAGTTCAAAGACACAATGTTATGGAATTGAAAAAAAAAAAGCATGGATAGTTAAAATACTCTCAGCAAGTTTAAAAAAAAAAAAACTTGATGTTTTTGTGCCCTCACCTGCAATTACATTTTATATTGGTGACAGGGTCTCTAAGTAATTTTGGACCATATGATCATGGAAAGTAGGGCAACCTAAATCTATTGCACAGCTTTAGATGTGGTCGTCCATTTAGAGCTCATGGCTTGTTCTAGCGCAATGTCTGATCAATATTTTCCTATGTACTTACTGGTTTATTAGCCTTATGTTAACATTTTCTACCAGATAAAAGTGACATTCATATATCAGTGTGTTTTTCTAGGTGTAGACCCAACACATAGATCAATAACTTCATGGGTTAGTTTTTGGCATCAATCATTATAAATGTTCTGCATTGTCATTTAATATCCATCCACAGCAAGAAGGATTGCGTAATAAGAGGCTACCTAGAAATAATCAATAGAAAACGTATCATTCAATGCTCTCCTATACTGGCTTTTAAGTAAAGAATGATGATCTCCAAGATTTACTATATTTAATAGTACAACACATGCAGCAACACATGCAGCAACAGATGTCTAAGGTGGATGTATTGGGAATATGGGATGTGGGCGGTGTTATATGCTTTGATATGGTATATATTCAAAGGACTAGACAAGAAGTCGCGGGCCTGATATTTCATTGGACAATGGAACTGACTGCTGTGGCTGAGATGTGATGTTCCTTTAAGAGTGTGTTAATAACTAATAAATGTACCATTTTTATTGCATTAGATGAATGTGTTCTTGTGTCTTTCGTTGCTTTAAAGTGGTTGCAAACCTCAGACATGAAATATGAACAAAGCACATCCATCTGTAGTATGTACTTGTCTCAATCCAGAGCACTGTCATTTGTCTGCTGCTTCATTCATCTGCTAACTACATGAGTCACTGGCACATGCATTCCGTGCCGGATCTTCAGAGCTCTGGGTTGGAGCCGAGGGCTCCTGCATGCATGTGTGGAAGTGATGTCATTGCGGCTATTCACACAGCCGGAGCTCACAAACCTAAAGGACTGGGGGAAGATGGAAGCTATGTCAGCGGTGACAATGCACATTATGCTATTGCCTTGCAGGGGATTATTATTATTATTATTTTTTTTTTTTTTACATGCCGTGGTTTACTACCGCTTTAAGGCTAACTCTGAGCTAGACGTATGCGAATATTTAGCGTGGACAGTGCCTGAGAACTGGGAACATTAAAGTGATAGCTTCCTGCACAGAGCTGTATCCATGGAGGGGGTGAGGAACATCCGTTTTGCCTCTTTTACATGCCACATTTAGGGGCGTTCATGAGCGTTTGCGTTTAGAAGCATTTTTTCTCCGATTGTAGTGATCAGTATACCCTTCCAATTGACTACAACGCAGGAGAAAACGCTCTCCCTCTCTCCTTGGGTTCTGGAAAATCAGTTTCTCCATATTGCAGATGGTCAGAAATGTTTCCCCATTAAAATCGCCTATAAACGAAACCACCTATAAATGCGCTTTACTGCGCTTTACTGCATTTGCACACTGTTACAAGCATTTGGCTTTTCCGATGCCAATAATCTTCTGTCCTCAATACGATTTTTTTGCTTTAAAAAAAAAAAAAAAAAAATGCCACTAAACTCAACTGCCTCTAAACGTGTGTACATGTACAGAGAAGATAATAGAGGAGAGTTCAGGAGCTGCCGAAAAAACCGCCACACTGCTACTAAACATCAGTTTATTGGCAGCAATATACATGAGGCCTAAAACTACATTTGACTGGATGTTATTGGTAATAGCTCCTTTGGGTTTCCCAAGGCTTTTTTGTCTCACTCTAATAGAGAAACAGATTTGAGTCTGGTTTCCTGACTTTACCAGCCAAGACGCTGTCCTCAGTTCAAACAGTGAGGGGCTCTTGCTGGGATTTGCTCATCTCTGGAAAAGACACATAGACAGACACAGCTAGGGCAAGGAGATGTGGATGTTACCTTTGTGGTTGGAAGTGAAAGGAGCTCCGTGATGTCCTCCAGTGCAGAAGAGTTTTTAAAAAGGAGCTCAATGCACCTTTTTCTTGTGATAAGGGTTGTGATGAGATGCTTTCATCCAACTAAACAGAAGTGAAACAAGAAAGACAATGTATTAATATTATTGGCTTAGTGGGTATCAGTATTGTGCTTCTGGTTTCAGTTTATAGACGTTTTTATTGAGGTAATCTGTATCTAAACCTAAGAACAAAACAACTATATTGCAGATTACCAGTCCTTAGATGAGGTGGCTGCATTAGCTATCTTTAAGGGTTGGTTCACCTTTTCACAAACTGAAAGGGTCAACCAACTCGCAGCACCCAGTGCCTGATGTACTTTAGTTCCTTTTAGGGGTGCACCAAATGGGTTTTTTGGTGCTGAAACCAATAACGAAAATTAAAAATACACTAGGCTGAAAACCGATACCGAAACAGCACCGATACCAAAACATATTTTTTTTTAAAAAAATATTTTTTTATTAAAAAAAATATTTTTTTACAGGAGATGGTCAGAGACTGGGGACATGGTACATGAGATGGTCAGAGACTGGGGACATGGTACAGGAGATGATCAGGGACTGGGGACACGGTACAGGAGATGGTCAGAGACAGAGGACATGGTACAGGAGATGGTCAGAGACTGGGGACATGGTACAGGAGATGATCAGAGACTGGGGACATGGTACAGGAGATGGTCAGAGACTGGGGACATGGTACAGGAGATGGTCAGAGACTGGGGACATGGTACAGGAGATGGTCAGAAACTGCACACATGATACAAGAGATCAATGCAGCCTCACCAGTGCCCATCAAATGCAGTCAGCCAGTGTCTCCCCATATTGCAGCCAGAGTGTTCCCCCCCCCCCTTGCAGCCTGCCTGTGCAGGGAAGAGAGGAGAGCCACCTCCGCCACTTGTTTGATAAGAGCGCCGGGAACATCACAGCTTTCATTTCAATAGCTGTGTGTTCCCGGCTGCGCCGTCACATACGACCCCTCTCGCTTGTCCGGGCACTTTGATAGACAGATCATCCGTCCAATCCTGGGACGGTTGATCTGTCTATCAAAGTGCCCAGATAAGGGGGAGGGGTTTTATGTAACGGCGCGGCCGGGGACACACAGCTATTGAAATGAAAGCTGTGATGTTCCCGGCGCTGTTATCAAACAGGCGGCAGAGGTGGCTCTCCTGCACTATAGGACACCCCCATGATGGGAGGCACCAGGGGCGGAACCTGGCCCCCACCCAGGCCCCGCCCCATTTTCGGCCGTTTTTCTCTTTTGACAAATTGCCAAAAAGGGAATTCTGGTGCATCCTTAGTTCCTTTAATGATTACCTTCTGCCACCCATGCTAGCTGATGTAGCAGTCTTGAGTATTTGAAAACCGCACTTTTTTGCACCCTTCTTTCTTTTCAGTCTCCCTCCTGGAAAAAAGAGAATCTCATTGGTCAGTGTGTGGTCATATGCCAGCACTGACCAATGACTGCTCGCCCTTGTAGGCTGTGTAATGCGCTTTTCACTCCACTAGTATGGGTGGCAGAAAGTAATCATTGTAAGAAAGTAAATGCAGCAGGGACCAGGTTGGGGAGAGGATCAGTGTTTGCATTTTTTCATTCTTTATTTAGTGGAATGCGTCAAAATACAAAAACATGACTTGATATACAGATCAGTTATACACAGACCTTCATAAGCATTCTGTGTTAAAAGGGCGATATAAAACAATGACCTTCCCACGACCAGCATTCCCTTTTTTACCTGGTGACCTTACCAGTCCTAGGATGACAATACTCACCCCCTATACTATGAAGAAGCAGCGTTTGTTGACCTAGGACAGGACTACACAACACCTACCCCTTGTCTAACATACAGTGGAGGCTGATGCTCTATTTTTTTGGAGTGGCGGCAAACAAACCTCCCTGCATTGCTTGGTCCCTTGCCCCACACTACTTACTCCATCCAGGACACGGGTGGCTTTTGCTTCTCCTCAGTGGCTTCCCCTCTGCCTCTCCTACCGGGCAATCCAGTCACTTCCCCTCCCAGCCAATCAGGTCTTAAGACCCACTTCCTGATATATCCGAATATTAATTCACTAATGTCACACAAGTGGGTGGGCTTGGGATGCAGTGCTCTGCACCCCAAGCCCACCCTTTGTGAAGCCAATTAGAGCCTCAGGCTCCAATCATGGGTTTCAAAAAAACAAAACCCCATAGAAATCCTTGCAGCCGGCGCTCTGCATGGAGATTAGGAGGGAGGGTGGCACTCTTGCGCCTCTTGTGAGCGGGCGTCACTGCTAACATAAGAGGACATGTTCTGAAGTCCTCAGAGAGAGCTGGGAACTCAACAACGCAGCACAGGCAGTGAGAAAATTATCAGCTCACAAGATTTCTGGGAGGATCAACAGATGTTTTTTGTATGAATATAAAACAAAAATTTCAAATGGTTATTGAACAGAATAAAAGGGCGAGAAAGTGAATCTCATTGTTAGGAATTATATACACTAACATATTCCCTCACAATCCAGGAACATACTAGTAGGTTAAATGGCTTCCACCCAATCAGGTTTGAGTAGGACAGTGATATGGATTTTAGATTTTTAACTCCCCCAGCAGGAGTGGCTAGTGTGTAAAGCTTCTCATAACTCTGGTGATAAATACTGTATATTTAAGAACAGCAACAGTGAGATTACACAAATCAGTATTTTTTTTATATATATAAATCGATTGATCAATACATTTTTTAATGGTATGTATGTATGTATATATATATATATATATATATATATATATATATATATATACATACATATACATATATATATATATATATATATACATATACATATACATATATATATATATATATATACATATATATATATATACATATACATATATATATATATATATATACATATACATATACATATATACATATAAGTTTTTATCTATATTACACGGTTTTCTTTCGGTTAGTGATTTTAAAGTAACCTCAATAAAACCTTCATATTTTTGTTGGGGGAAATTAAGTGCTCTCTCTTTTTTGGATGTATTTTTTAAGCCATACTTAAACCTTCTATTTGGTCTCAGGACACCTGCTATGTTCACCGGAAAAGCTGATTGAGCAGATTTTGGTTTCTTTCTCACTGGATATTAGATGGTAAAGTATGTTCTCTCTTACATCAATCATATATCCTATAATAAGTGCACATTAGGCTAATGCAACCATTTTTACTTTGGATTAACCGCTGACATAATTATACCTATCTACCTTAAACTGAACATTGACTGCTCAAATGCATATTTGGTAAATCTGTTTGTGTTTGTCACCGCCATTTCAACTCCATCTGTAGCCATGCTCACAATATTTCAATGTTTATTGATTAAGTCTTACCTAAATTATGGGTTCCATTATCTTTACAATTTTGGCCTTTTGGTCCTCTTGCAGTTTGATTGTGGTGTGAAAAGTTTTGCTCTGCTAGCTGTGTGCCTAATATTACCTCCTGATTATTTTACAGATTCAATCCACACCCAACACAGTATAAAAACAAGGCCTTTTACGGGGGAACACATACAGGGGGCTGTACATGCAGGGGGTTCTTTAAATAAGTGGCTCTCATTTCCAAAGGATCTCACCTTCCTCTCTGAAACATGCACTCTTTACCTCTCCCCCTTTTCACAAGTGCAGCCTCTCTCCTCAAACTCACTTTTCTACACCCCTCTGCTCCACCCCACAATCTGTACATTTCACCCTCACTTCTCCCTTCCCCCTATTACTGCACTCATCACCTCTTTCTAACTCTAAGCCCACTTGCTAACCAACCCCCCAGGATACTGAAGCATGCCCCCCTCATACAAATCGTATTCTCATATTACCTCCCTTATTTTCTACTTCTAACCGCTGGAGATATTTCCCCAAACCCTGGGCTTCCCTTATTTAACTTTACCCAACGCAACCATCATCCTACACCCTCTGGCAGTAGTAGCAATCTACACAATTTAGTCTCCATTGCTCTTCTTCCCAACGCCAGCCTCCCCCTCTGTCTGCAACAAACTCACCGATGTTCATTACCTCTGTCACAAATTCTTTTAATCTACTTGCTGTCACCAAAACCTGGCTCCACAGACCTGACACCCCTTCTCCTGCTTCCCTCTCCCAGGGTGGCCTTCACTGGACTCGCTCCCTTACGCCTAATGGATGCAAGGGAGGGTGGAGTGCGATTCCTCCTATCCCCCCCAAAGCACCTTCCAGGTTATTCACTCCCCTCACTCTCTTTCCCTCTCATCATTTGAAGCTCACTGTATACGTCTATTCTCTCCAACTTCCCTAAGAATTGCTGTGATCTACTCGCGCCCCCTGGACCATTATCGACTTTCCTTGATGAGTTTTCTGCCTGGCTACCCTACTTTCTCTCTTTGGAAACTCCCACAATCATCTGTGATTTCAACATCCCTGCTAATACAAACACTCCTGCTACTTCTAAACTTCTTATGCCGCGTACACACGAGCGGACTGTATGGTGTACTTAGTCCGTCATACAATCCGACGGACAGTCCGTCATACTTTCCACTGAACGGACTTGACCACACACGGATACCCAAACAGTCCGTCGAAAGCTTGCGCGATGACGTGTACAGCACGTACGACGGGACTAGAAATAGGAAGTCCAATACACAGCAAAGCACCCTTCCGCCGTGTAAATCCTTTCTGGGCATGCGCCATTCTTAGTCCGTCGAACTAGCATACTGACGAGCGGATTGTCCGCTGAAACCAAAGTATGACGGACAGAATTTTGAAAAATCAGAAATTCTTAGTACGCCGGACTGCACGCTGAAAAAGTCAGCTGAAGCCCACACACGAGCGCACTGTCCGCTGAAATGTGTTTCGACGGACTAAGTACGCCATACAGTCCGCCCGTGTGTACGCGGCATTAGTCTAACCTCTTTGACCTGAAGCAATGGGTAGAGGCTTCTACTCACTCTGATGGCAACACCCTTGACCTTGTATCCTCTTACCTATGCACTCCATGCAACTTCTCAAACAATCCTTTTCCTCTCTGACCATCACCTTATTAGTTTCTCTCTCTCCCTGTCTTCCACCACCTTTCCCTCCAATCGCCTAACCATCACCCATAGAAACTTTCACAACTTCAACTCTTCTCTCCTCTATTCTGCTACTGACCACCTCTATGACAAAATCTCTCCCATGTCCTGCCCCAACCAAACCACTTCCATCTACAATAAATCCCTGTCATCCACCCTGGACAAGATCTCTTCCCTCACTACACGCAGAATCAGGCCTCGAACCCTACAACCCTGGCAAACAGATGACCATAAAAAATACCCAAAAAAAACGTAGTCACGCTCTTGAGCATCTGTGGCACAAGACTAAAGGCCCATACACACGATCAGATTTTTTGACAACAAACATGCAAATTGGCTGTTTTGGAGCAACATCCGACCGTGTGTACGCTCCATCGGACAAACATTTTTGTTTTTCATTGGACTTTTGTTGGCTGTGCAAACGGACAAACTTTCTGGCAACAAAAGTCAGATGGAGCAAAGTCTGATCGTGTGTACAGAAAACCATAGGACTTTTGTACAAAGTACAAACAGGCATGCTCAGAACCAATGCAAAAGATCAGACAACAATACAGAAGTTGACCAAAGGTGGCGGTAAAGAGCAGAAAAACCCACGTGATTTGGTGAAAGTTGGCTGAAAAAGTCCTGCTGTGTGTATGCAATACAAGTTCAGGACCGACGCCCTTTGTACAAAAATCCAAGGGAAAGTTTGTACAAAGTCCTATCGTGTGTATGAGGCTAAAGTCTCTCAAAGACTTCAATCAATACAAATCTGCCCTCCAAAAATACTATTCTTTCCTCCACATTGCCAAGCAGACCTATTTTACAACTCTTATTAACACTTTCTCATCCAGTCCCCGTAAACTTTTCTCTACCTTCAACTCTCTACTTTGTCCTCCACCCACTGACTCACTCACTGCCCAGGAGATTGCTGAACACTTCAAAAACAAGACTGATACAATCCGTGATGAAATCTCCACTCTACAGGTATCTCCCCGTTAAGACCCCTGAACCCCATACAACAGGTACAATTGACACTCCCCTTATTCAAATCTGCTACTACAGACAAAGTTGCTAAACTCCTTCCTAATACCCACTTAACCACCTGCTCCCTGGACCCTATTCCCTCTCAAATACTACAGTCGCCCTCTGACTCCATCCTACACTCTCTAACCCACATCTTAAATCTCTCCCTCACCTCTGCCATTTTCCACAATGCTCTAAAACATACACTGGTCACCCCCATACTTAAAAAGCCATCCTTGGACCTTACTAATCCTCACAACCTATGCCCTATCTCCTTGCTCCCCTTTTTCTCTAAACTTCTTGAATGCCTGGTTTACAACCAACTGAGTGACCACCTCATTAAGAATAACCTTCTTGATCCCCTTGAATCTGGATTTCGCCCTCAACACTCCACAGAAACTGCTCTTTTAAAACTCACAAACAACCTACTAACACTATTCTGTACACCTACTTCCGGACCTTTCAGCTGCCTTTGACATGGTTGACCACCCCCTCCACCTCAAAAAAACTTTACTCCCTTGGTCTTCGTGACTGTGCTCTTCAGTGGCTCTCATCCTACCTATTCCAATGCACCTTCAGTGTCCCTTACAGTTCTACTTCCTCCACTCCTCTTCCCTTCTATGTCGGGGTCCCCCAAGGTTCTGTTCTTGGACCTTTTTTATTTACAATTTACACCTCTTAGCTGGGTCAGCTGATAGCCTCTGACAGCTTTCAATATCATTTCTACGCTGACGAAATACAAATCTATCTCTCCACCCCTCAACTCACTCCATCAGTCTCCTCACGCATCACTAACTTACTAACAGACATATCTGCATGGATGTCACAACACTTCCTCAAACTCAACTTGTCCAAAACTGAGCTTATAATATTTCCTCCCCAATGTGCCCCTTCCCCTGACTTATCTGTCAAGAGCAATGGCACAATCATCCACCCATCCCCACATATCAGCGTGCTAGCCCTAGTCATCACTAGCCTAGTCTCAAAATACCAATCTAATCGCCCTCTTTGTTCCTCCCACGACCTCCTGCTCTCTAGCTCCCTCATCACCCCCTCCCATATCAGCCTCCAGGACTTCTTCGGAGCCTCGCCCATGCTCTGGAATTCGCTACCCCAATCTGTCAGACTGTCTCCAAATGTATCCACTTACCCTGCCTCCATCTAACAACTGCACTATTTTCTCCATTAGCTCATCCCCTACAGCCATTACCCTTTTGTATAAATTGACCCTCCCTCCTAGATTGTAAGCTATAATGGGCAGGGCTCTCTGAGTCCCTCCTGCATTGAATTGTATTGTAATTGTACTTTCTGCCCTAATATTAAGCGCTGCGTAAAATGTTGGCGCTATATAAATCCTGTATAATAATAATTATTAAAGCTGTCATTTTCATGACAATCATACCTACTAGGTCCCTGTTCTAGGTTGACTGACTCTGACTCTGTCTCCCAATTGTTCTCCTGCATTGCCACCCTGTTACATGTGCTTCCAATGGAGGCTACAAGTGGCCATTTCAGCATGCATTAATTAAGGTATGGTTCACGGTTGTCACCAGAAAAAAAACACCCTAAGGAATGACATGTGGTCACTTTCAGAGTGTATGTTGTAGATATTAAGTGGATGAAGAGAGGCTGCAGGAGATCAGCAACACTGAGATGCAACAAATGATTAAAGGGTAAAAACAAATATTGTATACAAATGGCGATTGTTTATGGATAACAATGTTTTTTTTGTTTTTTCAACGAAATGCCGTGCAGTTGGAGTTTACATCTTAATGTAAATAAATTGACACAAAGCATGTTACACATCTGTGATCTTATTTAAAGGACTCTGCCATGTGAGAAATGAGTCGCTGACCCACAGGTATGAAACATGTGAATTTAAAACTGTGATTTGCATACAGGTATTTTCAGAAACCTTACCACCTACATGGGGCTGCATACTGAACCCTGTGATCAGTGGCCCCTTAGTGCGCATATATATGCAAAGCATCTCAATGTTCTGCCCTGGATACGTTATGTGTGGATACTTAGCTTTGGTTAAATACAACATGCACATTGCAGGACTGCTGCGGTTAAGGCAAACCCTATAAAAAAAAAAAAAAAAAAATGGATGGGTGCACTGGGAGCCCACCTAAGATTCCAGGAATCTTCAATAGCTTTTTAACCATCCATCTACCCACCTTACTTTTTCTATTGAGAAAGTATCGAAGCCAAAAGAATTGGCATGACAAAGAAGAACCTAAAACTTTCAGAGGGTCAGGCTACATTTTTGGTTGGATGATGTTATTTTTTTTTATTTTCTTTTTATAACATCAACATAGTGATGGATGATGAATATATACTGATGAATGAAAAATCTGTTTTCATAGATCTAACTTTACTCTGCTAAATGGGGGATTTAGAATTTTGTACCACTGAGTATTACACACCACCCATTTATAATGCTAATATGTTCTGCAGGATTATATGCATATTACATCAATAGTATGTGTGTATATAAGATCAATGGTATGGGTATATAAGATCAATGGTATGGGTATATTGCATCAATTGTATGGGTATATAAGATCAAAAGTATGTGTATATAAGATCAATGGTATGGGTATATTGCATCAATTGTATGGGTATATTGCATCAATTGTATGGGTATATAAGATCAATGGTATGGGTATATTGCATCAATTGTATGGGTATATAAGATCAAAAGTATGTGTATATAAGATCAATGGTATGGGTATATTACATGAATAGTATGTGTATATAAGATCAATTGTATGGGTATATAACATCAATGGTTTGGGTATATTGCATTACTATTAAGGGTTTATTACATAATAAACATGAAAGGATAACTACAGCAAGACAATGTGGAAGGGTTCAAAGTTTAACGTTTCAAGTTTATTTTTCCTGCTATAACGCATTTATAGGTATACTAACACTGGTTGGCTATAGGGAAAAAAAAAAAGATAACAGACTGTACTGTGTTCTGTAACTGTGCAGATGAACTCTCTCACCTGTAAGTATATTGCATATTATGTTAACTAAAAAAACAAAAATGCATGACATCGCAAATCTACTTTAAAGTGCATCTATTATCTGTAAAGCACACATTATACTCTTGTGTGTCTCGGATGGTACCTGTGTAGTAGGCTCATCTGGAAGCTTGTCTTACCTGTGAATCTAGGAAATTAGGAGGCACTTCCATGAAGTTTTCAGCAGAGTCCTCATCTGCTTGGTGAGGCTGAGCCGTTCTGGCACAGGAGAGGAAGGTGAGGAAGAGGAGGGTGACTATCCCCATGGCTGTGTATGTCAGGTGTGATAGGATGGGTCCAGGTCTCCTGTATATATATAGGGTACCAGTCAGGGGGCAGAGCCAGCCTCCCAGCAAGGTGGAGGAGGTGAATCATCTTGTGGAGGTGCCAAATTTTACTGTCGCACAGCTGGGGAGATTTGGCTCTGGGGATGGGAGACACTCCCTGAAGTGCCAGTAAACCTCCCTCTAACATTATTACTTGGATAAATCCAGCTGAATTACATTTAAAGCCATTTATTTTGTGGACACTTAATTGAAAGCTGTTTGTCCTACTAATGCTCGGGGTCCCAATGGAGGGAGCTGGGGAAAAAGATTTGCCTTTTTATTTCACATATATTCTTGGGATGACTGCTGCTAATGTAAATGGCTGGAGAATGCAGATGTCCTTTTCTGTTATTCTGGTATATTTAGTACATCTTGCCAGCTGAGAGGAACAAATCCTAATAAATGAAGTGAAAGCAGCAGCAGAATAAATAGACTTAATACTTTCCTGTGCTATGGACATATGGCTCTGCCATCCAGGAGCAGCTCTGGGGAGGGCAGTACTAATGACTGTATGGGAATGAAAAGTTCCATGTTCTACTTTATTTTATTGCGCTTAGATTCATTAATTTACTTTATTATTATTATTATTATATGTATTTATATAGCACTAACTATATACGTAGTGCTTTACGTAGTGTACATTCACATCAGTTCTTGCACTCAAGAAGCTTACAATCTCTACCTTACATGCATACAAATATCGGGGTCAATTTAGAAAGGAGCCAATTAAAGTATATGTGAACTCGTACATTATAGTGTGTGTGTGTATGTGTGTGTGTATATATATATATATATATATATATATATATATATATATATATATATATATATATACACATATACAGTGCCTTGAAAAAAGTTTTCATAGCCCTTGACATTTTCCACATTTTGTCATGTTACAACCAAAAATGTAAATATGTTTTTTTATTGGGATTTTATGTGATAGACCAACACAAAGTGGCACATAATTGTGATGTGGAAGGAAAATAATAAATGGTTTTTAACATTTTTTTACAAATAAATATGTGAAAAGTGTGGCGTGCATTTGTATTCAGCCCACTTTACTCTGATATCTCTAACTAAAATCTATTGGAACCAATTGCCTTCAAAAGTCACCTAATTAGTAAATAGAGTCCACCTGTGTGTAATTTAATCTCATTATAAATACAGATGTTCTGTGAAGCCCTCGGGAGGTTTGTTAGAGAACTTTTACATAGTTACATAGTAGGTAAGGTCGAAAAAAGACACAGGTCCATCCTATATGTGTGATTATATGTCAGTATTACATTGTATATCCCTGTATGTTGCGGTCGCTCAGGTGCTTATCTAATAGATTCTTGAAACTATCAATGCCCCGCTGAGACCCCCGCCTGTGGAAGGGAATTCCACATCATTGCCGCTCTTACAGTAAAGAACCCTCTATGTAGTCTAAGGTTAAACCTCCTTTCTTCTAATTTTAATGAGTGGCCACGAGTCTTAATAAAGTCCCTTCCACTAAAAAGTTTTATCCATATTGTGAGGTCACCAGTACGGTATTTGTACATTGAAATCATATCCCCTCTCAAGCGTCTCTTCTGCAGAGAGAATAAGTTCAGTGCTGGTAACCTTTCCTCATAACTAATATCCTCCAGACCCTTTATTAGCTGTGTTGTCCTTCTTTGTACTCGCTCCATTTCCAGTACATCCTTCCTGAGGACTGGTGCCCAGAACTGGACAGCATACTCCAGGTGCGGCCGGACCAGAGTCTTGTAGAGCGGGAGAATTATCAATTTAATCTCCGGAGTTCATTCCTTTTTTAAAGTATGCCAGTATTCTGTTTGCTTTGTTAGCAGCAGCTTGGCATTGCATGCCATTGCTGAGCCCATCATCTACTAGGACCCCCAGGTCCTTTTCCATCCTAGATTTTTAACTTTAGTTAACAAACAACATCACGAAGGCCAAAGAACACACCAGACAGGCCAAGGATAAAGTTGTGGAGAAGTTTAAAGCAGGGTTTATATGAGTGAGCCATGGGGGTGCCACCTGTGTATAAAACGTACTATAATAAATACGTTGAGAATGAGTGAGGACGCTTCTACTATTTAGTGAAACACTATAAAGCAATATAAAATAAAAAAAAGGAACGCTGCCAACTAAACCGTGAATTATAATAACTGTGATCAAAAAACAAATTAATAAAAATGAATGAAGATGAACTGCCAAACCCCCAAAAAAAAATTAATCACAAAAGTCCATCCATTTCACGCACGCGCATGTCATCGGGAAGTTCCTGATGACACTCGTATGCGTGAAATGCATTGAAGAGAGGCTTGAGACGCATATGTGAAGGAGCCTTTTGAGTTCAGCTACTGAGCCAGGTGGAACGCACGCTGTTTTCCTCAGATTGGACGCTGCTTGTCACAGAGCAGACAGATTGGGCACCATCGGCCTAGAGCTACATTTGATCTGATGCTTATTTACCACTGCAAGCATGTGAGTGCAATACATCAGTGTTTTAACTTTGTTTACAAATAAAACAGTATTACATATCTGCCTCTGTGGCTCATTGGTGGAGCTGTTCTTATAGATCCTGAGGAGCTAAAGGAGCTAGAAGCTTGAGGGGATCATGTCTGCCATAATTATTGATGGGAGCATTTCATCTTATCTAAATCCATGCTTGATGGGCACTCTGTGGCTAATTATTTCTGGCGAGCGCAGTTTATTTTTTCACTTTGGGAGGAGCACAGTTTCCCTATTGGAGCACACTTCTCAGACACAACAGTGTTGAAATCTGATTGAACAGTTTTTTATTCATTTGTTTTTCATGATTATTCAAAAAATATAAATGATCAGAACTATTATGCACTCCACAAATCTGACCTTTATGGAAGAGTGGCAAGAAGAAAGCCATTGTGGAAAATAAGCCATAAGAAGTCTTGTTTGCAGTTTGCCAGAAGCCATGTGGGGGACACAACAAACGTGGAAAAGGGTGCTCTGGTCAGATGAGACCAAAATTTTACTTTTTAGCCTAAAAGTAAATGTTATGTGCGGCGGAAAACTAACACTGCACATCACCCCGAATACACCGTCCCCACTGTGAAACATGGTGGTGGCAGCATCATGTTGTGGGGATGCTTTTCTTCAGCAGGGACAGGGAAGCTGGTCAGAGTTGATGGGAAGATGGATGGAGCCAAATCTAGAGCAATCTTAGAAGAAAACCAGTTAGCCCTTGTACACACGGTCGGAGATTCCGACAACCAAATCCGTCGGATTTTGTCCAACAGATGTTGTCCGAAACTGTTGCATACACACGGTCGGACAAAGATGTCGGAAAATACGATCGTTCGGAACGTGATGACGTTATTTCGTTACGATGGGACTACGTTCAGGCTAGTAGCCAATAGCTTTGATGTAGGAATTTGATCTGAGCATGCGTGGCCCTTTGTCCGATCGGAATTCTCTACACATGATCGGAGTATGTCCGATCGGAGCATTTTGTCGGAAAATATTTCCAGCAAGTTGGAAAATTTGGTCCGACGGATATTCCGACGGAAACAGTCCGATGCATACCACACACAGTCAGAATATCTGCCAAAACGCTCCGATCGGACACATTCCGTCAGAATCTCCGAACGTGTGTACAAGGGCTTAGAGTGTGCAAAACACTTGAGACTGGGGTGGAGGTTCACCTTCCAGCAGGACAAGGACCCTAAACATACAACCAGAGCTACAATGGAATGGCTTAGATCAAAGCATGTTCATGTTTTAGAATGGCCCAGTCAAATTCCAGACCCAAATCCAATTAAGAATCTGGGGCGAGACTTGAAAATTGCTGTTCACAGATGCTCTACATCCAATCTGACAGGGTTTGAGCTATTTTGCAAAGAAGAATGGGCAAAAATGTCACTCTCTAGATGCGCAAAGCTGGAAGAGACATCCACAAAAAGACTTGCAACTGTAATTGCAGCAAAAGGTGGTTCTACAAAGTATTGACTCGGGGGGGCTGAATACAAATGCACCCCACACTTTTCACATTTTTATTTGTAAAAAATGTTGAAAACCATTTATCATTTTCCTTCTACTTCACAATTATGTGCCACTTCATGTTGGTCTATCACATAAAATCCCAATAAAAATGCATTTATGTTTCTGGTTGTAACATGTGGAAAATGTCATGGGGTATGAATACTTTTTCAAGGCACTGTACACAGTTGTTTAGTAATGAGTAAAAATAGAATAAATACATATACACACGCACACTATATTACCAAAAGTATTGAGATGCCGGCCTTTACACACACAAACTTTAATGGCCCCAGTCTTAGCCCCTGTACACACGGTTGGAGATTTGGACAACCAAATCTGTCGGATTTTGTCCGAAACTGTTGCATACACACGGTCGGACTAAGTTGTCGAAAAATCTGATCTTTCAGAACGTGACGACGTAATTTCGTTACGATGGGACTACATTCAGGCTAGTAGCCAATAGCTTTGATGTAGGAATTTGATCTGAGCATGCGTGGCACTTGGTCCGATAAAAATTCTCTACACATGATCGGAGTATGTCCGATCGAACCAGTTGGTCGGGAAATATTTCCAACATGTTGGAAAATTGGGTCCGACGGATATTCAGACGGAATCAGTCCGATGCATACCACACACAGTCGGATTATCCGACGACACGGTCCGATAGGACACATTCCGATGGATTCTCCGACCGCTTGTACAAGGGCTTAGTCCATAGGGTTCGATATTGAGTTGACCCACTTTTTGCAGCTATAACAGCTTCAACTCTTTTTGGAAGGCTGTCCACAAGGTTTAGGAGTGTGTCTATGGGAATGTTTGAACATTCTTCCAGAAGCGCATTTGTGATGTCAGACACTGATGTGGACAAGAAGGCCTGGCTTGCAGTCTCCACTCTAATTCATCCCAAAGGTGTTTCATCGGCTTGAGGTCAGGGCTCTGTGCAGGCCAGTCAAATTTCTCCACCCCAAACTCGCTCATCCATGCCTTTGTCTTTATGGACCTTGCTTTTGCACTAGTATGAAGTCATGTTGGAACAGGGAGGGCCATCCCCAAATTGTTCCCACAAAGTTGGGAGCATGAAATTGTCCAAAATGTCTTGCTATGCTGACGCCTTAAGAGTACTCTTCATTGGAACAAAGGGGCAACCCCACGCCATAATTCCCCCTCCACAAAATGATTTGGACCAGTGCACAAAGCAAGGTCCATAAAGACATGGATGAGGAGTTTGGGGTGGAGGAACTTGACTGGCCTGCACAATAGAACACCTTTGGGATAAAATAGAGCAAGCCAGGCCTTCTCCTTCAACATCAGTGCCTGACCTCACAAATGCCCTTCTGGAAGAATGGTCAAACATTCCCATAGACACACTCCTAAACCTTGTGGACAGCCTTCCCAGAGGAGTTGAAGCTGTTATAGCTGCAAAGGGTGGGCCAACTCAATATTGAGACCTATGGACTAAGACTGGGATGCCATTAAAGTTCATGTGTGTGTAAAGTTAGGCGTTCCAATACTTTTGACAATATAGTGTATGCCTGGATTACAAAAAATAAAATAAGCAAATAAAAAAATGTTGTTAAGGTGGTACAGTCAGCACTCCAGCATAGTAAACCTGTACCAGCAATAAAATAGGGGTTGCTGATACTGATTGCCTTTGAAAAATACTAGCTGCTTGGCCATCTTCGGCTTCAATATTTTCTGATCCACTGACTGTCACCTGGAACAGATAGCAGATTAAAAAGTGATAGTGAAATTAGAACTTCTGATCTCTACACTTGTTCCAGGTCAGTGCCTCAGAAAGTAGTGAGCTAAGAACTGTATGATAGCCAGGCAAATATCATTTTCACAATGGTGGGCCACCAATCCTGTCTTCAGTACAGGATTTCTTAAAAGAAGCACGTCAAGAGCATCAAAACGTATGTGTTTTGGACAGATATTAATTGAAGACTTCATCCTCATCCTCTATTTCAAATGTTCTTTTATAGCAGGGGTGTCCAAGCTTTTTTCAAAGAGGGCCAGATTTGATGAAGTGAACATGAATGAGCCGACCATTTTGCCTGACATTCTTTGAACCATTAAAATAAATGCAAATTGACTAATACACTGCCCAGCAGTAATTCTCTCGCCTTTGTGGCTGTGTATGGTGAAAAGTCTAAGGATGAGCTCGGGCGTGTTATTTGGATATACTGTATTTATCTGCGTATAACACGCACCTTCACTTCAAGGGGGAAGTTTCAGGAAAAAACTTAAATTTTAAATAAAGAACTGTGAAGCAAAAGAAGAGTGTCCATCAATGCAACTGAATCAGTGCCCATCTGCAGCCTCACCATTGCCATGAATGCAGCCTCACCATTGCCATGAATGCAGCCTCATAAGTGCCATGAATCCAGCCTGACACGTTCCATGAATGCAGCCTCATAAGTGCCATGAATGCAGACTCTGAATGCAGCCTCATCAGTGTCATGAATGCAGCCTCACCATTGCCATCAGTGCAGCCTGATCCATGCCCATCTGCAGCCTTGGAGAGGATGGGACGAGTGCCAACAGATTACATACAGGAGAATCTCCTGTTTACTCAGTGGCCTCTTTAATACAGTCCCGCCTCCTATGATAGGACACGTGTGGCGCTCGGGGATTCGTTGGGGGCCAAAAAAGATTTTATATATATATATATATATATATATATATATATATATATATATATATATATATATAATAATAAAAAAAAAATATATATATATATATATATATATATACACACATATATATACAAATTACCAGTGGGGCCAAATTAAACTGGAATGCGGGCTGGACTTTGGACATGCCTGTTTTATAGTGTCACACACTATGTACCTTTAATGTTAAATATATATCATTTAGATCTGGATACAGTAGTGAATGTGTAGAAATCCTGTCATGTTTTATTGTTTGTGTCCCCTCTGGATTAATCCTTTTTTTTTTGCCCTAGTGACCACTGTCAGTGGGACCAAAATGATGGTAAATCTAAAGTTTTACAGCTTTCACTGTACTAGAAGATCAGGGGAAAACTTCCAACTGTGACATTTGCTCTGGTGACAGCTGTCCAAGAAAATTTTCCTTCACTTTCTCACATCCTGTTGTGAAATAAATTCTCCCCAATGGGGCACAGCCAGAACAATTTGGTTCAGATATACTTTAAATTTACCCTGTCAACACAGGGTGCAGGGGTCAGGAGTAAGAAATGCAGAGTTCAAGGGTACGTAGTGCAGAGAGGTCAATAGTAACAGAGTACAGGGGTCAGGAGTAAATAATTAACAGCATGCAGGGGTCAAAAGTAAGTAACAAAGAGTTCAGGGGTCAGTAGTATGTAATACAGAAATACTGCTGTTTATACGTAAAATAACACCCATGACGGTCATCTGATTGTCTGATTTACTATTTCAATTTATTGGGTAACCTTCAAACACTGCCTTGTACCTGTACAATACTGAATTATTCAGAATAAATGGTCCCAAAGAGGCTCACAGCCACACTTGCTTTGTGGATCAGATTCTGACAGGTTCAATGCAGATTTCAGAAGAGCTCAGTTCAGGCAACGCTTAAAGCGGTTGTATAGTTATATTTTGTAGCCTATAATAAGGCTTACCTGTAGGTAAAAATAATATCTCCTAAACTTGTATGGTTTAGGAGATATTCCCCTCGCAATGAGCCGCTGACTTCAGCGGCGCAGGCGCACAGGGGATTCCCGGCTGAAAGTCCGTCAGACGCCGGATCTTGCCAGGAAGGAAACTCCCACGCGCATGCGTGGGAGTGATGCCATCGCGGCTCCGGCCACTCACAGCGCCGGAGCCGCAATACCCAGAAGACACGCCGAGGGAACATGTCAGCTCCCATGATGTGAATCGGGGGAGATGTCGGGGCCTCGTTCTAAGGTAAGTATTTCATAATGAGCTAGTATGCGGTGCATACAAGCTCACTATGCCTTTTCCCTTGCAGGTGTAAAAAAAAAAAAAGTCAGAGGGTTTACTCCCGGTTTAACCAGCTTATCTCTCCCTCAGCTAGCAAGTCCTGCCACTGATGGAGAGAGGCAACAAAGAACACTGTGTAGGTGCCCGAGGTGCTCCTTAAAGAGGTTCTTCACCTTAGTAACAAAACATTACAAATACTGTAGCTGCTGACTTTTAATAACAGGACACCTACCTGTCTAGGGATCCAGCGCAGTCCTTACCCGAGCCGGCCCTTCGGGTTCCCAGCATGTTTCATTTGGAAAGCCAGCTGTGACTGCTTGTGGCTTCACAGCCTGCTTTCCACTGCGCATGCCCGAGCCACGCTGCACTTTGTGAATGAGCATGCAGCCTTCTAGGACCTGTGATGTGTCCCATGAGGGGCTGAACTTCTGCCTAGATAGTTGCGGCAATCCGACCGGAAGTGGGAGTGGGTACCTGTCAAAGCTAGGTACCTGCTCCCCCTCAAAAAAATAGAGTGCCAAAATTTAACGATGGGGGTGGAGGCAGACAAGTGGAACTTCCCCTTTTGGGTGAAGTTCCACTTTAACAACCAATAGCATCATCAACTGGTGAGACATGGGCAAGTAGCTTGTAATGCTGCAAAGGAACAACCTGTGGCTTTGTGTAGCATCAAACCATTAGGCTTGATCCACCTATCTGCCCTGTTACAATTATGGGGCAATTTTTAGGAATTTTGCCACGGCACGCCTAAAAACATGTTGGCACCCCAGGGTGGAGAAAGGCTGTTCTATATAATAATGAAACTAATAGTAATAACAAGAAAAGAAAAACTGTGAAAACTGTCCCCTTATATTAGTGTTCAGTGGAGAAAACTTCCCTTCCTTACAGGTGGTCAGTAGAAATGTTCTCCCTATATTGATGCATATATGGTCAGTTTGACAAGGCACCACTTAGGCCCGTTTCACTTGGGCTTTCCGATTAGGTCCGCCTGCCAGTTTTTAGACAGACCTGATGGGATGTTCCATTCACCCTTATGGGGCAGCGGATGTCAGCAGTGATATGTCCTGTCCGCCAAATCCACATCGGATGAAAACAGACAGAGGAGAACAGGGCTCCACTCGCTGTCCTGAGATGGACCCGTTAGAGACGGACCTGTCATCCGCCTGCTCAGTGGGGATCAGCAGATTGATCCCCCGCTGAGCAAAGTGGAGTCCGTCAAACAGATCTGCCTGTGTGAAAGGACCCTTACACTGGTGGGCAGTTGGAGGAAGAGTATACTTTACATAATTGGTTACATTAGTGTCAAGGAAACCCTAACAACCTCCAAAAGAACCCTATGGTTCCATAAAATCCTGGTTGAGAAAGTAGATGTAGCACAGGCTTAGTATTGCCTCTGTAATATATGCAGAATATTGCTCTTTGAAACATTGCATTGCATTTTCTGGCTAAACTGATAGCTGCAGGATTGAAGGCAGATTGGGTTCTGCTGTAGCTAAGAAAGAAGCCCACCCCTAACAACAAAAACAATGAAAGACAGGATTGGATAGCTACTCAGGAGAGCTGTGATTGGGGGAGAGAGTGGAGGACACAGGAGGAGAGACAGACTGGCATGGTGGCAGGCAGACAGAAGAAAGTATCCCATGTGTTTAACTCTTGAACACTTCCAGAGCCTGTGACTCTCCTAAAGGAAGGTGCACACTTGAGAGGGGAGTTTGCAGTGTGTTATTCTGCCTGATTACTGAAGATGTGCTAACAGTGCAGAGAAATCTAGAGACCAATTTCAGTGCTGCAGCAATCATCATCATTATCCTGTTTGGAGGTTTTTGTGGCATGTTTTGCTCACATCACCATCCAGTCAACTGAGACAGCAATCAATCTACCAATTGCTGGAAGGAAGATATATCAAGTGCATCTAATGGTGAGAGATCTTCTGCCATCCTTGTGTATGTGGATCTAGCTGCTAGCTCCTATTTACTGTTAATGCAGCTTTATCTGAAGGTGGATCTCCACATCTGTTAATCTTTGTGACACTTTGTGAAGATACCCCTTTCCATTCTGTGGATTACAAATTTACTTCACAAAAGTCTGAGTACACAAACACAGGATTTAAAGGGCCCCAACGCTGGCAGACTCTGTGTGTGTTTGTGTGAATAGAATTCCCACTGGCCAGTGGTTAGCTAGAACATACAAGACCTAGGTAGGATCTAAGGCTGCTTTCACACTGGGGCGGTATTCAGGCGTTACAGCGCTAAAAATAGCGCCTGTGTAACGCCTGAAAAAAACCGGCCCCTTTAACTCCAGTGTGAAAGCCGGAGGGCTTTCTCACTGGAGCGATGCGCTGGCAGGACGGTGAAAAAAGTCCTGCTAGCCGCATCTTTGCAGCGGTGAAGGAGCGGTGTATTCACCGCTCCTACCCATTGAAATCAATGGGACACCGCGGCAATACCGCCGGCAAAGCGCCGCTGCAGCGGCGCTTTGCGGGCGGGTTTAACCCCTTTTCGGCCGCTAGCGGGGGTTAAAACCACCCCGCTAGCGCCCGCACACCGCCGCTAAAACGACGGTAAAGCGCCGCTAAAAATAGCGGCACTTTACCGCCGACGCTGCTCCCGCCCCAGTGTGAAAGCAGCCTTATAGTCAATAATATCACTTTTGGGGAATTGTTGAACATTATTCTTTGTATTGTATTGTACAGTTTGTTCACCACTTGTTCAGTGCATTTCAGGCAAGGCCTCCCACTGGCGGTTAAAGTGAATGAACACAAATCCTATTTTCCTTTACTGAGAAGTTGTAGTATATTATTGCACTTAATATTTGTATTCTGTTAATCAGTTTATCTCTTTTCAGGGCTTTTTTGCTAGTTCTAATAAAGCCCAGCTAAAAGTTTAAAAACAGTGTTTTGGTGTTACTGAGATCCTGGGGAGGGTGAGCCATCACTGGTGTGGGACAGAAGATCCGTTTATTACAGTGGCCCTTGCGGGGGTGGCGCTACATATACATTATTTTATTCCGAATGCTGTATCAGGCCTTGAAGTAAGGCACTATGAGCCTCAAGCCTTAGTAATGCATTCAAAACTGAGCCCAATGACAGGCACCTAGCACGAAAACTCATACCTAAGGGATACACAAAGCCTCGTATATAAAAGACTTTTAACAAGCATACTGTATAAAATATAGTACATGAGTAAAGAACATTAGGTACATCAATCTGTAGCCAGAATTCCTTTTCAGTTATTCAATTCTAAATGGCCCTTGTCATTTTAGTATAAAGCAATGTAATACAGTGGGGTTAGGGACAGGATGTTGGCTGTGTAGGAAAGTTAACTTCTCTCAGAGCAGGAATGTACCCTGAAACCCATTTGTCATGATCTTTCAGCTTTCTACGTATATAGTTTTGTAGAATGTCAGCAACTCTTTTCTGCAAACCAAGTTCCACCCAATGTTTTCTGGGCATCAGATGGAAATAGATAAGTAATCAGCTCTTTTCAAAACAATCAATATAGCTCCAATACATATTAAGAATTTCCCAGCTGGTGCTTGACTTGGTTTGGATGCAATTATCCAAGAGATTTGAATATTTTAGATCTCATCTATTGACGCTTGGGCAATGTGTGGGTTATATACACTCAATGGCCACTTTATTAGGTACACCTGTTCAATTGCTTGGTAACCCAAATTGTTAATCAGGAAATCACATGCCAGCAACTCAATGCATTTAGGCATCTAGATGTGATGAGAACGATTTGCTAAAGTTCAAATGGAGCAACAAAATGGGGAAGAAAAGGGAATTTAAGTGACTATGAACGTGGCATAGTTGTTGGTGCCAGACGGGCTTGTCTGAATATTTCAAAAACTGTTGATCTACTGGCATTTTCATGCACAACCATTTCTAGGGTTTACAGAGAATGGTCCAAAAAAGAGAAAATATCCAGTGAGCAGCAGCTGTGTGGACAAAAATGCCTTGTTGAGGTCAGAGGAGAATGGGCAGACTGGTTTGAGATGATAGGCAACAGTAACTGAAATAACCACTCATTACAACCAAGGTATGCGGAATACCATCTCTGAATGCACAGCACATCAAACCTGGAAGCACATGGGCTACAGCGGCAGAAGACCACATCGAGCGCTGCTCCTATCAGCTAAGAACAGGAATTGGACAATAGAAGATTGGAAAAACGTTGCCTGGTCTGATGAGTCTCGATTTCAGCTGTGACATTTAGATGATAGGGTCAAAAATTTTTCTTAAACAACATGAAAGCATGGATCCATCCTGCCTTGTATCAACAATTCAGGCTGGTGGTGGTGGTGTAATGGTGTGGGATATATTTTCTACTTTCCATAACAATGTTTACATAAGGCAAATAACATCAGTACGTACTACTAAACAAACAACCAGGACAGTTTCAGATTAAGTTTTGCGCAAGATGGTCTTTTTCTGATGAAACCTGTCCTTTGCCCGGGACCCAAGCGAATCGTGTACACCTTCAGCTACCCGTAAAGAGGTAAGGGAAGGGAGGGAGAGAGGGAAAGAGAGAAAGAAAAAGGGGGGGGGGGGAGGGTGGGATATATTTTCTTGGCACACTTTGGGCCCCTTAGTACCAACTGAGCATTGTTTAAACACCATGGCCTACCTGAGTACTGATGACCATGTCCATCCTTTTATGACTACAGTGTACCCATCTTCTGATGGCTACTTCCAGCAGGATAATACACCATGTCAAAAAGCTCAAATCATTACACCACTGGTTTCTTGAACATGACAATGAGTTCACTTGTACTCCAATGGCCTTCACAGTCACCAGATCTCAATCTAATAGAACACCTTTGGGATGTGGTGGAATGGGAGATTCGCATTGTGGATGTGCAGCCGACAAATCTGTGTCCAAAGTTGTAAAATATTGGGGTGCTGAAGGTATTCCAATTTTTGTTACCACTACATCCTTGCCCAATGAGATTTTTTCCTCTTATAGTTACAGGAATTGTTGGGCAGTGCCAGCAGTAAACTCATTAATATACTGGATTGAAGTAAAACATTCTGGTGCAACTTAGATTCTGCTCTCTTATACTCGAGGGCCTTGTAAGGCTGCTCACACTTGGGCTATCTGCTCTTTGGCCCATGATAACTTGTCCGACTGAATTTCTTCTAAACAGATGATATGCATTTTAAGAGCTCATAGCTGTTCATGGGGAATTTTCCAGTTTTTGTGACAAGGGGGAAAAGAGAGCGTATTTAGTTTGTAAGCTGTAGTGACAAATTTATTTTGCTGTATAAAAACAGAGTTATTACCTGTTAACTCACTTTTCAGGAATCTTCCGGGACAGCTTATCAAGAGTGAGGCTCCTCCCACCTAACACAGGAAACACATTATAAAAAAAGGCTGCCCTACTGACAGTTCCTCAGTATTAACAAATAACGAAGGCTGTGATATATGAACATTATTACTCTAATGGTAAACTCTCCAATTTTGCCAACTGTTATAACCACATGACCTAGACACATCGATCATAAAGTGGGGTGGTGGGATTGGCACCATCCGGGAAGATTCCTGAAAAGTTAACAAGTAATAACTCTGTTTTTTTCAGTCATCTTCCAAGATGGCTTACAGAGAGGACAACATAAAACTACCCGATTTCAGCGGGACCCACGCTTGGAGCACTTTCCTCCTGAAGGCCTGGTCTTGGTTCAAGAGTAGGTCCAATCTGTAGTGCTTAATGAAAGTTTGGAAGCTGGTCAAGGTTGCTGCTTTGCAGATCTGGAGTGGTGATGCTCCGGCTCTTTCTACCCAAGTAGTAGATATTTTTGAAGCCCTCCTATCTTTGTAGGGGCCAGAGAAGGGTGCGAACAAACCAGTGGTAGATCTCCAGTCCTTTGTGCTTTCAATGTATGCGATTATGCACCTTTTAACATCCACACTATTGAATTCTGCTTTTTTTTGCGTTTTTTGAGTTTGCACAGAAAGACGGGATTACAATTTCTTTTAAGGACTGTGGTAAAAACTTTTAAGGACTGTGGTCAAGTCCAAGGAAGGAAACTCAGAGGTGACTGGGGCGCATTTTTGCTCAATGGCCGTTAGGAATCTCTTGATTTCAAATGGCTAAAGAACCTTTAAACTCAAAATATTTGGCAGTGCCACCACTTGGACTTTGAGTGTGTTGAGGGCTTGACCTGCTGGCCTGAAACACCACGCTGCTTTGCAGCCTCTAAGGGTGTGTGTGTGTAGCAGAGTCCCAGACTGGGGCTGTGGATCCAGTGCCTTCATAGAGATAGTGGTGCCCCGCCATCCAGGGCCAGTGTATCGGCCGCATTTTCTCAAAACCAACATGGCCGACGCACAACTTCTGGTCGGCTCCGCATCACATCCGCCAGAAATGGAGCACCAATTCAGGAAAAGACTTAACCTAAGTCACTACCATCTCTGCTACCAGAGCATCCTCACCCAAGGGACACGCTGAGACCATAGAAAAAGAGGGGGTCCCCCAATCTAGCACCCAAGGTTTGTCCATAAAAAAGCCGTGGATGCCCAGAGCTGCATGTATCCCCAGGTTCCAGGCTCCTGCCACCTAGCACGGAGGCCAGAAAAAAATAACAAACTTCTTCAGAGTTCCTGTCTGGCCAGAGGAAACACATATACTGAGGTATTGTCAGTAGGGCAGACTTTTTTTATAATAAGAAGTATGTTTTTTTTTTTTATCCATTATTCATACTTACCTAGGTGGATGCAGCATTGGACCAATGCTGCATCTGTCCCCCGCCGCCTCTTCATTGAAAACCGAGCCACGGAACACCAGCAATCGCTCGGTTCTCTCACCTCCCTGAGCAGAGAGTTGCTGCATGTCAATCAGCAGCTCTTCTGCTCTGCTCCTCCATGATCACTGAGCTGTGGAGGGGCAGGGAGCGGCCCGCCGAGAGGCTGAGATGGCTATCAGTCCAGCCAACTGGCGGATCCAGACTTCTGAAGTCGGGATGATGCGGTACCTGGACTGATCCTGGTGACATCATCAGAAAGTGGACTTCAGATCGATCTCTGCTGAAAACAGGTCACAGGGATGCAAAATTAATTGCACCCCTGTGACCCATAGGAGAAGCCCAGCCAAATGAGCCCAGGCTGGACTTCTCCTTTAAGAAAGACAAGCAAAAAATACTGCCTATAGCAGACATCAGTTTCTGTTCAATAAGCAGAAAAGAACATGAAACTCACTCTAACTTGTTTCTGGTTTTGTCTTTTCTCACAAAATGTCAATAAGGCTGCTTTCACACTGGGGCGGGAGCGGCGTCGGCGGTAAAGCGCCGCTATTTTTAGCGGCGATTTACCGTCGTTTTAGCGGCGGTCTGCGGGGGCTAGCGGGGTGGTTTTAACCCCCGCTAGCGGCCGAAAAAGGGTTAAACCTGCCCGCAAGCGGCGCTTTGCCGGCGGTATTGCCGCGGTGTCCCATTGATTTCAATGGGTAGGAGCGGTATAGGAGCGGTGAATACACCGCTCCTTCACCGCTCCAAAGATGCGGCTAGCAGGACTTTTTTCACCGTCCTGCCAGCGCATCGCTCCAGTGTGAAAGCCCTCTGGCTTTCACACTGGAGGGAAAGGGGCCGGTTTTTTTCAGGCGCTACACAGGCGCTATTTTTAGCGCTGTAACGCCTGAATACCGCCCCAGTGTGAAAGCAGCCTTACATTCTGACATATCTCTGCCACCAATCACCAAGAGGCAGTGAGATTATGTTAAAAGAAACCTGTACTGATTATTATTATCAGGAATTATTTAGGCTGATTTTGGAAGTTCTAGAACTTTGAACAACAGTATAAAATAAGCATACATACATACAAGTGAAGTCGACTACCAAAAATGTTATTCTGCTCTCGGGGGCTCTCGGGTCCTCTCGAAGGCTCTCGGGTCCTCTCGGCGGCTCTCGGTTCCTCTAGCAGTCCCTAGAGGAGCCTAGAGTACTCGGTTTGGCTCACAGTCACGCCCAGTCCCTGTGTTAAGTCCATCATAGGGTGGGACTGTGAGCAGAGCCGTGTGCACTTGGCTATGTATCTCTGCGGGGCCCCCTAATGGGCGGGGGCCCATGGGCTTGAGCCCAGTCAAGCCCAATGGTAAGTCCTGCCCTGATCATGGCTTAGCTATAATCCTGGTATTGTTTTTTCAGCTAGCGATCTGCTTTCAGGTAAAAATGATCCAAGCAGCTTTACAGCCGCCCTGTCACTTTTGCAGCGCTCAGAAGGGTGCCCACCTCCCTGCCATGGTGCTATAGGTGGCTGGGTCAGCTGCGTGGTTGGGCCAGCACAGCCAGAGAAACATCTGGTCAAACAAACATCTGTGGGCAGCACCTGTCACTGCCCACAGCTTTCACAAGGAGGTTGATCACCCCTTGTGACAGCAATAAAATAAATGAGAAAAAGGGTAAAAAATAAAAAGTTTAAATATAATAAATATAAATAGTAAAAAAAAACACAAACGAAAAAACATGTACTTATGGTAGGTCTTGCACCACACAAGTGAGGTATTTCTGTGTGAGAATGAAAGCAATAACACTGCTGCCATAGCTCATTTCCAAACGAAATCTGTAAAGAATTTTAAATCCTATTTAATGCCAAATCGTATGTACTGTTTTTTGTTGCCATTTCACGGGCGTGTGCATTTTTACATCTTATCATGTCTGGTATCAAAATCATCATATTTTATATTTTTCCACAAATTCAGTATTATAGTGTGTTTGTGTGCACTAAAATTCATTTAGGTGTACCTTTTCCTGGAAATTTGCATTTGATAAAAAGGTTTGCGCAAATATTGTGTGACAAAAAATTGCAACAGCCACTATTTGATTCTCCAGGGGGGGCTCTGATTTCAGAAAATATATAATGTTTGGGGATTACGTAATTTACTAGCAAAAAAAACAACAACAAAATAATTGCTTTTTTTTTGTATGTGAAAATTTTAAAATTCCCCCGGTAGGCAAGTGGTTAAAGTCATATTATTTCCCATAAACCTCAGCTTAAAGGCTGATGGGCTTTGTCTTGATGGCCAAACACAGTTTACATTTGACACCAGTTTGAGATGCTTTTTGGATTATTTAGAATTCAATGACAGACACATTTGACCTGTGACTGACCTGCATTAAGCCGTTTTTGCATCTGATAAACTTGTATGGGATAAGAAGCAGTTTTGACATGAACAAAAGCCTGTCGTCATAAGCCCTAAAACAAATGACAACCAAAACTTAATTAAAAACTTGTTGAATCATACTTTAATATCATGTCTTTTTTATTTTTTTATTTTCAGGTAATTGTGTGTCACAACCAATGGTTCCAACAACACACTATCACAGCAAACAGTTTATACATGCAAAGAGCATCTGTCACTGTTCAGTTCAGGAAAACAGAAATGAGCGTCCTGGGAGAACAGGTACATTACTTTGTTAATGAACTAATAGTGAAGAGCAATATATCAGATAATTATCGACAGTGTGTTCTAGAGGGAATAGTAGATAAAGAGCCAATCTCATATATTGACTGACTGTTTACACTGTGAATTACTGCAGATAACAGCAGATTCAAGAATAGTATCTGTGTTTATTGTGCTTTGTTTCCTCCAGGTTCATCACGGGATATGCTGGCTGGATTTCCCATCAAATAGCCATTCTAATGCGATGGAGGACATTATCAAACCCCAGTGTATAACACTGTGACCAGAGACAAGCTTTGTGCACATAATTCTTCTTACACTCATAGTGTTAAACTATTGGTGCGCACCAAGAACCCCATAGAACAGGACTCAATACAGGTTTGTTTTAAGGCTTTATTCCACAGAACTATGAGAAATAGGTTATTAGTAGCTAGACAGATGTGCAATTAATAAAATGGTCCCTTTAATATAAATTGCAAGTGAAGAACAATAGGCTATCAGACACAAACCTTCAATTTAGCTGATTGTTTCGTTCAAAATTA
This sequence comes from Lithobates pipiens, assembly GCF_037356315.1. Taxonomy (NCBI): domain Eukaryota; kingdom Metazoa; phylum Chordata; class Amphibia; order Anura; family Ranidae; genus Lithobates; species Lithobates pipiens. The sequence goes on along the minus strand of NW_027507748.1, from coordinate 584,549,726 downwards.
ATTACCAATAAGTTATTTCTATGTAAAGCTCAACAGACGGCCCATGCTTTTTTTTTAAATAATTAATTCCAGGCTTTGAGATGATCCGGGTAGATGCAATAAAAACCCCAGAGGTTAGGTGGTTTAGTGGCTCCAAGTTTTCAGATTGAGCCTGTGGGACACTAGTTTCAATCTTTTCCTACAAGGCCTGCATTGTGACAGACAATAGAATTGAAAAATAACTACAACACGGTCAAGTTTGAGAAATTATGGCAAATATGGACTAGTCACCCTAGAGCTTCTACCTCACTCAAAAACATGAGCTGCAGTTCTTATTTCATATTTACCATAGTTATCGTCATATAACACGCATCCAAAGTTTAGGAGGGAATTTAAAAGAAAAAAACTTTTAGGAGTGAAGTTTAAGGAAAAAAACTTACATTTAAATGCCCATCAATGCAGCCTTATCAGTGTCATTTGCAGCCTTGCATTGCAGCCTTCCATTGCAGCCTTGTCAGGGGATTACAGCCTTGTCAGTGTTTTTGCCATTTTAAAAATGGCGCCGCCGAGATACAGAGCGGATGTCCTGTGTATCTCGGCGGTGCTCGTTCTCGGCCATTCTCTGCGGCTTTCGGGTATGTTCGGCCGCACTCGGCTATTTTTGGCCCTTCTCGCCTATTTTCGGCCACATTCGGCTGTTCTCGGTGGCTTTCGGAAAGACAGCAGGAAAATAATAATTAAAACGGAGAAAGAGTCTAAGGAGTCAATTAAGGCAGATTAGAGTAAAGTAAGGGTTAATAAGGGGTTAAAACAAAGAAACATTTAATTAAAAAAATTACCTGACATTAAAAGGTTGCTTTAAACTGACTTCATCTGCAGAGGGAAGTTTGTCCCTTCGATTTGTAGATGAAGAAACAATGTTTATTTTTAGCTTTCTGTTTCATTGGTTGAGCAATGTTGTTAATAAACATTGCCCGGCTGCTTTTATTTATTTTTTTGATAGCTCCAATTGCCGGGACTTTGCTTGCACTATAGCGGTTAACAGGGGGACCCCACTGACAGCTGGATGAGTAATCGGTTGTTAACTTCTTAACAACCAATAATTTACAGGATTTTTTTATTTTTTTAAATTTCATCCATCAATGGGGGAATCCCGCTGACAGCAGAAATAACCGAGACTGAAAGTTCGTTTTCAGGTATGAGAGCATTTGCACGAATACTGATACTCATTCAAATGCTTAGTATCGGCACTGATACCGATACCAGTGTCAGTGCAACCCTATATTTCATATATACTATAGATATATATAGAATCATTTTTAGTAGCTTTTTTTGTATGGTCACTTTATAATAACAGCTTGGATCCCCACTATCTTTAAACATTATTACAATTATTTTAATTTAATCAAACTGCATTTTAAGAGAAAAGATAACATTCAGAAATTTTGAGGAAATGTCATATACAGTACATTTATAAAGTATTCAGACCCCTTATTTAAATGTTGTTATGTTGCAGCCTGATACTACGGTTGTTTAAATAATATTTTTTTTTAACCACTTTAGCCCCAGAAAGTTTTACCCCCTTAATGACCAGGCCATTTTTTGCGATATGGCACTGCATTAATTTGACAATTGCATGGTTGTGCGATGCTGTACCCAAATCTCCTTTTTTCCCCACAAATAGAGGTTTATTTTGGTGGTATTTGATCACCTCTGTGTTTTTTTATTTTTTGTGCTATAAACAAAAAAAGCGTCAATTTAAAAAACAAAACTCTTTTTTACTTTCTGCTATAAAACATCTCCAATATAAAAAAAATTACAAAATTGAATTTCTTTATCAATTTAGGCCAATATGTATTCTGCTACATATTTTTAGTAAAAAAAATCCCAATAAGTGTATATAGATTGGTTTGTGCAAAAGTTAATGTGTCTACAAACTATGGGATTTTTTTAATGGCGTTTTTATTTATTTTTACTAGTAATGTCAGCGATCATCGATTTTTAGCAGGATTGCCACATTGGGGTGGACAAATCGGACACTTTTTTGGGGACCAGTGACATTATTACAGTGATCAGTGCTAAAAATATGCACTGTTGCTGTATTAATGGCACTGGCAACTGTAGTATCAGGCTGCAACATAACAAAATTAAAAAGAAAAGACTTTATGAATGCACTGTATTTTTAAGGTGAACCTCTTCTTTCTTTAGGCACAGTTGGTCTTACGGGGCATCCACAATACACGTGCAGGCTTTTAAGTGTCTTATAACAAGAACACGGAGTGGATATAAGGCAGCCCATACATTTTTTTTTTTTTGATCAACCAGTGGGTTGAACGGAAAAAAAACCTAAATCCAATTCCCCCATCCACACATTTGAGGTGGATGGGGAAATCCCCAATCCAGCTGGGAGCCTTCTCTACCACCAGACTATAAATGTTGTCGGCTCTGATAGTTTGGGAAAATACAGACAGGCTGATTTTACATAAGTCGATATATAGTGTACAACCAGCCTGCCCATACATGGACGCCGGTCCCTGCTGAACTGTATTAGAGTACAGAAAGTATTACCGCATTTGCCGGTGTATAAGGCGACCCGGCATATAAGACGACCCCCTAATCTTACAGGACAAAAACGCTTTTAAAACTGTACTTACCGTATAAGACGGCCCGGCTTTCGAGGCTTCCGAGGCTTCATATTTCTTCCTTCTTCCTGCATTTGCTGGAGCCAATCACGGCGAGCGATGTATTCTATTAATGAATACAAAGCCTGCTTGGATTGGCAGAGGCTGTAACATCATCAGCCCGTGCCGCTCTGACTCTCCAAGCCAATCAGAGCAGGCTACAGAGTAGCCTGCTCGGATTGGCAGAGGTAGTTACTCCAATCCGAGCAGGATTTGTATTCATTTGAATACATCGCTCACCAGGATTGGCTCAGCGGTATATACTGTATGTAGCCGAAGCTACATACAGTATTACCGAACACCCAGCCGGCATCCGAGGGGCTGACCCGGCGTATAAGACGACCCCTGCTTTTTGGCCAATTTTTTTACATGCAAAAGGTCGTCTTATACGCCGGAAAATACGGTACATGTAACTGTAAATTATGACAACTACAAGCTAGACATATGAAAACCACACAGAACATAATATCTGAACAGTCTCTAGATATATGCTTCAGAGACTGGTACTCTTTAGTTACTCTTTTTTTTAGTTAAGTTCAGTAGTATGAATATATTAATGTAATTCCTTATAATTAAGATATGCCTACACACAGATTTGACTTCTCTAGAAACTAGCAATTATGTTATCCTATGCAAATAAGTCAAAATAGCACAGATGGGAAAGCCCTAACTGTATTTACTGTGTAGTAAAATGTGATATGAAGATGATGACATAGCTTCTCCGTGACTTACAGTTCATTACATAGAGTCATTGCGTATATAAAATAAGTGGATATTGTCGCCATAAAGAAAGTGGGCACACAGAGCATGTAGAAAGTTGTAAAATCTCCAGGGAGAACATTGCTCACACAGAGCAATGGAACAGGTTCAGTTTAAGGCCCAGCACTGCTTCCTGCATATATTTACCTTACGTTTGTTCCATCATTGCTTGTTTCGTTTCTGGCTGTGAAGAGAAATGCCTGATACTTCTGGGTATGGCGACCATGTGATTCACTCCCCTTCTGTAAATGACCCAATGCTGACACGTGGGCAATACTCAGCCATGTGTAAACCCTTATTCGGAGCTTATCCAGGGCTTCTTCCCACTACCAGTGACAATCTGAGTGGCCAGATAGTGAAAGGAAGGTCAGTATTAAATGGAACTGGCTTTAAGACACCTTTCACACTGAGGCATTTTTCAGACGCTTTTGGGCTAAAAATACCTCTTGTAAAGCGACTGAAAAATGCCTGCCCTACAGCCCCAGTGTGAGAGCTGGAGTGAGTGCTTTCACACTGGGGCGATGCGCTTGCAGGACATTAGAAAAAGTCCTTCAAGCAGGGTCTTTGGGCCGCTCCTCCATCACCCCTGCCCATTAAAGTAAATGGGAACCATTGCCAAAGCATCTGCAACGCTCTTCGCCAGCAGAACTTTTCGGACGCTATTAACCCTTTCCTCGACCACTAGCAGGGGTTAAAAGCACTGCACTAGCCGTGTGAAAGGGGTCTATAGTGACTCTGTTGCCTTCCCTGTAGTGAGACAAAAGTATCAGCTAGGTACAACATTATGCCACATTACGAAGCAGTAGGGATGAGCTAAACACCCCCCGGTTCAGTTTGCACCATAACATAGTTACATAGTAGGTGAGGTTGAAAAGTCCATCAAGTCCAACCTACGTGTGATTATATGTCAGTATTACATTGTATATCCATGTATGTTGCAGTCGTTCAGGTGTTTAGCTAATAGTTTTTGAAACCATCGATGCTCCCCGCTAGGGATGAGTTTCGAGTTTGAGTCGAACCCTTGTTGCTCGTTCACCGAACAATTTGGGGTGTTCGCGGCAAATTCGAAAAGCCACGGAACACCCTGTAAAAGTCTATGGGAGAAATCTAAAGTGCTAATTTTAAAGGCTTATATGCAAGTTATTGTCATAAAAAGTGTTTGGGGACCTGGGTCCTGTCCCAGGGGACGTGTATCAATGCAAAATTTTTTTTTTTTTAAACTGAAGTTTTTTCGTTTTTTTCGGGAGCAGTAATTTTAATAATGCTTAAAGTGAAACAATAAAAGTGTAATATGCCTTTAAATTTCATACCTGGGGGATGTGTATAGTATGCCTGTAAAGGGGCGCATGTTTCCCGTGCTTAGAACTGTCCCTGCACAAAGTGTCATTTCTGCAGGAAAAAAGTCATTTAAAATCACTCGCGGCTATAATGAATTGTTGGCTCCCCGTAATACAGAGAACAGTCATTGAAAGTCATTGATAAAAAAAAAAAAAAAAAAATGTGGGGTTCCCCCAAATTCAATTACCAGGCCCTTCAGATCTGGTATGGATATTAAGGAGAACCCCGTGTCAAATTTAAAAAAAAATGACGTGGGGTTCCCCCCAAATATTCATAGGGTCTGGTATGGATTTTAAGGGGAACTCCACGCCAAATAAATAAAAAAAAATGGTGTGGAGTTCCCCCTAAAAATCCATACCAGACCCTTTATACTAGCGCCCCCCCTCCTGAACCGTACCAGGCCACATGCCCTCAACATTGGGAGGATGCTTTGGGGTCCCCCCCAAAGCACCTTGTCCCCATGTTGATAAGGACAAGGGCCTCATCCCCACATCCCTGGCCGGTGGTTGTGGGGGTCTGCGGGTGGGGGGCTTATCAGAATCTGGAAGCCCCCTTTAACAAGGGGACCCCCAGATCCGGACCCCCTGTTTGAAATGGTAAGGGGGTACAAAAGTACCCCTACCATTTCACAAAGAAAGTGTAAAAAATAGTTTAAAAAGACACACACCGTTGCAAACGTCCTTTATTAAAAATAAAAAAAAGATTCCAGCGATGGTAATCCACTCTTGCTATCCAGCGACGGATGATCATCTCTCCGGGGTCCAGCGATGGCTGATCTGATCCAGCGACAGGTGATCTCTCCCTCCAGCACAGCGCATCCATCCTCTGTCTCCACCAGCGGAGACACTCATCTCGGCAGCCTGACACTTCTTATATGAGGAGGGCAGGGTCATCCGTCACCTGACCCCACCCCCTCTGACGCAAGGGGAAAGCCCGGCTTCCCCAATGATGTGCGGGTGACCCCGTCCCCCCTCTGATGTAATGGAAACCTGCGTTTTTTTATGTAATTTTTATTTTTTTTAATTGACACGGGTTCCCCTTAATATCCATACCAGACCTGAAGGGCCTGGTAATTGAATTTGGGGGAACCCCACGCTTTTTATTTTTATCAATGACTTTCAATGACTGTTCTCTGTATTATGGGGAGCCGACAATTCATTATAGCCGCAAGTGATTTTAAATGACTGTTTTTCCTGACACTTTGTGCAGGGACAGTTCTAAGCACGGGAAACATGTGACCCTTTACAGGCATACTATTCACACCCCCCAGGTATGAAATTTAAAAGAATATTACACTTTTATTATTTTGCTTTAAGCATTATTAAAATCACTGCTGCCGAAAAAACATCAGTTTTTAAAACTTTTTTTTGCATTGATACATGTCCCCTGGGGCCGGACCCAGGTCCCCAAACACTTTTTATGACAATAACTTGCATATTAGCCTTTAAAATTAGCACTTTTGATTTTGAACGTTCGAGTCCCATAGACTCGAATAAGGTTCTAAAGTTCACACAAAGTTTAGGTCTGTTCGCAGGTTCTGGTGCTTCTGCCCACTGAAACCACCGCCTGTGGAAGGGAATTCTACATCCCTGCCGCTCTTACAGTAAAGAACCCTCTACGCAGTTTAAGGTTAAACCTCTTTTCTTCAAATTTTAGTGAGTGTCTTTGTCATATTAAACTCCCTTCCGTGAAAAAGTTTTATCCCTATTGTGGGGTCACTAGTATGGTATTTGTAAACTGAAATCATATCCCCCTTTCAAGCGTCTCTTTTCCAGAGAGAATACGTTCAGTGTTCGCAACCTTTCCTCATAACTAATATCCTCCAGACCCTTTATCAGCTTTGCCCTTTTTTGTACTCGCTCCATTTCCAGTACATCCTTCCCGAGGACTGGTGCCCAGAACTGGACAGTATACTCCAAAGTCTTGCAGACTTTGTCCTCGGAACAGGAACTTGTGTAGCGACACTTTTGCAGCGGATCCGCTGTCTCAATCTACACCGACAGGCAGGTGACCAGAGAGGTGCTAGAAAGAATGTCCGACAGTGAACAGAGCTAGGCCCCTCAGGCCACGGGTTGGAAGTACGACTCTGCGTGGTAGGCCACGATCTCTCTCTCTCTCTGTGGGACAGAGAGGTCCATCTTTCGCCAGGGCCATGAGGAAGAGAGCATCCGTGTGGGCCTGGGTTGCTTTTATAGCTACTCCCAGCAATCAGATGGCAACAAAGAACTCTGGGATATGTAGTCCTGGCACACAATCGTGCAAAACAATTATCTGACGGGGGAATTATTCGTCCCCCAATGCTTGTATTGGGCACATAAATATGATGTCATTGGATACATTGAGCAATAAAGGGACAGGCAATACCCAACATTACTAGAAAGTACAGTGCTTTATGTTTTTAGTCCATACTGCTACATCCTCCTCCACTTGAAAGTCTTTCATCCCTAAAGACAGAGCACAACCTGGAATCACTTTACTGCATTGTAGACGCTAAACAATTAACTAACTAGAATTTGCAACAGCTAATAACTGACTTAGTGAGGGGTCCTCTGATAAATTATATACATCAACAGGAGAAGAGGTCATATTAAGTTTATGACCGGCCAATATTAAATTAGTGTCCCACCCAGTAGTGTCAGGGGGTGGATCAAGGTCATCTTTTACTAAAGACTCGGTAAGGGAGGCAAGTGCTTGACCTTTGATGTTGAGTAGTAGGTATAACTTTATCTGAATTTTCTCCAAGAGTGTCATAGGTCAATCTTTTTGGGGGACATATCTTTTGTCTCAACCGAGAATGTATGTCTTCCAGTGACTCGGATCCCTGTTCTGCTTCCCAAAAACTGCATCCAGCTTCCTGTTCAAGTTCTATTTTGGTCTCTGGTTCTACTTCAGGCTCTGACCCTGGCTCTGGGACTCTCTCTCTGTTGTATTAGTAGGAGGGATGAGAATATCAGCTGTATCAGATACTTCACTGGATTCTAGCTTTACTTTCCCTTAGTCAACTGAGACAGTTCTTGGCTGCGTGCTTGGGTCAAATTGCAGCAGTGCTTTGGTACTCCCGCAGGGCTGACTCCTGCTGCTTCAGCCCCTATGGCTGCCCTGTGCTTAAATTCCACTCCCTGACACACAGCCTGTACTCCTTCGGGAGGTAAATTAATACAACTCTTCTGGGTGAAGTGAGGTCTTCAGGAAAGAGCATCAGCGTCTCTATTTCCCACTCCCAGTCGATATTTAAAACTGAATTAGAACTCGGACAGAGCAGCTAACCACTGATGCCCAGTGGCGTCTAGTTTGGCAGTGGATAGCAAATAAGTTAGGGGGTTGTTATCAGTCTTCACCACAAAGGTGGCTCCGTACAGATAGTCCTGTAGTTTATCCACTACTGTCCACTTTAGGGCCCAGAACTCCAACTTGTGCACAGGATAGTTCTTCTGGGGGGGGGGGGGGAGGGAGGGGGGGAGGCTGCGACTCACTTAGGCCACTGGACGCAGTCTCCCCTTTGACTCCTGGTACAACACTCCCCCAATACCATCTCTACTGGCATCCACCATGCAATTCGTATGGCATTGAGGGATCAGCGTAGGCCAGCACTGGGGCTTCCACCAGGCCCAACTTCAACAGCTCGAATGACCTCACACTTCAATGTCCATTGTTCTTGGATAGATTCGAGGCCTTCTGGGTTTTCTGCTGTTCTCCTTCCGTTTGCTTCTGCAACATCTAATTTAACAGCCTAGCAATCTGTGAGAAGTTCTTCACAAATCGTCTTTAGTAGGAGCAAAAGCCCAAGAATGACCTCAATTCGGTCACAGTAGTTGGACAAGGCCAAAAAGTGACCACTTCCAGCTTTTGGGGGGATAGTGGCTATCCCTACGGCAGATACCATGTGTCCCAGGTATGTGACTGAAGTCTGACAGAATTGGCACTTCTCTAACGACAGATTCAATCCCTCATCATGTAATCGCTGGAAAACTTTTTCCAAACAGGACTCATGCTCTTCCAATGTTCGGCCAAACATGATGATGTCTTCTAAGTAAACGAATACTTCTACCAAGTTCATATCAACGTGTTCTCCATCAGTCGCTGGAAAGTGGCAGGGGCTCCAGTTAATCTGTGGCATTCATTTAAACTCAAAGAACCCCAGTGGGCTAATGAAATCCGTCTTCTCTCGGTCTTCTGGGTGCATTGGAATCTGGTAGTATACACTCTTTAGATCGAGCACACTGAACCATTTTGCCCCTGATAAGTATTGTAAGGCTTCTTCTATGCGAGGAGTCGAGTATTGATTGGGGATAGTCCTTCTATTCACAGTTCAATAATCAATACACACCAGGAGGGACCCATTCTTCTTCCTCACCACCACAATTTGGGATGCATAAGGGCTTCTAGACTCTGTAATGACTCCTGACTTCTTTAATTTATCCCACTGTGTGGATGCCCAGGCGCCGTTGCTTTTAGAGGTAATGGCAGAGAACTCGCTGCCATACCCACACATCTGGTCGCCCGCTCATCCTCTCCGCAACTTCACAACCCCCCCCATTGCTGCTGACAAGAGAAAGTCAGTCGACAGGCAAACAGTGTAAAGGGGGAGGAGCTTTCTGCTGATTTCTAATCCTTTCTAATATTGTTTGCCATGTATCCTCTAAAATATCCCCTATATCGAGCTCCCACCCTCTTCTGCCCGGACTGGCCATATAGAAATTAGATCAAGCCTTTTTTTTCAGTCATTTGTGCTAATAAAGTTATAAGTGCCATTGGTTTTATTGCTTTCTTTCCTCCTTTAAACTGAGATTGGACCGCATGTCATAGTTGTAAGTATTTAAAAAAACTATGATGGGGTAAATGAAAAGATTGTTGCAAATCCTGAAAGGAGCATAGTACATTATATGAGTACAACTGTGATATATATTGGAGCCCCTTAGTGTGCCAGCTGTCAAATCCCTCCAGTTTACCTAGTTCTTTATATTGCCTATTCCCCCAAAGTGAGGAATACTCAGAGGTACCTTCAAATTTCATTATACTCCTCTTTTCTTTCCAAACTCTATTCATGAGTGACATTGTTGGGCTCTTACAGGTATAAACAAAGGCTGCAGATTCCAACTGGGCCAAGAGGTTATAATAAGAACTGTTACTTAAAGAGGAGGGCCGGTTATACAAAAAAAAAAAAAAAAAAAGTCAGCAGCTGCAAACACTGCAGCTGCTGACTTAATCAACACACTCACCTGTCCAGGGCGCCCGCGATGTCGGCCGCCCGAGGCCGACCCGTCCCTCGGGTCCCGGCGCCGCCATTCCTTGTAAGGGAAACAGGCAGTGGAGTCTTACAGCTTCACTGCCGTTTCCTACTGCGCATGCGCGAGTCCCGCAGCTACTGCGCATGCGCGAGTCCCGCAGCGCTTTCTGAATGGGACGCGCTGTGTTCTGGAACACACAGTTCCCAGAACACAGCGCGACCCATTACACCCAGAAGACGCAGCGACGAAGACAGAAGACAGAAGATCTCCGCGGAGGAGGAAGAGGAAGATTAGGAGAAAATGCCTAGCAACAGGCATTTCTGGTAAGTAAAAAAAAATATTTTTTTTCATTTTTTTTTTTTTATATTTTTTGTAATTTTTAATATTTTTTTTGTTTTCAGGGTGGCCCTCCACTTTAACAGTAGGGCCTGTATAGGGTCCTCCCACTTCACAACACCCCAGCCTGCAAAATGCTGAAGCTGGGAGGCTATAAAGTCTGGGATGAGGTATCGCCAATCCACCCCCATCCCTTTCTCTCTGGAGGATTGATAGCCTAATGGTTAATGGATTTTTTTCCCTTCCATAGTAAGCTTCGGAAGATTGATTCTATTTTTTTGAACCATTTGAGAGGTATCCATATCGGTGAGTTGTGAAAAATATATAGTAGTTGAGGGGCCCATATCATTTTTATAATATTTGCTGGACCCACCACCGATAATGGCAGCTTAGTCCATGCCATGCTCTTAAGTTGAAATTTTGTAAGAATAGGGGATAAATTATCTATCAAAGAATTTTCTACCTTAGAATGTATCATTATTCCCAAATATTTAAATGATGAAACAATTTTAACCTGAGGAGCCTCTCTTAACATGGACAAACTAGGGTTATCTAAAGGGAGCAAGACAGATTTATCCCAATTAATGACATATCCAGAAAGCAAACCAAAATTTTGTATGAGTGCCATTAAAGATCTTAAGGATTTATCTGTATCCCCGAGAAAGAGCAGAGCGTTGTCTGCATATAGTGAGATTTTTTCATTCCTCGTTCCTCTAATAAATCCACAAATAGATTCTGATTGTTGAATGGCTTCAGCCAGGGGTTCAATGGCCATTGCAAATAACAGAGGAGACAGGGGACATCCCTGTATAGTTCCTCTGTATAATGAAAAAAATTCAGTTACCATACCATTTATTTGCATACAGGCCCTTGGGGCAGAATATAGCATTTTAATCCACTGTATAAATCTTTCCCCAAGGCCAAATGCACCCATCACATCCCACAGGTATGCCCACTTGATGCTGTTGAAAGCTTTTGCAGCGTTGAGAGACAAAATCGCTCTCCTCCCAGGGTTATCCGATGGTAGTTTAGTATATTTAAATATAGCCTCCTCAGGTTAATTGCTGTAGATCTTGTAGGGATAAAGCCACACTGACCTTGATGAATCAATCCCTGCATGTGTTTATTTAATCTTGTGGCCAGGACCCTGGCTTGAATCTTAGTGTCCGAGTTCAAAAATGATATCGGGCGGAAAGATTCTGGAGCCAGAGAGTCCTTCATAGAGTCTGGAAGCTTAAATGATTCTAGGGCTTGGTTGAGAACCTTCAATAGTTCTGTAAGCAAAACCTCCCCATGATGTTTATATACTTCTGAAGGTAGGCCATCAGTACCCAGCGCCTTATTATTTGGGCTTTCTGATACTGCCCTGACCAGTTCCTCTAAGGTCAGGGGAGCATCAAGTTCCTCTTTAGAAATTACTAACAAAGAGGGGAGTTTTAGTGGCTCTAAAAATTCTTTAAGTCTTGTCTTGGAAAATGTAATTTTATTTTGATATAGGTTACTATAGAAAGAAACAAAAGTTCATAGGATTTCATTCTGATCTTGAGAAATCTCTCCCCCTGCTGTACGAACAGCTGAAATAAATTTAGTATTTTCCTGAGACTTTGCAATTACAGATAGCATTCTACCCGATTTTTCACCCTCCTCAAAACTTCGACATCTGGACAAAAAGCCAGACCACGCAGCCTTGTTCATAGAGACCTGTCTGTATAATGATTGTGCATCTTTTCAAGCCCATGATTAGTGATAGTGGGGTCCAGAAAATACTGAGCTTATTTCTGCTGTGCCTCAGCTGCTATCAGGGATTCCCATTCCCGGGTAGTACACCAATGTTTTTAGGGGTGAAAAAACGCCTGGAAGATCCGGTAAGACTGTTCCAGGGTTCAAGGGCTTGGGAAATAAATTGCAAGACTGTTGATACAGATAATGACACTGTGGGCTCAGGACCTGGAGACCGGGCAAATAGGTCAGGAAGGTCCCTGAGGCTGTTTAGAAGATTGGGTACAGAACCCATAAAATGTTACTGTTGCCATATATTAGGTCATATTGCTGTTAACTGTTCCCGTATACGATGAACCAATGCAATGTGATAATGCTTATTTAAAAAAATGCATGTATCTTTTTGCACAGATGGCATCATGTCAGTGACCCATGTAAAAACAAATGTGTGCAATTTCAGTTGATGGAAAGACATCCATTGCTCTGCTAGACTGGTCGTGTTGTTTCAATACTCAAAGATGATTTTGTAAATCCTGCAAAGTTACACTCTAGCACTATTGGGGTTATTTGCATGCATGGTGACACGTGACTACCAGACTGCTATGGTTGAGATTAATACCTCTTGGTCACTGTGATACATTCAGTGGGAGTGGTACCCTCGCTGCTTCATGAAGCTATAGTGGGGAGAGATTTTCCACATTTTTGAAGTTTGTGGGAAAACAAAAGGAGTCAGGAGGATAGAGTTCCCCTTGAAAGGGAAACTGTAGGTGTGTCCAAGGAAGGGGTAGATCCTTTTCCTTTTTCTGTAATGGCTGGGAGCAGGAGTAGCTGGAATCCAACCCCCTTCTTGGGGATAATAAGCAAATTTCTCTGACTCTAATAATGAGAGTGGACAGAATGCGGTGCCTGATTTAGAAGTCCGAAAAGATAATTTTTGTATGGAACAACTGAGACACTTCACACCCAATAAAATAAAATCAATAGATGGTGCTGCTCTCTAAGTGACAGCAAACAATTAGATATGTAAACAATATAAAGTGCTAGCTGCTTAAATAAAATAAATAAAAGAACTCCAAAATAGTGTAAGTGGCAAAAATGACAATAAAATAAAGAAAGAATCCAGGTGAATAGATGTCCTTGATCACATAAATATAAAAACACGGGTAAAATGAAGTGTTGGTGTCAAAAGTGACAATGCAAAGGTTCCAAGTGAACAAATGTCCTCAAACAAATAAATAGATGATAAACAAGGTGAGGTAGTAAAGTGCTGGACTCCAAATAACACTATGTGTAAGTGAAGTAATGTGAACAATGAATTCTCTCTTCAGTGCAATAACACCTCTGTGTGCAGTGGCCTCTTACCTTACCACTGTAAGGTAACAGCATATATATGTAGACAATAGAAATCTAGGAATCCAGGGTCCTGCAGTGAGTCACACTAAGGGCTTCATGTAACTGGTAGTGACATGGATATCATCTAGGGAGCCTTGAATTCTGATAGGTGGTTCTCATTATAATGGTATAAACCTCCTTTGTGCAAATCAACAACGATGGAAATCCTCCCAAGTAGATGTATATGTGATATGTAAAAAGAAAAGGGGCCCCAAATCGTGTAGTACGTAAAAACTAGGAAATTTTATTACAACCAATAAAGTACTCACATTAAAAGCAAGGGTACAAGCTAAACACCATGAGTGGTGAGCTTGCAACCTGACATCACTTCTTGTGCCTGTCTGTTCCGATGGGTAGCGTCACGATCACTTGACTTCATCAGGGAAAAAAGACTGACACTAGAAGGGTCCTTAAATAGGCTTAGTATTACATTAAACGAGTGGCCATTTTTTAATAGTCCTATAATGAAAAAGTGGTGCAGCAGCCATTTTCCACTGGATACTTGTAATGGTCTACAACCGAGGCCATTATCTTGTAGTACACTATTAGAAAACATAGCGGTGGCCATTTTCTGACTGATCTTAAGGCAAAGTAACTGACTGAAAATAGTGGAGAACATATAATCTGAACCTTAAGCTCAATGTAGAATAGGGATGACGGTCTAATGCTATAAACTGCTGAAATATTGAAGAAGCACGTCACAGACAACTGGGTACCAATAGGCTAATATTAAACCATATATCCCTCTGGAGATACAGATAGTAGTAAACAAAGGTGTAATGGGGACACCGAAAATTATGTCAGGAATACACTATATAGCTAACCTGATAAAACGCTAAAAACAATCAACACAGAGAATAATCACAAGGTCGGTAGGTAAAACTACAGGACTGTAGACTCTGATATTTAAAAACACATAAAATGGAAAATAAAATGGTGCAAAGAGAGCTGCGATATAGAGGAAGCAAAGGTGTCATAAAAAAATAAATAAATCAATCATATATCAAGGGCTATCTAAATGACACAGAGGAATTGGTATCAAGGTGAATAGATAAAGCTAAAGAAATTACTGTCTCTAAAAATTTTCTGCAGATTTTTTCCTTCAGATTTACCAAAACCATATAATATGAGGTTAAACCTTAGGAGTTTCAATTTGTATGCAATCAGGCAGGCCCTTGCACTACATGGTTTTGGTAAATCTGAAGACAATAATCAGCAGAAAATCTGATAGCGTGTTTGGGGCTTTAAGGTCAAATTCAATGTTCAATCCCTGAGGTGCAAAAGTATCCAATCTAAAAATCCATTTGGATTCAAGCTGGTTGAGGGTCCTCACTTTGTGGCTACCCAGCCAATGTTTTTTGTATGGTTCTATCCCCTAGAACCTCAGATGGGTAGTATCTTTATTGTGGCATATAGCAAAATGTTTCAAAACACTAGGTTTATCAAATCCTTTGAGGATGTTCTGCACATGTTCTTTGATGCGTACTTTAAGGGGTCTTTTGGTGCGTCCAATAAAGCCCAAAAGCATAAACTGCCCCCTCTGTACAGCCTATGAAGTCTTTCACATCATAGGTGTTTCCTGTAGTGGTGGATGTGAAGTTACATTTCTTTTCATTCGGGTGTTTTGTTTTGGTACATGCAAAACAGCATTTGCCAGGGAAGAAGCCTTTTCCCGTATAGAACGTCGGTCCCCTCAACGGTGGATCCAGGATACTTTTAACGATCTTGTCGCGTATTGTGTGAGCGCTTTACGAATTTAGAGTTTGTCTGTAGCAACTCTTGAAGATGTCTATCTGTTAAAAGTACATGCCAATGGCGTTTTATGATTTGTTAGATTTATTTTTATATTTAACATTGTAGTCAAGAATAACTGGTGCTCTGTCTACCCTGAACTCATGTTTCTTTTTATCTTTGATTAGTTTGTCGCAGTTAATTTCTGCTACTTCTGATATTTTTTCTATTACATATTGGCTAGCATAGCCTTTCTTGATAAATCTGTGACCAACTTTATCAGCTTGGCCTAGGAAGTCGTTTTTGTGAGTACAATTTTGTCTTAGGTGCATCAGTTGGCCTTTAGGGATATGGTAAAGCCAATTTCGATGATGGTAACTCTTCAATGACAGATAGCTATTCTTATCCACGTTTTAAAAACGTTTTTCTGAAATTAGATTACATTCTTGTATAATTTCTAGATCCAAAAAGGATATGGTCTTCTTACTAATATCCCAAGTTAGTCTGATGTTTCTATCTTTGTTATTGAGTCTTTCCAGGAAGTATACCAACTGATTCTGTTTGCCTTTCCATGAAATGAAGATGTCATTGATATATCTTTTAAAGATGACAAGTTCTGTTGGTATATTTGTGAAGACTGTTTCATCTTCCCATTGGGCCAAGAACAGGCCTTACGCTGGGTGCAAATTTTGCTCCCATAGCGACTCATGTTTTTGGGTGATAATAATTACGGTTGTACCAGAAGTAGCCGTTCTTCAAACAAAAATCAAGACATTTGATAAGATACTTTCTCAGGATGCAGGGTAGTGTAGTGTGTGTTCTTAGGCCCCATTTTGTAGCTTTGCATGCATGGTGGTAAAGTATTATGGTATACAGTGAAGAAACATCCGCTGTGACCATAATCCAGGGGCCTTCCTCATTAGATATCCCTTCTAGAAGTTGAACCATTTGCTTGGTGTCTCTTAGGTAAGCTCTTGTGTTTTGTAAGCCTGGCTGTAGATAATTGTCTATATACTAAGGATGAGCTCCAGTGTGTTTGCACACGCCACGTACAGAGCCCGCCAGGAAGTCTGCACTGCGTTGCGCTAATCACAGCCAGTGAGACATTGTCCCGATGCACTGCTGCAGAGATCGGATGTGATTAGCACAGCGCAGTGCCGACTTCCCCACGGGCTCTGTACGTGGGCTGTGTGAACACGCCAGAGCTCATCCTTTAATACTGACCAATTCTAGCGGTAAGGGTATCTATCCCATTCACTATCGGTCTAGGAGGTGGATTAATCTCATCTTTGCGGATCTTTGGTAGAGAGTATATAATGTATAGTATGTATATATAATGTACCATATTTGTCAGTGTATAAAGCGACCCAGCATATAAGACGACCCCCTAATCTTACAGGACAAAAACGCCTTTAAAACTGTACTTACCGTGTAAGACGACCCGGCTTCCGAGGCTTCATATTTCTTCCTTCTTCCTGCTTTTGCTAGAGCCAATCACGGCAAGCGATGTATTCTATTAATGAATACAAATCCTGCTTGGATTGGCAGAAGCTGTAACATCATCAGCCCGCGCCTCTCTGACTCTCAAAGACAATCTGAGCAGGCTATTGGCAGAGGTTGTTACTCTAATCCGAGCAGGCTCTGTATTCATTTGAATACATTGCTCACCAGGATTGGCTCAGCGGTATATACTGTATGTAGCCGAAGTTACAATACAGTATTACCAAACACCAAGCAGGCATCCGAGGGGCTGACCCGGCGTATAAGACGATCCCTGCTTTTTGGCCCTTTTTTTTACATGTAAAAGGTCATCTCATATGCCGGAAAATACGGTATGTATATAGTGTGCGACAAGATTCAGGTATTAGAAATTTTGCCTCTTTTTTATTTAGTATATTCCTTTTTAATCCTAAATGTACATCTTGTTTGAGTTCCTTCCCGCATTTAAACATAGGGTTGTTGGGTAATCGGCTATATGTACTTTCATCCTCTAGGAGTTTAAGCATATTCTCATTGTACTGTTCTTTAGAGAGGATCACTAGTCCCCCTCATTTATCCGCTGGTCGGATTATGACATCTTTCCTTTTCATGAGTTTCCTAATGCCACTTTTCATATAGTTAGGTTCTTACTTATTCTTTATCTTCCAATCCTTCAAATCTTGAAAAACTACTTTATTAACCACTTTAGCCGCGGACCAATTTTCAGCCTAAAGACCAGAGGTCTTTTTACAATTTCGCACTGCACTGCTTTAACTGGTAATTGCGCGGTCAAGCAATGTTGTACCCAGACGAAATTTGCATCCTTTTCTTCCCACAAATAGAGCTTTCTTTTGATGGTATTTGATTGCCTCTGCGATTTTTATTTTTGCGATATAAATGGAAAAAGACCGAAAATTTTGAGAAAAATATATATTTTCTACTTTTTGTTATAAGAAAAATCGAATAAACTCAATTTTAGTCATACATTTAGGGCAAAATTTATTCAGCCACATGTCTTTAGTAAAAAAAAATGTCAATAAGCATATATTTATTGGTTTGCGCAAAAGTTATAGCGTCTACGAACTAGAGTACATTTTCTGGAATTTACACAGCTTTTAATTTATGACTGCCTATCTCATTTCTTGAGGTGCAAAAATGGCAGGGCAGTACAAACCCCCCCCCCAAATGACCCCATTTTGGAAAGTAGACGCCCCAAGGAAATTGCTGAGGGGCATGTTGAGCCCATTGAATATTTTTTTTTTGTCCCAAGTGATTGAATAATGACACAAAAAAAATAAAAAAAAAGTTTACAAAAAGTTGTCACTAAATGATATATTGCTCACACATGCCATAGTTATATGTGGAATTGCACCCCAAAATATATTATGCTGCTTCTCCTGAGTACGGGGAAAATAAATGATCACTGCAATCAGTGACACTGTGACTGGGAGGGGGGGGCGGGGGGCGATCGGGGGGGGGGGGGGTTGTGTGCCTCTGTGTGCCTACATGTCAGTGTAGTGTTGGTGCACACTTACTTTTAGTCTTCTCCTCGTAGTCCGGTCAAAAAGACCGCCCAGAGGAGAATGACATCACTTCCTCCCTGCCTGTGTATACAATATACAGTGGGAGGAAGCTTCTCATTCGCCAGGAGCGATCGAGAGGGGATGGCCAGAAACCAACGGCCATCCCCTCATCCCCGATCGCTCCTGCAGCGAAACGGACTGCCGCATCCACCGGGAGGGGGTCCGATCGGACCCCCCACCCACTGGAAGGAAAGCACGTACATGTACGTGCTTGTGCCTGTACATGCCATTGTGATGACGTACAATGGCATGCGGCGGTCGTTAAGTGGTTAAGCACCTCAATATGTTTATTGTTGTTGATGCAGGGATTAAAAATAGATTTGTTCCTTCCCCCCCACCCTATAGCCGAATGACGGCTATAGAGCGGACGCTCTCATCAGGGAGGCCGTCCCTGGACGTCCTCCTGTTTACTTCCACAATGTGCGCCGTGGGCGCGCATCGGGGAAGTTTTGTGTTTGCCTTGTCCCCCGGAGACAGACAAACACAGATCACTGTAAACGGCCAATCACAGCGGCCGTCTAAAGCGCGATCAGCCTATCCAATGAGAGATCTTATATGTAAACATATGAGATCATCTCCCAGGGCCGCTCTCCCTCCTCACACAGACAGCATGTGAGAGGGGAGAGATGAACGGCTGCAGCGGCCGTAAGTGAAAAAAAAAAAAGTGCCATCTGCCCCAGTACCATCCGCCCCAGTGGCATCCTCGCCCAGTGCCATCCTTGCCCAGTGCTACCTGCTCCCAGTGCCACCTGTTAGTGCTATCTGTCCCCAGTGCCACCTGTTGTCAGTGCCATTTGTCCCCAGTGCCATCTGTCATCAGTGCCACATAGTGCCATCTGTCATCAGTGCCACGTATCAGTGCCATTTGTCATCAGTGCCACCTGTCAGTGTCACGCGTCATCGGTGCCACGTATTAGTGCCATCTGTCATCGGTGCCACGTATTAGTGCCATCTGTCATCGGTGCCACATGTCATCAGTGCCACGTATTAGTGCCACGTGTCATCAGTGCCACGTATTAGTGCCATCTGTCATCAGTGCCACGTATTAGTGCCACGTGTCATCAGTGCCATCTGTCATCAGTGCCACGTGTCATCAGTGCCACGTATAAGTGTCATCATTGCCACGTATCAGTGCCATCTGTCATCAGTGTCACGTGTCATTGTCCTGGTGCTCCAGGGCCTTCAAAAGTGTAATAGGTAGTCAACAAGTTAGATGTGTAATTTATGCTCCTAGAACACCTGATGGCGCTCCCTGCATGTTGGGCCTCTCTATGTGGCCAGGCTGTGAAAAAGTCCCACACATGTGGTATTGTAATACTCAGGAGGAGTAGCAGAATTTTTTGGGGGTGTCATTTGTGGTATGCACATGCCATGTGAGAAAAATAACCTATTACAATGATAATTTTGAGGAAAAAATAAATAAATAAAAAAATCTTAATTTTTCAAAGAATTGTGGGAAAAAAATGACAACATCAAAAAGCTCACTATTCCTCTTACTAAATACCTTGGAATGTCTACTTTCCAAAAAGGGGTCATTTGGGGGTATTTGTACTTTCCTGGCTTGTTCGGGTCACAAGAAGTGAGATAGGCCACCAGTACATCAGATATGATCAATTTTGTATGATGCGCACCACAGCTTGTATACTCTCTAACTTTCACAAAGACCAAATAATATCCACTAATTTGGGTTATTTTTATCAAAGATATGTAGCAGTATAAAAATTGTGGCCAAAATTTATGAAGAAAAATTAATAATTTGTATAATTTTGTCACAGAAAAAGAAATATGCGTTTTTTTCAAAATTTTCGGTCTTTTTTCATTTATAGCGCAAAAAATAAAAACCCCAGAGGTGATCAAATACCACCAAAAGAAAGCTCTATTTGTGGGAAAAAAAGGACAAAAAATTAATTTGGGTACAGTGTTGCGTGACTGAGTAATTGTCATTCAAAGTGTGAGAGCACCGAAAGCTGAAAATTGGTCTGGGCAGGAAGGGTGTTTAAGTGCCCAGTAAGCAAGTGGTTAATTCACTATGAAGGATATCCTGGTCTTCTAATAAGAATCTGGTTTTGACTGGGTTAGCTGCCATGTATTTCTTGATGTTCAACTTCCTGATATATTTTTGGATCCCTATATATGTTTGAAATGTATCAAGATTCTTCGTGGGTGCATATTTTAACCCTTTGCCCAAAACTCCAATTTCTTCTTGTGAGAGTAGTTGACCACTCAGATTAAAAATACCCTCTCCTTTCACTCTTTTTTGCTTGTTGTCTCTTCCCTGATCTACATCCTCTTTTCTTTCTGGACTTATTCTCGTCCCTCTTGTTTCGTCCGTTCACCTCGAAGGATGGTTTTCCATGCCCCTCCCTAAAAAAGACCTATTGTAGTTTGAATCTTGGTATTGTGTTTGATAATATCTATCCTCCCTTTCTTCTTCATGTCGGTCCCCAAGGGGAGCATAGTGATTGTATGTTGGTATTGGACTATGTTCATAGGGACAGTGGGGTCCCTGAAGTGGGCACCTTCTGTCTCTAGGTCCGTATTCATAATTGGATGTTGTACTTCTTCCACGTTGTCCATATGTATTGTGTGGTGGTCCCCTTATATCTCTTTGCTCGTAAGGTGGTCTATTTCAATTATTATTTACATTGTGGGGCTTCCGATTATTTTTCCAATAGTGAGGTTTTTTCCAGCCATTTTGGCAGAGTCCGATTATTATGTGGAGGTCTTCTCTCTGTGTGTTGTGGGGTGTGGTGGTTGGAGTTACCATGTCTCTCGTCATGTCTCTGGTGTCTTGGGGGTTTTCGACTGTTTCTATCTCTTGGGTCATTATACTGATAGAGTCTGTTTGACAAATTATAATCAGATTCTGTATGCACATACTGTGGGTGGACACTGTTTTTTCCAGTGTGGAATGAGTAGAGATAGGGTGCATTTGTCCCAGATGACTTTGCCATTTAAAAACTTGATCGGTTTTAAAATCTTTAATATATCTCTTGTGTATTTTTTGCCTTTTCTTATCTGCACTACTTTATCTTACTTTGTCAGAACTATGTTCAGTTGTGCTGAGAGAGCGGTAAAATCGCCTGTCTCTTTATAAGCTTCTAGTGCTCCCCTTCTCCTATATAGTTTGACCAGTCTTTCTTTGTTTTCTTTTTAATAAAATGTTAATAACTCTAACCCATTATCATTGAAAAACTTGAACCATTCATCAGTAGACTCCTCACCTAATAGAGCCAGAGAAAACATTAAAATGATTCATGGGGAACCTGTTGTGGAGGCGTCTTTACCCTACATAACTCTTAAAAATAACTTGCTGTATCAAGTGGTAAAGCAAGCGGAAGAAGAGGCAGAGCTGGTAGTGGTTCCCAAACCCTATTGCCAGATGGTATTGGATTTAGCTCATGATCATATAATGGGTGAGCACCTGGGTATAGAAATCTAAGGAGAAAATGACCCAGCGATTCTTGGTTAATATGCAGGTGTCAAAGAATATTGTGTCAGTGTTCTGCACCATCGCCCATTTTCACAGTCCACACCTTTAACAATAATTGAAGTGCCTTTTGAAAGCATTGACATGGATCTGGTGAGACCAGTGGTAAAGTCTGCCCGAGACCATCAGCGCATTCTGGTAATACTGGAATATGTAACCTCAACTAAGGCTATTGCCAAAGAGCTTGTCCGGGTATTTAGTCGCGTGCCGTTTTGCTTTCGTCTATCTAGCAAGGTTACTTTGCGGTATAAGCAAGGGGATTCAAACCTCTGCAGTGTGTAAATTTGCCTTTTACTGAACAAAAAATGCTGTACGTACAAAACTATTATAATTTAAGGAATACAAATCAAGACTGACAGATATATCAAGCAAGATACCTAGCAGAAACTAAGCTCTATAACAGTAGAAATACACTTAAAAGTCACTTAACAGTTACTGTGCGTTCATGATCTCCGTTGACAACAAGACTTCTGGAGATCAGGCACGTTCTTCTCAGCTAGTACAAATCCTTCTATCTGCTATGGTGTTAATCCATGTTGAAGTCCCTCGTGTTTAAGGCATGATAAGTCCTTATATGTCAGGTTATTTACCATAACAACTGACTAACAGACATCTCTCTAGCTTTCAGTTTGAGAGGCACGCTATTACTATTTACTGTAGCTATAGAGATAATAGATTGTTCAAACTGTCAACTGAATACAACAATGATATTTACGTTCCCATTGTATCCAACAGCATTTGTTTGAGAAGTAAAAATTGAATTTACACACTGCAGAGGTTTTGGTTTCCTTGCTTATACCGCAAAGCACCCTTGCTAGATAGACAAAAGCAAAACAATTGGCTTGTCTGGGATCTGCACTATATTTCAACTGAAGCAGACATGTTTTTTCTGTGGTGTGTTGTGTAGCTTGTGCTAGGTAAAAATCCTGCGTAAGCGGTTTAGGAAAAGCAAGGCTGCAGAGGGTTCTGGTGTCCAGAAGGAAGTGTGTAGCTTACCTATCTGGGCCAGAGACAATGAGTGGGAGCCTCTTGCTAAATAATTTGTAAAGTATGCTTCTCCCTTGAATGATTTGGGGTGATAAAATGTCAGATTATTTTGCAGATTTTAGCCTAATGGAGTTGTATTTAAGTCAAAAAAAGGATCTCCGAGGTCACTAATTTCTACCCATTCCATGTCTGCCTTCCCGTTGTTCCTTGCTCTGAGTTTTCTGGTTAGCACGCTTCATCAGCTCCCTTCCCAAGCATATATTGCTGACATCCTGAACATAGCCACAGGCACCTGGGCTTTGCCAATTGCTGAGTATGGGGTCTTTCTTTTTGTTACATTACTTTTTGGATATTAATTTCCAGATATATCCCACATGCATCAACCCCTGAAGAGCGAGCCATATATCTCAGGTGTTATAGATGTCATGTATACTCATGTACTTTAAATGCAATCTTTAACTATGTGCAATATTGTATTGGCTTTGCCTTTTGTATGTTATTTACTATTTCTGTAATAAATACTTTACTGTATTTACATTTGTAAATTTTATCGGCCAATTGTGCACACCTCATTCAAAGTCCCAAGGGCGACATCCATATTTCTATTGTATTAATCCCGAAACTGGGATTGTGAGGATGTGCTCTCCTCAAAGGATAGTGAGGAGATAGGTTGATGTTTCTAATTATGATTATCTAATGGGAAAGAAAAAGTGTGCCAGACCTCTCATTACTAAGCATAGGAAAAGGCAACACGATGGAGAGGATATGGCAGATGGGAAGGTGCATTATCGCAACCATAGAGATATTGAATTTGAAGTAGTACAGAAGTTTATACAAACTGAACTCCACGAGCTGGCAAAACAATACAGAGGTCTGGGGAACCTCTTTTGAGTTGGCTTCCAAGTTTGTGGGATGAAGGAGCAGACAGTGTTTTTTTGTCAGGTAAGGAAGCAGTGGCTATGAGAGTGTTATCCCATGATCCACAATTGCGTCAGGCCATGAGAAAAGTCTGATGCCCCATACACACTATCAGCTTTTCTGCTGAGTTTTTTATTTACCAAAACCATATAATATGATGTCAAACCTTAGGAGTTTCAATTTGTATGGAATCAGGCAGGCCCTTGCACTACATGGTTTTGGTAAACCTGAAGGAAAAACTCAGCAGAAAAACTCATAGTGTGTATGGGGTTTGAGAGTTTAGTGTGAATTTTTCACTGTTAGACCTCGTGAGAGATGGAATAGTCAGAGTATACGCTAGTCCTAGTGACCTCGAAAATACCTACTCCTGGAGAACAATAGGAGAGGGTATTTCCAGGTTACATAAGATGGGTTGTATAACCGGATTAAAAGAGAAGTATGGTTCCCCCTCCCCTCCCCTGCCTTTTATACTTACCTAGGTGGATGCAGCATGGGACTGATGCTGCATCTGTCCTCCGGTGTCTCTAAACTGAGAACTGAGCCATCGAACATCGCCGATGGCTCGGTTCTCACGGATCCCTGAGAGGAGAGCTGCTGACTCATTTTGCAAGGCTATCTTCATCCTCCAACGATTTGTCATGGGCAGATTGCTCAAGATTTAAGTACTCTGAATTTGAAAGTTGCTGTGTTTCACTACATTGATGAAATCATGATCTCTGGGATGAAAGATGTAACTGAAGCACTGCACCTGCTGATACAGCACATGGAAAACAGAAAGCGGGCTATCAACAAAGACAAAGTTCAAGGGCCTGCCACAGAGATGGAATTCCTGGGAATGATGTGAAAAGGGGCCTCAGAGGAAAATTCCAGAGACAGTTGAACAAACGATCCAGGCGCTGTCACTCCCTACTACTAAAAAGGAGGCACATAAGTTCATTGGAGTTGTGGGATTCTGGAGATCGTTCATCACACATCTTGGACTGATCCTGAGGCCTATATAATGTCACCAGGAAAAAGACTGAGTTCTCATAGGGTTCAGAGCAGCAGTCTGCATTCCTGGCTGCTAAAGAAGCCATTTTACAGCATCAGGGATTGGGACTCATGAGACAAGGAGTACTATTTCAGCTGGATGTAGTGGATCAGGATGGTACCATATCTTGACGTCTGTGGCAGCCAAATGAAATTCCTAGCCAAGTGGCAAGGTCCCTTTGAAATTCTGGAGAAAGTAGGGGGAAGTTAACTACAAAGTTTACCAGCCAGGGAAAAGCAAACCAGAGCAAATACATCATGTTAATCTCGTAAAACCTCGGAAGGACAGAGCGACTTTACTGACAGTGTCAACTCCCAAAAATGACATGGCCCCCATGACACCTTAGGTAACCATAACTGAAACCTTGTCAGTGGTGCAACAGAATGATGTTAAAGAGTTTGCAAGAATAGAGACTCTCTCACCTACCCAGACAGACCACAGTTATACAACATGACATAATTATGGAACCAGTTTAAATGTAAAGCCCTATAGAATCCCCGGGGCTAGGCGGGAAACAGTTGCAAATGAAGTAAAGAACATGTTAGAGTTGGGTGTGATAGACAAGGCCAAATTAGCGTACGGGCTATTGAAGCTGCAGCTCCAGGCCCAACCTTAATGTAGGCCCATATGTGAACAGAACAGGGAGGGATGATTGGCAATTAAGGAACAATGCCCTGTGTTTGTCTCTCTGCAGCAGCTGAAAGCCAGTTTGTCCCCCCTCTCCACCCTGCCAGCTTTCAGCTGCTGCAGGGACACACAGGGCTCCATTTCTGAGGTTGCACCCCCTGCCCTATGGTACCGATCCCCCTCCAGAGCCAGAAGAGAAGGGGCACCTGCTTTGGGTGCAGTGTTTTCCTGTAGAGGAAGGGGCATGGAGAGCTTGCCAGTGACCTGTTTTCCACCTGTCTGAATGCCAGGAGTGATGATACCAAAGTGGAACCCTGAAGCAGAAAGGGCATTTCAAATGTTGAAGCAAGCTCTTTGCGCATAACCTGTGCTTGTGACACCAGATTTCACAAAGGACTTTGTGGTACAGACAGATGCATCTGATGTGGGACTGGGAGCTTTAGAACACCCTGTTGTCTATCTTAGCATAAAGCTTAATAAGACACAAGAAAAACTAGGCCAAGAAAGAATGTTTGGCGATCAAATGGGCCTTGAATGCCCTCAAATATTATCTGTTGGGGAGACAATTCTAACTAGTCACTGATCATGCACCTTTCAAGTGGACATGTGATAAGGAGAAAAATAAACAGTTGTGTGACAAGGTGGAGCATAGGGCTGGTAAACGTCAGAGTAATGTAGATGCCCTTTCCCGTGTTCACTACCTTGTTGGGACAGTTGATCAGCCGCAGGGGCTTGAGCAGAGGGGTTTGGGGGGAGGATGAGTACATGTGACATTATGAAAATCGAGGTGATTGATGGATGCTATGTGTCACCTTGCATGCGTTCATATGTAGGAAACTAGGGTGGATTCCGGTCAGTTTTCCAGGCCACCTTGGCAATGTTGGTTCCAGATGAAATTTTGCATTTCACTGATGACAACTAGCAGGTGGTATAAATAAAGAAGGACTGGAGCAAGGGGTTGCTTTTGTCTTGGTACCCAGGAAGCCAAACCTAAGAGCTATTGATGTGAAGATTTCTTTGTGAGAGAAAGAAAAAGGTTTGCAACACATTTGTTTGTTGGCGATTGGGAGAAGCCCTTCACCTGCGAGATGGATTTATTTTCTGTCTTGTCTGATTTCTATGCAACCTTTTAAATAAAACTGGCTACAAGTCAGACTTTTAAGAAAGACCTGCCGTCTGCACTGTCTTTTTCCAATGGAAGGTGATCCTCATTTGAGCTAACCTCCCACACTTTTATATTGTAAAAACATAAAACAAAGCAGTGGTTATTAAATACCACAATAAAAAAAAGCTTGATCTAAAAAAATAAAATAAAAACTATATAAAATGTATTTCGGTACAGTGTTGTATAACGGAATGTCAAACTATCACGTTACTGAAAATTAAAAAATGGTTTGGTAATGGAGAGATTTTACAGGCTAGTACTGAACTGGTTAAGACATGACTTCTCCAGAAGCTGGCAATTATGTTAACTTATTAAAATAAGCCATGATAGTACAAATAGGGAAAGTACAGGCTTTATTTACTGTGTAGTAAAATGTGATATAAAGAATGATGAGCTTTTCCATAACTTACAGTTCATTACATGGAGATAGTGCTGAATTATAAATGAGTGGATATTGTCTGTATAAAAGGGGGGGGGGGGGGCAGACACAGATTGCAAAGTGTGTAGAAAGTTAGAAAGTTGCAAATTCTCTGCAGAGATGATCACTTATTAAGAAAGTCAGAGACAATCAAGATACAAAATAAATTCTGGCAACTGCTGGGTGTCACATATCTCACAAATACTCAGAACACTCGGCTTTTAATATTTAAACTTACGCCCGTTAGGTCTAATCAGTCCTGTAATTCAGGGAGTAACATGCTGTTATTAAAGCCATTTTTCCCATCACTATCTCTCTTCCTTGTAAAGGCAATAAACATTCAGGCTTGCAAGGATCTAGTTTTTCCTTGTTGCCTGTATTTAAAGGAAACCTGTCATTAAATGAGAAGCATGGCCAAAGCTTTTTTGGTTATACTTCCTTCTTAGGTCACAAGAGTGCACTTACGTTAGCGCTCCTGTGACCCAGAACTAGCTGACACTGAGCTAAAGCCAGCTGTCAGCTGATGCGGCAGAGCTGCTCCAAGCTCTGGAAGGATCCCAATTATTGTTGGGATCCACCCAGCTGCCTCTGGCTCTCAGTGTGTGGCTGAGAGCCAAATCCAGCTGTGCACACCCTCTCCCCTGCCCAGTGCTCCAGAGCAGGCAGAGCAGTGACTGACAATTACGGCTCTTTGCTCTGAGAAGACTGAGAACTAAGCGATCAGAGGTCATGTGAGTGCTTGGTTCTCAGTCTTTGAGCTGATGTGGGACACACTGCAGCATCACATCATTGCTGCAGCATAGAGGCAAGTATGTCTTTTTTTTTTGTAACCCCAAACATCTCCTTTAAAAAAACATTATGAAGACTGGCATTACAGATTATGTTCTAAAAATGCTTTAAAGTGTCACTAAACCCACATCATAAAAAGCTATCAATAAATGCTGTATTACATGCATACATTGCATACTCACTCGGTCACCATGTTATTCCTTTTCTGTATTCTGCAAAAAACCCAGTTGATCCTGCTGTTCTCTATCACCAAAGCCACCAAACCACATGGACAGTGTTAAAAACTCATGGACACGTGCCCTCCACTGCACTGAAAGCCTCTTCCCTGATAAATGGGATCCCCAATTACAGAGATCAAACAAGCTCAATACACTGACACCTCCTGGTGTCCAAAAGACAACTGGGGTTAGGACCACTGGATCACAACCTATAGTGTTCTACTGGCTTCCAATATCTTATCCCTAGGTTTTGAGCATCTCAAATGACCACCATAGAGGAAGAAGGAAAAAGGATGCACATAACATGAATACTGCTAAATGGATGTTTATTATGAAAAGAGATTCTTATTTTCATTTTTATTTAGATATCATGTATTTTTTCCAATATTTATTATTTTCTTTGCCACTCATTGCCTTAATTTTTTATGTTAATTTTATTAACTTATGTAAAGGTTCCTCCAATACATGTGGTGGTGCATAATTATTTAAATAAATAACTTCAATATTATTAGTATAGAAATATATTTTATTAATATATTTGCTTTTTAACCTCCCTGGCGGTATGATTCTGTCAGGAATTCCATTCCAAAAGCGGTACAATTCTTTTGCATGGAAATTTGGTGTTATGTATCATAGGCCTGCAATTCTTAGTAATTACTTACTAAAACCTGACCAAACAAGGCTCTAGTAGACATCCCAGATGTGATAAAGTTTGAAACACAAAATCATGAATTATAATCTGATAAATAATATAATTTTATTCAATAATGTAATGCGAAATAATGAAATTTGTCAAACAAAGAAAATCCAATAAACATCTTGAGTGTGATAAATTTTGAAGCAAGGTACAGCACACAGTCCAACATCACAATCCGGACAATAGAACCGGCTTTCTTTTCAGACTTTTTTTCCACTGCTATCTCTCTTTGAGCAGCAAACCACACACATTCTGGTAGGTGCTGCCTTTTTTGCGGTTGGTGGTATATAGTCCACAAAGTGGCGACCTGTTAGGCGTTCTGGGTTGACAACGTCAACAGCATGTTGTCCAGGTCTGATCGCAGATCCTGATGGTGTCTGGTGTTTGATGAAAATCTGCTCAGCCAGGCTTGCGACTCTGTGCTCTGTATAGGACATATGCATTCCAAAGGCATTGCTCCAGAAGATGCCGGGAAATCTTTTTAGAATATTTTTTTTGCTGCTTGTGCATAGCCAGATAAAATGTCATTGCCTGATCGGCTCTGTCGACACCTCCCATAGTGCAATTATAGTCTATGACGACTTGCGGCTTCAGCACATCTTTCCCACGTTTGGTGTGGACCATGGCAGTGGAGGTATTGTGCACCGTGCTCATGAGACACACGTCCTCCTTGTCTTGCCATCGCATTGCCATCATCTTACCCTTCTGCCAGGCAACCATTTCTCCGGTTTTTAGATTTTTCCTGGAGAACAGGGATGGCATGTCACGTCGATTAGGCCTAACAGTACCATACGCATCGGTCTTGTTTTTTTAGTAAAACCTCCAAAAGTTCCGGAGACGTATAAAAGTTGTCCATGGTGACACAATATCCCTGGTTCAGCAATGGCTCCAGCAGTGTGAGGACTGATGATGTGGCCACATCCCATAGCCGCTGTACCTGGGGCTGAACTTCGTGCCTTTACCGGTGTGAATGACCGAATTCCAGATGTACCCGGTGAATGACTCGCAGAGCATGTAGGACTTTATGCCAAATCTCGCTCTTTTGGACGCAATAAATTGTATCCAGCTCAGGCGTCTCTCGTAGGCCATCAAGCTTTCATTCACGCAGACATCCCTTTCTGGCACGTAGGTCTGCTGGAAATTGCTCACAATAATTTGCGATACCTCCCAGATTTTTTTTAGTTTGGGTGCAGGATGCGTGGCCTCATCAAACTCCTCATTGTTTGTGAAATGGAAATATTTCATGATGAGGGAAAAATGGTATTCGGACATCACGGCGCCAAAAAACGGAGTGGCCAGTAATTTATTGGTGGTCCAGTACCATTTCTGGAGCGGTTTCCCCACCACCCCCTGAAGAATGATTCCCAGGAACTGCCAGATGTCCTCTTTGGTCACCGGTTCCCACTTTCTGCTTCGGGAAAACCTGGCATGCAGCGTAGCGGATTGCTGTACCTGGTAGCGGTTTGTCTCTGTGACAATTTTTTCAATTACATCCTCAGTGAGAAATAATTGCAGGTATGCCAGAGGATTGTCACGTTCGACATCTACCTTCATCCCAGGTGATCCAGTGAAGGGGAATCTTGGCGGCGCTACCTGATCTGTATCGCAGTCGATAGGGCACCAATTGCGCACATCGCTGAGGTCAGGTGCAGGATAATCACTGCTGTCACTTGTCAGATCCGTGTCAGTGTCAGACGACAAATCTCCCCACGACTCGCTATCGCTAATTTCTGCGAGCAACTCCGTGTCGCTACCGCTGTCACTCAGCTGGTCCAATGGCGATTTTGTAGCGAAGTGGCGCTTTTTTGATGCCATGTTATATTTTATTTTATTGGAGGCAAGGGGCACTGTATAGTTTCAGTCAGAGATGATACAGTGTAATCCTCTCAGATTACAATGTATCACCCCTATTTATGTGTTTTTGTTGTGTTCACTTTTTGAAATTCCTGCCCAGTTCCGCTCCCGTGCGCCACTGCTGCTCGCAGAGAACGGAGCCAGGAAATCAGGATGCCGTGATCTCGCCGGCGATCGCGTCGGCGATCACAGGGGAGGACAGCGGAGAACATCGCTGGAGCGCCGGGAGAAGGTAAGATCTCCGCTCGCCGCTCTGCAATGTTACCCCGAGCGTGACTCTGGGTTACCGGTAATACAAGAAAAAAACAAACCCGAGTCACGCTCGGGGATACCGCCAGGGAGGTTAATACAAGATGGCGTTGTACCATCCTATCCAATTAGGCCGTCTCAATTAATTTGGATATCTTTGTGACCCGTTTTGTATGGTCTTCTGATAAACACTGGAAATAACATGGAGTCAATAACGTAGTATGCATTCACCATTGAGTGAAGATCGGTTTCTTGTCTCTATTTGTGTTCTAGTGTTTGTCCACGGCGGACGCCATTTTTCCTGTTTTTTTTCTTGATTGCAGATCCGATCATGTGACTGGAGGAGTCTATATAATTGTGTTATGGCATCCCACTTTAACGCCCCTGTATCCTCTGACAACACGCTGTTATGTGAAGCACGTAGGGTGGGGCCAGAACCTGTGATGTCATTATGCCCAGCGATGCCAGCTGTTAGTGAGGTTGTTGCTGTTTGCATGCTCATGTTAATTTTAAGCAATGTGAGTACCTTTCACTTTTTTAATAATAAACATCCATTTAGCAGTATTCACGCTATGTGCGTCCTTTATCCTTCTTCCTCTATTGTGTTTGTTAGAGATACACAAGACTTGTGGATACGATATTTGAAGCCAGTGGAAACTATATTTCGCGATCCAGTGGTCTTAACCCAGTTGGCTTTTGGACACCGGGTGTAAAAAAATGTCCAATGGTTTACAGCAGCTTTAAAATGCATATATACAAGCCTTTGCTTTTACCTGCCAAAGGATTTGTATTTCTGTCTACCCATTCCTAAGGCACCTGTCTTGCTTGCACAACTATGCTGACAACCTGAATTTTCTTTACTGCAGTTGATGCTAAACTTCAGGTAAACAGATCACTATATATAATACACAATAGTGAGCTGTTTTACCTGCCAAAGGATTTGTATTTTTCGCTCTCCAGTCCTGAGATGTACACAACACAGCCACGTGGATGACACCACTCACAATTAAGGAATAAGTTGGAGTCCTCTCTCCACCTACTGATTTGACAGTGAAGGAGCAGCAGCAGACTGATGAGAGTTATCCCTCTCTTCCCATCAGCATGTTCTTTTTAACACATTTGCATGCAGAATGTCTGAGATCCGACCTATCCTTCTCCCAGTTCGAGTTCTGCTGTACAAGGGAGAACAAAAAGTGAATATCAATATATATTCAGGTACATACACATGTTTCAATCAAAAACAAAATTTAGCTCAGCTTTAAAGTGCAGAACAGGGCAGATAGAAGAAAAAAACTACAAGTACAGTACATTGTAACATGTTTTATACCTGCAAGCACAGGTACACTTGTTGATCTGCCAGAAAACTCTCTCTAAAGCCCCGTACACACGAGAGGACTTATGTCCGACAGGCTTCCGAAGGAGTTCTGCCGGAGTTCCGACAGAGTTCTGACAGAGTTCTGACGGACTTTTCGGCTGAACGGACTTGGCCACACACAATCACACTAAACTCCGACGGATTCGAACGTGATGACGTACGACTGGACTCGAATAAGGAAGTTCATAGCCAGTAGCCAATAGCTGCCCTAGCGTCGGTTTTAGTCCGTCGAAATAGCATACACACAAGCGAATTTTTCGAAGGGACCGGGTCCGGCGGAGTTCCGTCGGAAAAATTTGAAGCATGTTCCATATTCTAAAGTCCGTCAGACTTTGGTGAATCAAAAGTCCGTTGCAGCCCACACACGATCGAATAGTCTGACGGAATCAGTCCGTCGGACTTTGGATGTTGAAAAGTCCGCTCGTGTGTACGGGGCTAAAGTGTTACTAAACCCAAGACCCTGCATTCACTATATCTGGTCTCCCACAGTACACAGAACATGGAAATGCAATTATTTTAGTACATAAATTGCTAAATACATTTTTCATCAGCAGTATATAGCAGTCTTGTGACTTCTATTAGTGCGTAAACCAGTGGGGTCATGGCATGTATAAAAGAAAACAATAGAGAGCAGGGGGTGAACAAGAGATATATTGAGGAGGAGAGCAGAAAGGCAGGTGGTGCTCGATTCCTGAGGATGTACATTGGACGTGTGCAAGAACCCTTCAGTACTGCCAACTTTATAGAGGTGGTGATCTTAGGCAAAGAAAAGCAGAGGTCTAGGGGAGTGCAGCATTAAAGTGGTTCTAAAGGCTCAAGTTTTTCTTTAACTTAAAGCGGAGTTCCAAGCTTTTTATGTCTATTAACAGTCAGCAGCTACAAAAAGTGTAGTTGCTGAGTTTTAATAAACAGACACTTACCTGTTCCACGGTCCAGCAATGTGGCCGAATGGAGCGTCGCTCCTCTCCACCGGCGCCTCCATTGCCACTCTGGTAACCCGGCCGTGACAGCTTTCGGCTTCACGGCCGGGTACGCACGAGTCACGCTGCGCTCCCAGAGTGGACAGGCGATCTCCTGGGACCTGTCACGTGTCCCAGAAGATCACCTAGAGGGAGGAGCGGCCTAAGGCGAAAGGAGAAGTCACCTTGGCGGTCCCTGGGCAGAAGGAGGAAGTGGGACAGGAAGTCCCCCTCCTAACGAAGCCCCCACCCCTCCCAAAAAAAAATTACATGCCAAATGTGGCATGTAAGGGGGCGAGGAGTGCTTAAAGCGGAAGTTCCATTTTTGGGTGGAGCTCTGCTTTAATGCATTAAGGTAAAAAACCTTCTGGATGTGCACCGACTCCCCCCCCCAATGATTACCTGAGCCCCATCTTGACCATCAATGTGCATGAGAGCATTGGCTCTCTTTTCATTGGCTCACACAGCAGGAGAGCTGCGCTATGTGTTTTACTGAAAAAACAGAGCAAGGCTTGGGAAAAAGTCTGCCTGGGTGCCCCTATAGCAAAAGGCTTGCAATTGGGGGCACTTGGCAGGGGGGAGGAGCCAGGACCACCAGCGAGGGACCCAAAAAGTTAAGTATAACATGTTTATATTTTTCAATTCTTTCCTTTATAATTACTTTAAGGACAGAAGAGAGAAAACATGCTTAAAGCTCATCTCCAGATTTTAGTGAAGTGTAAATAGTTTGTTTGGACCAAGCTGGCCCAAATGAACTACCACCTTCATGTACAGATGGCACGCATGGGAGCACTGTATAAACTGTAT
This sequence comes from Lithobates pipiens, assembly GCF_037356315.1. Taxonomy (NCBI): domain Eukaryota; kingdom Metazoa; phylum Chordata; class Amphibia; order Anura; family Ranidae; genus Lithobates; species Lithobates pipiens. The sequence continues at coordinate 584,515,918 of NW_027507748.1, read as the reverse complement.
GTAGACTCGGCTACATACAATAAACAGCATTGTGTTCCGGTAGTGGAATGGGAACTTCCTGTCCCACTCCAGAAACAAAAATTCTGTCAGGCTGAGGGCTGCTCAGGCATTCCCTGGGAGCTTTGTACTGTATTCTGTGAATGAATACAAAGCTTCCTTTGATTGGCTGAGTCGGAAATTGTGACAATAGTGGCCTATTTTACAAGACCGTTTGTAAGATCACTAAAAATAGAAAATGCAAGAGGACCATATCTTCATATATCAGCTACAGCATCAGGACTTTTTTTTCAGCGGGATAACGCATTTCCGGCACCCCCAGTACTGAATGTAATGGCAAGGGGGTGCCAGGATGTATTGGAGGGTCTATTGATGCTGGCTTCTGGGGAATCCATTGTTGCTAATCTATTTTGCATGGTGGGCTATTGTTTCTGTGTGGATTGGGAGGGCAGACATTTATGTTGCTGGAATGGACATGCTGTTGAGGGAGGAGTCTATGAATGCTGGCCACTGGGAGATCTGTTATTGCTGGGGTGGTATTTTCATTGCAGGGGTCCATTTTTGCTGGGGGAAATCTATTGTTGCTGGGGGGGTCTATTGCTACTTGCTGCAGGGGGGGGTCTATTTTACTGCTTTTCTTTTTATCATTACCAAATTCCATTTAAATTACTTAGCATCACAAAAATTATACTTGGCTCTGTATTCTCTAAAGGGGGCGGTACTGAGAGGTGGACAGGGGTGTAAACAAGAAACAAAGCTGGGTAGGGGGTGGAGACAAGAATTGACTCAGAAAGGGGGAGTTCCTGCACCTATTCTCTGAGATAAAAAGCCCTGTGCAGCATGAAACAATTAGGTAGGGCAATCAAGGTGATTGCAGGTCCCTGTGGGTGCTACTGGATTTTTGTTAGAACAATATAATACTGTAGCTATAGAGCAGGGGTCTCAAACTGGCAGCCCTCCAGCTGTTGCAAAACTACAAGTCCCATCATGCCTCTGCCTGTGGTAACCATGATTGTAACTGTCAGCCTTGCAATGCCTCATGGGACTTGTAGTTTTGCAACAGCTGGAGGGCCACCAGTTTGAGATCCCTGCTATAGAGGGTAATTGGTCCTTGGAGAAATATTCACACTGCCAATTATGCTGATCAACCACTTCAATACTTCCAGAATCCTACCCAAAACAATAATACAGATAACGACTCACTTTGCTGGGTCAGTTACTCCAAAAGTATTAAAGTCACGGACAGCCAGGCAACTAGTCCTTTCAGGAGATTGACAGCCTACATGTTTCTTCAGTAAATGGTTTCTATACTGGGATCTATAGTATAACGGCAGCTGGAGTAGACTCATCCATGGCCTCACATTATGCATAACAGTATAATTTGCTGGATAATTATGATCCCCCACTCCCCAAATCACAAACCAAACATATAGGTACTTGGTAACAAAGTTTATTGTTACAGGATTAACAAAATAAAAGGCACATTAACATTAATTTGGTGTCAACATAGGTGAAAGGAACAAGGCCTTCATTTCACCCGCTTCCAGAGATTGATTGCTCTGCAGGTCTCTGGCAGTAATAGGGTAAAATGGTGCAAGTACACCTACATCCCCTGGCCATCAAGGGCACTTACAGCAATGTATGTGTTTGGGTACAGAGATTAATGCAAGAAATGTACCTGAGTAACAAAACAAGAAAATGTCTCTTCGTTTTCTCAAAATATTGTTAGTCTATCACTGGTTCTTTTTGCAAGTTTGCAGTTCTTATGATACAGGCAGTACAGCATCAAGGTTCAGCATCAGTGAACAGTGGAAATGCAACCTCTGACTTGACTATGGTCTGTGTTCAATAGATGCACCTGCTTTTTATGACATACAGGTCAAACATTGCATCACTTTCTTTTACGTACAAAGTACTGACTTCAACAAGTGTAAGTGTCTGTTCAAAGACACGATGAGACCAGAAGAAAGATCACAAAACACGTTTCCTCTCAACTCTGATAAATCACAGTACCCTTAACAAAGAACTGTGATTTATCACCACCATATTTAGAACGGCACAGAGCACAACACATGGTTTGCATCAGTGTCTAAACCATGGAAAATTAGATGTTTATTTTGCAGCAGACAGCTTCCATGCTGTGGCCATGATAAGGGTATAAACCATGGGTTTCTACAAGACAGAGTTGAACAAGCCTTCCAAAATGTCATAAAATGCATTTACTTGTGGATCTGGGGCAGTATTTAATAAACTGAGTTCAAAACAGTCCAAAAAATAAAAAAAACTGAACGGGAAGGTGTTGGGCCAATCCCGGACAGATTAATTTTTTTCCATCCATGTTGGATAGAATTTGGAAGCATAAAAACTGAGTTTTAATTGATTAAACAGACAGTAAAAAAACACCAAGATTCAAACCATGTATGGGGAGGCTAAATGTTGATTGATCCATCAACTGGGGTACAACCAGTTTGCCAGATTTTACATGCGACTTTTGCTAGCGGCTGTTAAAGCCGCTAGCATAAATCTCTGTCTTTTCTGGGCGGGAACAGCTTCCCCTGCCAGGAGAAAACAATGGCTCGGCAGGAGGGATTCCCCGCATAAAGACTGGCTGTGTTGAGGGGGGAATCAAGCTAATTTCTTTCCTGCGACCCATGCAGGAAATTTGAAAGTGTATTCCCTTAAAACAAAAATGAAAAGATCAATTACATCACAAGCCCTCTGGTCATGGGTGCATGTATCTTATGTGATCCCTATCTTTAGAGGCCTTCTCTAGGTGGTATAAGGGCACAGCAATTTTGATTGAACAGAACTGCATACTGCTCGCAATGATGAGTACTCATTGGTCTGCGCTAGTGACTGCTGACCAATGGGAATCTCTTGTTTCAGAAGAAAGGAGCTTCAAAAGGATTCTATTTTGGTCAGTGTGGTCACGTGGCCAGCACTGTCCAATGAGTGCTTGCAATTGCTTGTACTAAGCGGTTACAGCCTCCTGGACTGTGTAGTGTTTTAAAGTGCCAGACCATTCTATTACCCGCAGAAGGCAGCAAAAGATGGGGATAACATAAGGTACATGCAACTGAGACCAGAGGATTGGGCTTGATGTTGTGAGTTACTTGACCTTTTCATTTTTATATTGCTGACTATTTAGATTAAGGACTACTGCACTTTGAACTGTATTATTGAAGAAGCAATACAGAATAGGTAGGGATGGGTAAATGATGTAAGTATATTTACCAATCAGGAGAAACAAGGCAACATTATTTACAGTACTTTAAGAGACATCACCTAAAAGGAAAAGTGTAAACTTCCAGGGCTGTCTCACTTCATAGCTCCTTTAAAATAATTAGCATGAGATATTACTCTATTCCTATATGTTTTTCGCAAGAAGCTTCTAAAGTTCCCAAGTTTTTTAGATCAATTATGAACATGTTTGATTTTAGGAATTGGCAGTTCATATATTTTCCCCTGAGGTGTCAAGTGGCAGTGTGGCTGTTTGCACCAGTCAAAACAAGCCAACAGAAAGGGGCTTAACCTAGATGAAAGGGGTTGGGCTTAGCACAACCAGGACTCATGTACATTTTCCAACATCTCATATATGCTTGGGACTATCCCACCATGGAAAGTTATGGCAGCAACACCAGAGGATAAACATGACAATGAGGCAACATCAACTGGGCTCTGAATTAAGATAGATAACAGGGCAGAAGGGATTAAATACGGATTAGCTCCATATGACAGAGAGAGCAGGGTGGAAAGTGGTCAACCTGTAATGGGATTTAGCGCAGACAGTGAGAAATCTGCGAAAGAATGTAGTGTAACCAGTAGAGGTAGAGTGAGGAAAGCTTTAGTATAAGCTAATGCAGACACAAGAGAAAGAACAGTGGCACAGGGTTTGGATTGATGCAGACACTGCTAAGTGTGGCAAGAAAATGGACACTTGAGAGAAGGTGGTATCTGAGGGCATAGATACTAGATGTGTGTATTGGAACCTGTCTGAGCTTCACCAATATACTCTGGAAGGGATCAGATCTGAAATGAGGAACTCTCCTTCAGTCTTCATCCCCATGATAGAATATTCCAGCAGTGAAAACTAAAATTTCAACTTCTGTTTAAGTGGAAAGGACTTCGATTCACATGTGCTCCAGTAGCTGGTCAGGACGGAGACTTGCATTTGTAATACATAAGAAACTGTATGTGTTAAGTATTTAGTGTATGCTTTTTGGCTATTATGCTTATCTCTGGAAATTTTGCTATACTGCTATCTCAGAGGAACGGTCTGAGAGATTTAAAAAAAAAACATCAGTGTAAGTAATTGAATTTAAAATAATCAGGTTTTGATGTCAAAACGATACATCAAGTGAAGGCTGAATTGCCTTCCTTGACTCATCTACACGTTTATTCTGGTAGCCAAAGATGCAGCTATAGGGAATCGTAAGATATTCAGTAATGTGTTACAGGTCAAACAAATGCAGTGATAGTGTGATAGCATCAATATGTAATCAATCTAATCAAGGTCATATTTGTAAAAAGTGAATCTCTTTTTTGAGTGTTGTGGAAGGTATGGTTCAATATACTGTTGGGTTCTCTGGGACCAAATTCTCATTCCACTTTGCCCTAATTTTTTTGATTTGTAACTAAAAAGAGGGTGGACGATAAAACAATTGACACCTCTTGTGAATTAAAAAAATATTATGATGCGCACTTCAGTAGGCCACACAAGATGTTTGGCTAAAAAGCCACGCTTGACCTGTAAACAGCTTGCTGCTTATTCTTGAGAATATACCTGCCCTGCCCTACTCCACCCATAATGTAAAGCTCTATTTTTGGGTTTTGAGTTCCCAGAGCAGCATTTTGCAGATATCACATAAGCAGGTGTAGGCCTACATAATAGGGGTTAAGCATTTTATACAAAAAAACTACTATAAAACACAATTAAAAAGTCACAGGTATAATGTGATATACAGTTACAAAGGAAAGCAGTCTGTACACAAACAGAATCTTGCCATCATGCCACCTCCGGGATCAACGTGGACTCAAAGGCATAATGGCCGTATGCAACACAGTGTCTGCTTGTGATTTCAGGAATACCTACATGGTTGCTGAGACAGTTTGCTGGCTACCAAACAATGCACACAAACGTATTCTTAAAGGAAAACCTTTTTACGTTTTGGATAGAATGGAGAGGGATTGGAACATCTGGCAGGTTTTTCATTGCAATCTGTGCCTCCGATAGGTAGAGGCACCCTCTATATCTGTGCTGTTTACCGTTATCATTGAGAGTGAACGTAAATGCCACATTTTTTAGTTTTTACTATATCAGGAAATCTTCTAATGGGGATGCTAGTTCTGGTGATCATCATAGATTTCCTGTTTTGGCTACAAATCACCAGGGTTTATAACTCTCCTTTACTCAATCCAAAATGAAAAAAAAAAAAAGTTTTGCCTTTTGTTCTACTTTAATAGACTATAGAAGAGGACCTCACCTCCCATTACACTGCTGCTTTTGTTACTTGTTTAAAGAACAGAAAAAAAAATGAAATCGACATAAGAAGAACTGTAGGAAAGCTTATGCAGATATTTTATTATTTCACTGGGTTAAAATTTAGTAGATGGTCTAAAGGCCCGTACACACGGTCGGACTTTTTGACAACAAACATGCAAATTAGCTGTTTTGGAGCAACATCCGACTGTGTGTACGCTCCATCGGACAAACTTTTTCTGTTTTCATCGGACTTTTGTTGGCTCTGCGAACGGACAAACTTTTTGACAACAGAAGTCCGATGGAGCAAAGTCCGACCGTGTGTATGCAAAAGCATCGGACTTTTGTACAAGGTACAAACACGCATGCTCAGAACCATTGCAAACGATCAGACTACAATACAGAAGTTGACCAAAGGTGGCGCTGGAGTCATTGAACGTCCTCTTTTGAAGCGGCGTCAGTACGTTGTGACGTCATTACGTTCGTGTTTGTTGTCAAAAAGTCCGACCGTGTGTATGCAATACAAACTTGTGGACAACACACTTTGTACAAAAGTCCACGGAAAAGTTTGTACAAGTCCGACCGTGTGTATGGGGCTTAAGGCTGACCAAATATTACCGTTTTATATTCCCATATAAAATTTAATCATTATTCAAGCAAATTTGTAAAGCACCGAATACAGAAAGGCAAAGTATGGGCAAAGCCATTTTGGCCCTACATCCCTTATGGATCATAGGAATTCCCTTAGTTTTGCACTCCTGTGATCTGTTTTCCCCCGAAAGCAGGCTAAACCCCGCTGTTGACTGACATCACTCAGCTGGTCCAGGCTGTGCAAAGATCTCAACCGTCAGCTAACTCAGCCTCTCAGGGAGTCGCTGGGAGACAGAGCCAGCTGCTCATGCCCCTGCACAGCCCAGCGCTCCAGTGGGCACTGGAAGGGGCCGAGCAGAGAGTCAGTTGACTGTCAATCACTGCTCACTGAAATCCGAGAACTGCGTGATCAGTGGTCTTTGATCGTTCAGCTCTCAGTGTAGAGCCGGCAGAAGACAGCTGCAGCTGGGATCAGTTCTGCAGTCATCTAGGTGAGTAGGATTATTTATTTATTTTCTATTCCCAAACTTCTCTTTGAAGGAAAGGGTAAAACTGTATTCATAATTAAAAGGGTTTCTACTTCTGCTGTCAAGTTTGAGAAAACCTTACTATATGTTTGTAGTGTTCCCTTTCACACACGCAAAAAAAGATTACTACCTTTTAGATGTTTCTGAAGAGAAGGTATCATTGCAGATTCTAAGAATTTCTAGACAGTCTCACAGTGTCATTGTCCACAAACAGACTTAGCAAAACCTCATTATTGTCCAGTGCAGGAGGGAGGGTAGTTTCTAAAATTTTAACCCGTTAGAACAGTGTTCAAATCTACACTTTAAGCATTTGTCTCCAGGCAGTAGTAAACGGAACATTTGCATAATCTAAATAGCAATCTAAATCTCCCAACATATAACATGCCTGCTGATCACTAAGGGTGATAAAATAACAGTCCAAAAGACCAGCAAAATCAAGTTTAGCAAAAGGCACAATAATAAAATCCAACCTGTCCATAAATACAAATGCACATTCTTGCCAAGAGGAACACAACCTGCACTTTTACTACATTTACAGTTAAAACTTATTTAGTTCACCTTTGAAACATTTTACACCCACATTTAGGGTCTAACATGTTTTAGCACCCACTACGCCTTACTTCCCAGTTGCTGGAGGTTCCTCCCCCCTGCAGCCACTGTCACATATAAAAATCTGCGCTGGTTTAGAGATGTGCAAATGAAATTAAAAGGCCCATCTGCCCGTCGCAGCAGATAGATTTGTAGTTCTCAATGGACTGTGAGGGTGCTGTGTATTCGCGGATTCCTACAGATTTCTAGTAGAAACCCTGTACAGAGGTATTGGCAAAAAACTGAAGGATATGTTCAATATTGCTTCCCTGATCCTGTAATAAAAAAAAAAAAGCACATATTTTACTGCAAACATATGTGCATGTATTATTTTATTTTGAATGGTAAACTAATGCCGCGTACACACGACCAGACTTTTCGTCGGACTAGGTCTGACGGTCTTCCTGACGGACTTTCCAAGCGAATGGACTTGGCCACACACAAGCACACCAAAGTCCGACGGATTCGAACGCAATGACGTAGGACCGGACTAGAATAAGAAGTTCATAGCCAATAGCTGCCCTACCGTCGGTTTTCGTCCATCGGACTAGCATACAGACAAACTGATTTTTCGCCTGGACTCGAGTCCGTCGGAAAGATTTGAAACATGTTTTATTTCTAGGTCTGTCGGAGCCCATACACGATCGTAATATCCGACCGAATCATTCCTCGGATCGCTCGGCTCTCGGCTGCTGCCGTCACCATTCTAGGTGAGGGAATCAGGAAGTGAAGCGAATCGGCTTCACTTCCCGGTTCCCTACTGCGCATGCGCGAGTCACGCAGCGCAATAGGAATTGTCCGCGCTGTCACTGGGACCCGTGTGTGTCCCAGCAGACAGCGCGGCAGGACAGGAAATGACAGACTCCCACGGGAGTCTATGCCCGGAAGTGGGTGTAAATACCTGTCTTTGACAGGTATCTCCACCCCCCTCCCCCCTGTAAGGTGCCAATTGTGACACCGGAGGGGGGGGGGGGTTCCGATCAGCGGAAGTTCCACTTTAGGGTGGAACCCCGCTTTAATATGTAATCAGTAGAACAGTAAACATTTTTTTTTGCAAGAAACTCTAAATTCAAAAACTCTTCAGCATTCAATCTCGTAACAAATCCAGAGATCCTGGACACAATTTCCACTGCATGGAAACCTGTGCAGAGAGAAATATGTAGGCCATCATAGCTAAATGTGTATTAAAAAGCTATGTGCCTTGCAGACGTGAAATATTAATACTTTTTAAAGGGACTGACTCAATTATGTAGCCAGTCAAGGTTTGAAGCAAAAGACAGCCAGGCACCTAGGATTTTGAGAAATCTGTCAGCACTTATTTCTGTCAGTCAACAAAGCTTCCCTTAAAAGCACTTGAAGAACCAGCTTATATTGTGATCGCCCCCTATGATCATGGTCTCAGCACAGGTCATATGTGGAGGGGCACCGAAACCAAAAATTCAGGATGCACTTTGCCAAAAACTGAAACTGACAGTTTTAAAAAAAATAGATATTTTTATATATAATAGTATTGTATACAACTTTTTAATATTGTGAATTTAAATGAATATGAATTTATTGTCGTCCATAATCGGCACCTTTAGCGCAAGAAAAGAAAAAGCTCAAGAAAAATGCATCCCTTTAAATTCTGTTTGTCTTTACACTGGTCCATTGCGTTTCTGTTAAAAATCTTAGTTGCTGCATTTTTGGTCAGTTAAAAAAAAACTGCACCAAAAACACATCAAAGCACCTGTTATGTTTTTGAGTTATATAATCTATGAAAAACACATCATAAGCACAGTAAAATCTCAGCAAAATCGCGTTAATTTTCGGTGCCATTATTGGAACCTTTTTCTTTATTGGCAAATTGCCGAAAAACAAAATTTTTGGCCAATATGTTTCGACCACTGAAATTTCGTTGCACCTCTAGTCATATGACCAGGGGCCGTCTCGTTGTAGGTCATAATACCAGGCAATCTAAAAGTGCTGAATTTAGACAATACAAAAAAGTAAAATATCTACATTATAAAGTATAACAAAAACATACTTTCTATTGAGTTTAGGTCTTCTTTAACAATATAATGCAGTAACCTAACATGACTGAATGGCAATGCCAATGACAACATCTAACATTCACTTTATGTATATCATATTTTGCTTTACAGCTAAAATATGACAATTTTACCAAAAAAAAAAATCTAAGTATGTACTAGCACTCTTTAATGTAAAACATTTTGAATAGTGTAAGCATGAAATTGACCAAACGTGAATTTAAGTTTGTCACAAACAACTCTGGAACATTCATGCAGCAATTATGTATAACGCTAAAGGGACTGTAACTAAAGCAGATGAAAGTTTTACAATGTTCATCAATTGCACAGTCAACCCTTGGTCACATTGTTGTTCTGGGAGAGGCCACCAGGGAGCACATGGACAGGCAGAAAGTACTAAAGCAGGCATAAGAAACTCAAAAGAAACAGTGGACCAAACTAATTGGAATAATTCTTCAAGAGGGCACATTATGTCTGCTGAGGGCCACACAAAATTAGAGCAAGAATTTACTTTTTAGAAAAAAAATTCAACTTGCTTAGTTGAATCCCAAAAAATTGGCCATTAAAAAAATGGAAATTAAATAGTCAAAATTATCTAAAGAATTCCTTATCGACTGGAGAACATTTTTATTCAAATAAGTCGTTGAGGGGGGTCACATGTGGTCCTAAAATGCCTGTCTGACATGCTTGGCCTACAGAAACTGATGTAGGTCAGAGGCTGCAAGCAATGTTCAAGAACAGGATACAGTGTGAAACAAATCAGGTGCCAGACATTTAGGTGTACTATTCCAATCAGCTAGGTATACCCTTTCTTCTCCAAAGTCAAAGGAAGGCTCAGTGGGTAAAGGGCACATGTACTGTGCAGTTTCTTGTAGTATTTGTGTAAAAAAGACCATAATGTCAGAGGGAAGGCTACAGCAACATACACAGTCTATGGCTTGCTCCTACAGCATAACATGTTCTTTCATAAAATATTTGCTAACAAAATAACTTAACAGTTTTTTTGTTCTACAAAAGTATAAAATAACCTCTTGATAAGTAAATATTATAGAGGACATTTATTCAAAAATTAGAAAAAGAAGCTTTCATATATTTCAACCTGAGCATCTCTCTGTCCCAAAAATGAACACGCACAAAAAACTAAGTGGACCGTGGGGCTTTAAGGAGAGTAATGCTCATAGAAAAATGCAACAAGGTTTATAAAAAATAAAAAAATTTTATTAGAATTTGACAAAACATGTATATAAACGTTTATATACATATTTTGTCAAATTCTATGAAAAATTTTTTTTATAAAGCTTGTTGCACTTTTGTATGAGCATTACTCTCGCTAAAGCCCCATGGGCCATTTATTCCAAAATATTTTTTCCCCTGTAGATAAATAGTGGGAGCTCTGGATGAATGACAGGATTCTCTCCGCCATTCAGAGATCACGTTACATTCAGAGTAAAAATTGTACAGGCTTTCCTCAGTAGATGAAAAGGAAGGAGGATGCAGGTCCCCATAGGAACATCAGTTCAGCCTGAAGACTCTAAGTTTTTATTCTCCACTGTGCCTGAAGCCCAGCTCCAGGAAGAGAACCATTTTTTTTTTTTACACAAAGCAGCACCTTGCACGACACTGGACATTCTTCATTACCTGTAATGGAGAATGTTCATTGTCATGCAAGGTGCTGCTTTGGGTAAAAATGTTTGACTGCAGCTATAGAGGAAATATATTTTTTGACTAAACTTCAGCTTTACCCTGGTACTACTTGCTTTATATGTTTTTTTTTTCCCAAGGCCTTCCCATCCCTAGATAGAACCCAGGTCAACCCTAGTCACAAGTTGGGGATTGTTGCACAGACGGGAGACAAGTTTCTAATGAGTGCCTACAACACTGACGTTCAGGGAATGTGTTTGTGTTCCTTTATAAATTGTTTTCTTATAAGTCAGAGAACGATCACAAACACATTCCCTGAATGTCAGTGTTGTAGGCACTCATCAGAAACGCCTCCCGTCTGTGCAACAATCGCCAACTGGTGACTAGGGTTGACCTCGGTTCTATCTAGGGATGGGAAGGCCTTGGGGAAAAAAAAACAAAAACTGAAAAATTGGGGGAAAACAGTTTTTTTCTTTTTTTTCCAAAGCTATTTTTTTGCCTCTAGAAAAAATAAATAAAAAAAAGTGTGAAATATGTTTTTAAAATGATAAAAAATGATATCCGTTACATGGTATTCAAACTATATAACAGGAAGACCTTAATGAAAGATTTCTGAGACTGTATGTAAAGTCTTAAACTATTGCAAGTTCTCTCAGCTGAAGATAAGCAAATCCTCTAGTTCTCATACAAGATAAATATGCATTCTACCACTAGGGGGGAAGGCATGGGAAAAGCTCCAGTTTTGTTTGCTTATTGGCTCCATCTTGCACCTCCTACTGTTGGGTGATTGTAGGGATACAGCAGATGATAGTTTCTGTCCTCTCAGGCCTTAATTGATGGATAAGAGGGTGAATTTGTTTGGCAAATAAGTTTATCTTTATAACTTTAAAATATTAATGTTCTCCGCCATCACAGCATAATGTTTCCCTATAATCTGGTCATTAAATAGTTTTTTTCCTTTTCCTCCTCTCAGTAAAACGGTGAGACCAGCATCTACAGTTTGGAAACATTTCCACGGTGTAATTTCTGCTGAGCACAACTTTCAAATTTTGTGAGAAGAAATCTTATTTTCCAAATGCTACAATGAAGACAAAACACGTCCTTGCATGCTAAAGATGCCCTAATGACATTAAAATACTTTATAGAATTAAATGATAAGGACTATAATGAAAGAGCAAGTAGCTTTCCCCTCCAGAATGCTCATTCCAGAAACACTCTTTCTGCTGTTCTGGATCATCACAAATTTTAAAAGCAAGTTTAGTTTATGTACTGATAAACTGACATTTTTTTTTTGTTCAAGCATAATACTTTTGTATACACTGCATTTCACGTTGCTAGAGTAACAAAATGATTTTCAATCTGTAAAACTACTTCATCTGAATTTTATTTTTTTAATTTCTGAAAAATTCCAGGTAAAAAAAAAAAAAAAGGGAAAAAATGTTTCGTTCTCATGGCTTCAAAACGCTGTCACATGATTGTATCCACGCCAGTCCTATCAGCTACAGCCAGGGCACCGGGAGGCTTGTGACATCTTTTACCTAACAAAAGCTACATAGCGATATTTGCTCGATATCCTTAACATTATATGGCCATGTGGCATTTGTCACAATCACGGTGCCAGAATGTAAGTTTCACACATAAAAACTACCTGAATTTGTAATATGTGCTGAAAATAAAACAATCAAGGCTTTCATTATTTTGGCACAGGACTTTCGGATATATGGCCAAAATGCCAGAAAAGTGCTCAAATGCTTTATCAAAATTGCCCCCACAGTTTTGATCATGTCTGTACTGTTTTTCTTGCATTAATATATTCCTGGTCTGCAAAACTTTTAGGCCCTGAATAAATTAGAAATCCTCTTTGTCGCTGCATATGTTGTAGAAGAAGCACAATGAGGAGACTGAGCAAAATGCACTATTCCTTACATGTCAATGGTGACTATACTCTCTGCACCAGCCTTCACAGTGTATGTGCTGCACATTGTATTTATCCCTCAAGGGGGAGTTTCCTCACTATAGCTCTCCCTCAGCAGATGCAGCCACTTGTAATATTAGGATATCTGTTGGTGCCAGAAGGAGAATTCCAATAGATGAGAGGTCAATTCAAGCATGCTGATAATATGCTTGTGTCCTTTTTCTTGCAATTCATCTTATTACAATGTCTTTACATAACCCAAGATTTATCACAACAGTGTTTGGAGCACTCTTGCATTGTGGGCATTCGCATGGTAAAAATTGGAATTCTATTTTTAGATACAAATTGAAATTAGACTCATGCAGTTGGCGCAGACAGTGTACAAATCACAACAGGTAAACTTAAGCAGGCCAAAGCCGGATCAAAATTTGGCCAGTTTAGCAGGAACCGGACAAATTTCAATCCATCTATGGGCAAGCTGGTTGTACCGAAGTTGATCTATTTCAGGTTCTTTTCGTTTGACCGCTGCCAGCAGTGATCACTGTATCCTGAAGGCAGGGAAAGAGGGATTTCCCCCCTCAACACCAACTTGTTGATGGAGGAATCAAATGATTTGCTTTGCAAAATATATGGCCTGCCTTAGAACACTATTGCTTGATAAATTCTTCACTGTCTAGGGTGGTAATGTTTACTGGGCTCCTTGGTGTTATCCAAAGTCAATGCACAGATGAGCTCTTCTAAGATTTATAGAGGCAGGGAAGAGGAAAACAATTCAGCAGCAAGTTCTGTCTTTCAAAGTTTATAATGGTGTGCTGAGCTTGCTGCAAGGCAATGGATAAATATGAGCGTCACATGTACAGTCTAGAAATCAGCAGTGTGCTGAAATCATCTGAACATTTTGTCATAAAGGAGGACTGTTCCAAGTTAGAGAAACGGCTCATGGCCTCTGAAATAATTGAGATCAGAGAGTTGCCAGGTGTAATTTACAAAAGATCTGACCATGTTTAGGCATATCAAGCCTATAGCCTTTCATTCATTTAATGTATGCATATATTTTTTTTAAAGGCATTGAAGCACTTATTTATTATAGACTTCTGCATTTTTTTTTTTTTAGGGATGCACAGATAACAGTTTTTTTTAAAAACCGAGTATAAGTACGGATACTGTTTCTCAATTACTCCCTGATACCAATTACCAATACCTCTTTTCAGTAAGCCAGTAAACATAACATCAATCATTGCCCTTAGATTCCATCTCTACATCAGTGTGGCTTTGAAATCACACTACTTCAGCGCAATTTCAAAGCCGCAGATCAGTGTGATTTGGACCTCCGATTTCATTGTGGCTTGCGACTTCCTTTAACAGAAGTGAAAGCAAGTTGCAATGAAATGGCAAAAAGTAGTGCAGAAACCTTATTCAAAGACACAACAATCTTGAATGGTTCCATTGCCAGCAATAGGATGTGACTTTAACGCAATTTGAATGGTCAAATAGCATGACAAATCGCATTGGTGTAAACCAGGTAGGTATTGTTTTTAGTATCAGAGCATTTGCATGACACACCCAAATATTTGTGCAAAAGTATCTGCACCGATATCGGTCCACCACAAATTTTTATACATACTTAGTTGCACTCATTGTTCTATCTTGTTTTGGATTTTGCCAGATGTTTTGTAAAGGCATACATGATGTAAAAACTATTAGATTTATTTTTAGGTTTTTACAATAAAAAATATACTTTGTAACATAAAATGTCAAGGAGATGGAAATACGATACAGGTCTACACATTTAAAAGCAACAGGGGGCTTTTTCGACTGGTTGCTACGAGCAAATGATTTCTAAACACAATTATTTTCTTTAATAAAGACCGGTGTTAATGAGGCAATCAGCAATGTATGTGGCAGCCCTTGACAACAAACTAGTAGCAATCACCCTTTACTTATTCCTTTAAATAAGTGAAAAGTAAAATCTTACCCAGCTTGCTTGTATTTATTTTAAAAGCTATATGGTAAAAATTGATCCTTACTTTAGGGAGAATGTTCCTTTAACTCTCTTGAGGGAGGGCCTGCATGTGTCTATTCACCTGGCACCTTTTTTTGCACTTGGGTGAAGAAAAAAAAAAAAAAAAGAAACTTGCAAATGGTGCATGCAATCCCGACAACAGTGCTAACATAGCAGCTTACAGTGTACCTTTCATTATTACTGTTTTGTGACTGTCAATTTTTAAGACAACTTGCAGCCAATATGGCAAACACAAAAATCAGCATTAAAGGATTAGTTCACCTTTGGAAACATGTCTCCGTTTCTAGGGTGAAACATGTAAACTGCCTCTAGCGTCAGGAAGCCAGGGATCGCTCTGCCCACCTGGCTGCATCATTCATTCAGATTTCTGTGAAATGAATGAATGAATGAATGAATGAACTACAAATACAGACATTTGTGGCTGTCAGCTTGTGGTTCTCAATGAACTACCAGGGCACAGTTGAGCGCTCTAGGTAGTTCATTCTTCCTGCCATTGTGTAACTGCCTGCCCATAAAAGGTACAAGCAGACAGCTTACACAGACAGTCTGCAGGAGTCCTGCATTGCACCTGTGATCTGATGATCGTGGGTGCAATGCTTTGCCAGTATCTAGTAGAAAACAAAAAAGATAAATGCACATTTGTTTACCTGCAAAAAGATGTGCATTTATTTATTTTTTACAAAGGTGAACTTATCCTTTAAGCAGAGAAGATTTACTGAAAGCAGTTGCCAACAGAAACCGATTCAAGTGACAAATTAACATGTCTGTAAACCCTAAAAAAACAATAAATGTAATACACTGAATCCCTAAATGTGGTGGTTGAATTTGTTTTCTGTTTCTTATATGTTTTCCTTTACTTCTAACAAGGGATTCAACCAGTACCACACTTTCTCTGTTAGGGCTTCTCCACCATCTATGGAGGAGCAATAGACACCCTTGGACAGCAGCATTGTCTGAAGAGGGTAGTTCTACATGGACTATCAGATTTAGATGAACTTTTCATAAATTCCACTAATTAAAGCCTAACTCCAGTCAACCTTTTGAAAGAAGGTAGAGAAAGATTTTGTATTGCAATCACCCGTTGGTGTTAGTTGGTCCTAAACCTATAATTTCCACTGTTGCTGCACAATTTGTTGTTAACAGGAGTTGAAAAATGTCAGCAGGATTAATGGATTAAAAAAAATTAAGTTACAAGGGGAAATTCTGCCAGTGATTCCAAATCGTGGCATTTGGATTCACCTCAAATGCCGTGCAATTTTACCATGATTGTCATGGAACAAATGCGCAACTAAAAATGTGCCTGACTCCGGGGCAAAATTTGGTCCCTGGGCTCTTTTGGCACGACAGAGGCGCATTCACTTGAATGGGCTGCCCTATACGCAGAAACGCATAAGAAGCCTGCTTTTCAAATCACTAGCGGGAACCTGCGTTCTCACTAAGTGATAAGTGAACAGTGCCTCAGAAGAATAAAGACTGCATCACATATGCCGTTTTTGCCTTTAGTACCACTTTAACCCCTTCATTCCGACAGTATGCAAATATGTGGCCTCTTGGCCTTAATGCTGAGTGGCCACATAATTGCGTACCAGATTGTAATTGCAGCTGTGCCAAGAACACGCACCCTGCTAGTTGCGATCGGGAGACTGCTGTGACAGCCAATTACAGGGGGTCACATGATTATAAACCCCACCCTGAGGTCAGGAGGTGCCGGCGCAAAGGGGTTAACTGAACATATAAAAGAGAATTGCGGCCGGGTGGAGAAGCCCTTAAAAAATACAAGAGTGAACAGCCATTTCAAATACAGCAATTTTTTCATCTCATCCGTTCTTTTCAACCACAAAATAAAAATTTGAATGCTTGTAAATATGGGTGACAGTGTAGTGTGTCCCAACTTGATCAGTACATTATGTGCCTGTTTCAAGAACTGCAATGCTTACAAAAGCAAGTGAGACTGTCAGCCATTAGAAACAACTGTCCCCCTCCATTCACAGAACTCAATCACATTGGACTGCAGGGGGGATTACTGATGAGCCCTTGTCCGCTACCATTGATTAGCTCCCTATACATATTGTAAACCTCTTGACTGAGCAAAATGTTTGGATGACACAATTGTTAACATTGCTTTGTGAACTCTTGTATAGGACATATCCCGCAATGCTCTGTAATAGTATTGAAGCATAATGAAGTCTACAAGAAAAGTCACCATGTAGCATCCCAAACTGTAGTAGGGAAGGAAGAGATTCATGTCTATCAGTTCTATATCACTGCATAGAACAATACCTGAAAGAGCTATAAGCAAAAGCAAAGTACTGTAGTTGATGCAAGAACTGAATCTTCCAAAAGACTGTAGAGGAACAATCTAAGAGGCACGTATATTTAGCCCTCTATTCGAAACCGAGAAGCTTCTTCTGGTCGTTTCACTGGGCAATGAAAAAAAAAAAAAAAGTCAATGCCACAGGGACACCACATTTCAAGGCATCTCTTGGACAAAGTAGGGAGAGTACATGGAGGAAGTCGCTTCTATATAAATGACTTCAATTATCCACCACAGTCTTGACGAAGCTAGATGCTTGACAATTCTCAAAAGATTGCCTCCATGGCACAGGCATTTTACACTGGAGGTTACAAGTCACCTGTCAGACAAAACTTGCTGGAAGACTGAAATAAGGCTTTGAAGAGGTTACATGGCTGGTTATATTTAGTGTTGAAACAGGCTGCAAAAGACCTAGACCTCAGGTTTAAAGCACAATGCATATCAGCAGCATCTCGAGAGCCGTGGAAGACAGAGATATTTTTCATCCTGCAGTCGCTGTGTTCTTGGAGATACAACCAGTTACAACTTTGATCACTTGGCTGCTCAGGCAGTTCTAGTTCCTGGGTCTCCTCCTGCAGTTGGTGGAAGAAAAGGATCCCCCTGAATATCTTGTCCACACTGTCTTGGGTCCCTCCAGCACCAGGCCAAACTCAGGACTCAGAACAAGGTCTCTTGGTTCTTTACCCAACACAAGAGCATAAAGTGAAAAGGCTGGAAGGCAACAGAGCAACAAGGCCATTTTTTTCTAATGCATTAGTGAGTTTCTAGCGACAATGAAATGCCATGGACAGATAAAGGTTGGATGGCACTGCCTTTTCCCCCAAAAAATGTAAGAATCAAAAAGGGAGTATGTAAGGAGTTTTTTGTCATAACAGGGCTACAATATTTAACCATGAGAGAGAAGGCAGGGTGCTCAGACAAGGAACACTGCTGAAGAACTCACCCGCTGGCACCGTAATGGTAAACATTAGTAATATATTCTGCATAGGCTGCATTGTGTGCGGCAGGGTGTGTGTTTCCATGTCTATTAGTGCACGAAGCCCATACTGTTCTTGTATGTGCAATGGTGTTAGTGATTTGACCTGATGGGTTTTCATTGTTAGTGCTTTAAACACTTGGTATCTGTGGACTAAAAAAGAAAAAAAAACTCCCTAAACACCCTTTACCGAACTTAAAAACAAATATATATATGTATATATATATTTATAATCCATATCCACCCCTTCTGTAATGGGGCTTAGTTATTATCCTCAGTCTCTGGGGCTGAGGCATCCCATTGGTTAGTTCTAGGTCCAGTAGCTGAGATACATCATCTGCTGGCCGCCTGCGACTGTGGTGACATGATGACATGTGACTGTAGGATCTGACTGTGGCCGTCTGTCCTTTGGCTGGCCATCTGTGTGAGCACTGACGTAGCCATGTGTTCAGCTGGAGAACGCAAACCATTAGGAGAGGCAGAGGACAATGAACTGTGCTGGCTAACTGGGCCTGGAGAGCCTGTTGCATCACAGCCATCCTTTAGGTTTTCTGAAAGAAAGAAAGTTACAGATTTACCAGAAGCATTTACAATAAAGAGAAAAAAAAAACAAAGTGCCTGGGGGTATTAAAGCAAACTTGATAGTTGTAACTACTGCATTGATGTTTAAAGGGACATGATCACTTAGCTCAATCGGAGCAATACAGCAGCATGTGCAGATAGAACCCCCTCTAGCTTTTATATTTAGTGCCACACTTCACCACTGCAGCATACAACCTGTATAAGCTGCAGTGTTGGCTAGTGTTATGCCGCGTACACACGAGCGGACTTTTCAACATCCAAAGTCCGATGGACTGATTCCGTCAGACTATTCGATCGTGTGTGGGCTGCAACGGACTTTTGATTCGCCAAAGTCTGACGGACTTTAGAATATGGAACATTCTTCAAATTTTCCCGACGGAACTCCGCCGGACCCGGTCCCTTCGAAAAATTTGCTCGTGTGTATGCTATTTCGACGGACTAAAACCGACGCTAGGGCAGCTATTGGCTACTGGCTATGAACTTCCTTATTCGAGTCCAGTCGTACGTCATCACGTTCGAATCCGTCTGAGTTTAGTGTGATTGTATGTGGCCAAGTCCGCTCATTCGAAAAGTCCGTCAGAACTCTGTCGGAACTCCGGCAGAACTCCTTCGGAAGTCTGTCGGACATAAGTCCTCTCGTGTGTACGGGGCTTTAGAGTTCAGCTTAGACAAGGGAATGACATCAAGCCTCACTACACTTGCCAGTGTTCAAGCTTGGTAAGTGCCTGCTAAGGCCTAAGCACCATCACTTTGGGGAGGTCATGTACTCCTTCTCATACTCCAATGCCCTGCTCTGTTAGATAGGGCTCAAACACTCTGGGGAGGAAAATTAGGAGCATAACTCATAACTCTGAGTATGTGTATAAATATACATAATACATGTCTGTATAAAGCAGTCCCCAACCACTGACTCACTGATACTCACCTATTGATTCCAGGTCAGTCATATTTTTATCACAGTTTCTACCAAAAACTCAGTGTCTTTTAGAAACTAAAGGGAGCCACTTCCCTCACGTGCCAGTGCTTGGGCCTAGAGATTGACCATTAGGCCCTAGTTCTACATCACGGTAGATTACATGTTCCCCCATTCCTGGAAAAATCTAGTATTTTGCACCAGCTGAGGGGTTAGTATTAGTGGGTCTGCTTTACAAAGATACTTTACATTGCCCTAATTGTCCAAAGTGATGCGGTTCTTTAAAGGAGAAGTCCAGCCAAAGCTTATTTGGCTGGACTTCTCCTATGGATCACAGGAGTGCAGTTCATTTTGCACTCCCGTAACCGGTTTTCAGCAGAGAGCGGGCTGAAGTCTGCTCTGTTGACATCACAGAAGTCAGTCCATCATTGCGACAATAAAGTCTGGATCTTCCAGGTGCCTGGACTAACACCCGACTCAGCCTCTCAGCAAGCTGCTAAGAGCCTGAGCTGGCCTCCCCCGGCCCCTCCACAGCTCAGCGCTCCAATGAGCGAGGAGGGAGCAGAGAGCTGTGACTGACAGTCTACTGCTCTCTGCTCACGGAGCTCTGAAAAACCGAATGATTGTCAGTATTCGATCGCTCGGTTCTCAGTTCAGAGTTCCTGGGGGGACAGATGCAGCATCGGACTGATGCTGCATTCACGTAGGCAAGTATGAATCTGAAAAAACAAAAACAAAAAAACTTTACTTCTCTTTTAAATGCATTCCTACACACTTGATATAATCTGTTACTTTAAAGCAGAGTTCCACCCACTTTTAGAACTTCGTCTTAAAGGAAAGACGACTCCTCCACCGCTCGTTTTTGGCTATTTTTTTTCCCTAACTCAGCTTTTCAGAATTACTAAGTGTACTTCCATTCCAGCCGTCCTCTTGTGAGACGAGCCCCCCCCGTCTTCTAGGGCCTGTGTGTCCCAGAAGACAAGCTGGCCATTCACAAAGCACTGCGCGACTTGCACACGCGCAGTAGAAAACTGGTTTCCCTTAGAATAGCGGCACCTACACCCGATCCGAAAGAAGGAAGTCAGCAGGTACAGTGTTTGTGGCTGGAACTCAGCTTTAATAAATGTAAAATATATTAGAAATGTGGGGGGAGATAGCATTTAGTGCCACACTCACCAAGATACACCTGGTTCTTCTTTTGCAGGGCAGTTACAGGACAATCCTTGTGTGCCAAAAGCAACTGTTTTAGTTGGGCTACCTCATTCCGCAGAAGAGTTACCTCGTTCTACAGGTGAAAACACAAAGTCATTACTCTGCAGCCACTGCTAACAGCACATACAGCCTTTTGTGTACTCTGCTCTTTACTAAACTTACACTTAGCTGCACATTATGAGAAGTAAGCTCCTCTGCCTTTTTCTCCAATGAGCACACCCAAACCTTTCGCTTCTGACGACAACGGGATGCAGCTGCTCGGTTTCTCTCTAGAAAGCGCTGTCGGCGTTCATCGGGATCTTCATCTGCTGCTCTTCTTCGTCTACCTCCTGTGCTTGGAGTGGGCTGTGCAGGAGATACCTGTAAAGTAGATAAAGAAACACCAAACATACAATCTGTTTAAAGGCACTCTTAAATCCATAATTGGGGCATTTATATAATGCTATAAACTATAAGCTATATAGTCTTTACTAGTAAAAGTTCATCTGAGCCAGGTGAAAATTCTGAAAGGTACCCTTCATGAAATAAACAAGTTAACTGCTAAGACTGGCTTCCTAAAAATGATAGTTTTATGTAGGTTATGTTAATCCTCTCGCTTTGATATTGAATCTGACCATAAAGCGAGTAAAATGAGAACTCTTAATATGCCTACTGGTTCAGTATTTCCAGTCAAGTAAGTTCACCCCACAGAAATGGTTGACTTTTGTAACATATTTAAAACAAATATAAGATCTTCATTCAAACATTGCTTACAGAAAAAAAAGGTGATACACCCTTTCAATTTTGTGTAATTGTGTTTAGGTATGTTTGTTCTCATAATTGCAATTAAAAATAAAAATGCAGATTTGTCACATGGCAAAAATAGACATTTTGATTTACCTGTAAATTTCTCATCTTAGAGTATAGAATAGGACACATGACTTCATAGACCATATGTTAATAGCAGGCTACATTCACGGAAAGATTAGACAGGGACTGGACTCAGAAAAGACATCTTTTAAGACTGCCTGACTCCTGGTTCCCCTGATGATTGATACAGGCCACTGACAAGGCATTGTCTGATTGCACTGATTGGGTGTTCCTGGAAAAATTGTGTACAGTGGGGCAGAGCCAATTTTATTGCTCCCAGCTCCAACATGTTGATAGGAAGCTTTAGATAAAATAACTAAAGAAGGGAGAGGTAAGGACAAGGTGAGGACACCCCATCAATGTTGAGAGGACTTTGTGGCAGACTTGGTTGGCTTGGCAAGTTGTATGCTGAAAGTAAGGGCTGAACTTAAGCTTTGAAGATGAAGCCTCAGCAGTGAGGCGCCCTGTATTTTAAGAAGGTATGGGCTTTCAAAGCTGTCTGCTATAAGAAAAGGACCTTTTCTTCTGTGGCATCTTTTACGAACTTGACCGTGCCTCACCAAATTAACATACTCCTTCAAAAGGGAAACAAATGAGGAGTCTTCTACAGGTAGCTTCAGCGGATCAAGCTTTAAGCCATAAGATTCTGGGCATAACACAAAAAAGTAAGGTGAGAGGCAGTGTTTGTATGTGTTCCGCCAGACTTCGTTCCTGAAAGACAGAATCCTGTTGATTGTTCACTGCCCTAGTTCAATCAGCTGTGGTTCAACAAACAGAAATTTCAGCAATAGCTGGTTGCAGGGCTGGACCTGCAATGGTAAAGACTGCCTTAAAAAAAAAAAAAAGAAAAAAAGAAAAAAAAAAAAAGGAGTCTAGTTGCAATCTCGGAACACCCAATAAGAGGATAATATGCAACTGGTCTAAACTACGTGGCGTGTTCACCAATGCCAGGAGCCTGGCGGACAAGATGGGTGAAATAAAGATACTGTTGTACGAGGAGGATTTGGATTTTGTGGGAATTTCAGAGACCTGGTTCAACAGCTCTCATGATTGTCTCGCAAACATTCAAGGGTATACCCTTTATCGCAAGGATAGAGAGGGTAAAAAAAAAGGGGATGGGTATGCCTATATATCAAGAATAATGTACAAGTGACTGTGAGAGATGAAATCACTAAGGGAGCTAGGGAGGAGGTGGAATCCTTATGGGTAGAGCTCCAAAGGGATGAAGCTAAGGTGAAAGTAATACTGGGAGTATGCTATAGGTCCCCTAATCTGAGGGAGGAAGGGGAGACAGCTCTCCTATCACAATTTTGATTAGCAGCAAGGATGGGAAGTGTTATCATAATGGGGGATTTTAACTATCCAAAGAGAGACTGGGGGGAGGGAACAGCGCAATCATCTAAGGCTTGCTGGTTCTAAACGTCTTGCAGGACAATTTTATGAGTAGGGTAGTAGATGCACTAACTAGAAATAAATCGTTACTGGATGTACTGATCATCAATGATACAGACCTGATCATGAATGTGCAAATATGGGGCAATTTAGGTAACAGCGATCACAGGTCACTTGGCTTCTGTATAAATCACGCAAATAGGAAACATAAGGGGAATAAAAAGACACTGAATTTCAAAAGAGACAACTTCCCTAAACTACGAGCCTTGCTAGAAGGCATAAATTGGGATAAAATCTTAGGAACAAAGAACATGCAGGAGAGATGGGTTTGCTTTAAGAGCATATTAAATAAGGGCATTAGCCAATGCATCCCATTGGGTAATACATTTAAAAAAGCTGAACAAAAGTCCTGGAAGGTTGAGGGATCTTCAGCAACAAACTTTATAAAGAATGCAACAAGAAATGTAAGGGTGCAATAAGGATGGCTAAGATAGAACATGAAAGACACATAGAGGAGGAGAGCAAAGAAAATCCCAAGAAATTCTTTAAGCATGTAAACAGTAAAAAAGGGAGGACCAACCATATTGGCCCCATAAAGAATGAGGAAGGACATCTGGTTACAAAAGTTGGGGAGATGGCGAAGGTATTGAATGTATTCTTCTCCTCAGTCTTCATGAGGGAATCGGGGGGCTTTAGTAACCAAAACTGCAGTGCTTATCCTCATGACACATCACAGGAAGCACCTCCATGGTTAACAGAGGACAGAATTAAAATTAGACTTGGGAAACCTAACATTAATAAATCACCGGGACCAGATGGCTTGCACCCAAGGGTACTTAGGAAACACAGTCAAGTAGACCATTGTTCCTAATTTTTACTGACAGTCTACTGGCTGGAATGGTACCAGCTGATTGGAGAAAAGCCAACGTAGCACCAATATTTAAAAAGGGGCCAAAATATATCCCTGAGAATTACAGACCAGTTATCCTAACATCAATAGTATGTAAACTCTTGGAGGGGATAAGGGACTACATACAAAAGATTTTAATGAGAACGGTATCATTAGCAGTAATCAGCATGTATTCATGAAGAATCATTCTTGCCAAACCAATCTATTAACCTTCTATGAGGAGGTGAGTTGCCATCTAGATAAAGGAAGGCCCGTGGACGTGGTGTATCTGGATTTTGCAAAAGCAAGTGGGGTCCCCCCAGGGGTTCTGTGCTGGGACCAATCCTATTTAATTTGTTCATAAACGACCTGGAGGATGGTGTAAACAGTTCAATCTCTGTATTTGCGGATGATACTAAGCTAAGCAAGGAAATATCGTCTCTGCAAGATGTGGAAACCTTGCAAAAAGATCCGAACAAATTAATGGGGTGGGAAACTACATGACAAATGAGGTTCAATGTAGAAAAATTTAAAATAATGCATTTGGGTGGCAAAAAAATGAATGCGATCTATACACTGTGGGGAGAACCTCTGGGGGAATCTAGGAAGGAAAAGGACCTGGGGGTCCTAGTAGATGATGGGCTCAGCAATGGCATGCAATGCCAAGCAGCTGCTAACAAAGCAAACAGAATATTGGCATGCATTAAAAAGGTGATCAACTCCAGAGATAAAACAATAATTCTCCGGCTCTACAAGACTCTGGTCCAGCCGCACCTAGAGTATGCTGTCCAGTTCTGGGCACCCCGTCCTTAGGAAGGATGTACTGGAAATGGAGCGAGTACAAAGAAGGGCAGCAAAGCTAATAAAGGGTCTGGAGGATATTAGTTATGAGGAAAGGTTGCGAGCACTGAACTTATTCTCTCTGGAGACGAGATGCTTGAGAGGGGGATATGATTTCAATATACAAATACCATACTTGTGACCCCACAATAGGGATAAAACTTTTTTTCAGAAGGGAGTACAACAAGACTCATGGACACTCATTAAAATTAGAAAAGAGGTTTAACCTTAAACTATGTAGAGGGTTCTTTACTGTAAGAGCGGCAAGGATGTGGAACAGGCGGTGGTCTGAGTGGGGAGCATCGATAGTTTCAAGAAACTAAGCGCCTGAACAACCGCAACATATACAGGGATATACAATGTAATACGGACATATAATCATACACATGGGTTGGACTTGATGGACTTGTGTCTTTTTTAAACCTCACCTACTATGTCTCAAATTTTCTGTCTGCTGAAACCTTAAATGAAGGAAAATACACTACAGGTACAGTGAAATGTTTGTTAAATATTGAGATGGTAGGGTCTACTCCTAGAACAGTCAACCTTTTAGTATTCTTTTTGCACTGGATAAAGCTTAGCAATGAGGGGTGGAAAGCCAATTATTATAAATTGTCCATGTATATGAATAGGCAATGTCTCTTCAAGACTTTGCAGGTCTCTTAGTAGGGGCCTCGTGAGACTGAGGAGAATCAAGTGTGATGGCTATCCTGAGGCTTTTGTGCACACAGAAGTGAGCATATCTACATTGGAATACATACTACGTAAGCAATAGCATCAGGTGCAACACTGCCTCCAGGTCTTCTTCAAAGTTTTCCATGTCCATCTCTTCTAAGGGAGTAATAGTTCCACTTCCAACTCTGGTAGAGAAGGTGAAAACGACGCCAGGCACTTCTAGATAAGGACGGCTAAATTAAGGCCATTGGTTATCACAGAAATTATCGATGCTGCATCCACGTAGGTGAGCAATATTTCTTTTTTTTAAACTTTAACTTCTTTTTTAAGTCTCATACTACCTATAAGGCTACAGTAATGGTCCAACAACAGGACAAACCTGTTCATACTGCTGGTCCTTGTATGGGTCAAGGCTTCACCCACCAGGGTGGGCATAGTCCCATAGATGTCCTTATAGTCTGTGAACCATAGGAATGGACCCTGGGCCTATATAGCACCCTGCGTTAACTACACATGTTGCATTAAGTGTCAAGATAAGCATCCAAACAGGATCCAGTGTCACAGCATGGGGTTCGGTTCTGAAGGTTTAAATAAGGTTGCACTGAACTGGTTGCACTGCTTCTATTGTTATAGTAGGAGGTAGTGAAGAGTTAAAGAAACTCAATAGGAACTAGTTGGGCAAAGAAACTCTATAAGGGAAGAAGAGGTCCATTACCTACAGGAAACTAGCCTAGTGAAAAAATTCACTGAGTGGAGTAGGGTAGGGTCTAGGGGGTATTCCCAAGGGAAAGGGGGGGGGGGGAGTGTGGGGTTCTAAAACCTTTTCCAGTGTCCAATCACTTGGAACTGGAAGCCTAACCTAGGGCCTATGAATAGCCAATCTGTGCCCTGTACTGTATGAGTAACAGATATTTTGGGGGGTTTAGCTAATCTTTAGGTCTATAATGTGCATTTTAACACATGCAAAAACAGCTTTGGTGGCAAACGGGGCAATTTACAAAGCAACCTAAGCTGCATGTACAATTTATTACTGACCTGAGGCTGTGCAGGGGAAGGAGCATCTGGATGCTGGACCAATATCTGGCTTTGTTCAGGACGTGATGCCACCATAGCCATTCCCCCATTAAGAGATGATGGGATTTGATGAGTAAGTGAGGCTTTAAGTCTCTGCAAATAAAACCAGGTGAGGAAATTGAGACAAACTGATCTCTCTTCTTTATTATATAATTGTGCAAACTGGTCACTTACCATTTTGGCTTCTGAATGAATTGAAAGTCCTGATGGAGAAATATGGCCTGCACACCCAATAACTGGAGGACCGGGAATTCCTGGGATATTGGGCACCATGGTCATTGGTCTTGCCAACTGAGCCGAGTTAACACAGAAACAAGACTGGTCAGTGGAATCCTGGTTCTCTGCATTTAATACCACAACAAATCAGACAAAGGTCTCCTTACCGATATTACAGATGGCATTTGTACATGTGGACCAGGAAGGAAAGGGACAGCCTGGCCATTACCCAGGTTCATCATAAGAGGGACTGAACTGCCTGGGGAGCTGAAACACAGAAGAAACCTTTTACAATAACACAATCAGGGTAGAGATGTATACAGCACAGTGGTTTAAGGAAGACTGACACTTAGACATGAAACAGAGCTCTGTTTTAGTATGAGCAATACAAGGGAGTGGAGAAACATAACATAGGGTAGAAAAGGATAATGATGAACACACTGGTGGTTAAGAAATTAAGGATAGTGTGTGAAAAGCAGATAGGGTGAAATACACACAACTACAGCTTCCTTACCCTAGCTGTCTGTTGGACGGAGGGGCTTGTGTGATGACAGATGTGGGTGAAGGAAGTGTAGGGTGCAAAGGATCGTATCCCAGGTGGAGAGGCAGAGAGCCAGGCCGAACTATTGTAGGAGTGGGCGTTGAGCTGACCTGCGGCTTTGGTGGCACCTTTACCAGAGTGACATAATAAACATTATCACCCAAGCTACCAAAAACCATGCATAGAAATAATATAGTGTGGCCAACAGCACAAATTATCGTACAACTGACTTGCTTTCGTCTGCAATTAAACCTGCATATACATACATATACACACACTAAAAACTGGCATTTCAGATTTCGATATATGCAGTCTAGGCTTATACATCTGCTTTGTGGAGGAATCTCAGCACAGACAAATCCACACACCTTCTGAAGCCATTAAAAAAGCTTCCTAGCTTTTATTTATGTTACATTAGAGACATATCAGCAGGGCCAATGAGATTCCATGGGTGGGGTGGCAAAGCTTCAGCCAGCAACCCACAGTCTACATTCATAATTTAAAGAATAGATATAGCCAAAACGTTCTTCCAGATTTTGGTAAGAGTTTAGTTAGATCATAACCTGTCTCTCCCTAAGACCCCTTTCACACTGGAGCATTTTGCAGGTGCTATAGCTTTAAAAATAGCGCCTGCAAAACACCCTAAAACAGCTGCTCCCATTCACTCCAGTGTGAAAGCCAGAGGGCTTTCACACTGGAGCAGTGCGCTGGCAGGGTGTCAGAAAAAGTCCTGCCAGCAGCTTCTTTGGAGCGGTGAACTCACCGATCCTCCCTGTTGAAGGCAATGGGGCAGCGAGTGGCATTTCGCCGGTGGATTCTTTTCGGCCGCTAGCGGGGGGTTAAAATCGCCCCCAGCTTTACTGCTGACGGCACAGTGTGAAAGGGGTCTAAATCGTGCTGGTGTCAGGAAGACCAAAAATAATGGCGAAATTTGACAGTTCTCATCAAAACAGAAGACGAGATAAAATCTTCCAGTGGACCACAGTTTTACTTTCACAATTGTCAATGAGGCAAATTCACCTACTTTTGTGGAAATTTCCAATCACTCATTGCATTTTAGGGAAGAAAGTGAAGGGAATTTTCACCAGCAATAAAGACAGTGGCTTACTTTGTCTACAACTACAATTAAAAGTGTTGGCTATAAATACTTTAAAGTGAATTTCCATGTTTGCAGCCAAATTTGGATATCATCCTTTTTATAGTTGTTACATTCTCCCATTAATATTGCCTAATTTAAAAAAAATTAAAAAAAAGAAGAAGAAAAAAAAAAATTTCAGCTTACTTTCTCCTTTTAAATCCCCAAGCTATATCCTGCTATCATGTTAAAGTGATACTAAACACACACTGTTACATTTACATTATCCCTTCTCTTTCTATATGTGGATGATGGCACTATAATTATTTTAATAAACAAACATCTAAGTACCTTTTTCCTATACGATATAGAGCTGTCACATGACCCCGTTCTTTGCCAGCCTGTCTGTAGGGGAACATAAGCAGGAGGAGCTTCTAGTCCTCTGCTGCTGGTCACATGTTCATAATAAAAAACATCCTTTGGGATACAGAGTAAAAATGAGTATCAATAAACTGTTTTACATTGTCATACAAATATATATTTGAAATCAAATCTATAGGGCTGCCATTTACCACTGTGTACACGCCCACATCAGTGACTCTGTAGTCACATGGGCTACTCGGGGTAGAAATACAATGAAAACTGTGCACATGCACTAGCTGTCAACATCGCTCTGCAAAATCCCCAAATGCAGTGGGGACATGGATAGAAAAGGGAAACAAGAGAACAGCAGGATTAACCAGTTTTTTTGCAGAAAACAAATCCCATAGTAAATGAGTGATAATAAAGAGCATGACATACAGCATTTATTGATAGTTTAATAAGTTAATGATGTAGGTTTAATGACACTTTAAGGAGGGATCTGGGAATTTATATTAATATTATATAGGATTTATATAGCGCCAACATATTGTGCAGCACTTTACAATACGAGGACAGACAGTACAGTTTCAATACAATTTAACACAGGAGGAATCAGAGGGCCCTGCTCGTTAGAGCTTACAATCTAGGAGTTTTTTTGTTAACCCAGTCAGTGTTGTGCTGTCCGGTCTCGTTACCAGTTACAAACTAGATGTGAGCACTGTCTGCCCTAACAAAGGGTTAAAGATAATATATTAAATAAAATAAAAATAAAAAAACATTGTCCCTACTTCTGCGCCTTATTTTCACAGTGCCATCCTTTCAAAGCAATGGAAGATGCCCATAGAATTGAATGTAAAAATCAGCTTAAAAAAAAAAAAAAACACTAGATAGAAATATTTGTTAAAACTATTTTTAGGCAAGCTGTGTTAATGGGAACACATAACAAACATATAGTGGGGGTTTTTCTAATTTTTGACTGCAAAAGTGGAAATACGCTATCAATTTTGAGTGAAATCGAAACAGTTCTATACAAAGCCACCAACACTTGGGTTTATAAAGAAGTTATTATTATAGCGGATTTATATAGTGCTGACAGTTTATGCAGCGCTTTACAACATAAGTGCAAAGACCTCAAAGATTCTAAAACCCACAAGAAGCAGATCCTATTTTACTGAAGTCCCATCAATAGAAGAATGGTTGCCTGAGACTACCGCACTTCACTATATGTGCTTTGATATTTTCACAATTTAATTTGCAAGTTACACTAAAAACAATATTTCTATTTTGTGCACCTCCTATAAAAGGTCATGAATAAAATATGCACCAGGAAAATTTAAAGCGTAACTACAGTGCATCCAGCAAGTATTCACAGTGATTCACTTTTTGCACATTTTGTTATGTTAGAGCCTTATTCCAGAATGGATTTAAGGAAAATAATGAATTCAAATTCTACAAACAATACCCCATAAGGACAGATGAAAGAAGTTTGTTTGAAATCTTTGCAAAGTTATTAAAAATAAAAAATGCCATATACATAAGTATTCACAGCCTTTGCTCAATACTTTGCTGAAGCACCTTTGGTACCAATTACAGCCTCAAGTTTTTTGAGTATGATGCTACAAGCTTGGCACACCCATTTTTGGGCAGTTTCTCCCATTCTTCTTTTCAGGACCGATCAAAGCTCCATCTGGTTGGATGGGGAGCGTCCATGCACAGCCATTTTCAGATCTCTCCAGAGATGTTCAATCGGGTTCAAATCTGGGCTCTGGCTTGGCTACTCAAGGATACTCACAAAGTTATCCTGTACTCACTCCTTTGTTATCTTGCCTGTGTGCTTAGGGTTGATGTCCTGTTGGAAGATGAACCTTCGCATCGGTCTGAGGACCAGAGCACTCTAAAGCTGGTTTTAATCAAGTATGTCTCTGTACATTGCTGTATTCATCTTTCCCTCGAGTCTGACTAGTCTCCCAGTTCCTGTGGCTGAAAAACATCCCCACAGCATGATGCTGTCACCACCATGCTTCACTGTAGGGATGGTATTAGCCAGGTGATGAGCGGTGTCTGGTTTCCTCCAGACATGACGCTTGCCATTCAGGCCAAGCTTTGTTTCATCAGACTAGAAAATTTTGTTTCTCATGGTCTGAGAGTCCTTCAGGTGCCGTTTGGCATACTCCAGGCAGGCTGTCGTGTGCCTTTTACTGAGGAGTGGCTTCTGTCTGGCCACTCTACCATACAGGCCTGATTGGTGGAGTGCTCCAGAGATGGTTCTTCTGGAAGGTTCTCCTCTCTTCACAGAGAAATGCTGGTGCTCTGTCAGAGTGACCATCGGGTTCTTAGTCACCTTCCTGACAAAAGGCCCTTCTCCCCCGATCACTCAGTTTGACTGAGTGTCCTGGCAGATCCAAACATCTTTCATTTACTGATGGTGGAGACCACTATGCTCATTAGGACCTTCAATGCTGCAGACATTTTTCTGTACCCTTCCCAATTTTGAGAGTCATGGCAAAGGCTGTGAATGCTTATGTACGTGTGATTTTTATTTTTTTGTTTTTTATTTTTAACAAATTGGCAAAGAATTCAAACAAACTTTTTTCATGTTGTCATTGTGGGGAATTCTTTGTCGAATTTTAAGGAAAATAACGTATTTAATCCATTTTGGAATAAGGCTGTAACATAACAAAATGTGGAAAAAGTGAAGCACTGTGAATACTTTCCGGATGCACTGTACTCTGCACCATAAACCAAAAATGCTATTTCACCTATTTTTAATATTGAAAGCCAACTTCCCCATCCAACCAGTTCTCAATGCTTTATTTGGTTGAGAAATCACTTTAAAAAATACACCACTCCCCCCCCCCCCCCCAGCATTTCTGGACGTGGCCATCTTGAGTAAGAGCAGATAATTTATGTAGCATTTACTTCCTGGAATCCATCTGCCCTTAGCTCAGGCATGGAGGATGTTCTTAGCTGAGAAAACCTCTCCTCCTCTCCTTAAGACTCCTGGGATATGTGACATAATTTGCCTAGGCATAGAAACCAGGAAGTAACTGAAGAAATTTAAAAAAGGATTTAAGACAAGTAAATATGATATACTTTCCTATCTTTTTACGAATGCTAGCAGCATAAGGATTAAAAATAGTCAATGTTGATTGAGAGAGTGAAGTTCCGCATGAAGTTTAAAAATAGGAAGCTTTCTGAATAAAGTATCAGCACATTTGCCGTACCTGCTCCTCTGCTGATGACTCTGGACTATCTGGTGGGGATGAATCCACTTCTACTGGCTCCTCTTCTTTGATTTTAATGTCAGGGGTTGAAGGTAAAGACATATCCAGTGGTCCGGCACTCTGCATGCACACAATACAGCATAGTAGGATATAACATAACTTTATTATGGATATCTCCAATATATTTCACATTCATGTCAAATAAAAAACATATATATATATATATATATACACATATATACACACACACACACTTGTTATAACACTGCATTTTTCTAAAGGGATCACAATATCAAATTGTTTAGGTCTAAAATAAAAGGACAGAAAAGACAGAACAGACTGATAATACTGTGAAGAATTTAGAAGGCAGCATACAGTGATGTCAGTGTGCTACACCTTAAGCCTGCATTGTCTTCTTTATTTTACAGTGCTTTTTTCTTTTGGGTGTACAAACACTAACTGCTAATTGGTAATAACTTTTTAGTTGGCATTGGAATTTGGTATCTAGGAGCAATTGCTCTCCTTCCCCAAGGTTTATGGCTTTATGTGATATTTTGTATTATGGGTAAATAGTCTGTTCTTTAAAGAAGCGAGAAAGCCAGAATCATCTTTAAAACGGTTGTAAACCGCTGAACGTTTTTTTCTTTTTACCCTGCAAGGTAAAGGCATAATGTGCTAGTTTGCTTTGCATACTAGCACATTATGTTAAACTTATCTTAAAAACGAAGCACTCCTGCAAGGAGATGTCAGATCTGGAGACTGCTTCCATCTTCACCCATCTTGCTTCCGGGTTCACAGATGACGTTAGTCATGGCACAGGTGGCCATTCCTTGAGAGCGCATGCGCCA
The DNA here is from genome assembly GCF_037356315.1 of Lithobates pipiens. Classification (NCBI taxonomy): domain Eukaryota; kingdom Metazoa; phylum Chordata; class Amphibia; order Anura; family Ranidae; genus Lithobates; species Lithobates pipiens. Next base: position 584,483,144 of record NW_027507748.1, on the reverse strand, counting down.
GTGATGTCACTGGCTGTATGTACAGTAAATATCTCCTAAACAGTGCAGGTTTAGAAGATATTTACATTACCTATAGGTAAGCCTTATTATAGGTTTACCTATAGGTAAAAGTCATGCATGGAAGTTAACTTCGACCAAAGTGTCTGAAGGAAAACTTTTTTTGTTGACCACCACAGCCAGGTTTCCTTTTTCAGAACCTCAGTGCAATATGGGAAAAAAAAATGCAGAATATAACCATGTTTGTCAAGAAACCAGCGGCCAGAGGAACAGCAGTTGACAGACATCCTTGGCCTCTGTCAAATGATTGTTTGGACTTGCTGCAACCCTTCTCATGAACATATAGAGTACAATGCAAAGGGTACAATCAATGCATCACACAAAATGCTGACATCATGCAAACATTTCCTTTTATCAGCATTATTAAAAGTTTTTACTACCCTAGTGCCATTGCTCCTGTTATTGCACAGAGTATAGAGGGGTCATGTTTTTATTGCTATCAAAGTTCCTCACTGCATTTAGCTCAACTACCAAGCTGTGGCCTGCTGCTACATTGGACAGGCTAAAGCTGCGTACACACGGGCGGACTGTCTGGCCAACTTAGTCCGCCGAAACACATTTCAGCGGACAGTCCGCTCGTGTGTGGGCTTCAGCGGACTTTTTCAGCGTGCAGTCTGGCGGACTAAGTATTTCGGAATTTCCGTAATACTGTCCGTCAGACTTTGGTTTCAGCGGACAATCCGCTCGTGAGTAGGCTAGTTCGACGGACTAAGTATGGCGCATGCTCAGAAAGGATTTACACGGCGGAAGGTTGCATTGCTGTGTATTGGACGTCCTATTTCTAGTCCCGTCGTACGTGCTGTACACGTCATCGCGCAAGCTTTCAACGGACTGTTTGTTCATCCGTGTGTGGTCAAGTCCGTTCATTCGAAAGTATGACGGACTGTCCGTCGGATTGTCTGACGGACTAAGTTGGCCATACAGTCCGCCCGTGTGTACGCGGCTTAAGGCTGGTGGCCTCAACTTCACTTCCTAGAACAATCTCTGCCGGCTCCTCTCAAAGTCTGTTGGCCGTTCCATTCTTTCTGTATTGTGTGCTGCCTGCTTGACAGCAGAGAATAACTTGCACCCGTTAAAGTGGTGTTTAACCAAAAATAGGCCTTTCCCTCTGTTTTAAAGCAGCTTGGTGAATTTTGGTGATTTTTAATAAGGCTTACCTGTAGGTAAAAATAATATCTCCTAAACCTGCACGGTTTAGGGATATTAACCCTGTGTGCAGCCGCTGAGGTCAGCTGCGCATGCGCTCTGCGATGCATACTAGCACATTATGCTATTGTCTTGCAGTTTTTTTCCCCCTTTTCAGCAGTTTACTACTGCTTTAACCTAGTGATCTGGCTAGTAACACACCTTCTGTATTAAGGTGCCACTCTGGATAAACGAACAACAGAGACCTTTGGACAGCAGTACTGTCAGTCTGAAGGTTGCAGCTTGGCCCCTTGGACATTCACTATGCCCTAAGCCAGGGGCAGGCAACCTTAGAGAGGTGGAGATCTACCTGAACACCATGGGAGTAGTCAAAGATCACCGATCTATGGCCAAGTGTAGCAGACCCGCAGGAAAGCTGCAGGTACACTGCACTCCTGGTGTGGGTAAACCGCAGTGCATCAGTGTGAAAGCAGGAGTATACTATATGCCCAGTGTATTGCTTCACATGGACCTGAAGATCACACCTTTCTGGTTGCTGGTACCACTCTGGAGACTGGGATAAGAGGAGGCGTGCAGTTGGAATCATTCTGCATGGGAATGAGGGTCCAGCACTACAGAGGAGGCATTGGCTTATGCGGCTCTAGCTCCCTACTACAGCTCAAACTTTACAAGAAAGTCCCTCTGCATTGCACTTTATTTGATGCTCTGGGCTGGAGTGTCAGCAAGCCCAAACGTGATTTACCAGTCACCTGGCTGTGATCTACAGGATTCTGACCCCCACCCTAAGCTCTAGCCAGTGAATGATCCAGCTAGGCATTACCCTTTGAAAGCTAACAAAAAGTGCCTCTATTGCTCACTGTGAATTTGTAATTGTATTCTTTTTTCAATATTTAGATTTTCTGTTGCCAGTCATTAAGTGGTTAATAACCATGTATATGCATAGAATATACATACTATTCAACCCAACATGGATTTACACTGCCATGTAAAAGTGACAACCAGTTTAAAAGGAAACAAAACATATTGGAGTTGATTTACTAAAAAACTGGATGGTGCAAAATCTGGTGCACCTGTGCATGGTAGCCAACCATCTTCTAACAGCTTGTTCAGTTAAGCTTTGCCCAAAAAAAACAAAAAAAAACTCTCCAGTTTTAGTAAATCAACACCATATTGTCATTTAGTGATGTGCCATGTACTATATATTGTATTTGCCTAAAAATATATACAGTGTGTGTAATATATATCTCACCACTACAGTTGTGGACAATACCCTATAGAAAAAGGAGTGAAAAGAAATGAAGAAAAAAAAAAAAAATAGACAAAAGGGTTTTATTTTATTTTTTTAACTGCAGAGGGTAAGGACGGCTCCCCCACCACTTCTGCCTTGGAGGCAAATTCCCAGCGCTTCCAGGTACATGTCATATGCACAATACTGTTAAGCTGCCCATAGATAGTTTTTTTTTTTCAGCCAGCACGAAGAAAGAAAAGAAAAAAAAAAAAAAAAAAAAAAAGAAGAAAAGAAAGAAAGAAGAAAAATAAATAAAAGAAAAAAAGAAAAGAAAAGAAAAGGAAAGAAGAAAAAAAAATCCTCCTATCCTTGGTGGTATTACACTGATCAAGCTGCAGACACTGTGCAACAAAAGTATTCCAGCTTATTGGCTCTTGATCGATTTCCGTTGAACAGGAACAGCAATAAAATCAAAAGCCATCTGAGGCCAGTTTTACTTACAGACCATAAGATACTATTTATTTCCCAAACCTTTTTGTCATCTTCATCTTCTGTCCCCTTCTTGAATTCATGTTCAAAAGAGCTAGCTAGTTCATTAAACAGACCCACTTCCTCACAGTTCTTAAGAAAACGGGTTGGGGTTGGCGTTTGATCTACAAAAAAGAAAGAAGAGAAATGACCTTGGATTTAAAAAAAATGAAATAAAAGGAAGAACCGGGAGATGAAACGCACACACAAACATTAAATTGGTTGTAAAGGCCCTGAACCTTCTCTGCTTGGGTCCTCGTCTGCACTTGGCTCTTCCACTTCTCCTTGCGCTACCATATGAAGCCACTTCCTATGTGGGCGCACATGCGGGTTCATTACTGAACTGGGATGTGTGTGTCCATAAACACACACTACAGAGCTTGGTTTTGATCCTCAATAGACGCAGACAGTGGGACTCGCCCCGCTTCCTCATCACTGGCTTTGATAGACAGCAATGAGAGCCAATGGCTCCTGCTGCCTCAGCAAAGCCCAAGAGAGCAGGAAGTGACGGGAGAGAATATTGATGCCTAAATATTCTCTACCTTGATGCAAGGATTGGATTAACCACTTTCAGACCGGACCATTTTGCTGGTAAATGACCAGAGGTCTTTTTACACTTTGGCACTGCGCTGCTTTAACTGGTAATTGCGCGGTCATGCAATGTTGTACCCAAACAAAATTTGCGTCCTTTTCTTCCCACAAATAGAGCTTTCTTTTGATGGTATTTGATTGCCTCTGCGATTTTTATTTTTTGCGATATAAACGTAAAAAGACCGCAAATTTTGAAAAAAAATGATATTTTCTACTTTTTGTTATTAGAAAAATCCAATAAACTCAATTTTAGTCATACATTTAGGCCAAAATGTATTCAGCCACATGTCTTTGGTAAAAAAAAAGTCAATAATTGTATATTTATTGGTTTGCGCAAAAGTTGTCACATCTACAAACTAAGGTACGTTTTCTGGAATTTACGCAGCTTTTAGTTTACGACTGCCTATCTCATTTCTTGAGGTGCTAAAATGACAGGGCAGTACAAAACCCCCCCAAATGACCCCATTTTGGAAAGTAGACCCCCTAAGGAAATTGATAAGAGGCATGTTGAGCCCATTGAATATTTTATTTTTTTGCCTCAAGCGATTGAATAATGACAAAAAAAAAATTTTTTTTTTTTTTTTACACAAAGTTGTCACTAAATGATATATTGCTCACACATGCTATGGGCGTATGTGAAATGACACCCCAAAATAAATTCTGCTGCTTCTCCTGAGTACGGGGATACCACATATGTGGGACTTTTTGGGAGCCTAGCCGCGTACAGGGCCCCGAAAACCAAGCACCGCCTTCAGGCTTTCTAAGGGCGTAATTTTTTGAGTTCACTTCTCACTACCTATTACAGTTTTGAAGGCCATAAAATGCCAAGATGGCACAAAACCCCCACAAATGACCCCATTTTAGAAAGTAGACACCCCAAGCTATTTGCTGAGAGGCATGTTGAGTCCATGGAATATTTTATATTTTGCCACAAGTTGCGGGAAAATTACAAACTTTTTTTTTTTTTCACAAAGTTGTCACTAAATGATATATTGCTCACGCATGCCATGGGCATATGTGAAATGACACCCCAAAATAAATTCTGCTGCTTCTCCTGAGTACGGGGATACCACATATGTGGGACTTTTTGGGAGCCTAGCCGCGTACGGGGCCCCAAAAACCAAGCACCGCCTTCAGGCTTTCTAAGGGCGTTACAGTTTTGAAGGCCATAAAATGCCAAGATGGCACAAACCCCCCCCCCCAAATGACCCCATTTTAGAAAGTAGACACCCCTAAATTTAGGGGTACACTAGTGAGACTAGGTAATAAATGGCGGGTGCCCTGAAACTATAAAAAAATAACTAACCAACCAGCGTCACCTGTAACAGTTATATGGTGATCACTGGTGAAAGGGTTAACTAGGGGGCAATCAGGGGGCTTTATGCGGTAGTATATGGGGGTCCCTAGCGCTATAAAAAGCTGCGGCGAACCTAAATACCTACCTGCCTAACTAGCGTCACCTGTGACACTAATACGGCGATCAGAAAAATGATCGCTTATTAGGCTGGGTTCACACTGGAGCGATGCGGAAACGCCGCGAATCCGCGGCGGGTTCCCGCATCGCATGCCTCCCGGCGGCAGTTCACACTGCCCTATGCGAACTGCTGGGAGTGTCAGTGAAATGTTACTGACACCCCCAGATCAGTTCGCATATCGCAGTGCGATCTGCAAACTCGGATCGCATGGTGTGAACACCCATGCGATCCGATTCTGCTGCGGGCCAAAAAAAGGGTCCCGTGCGAATTTGCGGCGGGTGCGGCGGGTGCGGCGAATGGCTGAACTCGAATCGCACAGAGATCGGATGTGATTTGCACTGCAGTGCGGTGCGAATCACATTCGTTCTCATAAACCGCTGCAATGTGAACCCAGCCTTAGTGACACTGGCGACGGGGGGTGATCACGGGGTTAAACCTTTATTGGGGGGGTTAGGGGGGTACATTAGAACTAAAGGGGGCTAACCCTAACTGCCCTAACAGTTATTACAGTCACAAATGACACCAATGCAAAAAAAAAAAAAAAAAAATGACATTGGTGTCACTGTGACTGGGGGGCAGGGGTAATTGGGGGGGTGATCGGGGGGTAAAGGGGGGGTGTGAGTGTGCCTGGCATGTTCTACTGTGTGTGGGATGTGTTGGTGCAACTCACTGATCCGCTCTCCTCCGTGTCGGAACGAAAAATACCGACACGGAGGAGAGAATACATCACTTCCTCTCCTGTGTTTACATTACAGGAGAGGAAGTGATGTCACCGGGGATTTCCATTCGTCGGGAGCGATCGCGAGGGGGTGGCCATGAATGAATGGCCGTCCCCTCGTCCGGGATCGCTCCCGAACGAAAACCGACCGCCGCAGGCACCGGGCGGGGGCCCGATCGGGCCCCCGACCCGCGGGAGGCAAATCACGTACATGTATGTGCTTATGCCTGCCCGTGCCATTCTGCCGACGTACATCGGCGTGCGGCGGTCGGCAAGTGGTTAACCACTTTCAGACCGGACCATTTTGCTGGTAAATGACCAGAGGTCTTTTTACAATTTGGCACTGCGCTGCTTTAACTGGTAATTGCGCGGTCATGCAATGTTGTACCCAAACAAAATTTGTGTCCTTTTCTTCCCACAAATAGAGCTTTCTTTTGATGGTATTTGATTGCCTCTGCGATTTTTATTTTTTGCGATATAAATGGAAAAAGACCGCAAATTTTGAAAAAAAATGATATTTTCTACTTTTTGTTATTAGAAAAATCCAATAAATTCAATTTTAGTCATACATTTAGGCCAAAATGTATTCAGCCACATGTCTTTGGTAAAAAAAAAGTCAATAACTGTATATTTATTGGTTTGCGCAAAAGTTGTCACATCTACAAACTAAGGTAAGTTTTCTGGAATTTACGCAGCTTTTAGTTTACGACTGCCTATCTCATTTCTTGAGGTGCTAAAATGGCAGGGCAGTACAAAACCCCCCCAAATGACCCCATTTTGGAAAGTAGACCCCCTAAGAAAATTGATAAGTGGCATGTTGAGCCCATCGAATATTTTATTTTTTTGCCTCAAGCGATTGAATAATGACAAAAAAATAATTATTATTTTTTTTTTACACAAAGTTGTCACTAAATGATATATTGCTCACACATGCTATGGGCATATGTAAAATGACACCCCAAAATAAATTCTGCTGCTTCTCCTGAGTACGGGGATACCACACGTGTGGGATTTTTTGGGAGCCTAGCCGCGTACGGGGCCCCGAAAGCCAAGAACCGCCTTCAGGTTTTCTAAGGGCGTAAATATTTGACTTCACTCCTCACTACCTATTACAGTTTTGAAGGCCATAAAATGCCAAGATGGCACAAAACCCCCACAAATGACCCCATTTTAGAAAGTAGACACCCCAAGCTATTTGCTGAGAGGCATGTTGAGTCCATGGAATATTTTATATTTTGCCACAAGTTGCGGGAAAATTACAAACTTTTTTTTTTATTTATTTATTTTTTTCACAAAGTTGTCACTAAATGATATATTGCTCACGCATGCCATGGGCATATGTGAAATGACACCCCAAAATAAATTCTGCTGCTTCTCCTGAGTACGGGGATACCACATATGTGGGACTTTTTGGGAGCCTAGCCGCGTACGGGGCCCCGAAAACCAAGCACCGCCTTCAGGCTTTCTAAGGGCGTTACAGTTTTGAAGGCCATAAAATGCCAAGATGGCACAAACCCCCCCCAAATGACCCCATTTTGGAAAGTAGACACCCCTAAATTTAGGGGTACACTAGTGAGACTAGGTAATAAATGGCGGGTGCCCTGAAACTATAAAAAAATAACTAACCAACCAGCGTCACCTGTAACCGTTATATGGTGATCACTGGTGAAAGGGTTAACTAGGGGGCAATCAGGGGGCTTTATGCGGTAGTATATGGGGGTCCCTGGCGCTATAAAAAGCTGCGGCGAACCTAAATACCTACCTGCCTAACTAGCGTCACCTGTGACACTAATACAGTGATCAGAAAAATGATCGCTTATTAGGCTGGGTTCACACTGGAGCGATGCAGGAACGCCACGAATCCGGGGCGGGTTCCCGCATCGCATGCCTCCCGGCGGCAGTTCACACTGCCCTATGCGAACTGCTGGGAGTGTCAGTGAAATGTTAATGACACCCCTAGATCAGTTCGCATATCGCAGTGCGATCTGCAAACTCGGATCGCATGGTGTGAACACCCATGCGATCCGATTCTGCTGCGGACCAAAAAAAGGGTCCCGTGCGAGTTTGCGGCGGGTGCGACACGAATTCAGCCATACTATCTGTATGGCTGAACTCGAATCGCACAGAGATCGGATGTGATTTGCACTGCAGTGCGAATCACATCCGTTCTCAAACCGCTGCAATGTGAACCCAGCCTTAGTGACACTGGCGACGGGGGGTGATCACGGGGTTAAACCTTTATTGGGGGGGTTAGGGGGGTACCTTAGAACTAAAGGGGGCTAACCCTAACTGCCCTAACAGTTATTACAGTCACAAATGACACCCGCCGGGTGATCAGGGGGTTAAACCTTTATTAGGTAATAAATGGCGGGTGCCCTGAAACTATAAAAAAATAACTAACCAACCAGCGTCACCTGTAACAGTTATATGGTGATCACTGGTGAAAGGGTTAACTAGGGGGCAATCAGGGGGCTTTATGCGGTAGTATATGGGGGTCCCTGGCGCTATAAAAAGTTGCGGCGAACCTAAATACCTACCTGCCTAACTAGCGTCACCTGTGACACTAATACAGCGATCAGAAAAATGATCGCTTATTAGGCTGGGTTCACACTGGAGCGATGCGGGAACGCCACGAATCCGCGGCGGGTTCCCGCATCGCATGCCTCCCGGCGGCAGTTCACACTGCCCTATGCGAACTGCTGGGAGTGTCAGTGAAATGTTAATGACACCCCCAGATCAGTTTGCATATCGCAGTGCGATCTGCAAACTCGGATCGCATGGTGTGAACACCCATGCGATCCGATTCTGCTGCGGACCAAAAAAAGGGTCCCGTGCGAATTTGCGGCGGGAATTCAGCCATACTATCTGTATGGCTGAACTCGAATCGTGATGTAACTGGTACAAAGATGGTTAGGCCATTTCAAGGAAAGAGAGGGATCTTGCTAAACAGATATACCCATGTAAAACAGCTTGTCTGTAGACATCAGGGAAGTAAATAAATACTCTTACCAACTGTGTTGGACTCACACGGTCATATGACAGTTGAGTCTGTAAAGCTTGGGGTCCCAATCTAGGGCCAGGGGGTGGATCGATGAGGGTCCGTCAAACTGGTGAGAGAACTCCAACCGACTGTGTGCCAAGCGATGTGTTTCACGGATGGAACATCAGGATGGTTTCTTATCCAACTCGGACGTAGCACGATCAACACCGATACTCCGATCACCCCAAAATAGGGTGAAAGATGTTAGAGGTTTTTTAGGCCAAAAAAGAGAAAGGAAAAAGAGAGCTCCACATGGTGCGGGTTGAGACGGTATAAAACGGCAAATTTATTTAAAAGTCAAAAAATTATATAAAATATTTTATGACTTAGTGATCACAAAAAGATTAGATAAAAATGAAAGTAAAAGAAATGTAGGGTGCCAACAGCTAGCCCGACGCGTTTCGACTCATATGTCTTCGACAGGGGCATGTTGGAGCCCACCACATTGCTAGCAAATTTATGGAGTGTCTGAGACAGTTCCGCCTACAAAAGGGGCGGAGACTTCAGTCTGGGACAACCCCTTACAGGTAAGGTAAACAATCATGTCAAACAAAGGTAAACATATTCAAACATGATAAACAAATGTAGATATCAATCTATCATCCATATGTGGCAGTACCTTCTCATACAATACTCAAGTTGGATTTGGTAACAGCAAAAAATGAATCAAAAGATAGCGATAATAAACAAATCTCATGCATTGGTCGGAGCCTCCCCAAACTTGTAGGTCAAGGGGGGACCAGTGATAGAGTGGTACACGTGCAAAATTGAATCAAGCACATAAACATAGTTATCAAAACATGTAATATTGCCGCCATATATACTGTATTACAAATCCGTCACCTGGGAAAGTTTACTCACAATTGTATTGTATCAAGGTAGGTCTATGCGTGTCAAGGTGGCAATGTCTGATGGTGGTCTATCGTTGTGTGGGTTTAGATGGATCTTGATAACTTGCTGACAGTATACAGCTGAAAATTGTATGTGCGTTACCATAGCAACTGTTAATACGTGCTATCTATTTTGATAAGATTCCGGTCGCATGGCGGAATTACGTCCCGACGTAATGCGACCGGAATCTTATCAAAATAGATAGCACGTATTAACAGTTGCTATGGTAACGCACATACAATTTTCAGCTGTATACTGTCAGCAAGTTATCAAGATCCATCTAAACCCACACAACGATAGACCACCATCAGACATTGCCACCTTGACACGCATAGACCTACCTTGATACAATACAATTGTGAGTAAACTTTCCCAGGTGACGGATTTGTAATACAGTATATATGGCGGCAATATTACATGTTTTGATAACTATGTTTATGTGCTTGATTCAATTTCGCACGTGTACCACTCTATCACTGGTCCCCCCTTGACCTACAAGTTTGGGGAGGCTCCGACCAATGCATGAGATTTGTTTATTATCACTATCTTTTGATTCATTTTTTGCTGTTACCAAATCCAACTTGAGTATTGTATGAGAAGGTACTGCCACATATGGATGATAGATTGATATCTACATTTGTTTATCATGTTTGAATATGTTTACCTTTGTTTGACATGATTGTTTACCTTACCTGTAAGGGGTTGTCCCAGACTGAAGTCTCCGCCCCTTTTGTAGGCGGAACTGTCTCAGACACTCCATAAATTTGCTAGCAATGTGGTGGGCTCCAACATGCCCCTGTCGAAGACATATGAGTCGAAACGCGTCGGGATAGCTGTTGGCACCCTACATTGCTTTTACTTTCATTTTTATCTAATCTTTTTGTGATCACTAAGTCATAAAATATTTTATATAATTTTTTGACTTTTAAATAAATTTGCCGTTTTATACTGTCTGACCCGCACCATGTGGAGCTCTCTTTTTCCTTTCTCTTTTTTGGCCTAAAAAACCTCTAACATCTTTCACCCTATTTCGGGGTGATCGGAGTATCGGTGTTGATCGTGCTACGTCCGAGTTGGATAAGAAACCATCCTGATGTTCCATCCGTGAAACACATCGCTTGGCACACAGTCGGTTGGAGTTCTCTCACCAGTTTGACGGACCCTCATCGATCCACCCCCTGGCCCTAGATTGGGACCCCAAGCTTTACAGACTCAACTGTCATATGACCGTGTGAGTCCAACACAGTTGGTAAGAGTATTTATTTACTTCCCTGATGTCTACAGACAAGCTGTTTTACATGGGTATATCTGTTTAGCAAGATCCCTCTCTTTCCTTGAAATAGCCTAACCATCTTTGTACCAGTTACATCACGGAAGTTCATACCCATTCCATTGGACTTTGTTTTATGTATATGGACTTTCTCATGTGACCATTTATTTGGAATTTTTTGTGTATGTGTTGATCACATTCACTATTACAGAAGCGCTACACTATTTTTTACCTTTTGATTGTGGAACTTTGTTTTAAGTGTTGGCAGCTGCTTTTTTTGTTTTACATTCAGTTATAGTGCAGTGTTTTCCCCCACTTTTTCCTTTGAACTCGAATCGCACAGAGATCGGATGTGATTTGCACTGCAGTGCGGTGCGAATCACATCCGTTCTCATAAAACGCTGCAATGTGAACCCAGCCTTAGTGACACTGGCGACGGGGGGTGATCACGGGGTTAAACCTTTATTGGGGGGGTTAGGGGGGCACATTAGAACTAAAGGGGGCTAACCCTAACTGCCCTAACAGTTATTACAGTCACAAATGACACCAATGCAAAAAAAAAAAAAAAAAAGCAATTGGTGTCACTGTGACTGGGGGGGCAGGGGTAATTGGGGGGGTGATCGGGGGGTAAAGGGGGGGTGTGAGTGTGCCTGGCATGTTCTACTGTATGTGTGGTGTGTTGGTGCAACTCACTGAACCTCTCTCCTCGGTGCCGGAACGAAAAATACCGACACGGAGGAGAGAATACATCACTTCCTCTCCTGTGTTTACATTACAGGAGAGGAAGTGATGTCACGAAGGATTTCCATTAGTCGAGAGCGATCGCGAGGGGGTGGCCATGAATGAATGGCCGCCCCCTCATCCCGGATCGCTCTCGAACGAATGCCGACCGCCGCAGGCACCGGGGGGGGGCCCGATCGGGCCCCCCACCCGCGGGCAAGCAGGGACTTATATATACGCCCATATGCCTGCCCGTGCCATTCTGCCGACGTATATCGTCGTGCGGCGGTCGGCAAGTGGTTAAAGGATAAGTAAACCTTTCATAACAGGTTACACCCATATTAAGGGTGTAACATGTTATGAGGACCGGCCCCCTTCTCCCCTGCTCTGACAGCTGACATTTTCTCCCCCGCTGTCCAAATTTTTTTTTCCTTTAAATGCGGCCATGTGGGGCGCCACCCGCCCAGCTGCATCACACATTCACAGTGTTCTGTGAATAGATAACTACAAGTTCTGACAGCCTTAGCGCTGTGAGCACTGTGGTAGTCCATTGATTATACCTGTCAGAGTGTATCGGCTTGCCCATACGAGGTACGAGCAAGCAGATACACTGACAGGTCTGCAGGAGCCCTGAATGAAACCCGATCAGTGGTACAATGCTTTACAGGCTCCTACAACAAAAAATTATAAATGCACAGTTTCTTACCTGAAAAAAAAATAGTATATTTATTATTTTTTGCAAAAAGGTGAACTTCTCCTTTAAGGTAAAACATATTTAGGCTTTAGAACCACTTTAATAATTAACTGTGTCTTAAAATTATTTTCTAGATAGGAAGGATGAGGCAGGTCTGGCCGAAGGGCTGGCTGAATAACCATAGGAAGGCCGAGTGTCAGGACGCAGGACGGGGGCAACCATCATAGGATAGGAAGCAGAGCCCTGAACCAACGTACTACAATCCAGAACAGAGCCAAAGGCAGAGCCTGACATGTTTAAACACATTTGACCTCTTATCTTTCCACTTATGGACCGCCATGAAAAGGGAAAGAGAAAAAGTCCTCCTTGGAAGCGAGGCCATGCATGCAAAGTAGAGCCTGGTTCACGAAGGTGCAGTGTGGCGCCACAAGCAAGGAGGAGCACCTGGAGCAACACCACTACCGCAGTCCCAACAATCCTGGACTGTAAAAGCCCCATATGGGGGGGGTAACAGGCACCCTGGGACTAATGGTTTAAAGGGCTTCAGCCATGTATACTCATAATTAGCAGGAATATGGGAGAGTTAACCACTTCCTGGCTTTGTCCTTTGCACAGTGGGCATACAGCCCCCCCCAGAGGTCTTCAGACACTGGCTCTGGACCTGTAAAATACCTTGTGGTTAAAGGAGAAGCATGGCCAAAGCTTTTTTGGCCATACTTCTCCTAAGAATCATACGTGTGTAGTTTGGTCTGCATTCCTGCGACCTGTTTTCAGCGGGCTAAAGCGAGCTGTCAGCTGTCACTCACAGCCCAGGGTTCCAGTGGGCGCTGGAGGGGAGAACAGAGAGCCACTGAATGACAGTCACAGCTCTCTGTTCAGAACAGAGGGAGAAAACTGAGCGATCATCGGTGTTTGATCGCTCAGTTTCCACTGCACAATCGATGCAAGACAGATTCAGCATCAGATCGATGCTGGATCCACCTTGATGAGTATAAACATCTGTTTTTTTAAAATCCTGAAGCTCTCTTTTAGGCCCCTTTCTCACACTTGCACGACTTGAAAGTCACGTGACTGACGCCACTTGAAGCAATGCCTGTGTAATCCTGAGGTCTGTGGACCTCAAGTTGCATCAAAGTCCGACCAAATTAGTGTAGGGACTACTTTGAAGTAGCTACAACTTAAAGTCGCACAGATATGAACATTACTCATGGGTTATGACTTGACGTGCGACTTTGTAGTCTCAAGTCGCAGGACAAGATGCACAAGTGTGAAAGGGGCCTAACTGCTTTTAGTTTACATGGGAATTAAAAAAATCAGTTGCCATTTAGACAAACATTGCACTCTTGGTTACATATATAATTTATTAATCCAGAAAGGAACACAGCATTTACCTTGGATGATAACAGAGTCTGTCCTAGCAGGCCCAAACTTTAGCGTCATCTCATGCTTGTGTTTGTGTACAGCCAAATGGTCTTCATTTGTGAAACGCTGCAGGAAAGAAAATATGCTATTAAACCTCAGGAAATTAACATGGTGTATAAAAAGCCAACATTTTTAGAATGAAAACTAAAAAAAAAAAAAAACATTTTATTTTAGGAAAAGGAGACACATTTGGTAAGGCAGGATACAACCACAGTCCAGGGTTGGTGGCATTAGAAACCACAACCAAAGATAAGCTTATCATAAAGCACAGGCAAGATTTCCCCTTATACATTGATATAAAGGTTTTCACAATTCATCACTTTCTTTCAAGTACAAACCCGCCGCCCCCCCCCCCCCCAAAATAAAACAAATCTGTCGTGGGGGGGAGGGGGACCCTACACCATTGCTGCCAGCACACATCAGAAACCAAGGTGTTGGCATGTCATGTTTGTTGGCCGCTAAACAATATATATGGATTATATGATCGACAGACAGGACTTGTAGTTTTTTCATTCCCAGAGCCCTTTAAAAAATTGATGCGGCTGCGTGTATGGAGTCCCGCAGAACCACAGAGATTTTTAAACGTGACAGCGGCTGCCAGGGAGAGGATCCTCTATCCGCTGTCAAAAGGGAAGGGGGGGGGGGGGGCAGGAGCTGAAACATGTTACACCCTATTCTGTTACATATAACATGTTCTAAAGGTGAACTTAGCCTTGAGCTTTGGGGTAGGTAAAACAAAGACACAAATTAATGCAGCTCTGTGTTCATTAACTGTTTGGCGATCCACCGCAATACATTTACTGCAGCAGGTCGGCACAATAACATACCTGTACGTTGCAGCTTTCCCCCAGGTCCCCAGAAGATTCTGCTATCATTCGCTGCAGCACAAGGCGATCAGCCGATGATTTATGGCTTTCACCTGCTGATCAGCTGAGCAAATGACAGAAGAGAGACCTGTGTTTGTAAACAACACAGGGCTCTCTACAGACAGCAGCAATAGACCGTTTTTTCTAGCACATTGCTTAGCTAAAGCATCAAACAGTGCACACATTAAACATTGTCAGGCACACATTTAACCCCTTGATCGCCCTAGACGTTAAAGCGGGAGTCCGTCGTTTTTTTTTTTTAAAAGCCAGCAGCTACAAATACTGCAGCTACTGACTTTAAAGAGGAAGTAAACCCTGATGGGTTTACTTCCTCTTTTTTTCCCTGCAAAGGTAAAGCATAATGGACTACTATGCATCGCATAGTAGCTCATTATGTGTCACTTACCTGACACAGGAGCCAGCGAAGTCGCCGCTGATCCCTGTAGTCCGCCGCATCCATGTTGCTTGTGGCGTCTCGCAGCTCCGACGAATCACAGCGGCGCAACCGCGATGACGTCACTCCCGCGCATGCGCACGGGAGTCGCGCCTCGCAGCTCCGCCGCTGTCATACGGCGAAGCCGCGATGACGTCACTCCCGCGCATGCGCACGGGAGTCGACAAATTTGGCAAATCCATTCTTGGATTTGCCGCATTTAGTGCGCCTGCGCGCCGCTGTCTACGGCGCATGCGCCGTAGACAGCGGTGCCCATTTTCGGGCAAATATCTCCTAAACCATATAGGTTTAGGAGATATTGCTTGGACCTACAGGTAAGCCTTAATCTAGGCTTACCTATAGGTCCAAGTTGTTTGGAAGGGTTTACTTCCTCTTTAATAATGACACTTACCCGCCCAGCGCGCCCACGATGTCGGCACCCGAAGCCGATCTCTCGATCGTCTCTCGGGTGCTGCCGCCGCCATCTTGGGTATGGGAATCAGGAAGGGGAGCCTTTCGGCAGGCAGCGGGGGACCTTCTGCGGAAAGGGGCGTAGCTTCTGCAGAATCTACGCCGGAAGTGGGTACTGTACAGGTACCTGCACCCCCCTCCCCCCTGAAAGGTGCCAATTGTGGCGCCGGAGGAGAGGATTCCAATGAGCGGAAGGTCCACTTTAGGGTGGACCTCCGCTTTATTAACCTCTTCCCAACCAGTGTCATTTGTACAGTGACAGTGTATATTATTAGCACTTATCACTGTATTAGTGTCACTGGTGATATCAGTGGCAGTCAAAGCTTTCTGGTTTAATGATGGAGAGTCAGAGGAGCAACAACTGATGGGGACAGGGAGCAATAAAACAGCCTAGGGGTAGATTTACTAAAACCGGAGAGACAAAATCTGGTGCAGCTCTGCATAGAAACCAATCAGCTTTCATTTTTTTCATCAAAACTTAATTGAACAAGCTGAAGTTAGAAGTTGATTGGCTGCCATGCAGAGCTGCACCAGATTTTGCACTCTAGAAATTTTAGTAAATCTACCTCCTTTTGTTCTTCGAGTGGGGGAAGGCTAGATCTTCTCTCATGGTATTAGGCCCCGGTTCACACTTGTGTTCTGTGATTCTG
This sequence comes from Lithobates pipiens, assembly GCF_037356315.1. NCBI lineage: Eukaryota > Metazoa > Chordata > Amphibia > Anura > Ranidae > Lithobates > Lithobates pipiens. The sequence continues at coordinate 584,466,944 of NW_027507748.1, read as the reverse complement.
AAGCGAGTTCTGTGCGGATTCCACACCGCATTGTAATCGCACCCCATTCATGCAAATCGACGCAGGTGTGTATGTTACCGACACCCCGAAATTGGTTTACAAAATGCAGTGTGAGTTGCAGAATCTGATGTGAACACCCATGCAATCTGATTCTGGTGTGGCCAAATAAAGGGTCCTGCACATTTTTGGTGCGATTTGAGCACTACAGAATAATGGTTTAAATCGCACTGCTGAAGATATTCATGTGATTTGAACAGAAATGCGGTGCGATTCCTGTTCAAAACCACATCTGGTTCCCCCCAAACGCATAGTGTTAACCGGGGCTTACTGCTGTCTGCATCTTACTGACCACCAATAACCCAATTTTTTGTCCTGTATTAATTTTTTTTTAAACTCCATAAAACAAAAAAACAGACAGACATTCTAATTCTCCCCCACTTTTTAAAAATCACAAAAATAAATATTCTGGAGCTGGAAATTGAACAGCTCCTCCTCTTTGCATGGGTCAATGTGCCAAGAATGGCTTGCACCCTCTGTCAATCCATTTTTTAGAAAGGTTTGTTAAAAGAGAAGTAGGTTTGTTTTTTTCCCCCTAATCATATGCAGCTTCAGACTGATGTTTCATCTGTCCCCCGCCATCTCTACACTGAGAACCGAGCACCATCGATGGCTTGGTTCTCTCAGCTCCCCGAGAGGAGAGCTGCTGACTGTCAGTCAGCATCTCTCCTGCATTGCTCCTCCACACTCATTGGAGTGCTGAGCTGTGGAGGGGTGGGGAGCGGCTGTCTCAGATGGCCATCACTCCAGGCAGCTGGCAGATGCAGACTTCCTAAGGTGGGATGACGCGGTGCCTCAACGGATTTCAGTGATGTCAGCAGAGAACGGACTTCAGAACGCTCTCTGCTGAAAACGGGTCACAGGAATGCAAAGCAAATTACACTCCTATGACCCAGTGGAGAAGCCTAGCCTAAAAAGCTCAGGCTGGACTTCTTTAATAAATGTTCAGAATTATCCCCAGAAAATCCAAGATTATTTTTAAGTTCAGGATCTCTCAAACCTACTCTTGCTTGCACATCGCATTTTGTTTTGCGTCTGCAGGGAACAGAGAAACTGAATTAGTAAATAAGTTGCTCCAAGGAGCAGGGCCCTGATTCCTCCTGTATTGAATTGTATTGTAGCTGTACTGTTTGCCCTCATGTTGTAAAGTGCTGCGCAAAGTGTTGGCGCTATAGAAATCCTGTATAATAATAATAAGTAGAGAGTAAGGAACAGAATAAGGGGAGTTCTGCAAACAGCTGAGAGCTGCATTCCAACAGCCAGGAAAAGTGTATAAAGGGCAACCCCCCCCCCATCCCCCTCATGTCCCATGCTTTTTGTGCCAAATACAACCCTAGGAAAATAAGGCCCCTGGAAGCGGTGTCTGGGCCTGGCACGCACAACCTGCGGAAACATGAGAGCGATGGGATTACTGCACACATACAATCACACAGCCATGCTCCTCCACTTCCTCTGGGCTGAAGGAGTGTGTGTTGGGTCTGCGAAGGAGGGGTGGTGGATGAGACCCAGGGAGAGATCCATTCTTGTTCATGCTGCAGGAATTGTAGAAAAAGGAAATGAAAACTACAAGGATTAGGTACACATGTAGCCACACACAAACTAGAAGTGGGTCCCATCCAAGAACAGGCACTGGCATTTATGTGGCTGCAGGAGGAATTTAATGAATGGGAAATGCTGAGCTGGTGTAAAATGTACACTAATCCAGCTGTGGCCTTCTCTAGCACAGCGACCTATAAAAAGGTGGCAAGTCTCTTGTTCAGCAAATGGTCACTTTGCTGAACTGATAAAGATACAACAAACCAATATTAATATTAAATATAATTTCTAAAACATACTTGGACTGCAATCAAAACACACAAGAAAAAGCCCATGAAGACATAATGCATGGTGAAAATGGATGTGTAGTTTCTCTAAAAAAAAAATAAAACTGGTATTCAGCTTCGCAACAAAGCTACAAAGTCTGCGTTTTCAGCTTCACCATTGCTCAACTAAAGATCTGCCATGATCAGTTGCAGATGCTGAAAATACTAATGGTATCTACACATGGGATGCTCAAAAGAGGACACTTACAACCATCCACAAAGGGCGACCCCAATCAGGAAGACCTTCAATCAAAAAGGTTTAATAAAAAAAAAATATATATATATATATATATAAATATAAATACAGGCAGTCCCCAGGTAACAAACATCTGACTTACAAATGACTCCTACTTACAAACGGAAGGAGACAACAGGAAGTGAGAGGAAATCTACCCCTAGGAAGAGAAATTCTCTCCTGGAAAAGTTAATATGGGTAAAAGGTGTCTCCACTGATGCTTTATCACTAATCCTCATTTCCACAACAACGCAAAATTTTCAAAATCCAATCGTCATTGGGACAGAAAGTGAGGTGAAATCTTCTGTACAGGGGCACAGACAGCAAAACAAACATTACAGGGGTGCTAACCATTCCCTATGCTATCCAAAAAGCTTAAAAGTTGTTTTTTTGGCTGGAGTTACACTTAAAAAATGTGCCTGTTCCGATTTACAAACAGATTCAACTTAAAGTGGTTCTGCACCTTTAAAAAAAATATTAAAATCCAGCAGCTACAAATATTGCATGTGCTGACTTTTAATAAATTCACACTTACCTGTCCCAGAGTCCAACGATGTCGGCGGCAGATGACGAGCTCATCTCTCCGCTGCCCCCGCCGCCATCCTCTGTCAGGGAATCGGGAAGTGAAGCATTGCGGCTTCACTGCCCGGTTCCCTACTGCGCATGCGCAAGTCGCGCTGCGCGTCTCTGCTGGTCCCCGCTGTGTCCTGGGAACTGTGCGTTTCCCAAAACACAACGGGGGTGGGGGGGTGGGGCATCTGCGGCGGTCTTGTCCCGGAAGTGGGTGCAGATACCTGGATTATCCAGGTAACTGCACCCCCCTCCCCCCTGAAAGGTGCCGATTGTGGCACCAGAAGGGGGGAGGGATCAGATGAGCGGAACCTACAGTCCCTATCTTGTTTGTAACCCAGGGACTGCCTGTAAGCACGCACACACACACACACACATAAAAAAGTGACAACAATAATTCATATTATATATATATATATATATATATATATATATATATATATATATATATATATATATATATATTTTTTTTTTTTTTTTTTTATTAAGTGTGAACCTTTGTAATAGAAAGCTATAATTTTAAAACTATTGAATACTCAAAAATCCAATGCAATGCACTCCATAAGAAATAAATATGCAACCATAACAATACAAATACCACCAGCAATTTTACAGCATAACAGACATGAAAAGATAAAATTAATTAAAAAAAATTAAAAAAGTGAGAAAACTCCCATGTACATGAAAAATCTTCAAACAGAAACACGAATTTTAAAACTGCACTTCCCAATGTGTCAAACCACCCAAAGATTCCAAACACCATGTGGCAGGAAAAAATCATCAGATAGAATTGACCTTTCTATTACAGAAGGTGAAACACACAATCAGCTATTTAAGTTATCTATTAAGTCTGATCACATATTCACCTCTTATCTCCGGGAAAAGGAGAAATTCAATGCACCATGGGTCACAAATGTACACACATGCACATATAAATCTAATATTGTAAGCACATTTTATTAAATGCCGAAAAATAAATACTAAAAACAGACTTACATTTGATATGTGCATAAAAGCACCATCTAAAAACACATCTGAAACAAGCGCCAGTATAACTCACTTGTCCTTGAGCCTCACTGGCACTGCTAGAACACAAGATGGCGCCAGAACAGCATGCAAGCTCCCATCCTGACTCAGAACTCAATAGTAGCCAAAACCCGATGGAGACGTATACCACTGGTCACGCCCTATGCCTTCCATCATGTGACTGTCAGGATCTAGTTGTTGAATTTTTGAGGTACATACATACACAGAGTATGATACAGATATACTGTGCATTCATAACAGTCTGTACTCAGAAGTGTGTTGAATGTAAAGCAGTACAGAAATGTAGTGTAATTGAATGAAATATTGTACAATGTCACCCACCTGTATGCAGAGGTTAGTCATGATAATCAAAGCCCAAAACTTGAAATGGAATGAACTTACAATTTGAGACAATGCACGGAGGTAAATGAGATTATGCGATTACCGATTCCATGGATCTTTCATATGCTTACACGGGAATGAATTCGTTGCATGTGAGACCATAAACATTCCACTGTGCCATTGGAAATGATTTCTCTGGTGTTGCATAACTGCACAAGTGTCTGTTCTGAAGGTTAAAGTTCCCAGAAGGTGCACAGATGTCCAATTAATATACTGGGCAGACGTCAATGTCAGATGGAACTGGGTTGTGTTTAAAGGCTAGTTGATGTAAGCAACAAACTAAAGCAGGATGCCACACATGTCTAAAGCTCTGTAAAGAATTACTTCTACTGGTACTTCCAAATTTACATCCAAAAGCAAGAAGTAGGAATAGGTAAAATGTATTTTAGATTTTACCTGTCAGTCTCTTTTATAGGCCTGCTGTCATTACATTTTCACTGTCATTTTTTAAATTATGAAACGTGATCTTATACTAACCTACCCTCAACATATCAATGTGGCTCATCACTAATCCATGTTCTCTGGGGTACTTCAAAGTCCCCTCATTCATTTGTTGGTTCCATTGCTAATTAAATTAGTACACCAAGGAATGAGTATAACCCATGAAAATGGGTTTCTACTCTATACAGATTTTTCAACATGTTGGAAAACTCCTGTGTGTGAAAGAATTTCACATGTAACAGTTTTTCATGTCACAACGCAATATGCAATTTTCTCTTAAATTTGAAAAGCAAATGTTTTTTCTTTAGTTTTGCATGGAGTAATGAGGAGTTAGAACCTCATCCTGCCTGTCTGTCCTGATGACCACTACCCTTGTGACTGATGGTCAGGGAAATTTCAACATTTTGAGTTATCAACAAAAAAGGAATAGAAATAATCTCATGAGGAAATTTGTTCCAGTGTCTAAGAAAACTCAATTTATACTTAAAAAAAAAAAAAAAAAAGTTAGACTTAAGATGAACTTTAATATATGCGGATCTTTCAAGTTCAGCAGGAATGAAAGAATTGTTGTGCCATTCCTGTTTTTTCGTTATTATGTAATATGCAAGCATGTGTATTCAAAGACCTTCCGGCTGGCTTTTCGGGCTACATACATGTGATCCCTTCCTAACACAGAGATCCTAAACTCCAAGCCTGCTCTTTATCTGAGGCTCTAAGAAAAGTACTGGTGCCTCTAGGTCATAGCTTGTCTATGACTCACATTTCCTGAGCGGAGAGCAGAGTAGCTACACAGATTCACTTACAGCCAGAGGCACAAATCAGGTACTAATGTGATCAGTAATTATGAATCATCCAATTCCCAGACCAATCCACGGCACAGCAGTGACTCAGCAGAGTGTCAGCAAGTTAACCCATTCAATGCCAGCAAGAATATTGGGCAAATAAAAAAATGGGGTAAAGAAGATGTTTTTATAGTTCAAAGCAATTGATATTTATTTTATATTACAAAAAAATTCTTAGTGGTAGCTATTTCAAAACACTGGCTTTCAGTTCTTCAGTTGAAATGGCAGTGCCAGATTCAGTCCTGTATGGAAATGGCAATAAATTAAACAAAACTAGTAGACCCAACACCAGCACATACATGGACGCGCACAGAACAAAAAACAAAAACAAAAAAAGAATGCTTTCAGTGGCCTCAGCTTATGTCACAGATCCAAACAGCTCTTCCACTTTATGGAGACCCCAGATGTATTCTTGTGCTGTATGTGGAGATACAGGGATGACGGAAATCCCCCCGCCCCATCAAGCTGGAAGTCACAAGCTGATCAGAGAACTGCAGGCTTGGTTCTGCATGGAGTCTTGTGCATGTCTACTAGAACTAGTTTGAGATCAGACCTGTGGAAAATGTTCACAGCACTCTGCAGGAAGAAGGAGTGCAGTATATAAAATGGCAGGGTCACTGGGTATTTTTGCAACTGGAAGACAGATAAGTAAACAGGCTGTAAAAGCCTGAAAAATGTAAATTTGTGTGTATTTTGGTACACCAAGTTACATAGGTTGAAGAAAACACAAGTCTTAAATTCAATGCAACCAATTCAGTAAAAGCTTAATACCAGAATTCAATACATTTTAGGGATAAGCTAGAGCGTCTCCCTACAATTTCTGCAGTTTTTTTTTTTGTAGCCCGTCCCACCCCAAGCCGGCGCAATATTTGCAGAAACCTCCGCTGCCTTCCCCAACCCAAATTTCTTCCCTGTCATATGCATTAATCTCGGGCATGCGCGATAAACTAAAACCAAGCCTGAACTGATGACAGTCCACGCTCTCAAATGCCGAGGAGTAATGCTGACATAAACACGGCACACATCTCTACAGATTGATGGCACACTCTGGGCAATCAATCGAGATTCCAGTGCACATGCGTGGGTGATATCATCAAAAAAAGGAGAGGACAATCTCTCCTAAACGGCACACCTAAAAAAAAGTTAAAAGGCACCGAATAATAATTCATATTGTGGTGATTTAAATGCTACTGAGCTGACCGGGGGAGTTTACTACCACTTTAAGAGATCTGAGACTACATACTGGAACCAAAAGCATAACAAAAAAATGGATCCTGACCCATATATATGGTGTTGTCTGCTTTCTTCTATGCATGAATGAGCATAGATTGTGTTAACCTCTGCACAAATCACTGCAGCACGATGAAGTCTCCCAGCAATAGCAGAATTGTGCAGGCATTGCATGCACCAAAAACAAGCTGGCAGTATGAAGCCGCAATCACCTGCTCCTACACAGGATTATACATATCCAAGGTCACACTATGCAAAGAACTGTCAGTGAAGAATATAAATATCTCTTGCAGACTAGACAACAGTGCAAAGCATGAGAATTAAATTACACTGAAGTGTATTTCTGCCGGGAATGGGCCCTATAGCAACAATCTCTGTGTATCCTTTGTTTCACCAGCTCTAAGTACAACTCACTGTCTAATCTCGCTGTTATACTAGTAAAGAGTGTAATATATCTATACAGTGCATCCGGAAAGTATTCAAAGCACTTCATGTTTTCCAAATTTTTTTCAAAATTTGTTACCAATCTTTTCAAATTTATTATGAATAAAAACAATCACTTGTATATAAGTATTTGCAGCCTTTGCCATAAAACACAATTGGGTTTAGGTGCAACCTGTTTTCATTGATCATCCTTGCAATGTTTCTACTACTTGACTGGAATCCACCTGTGGTAAATACAATTGATTGGAAATGATTTGGAAAGGCACAACCCTGTCTAAATAAGGTCCCACTGTGTGCAGTGCATGTCAGAGCACAAAACCAAGCCATGAAGTCCAAGGAATTGTCTGTAGACCTCCGCAACAGGACTGTATCGAGGCACAGATCTGGGGAAGGGTACAGAAAAATTTCTTCCCAATGAGCACAGTGGCCTCCATCATCCGTAAACAGAAGACGTTTGGAGCCACCAGGACTCTTCCTAGAGTGAGCCACCCGGCCAAACTAGGCAATAGAGGGAGAAGGGCCTTAGGGAGATGACCAAGAACCCGATGGTCACTCTGACAGAGGTCCACGTTTTTCTCTGGAGAGGAGAACTGACCAGAAGAACCTACCAGAAGAACAACCATCTCTCTCCACGCCACCAATTAGGCCTGTATGGTAGAGTGGCCAGACGGAAGCCACTTCTCAGAAAAAGGCACATGACAGCTCGCCTAGAGGACTACCAGACCATGAGAAACAAAATTCTCTGGTCTGATGAAACAAAGATCGAACTCTTGCCTGAATGGCAAGCATCATGTATGGAAGGAAACCAGGCAGGGAAAGATAAATGCAGCAATGTACAGAGACATCCTTGATGAAAACCTGCTCCAGAGCGCTCTGGACCTCAGACTGGGGTGAAGGTTCATCTTTCAACAGGACAAAGACCCTAAGCCATGATAATAAAGGAGTGGCTATGGGACAACTCTGTGAATGCCCTTGAGTGGCCCAGCCAGAGCCCAGACTTGAAGTCTCCCCCATTCACAGACTGTGTTTACAAGCTGTTTAATCAATGAAAAACGTTTTTCAATGAAGGAGGATTATCTGTACTGCTGTTCTGCCTAAAGCCCTGAAGCTGTTAACCACTGCAGGGCATGCCAACCATTCAAAAACCAGAAGATTTCCTCAGGATCCAGCTGCCCGCCCAACGTGGGACATAATTCATTACAGGTAAGTGATGTGACTAAAGCTGTAGGGAATCTTTAAACTTCAGCTTGTAAAAGTGTTAGCTGGAGTTTGCCTTTAATTTGTTGGTTAAGTCCATCTAAATCTGCTAGAGCATCTAACAATACCATCTCTCAAGATTGGCAAAGCTGCTGTCCATTGGTGTCTATGCTGCTCCTTCAGGGACGTGGAGACGCTTTAAACAGGAAGTGTGTTACTAGTCAGATCACCAGGTAAAAATAAAGGGTGGGGGAAATGAAAAAAGATAAAAACCGCAGCCAACACATTTAGACCTCGTTCACACCATGTGCAGAAACGTCATTTTCAACACTCTGCAAGGACACCAAAAAAAACAATTGTTCTCTATGTGCCCTGTTCACACCACAACACGGGTATCACATGCAAATTTTTTATGAAAAGTGTGTGAACAGAGACATCACTGACACGCATGAAAAATGTGCGGTTTTTCCATCAGTTTTCATGTATGGTGTGAACGAGCCCTAAAGGATATTTAAGCTGTGGTAAATTAAATAATTTTTGGTTTAAATATACAGATGTTTGTTTTATTGCTTGTGCACAATATGTAAATACTTTAGTGTGCATTTTCTGGGCAGAGGTTCACTTTATAATAAGCTGACTGCAGAAATCAATATACAGTATAAAGAACAGCAACTTAGCCTTATTTATCCAAACGATTTTTCAATAGTCTGTATTCACCTAAATAAACCAGATTTCAAATGCCTTTCTACAAGTGCCATTTACCAATGCAGGTATGAAGCGGTTTGCTGTGGGGCACTACAGACAACTCTCATGAAAGCTGTTGTGATAATGGAGGTCAAGTGTATCTTTATTAGCGCAGACATGACTGTTCATGCAGCTTGCAATGAATCATTAAAAAAACAGGGTGGTTTAATAATACAATTTAAAGGAGTTTCAGAAAGTATTAACAGAATAGTTTTTTACAGGTAGGCTTTTTAATACAATGCATGCTAAATAGGTTAAAAAAAAAATAAAAAAAAATAAAAGAAAAGTCCGATCTACCATTTTCCCCCATATCCTGGTTGATAGACAGCGATCTCCTGTACATGCAGAAGACTTTCCTTGCTTCTGGAATGATCAGTGCCCATGTAGAACTCCTCTTGAACATAGGCAGTGAGGGCTTTGCCTGTCCATGCAGTTGTTGCTAAAGCTGTAAAACCTGTCATTATGTTCCAAAACTGACTTTGCTGTTTATGTTACTGGCATTTGCATACTGATATGTTTCCTTTCCTCCATTAAAAAAAAAGGAACTACTGGCAACTTGCTTTGGTTGTGATTTCAGCCAAAGGGGAAGATTGGACAATTAAAGCAGTATAAGCCTAGGTTCACACTGACAGTGGGATTGAAAATGTGCAAGTTCAGCTGAATTCACATGATTTCATACCCGCATGCCAGTCCGACTTCGGGGGCAATTTCATGGCCATCCTTGATGGGGTTCCTGCACAGATGCCTATTGAAATTGCACCCAAAGTCGCCAAAAGTAGTGCAGAAACTACTTTTTTGAATCGGTGCAAAGACAGCGTTGTACCGATTCAGACTGTGCCATTGCCGGCAATAGCTGTCGATTTGGAATGCCACGTCAAATCGCATCAACCTGAACCTAGGCTGAAACCCAAAAGCAAACATTTTACTGCAGCTTACCAATGCTTTGATATAATGGCTGCAGTAGTTTTTTTTTTTTTTTTTTTATCTGGTGATCCAGCCAGCAAGTCTATTACTCTAATACAGAAGATTTGTTACTGGTCAAATCACCAGGTAAAAACATAGGAGGGAAAAGCCTTAAAAAAAGAAATAACTGATGCAGCCACCACATTTAATGGCTAGTAAGCTGCAATGTATTACATTTTTGGTTTTGACTTTAAAGCTTAATTTCAACTTTCCTTTCATTAGAACTGAATGAAATGATCAATCCCAGCATAGATCATGCCTCTGTACCAGTCTTTTTCCAACCAGGGTGCCTTCAGGTTTCTTCAGGGATGCCTTGGCAAAATGCCTAAAAATTGCCCAAAATGTTTATAGAAGCCAGCAGGTGGATCCCTGCCTTTTAGTTACACAAAGCCATAGGTTTTCATTGTGTACCATTACAACCTTCCTGCTGCTGGCGTCCTAACAATGACCTCATTGGTTGATATGGAGAACATTGAGGGCATCCTTGTTTGGCCCTCCATTGCTAATCAGCACTGGGTCACATTAGCTGTGTGAGAAAGAGAAGCAAGGAGAGAAACATTGGAATACTAGTCAGTAACAGTATGCAAAGGTGTATTTTCTGTGGAAGAACAAATCACCTCTAATGTTGGATGTGCCACGTGTGTGGATGTTGCTGCATTATGGAAAACGAGTAGTTTAGTTTTTAACATTTTAGAACGGGGTGCCTCGAGATTGTGCATCATTTTAAAGGGTGCCTTGACTAAAAAGGTTGAGAAACACTGCTCTATACCATGTTGCTCTGTTGTCTGCAGACCCCCTAATATTCTGGGTTTAGTTGAGGCTTTGTATCATGTGACACACTGTATATCCTACTGATAGACTGTTCCTTCCACAGCCACCTCCTGTAGTTCCCAGAGTCTAACACACCTCTTTATAGTCTTTCAGACTCTGCAAATGATCTAACTTCCTTTCACAGTTCTGATGGTGGGTAGGATTAAATCAGGGCTCGACAAACCCCGGGCGCCTGGTCGCATTTGCGCCTAGAATTCGTGTCCTGGCGACTGGGGCAACGCTGCTGGGGTATCCCGTCTCCATTTGGACCCCGAACTCCGCCGCGCAATTGCATAGGGCCACGCCGGCCAGTAATTGAGGCCGCGGCTTTGTGGCCTTCTAAAATCTTTCGGTAGTCTGGCGCCATCTTGTGGTGGATGTAGAAATTACACCCTATTCCAATAATGCTAATTCCTAATGGAGTGAAGCTCCCCTGCCTGTTTTTCACTGCCCGCCCATTTCCTTCCCAAAGTGAAGAGAAGGAAGTGATTGCGGGCGTCATCTGGCGCCTTTTGCCCAACGGTGAGTGTGGTGGCTGGTAAATGGCTTCTCATTATATTATATATATATTATTAATTTATTTATATATATATATATATATATATATATATATATATATATATATACCGTATTTTTCGGACGATAAGGCGCACCGGATTATAAGGCGCACTAGCAACGACCGGCTGATATAATGGATATTTCCATATATAAGGCGCATCGGACTATAAGGCGCACTGGATTATAAGGCGCATTTAATGAAACACAACTCGGATGCGGTACTGTAAGTCAAATTTTATTCAACTCTTTAGCAATAACCATAAAATGGTCTATAACAATAACTCTTAACACTGTTCAATTAAATACAAAACCAGACACTCACTTTTTCACTTTATTCTTCAATAACTTAACACTGTTCAGTTACCGGTGAATACCGTACAAAACCAGACACTCACTTTTTCACTTTATTCTTCTCCCGCAAATCCATCAAATTCTTCATCTTCAGTGTCTGAGTTTAACAATTGGGCAATTTCGGCATCAAGCACGCCCGTATCCCTCTCATCATTCTCATCAGTATCCGAGTCAGTCTCGTTGCTGTCATCGGTACCGGTACTTAGCTGTTCAGTGATAATTCCGGACTTCTTGAAAGCTCGGATTACACTGGTGACTGATACCTTCGCCCAGGCATCCACGATCCACTGGCAGATAGTGGCGTAACTCGCCCGGCGTTGCCTCCCTGTGTTGGTGAATGTGTGTTCGCCTTCTGTCATCCAATGCTCCCACGCAGCTCGCAATTTAACTTTAAATGACCTGTTGACACCTATATCTAGTGGCTGCAGTTCTTTGGTTAATCCACCCGGAATGATGGCAAGCACCGAATTAGTTTTCTTCACTTGGGCTTTGACAGTATCTGTCAGATAGGCGCGCATGGAGTCACAGACCAATAGGGATGGAGATTCGTGGAAAAAGCCACCCGGTCTCTTGACGTAAACCTCTCTCAGCCACTCACTCATCTTCTCCTCGTCCATCCAGCCCTTCGGGTTAGCCTTGATGATGATGCCAACCGGAAACTTTTCTTTTGGCAGAGTCTTCCTCTTGAAAATTACCATGGGTGGTAGTTTCTGGCCATTAGCCTGGCAACCGAGAACTACAGTGAAGGATGACTTCTCGTTTCCTGTAGTGCGTATAGATACCGTACTGGTCCCTGTTCTCTCGACAGTACGGTTTACAGGGATATCAAAGGTAAGGGGGACCTCGTCCATGTTGGTGATGTGCTCTGGTCGGATTTTCTGTTCATTGATCTTGTTCTTGCAGTAGGTATGGAAAATGGCCAGCTTTTCTTCGTAATCCTTTGGCAGTTGCTGTGACATAGTGGTTCTTGTGCGGATAGAGAGATTCCGCCTTTTCATGAAACGGAAACACCAAGAGGGACCTCCTCGAAAGTCGTTGATCTCCATGTCGCGTGCGATCGCTGTTGCTTTGAGTCGAATAGAGACAGTAGAGACACTTCTACCTGCGGTTCTCTGTTCAATAACCCACTGTTCAATTTTGTCCTCCAACTGTGGCCATCTTGCTTTGTTTCCTCGGAAACTCAGTTTGGTCTTCTTTACCTGGCGCAGGGCATCTTCTTGCTTCCTCCACTTCCGTACCATTGATTCATTAATGTTGAATTCTCTCGCAGCTACTCTATTTCCATGCTCTACTGCATGACTGATAGCCTTCAGTTTGAAATCCGCATCATAAGCATGTCTCTTAACAGGAGCCATTTTTGGGGCAGCGGGTATACCATAGAAAATGAACGAATGAATGCGCACACCTCCTGACTAAGATGGCCGTAATGCCCACGAAGCTGCACTGCTTGGATTGGGCATTACGGCCATCTTAGTCAGGAGGTGTGCGCTTTCATTCGTTCATTTTCTACGGTATACCCGCTGCCCCAAAAATGGCTCCTGTTAAGAGACATGCTTACGAAGCGGATTTCAAACTCATCGCTATCAGTCACGCAGTAGAACAACCTGAGAGAGGTTTACGGTACGTCGGTTTACGGTAAGAGACCGGGTGGCTTTTTCCACGAATCTCCATCCCTATTGATCTGTGACTCCATGCGCGCCCATCTGACAGATACTGTTAAAGCCCAAGTGAAGAAAACGAATTCGGTGTTCCGGGTGCATTAACCAAAGAACTCCAGCGATGTCAACAGGTCATATATAAGGCGCACCGGATTATAAGGCGCACGGTCGATTTTGTGAGAAAATTTAGGCTTTTACGTGCGCCTTATAGTCCGAAAAATACGGTATATAATTTTTATTTTTTTTGTAAAAAGTAAAAAAAAAATAAAAATTTTAATTAAGGAAAAAAAAAAGGGGGGGGGGGGTGGCTGCGGCGCTATCTTCCCCTCACTCGTCTCCATGTCAGGCCAGGGACAGGTCCGGATCGCCGACTTTTTAAGCTGGCTCCTAGATTCCAAGCAAATTTGTCAAGCCCTGGATTAAATACATCCTTATTAGCATTCAGTACCGTACAGTCACATCTGCAGGAAGAGTCCAAACCTCCCAAGTCCCACCTCACAGATCACAGCATTACTCAAGGAGGAGACCTCTTCATGTACAGCCTGTTCTGAAAGCTAGCTGTGCTGCTGCTGGGCAGGATTGCATGGATCACAATTAGAAATCAATTCTGCCCAGTTAAATATGTCAACCAGTATCCACCCCTCAGATCCCACCCTCCCAGAGCCCTGCTCTCTGTGAAGTGATGCATTTGCATATGAAGGAAACCTTCATAATTACCTCCCATAGCTCTTCTTCTGTAGTCTTGCAGTAAGCCATTATTCTTTGGCATGCTACAAGACAGGAATGACACATTTACACCTTTTACCACCCAATGAAGGCCCAGAAACACCTACAGTAAGCCTAGGACCCACTCACATCAACTCCCAGAACTGGTACAAGTGACTTCCATAGCCCATCTTGAAGCTACAGAGGCCATGTGACATGTAGTATCAGGACTGCAAAAGGGAGGGAACAGGAGGTCTGAAAACCCAGAAATTCAGCCAGGCGGAGGAGTGACATCACAGACATAGAAACCTGCTGTATACAGCTAAAGGAGGTAAGTTACACACAAACTGACAGCGGGGTTGTGATTAATTTACATAAACAATGTATCTGTTTTGGGGGAAGAAAAGTTGAATTTTCTTTTTATGCAATGCATACTAGCACAATATGCCACTGCCTTGCAGGTGTATTTTTTTCAACCTCCATGGTTTATGACTGCTTTAAGCTGGACATCCCAATCATTATGAATCTCAACCGGTTCAGCAGACATTGGCCGAGATTTGAAGCATGTATGGGCCGGCTGATTAACCTGTGTACAACCAGCCTGTCGGATTTTGCATGCGATTACTGCCAGGGACTACAGCCGCTAGAAATAGTACTGTGTCCGGCTGGAATGGCTTTCCCTGTGTGGGAGAAAACAATAGCTCTGCAGGAGCGATTCCCCCATCAACACTGTGTTGATAGGGTAATCGAGAGCTTTTTTTCAGGAAAGAAAATTGCACCATCTATGGCCAGCTTTAAAAGACTGTCCGCATTCTGTGTGGCTGATGTATGCAAATTGACCTGCTAACTGATCAGACTTGGCAGCATGTTGACAGCTGCATTTCTATTATAACAAGGAACCTTCCAATACTATAAAACAGTCTAGATCATTTAGATAAAAGTGATTTTAATAGCGTTATGGGTTAGGCAAGTGCATTCAGGGTACTAGGCGGTTTTCAGCTGGTGTGAGGTGTTTAATAGATGCCACAGGGATGTGTAGAGGCTTGTCAAGGAAGCATGCCAGGCAGCAGCTGGTGTTAGAGCCAACAGTGATCCTCAACACCAGCCTTCTCAATTTTCTACCCTAAGAAAAAACCTTGAAATTAGTTTCAGACCTCAGGGAACCTCTGCTAAAAGTTGTTTTATCTACATGGTATGATGGATAGAATTTCAAATGAAAATTCTTAGGAAAAGTTTTTGGAAAATTCTGACAAAAAATCGGAATGTTTGTCATTTAAAAAAATGTTTGTTTTTATCATTTGATTATGGAATGAATGGATTTTAACAAACAAAAATAATTTGATAAAATATTTCCAAACTGCTTGAAATCGTTGAAAACGAATGCCGATTTAACCCACTAAGCACTAAAGAAAAAAAAAACTGAAAAAAAAAAAACACCTTTCTTAGAACATTCTTCTTCCAAGAATATCTGTTTGAAATTCTACCAGGTCATCTTCAGAAAGGCTGCTCCACATAAAATTAGGGGTCAACCGATATAGTTTTTTCAGGGCCCATACAGATTTTTCGGCTGCCTTTCAGGCATAAAGCCGATATCAGGTGCTGATATTTTGTACATTTAAAGTTTTTATTTTTACACTGTACTTTAAAAAAATAAAAAATGATATCACTTTTATTGCTGTCACAAGGAATGTAAACATCCCTTGTGACAGTAATAGGCAGTGACAGGTACTCTTTATGGAGGGGTCTGGGGTCTATAAGACCCCAAACGGCTCCTCTGCTCTTGAAAGTATTAAAAATGCCAAGATCTGCATTTTTGAATACTTTTTATTTTTTAAAACTGGTGCCTTTAAGGCTCCAGTAAACAGGAAGTGATATCATGACATCGCTTTCAGGTTACTATATGTGAGACCCAATCAAAGCCAATTCTGGCTTTGTTTGGGTCTCTGGCCAGCCCGCATGCTTGCCGGCTAGCCGCTCGGACCTCCCGGTGGGCCAGGGGACCCGGGCAGAGCGGCAGCGGGAGAGAGGGTTGTCTCTTCCTGCTGCTTGTAATAACAGCCGAGTGGCTGCTTAGCCACATCGGTTGTTATTACTAAAAAGCTGACCGTCCGCTCTAAAGAATGGTACTGGGGTGATGCCTGCAGCACAACCCCTTGAAGCAATATCGGCACATTTCAGGCTGATACCGATACTTTGAAAAAATCAGCCCCGAATAATCGACCCCTACATAGAAGACAGCGAATAATTTGTGCAACACAGAAATACTAATGTAACATACATTTTCACCATCAGAACTTAAAGGGATAATATGCTTCTCTTTCAAAAACTACCACTGGCTCGTGGACTCAGACTTTGAATGGCATTACAAAGTCACCATAAATGCAAGAACATTTTAAAAACTCCATCCAAAACTGATTACACACTTCAGGAATTACTCTAGCAACTAAATTTAAGTCGGTGTCTTGCCAAAAAAGGTACCCCGGCGGATAATAACCACCCTGTACTGTGCAGGCCTTGCGCAGTACGAACGACTACGGAGCCACCGCAGATGACCATCTGATTGTCAGCTCTACATGGTGCCTGCACACTGAGTCCAGGTTCAAGCCCCACCATCCAAGTGGACATCGAGCTAGATTATAAATATGCCGAGCGAAGCGAGGCCTGTGACTGAAGTGTGACGAGCGAAGCGAGCCCACGAGGGGTCCTGTTACAAAGTGGTCTCTTACAACAGTGTTGGAACGCAGGCGCTGTGTACAGCTGACTCACAGGTGTTTCGGCTATTTTTGGCGGCTCCGTTTGGTTTGTACTGCACAATCGCTGCACCTGCGCGGTACAGTGGGATCATCATCCGCCAGGGGGACCTTCCTCAGCAGAACACCGGCCATAGATGGTGGTTTTCTTTCCTGCAAACACAGTGCCAGTCAGTGCTGATGGGGGAATCCCTCCAGCGAAGCTATTGTACGCTTCTGGCGGGGTGGGGGGTGGGCACGGGAAGCCGACCCTACCAGGAGAACACAGTGATTATAAGTAGCAGCTGTGGCCGCTGGTAGAAATCACATATAAATATCTGGCATGCTGGCTGTACAATCACCCTGCCCATAGATGGCTTGAATCTTGGCCGGTCACTGCTAAACCAGTAAAGATTCGAACCATCTATGGCCGGCTTTACAAGCCGGATTTTTACAGCTCTTTTGAATTACTGCAAGGGGCTCTCCCTGTTGGCATTGTCCGCACTGCCAGAAATATTAAAATGCAGAAAACTACATGGCAATACGGATCAAGATTTTAGTGAACTATATATTACTGAGGATAAGTTATGGTTGTATTACTAGGATGTAAGAAAGTAAAAAAAAAAACCTTAAAGAGAAAAAAAGAATCTGATCTTTTACTATGCAATTTGGGACTACTCAATAAGCCAACACACAAGAAGCAAGGATAACATGCAAAAAATATGATAACCCACTGCAGTCAGACTTCATTTTTTTAGTTTAGTGTCATCAGAACAGTGAGAATTCACTGCCGACTGGCTGCTGGTAATTCATTGTGCTAATAACCTTTTAAATAAGCTTCTGCGCCTTCTAAAAACAACTGATAAAGTCAGTTGGGAAAGGTCTGACTGATTGATGACAGACTCTTAATACAGAAGAAGCACCTTCAGGCGGTATGTCACTCATTGTATTCAGAGAACTTCCGTGTGCCTTCAGGATTTCAGTAAAAGTTGTAGAACATGAACATTTAAAAGAAGTAATCAGTCAAAAGTAATATAATGGTGCAAGCAAAGCACAGTTCTAGGTGATGAATGTAGACTATGTGAAGCACGCTCATTACATAGACTTTGTTGCCACATATTCATAACTCATGAAATGAATACCTCTATCAAAACAAACCTCTCACTTTTAAATCCTACTTGGAGCTGCTAAGGAAACAGGAGGGGCTTGCACCCGTCACGTCCTTACCAACCACTCTCGTCACCTGGCCTAATCACTAACTTGGTTGGGAATCCCCAGGCCATGTAAACAAATGGGTGGGGAATAAAGCAGGTTACATCATTGCTTAAATATCCAAGCAATGATGTCACCACTATTTCCTCCTCTTCTATTATATAGTGGATGACCACTGTTGGGACAGGTTGTGTGCTGCGGGTTGTCGTCAAAAATGTAATCACTGCTCCTAGAAGCAATATTTTTTTTTTCATTGGTACATGTTGCCCAGGGCAGTGCCCACCCCCATGCTATTTTTTGACACCCCCTTGCCTATTAGCCCATAAAATGTGCTGTTTTAATTAGACAGATTCCGCTTCCATTGATTTCAATGTGGTTTGATATTCAAAATCTTTTGAAGTTCACCTCCAAGACTTGCTCAAACCTGACCCAGGACAGTTCAAGTCGTCACTAGTCATTGTTATGTCAACTATGGTCTATGTGACAAAAAGGAGGGACTAGTTGGTTTAAGTGGTAGGTCCCAAACTCAAGTGTTGCACGAGAAGTTGCTTATGCTTTAAACATCATGTTCATTTTAAATTACATAGTTGTGCAACAGGTTTACTCTATATTAAACTCAATCTAACCTGGTCTAAAAGTAGCAATACTGAAGTGCAGAAAACCTCTGATGGCTGCACTACTCAGGCTCATCATCAAAATAGGTCCTGTGTTCCTTTCAATCCACCAGGATCGTAAGCCAAGGTTGTATACAGAATGTGACTGGAGAGGACTGAGAATAGGTAAGTATATAAAACTTTTTTACACAGGTTAGTCAGAATAGATGTTCGGAAGGGAAAGGGCCATTTTTAAGACTAGCTAAATTTAGGCTGGAATTTTACAACAACTTGACAAAAAAAATAAATAATCCCATGTACAGTTTGGGCCTGGGATTCAACGGCCCAAAGATCAATCTAAAGACGAACATACTTGCAGCTGCCACAAGGCTAAGGTTATGCCTTAGAAATAATTTAGGTTCACGTTATAATATCGGTAGGTATTTGTCCGATTTTGTCAAGCCCATGTAAGTCAGCTACACAAGAGGAGCTGCAGTCTGCTCACATAATTTGTAGTAAAACATCTTTGCCATTCTGAAGCTTCCCTCCAACCACTTTGCATATTATTTTATATATACTGTGATTCTGTACTTGCCAAATATGCTGCAGAAATCTCCCCCCACTAAGTCTGGCGGCTGCCATTTTAACTGTGGGCAGCTGAAGCTCTTGTCTGTTTACTTCCTGGATTTACATAGACACACAGAGGCACACCTCCAGCTCTGCAGCTTTCATCGGCCCTCTTATGACACATCCCCCTCCCTTCCTGGCAAACGTTCATGAGAGTAAAAGCTGTGCATGATGTCCTAAGACCAGACACGAAAGAGGAAGTAGGCTGTATAAGGTATTTACTAGCAAAAAAATGTTTTACTATCCAAAGTCAAAACAACAAGGGCAGAAGATTTAATAGAGGGAAAGATTAAAAAATGACTGAAGGTCCGCTTTAAGGCTTCAGTAGAAAAACGAATGAGAATTTTCAAATCATAAAATATCATTCTTAACCTGCTCTTGACTTCCAGTGACACAATTACACTTTCATTACTAAAAGGTCCCACAAATCAATGAGAAACAGAAGCCCTAAAGGCAGTGAGAAGGTTAAGGATTCTGTGCTTTCCATGAGTTATATCTCATAGATTAGATTCTGCTAGGTGGGGAGGCACAAGGACAAGGTCGCCGACTACAGGGTAGTAATTCAGGCCAGAGAAGGTAGTGACACATGCAGGTTTTTACAGTTTATGACAATTTCTCAGAAGCCAAACCAACTGTCCTTTTAACCATTTGCCATCCAGCGTACATATATAAATGTCCTGGGCAGAAACGGTTACACCAGCAGGAAGCTGTAATCATGATCACTGTATCGCTTTTTGTTTTGTTTTAGAGCCAGCGATCAGCTTTCATGTAAAGGTTATCTGGGCGGCTATAAAGCTGCCCAATCACATTTACAGTGCTGCAGAGCCTCCTGTGTCCATTCCCGGGCTCTCCAGTTCCATTGGTTAGTTCCACTAGGGAAGCCAGGGACCTCTGTAAGTGGTTGGGTTGGATAGGAGATGGAGAAACATCTGTTCCCTCATCCCCCCTGATAACATTACAGCCAGGGAAGCAACTGATCAAACATGACCTGTGTTTGATCAGGTGCTTTGAAAGGCAGGGGAGACATCAAGGGCCTAATAGACCCCTGCTGTCTTCATAAATAGTATCTGTCACTGCCCAGAGCTATCACAAGGGGTCTTGATCAACTATTGTCATAGCAATGAAGTTAAATGAAAAAATTGAAAAAAAAAAAAAAAAAGTAAAAGCACCCCAGCCCGTCTCCCTGTGCTCATGTGCAAATGCAGACACTAATGCATATGTAAATGGCGATTGCACTACACATGAAGTATAGCCACGAACTTTGGAGTAAGGGCAAGAATTCTAGCAACATAGCTCACGTTGAACTCTAATCTGATAACATGTAAAAGGCTTTTTTTCCCTTTTCAAATAACTGTTTATTGAAAGTTTTATAGTTTTTTCAAACAATACAAACAAAACAAAAAACAAAGAGAAGGAAAAAAACTACCAAATAAAAATATACCATCAACAGTGCTTGTACACACACAAACAAATAACTTACTATGGGGATCATTTACTATAGTGCTGTGCGTTAATTACCGTATTTATCTGCGTATAACATGCACCGGCATATAGCACGCACCCCAAGTGTAGGAGGGAAGTTTAACCACCTTCAGACCGGACCATTTTGCTGGTAAATGACCAGAGGTCTTTTTACAATTTGGCACTGCGCTGCTTTAACTGGTAATTGCGCGGTCATGCAATGTTGTACCCAAACAAAATTTGCGTCCTTTTCTTCCCACAAATAGAGCTTTCTTTTGATGGTATTTGATTGCCTCTGCGATTTTTATTTTTTGCGATATAAACGTAAAAAGACCGCAAATTTTGAAAAAAAATGATATTTTCTACTTTTTGTTATTAGAAAAATCCAATAAACTCAATTTTAGTCATACATTTAGGCCAAAATGTATTCAGCCACATGTCTTTGGTAAAAAAAAAAGTCAATAATTGTATATTTATTGGTTTGCGCAAAAGTTGTCACATCTACAAACTAAGGTACGTTTTCTGGAATTTACGCAGCTTTTAGTTTACGACTGCCTATCTCATTTCTTGAGGTGCTAAAATGGCAGGACAGTACAAAACCCCCCCCCAAATGACCCCATTTTGGAAAGTAGACACCCTAAGGAAATTGATAAGTGGCATGTTGAGCCCATTGAATATTTTATTTTTTTGCCTCAAGCGATTGAATAATGATTGAATTTTTTTTTTTTTTACACAAAGTTGTCACTAAATGATATATTGCTCACACATGCTATGGGCATATGTGAAATGACACCCCAAAATAAATTCTGCTGCTTCTCCTGAGTACGGGGATACCACATATGTGGGACTTTTTGGGAGCCTAGCCGCGTACGGGGCCCCGAAAACCAAGCACCGCCTTCAGGCTTTCTAAGGGCGTAAATTTTTGATTTCACTTCTCACTACCTATTACAGTTTTGAAGGCCATAAAATGCCAAGATGGCACAAAACCCCCACAAATGACCCCATTTTAGAAAGTAGACACCCCAAGCTATTTGCTGAGAGGCATGTTGAGTCCATGGAATATTTTATATTTTGCCACAAGTTGCGGGAAAATTACAAACTTTTTTTTTCACAAAGTTGTCACTAAATGATAGATTGCTCACGCATGCCATGGGCATATGTGAAATGACACCCCAAAATAAATTCTGCTGCTTCTCCTGAGTACGGGGATACCACATATGTGGGACTTTTTGGGAGCCTAGCTGCGTACGGGGCCCCGAAAACCAAGCACCGCCTTCAGGCTTTCTAAGGGCGTTACAGTTTTGAAGGCCATAAAATGCCAAGATGGCACAAACCCCCCCCAAATGACCCCATTTTGGAAAGTAGACACCCCTAAATTTAGGGGTACACTAGTGAGACTAGGTAATAAATGGCGGGTGCCCTGAAACTATAAAAAAAATAACTAACCAACCAGCGTCACCTGTAACAGTTATATGGTGATCACTGGTGAAAGGGTTAACTAGGGGGCAATCAGGGGGCTTTATGCGGTAGTATATGGGGGTCCCTGGCGCTATAAAAAGCTGCGGCGAACCTAAATACCTACCTGCCTAACTAGCGTCATCTGTGACACTAATACAGCGATCAGAAAAACTATCGCTTATTAGGCTGGGTTCACACTGGAGCGATGCGGGAACGCCATGAATCCGCGGCGGGTTCCTGCATCGCATGCCTCCCGGCGGCAGTTCACACTGCCCTATGCGAACTGCTGGGAGTGTCAGTGAAATGTTAATTACACCCCCAGATCAGTTCGCATTTCGCAGTGCGATCTGCAAACTCGGATCGCATGGTGTGAACACCCATGCGATCCGATTCTGCTGCGGGCCAAAAAAAGGGTCCCGTGCGAATTTGCGGCGGGTGCGACACGAATTCAGCCATACTATCTGTATGGCTGAACTCGAATCGCACAGAGATCGGATGTGATTTGCACTGCAGTGCGGTGCGAATCACATTCGTTCTCATAAACCGCTGCAATGTGAACCCAGCCTTAGTGACACTGGCGACGGGGGGTGATCACGGGGTTAAACCTTTATTGGGGGGGTTAGGGGGGCACATTAGAACTAAAGGGGGCTAACCCTAACTGCCCTAACAGTTATTACAGTCACAAATGACACCAATGCAAAAAAAAAAAAAAAAAAAAGCAATCGGTGTCACTGTGACTGGGGGGGCAGGGGTAATTGGGGGGTGATCGGGGGGTAAAGGGGGGGTGTAAGTGTGCCTGGCATGTTCTACTGTATGTGTGGTGTGTTGGTGCAACTCACCGAACCTCTCTCCTCGGTGCCGGAACGAAAAATACCGACACGGAGGAGAGAATACATCACTTCCTCTCCTGTGTTTACATTACAGGAGAGGAAGTGATGTCACGGGACATTTTCATTCGTCGGGAGCGATCGCGAGGGGGTGGCCATGAATGAATGGCCGTCCCCTCGTCCGGGATCGCTCCCGAACGAATACGGACCGCCGCAGGCACCGGGCGGGGGCCCGATCGGGCCCCCGACCGGCGGGCAGGCAAGGACGTACATGTAAGCCCTTATGCCTGCCCGTGCCATTCTGTCCACGTACATCGTCGTGCGGCGGTCGGCAAGTGGTTAAGGAAAAAAACTTACATTTAAATGCCCATCAATGCAGCCTTATCAGAAGATAATCTGCTTTTAAAAAGTGTTATATACACTGAAATATCTTATAGTAAATACCAAAATGACCGCTGGGTTTTTTGAGAGTGAAGATTAGCGTTATGTAACCCAATGCAAGTTTCAGCCATTGATTCTAATAGTACAATTGTAACTTCACAAATAAATACTTTTCATGTTGAGCTGTAATGTATCTTTCGCTTAAAGAAATTGTCCTTGTAACAATATTTCTTCTTCATCACCCATTTTGTTTTTAAGAATGCTAGAACGTGCAAAGTCTTCATGTTTTGGTCAAATATATTTTTTCTCTGCATCTCTCACTTGATGCTGCCCATCCCACACAAAAACATTTAAAATGAGTCACATTGTGAAAGATAATGTTACACCGAGTAAATTGATACCCAACATGTCACACTTCAAAATTGCTCCCACTCGTGGAATGGCATCAAACTTTTACCCATAAAAATCTCCATAGGCGACGGTTAAAAAAAATTCTATAGGTTGCATGTTTTGAGTTACAGTGGAAGGGCTAGAATTATTGCTCTCACTCCAACGATCGCGGTGATGCCTCATATGTGTGGTTTGAACATCGTTATATGTGGGCGCTACTCACATATGCGTTTGCTTCTGCACGTGAGCTCAGCAAAACAGGGCGCGTTTAAAAAAATGTTTTCCTTCTTATTTATTTTACCTCTTATTTTTACACTGTTCTTAAAAAAAAAAAAAAAAAAAAAAAAACAATTGTGTCACACTTATTCCTATAACAGGGAATGTAAACATCCTTTGTAATAGAAAAAAAAGCATGACAGGACCTCTGATATATGATGTCTGGGGTCAATAATAAATAAAATAAAAAATAAATTAAATGTCATTTGAAAAAACTAAATAAAATAAGTCCCATTAAAGCGGTTTTGTACAGAAAATTGCAAGTTCATCTTATTCAAATGGCTTTGGAACATAGATGCAGTTATGACCATTGAAATAAAATAATATGCAGTATTTACCTTTTATTTTTAATGTTTATGCCGACTTCCGGGCTCTCCTCCCGTGGGAGTAGGCGTGTTTATCGGCTTCGCAATGGTCCCTGGGAACTTTTTTAGCTATTTCCCAGGAATCAGTGGGGGACACAGTCATGCCGAAATCTCGTGAGATTTCGGAAGGAGGACGCCGGTCACGTGACGAGGGCATGTCCGAAATTGCCATTTTGAAAGTGGGCAGGCAGCTCTATCTGCCATTACCACTATAGCACATGAGGCAAGAGGAAGGAAAACAAAGAGGACACTCAATGAGCATGTGTGAGATGGAGCGGTGGATGCTGGGAGCTCAGCATCATCGCATCCAGGAAGTAAATGCCTGTGGGCTTCAAACGCCCACAGTGAAAATGGAAACCGCCGGACTACTTTTTTAAAAGTTTTCCTTAGCAATGAAATAGTCACGCCGGGGGTTAAAAAGACGCAGATCATGACTGCAAAGACACCGTAGGAATCGCCCACCAGTGACACAGGTAAAAAAAAAAAAAAACGGCAGCGGAATCCCGCTTTAAGAGCTATGGGCGGAAGTGACAGTTTGACGTCACTTCCATCCTGCAATGATATGGAGACGAGTGGGAGCCATCTTCCTCTCACTCGTCTCCATGCCTAGAACACAGGACCCTATCGTCTCCGCCGCTTCAACGGCTCCGGAAAGCAGTGGAGGGCACTGGAGCGAGGCGGGAGGGGGGCCTCCCTCTCCCAGTGCTGATAAAAGTGATCTTTTATCTGAAAGCGGACCTCCCACTGAAGAAGAGGATACTGGGTTTATGGCTGCTAGCTGCTGCCATAATGATATTCCTCTTCAAAGTAGCGACATTAAACAACATCGGGCGGTCTATAAGTGGTTAATAGTAGCAATTATCCTATTCCAACTCACGACATTTCCAAAACATGTGGAGGTGGTCGGCAGCAGGGTCACCGCATCTAGGGCACTCTGAGCTTTCTCTACAAGATAATTTATGCAGTTTAGGGGGTGTGTGCGAAAGACTATGAATTGTAAAGTGTGTGACAGTCTTTGGGTAGGGGACATGGAAACCATGGGAACCTGTTCTAGCACAGATTGCCATATTTCTCCATCTAGGGTCAAGATAACAGCATACCATCCTCTCCTGCCTGGTAGTTGTGTGTTACCTTGTAGGTGGGTCAATAATGACCCATATATAGATGATATAAGGTCCTTTTTATCAGTTGTATTAGCCAATTGATCTATAAGGGGGTATTGATCTGTCTAAAGGATGTAAGCTTGGCCTGTGCTGAAAGGGGGCGTGTCTGAGTTGGAGAACAAAACGGGAAGAAGGGATACCAAATTCAGTTAGTATTTCCTTAAAAGATTTCAAGTGTTCTTTTCCAATACAATTGGTAAATAAACTGTATGCCTTGGTAGTACCATTCTTCCATTCCCTGCAATTTCCCCAACTCTACAAGTTTATTTTTCTCCCAAATGGGATAACTAGATATGCCATCATATACCATGATTCTCTTCATTTCGGCCAAGACCTTAGCCATAAGAATCAAGGTAGGGAACTGTGAAAATTCCCAGAAACCCCCTGCCTCCAGTTGAACCAATAAAGTATACTTATTGGATCTTGCTAAAAGAGCAGTTTGGATAGAATCATTAGCATTGATACCCCCCCCCCCCCCCCATCTGGAAAAATGTTGCATTTGGACAGCTAAAAGGTAAGTTCTAGCAGAGGGAACAGCCAAACTCCCCTCATCCCTGGGTAGCTGGAGACTGGGTAACCTAATCTTGGGTTGTGTCCCTTTCCATATTAAGATCCTAAAGAGAGAATCAATCTTTTTAAAACATTTCTGTGGTATCCATACTGGAGAGTTGTGTACAATGTATAGCATTTGTGGGGCTCACATCATTTTAACCAGATTCGTACGGCCTACCACAGATAATGGAAGTTTACACCATGACTTACTCTTAAGTTTGAACTTTTCCAATAATGGTTGCAGGTTAAATAGCAAGTAATCCTGTACCTTAAAATGAACTCAAACACCCAAGTATTTGAATGCTGGTACAATCCTTATCTGTTGGGCACATATGGGAAGTACACCTGATTGGTCATCCAGAGGAAGAAGCACAGATTTGTCCCAATTAATCACAAATCCAAAGAGCTGAAGAGTGGACATAAGAGAGGAAAGAGATCTTTTTGCATCTGCCAAAAATAATAAGGCATCATCCACATATAGTGCTAGTTTGTCCTCTACTTGGCCCCTTCTGAAACTGAAGCATCTTGGCGGACTGCCGCAGCCAATGGTTCAATAGCCAGGGCGAACAACAGAGGGGATGTAAAGGCTTTTAATGCGTCACCTATAGACAACTTTATGTTCTGTACTTTTTATTAGCAATGGCGTGTGCAATTTTAGATCTTGACATGCTTCATATTTGTTAACTCAGAGTAACATTATCTTTTACAAAAAATTAGGTAATACATTGTGTTTGTATGCACTAAAATTTCTTTAAGTGTTTTTTGTTTATTTGCATTTGATAAAAAAGCTGCACAAATATTGTGCGACAAACATTTGCAACATTTTTATTCTCCAGGGTCCATCCATTCAGAAAATATATAACATTTGGGGGTTCTAATTTTCTACCTAATAAAATGCTGATTTTAACATGTTTATAAAAAATGTCAAAATTGTCCCAGACGGCAAGCGGTTAATGTACTGACTCTAGGGAGTATTTATGTGTTTGAAAATGGTTTACATGTGTAGTAATTGCCTTTTTTTCCAGGCACACCTCAATGTAATGAAAGCAGGAAAGAGGTCTGCAGAAAAATATTCATGAGTGGACATTGTGCTCTAAAGCCCACATACTGTACCTACTATATATCACAATAGGTTGTCAACGAGTTCTCCAACTAAAAGGTAGTCTTACAAGATAAAGAGCATTATTTGGTGATGTTACTAATGTGCAACTCACTGTCCCGAGTGCTTTCTAGAATGAAAGCAGTACCCGAGGACATGCAAAATAAGCATCTGCTTCATTCATTTGTGGATATGTACTTTCTCTGACTCTCCTGTTGATTCTTAAATATTACTCCACCAGTCATCACAAGGCAGCTCTGACATGAGAAAGCAAGGTCCTCTCCTCTACCAAGATGGTTGCCTTCACACAGAGAGACATTGATCACCGTACAGGAAATACTGGGGAGTAGTACTTTGGTCTCTGCTAGCCTTTTTGTGGCACAACGTTCCCAGTACAGGTCCTTTTTAACATTCTTATCTAGATGAGCATTAAAAGAAACAGCTTAGTACTCTTCATCTTGGCCCATATAGTCATTTACAGACTACAAACCGAAGAAGTGATGTTTGCAAATGTTCTTATTTGTCACAAGTGACCATGGTCATTGAAAACGTCCCAAGATTCCCAAGTCATCTGTTAATTAATTGGCAACACTGATAACTTAATAGGCAAATAAATATCTGATGCATTAGTGACTACCATCATTAATAGTGTAAAGGAACAAGGTAGGTGATTTTTTTGAAACATAAAATCAAATAAATTTGCATTATATACATATTATCCAATTACAGGTCATATCTGCTCACACAAGAACTAAAAAAAAAAGGGAAAAGTTTCTTGATTTTTATGCTCATTTGTTCCTCATGATGCACAATACCACTTCAAGACCACAATACGTTTATATTACGCTGCGGCTTTGAAGTTGTTTACCGTGGTTGTGAAGCTATCAGCCATAACTCCAGGATTAATTTTTTCAGCTAGTAATTCTCTTTCTCATAAAAGCGATCCGAGCAGCCGATTTGCCTCTGGATTGCTTTTAAAAGCAGTGGGAGAGGTCCCCCCCACCCCCACTGCTCACAGGTGTATCTTGGGCTTACAGAGTTGAGGAGAGTAAACAATATTTTATTTTTCTTTATAAAGCAAAGGATCAAGGATTGTTTTTTTTTTTTTTTTTGATCTGATGCTTTCAAAAGATAGAGGAGGGATTGGTCATCCTTTATTTCTATCACAAGGGATGCTTAGATTCCTTGTGATAGGAATAAAAGTGTATTTTTTTTAAAGTACCGCAGTTTGTCATCATCCTTCCAGTGTGCACAATTTTAAAGCGTAACATGGTAGGTATCTTTTTACAGGGTCTAACATCATCTTTTATATTTTACCAAAAACTGGGTTATGTATTTTTTTTTTTTTGCATTACAATTCATTAAAGTGTATTTTCCCCCCAAAAATTGCATTTGAAAAACCACTGCACAAATACCTTGTGACATATAAAATTGCAACGATTGCCATTTTATTCTCTAGGGTATCGTGGGTTCTAAGTAATTTTCTAGCAAAAAATACTGTTTTTTTGTTTTGTTTTTTAAACAAAGTGCCAGAAAGGGCCTGGTCCTTAAGTGGCAGTCGCTAGGTAGAAGTGCATTACGAGCATGAGATTGACTAGTCCCAGTTTTAGTGTTTGGCATAAAACAATCTGACTTACTCTTGGTGTTAACATGTCATTTAGTAACAGCATATTAGTGTAAAAATTACAACACAAGTGAGATGTAGGTAAAACTTTTACTGCTAGCAACTAAAACTGGTCATGTATATACGCAGATAACACATAGGGAACTGAACTTTGTGCAACTAAGCCCAAAGTCGGCAAATAGACTTTGTAATATTTATTTACTATATTTATACAACATCCAAATTCTGAACACAGAGCCTTACAGAGCATATAGACCTACACAGGGGTTCACACAATTGAATGTTCTTATAATATTTGCTTACACTCAACCACCATTTTGGTGACATGCCAGTTACCATATCAGTATATTTTGGTTTAAAGAAACCCTCACAAGCACAGACAGGTAATGTGCCTAGTGGAAATATGTTTGAAATATTCCTTACAAACAAATCTTGATTTTAGTTGAGTAAAATTCAATTTTCATGCATACGGTATATGGAATTCAAAAATATTGGGAGTCACTAATCATTTGTTTCATTAATTGCTCTGTCTCAAATAAAAGAATACAAATTGGAATAACAGAACAACATCTCACAGGAGCTAATTGGATCATGCTTTATTGGAGTTTTTTTGCCTTCCTCTGGATCAACTAAGATTGTTTATATGGAGGTTTTCCCAATTAGTTTTTTTTTCTATTCAGGGGTGTTAAACTGGCAGCTCTCCAAGCTGTTGCGGAACTACAAGTTCCATCATGCCTCTGCCTGTGGGAGTCATGCTTTTAACTGTCAGCTTTGCAATGC
This sequence comes from Lithobates pipiens, assembly GCF_037356315.1. Classification (NCBI taxonomy): domain Eukaryota; kingdom Metazoa; phylum Chordata; class Amphibia; order Anura; family Ranidae; genus Lithobates; species Lithobates pipiens. The sequence continues at coordinate 584,437,312 of NW_027507748.1, read as the reverse complement.
CTCATGGGACTTGTAGTTCCGCAACAGCGGGAGAGCCGCCATTTTGACACGTGTGAAAGATGTGTCTTTTTTCGAACCAATGTAACATTGTTTAATAGGAAAACACAAATAACCCACTTCTCGACCCTTGGATGACTGATTCAAATGAACTGATTGCTGTAAGAGGAGTGACAGTTGTCTGAGAATTGTTCTGAGGACGCAGGCCACTCAAATAACAGTGGGGTTTACTGAGGTAGGAGAGGTTTTTAGATCTCAGCTGCAAGTACGCTGGTGAGCAGACAGCCAAGTCCAAAAATAAAAGCAAGAAGACACTTAGCAACCATAAGATGTTTGTATCTCTGTTCAACACTACTCTCCCTCCTCTAGGGACAAGTGATCTGAATGTTCTGGCATAAACCAGGTTGTTGAAGTCACACTGTCAAATTCCTGAATTTTAACTCCTATCCAAAAACCTTCCAGTGGGTCAAAAAATATTCACAAGCAATGATCTGTTTCACAGCTTGTTTTCCAAAACCAAGTCTCTCGTGCAATGAATAAACCCAAAACATTGCCATGATGACTTCTGTTTCTTTGCGGGAAAAATATATCTAGCTACATAATGTCTATATGAAGAATAGCTGAAAGACAAATCTCAGACACCTGTCAAGCTAGGTCAAACCTCAACATTCTTTGATAAATATGGCATCACCTTCTCCAACAACTCTCTGCAGACACTTGCTCAGCTAATTAAATCTAGGTTTTGTGAAGGCCAGCTCTTCATCAGCTAACGCAAGACAAGATTAGTTACAAGTTGTTAATACTTAAAATAAAAAATTCCAGGAAGAGAATAGGAAAACCCAAGACTCATTCACATCAGTAAAAAAAAAAAAAAATCACTATGCAGTCACCATAGACAATAGCATCATCCTAAAATAATCTGATTTTTTTTTAACATTAACGTTGAAGCCCACAGTAGTGCTGGCACATACAATATATTACCAAAAGTATTGGGATATATATATTTATATATATATATACACATACACATACATACATATATACACACGCACGCACGCACGCACGTTAATGGCGTCTTAAGCCCCATACACACTATCAGATTTTCTGCTGATTTTTGTTTCTTCCTTCATATTTACCAAAACCAATAATAGTGGGTCAAACCTTAGGAGTTTCAATTTATATGCAATCAGGCAGGCCCTTGCAATACATGGTTTTGGTAAATCTGAAGACAAAAATCAGCAGAAAATCTTATGGTGTGTATGGGGCTTTAGTCCATAGGGTTCAATATTGAGTTGGCCCACCATTTGCAGCGAAAATAGCTTCAACTCTTCTGGAAAGGCTGTCCACAAGGTTTGGAAGTATGTCTATGGGAATGTTCGGATACCGCCGCCCATGCTTCTCTGGGCTCTCCTGTGCGATTAGGAAGACGGAGAATGGATCCAAAGGCGGCACCAGTTTGCCAGAGAACTGGCCATGGACCATCTCTATGACCCTCAGAGGCCGGTAGCGATGTCATGACATCACTTCCAGCTCTGGCAAATGTAAACAGTTTTTTTTTTGCTGGAAAGCCTGAGATCAATTTTTTTTTCCCCATGGAGAGATTTGGGGACTTTTAGACCCCAGATCTTTCCGTAAAGAGAACCTGTCATGCCCTATTCCTATTACAAGGGATGTTTACATTTCTTGTAATAGAAATAAAAGTAATCAAAAATAAATAAATGTATGGGAAAGTGTAAAAATAAAAACATAGAAATAGAACAAAAAAAAAAACAATTTTTAAAGCGCCCCCATCCCCTCATGCTAGCACGTAGAAGCGCATGCATAAGTAGGTTGAGCACGCATATGTAAACTGAGTTCAAACTATCCATGTGAAGCATCTCTGAGATTGTTAGAACAAGAGCAATATTTCTAGCACTACATCTCTTCTAACTCTGAACTGGTAACCTGTAAAAAAAAAAGCAACCCCTAGGTAGATTTTTAAGTACCGTTTGGCGCCATTCCACAATTGTGCCCAATTTTGAAGCGTGACATGTTTGCTATCTATTTACTAGGCGAAACATCATCTTTTAGATTTTACCAAAAAATTGGGTTATCTATTGGGTTTTCTTGCACTAAATCCATTCATGCATTTTTTCCTGAAAAAAATTATGTTTTAAAAATTGCTGCGCAAATACCGTGTGACATAACAAATTTTAACGACTGCCATTTTATTACCTAGGGCAGGGGTAGGCAACCCTTTGAGCACAGTGTGCCGAAAAATGCGTTCAAAGAAATTGAGCGTGCCAATTTTATAACAAACATTTTTTAACTTAAGACTCAATCACGAAAAAGTTTTTTTTTAATAAAGTAAATGGTGACCAATTAATATCCTGCACTTTCATGCCTTAGACCAGCCCCAATTCCTGCACCTTCACACCTCAGATCACTGTACCACCTGCACATCTGTCCCCTCACTATGCCCCCTGCTCATCTGTCTCACCACTGTTGCCACCTGCACATCTTCCCCACCACTGTACCACCCTACTCTTCTGTCCCACCACTGTAACCCCCCTGCTCATCTGCCCCAACAATGTACCCCCTTTCTCATATGCCCCACCACTGTATCTCCCTGCACATCTGCTCCACCACTGTACCCCCATGATATTCTGTCTCACCGCTGAAACACCTTCTCACCTGTCCTAACACTGAATCCATCTGCACCATCACTGTTCCCCCTGCTCTTCTGCCCCACCACTGTACCTCCTTTCTCCTTTTTTCCACCACTGTACCCCCTTGCACATCTGCTCCAACTCTGTGCCCCCTTGCTCTTATGCCCCACCTCTGTACACCCCTGCTCTTATGCCCCACTAATGCACCTCTTTCCCATCTGCCCAAACACTGAACCACCCCACTTATCTTTTCCACCACTGTAACCGCCTTCACATCTGGCACAACACTGAACCCCCCCCCCCCCCCCCGCTCATCTGTCCCACCACTGTAACCCCCTGTTCATCTTTTCTATCACTGTACTGTGCTCCTCTGTCTCATTGCTGAACCCCCTTCTCATTTATCCCACCACTGTACCTTGTGTACTTCTATCCAACCACTGTACCCCCTGAACATCTGCCCTACCACTGTACCCCGTTCTTCTGTCCCACCGCTGAACCCCTTTCTCATGGCTCCCTACCACTGTAACCCCCTTTCTCATTTGCCCCACCACTGTACCCCCTGCACATCTGTCAAACCTCTGTATTCCCGATCTTCTGCTCCACCTCTGTACCCCCCTGCTTTTCTGCCCCACCACTGTAACCCCCTGCTCATCTGTACCACCACTGTAACACCCTTGCTCTTCTGTCCCACCATTGAACCCCCTTCTTATCTCTTCCACCACTGTACCCCCTGCACATCTGCTCCAGCATCGTACCCTCCTGCTCCTCTGTCCCACAGCCAAACCCCCTTGTTTATCTGCCCCACTGCTGTACCCTCTTCTCATCTATGATATGAGCGATATGCAGAGTGGTGCAAGGAAGCAGAGATGAGACATCTACCTGTCCTGTCAAACTCATCTACCTCTTGCATCCAGCTCACGTGCTTGTATGTGATTTCACATACAAGCATCTGGAATGGATGTGCAATGATGAACTCAGGTCAAGGGCATTTTCTGAAAGCAGTGGGTCTGTATGCAAGATTGAGCCCCAACAGCTGAGAAAAAGCGCGGTACCGAGCGCCGCAGCAAAATTGGGTGTGATTTTCATTGCACTGAATAATGCCTGTGGCTTAAAGGGACACAGAGTGCAGGGGTTCAGGTGTAAGTGACGCAGAGTTCAGAGGTTGGGAGTAGGTGATGTAGAGGTTGGTAGTGGTAGATGATGCAGTGCTGAGGGGTCAGTAGTAAGCGAAACACATATACATAAAAATGTTTTTTCCCCTTTTTTCAACAATGTTCCCAGAAGCGCAATAGTAATTCCACAAATGGTCACCTGATTGCGGTTCTCAATAACAGTGAAATTCCTTCTTTCTGAGATTGGTAGTGGCAACCAAGAGGGTCTTCTTACTCCAGATGGTAGGCGAAGCTAGCAGGCCTGTGATTGGCTTTGGCAGTGGCCAATCACAGTCCTCCTCCTCCTGGAAACTGGGACTGCCCCCGAGCAGAACTGCACCCAATCACCCATCACAAGAGCGACGGCCGCAGCTACAACAAAGTTAGATTACCATTGTTTACAATGTGTGGGGCCACAGTGTGGAATTGTGAGATAGGAGTGCATTAGCGTCTCTGTCTCACTGACACTTCTCTGCCCTGCTACATGTAGGCTAGAAATCGCAGAATTGGCGTGGGCTGGAAGTGGTTAAGTTAGTGAAGAAAAAAAATATTCTTTACACTGGCTTGAAGAAGTTAAAGATTTGGGTTTATCATGCTTTTTTTCTGTGCTCTCCATAACTTTTCCCTTTTGAGATCTTCTATAATGGCTTACAAAGAAAAAAAATAAAAGACGTCATTTTTAAGTGGGCATTTGGGAGCGTAAATGTGAAAGAACAGATTTGTAAAGCAATATTGGCAGCGATTTTGTAGTCTCTACAGTCTGTGACCATCTCCTGAAGCATGCTCCCCTGTCTCCAACAATTCCAGTACTATGTTCTTAGTCTATTTCCCATCTCTTGCAACATTTTTGCAGTCTCTGACCATCTCATGTTAAATGTCTGTAGTCTGACTGCTTTCTGTAGCGGTACCTGACTAAATATTATGTATAGCCCTTTGATGAGGTTAGGGGTTAAACGTTAGGCCCCCTATGACAAGTTGGCCATAATTGCTTTAAGCTATCTGATTAAAGACACAAAAAAAAAACAAATGCCTAGATTTCATCATTACACAGAGCTAGACTGCTCTCTTCTCTCAGCCATCCAATCATTGTGGTGAGCACTCGGGAGCATTTTATTGCTACACTCAGCCACTGTGAGCCCTTCTGCACATTTATTGACAGGGAACATTAGTTATGTGATGCGAGAATGGTCTGATGCTCTTTCCACCCAATATTTTCCCTATTATTTCCAACCCATCACTGTAATGTTCATTCAGCGCTCAATTTTTGTGAGCATGTTGTAAACACTCTATTTGCTAAAATAGGATTACCAGGAGAGCTTCACCTAGGAGGTGAGCGGAGGTCGTAGCGCTGAAGTGTAACTACACCTTGGTACTGGTTCTGTGCAGAGAAGTTTTATTTTCAGTGTTCATTTTTTTAAACTGGATAGAAAGTTGCTTTAAATTCTGACTTGTGCATTTGACATTCTTTTTATACTGTATGAAAGAGGAACTCAAGAATTGAGTTTTCACACAAATACACATGACCCCAGGTATTTTGTGCAGTTTGGTACTTAGTCCTATATGCTTAAAACATGTGTAACCATAACCACATTAACAGCATTGGGCATCATGTACACATAGCCTTCTTTGACCACGGGAAACTCAAAATTGCAACTGCGATTTTGCCACAGTTTGCAGTCGCCGGTCAAATTGTTCCTATTCTGAATGCGATTCTTCCACGTTCAGGAGAGGGCAGTTGAACCTCTCCTAAGCGCAGCAGCTCCTTTATGATCCTAAGAGCCTACATGTACATTGACACATAGGCTTTTATGGAGATACGTTTAGGAGCATTTTGCAAAAAATAAAAAAATAAAAAAATAAAAAAAACGCCATAAGCTCCTAAACTTATGGAGCTCCTAAACTCAAGTTTAGGAGCCGTATTGTACATGAAGTATTACAAATGTGCCACACAGCCGTACCGCACATGATGTGGATAAGATCCATAGGAAAAAAAGGGATTTTCCAAGTCAGGTTATTATTGCATCAGGGTTACCATGGAAAGAAAAGCTATTCTGAATCATGTTCTTGCATCAGGATCACCGCAATGCACAGATGAGGTAAGCATGCAAAATAATTATTAATTAATTATTATTTTTTTGGGCTATAGTTGGGCTTTAATGTGTACCTGCACCCAGTTAAGCACATTAAAGATTTTACATATTCTTAAAACAAGAAAAAGAGCTTTAAACCAAGCCATCACTGCCTTTTCTAACTGCATGAATTGTAAAGTAAGTCATCCTTAAAGATCAGAGCAGACTAAAGGCTTTTTCATTTGGTTTCTACCAACTTATTAGAAGGCTGGCAAGCTGCATAGAGTCTGCTCTCCATTTAAGGGCCTATTCACATTTTCAGGTTTTCCCTCCCTAATGTGCATGGTAATGGAGACATATCAAAACATATTTAACATGCATCGCAATGTGCACTGACATGCTTCTTGTGTATTGTATTGTTTTTAAGTGGTTCCTTTTATTTCAATGGAAAACACATTAAACAAAAATGAATAGTTATGAATAAGGCCCTAAAAGGTGGTGATATTTCAGTTCCTCTGTTGTTAAATTCGAAGATGATTTTATTCACAATGCCTATAGCTATGGTGAATGATGGCTTGTTTTAAACTGCTTTTAATTCTTTTCAGAATATGTTATTATAGGTATTGCACCTCTCACATATTATTCACTTAACCTAAACAACCTCTGAATGGGGATCAAATGGGTCTGTGGATGCCATTAATTTGGGTGTCAATTACAATACACGAAGGTAAATCTTTGATGAGGGGTCTGCAGGTGTAATGATTGCACACATAGAAGAATATCTAATTTGAAGCATTCTGACCATTAAAAGCGCAAGACATCAGTTCATTGTTTGAGTTAAAAGAAAGTTATTTGATTCCCACAAATATATAGAATTACACTTAAATGGAATATAAATGCAAGGATTTGCACAATGGTTTGACAGACAGTACTTTGGGTCCTGTTGTAGAAAATGGACTGATTTGCTACACCATACCTGTGGATTCATTATGTAGCGCTTGAAAAATTTACAAAAGTAGTAAAATGGTAAAATATGGTTATTTAAATATACTCACTAGCCTTCACAACCCTAAAACAATAACCGTATAAGCAATATTGTGTACTTATGGCAGTATACAATTAACAAAACCTAACATTGAAAAATGCCCCTTTATAGAATCACAATCTGGTATTTTTTTATATACAGTATATATACTTGTATTGTTGTGTTATATTTCCTTTGAGTAAAGCAAGAATATACTGTATATTAGGCCACATAGTCTGACAAATTTCCAGTTGCTTCTGTGAGACAGTCTACATTGCGATTGTAGCGGTGACACTTTGGACAAAGTGTCATTCATGTACAAATTTAGTTTTTGCCTCAGAACAGTAAAAGGGTTCTGAGGGTTAATTGTGTAGGTTTAACTTTGACATCAGTTTGGCTGGGCTGTGTTAGAGTTCTGCCTGGTCATGTGTACAGTGAGGTGCACATGACAGGCTCAGAACCAGGCCTGGTTGGGCGGTTTAGTTATCAGCTTCCCCGGAGCCAATCAGTGGGTGTGCAGGGCCCAGCTGAGGAGTCTGGGGAAGGGTACTTAAGGTGTTGAAGTCACGTGTTCCGGGTTCGTTCGTGAGGCCCTAGCGGTCTGTTCCTGATTCTGGACAAGGGTAACATGCTTCGGTTGGTTAACCCCAATAGACCCGCTTGGTCTGGGGTAGGGATCCGTCTGTTCCTGAGTCTCAGAATCAGCTGGTCCGAGACACAGTAACTGAGGGAGGATTCAAGGCATCCGGGTGGCTTGGAGGGACACCGCAGCTCGTGTAAGTGACCGGGGGAGGACTCTTCGGAGGAGGGTCAACAAGCTGGCATCCTGAGAAGTGCCTGGTTACTGAGTTGTGAAGGACACTGACAAATTCACGCTTTTTCCAGTACTGTCAAGGAGACAGAGAATGTTCCAGGTACTGAGGAAAAAGGTTCCTGTTCACTTTCAGTTACAACTTGTTGAAGGTCAGAGATTTCACAAGTTCTGATTGCCATAATCTCTGGCTAGAGATTTGTTCAGCCTTGAAGTGCCCAGCTGCGAGTGGCTACTCTCTGGGTGGTACTAGAGACTTTGTGATATTTGCAGTTCAATGTGCCTGAGTTCTTTCACCCTTGCCCTCTGTTCCCATACGAGACTGTGTTGGCTGGACATTACCCCTGCAAATAAAAACCTTTTAAAAGGACTTTATTGGTGTCAGCGTCCAAGGTTGTTGGGTACTAACTCTGGGAACCTCTAGAAGTGGAAGAACAAGCCAAGCGGAGGTAACCGGTAGGCCCAAAAAGTTAAGGCCGCCCTGCCAAGGGTTATGGCCGCTACACGATTAATGATGCAACAAGGAGAAAGGTCATGCATCTGTACGGTGAACAGACATATAAACACGTTTTAGCCCTTGTACACATGGTCGGAGATTCCGACGGAATGTGTCCGATCGGACCGTATTGTCGGATAATCCAACTGTGTGTGGTCTCCATCGGACTGTTCCCGTCGGAATATCCGACGGACCAAGTTTTCCAACTTGTCTATAAAATTTTCCGACAACATGCTCCGATCGGACATACTCCGATCATGTGTAGCCTACTCAAACGGACAAAGTGCCACGCATGCTCAGATCAAATTCCTAGACCAAAGCTATTGGCTACTAGCCTGAACATAGTCCCGTTGTAACGAAATAACGTCATCGCGTTATGGACAATCGAATTTCCCGACAACTTTGTCCGACCGTGTGTATGCAACAGTTTCGGACAAAATCCAACGGATTTGGTTGTCAGAATGTCCGACCGCGTGTACAAGGGCTTCGAGTTAACTGGAAGCAGGCACATTTCTGCTAATTAAGAGAATAATGATAAACAAAGCTATGGGCAGGCTGATCGGATGCCTGGATACTTCCAGGGGTTGCTTCAGTCACTCGTTTGCCGTTCTAAAACTTTTTTGGAAATCCCTGAATGACCACCATTTAGTTGACTGCTGGAAATTGTTCCATGCTACAGTGAAAAATTATAGGTACTATTTGCACAAAATGTGTACATCCGAATAGACTGTTGATGGATCAGTCCCTCCTGGAGTCTCTTTCCGCTGCATCCACTGGCTCTCTTACAATCTCCGATCACGCTCCGGTCTCATTTCCCTGCACGGCCCTGGAGTTAGCGCTTGAACGAGAATATCTTAGACGATGTAGTGGCACAAAAGCAGATTTCCAATACTATTTCCCTATACTTTGTGGAGAACTCGACAGACGATGTGAGTGCAAGCTCCCTATGGGATGGACACAAGGCGGTGGTTCGAGGGGAGCTCATCTCCCAGGAATCTCGACTGAAGAAGGCCAAGGAGGGAGAGATGCAATCGCTTCTGTCGAATATACGCTCAACAGAACTCTTACATAAGCTTTGCATTACCCCAGAGTTGACGGAGGATATTTGGTCTCTCCGTCAGGAACTAACTAGCTTACTTGACATATGAATTCGGACCCGCTTATGCCATGTCTCTCACAAATTGCATGAATTTGGCAAGAAGTGCAGAAGATTGCTAGCTAGAGCTCTTTGACAACAGTGTGCCTCTGGTCACGTCCATAAGCTGCGTACCGTGACGGGACACCCGGTAGTACACTCATCTAAAAATAGAGGATGCCTTTCGAGACTTTTATACCAGGCTCTACCACCTCCCTGGCTCCACAGAGAGCCAGAAGATTGAGCAAATAATGCAATACCTAGAAGACTGAGCTTCTCCAACTCCCCACTCAAATCAGAAATCAGTTGGATGCCCCATCTCCCTAACAGAACTTGCAGCGGCCAGCCCCGGAAGATTTTACCCCCTTCCTGACCACAGCAGTTTTGAATGTGATTCAGCACTGCGTCACTTTAGCTGACAATTGCGCGGTCATACGACGTTGTAACCAAAAAAATAAATAAATAAATGACAACCTTTTTTTACCCACAAATAGAGCTTTGTTTTGGTGGTATTTGATTGCCTCTGTTTTTTATTTTTTGCGCTATAAACAAAAAAAAAAAGCGTACATTTTGGGGAAAAAAAGCAATATTTTTAAAAAATATATACAAATGTTTTTTTTCCCTGCTTAGGTTGATATGTACTGTATTCTTCTACATATTTTTGGTAAAAGAAAAATCATTATAAGCATATATTGATTGGTTTGCGCAAACGTTATAGCGTCTACAAAATAGAGGATAGTTTTTTTGGCATTTTTATAATTCTTTTTTTTTTATTAGTAATGGCGGCGATCTGCGATTTTTTTTTTGTGACTGCGACATTATGGCAGACACATTGGACACTTTTGATTTTGGGACCATTGTCATTTATACAGCGATCAGTGCTATAAAAATGTACTGAATACTGTGTAAATTACACTGGCAGGAAAGGGGTTAAACACTAGGGGGCGATAAAGGTGTTGTGTCCTAGGGAGTGATGGGCTACCTAGGACATGACAGCAATCACTGCTCCTGATGATAGGGAGCAGTAGATCTCTGCCTTGTCACTAGGCATAATGAGGAAATGCCTTGTTTACATAGGCATCTCCATGTTCTACCTCTCCACACCGCGATTACGGGCCGCCGGCAAACATCAAGTTCCCGGACCTGCACCCATGGCGTACGCGCACGATAGGCAGGAAATTTAAAAAGGGACGTACCTGTAGGCCAATTTGCCTGCCTGTGGCATTCTGCCGACCTAGATCTGTGTGCGGCGGTCGGCAATCGGTTAAAGACCTCCAGAAAGGGAAGAAAGAATCCTGGGCCAGACGGCTTTGCCAATGATTACTATTGTAAGTTTCACTCACTCTTATCTAGGCAGATGTGTGCCTATTTTAACGCATTGTCATCAGGTCCAGCTGCATCTAAGGAGGCCTTGTTAGCCCACATTACGGTCATTCCTAAATGGGGAAAAGACCATACTGCCCCCAGTAATTATAGGCCGATCTCGCTTCTCAACACGGACATTAAAATATTGGTATGGATTTTGGCTAACCGTCGCAAACCCATTTTACTGACTATAATACACCCAGATCAAACAGGGTTTATTGCTGGAGGAGAAGTGCGAGACAATTCTAACCGAGCGATCCAACTGATTCACTGGGTTAAACTGCAGACTGAGCAGCCGCCCTGCCTCCTGCTTTCCACTGATGCCGAAAAGAGGTTTGACAGGGTAGATTGGACTTGCCTTCAGATGGTCTTGACCAAGCTGGGCTTGGGCTTCAATATGCTTTCCTGGATATACTCACTTTATAGCTCCCCGGCAGCTAGGGTTAAGGTAAATGGCGTCCTTTCAGATCTATTCCCTATACGTAATGGGACGAGACAGGGGTGCCCCCTGTCCCCTCTCAAATTTGCTCTCACCCTTGAATGCTTCCTTAATAAATTACGCCTTAACCCAGACATTATGAGATTCACGATGGGCCCAAACTGAACATAAATTGTCAGCATATGTGGATGTCGTCTTTTTTTACGTGCGTCTGACCACTTGATTTCCCTTCCTAATATTATGGTGGAATTACGGGTATTTAATTCACTTTCAATCTTTAAGATCAACTATAAGTAGTCCGAAATGTTACCTTTGATTATGCCCCTGACTGTACAAAGACAACTGCAAGACTTTTCCCTTCACCTGGTGCCACACTGCCCTAAAATATTTAGGTGTCCAACTCCCAGCTTACTGCAACCAGCTATACACATATAATTATGCCCCACTGCTCTCTACCATTAAAGTGGACTTACAGAGTTGGGATTGCACAACCTTTTCTTGGATGGGCCGAGGCAGTGTTTTGAAAATGAATGTGCTTCCCTGTGTCCTTATCTACTCGCAAATGGTGCCTTTTTACCCAGGTCTTTCTTCTCGACCCTCAACAGCCTGTTCATAAAATATATGTGGAACGGGAAGAGGCCCCATTTAGACTTTCGCACTCTGCAGTGACCCAAAAAAGGCAGGTAGTATGGGCGTTCCTGATCTCCGTAAATACTATGAGGCTATTGCCCTTCAGAGGATTTTGGCTTGGTACCATAATGTATCCACAAAATTATGGGTCCCCCTCAAAAAAACTTTGGCAGGCCACAATCTCTCCCATGCTCCCTGGACCCCAGGGAAGGCAGAGGTCCATCCGACCTCACCTTCCCCACCACTATCCATGCATTAAAAAGATGGGATATTCTCAATGGTCAAGAATGGATTGCCCTTCAATTCTCTCCTCTCACTCCCCTTGGGAGCTTCCCCTGATCCGTTAGAGGGGAACACACTGCCTTTTTCCGATCCTGGACAGCTGGCGGGGAGATGCGCTGTGGCAGATTCGTACAGGATCATGACTTATTGCCTCTGGCTACGTTGAGAGCACAATATGGTAGTTTTCTGATGGATGACTGGCACTACAGGCAGATTCAACATTTTCTTCGAGGTCTGCCCAAAGCCGTGCGATCTCCCACCTAATCGACTCTGTTCAAAAAATTATGCATGTCATCCTTGGTCATTCCCCATTCCATTTCAGTGCTGTATGGGACATTGCAGTCACTGGAAAACAGGGTGAAGCCTGCTTATAGCAGGGAGTGGGAGAGAGGCCTGCAGCATGCATTTACTGAGGCCCAAATTGACCACCTTTACCGCCTAACACACTCCAGTTCCGTGGACATGAAAATGCAGGAGAGTAGCTATAAGATTCTTACCCGCTGGTATAGAGTCCCTACGAAACTGGCTCAAATCTATCCAACCGGATCACATGGCTGCTGGAGGGGTTGTGGACAATGGGGAACATTCCTACATATTTGGTGGGAGTGCCCCAGATGGCAGCCCTACCGGCAGGACATCAAACCCCAGGTCAAAGACATTCTAGAAACTTATTTATTTACCGGACTCCCTATTGGAGTTCCTCCTTCATGTCCTATCCATTCCTTTTGGCCACTATCGCAAATCCATGCTGCCTCATGTTTTAAATGCAGCAAGGAGGTTGATTTTGATTTTCTGGAAGAAACGTTAGATCCCTAGCCAAGCAGATTGGATCAGCCTAGTAAATGACATTCTTTAGGTGGTTGTGAAACTTCATGTAGGTGTAAAGGTTTAGCAACTAGAACATGGTTATGATGTTCTGTATGTCTTAGCACCCCTTATTTGACTAAACTCTATACTGCACTGACTGTTGCCCGATTTAACTTGACTATCGTTTAGAATGATTTCATGTTTCTGATGTTCTCTTTGTTGAGACGAAAAATATGAAAAAATAAAGATTACTTAAAAAAAAAAAAAAAAAAAAAAAAAAGAAATGATGTGCTGTCATAAGCAAGTAAATAGATTCCAGTGTTTTACGGTTTGTTTAGAAGATGAAAGCCAGTATCTGACCACCACAGACAATGACCAAGCTTTCCTTTTCTCTGATTTTTTAGAACAGCGATGGCAGAAAAAGTATTCCATCAAGTCTGCCCTTTTTTTGGATCTTTTAAAGACCCTTTTTAGATCTAGGTTAACCCCAAACTTGCTTAAATTCACTTAATGTTGAGTATTGACTGATTCATCATTACCGCAGCTGGAAGTTTTTTTCCCTGCTAGTTTGAGGTTATGCCTCCATATTTTTGATCTTAGCTCCATATTCAAAATAACGTAAAATAGTTAAAGCATAAGTTTACCTAAAACAAAAACAAGATCTATGATTGAAGGCAAGGCGGGTGATTGATAGGTCAGTCTACTCAGTTCATAGATCAAGTTTCAGTCAGAAAAGCTGTAGTAGGACTTCTGTAGATGAAGCACCTGGACAGAAAGCGGGGGCATTGTCAGGCACCAGAGTAGGAAGATTTTGGCAAAAGGAGGGGACACAGCAGCATAAGGGACAATACTTACCTTCATTGAGATGCATCCCCTTGTGCTGCTGTGTCCCCTCCTTTTGACGAAATCTTCCTACTCTGGTGCCCAACAATGCCTCCCGCTTTCTGTCCAGGTGCTTCATCTACAGAAGTCTTACTACAGCTTTTCTGACTGAAACGTGATCTATGAACGGAGGAGGCTGACCTATCAATCACCCGCTTTGCCTTCATTCATAGATCTTGTTTTAGTAATATGGGCTATAGCAACATTTTAAATTAATGGAGCAGCTGGGCGAAAAGGATGAGCATAGTCAGGCACACCTGGTGAGTACCTGTCACAATACCTATTAACTCAGGCCACACCGGAAAATGACAGCGGTGGGAGTTGGGGTATTGGAGGAAGAGGATTTTTGCAAATGGAAGACACAGCAACATGGGACACATCTCATTGAAGCCTAAAATTAGGCCCAGTGTAGATGCCACAAAAAAATAGGAGACAAACCCAGGTTTACGCCTCATACCAACATAAAGCAAAAAAGGAAAATATGTAGGAAGTGAAGTCAGAACTCCTGACCTGCATACCTGTTTTGGGTTAGTAAATCAAAGGCAAAAGGATCAGCAAGCTAGTCTGGCAATTAGTACTGCAGAAGGAAAAGTAACCACTAGCAGTAAAAAAATAAAAATAAATTCTCTTTAGGGGTATACAGCACATGAATCTACCCACATAGATGTTAAACCCATACTGCCTTTTTCTGTTTTAACAGCTTTTATTACAAATTTTACGATCTATACAATTAGGTACAAGGTATCAAAAAGGTACATAGCAATGTACATCATAAAAATACTTGGCTATTGGACAGAAGCAATTTTTGGAGCATTAAATATGTAATGCATCAGTTCCATAATAGGCGAGTAACACTAGGATATTACTCAAAATGTTTTTAACTTCTATGCCCTGGATATTGAAGAGCCAAGGGGTTTGATCTATAAAGCAAATAGGATAGATGGAAACAGTCCTGCCTCTTACCTCTGCCAATAGGAAAGAAGGGGAACCTAAAGTATAGTAGACAAAATGCCCTAGGAACAATCTAAAGTGCCTTTATACACCTTAACCACTTCCCGACCAGCTGCCGCAGTTGTACTGCAGCAGGTTGGCTCCCCCTGGGCAAAACTACATTACCTTACGTCACTTTGCCTTTTGACAACTAGGGGGTGCACGCCTGCCCACATCTCGCCGACAATGTGAGTGCACGGTGGGTGCGATGACTGCTGGTGCTTGTGACAGAGTGAGACACAGAGTAAACACACAGATCCCGGTTCGCTCAGGGGAGAGGAGATAGATTGCGTGTTCATACTATGTATGAGCACCGATCGCTGTCTCCTCCTAATCAGTTCCACTCCCCCCAAAGTTAGAACACACCTAGTTAGAACAATTAGCCCCTTGGTCGCCCCCTAGTGTTAACCCCTTCCCTGCCAGTGACATTTATAAAGTAATCAGTGCATTTTTTATAGCACTGATCGCTGTATAATTGTCACTGGTCCCAAAAATGTGTCAAAAGTGCCTCATGTGTACGCAGCAATATTGCAGTAAAAAAAAAAAAAAAACTAAAAAAAAAACGCTGATCACCGCCATTACTATCAAAAACATTATTATTATTATTAATAATAATAAAAATGCCATAAATCTATCCCCTATTTTGTAGAGGCTATAACTTTTGCACAAACCAATCAATATACGCTTATAGTGATTTTTTTTACCAAAAATATGTTGAAGAATACAGATCAGCCTAAACGGAGGAAAACATATTTTTTTTAAATTGGGATATTTATTATAGTAAAAATTAAAAGATATTGTGTTTTTTTCAAAATTGTCGGTCTTCTTTTGTTTATAGCACAAAAAATAAAAACCGCAGAATTGGTCAAATGCCACCAAAGGAAAGCTTTATTTGTGGGGAAAAAAATCTATTTTGTTTGGGTACAGCGTCGCAGGACTGTGTAATTGTCAGTTAAAGCAACACAGTGCTGTATCGCAAAAAATGGTCTGATCATTGAGTAGCCAAATCTTCCGGGGCTGAAGTAGTTAAAAAATAAGGGGTTAAATTATACTGCATTCCTATTTTAACTTGTTACATGGGCAGTCTTGGTACACAACCACGTTAATCTAGAACCAAAATCTTGAGTTTTATGAACGCCCCAAAATTTTTTTTTAAAGCATAACACACATTGACAATACTTGCTACACATAACTGTTCATATTCACACGTGTTATCTCTTTTCTGTCCCCCTTTAAACAATGCCTTACCTGTCCGCAGCCAAGAGCGCTGCACACAAAAGGGCGGTCGTCCCCCATCACGCTCTCTGTTGAGAAAAATAAATAAAGTTTATATAAAATCTCTATCAAATATGCATAAACTTAAGCTGGCCAAACACTGATCAAAAATCAGTCAGTCCGACATGGAATTGGCGTGTGGTCATCCCTGCTTGACAGAAGTTGATCAACTTCTACTGAAAGGACATGTTGGAAAACTTGATCTGTGGATGCAGCCGTTGATCAGTCAATTCTGGCAGCAGCAGGTGCTCCATCCAACTCATTTGTGGCTTAAAAAAATAAAAAAAAATAACCAGTGTATGGCCAGCTTAAAAAACGACAAAAAACTTATTGAACACCTGATAAGAAAAATACCAAAAACCCACAATTTTTTTTCTTACAGGTGAAAAACTAAAATAACACCACACAAGTCCTATCTAAAACACTGTGCATGCCTCATCACACAAGGGCTACCTGGATTTGATTGCACAAGGCTCAAATGGGTTTGAGCTTTTTCCGGGCAGAGTTCGAGGTCCTTCCAGTTCACCAGCTTTCAATGCCTGCCCAGTCAACCTGAGCTGGGTTAGGCCAGTGCAAGAGTTAAAGCTGGACACTAGTTTCAGAAATCATGAGGCCTTTATACAACTGCATCCAAACGGCACAGGTGCATTTATTTTCCTGTCAATAGTAGCAGATTTCATTTCATGGGTACTAGTTGGACACAACATTATCTGTCATGGTGATAAGTTAGACACTGCTTGAACTGTCACTTCCCTACTGACATTCTTTGAAATGTACAGAATGACTGTACAGACAAGTCTTGGAGTGATGATTCACACATGACCTGAGAATACACAGATTATGTGATGCAGCTGTTTACTATGTAGTAAAGGTCATTAGAAATCATACTGTAGAGCTCTGTATGAATCATTCATTATAACGAATGGCATGGATATACTGTACATTCTGAAAAATGTTTAAAAGCAACAAAACAGTTTAGACTTAAAAAAAAAAAAAAACACAATAAAAAAGGTGAGGAGTTGTTAAAATCCCAATGAACGAGTTAATCGCATTTCATTGCTCCAGGATAGAAGTGAACAAGCAAGTAGTTGGGAAAAAAAAAAAAAAAGACTGATGGATGCATATTTTCTTTAACTACTTGAAGTCCGTGGCAATCGTTTCATTTTTTTTTTTCCACACGTGATAACATATGCATTTTCGTATTTTCTGACAGCAGAGGCCTTGAAGAGAAAAATGGCTGCATTTAAATGCAACATTGTCTTCAGACGACTTAAAAGCTTGTACAGGTTACACTGGACCCTCTTTGCCTATGACAATTTCTTCCACAGACAAAGACCAAGACCTCTTGACCCATCTACAACTCCTGCCTCCGGGGTCAGTAGGCACTTCTGGCTCCCAAATGAGCTTTCAACTATCTCTTTGTCTGACCCTTCTATAGGAAAAGAGAAATTGCACAAACTAGAAACATCCAGGTAATCAGCCTACCTTTGCATGCCCCCCCCCCCCCCCCCCACATTGGGGGATTGAAACCACCACAGAAATCACTCAGGTTTTGATAACCATACCCCCAATTTGGGGACTATGGCAACATCTCTCCGAGGACTGATGCCCTTGAAATTTCTTTTGGACAAATTTTAATCGGGGTATTTTCCAGGGCACTGTGTCATGAACCTCAACCCTCTTAGGAACTGCCCCGCCATACTTTGATATGCCTATGAACCAGGTGCATCACAGAGTTCCCTTACTGTTGACATGTCATTCTTTGGGAGGACACAGTATGTCACATCCCGGGTTCCTTCCTCCAGACCTGAGCGGAACTTTTAAGCCTTTGGTCCCTGTTGGACCTTGTTCCTCCAATCCCCATTCTGTATCCCATCCTATCTCTCTTTTTTTTTTTTTTCTTCTTCTGTATCCCATCCTATCTGAATTCCTTTCTGTTGGAAATTTTGCTAGTTTCCATTTGTTATTTCCCATGCCACGTACACACAAGCAAATTGTCCGGCTTACTAATCCGGCTGACTTTCTACCCAACGGACTTGGCCACACACGGACACACAGAAAGTCCAGTGTTTGCTAGCGCGATGACGTACAGCACGTACGACGGGACTAGAAAAAGGAAGTTCAATAGCCAGTAGCCAATAGCTTCCTTTTCGTACTTGCTTCTGAGCATGCGTCATTCTTAGTCCGCCGGACTAGCACACTGACGAACGTATTGTCCGCTGAAACCCAATACTTTCTAAGTCCGCCGGACTTTATGCTGGAAAAGTCCACTGAAGCCCCCACACGATCGAATTGTCCGGTGAAATGCGTTTCGGCGGACTAAGTACGCCGGACAATTTGATCGTGTGTACGCGGCATTACTGGCCAGCTATAGTGCTTTCCAAGTATATACCCATTGCAATCAGACTCCTTATACCTGCCCCCCCTTTTTTTCTACACTTTCCATCCCTCTTCCTAGTTCAGAAAGGGGGCAAAAACCTTCCAGAGCTGAAGTGGTTAAACAAGTCCAACAATGGAACCAAGTGTCAGGTGGTTTTTCAAGAGGGCCGGGATGTTTGGGGAACACCACAGAAGCCCATTTACTTTCCACATATTTTATCCTGTTTACTATGCTGCAATTACATAATTTAAAGTGGTGTTCCACACACAAAAAATAAAATAAAAAATGTGATTGCAAATGTTTTTTTTTTTAACTCACCTCTAAATGCCTGTTGCTAGGGGGTCCCTCGTAGTGTGCCTCCTTCATTGCTTGGGCTCTTGACGTCACTTCCCCTTGGCGCAGGAAGGGCTCAGCTCCACCCCCTCCCTCCTGTCAGTCATCTGGTATCATGACAGGTCCATGATGACTGCGTGGCCAATCATGGCGTGCGATGGCGCTCGCGCATGCGCAGTGGGTTCATCGCTGGACCCTGGGACAGGTAAGTGTCCGATTATTAAAAGCCAGCAGCTGCAGTATTTGTAGCTGCTGACTTTTAATTTTTATTTTTTTAAGGGAAACTCCTCTAAGTACAGACAAGCTTTCCAGATGTCCATCACCTAAAGGCACAAAAAACTAAGGAATCACAGAGTTGGTTAGGGTCACAGACCCAGGGTCCTGTACTGTACAATTAAGATATATCATTTAAATGAGACCCCTATGACTCAAAAGCTGCCATACTATTTAATCTGCAAAGAATATAAAATGTCATGCATGCAAGCTGCTCCTTATGAAGCCATGCAAATCTCTTACACAGCTTATTTGGCAATATTCCACAAATCACAGACATAGTGCATGTAAGCATAAGCCCTGCACCATTTAATGACAGGGTTATATAAGTTGCTTGTTTAGCAGGCATCAGTTCCTCAAGCATTTCCTGGGAAAAGGCCTTTAGACTGTGCGTGTATTTCAAACCCATAGACCTTGTATGTGTATCTTTTTATTATTATTATTATTTATAAATGAAGCATGAAGGAAAAGCCATTTCTCGTTTTCGTAGCTCGAGGCCTGGGCCATCCTCCAAGTCAGCAGCACTCAGAGAAGCAGCTCTGTAAGAAAGCTGTGATGATAGCAAACTTTGAAAACTTTTCGTGCCAGCACTGGGGCCCCCAAGCATTGGCTCTCCCATCTTCTTCCAGGGAACAGCTTTGTTCATCACTCCAAGATGAACCTTTTGTTTTCAAAGAAATCAAATATAAAGGTATTTCAAGCATCTGAGATGCATGGTACAGTCAAAAACAGTTGCTCTGACATGCTATCAAGTATAAATGGACGACAGATAAGAACATTCCCGCTGAAGTAACTTAATGGCCAGAAGCAGGTTGTAGCTAAACTTTTCACAACTTCTTTCCTTTTTTTCCCCCTTCATATTGCTACTCTTTTCCAGCATGGGATTCATAGGTTGGAGTAACAAACGAATTTGAAAGCAGGAATCCAGGCCTACTCAAACAATAAATAATGGATAGTCAGGGAGCTTCTATGGAAGGTATGAAGACTCAATCCACAGATAGCAAATGTTTCGCATTTTTTCCATAGTATCAGTCTATATTACGGTTAGTGTCACACAGAAAATAACTTGGAGATACTTTGCCTCTAAGAAAAGAATAATTGGGGTCTTTCAATCTGTAGTTTTTACTGCCTTGGTCTCCGTAAACATATAGGTAACCAATTTAAACTGGCATAAAGTACATGCTTCAGTTCTTTATTCTAAGGGCTTCATATGTGCCCTTGCCAAACGTTACACCCATAAACATATAGTTTGGTAAACCATCCAAAAATGTTCACCTTTGGGCAATCCCAACAAATGTAATGAAAAGAATTCTCGATTTGGCAACCTTGAAAGCAAAATAGCATATAAGAAAGATTGATACAGGATATCCATAAGGGACTCAATACCATAAGAAAAGTTTGTAATTGACCACCACGGTCCATGGTAGCCCAAATCAGGTTCCAATTTTCTGGCGTGATGGGTTCGTGAAAATCCTTTTCCCATTTTGGTGTAAGAGTAGTACAAGCAACTGGGAGTACACCGAGAACAAGCCAGGGCCTTGGGTTTGTCGAATATAGAAAGGCTGCAAACATGACAAATCTTGTAAAACACCTACCGATATTTGAAGAAAATGCTTGAAGATATTGAAAAAACAGGATTTTTAAAACAGCTTACCTGTAAAATCCTTTTCTTTGATGTACATCAGGGGACACAGAGCCATAGTACTTACTACATGGGTTATAGGCACACTGATAGGTGATGGACACTGGCACGCCCTAAGGCAAGAAGTGTACTCCCTATATAACCCCTCCCACTACTGGGAGTCCTCAGTTTTGTAGCCAAGCAATACAAGTGTATACCAAGAAGGGAGGGACCTCTGTGTCCCCTGATGTACATCAAAGAAAAGGATTTTACAGGTAAGCCGTTTTAAAAAAATCCTGTTTTCTTTTCTTACATCAGGGGACACGGAGCCATAGTACTTACTATGCAGGGTGTCCCATAGCAATGGCAACTGAAGGGAGGGAGACAACAAAAAACAGGAGGCCAGAGGACTCATACTGCAGCCTGCAGTATACTGCGCCCAAAGGCAATATCCTCATGACCTTTAATATCGATTTGATAAAATCTGATAAACATATGAACCAAAGACCCAATAGTGGCCTTACAGATCTAAGCCATAGAGGCCTGATGATGCACCACCCAAGACCCAATCCTGAAGCTTGAACAATCACTTGACGAATCCATTTGGAAAATAGTGGATTTTGGCGCTGCCTGTACACATTTTGGACCCTCTGGTAGTACAAACAAAACGTTTGTTTTGCGAACCTGTGCGGTCACCTTTAACCACTTAAGGACCAGCCTTGTTTTGGAATTTAGGTGTTTACATGTTTAAAACAGGTTTTTTTTGCTAGAAAATTACTTAGAACCCCCAAGCATTATATATTGTTTTTTTTCTAACACCCTAGAGAATAAAATGGCGGCAATACTTATTTTCACACCGTATTTGCGCAGCGGTCTTACAATCGCACTTTTTTTTGGAAAAAATTCACTTTGTTAAATAAAATAATAAGACATCAGTAAATTTAGTCCAATTTTTTGTTATAGTGTGAAAGATAATGTTACGCAAAATAAATTGGTACCCAACATGTCACACTCCAAAATTGCGCCCGCTTGTGGAATGGCGTCAAACTTTTACCCTCAAAAATCTCCATAGGCGACAGTTAAAAAAGTCTACAGGTTGCATGTTTTGCGTTAGAGGAGGTCTAGGGCTAAAATTATTGCTTTCACTCTACCGATCGCGGCGATACCTCACGTTTGGTTTGACCACCATTTTCATATGCGGGCGCTACTCGCGTATGCGTTCGCTTCTGTGCACAAGCTCGTCGGGACGGGACGCTTTAAAACATTTTTTTTCTTATTTATTTTTTCACGGTTTAAAAAAATAAATAAAAAATTGGGTCACTTTTATTCCTATTACAAGGAATGTAAACATCCCTTGTAATAGAAAAAAGCATGGCAGGTCCTCTTAAATATGAGATCTGGGGTCAAAAAGTCCTCAGATCTCATATTTGGATTAAAATGCAAATAAATAAATAAAAAAATAAATAGTCATTTGAAAAATTATAACAGAAAAATGTTAAGAGGTATGGGTGGAAGTGACATTTTGACATCGCTTCCGCCCTACTATGGTATGGGGACAGGCCATCTTAGCCTCACTCGACAGGTCCCAATCGCCTCTGCCGCTACCAACGGCTCTGGTAAGCAGCGGAGGGTGCGGGAGAGCAGCGGGTGGCACCTCTCCCGCCGCCGATAATGGTGATCTTGCAGCGAAACCACCACGGAGAGCACCATTATCGTAAACATGACCGCCTCCTGTAAAGATGGATATGTCAGTTGTGGCAGCAGCTGCTGCCATTACTGAGGTATCCCTCTTCAAAGTGCCGACATATATATATACAGGAGGCGGTCGGCAAGTGGTTAAATAGACTATGACCACCCCTTACTACATCAAGGGAATGTAGTGCCTTCTCTTCCCTAGATTGAGGCTCTGGGGAGAAAGAAGGAAAAATAATATCTTGGTTTAAATGAAAACCTGTTACCACTTTTGGTTGGAATTCAGGATGAGGACATAAAACTACCTCATCCTTATGCATGATCAAATACGGCTCTTTAAAAGATAGAGTTGCTAGTTCTGATACTCTTCTAGCAATAGAAATGGCAATCAGAAGAAGAAATGGCAATCAGAAAGATTATCTTTCTTGTCAAAAAGCACCAAGGCAATTTCTCGTAAAGGCTCAAACGGCTTATTCAGAAAAGCTGATAAGACCAAATTCAAATCCCAAGGATTAGAGGTGCCTTAATAGGGGGATTAATCCATGTTACCCCTTGAATAAGCTACGCTCCAAGATTGGGAAGCAAGAGGCCATTGAAAGGAAACATTGACAAGGCCTGGAACTGGCCCTTGATGGAAGTCAAGGCCAACTTCATTTCAAATCCAATTTGCAGGAAATCAAGAATCCTGCCTATGACATACTTCCTGGGGTGCCAACCCCTGAATCCACACCAAGAAACATACGTCTTCCAGACTCTATAGTAAATGATTCTGGAAGCCAGCTTCCTGGCATTAATCAAAGTAGACACTACCTGAAGGAGGATCACCCACGATCCTTTATAAAGTGGGATTCAACAGTCAAACCTGTTACATTTTTCGTCCACAAGGTAGGATGGAATATAGGACCTTGTGCAAGAAGGTCTGGCTATAATGGCAAAAAGGACTCCTACTGCCATCTTATGATCTTGGTTAATCAAGATCTTCTGGGGCCAGCTGGGGCCACCAGAATCACCTCCTTTTGTTCCTGCTTGAACCTGCGGAGAAGGTGCAGAAGTAGAGGAAACGCCTAGATCAGCAAAAAACTGATCCCATGGGAGGACTAATGCATCTGCTCCGCCTGCTAGTGGATCCCTTGTTCCCGACACAAAGTTGTCGACTTTGTTGTAGAATCTGGACGCGAATAGGTCCATGTCCGGAACACCCCATCTCTGACATACCGCTAGGAAGATGTCGGGGCGAAGAGACCATTCTCCCGGAAATAATTGTTGGCGACTCAAGTAGTCCATCTGCCAACTCTATATTCCAGGAAAGAAAGTTGCCGATAGGCAAGGAATGTTGTGTTCTACCCAAGCTAGAACATTATTCACCTCTTTTTGGGCTGCGCGACTTCTCGTGCCCTCCCCCCGGTAATTGACATAAGGTACAGCCGTGGTCTTGTCAGACAGAATCCTGACAGGGCAGTCCCGTAGTCTGACCATCCCAGATTCTAGGGCCAGACATACTGCCTGAATTTTCCAAAATGTTGATAGGCAAGGTCCTCTACCCTGGACCATCTCCTCTGGACAGAATCTTCTTCCCGGTCTGCTCCCCAGCCTAGAAGGCTGGCATCTGTTGTTGACACTTTCCAGGATACAGGTAGGAAAGATTTTCCCTTTTGCTGGAAAACAACCAATTTAGGCTTCTGACTTATGTCGGGAGCCAAGCGTATTTGGGAAAAAAAGGCCTGAATCCATTTTTTTTCCAGACCGACAGGATTGTGTTTTGAAGCCATCCTGAGTGAAAACTGTGCTTAAGGGTCGGCCTCGAAGGAGGCCACTATTTCCCCCAACAATCTCCTGCCCAGCTGAATGGAAGGATTTTTCTTTGTTTTGATAAGTCGAATTAGTTCTACAATGGAACTGATTCTCGTCTGGGGTAAGATACCTTCTTCTGTACGGTACCCATAATCAGCCCCAAGTACTGTAATCTCCTTGATGGTTTTAAGGAGGATTTTTCTAGGTTGAGTATCCAACTCCGAGATTCTGCGATCAGACTCTGGTTTAGACCTGAGGCGGAATGATCTATGAAAGGCTAGGACCGTTATGCAGAAATTTCTAGTGAACGGGAAAATTTGGCACATGGAGATATGCATCTTTGATATTGATTAAAGCCAAAAACTCCCCTCCTTGCAGGATGAACACAACCGATCGGATTGTCCGAAAAGGATAAGATGATTAAGTACTGATTCAGATCTCTGAGATCTAGAATGGGTCTTATCTCTCCGTTAGGTTCTGGAACCGTGAAAGGTTTGAATCAAACCCGGTGCCCTGTTCCACCAAGGGAACCTCTGATATCACCGACTGGGATAATAGCTTATCCAGAGCCAGAAAGAGAGACTTCTTTTCTCTGGATCCTTGGGAACATTTGCCCTTAGAAAAAACAAGGAGACGGAAACTCTCTTAACATTGTTCCTGCCAGATCTTGAGAATTGCAGGAGCCTTCCCCCCCACCCAAGCGAGCGGGGGCGCCCCTTCATGAGGAGGCTTTAGCATTCTGCTTTGTGGGCTTTCTGCCACAAGATCTCTTCTGACCCTGGTGCTGCCCTTAGGGACTTCCCCTTGAACCTGACGGTTGAGGCCCTTGAGACTGCCTAGAGGCTGATGCCCCTGGCACAGGAGAGGCGGCACAATTAAATTAGATGTATTTGAACTTCTCCTTTACTGGTAAAAGAGAGCTTTTCCCATTAGAGATCCTTTGGATGTACTTATCCAGATCATCTCTAAATAGCACCATGAAAGGGAAAAACTGGCTAAGAGCTTTTTACGTGGTGCTTCGGCTGACCAATTTTTCAGCCACAGAACTCTGCAAGAATGCACTAGTCCAAGCATAAGCCATGAGGCTTAAAATGATAGAGTCTTTCATAGCTTCTACTGTGAAACATAGTGCGTCTGATACACCAGCCCATTGCTGGGCCTGCTGATCAGGCAGCATTATCTCCACAAACTGTTCCTTAATGGACTGAGATACATCAATTGCAGCAAGACCCAGCTGCTCTACTGAACTTGCTAAAGACATATTGTTTTTAGAAAGAAATTCCAACTTTTTATCTGTTGGATCCTTTAACATCAGTGCATTATCCAACGGACATGTGAGATTCTTGCTCACTGAGGCGATTGCAGCATCAATTGCTGGAACCCCCCATTTCGCTTTCATAGAAATCCTCTTCCATAGGATAAAATGTGGAGAATTTCTTGGGAGGATAATATTGTTTATCCGGATGTTCCCATGCAGAATACAT
Organism: Lithobates pipiens; assembly: GCF_037356315.1. Classification (NCBI taxonomy): domain Eukaryota; kingdom Metazoa; phylum Chordata; class Amphibia; order Anura; family Ranidae; genus Lithobates; species Lithobates pipiens. Next base: position 584,411,737 of record NW_027507748.1, on the reverse strand, counting down.
AAGCTTTTTTAGCCATGCATGAATAGGAAAAAACATCCCCAGATGGCGGAGGTTCTAACGAACCCAATTAGAGGTGGGTTCCTCAAGAGCCTGCACTGCAGGCAGCAAAAAGGTTGAGTAAGGGAGTACACAAGCAACCTGTCTTGCGATGCTACTCCTTCCATATTAGGATCCTCAGAAGAGGATAAATAAGTATCTTCCAATTATTTAGGAAGATCTACCTGATCCCCAGCCTCCTGCACCTCAATAAGAGGGTCCTGAGCACTAGATGGGAATCCGCTATTGCCCCCACTATGGAGAGACATCATAGCATCAATCTTCTTTCCAAATTACAAAAATGGTAGAAGAAAAAAACCTCTTGTATGATATATACAGGGACTGCAGTGTTTATGCAACAACAGTTTCCCCTGACGGCTCAATCTGACCAGCCGCATCCCTCTCAGAGGAGGATGACATTCTTTTGGAAATTGATTTAGTTTATAGTGAAAACCATTGACCCCTTTAGAACTCTTAGAGGAGTTCATGGTCCCATTGCCACTCATAGCCTGAAGCATAAAGCAGAGGCACTACCAGCAAAAGAATTTACACTGCTAGTCTATAGTCCAACGCCATTAGCTGCTATTAATCCTAGCCTGGTAAAGTATAATGTGTCAAAGGGAAATGCCTGTGTTACTAACCTGAACAAGCCATCCTCCTCATGTGTCCCTCCACAGCCAGCAGCAGCTACACACACACACACACACACACACACACACACACACAGCGCTTTAACACTTCCTCCATGTGTGGTCGGCGTCTGACGCCGTTAGCCACACCCCCCGCGCAAATTATGCCCCCCTCCTTTCAAAGGAAATTGTTTTTCCACGCGGCTCAGGTGTCCTGTAAAAAAAGCAGACAGGGGGGGGGAGTCCTTCGCTGAGCGGCCACGCGTTGTCCTTTCTTTTTTTTCAAAACGGAAACTGGTTTTATATCAATCCCCCGAAGGGGAAAAGGACCAATATTGGGGGCGCAGGAGGAGAACCAGACCCCCTTTCTTACCAGAGGAGAAATGAAAGGCTTCTGCGCTGTTTCCCGCATCAGGTCGGTGAGTGCTCGATACAGCCCCCAGTGGTGACACATAGGCATGACAGCATTATACATAGAACGAGAAATTCCTGAGAAAATCTCCCTTACCTTTTCCTCGCAGTACGGTTATCCGAGATAAAAACTAGAGGTCGACCGATATTTGGCGGTTTTTTAATTAATCGGCATCGGCCGATTGTGCTGTTAAAAAAGGCCGATGATATATTCAGCGCGACTTGCAAATGACTTCAGTAATAGAAGTCAGTGCAAGTTGCCTGGAGACTAAGGCTCGGTTCACACAGGGGCAACTTGTCCAGGCGACTTCGCCGCCTGACAAGTCGCCCCCGTTCTGTACTACGGAACCATTCTAATAGGAGCGACTCGAGTCGCTCCGACTTAGAAAAAAGGTTCCTGTACTACTTTGGTGGCGACTTCGGGCGACTTGCATTGACTTCTATACAGAAGTCGTTTTGCAAGTCGCCGCTGAGGTCGCGGCAGGTCACGGCGCTGCAAGTCGTGCCGCGTCCTGTGTGAACCGAGCCTTAAGTGAAGCGACTTGTCTCCTCTCTGGGCAGTCTGCCAAGAAAAGATCAAAAAGATACAATGTTTACACTTGAATGAATGAACTCAACTCAGTGTGTAGAGTTCTCAGTTTAACCATTTAAAGACAATCTTTTTTGACACTTGATGCTTACAAATAAAAATCCTGTATTTTCTGCTAGAAATTCACTTAGAACCCCCAAAACTTATATATTTTTAGCAGAGATCCTAGGGAATAAAATAGCGGTTGTTGCAATATTTTATGTCACACGGTATTTGCGCAGTGGTCTTTCAAACTCAATTTTTTTTGGAAAAAATACACAGATTTAAGAAAAAAAAACCAGTAAAGTTAGCCCATTTTTTTTCATCCAAAAGTTTTCATTACCTGTTTTTGTGTAATATATATATATATATATATATATATATATATATATATATATTTCATTCTAAATTATACATACATGTGAACTGTTTGGATGTTTGTTTTGTTTAACCACCTCAATACAGTGCAGTTACTGACCAGACCAATTTTCAGCTTTCAGCGCTCTCACAGTTTGAATGACAATTACTCAGTCATCCTACACTGTATCCATATGAAACTTGCGTCCTTTTTTACACACAAATTTGAGCTTTCTTTTAGTGGTATTTAATCACTAGTGGGTTTTTTATTTTTTGTGCTATAAATAAAATAAAACGTAAATTTTGTGAAAAAAATGCCTTTTTCTTTGTTTCTGTCATAAATTTTTGCTAATTAGTAATTTTTCTTCATAAATTTTGGCCAAAATTTATACTGCTACATATCTTTGGTAAAAATAACCCACATTAGTACAGTGCCTACAAGTAGTATTCAACCCCCTGCAGATTTAGCAGGTTTACACATTCGGAATTAACTTGGCAGTGTGACATTTGGACTGTAGATCAGCCTGGAAGTGTGAAATGCACTGCAGCAAAAAAGAATGTTATTTCATTGTTTAATTTTTTTTTTAAATAGTGAAAAGTTTATTCAGAGGGTCAATTATTATTCAACCCCTCAATTCAACAGAATTCTGTTTGGTTCCCCTAAAGTATTAAGAAGTAGTTCAGGCACAAAGAACAATGAGCTTCACATGTTTGGATTAATTATCTGTTTTTCCAGCCTTTTCTGACTATTTAAGACCCTCCCCAAACTTGTGAACAGCACTCATACATGGTCAACATGGGAAAGACAAAGGAGCATTCCAAGGCCATCAGAGACAAGATCGTGGAGGGTCACAAGGCTGGCAAGGGGTACAAAACCCTTTCCAAGGAGTTGGGCCTACCTGTCTCCACTGTTGGGAGCATCATCCGGAAGTGGAAGGCTTATGGAACTACTGTTAGCCTTCCACAGGCTGGACAGCCTTTGAAAGTTTCCTCCCGTGCCGAGGCCAGGCTTGTCCGAAGAGTCAAGGCTAACCCAAGGACAACAAGGAAGGAGCTCCGGGAAGATCTCATGGCAGTGGAGACATTGGTTTCAGTCAATACCATAAGTAACGTACTCCACCGCAATGGTCTCCGTTCCAGACGAGTCCGTAAGGTACCTTTACTTTCAAAGCGTCATGTCAAGGCTCGTCTACAATTTGCTCATGATCACTTGGAGGACTCTGAGACAGACTGGTTCAAGGTTCTCTGGTCTGATGAGACCAAGATCGAGATCGAGATCTTTGGTGCCAACCACACACGTGACGTTTGGAGACTGGATGGCACTGCATACGACCCAAAGAATACCATCCCTACAGTCAAGCATGGTGGTGGCAGCATCATGCTGTGGGGCTGCTTCTCAGCCAAGGGGCCTGGCCATCTGGTCCGCATCCATGGGAAGATGGATAGCACGGCCTACCTGGAGATTTTGGCCAAGAACCTCCGCTCCTCCATCAAGGACCTTAAGATGGGTCGTCATTTCATCTTCCAACAAGACAACGACCCAAAGCACACAGCCAAGAAAACCAAGGCCTGGTTCAAGAGGGAAAAAAATCAAGGTGTTGCAGTGGCCTAGTCAGTCTCCTGACCTTAACCCAATTGAAAACTTGTGGAAGGAGCTCAAGATTAAAGTCCACATGAGACGCCCAAAGAACCTAGATAACTTGGAGAAGATCTGCATGGAGGAGTGGGCCAAGATAACTCCAGAGACCTGTGCCGGCCTGATCAGGTCTTATAAAAGACGATTATTATCTGTAATTGCAAACAAGGGTTATTCCACAAAATATTAAACCTAGGGGTTGAATAATAATTGACCCACACTTTTATGTTTAAAATTTATTAAAATTTAACTGAGCAACATAACTTTTTGGTTTGTAAGATTTATGCATCTGTTAATAAATCCTGCTCTTGTTTAAAGTTTGAAGGCTCTAACTTATTTGCATCTTATCAAACCTGCTAAATCTGCAGGGAGTTGAATACTACTTGTAGTCACTGTATATATTATTTGGTCTTTGTAAAAGTTATAGAGTCTACAAACTATGGTGCCAATCACTGAAAATTGATCACTTCTGATCAGGCCTTCAGTACATCAGGTGTACCTCATTTCTTGAGACACTAACAAGTCAGGAAAGTACAAATACCCCCCAAATGACCCCTTTTTACAAAGTAGACATCCCAAGGTATTAAGTAAGTAGCATGGTGAGTTTTTTTAAGTTGTCATTTTTTCCCACAATTCTTTGCAAAATGAAGATTTTTTTTTTTTTTTTTTTTTTACTAAATTGTCATATTATCAGGTTATTTCTCACACACAGCATATGCATACAACAAATTACACCCCAAAATACATTCTGCTACTCTTCCCGAGTACGGCGATACCACATGTGTAGGACTTTTACACAGCCTGGCCACATACAGAGCACTAACATTGATGTAGTACCTTCAGACGTTCTACGAGCAAAAATTACGCATCTCATTTCTCAACCACCTATTACACTTTTGAAGGCCCTGGAGTACCAGGACAATGGAATTTCCCATAAAATTACCCCATTTTGGAAAGCAAACACCCCAACGTATAATCTGTGAGGCATAATGAGTCTTTTGAACGGTTCATTTTTTTCCAGAAGTTTTTGGAATATGTGGAAAAAAATTAAAACACATTTTTTTTTACACAAAATTGTCAATTTATAAGATATTTCTAACACATAGCATGTATATAGCAAAAATTACACCCCAAAATACATTCTGCTACTCCTCCCGAGTATGGCGATACCCCATGTGTAGGAATTTTACACAGCCTGGCCACATAGAGAGGCCGAACATTGAAGTAGTACGTTCAGGCGTTCTAGGAGCATAAATGACACATCTCATTTCATTCCTACCCATCACACTTTTGAAGGTCCTGGACCACCAGGACAGTGAAATTACCCACAAAATGACCCCATTTTGGAAAGCAAACACCCCAACGTATATTCTATGAGACATGGGCTGCAAATAGGTACTCGGGTACTCTGATGGCCTGGTGACAGGTACTCGGGTACTCTGATGGCCTGGTGACAGGTACTCGGGTACTCTGATGGCCTGGTGACAGGTACTCGGGTACTCTGATGGCCTGGTGGCAGGTACTCGGGTACTCTGATGGCCTGGTGGCAGGTACTCGGGTACTCTGATGGCCTGGTGGCAGGTACTCGGGTACTCTGATGGCCTGGTGGCAGGTACTCGGGTACTCTGATGGCCTGGTGGCAGGTACTCGGGTACTCTGATGGCCTGGTGGCAGGTACTCGGGTACTCTGATGGCCTGGTGGCAGGTACTCGGGTACTCTGATGGCCTGGAGACAGGTACTCGGGTACTCTGATGGCCTGGAGACAGGTACTCGGGTACTCTGATGGCCTGGTGACAGGTACTCGGGTACTCTGATGGCCTGGTGACAGGTACTCGGGTACTCTGATGGCCTGGTGACAGGTACTCGGGTACTCTGATGGCCTGGTGACAGGTACTCGGGTACTCTGATGGCCTGGTGACAGGTACTCGGGTACTCTGATGGCCTGGTGACAGGTACTCGGGTACTCTGATGGCCTGGTGACAGGTACTCGGGTACCCTGATGGACTGTGACAGGTACTCGGTACTCTAATGGACTGTGACAGGTACTCGGGTACTCTAATGGACTGTGACAGGTACTCGGTACTCTAATGGACTGTGACAGGTACTCGGTACTCTAATGGACTGTGACAGGTACTCGGGTACCCTGATGGACTGTGACAGGTACTCGGGTACCCTGATGGCCTGGTGGCAGGTACTCGGGTACTCTGATGGTCTGGTGGCAGGTACTCGGGTACTCTGATGGCCTGGTGACAGGTACTCGGGTACTCTGATGGCCTGGTGACAGGTACTCGGGTACTCTGATGGCCTGGTGACAGGTACTCGGGTACTCTGATGGCCTGGTGACAGGTACTCGGGTACTCTGATGGCCTGGTGACAGGTACTCGGGTACTCTGATGGCCTGGTGACAGGTACTCTGATGGTTTGGTGACAGGTATTTGGGTACTCTGAAGGGCGGTGACAGGTACTCATATGGACTGTGACAGGTACTCGGGTACTCAGATGGACTGTGACAGGTACTCTGGTACTCAGATGGGCTGTGACAGGTACTCGGGTACCCTAATGGACTGTGACAGGTACTCGGTACTCTAATGGACTGTGACAGGTACTCGGGTACTCTAATGGACTGTGACAGGTACTCGGTACTCTAACGGACTGTGACAGGTACTCGGTACTCTAATGGACTGTGACAGGTACTCGGGTACCCTGATGGACTGTGACAGGTACTCGGGTACCCTGATGGACTGTGACAGGTACTCGGTACTCTAATGGACTGTGACAGGTACTCGGGTACCCTGATGGGCCGTGACAGGTACTCGGGTACCCTGATGGGCCGTGACAGGTACTCGGGTACCCTGATGGGCCGTGACAGGTACTCGGGTACCCTGATGGGCCGTGAAAGGTACTCGGGTACCCTGATGGGCCGTGACAGGTACTCGGGTACCCTGATGGGCCGTGAAAGGTACTCCGGTACCCTGATGTGCCGTGACAGGTACTCGGGTACCCTGATGTGCCGTGACAGGTACTCGGGTACTCTGATGTGCCGTGACAGGTACTCGGGTACTCTGATGTGCCGTGACAGGTACTCGGGTACTCTGATGTGCCGTGACAGGTACTCGGGTACTCTGATGTGCCGTGACAGGTACTCGGGTACTCTGATGTGCCGTGACAGGTACTCGGGTACTCTGATGTGCCGTGACAGGTACTCGGGTACTCTGATGTGCCGTGACAGGTACTCTGATGGGCTGTGACAGGTACTCGGGTACTCTGATGTGCTGTGACAGGTACTCTGATGGACTGTGATTGACAGGTACTATGAGGGGTGGTGACAGGTCCGCTTTATTGGGGGGGCAATCAGTATGTTTGGTGTACACTGTATGCGGTAACGAGATGTTACCGCAATCTCCTCCTCACACACGATCGGTGTGTGAGGAGGAGAACCCGGTAACATCCCGTTACCGCAGTTTGTTTACATTTTTGTGATCGGCTGTGAAAGGATCACAGCCGATCACGTGGATAAACAGCCGGCCAATGGCTGTTTACCAGCGTCGGTGACAAGCAGTGTTCCCGGGGAACACGCCGCCACCGACGCGCTCGCGCGCATGCGCCGTGCACGTTCGGGGTGTGACCATCTGTGATCGGCCGTGACTTCATCACGGCCGATCACGTGGTAAACAGCCATAACGAATGGCTGTTCACTCCCTTCGGTGGCGAGCGGTGTCTCCTTGACACGCCGCCACCGAAGAAACAGGGATGCGCGCGCTCGATCGCGCGCATTCCCTGTTTAAACGGGAGGCCGTCATATGACGGCTTCCCGCCACAATAGGTGCGCCGCCTGGCCGTCATTTGACGGCCGGCGGTCAGCAACTAGTTAATAAATGTAAGAAATTTTCTGTAATCACTAAGACCCCTTTCACACCACACCGCCGGATTTTCGGTGCATTTCGGGCGCTTTTACCCCCCGCTAGCCGCCGCGAAAGGGTTAAACCCGCCGGCAATAAGCCGCAATAGCGGCGTTTTGCAGGCAGTATTACAGCGCTGCCCCATTGATTTATGTTTGGTGTACACTGTATGCGGTAACGAGATGTTACCGCAATCTCCTCCTCACACACGATCGGTGTGTGAGGAGGAGAACCCGGTAACATCCCGTTACCGCAGTTTGTTTACATTTTTGTGATCGGCTGTGAAAGGATCACAGCCGATCACGTGGGTAAACAGCCGGCCAATGGCTGTTTACCAGCGTCGGTGACGAGCAGTGTTCCCGGGGAACACGCCGCCACCGACGCGCTCGCGCGCATGCGCCGTGCACGTTCGGGGTGTGACCATCTGTGATCGGCTGTGACTTCATCACGGCCGATCACGTGGTAAACAGCCATAACGAATGGCTGTTCACTCCCTTCGGTGGCGAGCGGTGTCTCCTTGACACGCCGCCACCGAAGAAACAGGGATGCGCGCGCTCGATCGCGCGCATTCCCTGTTTAAACGGGAGGCCGTCATATGACGGCCTCCCGCCACAATAGGTGCGCCGCCTGGCCGTCATTTGACGGCCGGCGGTCAGCAACTAGTTAATAAATGTAAGAAATTTTCTGTATCACTAAGACCCCTTTCACACCACACCGCCGGATTTTCGGTGCATTTCGGGCGCTTTTACCCCCCGCTAGCCGCCGCGAAAGGGTTAAACCCGCCGGCAATAAGCCGCAATAGCGGCGTTTGGCCGGCAGTATTACAGCGCTGCCCCATTGATTTCAATAGGGAGCAGCGGTGGAGGAGCGGTAACTGTAAACACACCGCTCCTTCACCGCTCCAAAGAAGCTGCTGGCAGGACTTTTTTCTGACGTCCTGCCAGCGCACTGCTGTACTGTGAAAGCCCTCGGGGCTTCCACACAGACTGCAGGGGAGCCGTTTTGCAGGCACTTTACAGGGCTATTTTAAAGCGCCTGAAAAACGCCCCAGTGGGAAAGGTGTCTGTTAGATTTTATGAGTTGAAGGGGAAAAAATAAATAATCGGCCTAACATATCGGCCCCAAAAAAATCGGCATCATATATCAGCTGTGGCGATTTCTAAATATCGGTATCGGCCAGAGAAAAACCCATATCGGTCGACCTCTAATAAAAACCCAATCTTTACCCTTCACGTTGGGCTCCGAGACTTATAGGAAACCTTCAAGAAAAGGGGAACCTCAGGTTACCCACAATCTTGGACCTGCGAATGCCAGTAAAAACGTTATGGCCTTACTACCAAAAAGTACTGGATCCCAGGGTCCAGCTCTCTAAAGAGAAGCGTTCGCAAGCAAAACCACGTTTCTTCATACACGAGGCCCTGGTACCATCCATTTAGCCCATGAAAGGACATAAGAACGGATCCGGTCAGCATGGCTAGCCCCAGCAGGGAAGCTTGCAGTGGAGCTCAGCACAGCACATTGTTACTCGTGATCAACACCTTAGACACTGGCGAAAAAACTCTCAGTAGTGGGAGGGGTTATATAGGGAGTACACTTCTTGCCTTAGGGCGTGCCAGTGTCCATCACCTATCAGTTGCCCTATAATCCACATATTATGTACTATGGCTCTGTGTCCCCTGATGTAAGAAAATAAATATATCCTGTATTAAGTTTCAGTTTATTCTGCAGATTAGGAAAGGGTATGATACCTGTACTCATTAAAAGCATTTAGGTAAATTAATATTGTGGTGAAGCAAAGTTTTAAGGGCATGGAGATTGGTATTGCCCAGCAAAAACAAACCTAAAATGAACATCAACAGGGTATGCTGCCAAATTAGCTTGTGAGGTAATTTGAGGAGGTTCCATATCCTCAAAGTACGGTCTGGGGACAGGGCAAGTACCAGTCTGCAAAGTTTAGGAGGCAGGCAAAGTAGATTAACTATCGATATAGGCGCGTATCAGCGATTCCTCAAGCTAAACTTGCAAAGTGATATCATCAGTAGTGTACCATTTTGCCAGTTGGGATATTTAAACCACTTAATAGCATTTTTATGCTTCGAAAAATTGCTATTCTCTCTGCGAATTGGCCTCATCCTTACGCTACTCCACAAGCCATGCCCTCAGACTGGATTGGGAGAGCTGCGATTTTTCCAAGCATACTACACACTATTGGATGGTAATATTTTAAGCCACCATACAATTTCCAAGTATCAACGGGAAAACATAGGTCTTCCTTTTTTGCTTAGAGTGGCACTACAATTATAAGCTTGATGGCATTTAATGACAGATCAGAGGACCTAGCACCCCTGAGGTTTAGTTCTATGCAAGGATAGATTTGCTACCTGGTGTGAGCCTCCTTTCCACATGAAATATAAAATCAGACACTCAGAGGAGAAAAGAAGGCATGACTAGCAAAGAACATAAAATTTGGTAACAACGCCATTATTGTAATCGTAACAGATCCAAGACAAAAGAAGTTATGTTTTTCTCAAGATGTCAATAGGGAAAGAAAGCATGTTAACAATTTGGGATAATTTGCCGGTAGTCTCAAAGGATGAGATATTGATTCCCAAATAGGGTAAAGTGGAAGGGATTCAAGTGAAGATGAAGGATTGCTGGAGAGATTGCCGGACACCAACAGGCAAGGACACATTAAAGTGGTTGTAAAGGCAGAATGTTTTTTTTATCTTAATGCATTCTATGTATTAAGATAAAAAGCCTTCAGTGTGCAGCAAGCCCCCTCAGCCCCATCTCTATCCAGTGATGTGGCACGAGAGACTCTGCTGCCCAGGACTCTTCCTCCTCATTGGCTGAGACTGCAATGAATGGCTCCTGCTGCCTCAGCAAAGCCTGTGAGACCAGGAGGTGAGGAGAGAGAGCTGCTGCAGATGGGCACAGCGCTGGGTTTAATGAGGGTGCAGGTAAGGGGGGGGGGGGGGGGGTATACTACTTAATGCAAGGAAAGCATCAAAAGGGTTACTAAACCCACAACAGTAAAATCTGTCTGTATGTGCAGTAAAGCATGCTTGTTATACTCACTGTGGAACCTAAGGGGTTAATCCTGCTGATAGTACAGAACCTTGGAGGCATTCTGCACATTCTCAGTTTGGTGTGCATTGCCAGATAGGTTTTTTCCTTGGGAGGGTGCATGTGATCAGCACTGTCCAGACAAAGGGTCAGGGGTCCGGCAGCCTCATAGGACAGTCAGAGTAGAATGAAAACTCCTCCTACAAGCTTTAACCAGACGACACTTATAGAAGTCATAAGACTGCTATATACTGCTGATGAGAAAAGGTATTTAGCAGTTTATATTTACTAAAATAACTGCATTTTCATGTTCTGTGTACTGTGGGAGACCAGATATAGTGAATGCAGGGTCCTGCACGCTGATATACGTTGGCACAATGGCAGCGGTGGGAAAATTGGTGTATCCACACGTCCCCTTTAATTGACGGGGCTAGCCGCCGTGTACAGTGTGACCGTGCCCACGGGTCCCGTGGACTCGATGTCTGCTGCTGTCCCGCGATCGTGTCTCGGAGCCACAGAACGGGGAGATGCCTATGTAAACTAGGCATTTCCTTGTTCTGCCTAGTGACATAACAGGGATCTATGGCTCCCTGTCATTGGGAGCAGTGATCGCTGTCATGTCAGTGGTAGCCCACCCCTCCCCACAGTTAGGACACACTTAGCTATGTTTAACCCCTTCCCTGCCAGTGTCATTTACACAGTAATCAGTGCATTTTTATAGCACTGATCGCTGTATAAATGACAATGGTACAAAAATATAGTGTCAAAAGTGTCCAATGTGTCCGCCATAACATCGCAGTCACAAAAAAAAACCCAGATCGCTGCCATTACTAATAAAAAAAATTAATAAAAAAGCCATAAAACTATCACCTATTTTGTAGACTATAACTTTTGCGCAAAAGCAATATATGCTTATTGCGATTTTTTTTTACCAAACAAAAAATACATATCGGCCTAAACTGAGGGAAAAAAAACATTTCATAGATTCTTGGAGGATATTTATTATAGCAAAAAGTATAAAATATTGTTATTTTTTCAAAATTGTCGCTCCTTTTTTGTTTATAGCGCAAAAAATAAAAACCTCAGAGATGAGTAAATACCACCAAAAGAAAGCTCTACTTCTGGGGAAAAAAGGACATCAATTTTGTTTTGGTGCAACGTTGCACGACTGTGCAATTGTCAGTTAAAGCGACGTAGTGCCGTATCGCAAAAAGTGCTCTGGTCAGGAAGGGGGTAAAATCTTCCCGGGGCTGAAGCGGTTAAGGTAAAAAATGTTTAGGCTTTATAATGACTAAGATTCAAAAACTTATTTAAACCATGCTCTTTTGACACTTGTACAAAAGACCCAAAGAGAACTTCCTACAGTATCCATTAAAAAAATAAAATATAGTTCAGGGAGGGCTTACAATTCAAAAGAGACACTATGCAGAATTTTAAGGATAACTTAATATTTCCAACATACAAGGATATCGAATTGAAATATGCCAACAATAAGCTCGTATGCGACACCAATACCTCCATGGAAACCAGGAAAAGTCCATCAACAACACTCTGCTTACACAATCATCTTCTACTATTTACATTAGACAAAAACAAAGGGAGAATTAGTACAAATGCCTACCAGAGCTCAGATGTTTTAATGTGAAGAAAGACAAATTTCCAGCACATACAAGGTAGACTTCCTCCACATAGCCCTATCAGAGGTTTGTGAAAGTAACTGCTGACACCTTTCGTAAACATTGCTTACCACGTGCAAGAGTCAAATATTTCATACCCTATTAACCACTTGTCCTCTGGAAGGTTTTAATCCCTTCATAACCAGGGCATTTTTTGCTATTCAGCACTGTTCAATAAGGATGAGCTCCGGCGTTTTCGTACACTCCACGTGCAGAGCCCACCAGGAAGTCGGCGCAGCGCTGCGCTAATCGCAGGCAGTGAGACATTGCTCCGATGCGCGGCTGCAAAGATCGGGACAATGTCTCACTGCCTGTGATTAGCGCAGCGCTGCGCCGACTTCCTGGCGGGCTCTGGCACGTGGAGTGTGCGAACACACCAAAGCTCATCCCTACTGTTCAACTTAATTGGCACATGCGCAGCCATGCAACAACACTGTACGCTGCTTTTTTCACACAAATAGAGCTTTCTTTTGGTGGTATTTGATAACCACTGGGCTTCTTTTTTTTTTTATAGCAAAAAAATAAAAACGGTCAAAAATTTTGGAAAAAATTAATTAATTAATCTAAAGTTCATGATAAATTTAGGCCAAAATGTATTCTGCTACAGGTCAATGGTCAAAAAAAAATCCCAATAAGTGTATAATATTTGTGTGAAAGTTATAGCGTTTACAAACTATGGGATATATAGTGGAATTTACGCAGCTATAGGCACTTTACTATAACAGCGGTGATCAGTGACTTATAGTGTAACTGTGATAGTGTCAGATCTCCTGCCACCTTAACAGACACTATCTGGGAGTGTCACTAATACAGTGGTCAGTGATAATACTGTACACTGACACTGGCTGGAAAGGGGATAACATCTAGGGTCAATTAAGGGGTTAAATAGGTGCTGCTTTTACTTTTCTATCTGGCTGATCACTGATCAGTGTACAGAGCCATGTGTGTTTGTAAACAGAGGGCTCTCTGCTGTGATTGGGCACAGCCAATCAACAAGTCCCAGCCATAAATCATTGGCCGGGACCTGCTGACAAAATCACTGTGTCCACAGCGTGATCAGCAGCATGCGTGTCCGCAAACCCCGAAGTGCCCAGCCGATGTACAGGTAAATGATCTAGCTTTGCTGCGCCTCTTGCCCACAGTATAACTACTGTGGGTGGGAGACAAAGAGTTAAGGTGTAAACACTGCATCATAATGTTCTTTGGTGCATAACAAGATAGAGCTACATGATTAATTGCTAAGAATCGTCATTGCGATTTTTTCCCAGTTGCGATCTTGAAAAAATAATTTCCCGATCCTTTCTATGCAGAGAATTCTCTCTGCCCTGCTAAAACCGACAGCCATCAAAAGAAAGGGGGGGGGGAAACGGGCAGTCTGCCAAGAATCACAACATTCTTTAGCAATTGAAAGTTCAGTATAAATATTGTAACAAGTTGTAACAAAGTGAATACACTTTGGTGTGAAAATGAGGAAAGTTTAAGGCCCCTTTCACACTGACGTCCCGTTCAGGCCCGCCTGTCAGTTTTTTCAGGCGGACCTGAACGGGTGCTCCATAGAGCTCTATGGAGCTTCGGATGTCAGCGGTGACATGTCCGCTGACATCCGACCCGCTCCGATCCGAAAAAGTGTAACGGAGGAAAAAGCTATTTTTCCATCCGTCTGCGGATCGGATGACGACGGGCACTGCGGTCCGTCGTCATCTGATCTCCCATAGGGGAGAGCGGCGCTGTGACAGGTCTGTCCCTGCGCAGTGTGCAGAGATGGACCTGTCATCTCCCTGCTGAGCAAACAGATATCCACGGGGCGGATCAGAACTGATCCGCCCCGTGTGAAAGGACCCTTACTCCTTAAATAAACACTAAACCTTTTTCTGACATTTGTTGGTTTCAAGTTAAAATTTTTGCTAGAAAATGACTTAGATCCCCCCTAAACATTATATATATATATATTTTTTAGTAGAGCATAAAATGGTGGTGGTTGTAATTCTTCACACTATTTGCGCAGCAGTCATTCAAATGCAATTTTTTGGGAAAAATTTATTTAAAAAAAATAACCAGTAAAGTTAGCCCAATTTTGATTTGTATAATGTTCAAGATTTTACATTGCGAGAATCGTGATCTTTTTATTCCAAGCAAAAAAAAAAACCGTGATTTTCATTTTGGCCAGAATCGTGCAGCTCTATGACAAGAAAATAAAAAAATAAAAATAAAAAAAAAGACTGCAGCGCCTGTTCACAAAACAAAATCATGTACAGTATTAATTAAGAAATGTGACGTTTTGGATAACGTGGAGATGCCCGTCAGTTTTTACTGCTGTCTGTGCCCCCATTAGGGAGATTCATCCTCTCCATTTGTCATGTTTACCATTATCGTTGAAAGTGAAAGTAAAAGGAAATCCCCGATTTTGGGCTGTCCCCAGAAATGGAATTGAGGGGAAAGCTTCCACACTCGTTCTGGTGAACCAAAGGAATTCCCATAAGTTGCAGGGACTTTCTCTAGCTTCCTGCTTGGCTATAGGGCAGGAAATGAAGGGAAATCTCTGCAATGGGACACAGATGGCAGAAAAAAATCTGACAGGGGTTATAATCCTCCCTTGCTCTTTCCAAAATGAAAAAAAGTTTTGCCTTTAGTTACATTTATCAGCCTTTTTTTCTTTTTATGTAAAACCTTTATCTCAAAAAGGAAAAAAACGGTTTGCTGTGACCTATTTTAAAGTGAGAGACAGAGTTTGGCTTCAATTTGTTAGTGTATATAAATCTGCTAGCACATTTGACATCCCCTCCCCACCAGACTGAAAATTCTGCTGTCCAAAAAAGGTGTCCCCTGTGCTCTTTCATACAGAGTTGAGCACTCTAATACAGGAGGTGTGTTACTGGGCAGTTCACCTGGCAAAAAAAAGAAAAAAACTCATGCAGCCACCAATCTAATGTCTGGTAAACTGCAATATAATTAATTTTTGGTTTCGGGTTTAATAACATTTCAATGTTAAAATCCAGTCGCAATCTTTTCTCCACAACTTTTGAGATTACATGGGGCTGAGAATTGCAAGAGAACTTTCTCTGAAATGAATGAATGTGCTTTTAAAAAATTCACTCTGCAAAGAATACACAATAAAATGCAATGAAAAGAAAAATGCAATCTATTTTTGCCTCCACATGATTGGCGGATGGAAGTCATCACAGTGACATCTCATTCACAAAGCTCTGGGGAAAGTTCCCTTACACAGCAAAGAGCCCATTTGCCTTCAGTAAATCAACGCCATTAAAGTGGAACTTTAGTCAGAAAATTAAGTCCTGTTAGATCGCTTTAGGCTGGCCCATTTTGCAGGTATAGCTATGTAAAACTTAAAAAAAAAAAGCGCATATACTGTTTACAATTCAGTTATACACTCATCCTGCTCTGCATATGCTTAGTTGTGCTCTATTTTTTAGCACTGTGCTGAAAACGTAGAGGCTGATCTGCGACAACCTAAAGATTTACTGCTGCTCAAGGGCTCTGAGCTTCAGCAAAACAGCAAAGAAGAACCAGGAGCAATGCTGGAGGCAATTTACAGCACACACCAATTTTGGTAGCATAATTTCTATTGTGAAATGTTCAGTATGTTCCTTGCTAAAGAAAATTCTTTTTTATCAAGTTATGGGTAAAGTTCCGCTTTAAGCCTTAGCAGTTAAAGCATGGCAGAGTTTCCTGTGTTCCCAGTGGAAATATTTTCTTGTCCTGAAGACACAACTTACCTTTGACAGTTGTTACTGGAACATTGGGGAATCTCCTCTTTGCTCCTGTTTCAGAAAAAAAAAAAAGAAAGTTTGGTGAATTTAAAAAGGAAAACACAATGCCACTGCACCCTTAAAATGTATCTAAACCTAAAACATAATTTAACCACTTGACGTCTGCGCTATAGCCGAATGACGGCCACAGAACTGAGTTTCCGGGAGGCTGTTATATGACGGCCTCCCCTGTGCTCGCTCCCTGAGCTCACTGAGACTCGGGTGATCACCGGTCCGAGTAAGGGGCTGGTCCCGACCAGCCAATGACATCTGATCACATGATGTAAACAAAAGCTCAGTAATCAATTTTTTTTCTCCTCACGTTGACAGCGTGAGGAGAAAAAAAAAAAGCCAATCACCGGCTCATCTGCAAGGGACATCGGTCCCGAAGAGGAAGAGGCAATTATGCCTCATCTGTACACAGCAGTACCCCCTTCCAGTGCCTAGCAGCGCCACCTATCAATTCCCACAAGTGGTGCCAATCAGTGCAACCTAGCAGTGCTGCCTATCAGTATAACCAATCAGTGCCCATCACTGCCACCCATCAGTGCCGCCTCATCAGCGTACATCAAAGAAGGAGAAAAATTACCCATGACACTATTACTGTGATCAGTGCTAAAAATATACACCGTCATTGTACTAATGACACTGGCTGAGAAGGGGTTAAACATCAGGGGCAATCAAAGGGTTAACTGTGTGACTAGCCAGTGTTTAGCTGTACTATGTGTGCTGCTTTTACTAGGGGAAAGATGGATTTTATTCCATGCTTTGCAGGAACACAAAATCCATCTCCCCCTCCATGTAAGAATGGGGATCTACCTTGTTTACATAAGCAGATCTCTGTGCTTTACCAATGACCAACGGGTGCCGGAGGACATCTAGTGCCCGGCACAGGCAGATCGGCTTCTGCTTTGAACAGCAGAAACGGCCTGTAGGTGGAAGTAGCAGTAAATCTATTATGGGGCAGTCAGTAAGTGGTTAAGAAGCCATGGTTGTCCCTCCATAGCGTCCTAGCAACCAACAGAAATATAAATTTTTCTATTTTGGTTTTACAGATCTGAACACAGTGCAGGTTTACGGATCTTTACACAGCTGTGTGCATGGGCTAAAGATGGCCATACACCATACAATTTTCTTATTCAATCTTCTTTAGATTTACCTTCAACTATGTAGTACAAAGGTCTGCCTGATTGCATACAACTTAAAAAGTGTTTAGGTCTGACCTAAGTTGTACAAGAAAATTGTATAATTTATGGCCAGCCTTATGCCCCGTACACACGTTCCGATTATCGGACCACAAAAGTCGCTTTCGGACAGATCGTGCGATAATCTGATCGTTAGTACGCAGCTTTCAACAGCCGATCGCGACAGTCCGTCCAACCAAATCCGAAGGGACAAACAGGAAAACTTTGGTCGGATGACAGCCCGTCGTACGACAATCGTATAGCCAGTACAGTATGCGTCCGATAAATGTCATTCGACAAACACCACGCATGATCGGAAACACGAAAATAAACCAGAAGGACACACAGGTCACACGTATTTGACATCATTTAAAATACGTAGCTACGCACGACGGAAGATTGTTCCAGAATCGTACGACAAAAATCTTACACACATTTTGCACTGTTGTATTCGATCTTAGTTGTATGCAACAAAATGTGAACGATCGGTCGTACGATAATCGGAACGTGTGTACGAGGCATTAGGCTTATAAGAAACAATACAACTGTGAACTGATCTATTAACGAAAGTAGCTACACACCTGCAGGAAAGATGCTAGGATTAGGTCTCCATGCAAGCCTTTTGAGGAGTCATGGTGTGGTGATCTGAACAAAGGATATAAACACCATGGGTGTTTACTGTCGCCACAGAGGTAAGTATGCACCAATGTGGGGGAGTTGTAGGTGCAATTGAAGAGGTTGGGTAGGGGAGGCAGATTTTTTCCAAAAAAAGAATTGTACTTTTGGAAAAATAAAATAAAAAAATAGCAGTCATGAAAAGGAGCCTGGAACACCACATACTGGCTGGAAATGTGAATGCAGAATATCTATATGCAAGATTTACCTAAATAACATTTTTAGTGTCTTCATCTCATCACCAGCACCCAATGTGCTCTTTCTCTTCATAAAGCTGGCCATGAACGAAAAAGAAATCTATCAGATCCCCCCAATCCACGCGGTTAGCATAGATGGACAATCGCCTCTTTTCAGGCCACTGTATTCTGTCAGATTACATGAAAAGCGCATGCACCTAATTGGATGCAGGTGTTGTTTGCAGGACAATTTTCCAAAAGGCTCTTTCAAGAAAAGGCAGCCGAACAAAAGTTGATCGACTTGTTGAACAAAGTGGTGCTGGCAGAATTGAACCCTGTTCAAATTGTGGCCAAGCCAGCATGAAATCAATCAAATTTGGAACAGAGTATAGCCAGCTTGAACCAGAATTCTTCTACTTTACGTGTTAACAGTCTTAAAGGGTTAACCTTTGGAACATGTTACATGTTCCACCTGTTTGTAGAGTGGTACGTGTAATATGTTCCTGCATCTGCACCTTCTCCCCTGAACCCCCCTCCCTGTGACCATGGGAGGGGGATCTTCTTCCCGCATCCAATGTCACAATTTGAAGACAATCTGGTCGTGAGGGGCTCCACCTACACAGCCAGGTCATTCATTCAGTTTCCTGTGAATGGGAGGTACTGGCAGACATCTATCCTGAGAGTTCGCAGGAGCCAGACATTGCTCTGCTCTGCTGATTCATTACAAAGAAGTAATAAATAGGGTTCCATCGATACCAAGCATTTGCATGCGTACTTGTACTCGTGCAAATGCTCCGATGCTTGACTTGATACTTGGGCAGCCTCAGAGATGATGGGTGCGGTGATTTTACAAGCACTGATCTCCCTGTATAGCTTTTCTGACAGCTGCTTCTCCTGTGGCTGTCAGGGAGATTGGTGCTTGTAACTGCCCCCACCAATCACCCCCGGCGGCCCCCCTCCGGGTCCCGATGCATTTCATCCTCCGGGTCCCCCCGTGTCCTCCTCCGGCTCTCTGTGACCTCCGTTCCGCCCTTGTCTGTCAGGATGGAGAGCAAAGGAAGGAGCCAGTAAATCTGTAATTTACCGGCTCCTTCCTTTTCCGAATGTACACTCAGTGATCAGACTCTGTCAGTTCATAACTGAGCATTGTAAACCCTGCGCTTCAGTTTATGAATGGAGAAGAGCTTCTGTCTCCTGTCCATTCATCTCCAGTGCAGCCGAGGCTGCAGAAAAACCGACTGGGGAATCTCTATCCCCAGTTCCTTTCCCTGTCTCAAAGGGGAGATATCAGGGGTCTGTTTTGACCCCCGATATCTCGCCAACCGCCCCCCCCCCCCCCCCACAGGGTTCATTTAAAATAATAATAATAATAAACAATTCTGTAATATAAAACACACAGCTAACACAGTCTATCTACCCCCCCCCCCCCCCAAAAAAAAATATATATATTGACACGCCTCATCAGTGCTGCATATTTGTGCCACTGTCATATGACATTTAAAAAAAAAAAGTATCGGTAATCAGTATTGCTGAGTACTTAAAAAAAAAAAAAAAGAAACCTGTATTCGGTCATTAAAAAAAGGGGTATCTGTGAAACCCTGGTAATAAATGCACTTTTTTTTTGCAATTTTTTAAGGTGAACCTAGCCTTGAACAACCAACCATGCAAACGTCCACATTTTCTATCCTATAAATCGTAATTGCTAGTCACTTAAGGCCCTGTTCCCACAAAGGACACGTGTTTCCCAAGTATCATGTCATGTGCAGTGTGTTGCATTAAAATTCTACATGTATTAATTTAAACGCAATGCAATTCACATCAACACAATGCAAATCTACTGGGAATAATAATAAAAAAAAAAAAAAAAAAAAAAAAGCTTTTTCATATTCTGCCCCTTACAAGGACCCATAGCAATTCAACAAGTATTAAAATGAGTGCCAACGCATGTCAGCACACAAAAAAGCAAGCCAATAGAAGGCATGGCACATTTTCATGCTTTTTTTTTTTTCTGCGTTTATGTGTGAACAGGCCCTGAGAATTACGCATGTCTAATGCCGGCCATACACGATGCGAATTCCGAACGAAAATCCGAGCGAAAGTAAAATCGACCGATTTTCGTATCGTTAGTGTGGTATGCGCGACATGCGATTTTCGTACGACAGGGCAAATTGACAAATCCAACATGTTGGTTTTTTTTTCAAAAATCGTCCAAAAATCGTATCGTTAATGGCAGAGTTGGACGATTTGACATAAGAAAATGAACTGCGCACGATCTCTGGAAAGTTTGAACCAGAAGGAAACCATATAAAACAACGAACGAATGGTCGAACGCAACACGGAATAAAAAAAACCCGTTAAAACATAGTGTTTTAACGTACGATTTTCGTACTTAATTGATGGCACATTCGCATGTTGTTGTGAGTGCCGCTTTCGTTTATCGTTCGACGGGTCGTTCGGAATTCGCATCGTGTATGGCCGGCATAAAGCACCATGAGCAGGTAGCATACATTCGTACAGCATAAAAAAATCCAAGAATATGCTCCATAAGTATCTCAAATAAAGTATATCAAATGGAGCGTTGGGTGTAAACAGACTGGCAGTCCATTTACATCTGACTGGCCATATAAGAGAAGAAGCTATATCTGTGTCTGCTCTACAACCGTGTGAAAGAGGGCAAGTTAAAAACAGCAGAGCAATACATAAGGAAACATTAATGAACTGCGATTCTGCATTAAAGAATATGTTCATCTTTTTGGAAAAAATAGTAATTAATGTACATATTTTTTGCAGGAAAAAAAAAAAAAAGTACATTTAATATTCCCCCACCCAGGAGCCTACAAAACATTGCATTCACAGTCACTGGATCACAGGCGCAATGTCAGGCTCCTACACATGCTTCCTACAGTTCTGTACTTCTGTATGAGCTGTCAGTTTCATCATTGCGGTAAGTGTGAATGGACGCTGATCAGTACTCTTTCAGTCCCACTGATAACTTACAGAACTTTGTATTTTTTTAAACGTTAATTCATTTACACATCTCTGTGAACGCCAGCATAGCAGTGGTCATTCACAAAATGTGATAGTGGCTGAAGGGGAGAGGAACCCCCACCCACTGTCACAGGGGAATAGCAAAGGGGAGTTAGCCGGAACCTGTTACACCCTAATTATGGGTGTAACATGTTCCAAAGGTGAACCTAGTTTTAAAAACTATGCTCAGCTCAGCCATTAAACATATTTGCATCTGTACCGAAAAGCATTAAAAAAGAAGAAAAGTATTGCAGCTTATCTCACAAGATGAACATAGCGATTAGGTAGGTAATTTAACTTGCTTAACAAAGCACAACCACAATTAGCGGCAAGACTGTCACCCAATATTTCGTGTTTATAGATTCCCCATGTTGTGGCAGGGCAGGTTTATGCTCCTGCCATGGAATGAAGGTAAAATGTTACACAAATTTGCATGGAGGGGGTGAAGCTTCATGAGGTCTTAAAGAGGAAGTAAACTCTCCCACTCTGATGCTTCTTTTCATTTAGTCCATTATAATAAGTAATTATCAAACTATAGCCACTGTAATCCAGCCCAAATCGCATATTACTGTCTAAAGAAACTTTAAAAAACGTGTTTGCAGGGGTTAGGCAGCGCCATCTTAAGTATTGTTTTCTGAGTCCACAGTGGAGTGCATTTCTGCCCTTACATTGAACACTTCCTGTACTGTTAACCAAGCCACCTTCTCAATCCAACGTTTCTATGGCAACCCTGTTCATAGCTGACTGTTTTTATTTCATAGTATTTGTGCCAACTGTCTAATGTTTGCCTGTCAGTCTTATTAGCTTCAACTGATAAGACTACAGTAATGGTCAGGTTTACACTGCATGTGATGTCACATGGTGTGTAGGAGGAAGCTCTGAATGATTATGCAGCCTCCTGGGATATCAGTGGTGTGCCATAGGAAGTCCTGATAAAAGACAGACAAGCACATAGAGAGTGTACTGTAAATCAGGGGAGATCTGGGCATACTCAGTGACATAATTCTAAAGAACAAAAAGGATTACAACAATACTAAGCAAGTAAGAGATATCTACAAGCAGTGTTCATTGGGGTTTTGTATTCTGATTTACATGGGACAAAGTTGTGGGGGAGGGTTTACAACCACTTTAAGTTTGGCACATATCTGTCAGTAGTTTAGACTTTTATACATGAAGACCTCTATGGTAAGATTTTGATGGGACAACAGGACAGCTGCGCCCTATCATAACATCATTAATATTTAGACAGCAGAAGAATGAGCGAAAAGTATCAGCACTTTTGAGCATAATGATACAGAAAATATACCCTTTCCACACATGTGGCCTCTACTCTGCAACATAAATCCATGAAAAGTGCAGTGTTCACATTGTGGATCAGAAACTTGCAGTGCTTCCTGAAATAGAACACGACCATTTGGACACCATTATAGAAAATAAACATTTAAACCTGTTTCAGCTTGTAGGGCAGCCAAGATTCCACCCTAGAGGTGATTACACAGACCCTGCTAAAAAGACACAAAGGTGATGCTTGCAGATTCCTACAAAGCAGAAGTGCTGGCATGAACAGATCATTCTTTTTCACATTTCCTATTCTGAAACTGCTGTTAAAACAACAGAGTCCCACTGGCTTGGCATGCTGCCCGTCTGGGAGAGGCAAAGTCAACTGTGGAATGCAAAAGGGGGGGGGGGAAGAAAAAAAAAAAAAAAAAGAAAAACACCGCAGATTTCTAGGGCTGAGCTTGGATTTCCTTTGTTTAATGTTTTAGACGTTAGTGTTTGCTAGTAAGTACAGATGTCTGTGTGCAACCGACTAGTCCATCTTTCCAAGTGTGCTTCCACTGATGAATAAAGATAAAATAATAGACACTGAGCTAAGAGAGATTGGCGTGAGTATAAAGACACTAAGCTAGTAGATTGTCATGAGCATGTAAAACATAGACGGGGCAAAAAAGTAATAAAAAAAACAACACAGCACAGTGAGCAGTAACACAGCAATGGATTGTAGGCCAACGTTCATTAGTCCAACCATACTGCAATACTAAAAGGAAATGTCAGATTAGTTTCAACTGATTCTCCTTCTAAAATTTCCCAGATTCTGAAGATCCTGAGAAGCTCATACAAGTCCGGCCATTTAAACAAACAAAAAAAAAAGTCAGCAACTATAAACGTAGCTGCTGACTTTTAATAAGGGCATTACCTGTCCAGCGAGCACGCAATGTCGACGCCCCCCCCCCCCCTCCCCGAGGCTGATCTGTCGCCGGTGCCCCCATCCTAACTAAGGGAAACAGGCAGTGGAACCTTGCGGCTTCACTGCCCGTTTTCCTACTTCCCAGAACACAGCGCGCCCCCTTCCCCAGAAGAAAACGCGAGGAGAAGAAGAATGAAGATCACCGCGGAGTAGGAAGTGGCAGATTAGGACAATCTGCCTAGCAACAGCCATTTCTGGTAAGTAAAAAATATATATATATATATATATGTTTTTTTTGTATTTTTTGGAGCGTTTTTATGAAATTTTATTTTTTAGGGTGGATCTCCGCTTTAATGCTGCATTCACACTTCATCGTTTTGAATCGTCGGCAGATTTGCATCGTGGGAAGCATGTCACCCAAAAGTAGCCCCTGAACTTTTTTTGGGAGACATGCTTGCCGCGATTGCAGGGCGATTTATCACATGACAATCGCGGCAGACCAGCACCACAATTTGAGGTGTCATTCAAATGAATGGCATCTCAAATGTGAGTCTGGCGATTTGACATTTACACATCAGCGCTTTCAAATCGTGGACAGATTTGCAGAAAATCTGCCTGCCATTCAAAATTCTGAAGTGTGAATGCATACCCAGTGGGTGACTAGCCTGAGGTGATGCACAGAAATAATAATAAAAAAAAAAACCCTATATAAGTTGTACCTATTTGTGTGCAGTCCTCTCTCCTCTACAGCCCTTCAAAGTGCAGAATTTATACAGCATGTTTGAGGTTTTAAGAAAGTAGGGGGTAGGGAGCTGAAGTTACACTCTGCAGATCTCAGCTCTGAGAAGTGACTGGAGGGAAGGGACACAGCCCCTTCCTCACAGCAACAGGGCTGAGGCAGTCAATCGCAGGCTGTGTGCTAGAGCTCCAACCCAGTCATCTTTTTATTTCTGTGCCGGGAAAACCTCTCAGAAGTGACTCTGCAAATGCAGATAACAGAGGAACAACGTAGCAGACAGAAATCACGCTCAGTGCTTTGGATAGAGACAAGTACAGTACACAGTATAGAAGGATAAGTTTTGTTCACATCTGGAGGTTTACAATCACTACGTTTAAAGCAAAACTAAACTGTATCTGAGCACTACAAACTGAAAATGAATTCTCATTTTTAACATTCAAAGCAAACTCACCCTTCCATTTCTGTCTTCATGCTTTATTTTGTTGAGAAAGTTAAGGGGTTGTCAAGGTAAAAAAAAATTCACCTTAATGCATTCTATGCATTAACCACTTGCTTACTGGGCACTTAAACCCCCCTCCTGCCCAGACCAATTTTCAGCTTTCAGCGCTGATGCACTTTGAATGACAATTGCGCGGGCATACAACACTGTACCCAAATGACATTTTTATCATTTTTTTTCCCACAAATAGAGCTTTCTTTTGGTGGTATTTAATTACAGCTGGGAGTTTTATTTTTTGCTAAACAAACAAAAAAAGATGCAAAAAAATAAATAAATCATGTTTAATAGTTTGTTATAAAATTTTGCAAACAGGTCATTTTTCTCCTTCATTGAAGTGCGCTGATGAGGCGGCACCGATAGGCTGCACTGGTGGGCACTGATAGGCACAGATAAGGCGGCACTGATGGGCAAAGATGGGCACGGATGGGTGGCACTAAGGGGCACTGATAGGTACCACTGATAGATGGGACTGATGGGCACTGATAGGTGGCACTGCTGGGCACTGGTAGATGACACTGATGGGCATGGATATGTGGCACTGGGGTGCAGCACCTTTCTTGAGGCAGATTGTGGGCACTGCTGGGTGGCACTGTTGGGTGGCACTGTGGGCACTATGGGCACTGCTGGGTGGCACTGACGGGGGGCACTTATTTTTTAATGAGGTGGCACTGGCAGGGGGCAGGTGGGCACTGGCAGGGCTGGCCGTGATCGGGACTGATGTCCCGATCACGGCCGCCGGTGATCGGCTCTTTTTTTTTTCTCCTTGCGCTGTCAGCGCGAGGAGGAATAATAGCCGATTACCGGCTCCGTTATATCACATGATCAGCTGTCATTGGCTGACAGCTGATCACGTGATAAGGGATCGGGATCGACCCCTTGCACGGATCGGTGATAGCGCGGGTCTCAAGTGGTTATGGTGAAAAAACATCTGACAATGTCGGCCCCCCCAGCCCCCCCCCCCCCGTTTTACTTAGCTGACCCCTCGAAAGTCCAGCGCTCACCTCCGACATCCTCTTCGTCACTCAGCCTGGCTGTTGATTGGCTAGAGTGGATGGATTGAAAGCAGCGCAGCCACTGGCTCCTGCCAATCACATCCAATGACGTGGCGTGCTGGGGGCGGGGTCGAGTGATACAGTGAGCGGCTATAGCCGCCGGCTGTATCACGGGAGCGTGCCCGCAAGTACTCCTCACCATGCGAGGGAGCTCGCATGAACGCGAGAAGTACTTGTGGGGGGAAGCCGAGACAGCTGCAGCAGCGTTTTGCAGTAGGCTTTAACCCTAGGGTTTAAAACCGCCCCGCTAACGGCCGAATAGCGCTGCTAAAATGGCGGCGCTTTAACGCCAACGCCCAGGCGCTTTCAGCGTGGAAGGGCTCTAAAGGTTAACTCCAGCTTTAGCAAAAATGTTCCACCCATATTTAGGGTGAAACATGTTGCTAAGCAACCCCCAGCACACAGAGAGCACCCCATGATCGCATGTGGCACAGCAGCAGACGGACTTGTAGTTGTCCATGGAACACAAATGCGGTAATCGGAGCATTCATAGTCCATTGACACTTCCTCCAGCTCTCCAACTGAAAGACCATACAGAGGTGCGGGCAAGGAGCTGGAGGATGTTTGTAGGGGTCTAATATTGCCCCCGCAATTTACTGAACGCAGGTGCAATGCTTTGCAGGCTCCTGTGAATAAAAAATAAATGCATATTTTTTTCCTGCAAAAATATGCACATTTATTTTTCTTTAAAAGTACACTTAGCCTTCAAGTACAAAACCAGGCAATTGCACATATATTTTCAATAGGTTGGTAAGTCTCTTTGTGACTGTTTAAACTTCTCTCCCTCTCTTAGGCCGCGTACACACGAGAGGATTGTCCGTCCAACTAAGTCCGTCAGACAATCCGACAGACAGTCCGTCCTACTTTTGAATGAATGGACTACACACGATGAACAGACAGTCCGCTGAAAGCTTGCGCGATGACGTGTACAGCACGTACGACGGGACTAGAAATACGACGCCCAATACACTACAATGCAACCTTCGGCCGTGTAAATCCTTTCTGAGCATGCGCCATACTTAGTCCGTCCAACTTGCCTACTCACGAGCGGACTGTCCGCTGAAACCAAAGTTGGACGGACTGTATTACGGAAATTCCGAAAGACTTAGTCCGCCAGACTGTCCGCTGAAAAAGTCAGCTGAAGCCCACACACAAGCGGACTGTCCGCTGAAACACGTTTCAGCGGACTAAGTTGGACGGACAATCCTCTCGTGTGTACGCGGCCTTAGTCATACAGATCTGTTGCCGACAATCCTAAAAATATAACATATCCTATGTAGATTATTTTAAAGACAACTGACTAAAACCAAACCATTCTGATCTGCTCACTTGCACACATTCCTGGGAGAGGCTACATCTAAATACCTGCCCAGAAATGCCAAGACTCCTCTGACTTGGGGCTTATGGCCCGTACACACTATACCAAAATCGGACAAAAATACAGCTTTCAATGCAAAATTTGCGTATGATAATCGGTTTGTTAGTACAGAGCTTTTGAGAGCAGATCACGACACGATACTAGACCGTACGATTTTCATTTGATCAGTACAGTTGTTGTCCCAAAATACAATACAAATACACTACAACACTTGCGATTTTTTATTCCGTCGTACGAGAATTTTCGTTATTTTAGTAAACTCTTTGATATGTAGCAGATGACATTTGGGATCAAATGTCACACGCTTTGTAAATGTAGTTTTTGACTTCAGGACAATAAAGGTTCTGAGGGTTAATTATTGTAGGTAGGCCTAACACCAGTCTGGCCAGGCTGTGTTTAGAAGTTCTGCCTGGTCATGTGAGCGGTGAGGTGCACATGACAGGCCAGAACCAAGTCTGGTTGAATGTTTTGGTATCGGCCCTCTCGGAGCCAATCAGTGGGAGTGCCGGGGCCCGCTGAGGACTCTGGGAGGGGGTACTTAAGTGGGTGTGGGTCACGTGTTAGGGGTTCCGGAGTTGTTCGTGAGACCCATGTGGTTCTGGTTCCAGGACCGGGGTAGCCCCGTGAGGGTTCCCAGTCACAGGGTGTTTGACACCCCGCAACATGTTCCTGTCAGTGGCCCCTGGTAGACCCGTCTGGTCTGGGGTGGGGATCTGTCCGTTCCCGAGTCTCAGAACCGGCTGGTCCGAGGTGCAGTAACTGAGGGAGGATTTGGGGTGTCCGGGTGTGCTCTCGGCTTGGAGGGACGCCACAGCTCGTGGAAGTGACCGGGGGAGGACTCTTCGGAGGAGGGCCGGCAAGTAGCATCCTGAGAAGTGCCTGGTTACTGAGTTGGGAAGGACATTGACAAGTTCACACTTTTCCAGTACCACAAAGGAAGCGGGAACGTTCCAGGTACGGTTGGAAAAAGGTTCCTGTATACTCCCAGTTGATTATTCAAGTTTTGAGTCAACGTGCTGACTGTCATGATCTCTGGCTAGAGATCTGTTCAGCTTTGAAGTGCCCAGCTGCTAGTGGCTACTCTCTGGGTGGAAATAGAGACTGTGTTAAACCTGCAGTTCAAGGTACCTGAGTTCTTCACCCGTGAAAGTTCTACTGCAAAATAAACCTTTTAAAAAGGACTTCATCTGTGTCAGTGTACAAGTCGTTGGGTATCAACCCTGGGAACCCCTAGATATGGAGGAGCAGGCCAGGAGAAGATAATCGGTAGGCCCATTCAGTCAAGGCCGCCCTGCAACGGGTTATGGCCACTACAGATATATACTAGCATGCAAAAAAAAAAATGGACAATCTGTTGTCAGATTTTCGGATCGTGTGTTTGGGGCATTAGTCCCAATGTTCCACCAGCTGGAAGTTAGGGGACTCGTGGAAAAGCAGCATTTGTACTTTCATTAGTGCTGCTAGTCCACTGGTTGTTGCTGGTCAACTAAATCAGGTATAGAGCGAAATGCTGCACTGAAAAAAACAAACAAACAAAAAAAAACATTATCTTCTTAAAATAACATACAGCATTTTCTATTAATATGGAGGTAAAATAGTTGATAGATCGATTTGCAGCTAAATAAATGGGAAAACATCATTGCAACATATCTATGGTCAAAATGTAATATCCGATATTCATTGCATTTCCATTCTTTCTAGACTACTCCTATTAACCTGAACTCTTAGTAGTTTGTAAAATTACTTTGCGACGATCCCCACATATTTTCCTCCTTGAATTATGTGACAAATTTGCACTGTAGCCTATAGATCGGCACTCCTGATTCACAGAGCCCGCCTCCTTACAAAATATGAATAAAATAAATGAAAACATTAAAAAGCATCTCCCCTCCCCTCGTGCATACACACAAATGGAAACGTACGCTCAGGTCCCACACAAATAGACAACAGCAATTGCAACACACAATGTAAGGTGTTGCTATGAACACCAGAGTGAGAGCAACAATTCCAGAGCCTTCATCCATGGTTAACTCTAGACCAGGCATGTCCAAAATCCGGCCCATGTTCCGGTTTAATACGGTCCCCCTGGTAATTTGGATGGAGATTTTTTATTATATATATATATATATATATATTTTTTTTTATTTATTATATAATATACACACACACACACACACACACACACACACTTTTTGTGGTCCCCAGAGATATATACCGCATTTATCAGCACTTTCTCGGAGGGGACAGGACCAATGCCATCAGATTACATACGGAAGAATCTCCTGTTTACACGGCAGGGTCTGTAATAGGAAGTCCTATCTCCTGGGCTGCCATTGGACGACTCTTCCGTCTATCATAGGAGGTGGGACATTGTATTAAAGAGGCCGTTGAGTAAACAGGAGATTCTCCTGTATGTAATCTGTCTGCGCTCGTCCAACCCCCTCCCTTGTCCCCGCCGAGGCTGCAGATGGCAATCGATCAGGCTGCACTGATGGTGGCAATGGTGAGGCTGCCTTCATGGCAATGGTCCTTATTCTGCTTCACAGTTCCTTATTTAACATTTACGTTTCTTTCGTGAATCTTCCCTCTTAAAGTGAAGGTGCGTGTTATACGCTGACAAATACGGTATATCCAAATAACGCGCCTGAGCCCATCTTTAGCCCCAAGCGGCGCTCAGGGATTCGTTGGGGCCCACAAAAGATATATATATATCCAAATACCACGCCCAAGCTCATTTCTTCACCACACACAGCCACAAAGGTAAGATAATTCCTCTTGGGCAGTGTATTAGTGCTCGGACAAACATACTTGGACCAAATTTTAATGGTTCAAAGAATGTCAGGCAAAATGGTCGGCCCTCACACAAGTTCACTTCATATAATCTGGCCCTCTTTGAAAAAAGTTTGGACACCCCTGCAGTCTAGACTGATAACCTGTAAAGGTTTTTAAACTGACAGCTATGAAAAATTTTAGGTACCGCAGTTTACATTTTTTACTGAAATTTTGAGTTTGATAAACAGCTGTGCAAATATCGTGCCACATAAAAAAAATTGCAACCACCACCACTTTATTTTCCAGGGCCTCTGCATTCTGAAAATATATGTTTGGGGGTTCTAAGTATTTTTCTTGTAAAAATGCGGATTTTAACGTGCGTGAAAAATTGAAAAACTGCCCAAGACAGCAAGTGGTTAAATTAGCCGAAACAATTTACTGTACATAGACTAAAGTTCAAATCCATTGTACAGAAACAGGTCTGCTATAATACATACAATTCTTTGCAGACTCACTGCAGCTGCACAAAATGGATATTAGAACCACTGCAAGACAAATCATTAACAAAAGCAAAGTTATTTTCAATACTCAACTTCCGGATGCCCAGGATGTATCTAACTACAGTACTCATTCGAATTCTCCCTGTGTGGGTTTTTTTTTTTAACCTTATTATGACTGACTATTTTTCTCTTCCTGTGCAGCTGCTTAAGAATGCAGCTAAGGTGAAATTCACATACCCCTGCCATGTTATATTGTCAGGGTAAGGATGCGACTATATGCCACTGCGGAGCTGAAGCTTCCTGTCTCACTTACTTGGTTAATGGACTAAACCGCAATAAAAGTATAATCTATTTGATCAGCTTCTCTCAATTAGGGGTTCCTTCAAAAGTTGCTAGGAGTAAGGTTGAACTGGATGGACTTGTGTCTTTTTTCAACCTGACTAACTATGTAACTATAAGTAGTGGATTGCTCTAGTCCGATGGTGCTGGCATTAGTTCTGGCACCAATGCCACTTAGGCTCCATTCACACTTGTACGCCTCCAAAGTTGAGCCGACTTTAGAGTGCAACTCTGACACAAATTTGGATGGGTGCAACTTGGATACGACTTTGGATTTGACCAATCATAATGGACAACTGTTGCATTGTAGAACATTCAGGTATGACTTTCATGCAACTTTTGAAGGTTAACATTGAAGTCTATGGCCCTCAAGTTACATGAAAGTTGGACCAATGTAATGCATGAACTACTCTGAATTTACTGCAACTGGAAATTATTCTGAGGACTTTTCTATGGTAGAAAGTAGAGCTGCACAATTCTGGCCAAAATTAGAATCATACACACACAATATATAATATATATATATATATATATATATATATATATATATATATATATATATATATATATATATATATATATATATTGTAGTTAGGAGTTCTAAGTAATTTTCTAGCAAAAAAAAACCCAACAAATGTCAGAAAAAGGTTTAGTGTTTAAGTGGTTAAACTTTCCTCATTTACACACCAAAGTGTATTTCTTTGCTCTAAAGGACAAATCGTTACAATGTTTATACTCAAGTTCCACTGCTAAAGAATGTTGCGATTCTTGGCAGACTGCCCTTTTTTTTTTTTGCCTTTCTTTTGATGGCTGTCAGCTTTAGTAGAGCAGAGAGAATTCTCTGCATAGAAAGAATCGGGAAATACTTTGTCAAGATCGCAACGGGGAAAAAAATTGCGATAGCGATTCTTAACGAATAATCGTGCAGCTCTAGTAGAAAGGTTGTTTTATACAGTAGAGGTTGCCAACTGTCTTGTTTTCCAACAATATTTCCCTGTAAAGTTCAGTTATTTTCAGTACTGAGCAAATATACAAAAAGGTGCCCATTTTCTGCATGTTGGAATGGTCCGTGTGTCACCTTACCCCAGGCCAATACTTGCTCTATAATAAAATCTTTTAAGTGCTGTTTGCATAGGGGATTACAGGAAGATCAGAAAATGACAAATTAATGAACTTATTTTTGTCGTCGTTCTAATTCTTAGTAGAAGTTCAGCCTAAAACTAAAATCTCCAAATCTACTTACAGTCACGATCTAAGACAAATCTATCTAGCCCTGCTATACATACCTTTTCTGAAAGCGGTCCAGTCTGATGCGGAGCTGTCAGCGACAGCTTCTCTGTGGAGGCGTGTGCAGGATAGAAAACCGACAACGGAAGCCCCTTAGTAACTCTATGGGTGAGGTCACTTCCCAGCCATTGTTGGCTGTCTCCTGCACAGAGCTTTTCCACTGTTGGAGACCGGACCAAAGTGGCTTCAGAAAAGGTATGTACAGCGATTTTTGCTTTCCAGGGCTAGATAGGTTAGCACCATATTGTGGCTGCAAGTTGATATAGAGATTTCAGTTTTAGGCTTATCTTCCACTTTAACTCCACCCCAAATATCTTTTTGCTTTTTAAAAACTTGTCTTTTCCAGATATCTTCAGGACCATCATGTGATATGTTGGGTCTTGCATAATGTGCAGTAAAATGCAGAAGAACATGGACGCTGGCAAAATAAGAAACAAAATCGTGTCCAGCCCAGTATGACCCCTTCCACTCCCAGCATGCCTCAGTGGCAGCGGCAACAGCAACAGTGGTAGTGTGTGCTTTGACAGGAAAGGCTGGAACCTGATCTCTGCGACCCCAGGCTTGAACAATAAACTGTCTGAGCCACCTATAAATGGTGGAGTGAGATTATCCTTTCCCATTTGCAAGGATCATATGTGATGACAGAGCCCGTCTTCCTAATGGAAGCAGTGGCTGCAAAGTAGACTTGTATAGCACAAACTATCCCCTGATAATAAAGAATTATTCTTCGGCTGCTGATGTACTGAATCCAGACAGGGGGATGAAGTACAATGGCCTGGCTGAGGTGAAAGAGTGTAACCACCATAAGGAGGAAAGACTCTAGCACTCAACCCTACCTTGCCTCTATGCAAGATCAGAAAATGTTCCTCAAAGACAAAGCCGCAAGCTCAGACATGCGCATCACAGGGGTAATGCAGTCAATGAAAGAAACCTTGTGGGTCAGCATAGAAAGGGGACTATGATAGGAGAGTACACTTAAACCATGTGACATCCCAGCTGAAGGTGTCTAATAAAGCTCCAAGGAAACACTGACCCTTGAAGAGCATGTGTAGAAAATACTATTTACATTCTTGCTCCACAGACCAACATTTTAACCAAAGGGTTCTCTGCATGTTAATTGATAGGGAGATAGCCTCTAACCAGTCCATGCAATAGTGTAGGGCAGCCAGCATGAGATCCAAGCACTCTACAAAGAGTAGAAGTGCGGATGGAAACTAGATCTCTTTTTAGAAGTTCAGTTCATTTCCCAAATGTGACAGACAGGCTGAAACGCATGCCCGGCCCGAAAAAAACTGGTTTTTAACTTCATCTTTAAATGTGTCAAATCTAAGGGATCTTTGAACACTGGTAGCATCCACTACTGAAAAGTTCAGCACTTCAGAACCTGCCGGATCAATGGTGGGAGCGGCCTACTTCTTAATAAAGGTCTCCTCAAACAGAGATTGAGCTGAGGAGGAGTTAATATTTTATCAGAAGTTTCTTAGCCTGCATACAGGATGTCTAGGTGCGGCATGTGCATCCGGGGCTCTAAGGGATCTCAGACTAGTAACAGCAGTAATGGATACAAAAGGCTGTTTTTCCATTGTTAAGGTGGCATGCACCATATTAATAATGTGCTATATTGATCTCTTTATACCTGGGAGCCAAGGCAGCTGCCTGAAACCCCTCAAGGACATCTTCATCCAGCAAGGATTCTTCAGCAAGTATTCTCCATAGTCAGATAGACCTTTTCTGTGGAAGCCAACAATAAGAGGGATAATAATGGCACCCTCCCTACTAATAGGTAGCACCGTATGATCAGCCCACAAAATTATCTTTAGAGTCAGAGTTATAGACAAAGGTCGAAGAAGAAGAACAAAAATGCAAATCCCAGTGGCCGAAGGGCATATTTCAAAAAGGCCCCTGGAAACTGTCCCATCCAGCAGGGTCTGGATATAACCCCTCCAAAGCTAGTGCCGAGGATATGTTGATCCATTAAGAGATTAAGAGAGAGCATTAAGAGACTAGCTCAAACGGCATGCAGAAAAATCCTAACAGAAGAAAAAAATCTTAAGAAAAAATGGCTAGTAAAAAAAAAAATAGTTCAATATTTCTAACACCCCTTTCACACCAGGGCATTTTGCAGGTGCTATAGCGTTAGAAATAGCGCCTGCAATCCACCATAAAGAAGCTGCACCATTGTGTTTTTCACACTACAGCGGTGCGCTGGCAGGACGTCAGAAAAGTCTTGCCAGCAGCTTCTTTGGAGCGGTGAAGGAGCGGTGTGTTTACCGCTCCTCCATCGCTGCTCCCCATTGAAATCAATGGGGCAGCGCTGTAATACCGCCGGCAAAATGCCACTATTGCTGGCGGTTTTAACCCTTTCGCGGCCACTAGCGGGGGGGGGGGTAAAAGCGCCCCGCTAGCGGTGTTTTACCGCCGAAGCAATGGGCGGTCTGGTGTGAAAGGGGTCTTAGAGAAAAAGCATCCCATCCTTCTAGTGGGAGACCAAATGTCTCTTAATCAGCTATGGCTCATTGAACTAGAAAGAAAGTCAACCAGAGCATTCCCAACATAAAAGCCAAGTTTGCCTTTTTTTTCCCTTCTAAATTCCCAGCCCCTCTATGTACATGAATATAGCATTAATGTATTTATTTTGCAAAAATAAAACAGCTTTCCATTTATTCTACACACACTTACCTCACTGTCCTCATGGCTGTTTAAAAACACTTTCTATTACTTCTGCCTTACTTCCTGGACAGACTTTAGGTCATGACACAGTAAGGAGTTGACCAGCCGAGGGTAGATGATGCAGGGTGCGTGCTAATGAGATCAACTGGTTAATTCCTTCCTGTGTCATGACCTAAAGTCTGTCCAGGAAGTAAGGCAGAAGTAATGGAAAGTGTTTTTAAACAGCCATGAGGACAGTGAGGTAAGTGTGGGTATAATAAGTACATTAATGCTATATTGGTACAGAAGGAACCTGGAAATTATTAAAAAAAAGTAAACAAAAGTTGAACTTAGCCTTTAAACTTAGAGTGGAGAAGGATTATAACACCTGAAAGTCTTTATTACTGCCTGTGTTCCTGTTAGGGAGATTCACCCCTCGATTTGTCCTGTGTACCATTATCATTAAAAGTAAAAATAGAAAATCCCCAATTTTGGGTTGTCCCCTGAAAAGTAAGAGGGGAAATCTTCCAATAGGGACAATCCTTCTGATGACCTGGGGGTCCCCCAGGAATTCCCTTCATATGCAGGGATTTCCTATCACTTCCTGTTTGGCGTTGGGATGGGAAGTGAAGGGAAATCTCCACAATGGGACACATACAGCGAAAAAATAAAAATAAATCTGAAAGGGGTTAAAACCCTCCCTTGCTCCATCCAAAATGAAAAAAAAAATGTTTTGCCTATATTTACCCTTTAACAAGTCTCTGAAAACTGTCTCAGAAGCTTCTGATGGAAGCGGCAGTGACTTCACTTTCGCTGCACTAAACTGATTATATTTTATTGCCCAGAGCTGACTAGGGATAGCTGCTTCCATCAGAGGCTTTGCACATGAGTATTTCCTTTCTGACAGAATGCTTACAGTGATTGTAAAGTCTATTGTTTTGTGTGTTTTTTTAAATAACGTTATAAAAAAAAAAAAAAAACTTACCTCCCCTGTGCAGCCCAGATCCTCCTCTTCTCGGTCCCTCTTCTGTGCTACTGGCCCCTCCCTCCTGTCGCGTGCCCCCACAGCAAGCAGCATGCTATGGGGGCACCCGAGCAGGGCTGCTCTGTGTGTCCATTCAGACATAGAACTGCGTTTCGGCTCTACCCCCTCTCTCTCTCCTGATTGGCTAACCGATTTTGACAGCAGCAGCCAATGGAGCCGCTGCTGTGTTTCAGCCAATCAGGAAGGAGAGTCCTGAACTGCCTAGTGTCTCGTGGACATCGCTGGATGGGGGAGTGGCTCAGGTAAGTATGAGATGGGATGAGGGGGGCGACTGCACACAGAAGCCTTTTAATCTTAAAGCGGGAGTCCACCGGGACTCCGCGTTTTTTTTTTTTTTTTAAAAGCCAGCAGCTACAAATACTGCAGCTGCTGACTTTTAAATAGTGACACTTACCTGTCCAGCGCGCCCGCGATGTCGGCACCCGAAGCCGATCGCTCGCTCGGCTGCCGGGTCCCGCCGCCATCTTGGGTATGGGAATCAGGAAATGGAGCCTTTCGGCTTCATTTCCCGGTTCCCTACTGCGCATGCGCGAGCCGCGCGGCGCAATCCGGACGGTCCCCGCTGCCTCTGGGAGCTGTGTGTTTCCCAGCAGGCAGCGGGGCACTTGCTGAAGGGGGCGGGCGCTTGCGGAACGGGGCGGAACGTACGCCCCGTTCCGCAGAGAGCTAGCCCGGAAGTGGGTGCAGTTACCTGGATTATCCAGGTAACTGCACCCCCCTCCCCCCTGAAAGGTGCCGATTGTGGCGCCGGAGGGGGGGGGGATTCCGATGAGCGGAGGTCCATTTTAGGGTGGACCTCCGCTTTAATGCATAGAACAACCCCTTTAAATTAAGCACAGCAGATAGAACAACCCATACATTACTTCACACAGCATCCACCAGGACATGCCAAGCTGCTTACTTCAACACAAAACCTCCTATATTCTGGAGTAACAATGCATCAGAGTGAATCTGAACACTGAAGTATAAGGTCACTCTGATGCAATCTAGGAAGCTTTAGGAGGAATAAAAAAAAAATAAAAAAAAAAATCAGATTTCAGGTTCTTTCAAGTGGTTCTTACCTGCTATCAATGTGCAGCTTTCCATAGCTCACATTATTCTTGTGATAATTTCTGCTGTTCCACCCACGTCTGTGGAGGAGTGATTTGTACGGCTGCTGCCCACTCAGTTATGCACTGCTTTGGCTAGACTAAGCATGTGTGGGAGGGAAGGAAGACTTACAAATTCAGATCACTCAGAAAGACAGCGCTTCACCCACACACTCAGCAGCTTATAGTAAAGTGGACAATCAATGACTTGTATTCCTCTGTCCCAGCTAGATCGTTCTACTGCTAACACAGAAACTGGAATTCACCACAATCTGCATGCAAACAGGCTTAGAAAAAAAAAAAATTTTGAAAATAAAATCATTCCACCTTCCTCAGTTTACTATTAGTTACTGAAGCTAGCAAGTACACTTAGGGTCCTTTCACATGGGTAACCTACCTGGCGGACCCCGCTTCACTCAATGGGGGATTGCTTCGCTGATCCCCGCTGAGCAGGCAGATGACAAGTCAGTCTCTGCTCACTGTGCAGATGGACCTGTCAGCGTCCCGCTCTCCTCTATGGGACGATCGGATGAAAACTGACCGATTGTCATGTTTTCATCCGATCCGCCAGATAGATGGAAAATAGGGTCACCATCCGTCTGGATCTGGAGGACAGGATTGGATAGCAGCGTGTGTCAGCAGACATCCGCTGCCCCATAGGAGTGAATGAAAGCTCAGATCAGGTCCGCCTGAAAATAGGAAAACTCCCGTGAAAGAGGCCCTAACCACTTTTCTACCAGTGCAACTTTTCCACACACTTATAAAAAGAATGAAACAAATACAAATCATTTCAGAACTTTTTCCACCTTTTATGTGACCTATAAAATGTACAACTCAATTGAAAAACAAACTGAAATCTTTTAGGGGGATGAAGTAAAAATAAAAAAATAAAATAACGTGGTTGCATAAGTGTGCACACCCTCTTATAACTGGGGATGTAGCGGTGTTCAGAATTAGGCAATCACATTCAAACTCATGGTAAATAGAACTCAGTACACACCTGCCATCATTTAAAGAGGAAGTAAACCCTAATGGATTTTACTTCCTCTTTTGCTGGCTGCAAAGCCTGCAAATAAAAAGCATAATGGGCTAGTATGCATCGCATACTAGCCCATTATGTGCTACTTACCTGCAAAAGAATCCAGCAATGTCCCCTGTAAAGGCAGCGTCCATCTTCTGGCCCCTCTTCCTTCCGGGCCACGGACTCCGGTTCTGTAATTTGCTGGAGCCGCATGACGTCACTCCTGGCGCATGTTTAGGAGATATTTCCACTACCTATAGGTAAGCCTTATTCTAGGCTTACCTATAGGTAGAAGTCCAAAAAGTGGGTTTACAACTAGAGGTTGACCGATATGGGTTTTTCTCTGGCTGATGCTGATATTTAGAAATCAGGTGGCCGATGGCCGATATATGATGCCGATTTTTTTATTCCCCCCCCCCCTCTCATAAAATCTAACACACACCTTTCACACTGGGGCGTTTTTCAGGCGCTTTTGGGCTAAAAATAGCACCAGTAAAGTGCCTGCAAAACGGTTCCCCTGCAGACTGTGTGAAAGCCCGAGTGCTTTCACACTGAGGTGATGCATTGGCTATACCATGGAACACAGTGAAGATAGTCATCATAAAGTGAAGAAAATATGGCACAACAGTGACATTACCAAGAACTGGACGTCCCTTCAAAAGTGATGAAAAGACTATAAGAAAACTGTACAGGAAGCTGCCAAGAGACCTACAGCAACATTAAAGGAGTGTGGTGCAATCACCGTTTACATAAACATGCACACCCTACCTGCGTGTTTGAATTCAGGTACATGCACAGGGTAACAAGAAAACTAGCATGGGAATGTGACAGGTTCTCTTAATGGAGAGATCAAGCCACTGTTAGTCCTCCAATGCAGCTAATCAAGCACTGATTATATGCTACTGCTGCCTGGATCACTTTTACACAAAATCCAAGACTATCAAGCTCACAGCTGCATAACCAGGATGTATAGACATACCTTTGTAGACAAGGGGTTAAAGAACCCATAGGGGTTTGCAGGAGATGTGGGCCAATGTTTGACTTTCTGTAAAAATATAGAGTCAATATTTTCTAAATGAACCCCGAGGTTTGGAACTCCCGCACAACTTAGGCTTCATGTACACGGGACGTTGTTCAACCTCTCCTGAAAGATTTAACTTGACAGCTAGAAA
The DNA here is from genome assembly GCF_037356315.1 of Lithobates pipiens. Taxonomy (NCBI): domain Eukaryota; kingdom Metazoa; phylum Chordata; class Amphibia; order Anura; family Ranidae; genus Lithobates; species Lithobates pipiens. The sequence continues at coordinate 584,372,900 of NW_027507748.1, read as the reverse complement.
CCAGCGTCTAAAAACGGCCTTTTAGCTGTGTTTACATGCCGTGTTTAGATCTAGAAGCGCTTGAAAAAAATAAAAATGTAAGAACGCTTGTAAACGAAACACGGATAAACGAGAGTTACTGCATTTAGCCACGTTTGGTGTTTGAAATGCCTCTAAACAGCTTCTGAACGCATTTTTTGGGTTCCAAAAAAAAAAGCCTCTAAATGCAACTGCCTAGAAATGACCTAGAAACGCCTAAGGCCTCATGTACACTGCTGCTGGTAAACGGATGTTTAGGAGAAGTTGGGCATTTTTTTCAGCTGCCCCTGAACTCTCCTCTATGTTATCTTATCAGTACATGTACACAGCGTTGTTTATAGTCATTTCTAGGCAGTTGAGTTTATAAGCATTTTTTTGGAAAGCAAAAAAAAGCGGTCAGGAAAGATGTTCAGAGGCATCTGAAATGCCAAACGCCTTGTAACCGTGGCAAAAAATAAATAAATTAACCTTTTAAACGCAAGGCCATTAGGCTTAATGCACAATAATGTAATAAAACCTCTCCTGGACGATTTAAAGGAGAAGCCCAGCCTCACAGGAGAGTAATTCGTTTTGCACTCCTGTGACCCGTCTTCAGTGGAGAGAGGTCTGAAGTCCGTTCTCCGCTGACGTCACTGCCATCAGTCGAGGCACAGCATCATCCCGACTTCTGAAATCTGGATCTGCCAGGTGCTTTGACTAATGGCAGCCTCAGCGAGCCGCTGAGATGACCAGTCCCCGCCCCTCCACAGCTCAGCGCTCCAATGAGCATGGAGAAGCAGAGAATACCAAGCCATCGGCAATGTTCGGTGGCTCGGTTCTCAGTGAAGAGAAGCCGGGGAATAGGTGCAACATCGAGCTGATGCTGAATCTACCAAGGTAAGTATGAATCTTAAAGAAAAAAAAAAAGACAGATAATAACCAATGTTTAACCACTTAAGGACTCAGACTCAGCATTTACAAGGTAAAATATTTTTTTATTTATTTTTGCTAGAAACTTACTTAGAATCCCCAAACATTATATATATATTTTTTCTAACACCCTAGAGAATAAAATGGCGGTTGTTGCAATGCTTTGTCACACCGTATTTGCTCAGCGGTCTTACAAAGCTAATTTTTTGGTGAAAAAGTACACTTTTTTTCTTCAATTAAAAAAATAAGACAACAGTAAAGTTAGCCCAATTATTTATTTATTTTTTATAATTGTGAAAGATAATGTTACACCGAGTAATTTGATACCAAACATGTCACGCTTCAAAACTGTGCCTGTTTGTGGAATGGCGACAAACTTTTACCCTTAAAAATCTCCACATGCGAAGTTTATAAATTTCTATAGGTTACCAGTTTTGAGTTACAGAGGAGATCTGAGGCAAGAATTATTGCTCTCGCTCTAACGATCACAGCGATACCACACGTGTGGTTCGAACACCGGTTTCATATGCAGGTGCTACTCACGTATGAATTAGCTTCTGCACGTGAGCTCGTCGGTACGGATTGCTTTAAAAAAAAAAAAAAAAACGTAATTATTTTACTTTTCATTTTGACACTGTCCTTTAAAAAAAAAAAAGGAAAAAAAAAAAAAAATTGGGTCCCTTTTATTTCTATTACAAGGAATGTAAGCATCCCTTGTAATAGAAAAAAAGCATGACAGGACCTCTTAAATATGAGATTGGGGTCAAAAAGACCTCAGATCTCATATTTACACTAAATGCAATAATAAAAAAAAAATAATAATTGTAGTCTCCTTTAGGAGTATTGGGTGTGACGTTTGACGTCACTTCCGCTTTTCATCAATACTATAGAGCCGAGTGGGGGGCATCTTTCCCTCACTCGGTATCCAGGCAATGGGGTGACACGTCACGATGGTCTCCGCCGCTACTGGCGGGCCTAGTAAGTGGCAGAGATGACCGAAGCGTGGCGGGAGGGGGATGGACACCTCTCCCACCACCCATAAAAGTGATCTTGCGGCGAATACGCTGCGGAGACCACTTTTATCCAAAAGAGAAATGTATGGCGTTCCTGAAAATACTGGGGTTATGGCAGGTAGCTGCTGCCATAACAACGGTATTTAGCGTCTAAATATAAACGTATGGGTAAGTAGTTTTGCGTGAAGTGGATAAAAACGTCAGTTTTGCCATGTTTACATGCCTCGTTTGCGTTTAAAACAATAAAAAAAAAAAAGCCTGTAAACTAAGCCCGGCTAAAAACCAGACTTACCGCGTTTACAAGCTTTTACAGGTATTTGGCATTTCAAATGCATCTGAACATTTGTCCCAAGCACATTTTTTTTTGCTTTGCAAAAAATGCTTCTAAACTTGATGACTGCCTAGAAAAAAGACTATAAAACGACCCTGTGTACATGTACTGATGAGATAAAAGAGGAGAGTTCAGGGGCAGCTAAAATAAACGCACAACTGCTCCTAAAGGTCCGTTTACCAGCAGCAGGGTACATGAGGCCTTACACAGAGGAGGTTAGTTTAACGTGTTTGTTAATTAAAACAAAAAGCTGTCTTTAATATAATTTTGAACACTCCTTTTCTAATATGCCTGTAAATACCTGTGTGCAGGATACACATGGATAACAGAGGTGCGTTTACAAGCAAAAAATAAAAATAAAAAAACACCTTTAAAAGCAGTGGTGTGTTAAAGTGGTTGTAAACCCTTACAAACCACTTTGACCTACATGTAAGCCTAGATTAAGGCTTACCTGTAGGTCCAAGAAATATCTCCTAAACCTATATGGTTTAGGAGATATTTACCTGAAGACAGCCACTGCTGTCTACGGCGCATGCGCCGTAAAACAGCGCAGCGCAGGCGCACTGGGCAGGCCGCGGCGATATGTCGTGAGTGTCGGCTCCCGTGCTTATGAGGGACGTCATCGCGGCTCCGGCGAATCACAGCGCCGGAGCCACGAGACCGGGAAGTCACTCCAGGATCCATGGCAGCGGGGAGGAAGACGGAGGACTGCTTCGGGGGCTTCGTTCTCAGGTAAGTTATTCATAATGAGCTAGTATGCTATGCATACTAGCTCATTATGCCTTTGCCTTGCAGGGTGTGTTTTTTTTTCCCCCTTTACTTCCTCTGTAAGCCCCAGTGTGCATGAGCCCTAAACTGCGTGTCGCCATTATGTACAATATGGACCCAAGTCCTATTATTCGTTTCCCTCCATGGGACCTTCAGAGTACACATTGATGATTTTGGACACATGCTAAATCCCATCAGCTTTGTTCCTCCTCCACACGTTTATATCCAGACCGGTGTTCTCAAAATAGAATTCCCACAACTGTTCTTCTAGCTCAGCTATTTTCTGTCAGCATTAAACACATCCTCAGGAAAGCTTTTTTTTTTTTTTTTAAAACAAGAACACAATAAAACATTGAGGTCTTTGCCAAACATGATAAAATATTTCTCAGAACATATCAGCAAATGAAACACCAACACAATTACCCGGCAGTCCATTAGAATACAATTGCCCAAAACCAAAGCTGTAAGCAATCCTAATTAATAAGTGTTTCTTATTTAAAAAAGAAAAAGAAAAAAAAAAGAAAAAATAAGAAAAGTGTGAGGTGTAACAGACACATTAGCATGTCTCCAAAGTCGGACGATTTTCAGTGCGACTTTGACCCAACTTTACATTACATCAAAGATTACACACAAACAAAATCTCCGTGTGCGCAAAAGTAATGTAACGGAAGTAGATAACGCCTAGAATTTCTATGGCTCCCGGTAGATGCACGGGCCTTGCTGCCAACCAAGGGACGGGGACACCGAATGGAAACACTGTACAAAAAAAACGAAAAGAGGGCGCACACACTTTGCACATTACCCACGTGGTGTTTATTGAAATAAAAAAAGAAGGAAAAAGAAGGAAATATACAAAAACAGGTATATCATAATAACAGAAGAGGAACACAGGGGCTGTTCAGTGCAAAACTATTACACAGAGCAGGTAAGCATAACATTAACCACTTCAGCCCTGGAAGGATTTACCCCCTTCCTGACCAAAGCACTTTTTGCGATTTGGGACTGCGTTGTTTAACTGACAATTGCACGGTCGTGCGACGTGGCTCCCAAACAAAATTGACGCCTTTTTTCCCCCCCACAAATACAGCTTTCTTTTGGTGGTATTTGATCACCCCTGCAGTTTTTATTTTTTGCACTATAAACAAAAAAAGTGCCAATTTTGAAAAAAAAAAAATGCATTATTTTTTTACATTTTGCTATAATAAATATCCCCCAAAAATATATATAAAAAACTTTTTTCCTCAGTTTAGGCCGATACGTTTTCTAGATATTTTTGGTAAAAAAAACGCAATAAGCGATTATTGATTGGTTTGCGCAAAAGTTATAGCGTTTACAAAAATAGGGGATAGTTTTATGGCATTTTTTTTTTACTAGTAATGAAGGTGATCAGTGATTTTTATTGTGACTGCGACATTATGATGGACACATCAGACATTTTTGGGACCATTGTCATTTACACAGCAATCAGTGCTATACAAATGCACCGATTCCTGTGTAAATGACACTGCCAGTGAAGGGGTTAATCACTAGGGGGCAGTGTATGGGTTAAGTGTGTCCTCGGGAGTGTTTCTAATTGTGGGGGGGCGTGGCTACATGTGGCACAACACTGATCTCCTCCGATCACACAGAGCAGAGATCAGTGGTACGGTCGCTAGGCAGAACAGCGAGATGCTCGTTTACATTAGCATCTCCCCATTCGTTCTCCCCGTGAGACGATTGCGGGTATCCCCGCTTTGATTGAGTCCACGGGACCCGCCTTATGGAACTTGCTGCGGGCGCCCGCAAGCCGCCTCTTAGAGGGCCATGTACAGGTAAGTTAGTTTGCCTATACGAGCCCTTCTGCCGACATATATCGCTGTGAGGTGGTCGGCAAGTGGATAATTACTGTATTTACTGGCATATAACATGCACTTTTTTCACCTTGAAAATTGGGTGATAATAGTGTGTGTGTTATACGCCGATACTGCAATTTGGGCTGCCTGGGAGGTGGACGGGACGAGCTCCATTAGATTACATACAGCAAGAATCTCCTGTTTACGCCTCTCTAATAGGATGTCCCGCAGATGGGCAATTGTGAAGATGCAGATGGGCAATTGTGAGGATGCAGATGGGCACTGACCCTTATTTCGCTTCAACGTTCTTACTTTAAAATTTTATTTTTTTCCTGAAACTTCCCTCCTAAAATGAAGGTGCGTGTTATACGCCGATAAATACATAACCAAAAATAATGATAAAAACCTTTAATATCACTTTAACTCTTGCAGTTCAGAGAAGGTGGAGGCTCAAGACAATTGTATTCCTGTTCCTGTCTATGGAACAGGATGTGAAGGGGGCACATGCCAAAATGACAGGGGGTATAATACTCTCTTACTCAATCCAAAATAATAATAAACAAGTTTTACCATTATTTCTACATTAATTTAATTATAGGATGTGGTGGAAAAATTCAGTTGCAATATTTCACATTAATCAGACTCCAAAATACAACTTTCTATAGTTTTACTTTTATCCCTGAACATAATGTTTAAACAATATGCAACACACCATACATTTCATATATTCATTATGCATACACAGTCCAAAGAAAGATTAAAAAGATCTGCTCTGAGTTTGACAAATGTGAAGACAGATGTAAACTCTATAATGTGCCACAGAACTTCACTTGATGGATTAGATATTTACATACCAAAGGAATGTTTCTGACATTGTTAAATATTGCTTTAGCATTTTTTCCCCCCAAGAAGCATCCAAAAAATAACCCACGAGAACAACTGCATGTGATTTAGCAGCAAGTTTTAGAAACGCCTTTTCATTTGCTGTGCAAAATTAAAGAGGTCTTTACATGTTTTTCTCGCAATATATAGGACCACTCAAGGGGGCAATCATAAAACAGGAATGTTATCAAGTCATGTTCTAATGTAAACATATTTGGGATTGGTTGGCAAACACACACACAGCTTTTAAAGTACTTTTTCATCAAAAACTTTCTACAGAGGAAATAGCAATTCCTTTTCAAAAATAAATACCACAGCTGCAATAAAAAAATTTTAAATACATTTTGGGGGGGGAAGAAACCAATTGGAAAAATGTCAGAAAGTCAAATAAGTTACAGTACTTTTCTTTTGCCCATAATCCAGGCAACTCCCACAGTTGCCGAGATAATGAGCAATAGTGAACTCGAACTAAAAAAAAATGTTGAATTTAAAACTTCACCTTTTAGGCTGGGTTCACACTGAAGCGATGCGGGAACGCCGCGAATCCGCGGCGGGTTCCCGCATCGCATGCCTCCCGCCGGCAGTTCACACTGCCCTATGTGGACTGCTGGGAGTGTCAGTGAAACCGTAATGACACCCCCAGATCAGTTCGCAAATCGCAGTGCGATCTGCAAACTTGGACAGGAATCGGATCGCATGGTGTGAACACCCATGCGATCCGATTCTGCTGCGGACCAAAAAAAGGGTCCTGTGCGAGTTTGTGGTGGGTGCGATGCGAATTCAGCCATACTATCTGTATGGCTGAACTCGCATCGCACAGAGATCGGATGTGATTTGCACTGCAGTGCGAATCACATCCGGTTCTCCTAGCCGCGCCAGTGTGAACCCAGCCTTACATCATGTGACACCCACAGTTGGGATGTAACATGGTGCCAAGCAGACCCACCCATGGCAGCGTGCGTCTTCTCCCCTGCAGTCACTGTCACTTTTGAAATCGGCTGTGCTATGTTGGGCGTCACCCACACAGCCCACATTATTTACTCACAGGGATCTGTGAATGAATGTACTACAAGTCCCAGCTTCCCCCTCGGCAGATCGACTTCTAGTTAATTAATAGAAAAAATGTTGGGACTTTAGCGAAGCATGCGATTTTGGGAGCCGGTCTTGACAACGTTCGCCGGGGGGTCACTTCCCCCGGGCGATGACGTCACTCCCTCCTACTCTATTGCCAGCATGACGTTGGCGGCATCATGCGGCTGCGGTAAAGCACAAATACCTTTCGGTACAAGGTTAACGGACACCACTAGCACGGCGACTGTTGCCCTTGATAGCCCAGCACACTCAGATGGAATGAACACAATGTTCAATACATCCAGGTATTGTTTCACAGTACACTTATTTTGCGTTTTTTGTTTTTGACACTCACCCTTTTGTTTTTGCTTCCTTTAGTGTTTTATTCATACACAATAGTGTTACATAGTTAGTCATGTTGCAAAAAAAAGACACAAGTTCATCCAGTTCAACCCAAAAAAAAAAAAATGTATATTATATATATATATATATATTATAATATAATATCATACCAGCCCATATACCCAATTCTATACCCACAGTTGATCCAGAGGAAGGCAAAAAACCCCAGCAGAGCATGATACAATTTGCTAAAGCAGGGGAAAAAATTCCTTCGTGATCCCCTGAGAGGCAATCGGATTTTCCCCGGATCAACTTTACCTATAAATGTTAGTACCCAGTTATATTATGTACACTTAGGAAATAATCCAGGCCTTTCTTAAAGCAATCCACTGAGCTGGTCATAACCACCTCTGCAGGGAGTCTATTCCACATTTTCACAGCTCTTACTGTGAAGAAACCTTTCCGTACTTGAAGATGAAATCTCTTTTCCTCTAGACGTAAAGAGTGCCCCCTTGTCCTCTGGGTTGACCGTACAGAGAACAACTCAACACCAAGTTCACTATATGGACCCCTTATATATTTGTACATGTTGATCATATCCCCCCTTAATCTCCTCTTATCAAGAGTGAATAAATTCAGTTCCTCTGATCTTTCCTCATAGCTGAGTTCACCATTGTTTGAGCATCCATATTGCTCTTAACATGATTTCGCCATCATATATCACTTTATCTGTGTCACAATATTTCCAATAAAAAATGTTTTCTCTCTTTCACCCCACTCCATTCACATCACATGTTTAGTCATTTAGATGCCTCAACCTGAAACTTACACTTGTAACTATTGACCCTAGGGTGAGGACCAGTTTTTGGCTCACATTTATGGCACACTGCCTCATTGCAGTACCTGTACGCTCTGCCTGTCTCAGCTCCCGTATCAGATGATACTACCAGCTACCTCCAACGCCCATTGCTGCGCCTCCTATCATTGCTTAACCCGTAAGTATGGGCGCTCGGTTTTGACACATTTCCCTTTTTAATATATCAACTTAACTAAGTTTTGGCACACCATTTCTCGTCCCACAGATATCCATCCTATATCAGTTCCTGATGAGTGGCAAGAACGAAACGCGTAGAGATTAAAATGCTATAAATTATATTCAATCATGCAGTTTTACTAGACTCTAATGTTTTTATTCAATTCTATTGATTTTTACTACGTTTATATATGAATTTAATAATATTTTGATGTATGAACTATGGGATTGATGTTTCTGATGTGCAATATTTTAATACATTTACGATTTATGATGGATTATAGACTATAGAATGTGCATCCCTGCGCTCTAGGTTTTGTACTAAGTTTACAGCTAATACATTTATATTATCTGACTTCTATTGCTCCTCTTTTTTTGCTCCCAAAATTGCATGCTTCGCTAAAGTCCCAACCTTTTTTCTATTTATCATCCCGATAGGGATGGAGGCTACTTTGATGTAATTGTCTTAGGCCTCACTTAAAGTCCCAACCCTTCCTTGACTTCTAGTTAATTTACTTATTTATTTTTAAAGGTCCTTCCCCATGGACATATTCCTGTTCCTGTCTATGGAACTGGATGTGAAGGGAAATATCTCCAAGGGGCACATGCCAAACTGACAGGGGGTATAATGCTCTCTTACTCAATCCAAAATAATAAAAAATAAAAAAAGTTTTGCCATTATTTCTACATTAATTTAATTATAGTATGTGGTGGAAAAATTCAGTTGCAATATTTCACATAGACAAGGGTCTATTAATTAATTTACTTATTTATTTTTAAAGGTCCTTCCACATGGACGTCATTATTTCAGTCATGTTCTTTGACAGGAAAAAAACTGATGAATACTGATTCAGATTACATCATTTTATTTCAGTTTGCACATCCGTCTTCAGTTTGTGCAGGAGCATTGTTGTGGAGGAGAATCCATTTATAAGGCCTGATTTCCACTCTTTTCCCCATGAACAGATTCCTGTAAACTTTTCAGAACTCGTCAAGCGTTGGTTGACAGCTATACCATATTCTATGAGCTGGTAGTGAAAGTGGAACATCACCCCAAAGGGGAAGTTCTGCTCTTCCTCCTCCTCTCCCTTTACATTTGGCACTTTATTTTTTTTGGGGGGGGGGGGGTGGGGTTGGGTATCTGATCTTGACAGGTGCCTGCTCCCCCATATCTGGTCAGATAGCCGTGGCAATCTGATTGGGAGTTTGACTCCCCCTCCGTTCCCTGCAACCTTCTGGGACACATTAAAGGTCCCAAATGATTGTGGCTTCACTGCCGACTTTCCCTAGTGAAGATGCCGAAACCTCAAAACCTTAAGCCAATTGAAGAACCGGCTTAGGTGGGGACAGCGCTGAATCCAGGGACAGGCAAGTAATCCACTTATAAGGCCTAATTTCCAGTCTTTTCCCGCAAACAGATTCCTGTAACAGGTAAGTGTCTTTATATTAAAAATCAGCTTCATTCAGTATTTGTAGCTGCGGACTTAATTTTTTTTTTGGGGGACGGGGGGGGGGAACTGGATCTCCTCTTTAACTATCTCCATGTGATCAAAAAACACACCAGCATGAACGTATGAAGGTTTGCGCCCTGTCCACGTTTGCATATGTCTTTTGCATTTTGGCATCAACATGGACATATTCCTGCCACTTCTTAAACCGCCTATGCAATTCAAAAACACTTGATTTCTTCATGGAATGTTCACCAGAAGCCTGCTGTAACAGTTTTACTTGCACTTTTGCCAATTTTCACACAAAAGTGAGCCAACTGGCCGGCAAGTGCAAGTTAGAACAAAAACTTGGCAGACTGCCTGGATTTTTTCTTTACACACAGACGTTTATCCCTTTGCTCTAAGAAGGAAGAGTTAGTTACAATGTTTCATTTTAAAAACTTGGCAGACTGCCCAGATGTTTTCTTTTGACAGCTGAGTGAGCAGATAAGTCTCTCCACTTGTTACATGAAAGAATCGGCAAACTGCAATAGAGATAGTCAGGGGGGTTAAATTGAGATCATGTTTTTTTTAACGATTAATTGTGTAATTCTAGGACCCACTTACTCACACAAACTAAAGCACATTTGTGAATAGCACTATAGTGATTTTACAAAGACTACCCTTGCATGGCCCCCAACTTCTCTGCCTATGATGAAAGATCTGAAAACAGGCAAGCACCCATAGTCATTTTTTAAATCATCTATGGTTGGTTTGTTTTCAGTGACCTGGTTGCTAATGTTTCCCTGGTGGAAAGAACGAGGCTTAAAAACGACCCCTTCTCCAAAATTAAGACACAAAAAAGTGTGATTAGGGGAGACTGAGAATACTGTGTAAATGCTAAACACGTAGGTGTCCCCAGAAGAGCCATAATGGATTTAGGCTCCATGCACACTAGCGTATTTTTGTTTTTGGCAAGCTAAAAAAGCGCTGAAAAAAAAAATGAGGGCTAAAGAAAAATGCTGGTAATAGTTTTGTAGTAGAGATTTAGCAGCATTTAGGGGAGTTAACGTTTCTGCAGTAAAAGGGGAGAGGAAAAAAAAAAAGCTAAAAAAGAAGTTATTAGTGGTGTTAGCAGCGTTTATGCTGCAAAAACGCTCCAAGAAACGCTACAAAAAATATTTTGTTTCTGCTCCTAGATGCTGAAGCTCAAAAAATGCTAGTATAGCCTGAAACAGTGTACATAGACACATAGGATAACACCGACCAGTTAGCTTCTAGAAGCAGGAAAAAAAATGCTAACAGCTTCTAGGAGCTTAAAAAAAACCCCACTGGAGTGCATGGATCCTTTAAGTATATGTAAACCTAATCACTAAAATTTCATATAGGTTTTATCATTCAAATGCAATTTTAATATTTATAAATCTTTTCAGTTGTGCTCCTATATTGTCACACAAGCTTCTGAGTGAAGTGGCCCATCGTCAGGAAAGCCATGCAGCTGGACTGCATGTAAAAGGGAAGTGGCTCAAAAGAGGCTACAGGAGAGCAGCAGCACTGAGATGCAACAAAGGTTAAAGATGAACTGAAATTTTTCTCATGCAGTAGGACAGGCGCTGCAGTGATTGGCCCTGTGCTGGGAGGATTGGAAAATTAGGCAAGTAAATCTCCGCTCTCCAATCCTCTAGAGCAGGGATATGCAATTAGCGGACCTCCAGCTGTTGCAAAACTACAAGTCCCATCATGCCTCTGCGTCTGGGTGTCATGCTTGTGGCTGTCAGACTTGCTATGCCTCATGGGACTTGTAGTTCTGCAACAGATGGAGGTCCGCTAATTTCATATCCCTGCTCTAGAGTCTCTAGACATAAACAAGCAGTTAACCCATGCAGTGCAGAAATGGCCTCACTACATGGGAAAAAATAAACTGCTGCCCGGAGTCCAGATAAAAAAAAAAAAAAAATATTAGAAAAATATGTAAAGACGCAGACTGCTACTGCAAGGAAATCCTCGGGAGCACCTTCCATGTGAATTATCAGCTCTCTTGACATTCCGTCTCTGGATTTCTTTTAGAGAGGGCCCTCCAAAAAAATGCAGCACCCCACCAAAATGTACCAAGCTTGATGCTGTCTGACCTAGACTCAGACATCCTAATTTCCTAGGAGAGAGTGTTGGCATGGAAGAGGGGCAACTTGCCACCTACTTTCTCCACAAAGAAGGCCAAGCCCCCCACTTAACTACTCTTAGCGGTCCTTTAGATTGCTAGACAATTTACTGTGTATGTGTGTGTGTAAAAAAAAAAATAACCAAAAACACACAGTTTTAAAATAAACATTCCTTTTTTTGTAATTAAGATTTATTTATCTTTCATGATTCAGCAATGTTCAAAGGGTGATCCCGATAGCCTAGCTGTTAATAAAGCCAAATGCCACGGGACACAACCCATACAGACTGCCCTCATATCTCCCCGCTGCTCACACTCGTCTTAGGCTTCATGCACACGAGACGCAGATGCAAACGCTGCTGGACACATGTTGAAACCGGTGTTTAGAAACGCGCGTTTTGCCGCGATTTTTACCGCGATTTACCGCGTTTGCGTCTAGAAGCGTTTAGTTAAGCTAACATCATAGACCCTCCCCAGCTCAAAAAAACAGTATTATTAACTATTTCAGCAATTTTGTGAGACCAGAGTGAGTAGCAGCAGCTGTGAGAGCTGCAGTGTACTTGTATTTAGCGTGTCACTTGCCACGGCACCTGCCACAAGTTGTGGATTTCCACCTGCCACGTGACTTGCCACATCACCTGCCACGTCACTTGCCACGTCACCTGCCACAAGTTTTGGATTGTCCACTTGCCAGGTCACTTGCCACGTCACTTGCCACAAGTTGTGGATTGTCCACTTGCCACGTGACTTGCCACATCACCTGTCACGTCACTTGCCACAAGTTTTGGATTGTCCACTTGCCACGTCACTTGCCACAAGTTGGGGATTGTCCACTTGCCACATCACCTGCCACGTCACCTGCCACAAGTTGTGGATTGTCCACTTGCCACGTCACTTGCCACATCACCTGCCACGTCACTTGCCACGAGATGTGGATTGTCCACTTTCCACGTCATCTGCCATGCCACCTGCCACAAGCTGTGGATTGTCCACTTGCCACGTCACCAGCCACATCACCTGCCACAAGTTGTGGATTGTCCACTTGCCACGTGACTTGCCACATCACCTGCCACAAGTTGTGGATTGTCCACTTGCCACATCACCTGCCACAAGTTGTGGATTGTCCAACTGCCACGTCACCTGCCACAAGTTGTGGATTGTCCACTTGCCACGTGACTTGCCACATCACCTGCCACGTCACTTGCCACGTCACCTGCCACAAGTTTTGGATTGTCCACTTGCCACGTCACCTGCCACAAGTTGGGGATTGTCCACATCACCTGCCACAAGTTGTGGATTGTCCACTTGCCACGTCACTTGCCACATCACCTGCCACGTCACTTGCCACAAGATGTGGATTGTCCACTTTCCATGTCACCTGCCATGCCACCTGCCACAAGTTGTGGATTGTCCACTTGCCACGTCACCAGCCACATCACCTGCCACAAGTTGTGGATTTCCACTTGCCACATGACCTGCCACATCACTTGCCACGTCACCTGTCACAAGTTGTGGATTGTCCACTTGCCACATCACTTGCCACCTGCCATGTCACTTGCCACAAGCTGTGGATTGTCCACTTGCCACGTCACTTGCCACGTCACCTGCCACAAGTTTTGGATTGTCCACTTGCCACGTCACTTGCCACGTCACTTGCCACAAGATGTGGATTGTCCACTTGTCACATCACCTGCCACATCACTTGCCATGCCACCTGCCACAAGTTGTGGATTGTCCACTTGCCACGTCACCAGCCACATCACCTGCCACAAGTTGTGGATTTCCACTTGCCACATCACCTGCCACATCACTTGCCACGTCACCTGTCACAAGTTGTGGATTGTCCACTTGCCACATCACTTGCCACCTGCCATGTCACTTGCCACAAGTTGTGGATTGTCCACTTGCCACGTCACTTGCCACCTGCCATGTCACTTGCCACAAGTTGTGGATTGTCCACTTGCAATTGCTTAAAATATTTTTCTAATGGTTTTTCATCATTTGCAATCATTTTTGAGATTTTTAATGTAAAAAAAAAGGTCACCTTTAAAAACGCATATAAACGCAAACGCGGCTAAACGCGGGTGCCGCGTTTAGCTTCTGAAACGTGGAAATTTTTGCTTCTGAACGCATTTTTTTGCTTCTGGAAAAACGAGATTAAACGCAACTGCATAAAAACGGAAAAAACGAGACTGTGTGCATGGACACATAGGGTAACATTGAATGAGTTCAGGGGCAGTTGAAAAAACTGTCCAACTGCATCTGAACGCGCGTTTAACTGCGTCTCGTGTGCATGAGGCCTTACATTTGTTGGGAGAACAATGCAATATATTTTATAGGTTTTCTAACTAATGCCGTCATATACAGATATGGATTATTTGGGGATATTTACCGGCTTACTCTGCTAGTAAAATACAAAACCTCCCTTGTGTCCTATAAACAGTTATGCAAAATGTACCGTTTTCTAAAGCTGTACATTGCTCTGATGAATTATGTATATGCAGCAGATGTACACTTAAATATATGTAGCAAAATTATCATTTGGCCTGTTGAGAAATATAGCAAGTGAAAATTATTTAGAATATTGCCAGGATTAAATCGCATGTGCTTGCACCGTTTAGTCCATGGTAGTAATGCAATGATGGACTTCCCAAATATGTATGCAGCTGTTAGCACAGTTCAGAATAGTGTCAAGCTTATGCAAAGAATAATCCGGGAAGTCTAAAGTTGAACATAGAATGATTTTCAGTAGAGATGAGACTGACTCAAGTATCTCCAGCAATATACTCAATGCATGCAATGCTAGGCAACCATGTACTGTATACAAAGCGTAGAATAGAGAGGAGCTGGACATTTTATTCATCATGTTGCAGGAGACACCATTGTCCTGTATAGCCAGGACATCGCTTTAAAAAAGGAAAATATAATCTCTTTAGAGTAGAAATCCAGGATACAACTAACTACACTTACAGCCGCTCCCACCCGCCTTCTAACTCCTATACTAATGAATCTGTGGAAGAAAGATGCACACACCTACCTAATTTCAAGCTGCTGCGATCACGTGAACGACTACCCTGTGTCTGCTAGCAGCTGCTTCAGGGAAGAGGAGTGAGCGCCAACTATGGATGGTCAATAGTGACATCACAGCTCAGGCATTACAGCCATTGTTGAGACACACAAAGGAGATCATGTGACCAGACTGGAGTGGCCTGAGAATAGGTAGGTATATGCATCTTTCTTCCATGGGGTAGTTAGGCATAGGCGTTGGAATGGTGATGGATGCAGTTTCAGGATTCGTTTGTTATATCACTTTAATGTTCTAATAACATTTCAATAAAAAGTCAGTATAAACCAACAGGTTATGGTGGGATAGGCTAAAAAAGGAATTAAAAAAGCTCACCACTGATCCATTTCAAAGCACAGTAGAGCCTTAAGGCTTACACCGCGCCTCCAATTCGCAGAACATTTGAAAATATGTTCTTTTCAATGGGTCTAGTTCACATATGTACGTTACATCCGCACTCTACATTGCACAAAAAAAAGTGTATGTTTTCTAGGCAATGTAGTGCAAATTGCAGTCACATAATCTTCAATGGGAACGCATCTGATTCTCAGATGCGTTCTGTTGTGAACAGGAATTCTCTCCCCTCCTAACTACACTGCCACCCTCTCCCTGGTCAGCTGATCCACAGCTACAACGGAGAGGAACCGCTGAATGAATCATTTTCATCCTCACAGGGAAACCGGAGCTGCAATTGACACCGGACTAGTGTGAACCCAGCCTAACGGATAAGTTCACGTTTTGGCAGCAATCGGGGGATCTTCTCCCCTTCCTCGCTGCCACAATCGAATGAAATAATGGCCATGCGGGGCTCAGCCCACCCGGCCGCGTCATTCAGTGTTCTGTGAAAAAAATGGGGACAACTACCTTTGTGGTTGTCGCCTTTCATTTCTCAATGAACTACCACAGCACCGTGGTAGTTCATGGATTCTTGCCGTCAGTGTAAAGCTGCCTACCCACACGATGTAATGTGCGCCTTGTGGGATCGGTACATCTGCATTGTGGTTCAACATGGTGCCATGCATTCTGAATTGCACCCCCAGGATCATGCATAGGAATGCCCCATACAGATGGAACCTACCCATGTGCTGTGGTGTGTTAAAGTATGGGTTTTTGGTGCATTTACAGACCAATGGGATGCATTGGACATACAGACCCAAGAAACACATTCATGTGCTATTGCCCTACAAGACACCAGAGCAGAGTTTCACTTTCATGGGGGGGTGGGGGGCTCAAACCCAGCACAGTTTTTATTCTCCTAATCCAGGCTGTGCTAATTATCTGGTTTAGAAGATTAGCTAATTTGCATTTAAATAGCCAATTAAAGTGAGAGCTAAACAACTCTGCTGTTAGAAACGATGGAGAAGTTTGCTTTTACATGGGAATTTATCAAAACCTACAGGTCATTGCTGAATAGGGAAGAGAGTTTATATGGACCAAGCTAGACCAAACAAACGATTTTCTTTCTATAGCTCTACAGTCGCTGGGCGCACTGTATCATACCAGACAGTATGTGGCGCTGTGTTGCGGCAGCAGTATGGGCAACTCATGTCTGATGTCGGGACAAAATCGAGTCAACCTAAAGGCTTCTCTGCCATTCAGGAGAAACCTTGTATTTTTATCAAGGTATAGAAGGCTTCCTCCAATTGGAAGGTAGAAATTGTGACATCATCCGACCACCTCTCTACCCTGGCAAGCGTTAGGCTTGTATTCATGGCATTGTGAGTGGCTTTTTGTGCTGGCAGATGACAGGAAGTTGCCTGTACTGGCACATAGGCCCCAAAACAAACTAAATTAAATCAAATAAAATAAAAGCTGGAATTCCACTTTAATTCAAAAAAGGTTCATTCTATTGCTCTCAGCTACCTTCACATTTAGAATTGCCTTTTTTGGGGCTGCTGTGATCAGACTTCCTGTAAGGAGGCTATATTTGTACTCCACGGCTCTAATATATGTAGGAACATAGCCACCCTGTACAGCGCAGTATAACTAATGTGCACTTCTCGTTTCAAACATACATAAGTGAGGGGGGAAAAGGAGGAGGGTTCAGCAGCTCACTGAGGAAGTTATAAGGAAGCAGAAAACAAGAGTAAAGGTAGGTACATGGGCCAAAAAGCGCTCGGAAACTATCGGTTTGGCAGGAACCGGGCTAATTTCCTCCCGTGTACAGCTGTCTGTTCTATAGAAGCTAGTCTTAGGACCCATTTCCATTAAATGGGCATGCAGGTAAATCAGTGGTGGCAGCCAATGGCAGAGAGCGCTGATCAGTGTGTTATGGCTGGGAGAAGTCCCCATCATAATACAATAGCACAGTGGGAGACATCGCTCTACTAACATCACTTGCATTAGTACGGCGATCTCTCGATTTTTTTCTCCATTCAGCCCCCTGGAGGAGCCAGGAGCATTAACAGGGGACTCCAGAAGAAGAGGACTGGGGCCACTCCATGCAAAAGCACTGCACAGAGCAGGTAAGTATAACATGTTTGTAATTTGTTTTTTCATTTACAATATATCTGTTAAAAAATAGATTGTGGAACACATTCACTTTAAAGTGGAGCTCCACCCCAAAGTGGAACTACCGCTTTAAGGAAACCCTACCCCCCCGGGGGGGAGCGGGCACCTAGTTTCACAGGGTACCCAGCTCCCACTTCTGAGCGGCTTCTCCTTCCCTGCAATCTTCTGTGACACGTCACAGGTCCCAAAACATTGCCCAACCATTCAGGAAATGCAGCGTGACTCACGCATGCGCAGTGCGCATCCGGCTCTAAAGCCGCAAGTGATGCAGACGCTGTGGAGAGGAGCGAGGCTTAGAGTCCGTTCACACAGAGGCAACTTGGGATCCGACTTCAAGTCGCCCCAAGTCGCCTCAGGTCGGACAACATTTAAAAACCAATGTAAGTGAATGAGAGCCGTCTTAATGCACACTACTGAAGTCGCTCCGACTTCAAAAGAGGTTCCTGTACTACTTGAATCCGACTTGTAGGCGACCGGTACCCATTGATTTCAATGGAAGTCGCCTCCAAGTCGGATTTCTGTCTATACGGAGGCGACTTTGACAGAATTATTAGCTCTGAAGGGGGAACTCCACGCCAAATTTCTGCAAAAAATTTGGCGTGGGTTCCCCCTCCGAGAGCATACCAGGCCCTTAGGTCTGGTATGGATTCCAAGGGGAACCCCCTACACCGAAAAAACGGCGTGGGGGTCCCCCCAGATCCACACCAGACCCTTATCCGAGCACGCTACCCGGCCGGCCAGGAAAGGGGGTGGGGACGAGCGGGCGCCCCCCCCCCCTCCTGAGCCGTACCAGGCCGCGTGCCCTCAACATGGGGGGGTGCCTTGGGGGAGGGGGGGCGTGCGGCCCCCCCACCCCAAAGCACCTTGTCCCCATGTCGATGAGGACAAGGGCCTCTTCCCGACAACCCTGGCCGTTGGTTGTCGGGGTCTGCGGGCGGGGGGCTTATCGAAATCCGGGAGTCTTCGGGGGTCTTCTCGCCGGACTCCTCCGCTATCTTCTTGTAGCTCTTTTGCTAGCGGAGGAGTCCGGCTTTCTTCCTCGCCGCCGGCCTCTTCTCCCGACTTCGGGGGTCTTGTCCCCCTCTTCGGTTCTTCTGCCGGGCCACCGCGCCTTCTTATAGCTCTTTTACAGGCGGTGGCCCGGTCTTCTGTCGCCGCCGTCGCCTTCCGTTCTTCTCCTTCTCCTGGAGATGTTGACTCGACGAGCTCTCCGGCCGCAATGCCAGGGACGCGCTGCGCTGCCACTTATATACTGACAATGGGGCGGTGTCACATGGGTTGATGTTACATGGTGACCCCGCCCCCTTACCATGTGACATCAACCCATGTGACCAACCCATGTGACACCGCCCCATTGTCCCTATATAAGTGGCAGCGCAGCGCGTCCCTGGCATTGCGGCCGGAGAGCTCGTCGAGTCAACATCTCCAGGAGAAGAAGAAGGAGAAGAACGGAAGGCGGCGGCGGCGGCGACAGAAGACCGGGCCACCGCCTGTAAAAGAGCTATAAGAAGGCGCGGTGGCCCGGCAGAAGAACCGAAGAGGGGGACAAGACCCCCGAAGTCGGGAGAAGAGGCCGGCGGCGAGGAAGAAAGCCGGACTCCTCCGCTAGCAAAAGAGCTACAAGAAGATAGCGGAGGAGTCCGGCGAGAAGACCCCCGAAGACGGAAGACCCCCGGAGCTGTGCAATAAAATATTTTTTCCCTGTGTTGTGTTTTTTTTTTTACTTTTTTTCACAGGTGAATGGGTAGGGGTACATTGTACCCCATACTCATTCACATAGGGTGGGGGGCCGGTATCCGGGGGCCCCCTTATTAAAGGGGGCTCCCGGATTCCGATAAGCCCCCCGCCCGCAGACCCCGACAACCAACGGCCAGGGTTGTCGGGAAGAGGCCCTTGTCCTCATCGACATGGGGACAAGGTGCTTTGGGGTGGGGGGGCCGCACGCCCCCCCTCCCCCAAGGCACCCCCCATGTTGAGGGCACGCGGCCTGGTACGGCTCAGGAGGGGGGGGGGCGCCCGCTCGTCCCCACCCCCTTTCCTGGCCGGCCGGGTAGCGTGCTCGGATAAGGGCCTGGTGTGGATCTGGG
The DNA here is from genome assembly GCF_037356315.1 of Lithobates pipiens. Classification (NCBI taxonomy): domain Eukaryota; kingdom Metazoa; phylum Chordata; class Amphibia; order Anura; family Ranidae; genus Lithobates; species Lithobates pipiens. The sequence continues at coordinate 584,353,454 of NW_027507748.1, read as the reverse complement.
GGGGACCCCCACGCCGTTTTTTCGGCGTAGGGGGTTCCCCTTGGAATCCATACCAGACCTAAGGGCCTGGTATGCTCTCGGAGGGGGAACCCACGCCAAATTTTTTGCAGAAATTTGGCGTGGAGTTCCCCCTTGAGCTTATTCTCTGCTTGGCCACGGCAAAAGTCGCCTGGCCTGGGGCGACTTGTAAGTCGTCCCAAGTCAGGTTGAAGTCGTCACAAGTCGCGTTGAAGTCGTCCCAAGTCGCGCTGTGATCTTAACTCAAGTCGTGTCCAAGTTGCCTCACTCAAGTCGCCTACAAGTTGTGTTGCCCGTGTGAACGGACCCTTAGGGCGGCCGCATTGATGGATCGTAGGATAGGCCTATGTGTGTTTATTAAAAGTCAGCAGGTTTTTGTAGCTGCTGACTTAATAAACATAAAAAGGTCTGCAACTCCACTTTAAGTATATGATACATATGTAGTAGGTTTTCAACCAGGATGAAACACAATCTATTCTGTAGCCTAGCAATCCAAACAATTCATATGACAGAAAAGATACCTGGCTGCCTGCCAGATTTGATCCTGTAAGCAGATTCTCTCCAAAACAGTGTACTTTGCTTGTACAGTACTGTGTTAAAGCTAATCAATAAAAAGGAAGAAACAAGTTGTAAAGTAGATCTAAACTCTTGGCATAGACCCAACTCAATACGATTCTCCAAAATATTATGGAAGCAAACCAAAGCTGGCCAAAGCTAGGAAGCAAACCAAAGCTGGCCATACATGACTTGAGCTTCAGCCAATTCCTTCTGAATCAGCTGAAATTTGAGGCAAGAGTTGCCCTGTTGGCACCAAGTGGCTTGACAAAAGTTGACTTAGAAATCGAAGAAGGAAGCTGCAAACTTGTCGGGCGAACAGTGACTGCATCTTATCAGATGCAGTCACTGTTTGGGTATTCTGATAGCTGCAGGTGGTAAAGCTTTCTAAATACAACAGCCAGTGGCAAAGATTCGTCCATCCATGTGGTTTGCGAGGATGGGGGAATCAATGCCTTTCTTTTTTTCTCTATGAGAATGTGACTACCCCAAGGCTGGTGAATGGGTGGGTGGAGCCAACAGAGCTAACCCTGGCTAAATCTTTGGATGATTCAGCCAAAAGATGAGCCATATAGCTTTAGGGTCCACACACACTAGGGAGCAGAAAAAAAATGCTCATAGTAGCTCACAGTGCACAAGAGTTCAGGAGAGTTCATAGGCACTTGCTTTTACAAGCATTTTTCTCCCCCTGCTCATTTTTCAATGTACACTTGAAAGCGCATATGCTTCTAAATGCTGTGTTTAGGAGTGTTAAGTACAGTGCCAAAATCAAAAAATTGGGGTGCACCTGGCCGAAACCAAAAATTAGTTTTAAAAAAAAATTATATATATTTTTAAATTTTGAATTAATATCATGTATTTAAATGAATATGAATTTATTGGTGTCCATTATCGGCACCTTTAGTGCAAGAAAAGCTCAAGAAAAATGCATTCCTGCAAATTTTATGTATGTCTTCACAATGGTTCTTTGCGCTTTCCTTGTGGTGTTAAAAAATAAAAATAAATCTTGGTTGCTGCATTTTTGGTCAGAAACGTACCTCCCTGTTAAAATGCAGTGAAAACACAGCAAGAAGCCATCCTTAAAGTGGTTGTAAACCCTCCAATACAACTTTATCTCTCAGTAATCTAGATTGCACAGGCAGCTGATCGCTGCCTGTGAAAGTGTACTCACTGTAATGGTTTCCATATAAATCATCCTGCAAGTTCGAGTGATGTCAGGTGCGATTGCGCACTAGGTATTTTCAATAATGGCGCACCATGTGTGCCATTTCTATCTCCCCTGCATAAGGGGTCATTAGTATTGACGAGCTTCCTCTCTCAACGGCACAGAGGGAAGTCTCGCGGTGCTGCTGTGATCATCTCCTGCTTCTCCCCCTTGTGACGGTGCTATAGCGCATGCGCAAGTTTTCCAAAGGGTAAGGGCGGAAGTGACGTCCACATTAGATTCATGAAACAGTACTACCGTAGTAATGGCGAGGCCGATACCCAGAAGTGGAGATATAATAAAGATGATAAATAAGGTATTTCCCAACCTCGTTTTATGCCAATTTAAATGTACTAACATTTGTTATTAGCTATAGTATTTATATGTTGAAAAAATAAGAAAAATTGCCAGGAGTTTACTTCCTCTTTAACAAACAATAAAGATAAGTATTCTGCATCTTCATCTCCACCAATAATGGATATAGTTCTGGTTGTATGGGAGTTACCTGAATCACACACCAGATTCATATATCTTTGTGACCATTTGTGAAAAATATCTTGATAGAGAGCTCCCTATAAGTGCTCATGCACACGGACGTTTTAAAAAACTGGCTGCAAAGCTAGCTCCGATGCCTGGAAAAATCGTTGTTAAAAACGTGATTTTTACCGCGTTTTGCATTGGCGTTTTTGCGCGTTTTTTAGCGTTAGCGTTAAGTAGCGTTTTTTAAGAAACACATCTCTTGGCTATAGCACTCAGAAAACAAAGAAAATATGTTGCGCGTTTATGCGCATTTTCCCGCGATTCGCGTTTTTACAGCTCTAGCTCCACTCCACGGAACGCACTGGTCCTGGGTTTTTTTTACAGCTTAAAAACGCCTATGCCATTTGCAGCTCAAAAACGCCTAGGTGGGCATGAAGCCATAGACTAACATGGACAGCCGTTTTTAAGCTGCAAAAAAAGCTCAAAAAAGTGGCTGTAAAAACGTCCGTGTGCATGAGGCCTTACACCTGACATGGTACCCATTCACAAGCCAAACAATGCTGTCATGTGCTTTTGTTGATAACATAAAATACATTACGACATGTAAAAATGTAGCATCAAGTTTGTAATTCTTCAAAAAAAAAAAAAAAAAAAAAAAGGCCCGACATGACTGTCTCTTGACAAATTTCTCAACATAAACTTTACATGTAGATCTACTCTCTTCATCTTGCTACATTCTTTAGAATTCTTATATCGTGTTAGAATTCTTACTTCCTCATTCAGCAGTAGGAGTGTATTCTTGGCATACACTGTGTGACAGCTGATTGGAGGAAAGGCACTTCACATAGGCAGAGGAACAAAGATACTTTCAGAGCTGTGCTGTGACAAGACCAGCTCTCTGCTAATTTATAGCACTTAACCCAACACAAATGTCAGGCTGGTTTTTATCTCTGGTCTCAGAGAACTTGTCAGAAGTTATGCTGATAACAGAGGAACGAAACCGCAGACATGGTGACTTAGGGCTTTGGAGAGAGATAAGTAAACACTACAGATATATGTGCCTAGGTTGAATTTCATGAATTGGGTTTACAACCACTTTAAGGGCCCCAAGTGGTAAGTCCTTTTATATACTAAAAAATAAAAATTAAAAATACATTGCATCTCCAAGCAGGGCTCTGACAATTTATTATCCAAGGAGATGATACTGCTTGGGGTCGATGATCCTTCATCTTTATATTATTTTTCAATGTTGCGAATTTGCGGAGAGAAACACCTCCAGAATTTGTCTAGATCTACATAGTATTTTCGGGTATGTATTAGCCTACCTTTTCTTGTTTATTCTAGTTATTTCAAAAAAAAAAAAAAGACCCAAGTGAAAGAAAAAAAGGCCTCGACAATGGTGCAGACTCTAACCACGAATGGCCATCAGAGAACTATGAGCCACAAGAGGATTCACTGGAATCCACCCAAACCTAAAATAAAAAAAGTTTTGGGTACGGAGACCTTTGCAAGACTGCATCTTTCAGAGTTCCAGTGAAAGCGGTGTATAGCAGCCATTCATTCGTGTAACCACTGAATAGGTGCATTGGCTTATCTCAACTGAATCCCAAAGAAGAATGATAATGCAAATCGAAACTAAGGCCGCGTACACACGAGCGGACTGTATGGCCTACTTAGTCCGTCATACAATCCGACGGACAGTCCGTCATACTTTCGAATGAACGGACTTGACCACACACGGATGCACAAACAGTCCGTGTACAGCACGTACGACAGGACTAGAAATAGGAAGTCCAATACACAGCAAAGCACCCTTCCGCCGTGTAAATCCTTTCTGAGCATGCGCCATTCTTAGTCCGTCGAACTAGCCTACTGACGAGCGGATTGTCCGCTGAAACCAAAGTATGACAGACAGAATTTCGAAAAATCCGAAATACTTAGTACGCCAGACTGCACGCTGAAAAAGTCCGCTGAAGCCCACACACGAGCGGACTGTCCGCTGAAATGTGTTTCGACGGACTAAGTAGGCCATACAGTCCACCCGTGTGTATGCGGCCTAAATCTGACTGATGTACATTCTCTTAGGTGGCAGAAACAAAGAATATGGGTTGCTAGATTCTAACGAGAAATGCTAGTGAGTACCAGCAAACTATAATTTAGACACAACTCATAAAATATGATTTCTGCAAATCATAACAAAAACATGAATAGAAACAGAAAAGATCACTATAGAATATAAAGGTGTAAAAAAAAAAAAAAAGACCAAAATGTAATTAATTAAAGTTTTCAATGTTATGACAACTTTCTGAAGTCAGCTGTCTGGTCCACTCATTTCTACACGCTAAACATTTATCCTTTCCAAATTTAGCTTTTCAAAGGTTAATGTAAATGCTAAAAAATATCAGCTGAAAATAAGGTTTTCAGAGTTGTGCCGAAAACAAAAAACAAAACACAAAAAAACAAAGATGCCCATAATGGCTGCTAAAAACGCCTGCGATTTTACCATGCTTATGGTGTGGTTTTCATAGGTCACGGGTCTCAAAAAATTCATCAAAAACGCAACATGGGTGCATTTTTTGATGTGTTCTTGCTGCATTTTCAATGCATTTTAATGGCGGGGTGAGTTTTTTTTTATTTTTATTTTTATTTTTTTAACTGACCAAACATGCACCAAAAATGCAGCAAGCAGGACTTTTAACATCGCTTCAAAAAGGTGACGATAATAGCCAGTAATAAAAATTCATATTCATTTAAATTCAAGATGTTAAAAAGTCAAGTTATTTATAAATAAAAAATGTAAATTTCGGCTTTGGCAAAATGCATCCTGAATTTAGAGTTTCGGCACCCAAATTTTTTCGTTTCGGTGCACCACTAATTTAAATGTATTCTGCTTCAAAGTTCACACATGAGCGAATAATAGCAATAAAGCTCAGTTCACACTGCTGCAACCCCAAAGTCGTGCGACTTGCTTGAGACTTTTATGATTTAACATTGCAGTCCATGGCAGTTAAGTAACAGAAAAGTAGTGCAGGAATTTTTTTTTTGTCTGTAACTTGAGTCATATTGATGACGGCACTCATTGACATGAATGCGTTTTGACTTGTCATACGACTTTGTGTTGCAAGTCGCATAAGTCGCAGCAGTGTGAACAGGGGCTAAGGCTCAAACCGTTTTGGACATTTTTAGAATACCTCAAGTGTATATAGATCACGACTGATAGTCTTCCAAAGATTTATCTTCTATCCTCAATTTATTTTTGTTCCTCTCAAGTCTGCGGATATACAAGCGGTTTACTGTCCATATGAAACATGTTCAGTATCCATTGAATATTATACACTGGTGAAAAACGTATCTAAACAGTGCAGATTATCTTAAAGCGGTTGTATACCCATTCTTATGGCTTTCTATTGAATTATCAATTGCAGTATTAAAAATAATTTGCCATAACCGATTTTGTCTTTACCTGCTTGCCTTGTGAGTTTTCCCTATGTTAGTTTGTGATGCCGTCGCCCGCGCATGCGCTGTATCTTCTATATTTCCGGCAAGCTGAGACCCTGCCGGAAAAATGCTGTGTATGTCAGGGCTGCGTCATTTCCTGTTGTCGACATCAACCCTGACATCCCGCGATGGTCCCTTCTAATTATCTCCTGCATTACCTCATTTCTGGAGTAAGCAAGCACCGATTTGTTTATGCTTCGTTTCCGTAGTAACCAGAAACAAAAAAGATGCTTGGATAATGCAATTACTGCGCATGCACCAGATTACGAGGAAGAAAACGTACAGTGGGAGGAAATAAATGACAATTCAGACCCCGAAGACCACAGTTGAGATGGCGCCTGCGAATATGAAGAAGCAGCTTTTTGGATATAAATGTAGGTAGAATTCTACAGTTAGCAGGCAGGGCTGACAATGCTGGTTGTGATTTTAGAAAAGGCAACGTTCTTATCAACTTCAGCCCCGGCAGGATTTGCCCCCTTCCTGACAAGAGCACTTTTTGCGATACGGCACTGTGTCGCTTTAACTTTAGCAGTTGTGCGACGTATCAAAACAAAATGGATGTCCTTTTTTCCCACAAATTGAGCTTTCTTTTGGTGGCATTTGATCACCTCTGCGGTTTTTATTTTTTGTGCTATAAACAAGAAACGAGCAACAATTTAAAAAAAAAAAAAAAAAAAGCTATATTTATTACTTTATGTGCCGCCGTGTTTGTGAAGACAGCACACTTCCAACGCGGAGAAAAAAAAAAAAAAAAGAAAAAAACCTCAACCTGAATACCCGGCTTAAAATGTTGGCTTTTCTGTTCAAAAACTATAGTCACCAGAAAAATTGACCCACAGCAATGAAACGCGACAGATAATTTAACCTGATCCTGATCAGATTTTGGCTGTTTACTGCTAAATTGTCCAAGGTTTGATCCATGGATGGCCCTGCTGGCACCATCCAGCCATATCAACTTCAGTCTGAAGATCAAAGAACCTGGTGACCTCGGCCAATCAGCTACAGTGATTGTTCAGGTATTCTGAGAGTTGTCTGAAGGGGAGATTCATCCATCCATCCATGGATGGAGCAATCTGTTAGATCTGCTTCGTTCAGCCCGCTATGCATGCATGGGCAGAGTCATACATTCTTAACCTAAACTAAAAGTGCTTAACCACTTGCCATCTGGGTGTAATTCTAGCACTCCGCTCCTATATGTAAAAATCACCACTTTTTTGATAGAAAATTATTCAGAACCCCCAAACATTATATGTTTTTTTTTTATTGTTTTTAGCAGAGACCCTAGGGAATAAAATGGTGGTCTTTGCAACTTTTTTTGTCACATAGCATTTGCGCAGCAATTTTTCAAATGCATTTCATGAATAAAAAAATAAACACTAAAGTTAGCCCAATTTTTTTGTATAATGGGAAAGATGATGTTAAATATATACCCAACATGCAACGCTTTAAATTTGCGCACGCTCGTGGAATGGCACCAAACTTCGATACTTAAAAAATCTCCATAGGCAATGCTTGAAATTTTTTCACAGGTAACCTGTTTAGAGTTACAGAGGAGGTCTTGGGAAAGAATTATTGCCCTTGCTCCAACGTTCCGGGCAATATAAAACATGTGTGGATTGAACGCTGTTTACATATGTGGGCGCGACATACATAAGCGTTCGCTTCTGCGTGCGAGCACCTGAGGACAGGGGTGTTTTTATTTTATTTTTTTATTGTTTATTTTCATTTTTAAACTTTCCCTTTCATTTTTTTTTTAAATCACTTTTATTCCTATTACAAGGAATGTAAACATCTCTTGTAATATGAACAGGGCATGCAAGGTCCTCTTTATGGAGAGATGTGGGGTGAAAAAGCCTGAGATCAAAAAAATAAAAAACAAAAACGATCTCAGCTTTCCAGCCAAACACACGGCAGTATTTACAACTGCCAGGCTGGACGTGACATCATAACGTCGTGCCTCGGCCTCCAAGAGTCACAGAGACTGCCTGGGACCATCTGGTTACCGGTATTCTCTATGGTGAACTTCCTGCAGTGGCGGATTCCTTCTCCGGCTCGCTGATCCCACGGGCAGGCTGGTAGAACGTCCCCTCCCGCCATCTGTAAGGGCAATCAAGCGGCTGAGCTTATGGTGTGGGGAATCACCGGCCGAAAAGGTTAAACTCGGTATAACCATTAAAAACAGAAAGGACGTCTATTTACACCCTCCCGGCAGGAAAGTGGTTGAGTAAAAGTGTTACTATACCCACAACAGTAAAATCAGTCTGTATATGCAGTAACGCATGGTTTACGATCAGGGTGGATATAAAAATCAATGATTTTTTTTTCTAAATAAATTTTTTCGATTTTTATCAAATTTATTTTAATAAATACGATTTTTTTAAAAACGTTAAACGTGCCACCACCCGCTGAGCTCGCGTGCAGAAGCGAACGCATATGTGAGCAGCACCCACATATGAAAACAGTGTTCAAACCACGTGTGAGGTATCGCCGCCATCGGTAGAGCAAGAGAAATAATTCTAGACTTAAACCTCCCTTTGTAACTCAAAACATGCAACCTGTAGAATTTTTAAACGTAAAAGTTTGTTGCCATTCCACGAGCGGGCGCAATTTTGAAGCGTGACACGTTGGGTATCAATTTACTCGGCAAAACATTATCTTTCACAATATAAAAAAAATAAATTGGGCTAACTTTACTGTTATCTTATTTAATAAAAAAAATAAAAAAAATGATCCCCCCCCCCCCCCAAAAAAAAGAAGCTTGTAAGACCACTGCGCATATACGGGGTGACGATGGAAAGTATTGCAAAGACCACCATTTTATTCTCTAGGGTGTTAGAAAAAGAATGTATAATGTTTGGGGGTCATAAGTAATTTTCTAGCAAAAAAAATGCTTTTAACTTTAACTAACCTCTCAGAAAGAGGCTCAGTCCTTAAGTGGTTAAAGTGAACGGGACTGTCGGCAAGTCAACAGCGGGTCAGAGGAGGAGCCGCTGCGGGATGGAGATGACAGTCGCTCTTTACAAATTAAGATTTAAATCAAGCCTTTTTACTAGTGAATTAAATCGTGATTTAACCACTTCCCGACCAGCGCACGACAATGTACGTCGACAGAATGGCACGGGCAGGCATATTGGCGTACATGTATGTCCAATATTCGTTGCCTCCGTGCCATCGGGAGCGCGCCGCCGGCGGCGCGCTCCCGCGCTGGTCGGGACCCCCGTGAGTCCGGTCGCGGGACCCGCGGACTCGATCGCCGCGGGCATCCCCGCGATCGTCTCACGGAGCGGCCGAATGGAGGAAATGCTGTATAAAACAACATTTTTCCATTCTGCCTAGCAACTAGTGACGCTGATCTCTGCTCCATGTGATTGGAGCAGAGATCAGTGTACACTAAATGACAGCCCAACCCCCCCACAGTTAGTAACACACCCCTAGGAACACTTAACCCCTACACTGCCACCCACTGGTTAACCCTTTCACTGCCAGTGTCATTTACACAGGAATCACTGCATTTATATAGCAGTGATTACTGTATAAATGACAATGGTCCCAAAAATGTGTCAAAAATGTCCGATGGGTCCCCCACAATGTCGCAGTCACAATAAAAATCGCAGATCGCCGCCATTACTAGTAAAAAAAAAATAATAAAAAATTATTAATAAAAATGCTATAAAACTATCCCTATTTTGTAAACGCTATAACTTTTGCGCAAACCAATCAATAATCGCTTATTGCGATTTTTTTTACCAAAAATATGTAGAAGAATACATATCGGCCTAAACTGAGGGAAAAAAATGTTTTTTTATATATTTTTGGGGGATATTTATTATTACAAAAAGTAAAAAATAATGCTTTTTTTGTTCAAAATTATCGCTCTATTTTTGTTTATAGTGCAAAAAATAAAAACCGCAGGGGTGATCAAATACCACCAAAAGAAAGCTCTATTTGTGGGAAAAAAAGGACGTTAATTTTGTTTGGGAGCCACGTCGCACGACCGCGCAATTGTCAGTTAAAGCGACGCAGTGCCGAATCGCAAAAAGTGGTCTGGTCTTTGACCAGCAAATTGGTCCGGTCTGAAAGTGGTTAAATCAAATCCACCCCGTTTATGATCCTTCCCTTCCTTCACAGTCTCCAATCCATCTCCTGATGGATTGGGGGGGGGGGGGGGGGGGGGTTACATGTGATCAGCACAGGGCCAATCAGCACTGCCAAGACAGAGGGTTTAGGATTCATGCAGCCTCATCGGACAGTCAGAGGAAAATGAAAACTCCTTCTACAAACTTTAACCAGACACTAAAATGCACTATACTGCTGATAAAAAAAGGTATTCAGCAGTTTATATTTACTAAAATAATTGCATTTCCATGTTCTGTGTACTGTGGGAGACCAGATATAGTGAATGCAGGGTCCTGGGTTTAACCAACATTGCAGCTTTCACTCTCTCCTCCTCACTGGCTCAGATATATCAGTGGGTGCCATTGGCTCCTGCTGCTAATTACAGCCAGGGAGGAGGGAGCAGGGGTTTGAGTACAGTAAGAATGCCCAAATAGTAAGGGGCTCGCTATGGGGGCACTTGGTGGGGGGGGGGGAGTAGCCGGGAGCACCAGCGGAGGACTCAAAAGGAGGATCGGGGTTGCTCTGTGCAAAGCTTTGTTTAGAAAAAAATAAATAAATACCTTTAGAGCCGGTTCACACAGGGGGTGACACGACTTCCAGGATGACTTTGTGAGGCAACTTGGTGACGACTTAGACACGACCTGGGGCGACTTACAACACGACTTTAAGTCGCCCCAGGCCAGGTGACTTTTGGCCGTGGCCAATCAGAGAATGAGCTCTGAAGGGGGAACTCCACGCCAAAAAAACGGCGTGGGGGTCCCCCCCAGATCCATACCAGACCCTTATCCAAGCACACTACCCGGCCGGCCAGGAAAGGGGGTGGGGATGAGCGAGCCCCCCCCTCCTGAGCCGTACCAGGCCACGTGCCCTCAACATGGGGGGGGTGCCCTGGGGAAGGGGAGGGCCACGCGGCCCCCCCACCCCAAAGCACCTTGTCCCCATGTTGATGAGGACAAGGGCCTCTTCCCGACAACCCTGGGCGTTGGTTGTCGGGGTCTGCTGGCGGATGGCAGAGGATGCTGGGACTGTGACATCATAATGGGCGGGAACATCATCCGGTGATGTCCCTATATAAGTCGCCTCGCGACGCGTCCCCGTCATTGTGAGCAGAGACAGCGACAAGGCAACATCTGAAGACAAGAAAAGAAGAACAGAAGATGGCGACAGAAGACCGGGCCACCGCCTGTAAAAGAGCTAGAAGAAGGCGCGGTGGCCCGGCAAGAAGAACCGAAGAGGGGGACAAGACCCTCGAAGTCGGAAGAAGAGGGAGGCGATGAAGAAGAAAGCCGGGCTCCTCTGCTAGTAAAAGAGCTAGCAGAAGATAGCGGAGGAGTCCGGCGAGAAGACCCCCGAAGACGGACAGAAGACCCCCGGAGCTGTGCAATAAACTATTTTAACCCTTGTGTGTTTTTTTTTGTACATTTTTTTTCACAGGTGAATGGGTAGGGGTACATTGTACCCCATACTCATTCACATAGGGTGGGCCGGGCCGGGATCTGGATTCCGATAAGACCCTGGCCGCAGAGCCCGACAACCAACGGCCAGGGTTGTCGGGAAGAGGCCCTTGTCCTCACCAACATGGGGACAAGGTGCTTTGGGGTGGGGGCCGCGCGGCCCCCTTCCCCAAGGCACCCCCCCATGTTGAGGGCACGCGGCCTGGTACGGTTCGGGGGGGGGGGGGGGGGGGGGCTCTTGCTCGTCCCCACCCCCTTTCCTGGCCGGCTGGGTAGTGTGCTCGGATAAGGGTCTGGTATGGATCTGGGGGGGACCCCCACTCCATTTTTTTTTCGGCATAGGGGGTTCCCCTTAGAATCCATACCAGACCTAAGGGCCTGGTATGCTCTCGGAGGGGGGACCCACGCCAAAAAAATTTTCATAAATTTGGCGTGGAGTTCCCTCTTGAGAGCTGATAATTCTGTGAGAGTCGCCTCCATATAGACGGAGATCTGACTTGGAGGCGACCTCCATTGAAATCAATGGGTACCAGTCGCCTACAAGTCAGATTGAAGTAGTACAGGAACCTTTTCTGAAGTCGGAGCGACTTCAATAGTGTGCATTAAGACGGCTCTCATTCACTTACATTGATTTTTACATGTTGTCCAACCTGAGGTGACTAGGGGCGACCTGAAGTCAGATCTGAGTCGCCCCTGTGTGAACCGGCTCTTAGGCCTCATACACATAGGACATTATAAAAACACCAGTGTCCATCCGTCTGCTGCACCATTTGCATTATCAATGACTGCACGCTTTTTAATTTGCCAGAATTTGTAAGTGTTTTTAATCTTGTTTGGGGAAATAAATAGCTACTAATTCTGCACTTAAAAGGTGCCTTTCTCTAATGTCTTATTTTGTTTCAGAGTTTGCTCCTCTTTTCTGAGTGCAGCCCTCAGTGTTGGATATATATCATTGGACCCTTGCCTCTCTAGAGATACTGTCTGCTTGGTCCTCATGCTCAGAGCTCCCTTTTACACTGTACCTAGATTTTTACTTCTGAGCAAAACTATACTCCCACAAATTTTATGGCTCACAAAAACTCCTCTTCAAACGCACTAGTACGAGTAATAGTTAAAAGATTGCGATCTCGCAATTCTAATCCCCACACAATCTCAATCCAGCATTTCCACGATTCATATAAAAAGTGCAGCGCAGTTTAAAGCAACCTTGTCAAGTAAAATAAATATATATATTTATTTTTTGTAAAATAACTTTTCAATGCTTCGTACCATTGCCGACAGCTGAAGTGTAAACCAAAAAGTTGCGGTAGGCATCAGTAATTGGTATCAGCGAGTATTATATAAAAAAATAAAAAATAAATAATAATAATTTAAATAAAAAAGACCCCAATATGGCATTTGTTTTATTTCTTTACATATTACATTATTTTTCCATTACATTTCTTTAAATTTGATTGAAGCAAAACAGTATTTTTTGTTTTAGTGCCATCTAATTGCCATCTTGTTTGATTACCTGATGTTCAGGGGTTGTAAATCTTTAAAATACAATACAAAAGTTCTTCAGAATCGTGATCTTTATTCTAAGCAAAAAAATAGTGGCTCATTTTATCCAGAATGGTGCAGCTCTACCCACTAGTTCTGGGTTTTTTTCCAGCCAGAAAACGCTGATAACAGCACATGTGTACATGGACAACATGCTGGGGAGTTTACTGGCAGCAGAAAAAAAACGTCTGAAGCGAAAAACAGCTGCTGTAAAAAAGTCCAGCGTGCAATGTGGCCTTAAATCACTTTAAAATATAAAAATTCTAAATTTTACTTTCATTAGATAAGTGGGAATAAAAGCCGAGTGCTGAAAATTCTTGGCAGTATGCAAAACTTCTAAAACCCTGGAGACCGCTATCCGGGATAGGAGGTGAGTACAGTTGGCATCACTCCACATGGGACAGTAACCAGCACTACAAAAGAAGACATGCTCCCTACTACAGCTCCAACTTTACAAGTAATGCCTCTGCATTGCGCGGTTTAGTGCTCCGGAATGGCGGGTCAGCAAGCCAAGACCGAGATCTACCAATCACCCGTCCATGATCTACTGGTAGATCGCAATCTACAGGTTGCTGACCAGTTTAGGAGTATAGAAACAAAATAAAAAAATTCAACGTTGCATTCACAGAGGAGCTTAGGAGAAAATTTTACGCACACACATGCATTTTAATGCCCAGAATAAATATTCTGGGCAGTAGAATCCACTTAAGCGAACCACCATGTGGACATACACAACAGAGGCATTTTCCTGCCAAGTTTTGGCAGAAAAAAAATCCAGTATATTTGGGGAATAAATTCATACTCCTGTATGAGGCCCTAAATACACAAATTTTTGCATCTTGGCTACAAACACAACTCAATTCACTCACAATGATTATTCACAGTGCAAAGTCTTTAGCACCCCTGACTTTGTGCTGGGGGGGGGGGGGTTGTAGATCTGAACCTTACTAAAGACATTATTCTACATGGAGCTCATAAATTCTATTCATGTTTGCACCAGTTTCTGGCTAGAATCTGAACACATCTCAGAAGTCTTAACAGTATAGCCTGAGTGTATGACTATAGCAGAGACAACAGAGTGTGATCGCCTTCATGGGACAGAGACTGATGAAGCTAATTCAACTTTCTCTGCAGAGTGTGACCAAAAAAAAGTATCAGCACTACAGTGCATTTAGAAAGTGTTCACAGCGCTTCCCTTATTCTACATTTTATGTTACAACCTTATTCCCAAATGGATTAAACTAAATTTTCTTCAAAATTCTACAAACAATACCCCACAACGACAATGGGAAAGATGTTTTGAAATGTATTAAAGATTAAAAAAAAAAAAAAAAATGTACATAAGTATTCAGAGCCTTTGCCATGACACTCAAAATTGAGCTCAGGTGCCTCCTGTTTCCACTGATCATTCTTGAGATGTTGCTACAACTTGGAGTCCACCCGTGGTCAATTCAGTTGATTGGACACGATTTGGAAAGGAACACCTGTCTATACAAGGATCCACAGTTTAAGTGGTTGTATAGCGTTTTTGTACATTTTTACCTACAGGTAAGCCTATAAGGCCTACCTGTAGGTAAAATGAATATCTCCTAAACCTGTACGGTTTAGTAGAGATTCCCTTTGCATGCAGCCGCTGACGTCAGCGGCACACGCACTGTGAAGGTCTGGCAGACCTTGCTGGAAAGAAGACTTCCGTGCGCATGTGCAGGAGTGACCTCATGGTGGCTCCGGCCACTCACAGTGCCAGAGCTGCGAAAACCGGAAGACACGCCAGTGACCAGGATCAGATGCCGATGCTTCGTTTTAAGGTAAGTATTTCATAATGAACTAGTATGCGGTGCTTACTAGCTCATTATGCCTTTGCCTTACAGTTTTTTTGTTTTTTTAAGCGGGTATACAACCGCTTTAACAGTGCATGTCAGAGCACAAACCAAGCCATGAAGTCCAAGGAATTGTTTGTAGACCTCCGAGACATGATTGTATCGAGGCACAGAAAAACGTCTGCAGTATTGAAGGTCCCAATGAGCACAGTGGCCACCATCATCCGAAAATGGAAGAAGTTTGGAACCTTAAGGAAACTTTCAAGAGTAGGCCGCCCAGCCAAACTGAGTGATCAGGCCTTAGTCAGGGATGCGACCAAGAACCTGATGGTCACTCTGACAAAGCTCCAGCATTTCTGTGTGAAGAGAGGTGAATCTTCCAGAAGAACCACCATCTCTGCAGCACTCCACCAATCAGGCCTGTATTGTAAAGTTGCCATATACAAGCCAATTCTCAGTAAAAAGGCACATGATAGCCTGCCGTTTGCCAAAATGCACCAGAAGGACTCTCCGACCATGAGAAACAAAACTCTCTGGTCTGATAAAACAAAGATTGAACTTCTTTGGCCTGAATGGCAAGCATCATGTCTTGAGAAAACCAAGCACAGCTTACCACCTTATCAATACCATCCCTACAGTGAAGCAGGGATGTGGCTGCATCATGCTGTGGGGATGTTTTTCAGTGGCAGGAACTGGGAGACTAGTCAGGATCGATGGAAAGATGACTGCAACGATGTACAGAGACGTCCTTGATGAAAACCTGCTTCAGAGCACTCTGGACCTCAGACTAAGGGAAAGGTTCATCTTCCAACAGGACAATGACCCTAAGCACACAGCCAAGATAACAAAGGAGTGGCTACGGGACAACTCTGAATGACATTGAGTGGCCCAGCCAGAGCCCAGACTTGAACGGACCAGAAAATGGCTGTGCACCGACACTCCCCATCCAACCTGATGGAGCTTTGAGTGGTCCTGCAAAGAAGAATAGGAGAAACTTCCCAAAAATAGGTGTGCCAACCATGTAGCATCATACTCAAAAAGACTTGAGGCTATAATTGGTACCAAAAGTGCTTCAACAAAGTACTAAGAAAGGCTGTGAATACTTATGTGTATGTGATTTTATTTTTATTTTTAACCACTTGCTTACTGGGCACTTAAACACCCTTCCTGCCCAGACCAATTTTCAGCTTTCGGTGCTCTCACACTTTGAATGACAATTACTCAGTCATGCAACACTGTACCCAAATTAATTTTTTGTCCTTTTTTTCCCCACAAATAGAGCTTTCTTTTGGTGGCATTTGATCACCTCTGGGGTTTTTATTTTTTGCGCTATAAATGAAAAAAGACCGAAAATATTGAAAAAAAAAAACCACGCATATTTCTTTGTTTCTGGGACAGAATTATGCAAATTATAAATTTTTTCTTCATACATTTTGGCCACAATTTATACTGCTACATATCTTTGGTAAAAATAACCCAAATTGGTGGATATTATTTGGTCTTTGTGAAAGTTAGAGAGTCTACAAGCTGTTCACTTGTATGTTCACATCTGATGTACTGGTGGCCTATTTCATTTCTTGCGACCCGAACAAGCCAGGAAAGTACAAATACCCCCCAAATGACCCCTTTTTGGAAAGTAGACATTCCAAGGTATTTAGTAAGAGACATAGTGAGCTTTTTGATGTTGTCATTTTTTCCCACAATTCTTGCAAAATTAGGATTTTTTATTTATTTATTTATTTATTTATTTATTTTTTTTACACAAAATTGTCATTGTAATAGGTTATTTCTCTCACATGGCATGTGTATACCACAAATCAGGGCTCGACAAAACCCGGGAGCCAGGTCGCATTGGCGACTAGAAATAGCGACCTCGCGCCTGGGGCAGCACAGCTGGGGGTATCCTGTCTCTGTGGACCCCCCCAGCATGATCGCGTCGGGCCATTCCGCCGGCGGCCGAAAATTTAGGCCGCGGCTTTGAGGCCTTCTGCGGTCCTATGATTCCTTATGGAATCTGGCGCCCTCTTGTGGTCGCTGTTGGTATGACAAACCAGCAATGCTAATTTCCTCTGCAAAGTTTCCTCTGCCTGTTTTATATTACCTGCCTCTTCTTGCCTTTATTAAGAACCCCCTAAACATTATATATATATTTTTTATTCTAACACCCTAGAGAATAAAATGGTGGTTGTTGCAATACTGTCTGTCACACCGTATTTGTGCAGCGGACTTACAAGCGCACTTTTGTTGGGAAAAATAATTTAGTTAATAAAAAAATAAGACAACAGTAAAGTTAGGCCAATTATTTTTTATATTGTGAAAGATAATGTTACGCCGAGTAAATTGATACCCAACATGTCACGCTTCAAAATTGCACCCGCTCATGGAATGGCGACAAACTTTTACCCTTTAAAATCTCCATAGGTGACGTTTAAAAAAATTCTACAGGTTGCACATTTTGAGTTACAGAGGAGGTCTGGGGCTAGAATTATTGCTCTCGCTCTACCGATCACGGCGCTACCTCCTATGTGTGGTTCGAACACCGATTTTATATGCAAGCAGGACAGGGCGCGTTTAAAAATTATTATTTTTTCTGCTTATTTTAACTTTTTTTTTTTTTCCACTGTTCTTTTAAAAAAAATGTTGTGTCACTTTTATTCTTATTACATTTCTTATTATTGTAATAGAAAAAGCATGACAGGTCCTCTTAAATATGAGATCTGGGGTCAGAGAGACCTCGGATCTCATATTTACACTAAAATGCAATTGAAAAAAAAATTGTCATTTGAAAAAAAAATAAAAAAAAAAAAAAAATGTCCCTCTAAGAGCTATGGGCAATGACTTGGAGACGGGGGGGCGGCGACGGCGCTGCTATCTTCCCCTCACTCGTCTCCATGTCAGGCCAGGGACAGGTCCGGATCGCCGTCACGGACCTGGCTCCTAACTTTTTAAGCTGGCTCCTAGATTCCAAGCAAATTTGTCAACCCCTGCCACAAATGACATCCCCAAAAATATTCTGTTGCTCCTCCTGAGTATTACAATACCGCATGTGTGGGACTTTTTCACAGCCTGGCCACATAGAGAGGCCCAACATGCAGGGAGCGCCATCAGGTGTTCTAGGAACATAAATTACACATCTAACTTGTTGACTACCTATTACACTTTTGAAGGCCCTGGAGCACCAGGATAATGACATGTGACACTGATGACAGATGACAGATGGCACTGATACGTGGCACCGATGACAGATGGCACTAATATGTGGAACTGATGACACGTGGCACTAATACTAGGGATGCACCGAATGGGTTTTTTGGTGCCGAAACCGAAAATGAAAAATACACTAGGCCGAAAACCGAAACCGAAACAGCACCGATACCGAAAATGACTGTTTTTAAAAAATATTTTTATACAGGAGGTGGTCAGAGACTGGGGACGTGGTACAGGAGGTGGTCAGAGACTGGGGACGTGGTACAGGAGGTGGTCAGAGACTGGGGACGTGGTACAGGAGGTGGTAAGAGACTGGGGACGTGGTACAGGAGGTGGTCAGAGACTGGGGACGTGGTACAGGAGGTGGTCAGAGACTGGGGACGTGGTACAGGAGGTGGTCAGAGACTGGGGACGTGGTACAGGAGGTGGTCAGAGACTGGGGACGTGGTACAGGAGGTGGTCAGAGACTGGGGACGTGGTACAGGAGGTGGTCAGAGACTGGGGACGTGGTACAGGAGGTGGTCAGAGACTGGGGACGTGGTACAGGAGGTGGTCAGAGACTGGGGACGTGGTACAGGAGGTGGTCAGAGACTGGGGACGTGGTACAGGAGGTGGTCAGAGACTGGGGACGTGGTACAGGAGGTGGTCAGAGACTGGGGACGTGGTACAGGAGATGGTCAGAGACTGGGGACGTGGTACAGGAGATGGTCAGAGACTGGGGACGTGGTACAGGAGATGGTCAGAGACTGGGGACGTGGTACAGGAGATGGTCAGAGACAGAGAACGTGGTACAGGAGATGGTCAGAGACTGGGGATGTGGTACAGGAGATGGTCAGAGACTGGGGACGTGGTACAGGAGATGGTCAGAGACTGGGGACGTGGTACAGGAGATGGTCAGAGACTGGGGACGTGGTACAGGAGATGGTCAGAGACTGGGGACGTGGTACAGGAGATGGTCAGAGACTGGGGACGTGGTACAGGAGATGGTCAGAGACTGGGGACGTGGTACAGGAGATGGTCAGAGACTGGGGACGTGGTACAGGAGATGGTCAGAGACTGGGGACGTGGTACAGGAGATGGTCAGAGACTGGGGACGTGGTACAGAAGATGGTCAGAGACTGGGGACGTGGTACAGGAGATGGTCAGAGACTGGGAACGTGGTACAGGAGATGGTCAGAGACTGGGGACGTGGTACAGGAGATGGTCAGAGACAGAGAACGTGGTACAGGAGATGGTCAGAGACAGAGAACGTGGTACAGGAGATGGTCAGAGACTGGGGACATGGTACAGAAGATGGTCAGAGACTGGGGACATGGTACAGAAGATGGTCAGAGACTGGGGACATGGTACAGAAGATGGTCAGAGACTGGGGACATGGTACAGAAGATGGTCAGAGACTGGGGACATGGTACAGGAGATGGTCAGAGACAGAGGACGTGGTACAGGAGGCATCCCCCATTGCAGGCCAGTGTGTCCCCTTTTGTTGCAGCCTGTGTGTCCCCTTTTGTTGCAGCCTGTGTGTCCCCTTTTGTTGCAGCCTGTGTGTCCCCTTTTGTTGCAGCCTGTGTGTCCCCTTTTGTTGCAGCCTGTGTGTCCCCTTTTGTTGCAGCCTGTGTGTCCCCTTTTGTTGCAGCCTGTGTAGGGAAGAGAGCCGCCTCCGCCGCCTGTTTGATCACAGCGCCGGGAACATCACAGCTTTCATTTCAATAGCTGTGTGTTCCCGACCGCGCGCCGTCACACGCAGCCCCTCTCCCTTGTCCGGGCACTTTGATAGACAGATCATCCGTCCAATCCTGCGGATGATCTGTCTATCTAAGTGCCCAGACAAGGGGGAGGGGCTGCGTGTGACGGCGCGCGGTCGGGAACACACAGCTATTGAAATGAAAGCTGTGATGTTCCCGGCGCTGTGATCAAACAAGCGGCTGAGGCGGCTCTCCTGCGCTATACACCCCCCATGATGTGCGTCACCAGGGGCGGGGGGCGGAGCCCCGCCCCCACCAGGCCACGCCCCATTTTTGGCTCCATTATCTGCCGTTTTTCTCTTTCGGCAAATTGCCGAAAAGGGCATTTTCGGCCGATATATTTCGGCGGCCGAAATTTTGGTGCATCACTAACTAATACGTGACATTGATGACAGATGGCACTAATACGTGGTACCGATGACAGATGGCTCTAATACGTGGCACCGATGACGCGTGACAATGATGACAGATGGCACTGATGACACGTGGCACTGGGGACAAATGGCACTTTTTTTTTTTTTTTTTTTTTAACTTACGGCCGCTGCAGCCGTTCATCTGTCCCTTCTCACACGCTGTTTGTGTGAGGAGGGAGAGCGGCGCTGAGAGATGATCTCATAGGTTTACATATGAGATCATCTCTCATTGGATAGGCCGATCGTGCTGTAAACGGCCGCTGTGATTGGCCGTTTACAGCGATCTGTGACTGGCTGTGTCCGAGGGACACGGCCAGCACAGAACTTCCCCGATACGCGCTCGCAGGAGCGCGCATTGCGGAAGTAAACAGGAGGCCGTCCAGGGACGGCCTCTCGGCAGTTAGCGTCCGCTCTGTAGCAGTCTTTCGGCTATAGGGCGGGCGCGAATCGGTTAATAAATTTGCAACATTTTCAAACAAACTTCTTTCTCGTCATTATAAAGGTATTCGAAAATCAAAATAGGCACTACGCTAATACAATATCAATAATACGAGTGCTGCTACTAAAAATAAAATATGCAAAATGGGTGAAAACAAATGTAGTATCAATCTACGCAGTCACAGTAACGCAATAAAAAAATGTATAGACATAAAATGTAACATTATAAACAGGTATTGTTTGTAGAATTTTGAGGAAAATAACTTAACCCATTTTTGAATAAGGCTGCAACATAAAATGTGGAAAAAGTGAACCGCTGTGAATACTTTCCAGATGCACTGTATATAAACAAACTAAACTGTACTTGTACTGACAGTTGGACTACTTTTCACACCGGGCCGGGCGGGGGCGGTAAAGCGGAGCTATTTTTGGCACAGATTTACCATGGTTTTAGTGCTATTTTTTTCGTCCGCTAAGAGCTAAAAAAAGATTAAATACACTGGCAAAGCGCTGCCCCATTGATTTCCTTGGGCAGGGGGCGCTTTCAGAGCGGTGTATACACCGCTCCTACAGCGCTGCAAAGATGCGGCTTGCAGGTCCTTTTTTTTTTAACTGTCCTGCCGCTCCAGTGTGAAAGCGCTCAAGCTTTCACACTGGAAAGCCAGGAGGGGCTCTTTGCAGGCGCTATATTTATTTGTGCCTGTAATGCGCCTCAGTATGAAAGTAGCCCAACAAATAAGCTACCTTTGTTGGCCTCCTCTCATACATGGTAGTTTGGATCAAACTTTGGCTACAATCGGTATTTTCTTTGACTGCTGGACATTTAGCCCATTTTGCATGAGCCCCACACCATACCGCTACTATAAATGACCGCTTCCTATCTGTCAATTGGCTATAAATGAGGCAGAGGGTGCCAGGACTGGTTATGTCCATAGCAACCCACCCCATTAATTTATTCCTGACCATGTAAAAAAGGGGCAAGAATAGCATGACATCACAAATGTGGTCCATTACATCACCTGGGGGACTCCATTTTTGGCAGCAGGGCCCCAGGTGATGTCATTTGGTGCAAGGCGGCAACAGGATTGACTATGTCTATTTGCCCAAGCAAATGGCTTTCCTGGCTACGGCAGGGGAAAATAAATAGTGAACTTACCTTATTCCTCACCTCCTTGAAGCTGCTTCACTGCCCAGCTCTCCGATATCATCATGTACAATGCAGGACCAGCAGTCTTGCATTGTTGCCCAGGACAACCAGGGTCCACCCACATTCTGGGAGTGACTTGCATTGGAACAGAGTGCATGCTAAATAAGTAATAAGGCAATTGTACCCATTTCGGATGACCTCCGCCAAATGAACATTTAACCAGTGGATTTAAGCCAAGGGACGCGCTCCTCTCCTCTCTATAGGTATAAATGGGCATGCTCAGGCAATTCAAACATACATGTTTAAGAGGACCACTAACTGAAATGGTTAAAATTAGCACACACAGCATTACTGGCCAAATCTACAACTAAGGGTTATTGCACATGAGCAGCTGAACACATGCTACATAAATGTAAGTATCTCTCCCCCATTCAGGAAGCCCAGATGCTGCATACATCATATCATAGATCGGAATGTCTGAGTGGCTGTACTCCATTATATTATGAATACTATACACCTGTATGCTACCCTGTTTCCCGAAAATAAGACCTAGAAAATAAGACCTAGCGTGATTGTCGGTGATAGCTGCAATATAAGTCCTACCCCCCAAATAAACCCTAGTTAAAGTCCTTGTAGGTCTTATTTTTAGGGTAGAAAGAAGAAGTTCCCCGTGGGGTTTTTAGGCAGCAATGAGGATGCAAAAGATTCATAAAAATGTACTTGGTTTTATTGGTCAAAAAACTAGTCATACCGTATACAATACATGCAGAAATTAAAATGTGAGCTCTGGTGTACAGCAGACAATAGATCCTACTGTGGTAAAGATACAAAAGGTACAGAGTACAAATATAATTCATACATTCACTCTAAAAGAGTAAAAAAGTATTCAAATCAATATCTATTTTGTAGTTTCAATAACCATCTGGCATGCTCAATACCACAAATTATTTTTAGGGTAGGGATATTGCAGCCAACACTGACAATCATGCTAGGTCTTATTTTCGGGGAATCAGGGTATACTCCTGTTTACGACGGCACAGTGAAGTTGCTCTCATGTCTATAAGAGACTGTACACAGCACCTGGGCTTCCGAGGCGGGGGAAAGATGCAGAATTAACATTGTACAGGCTCACCTGTCTGTGCGCAAAAGCCCTAAAACGTGTATAAAGTAGTAGAAAAGGCTAAAATAATCAGGGTCTAAAATGTTGCCTTCCCCCATTTATACTAATGCTTCATACCTTTCTTTTAGTCTTCTTCAGAGCGGTCACGAGATCGCACAGATCTGGCCCCTCTGTGTAGCAGTGCAAGCCGACATTCCCTCCCACCACCGGCTGAGGCAAAGTTTTAAACCCCCGGGCACTTTAGCCTTTCCTACTACTTCAAATCTAATAGGATGTCCCATTATTATATGGTTGCTGGCATACCTGGTTACACTGCCAGTTAAAAGCTCACCATGTAAAGTTAGCCAGAGACAAAGATGTCTATCAACACACCAATCATTTCCACCGTTCTCCCCTTTCCATTGACATGAACAGGAATTTCTCTGTTTGGAATGATAAACATATTTCAGGAATTAGATTCCCTCCACAAACTAACTGGAGAACACAGGAATTCCTCCACGCTGAAGCATCCTTTAAAAGAGATGATGAATGACAGGAGGATTAGCAGCCCAGAGCACAAAGTAGTCCTAAATAGAATATCCATGCTATAGTTATGTATTTCATACAAACACCAAGCAATCTGTGCCAACAACAAAAAGAACAAAGTGATCACTAGAATAGGCAAAATGGGACATGAAGTTAATTACTTTAATCCCAAAGTATTAGAAATGATGCAGATTACAAGGACCTAAATCCTAAAAACACAGACAGAGGCCACCATTACAAAGTTTAATCGCTAATTGTAAGAAGGACAAGCAGCATTTGGAAGGATGGAGCAGGGGATGGCAGCACTTTTGACATTAGAGGTGTTGGAAACCCCACCGATTGATTGTTGATGTAAATATACTTGACAGCACTAGGTTGGGAGGAAACACGGCAGACAGTCATCTAGTGCAGAAAAATACAACAGGCCAGCACATAAAGTGATTGTAAAGCCTTTTTAAAAACAAACGTGTTATACTTAACTGCTCTGTGTAATGGTTTTGTACAGAGCTGCCCAGATTCTCTTCTCGGGTCCCATGCCAGCGCTCCTGGCTACTCCCTCCTGCCGGGTGCCCCAACAGCAAGCAGCTTGCAATGGGGGCACCCAAACAGGAGTGCTCTCGATCAGCGGCTTTGTCTGTCCATTCAAGCTGCCCCACCCTCCCCCCTCTGTCTGCTGATTGGCTTGTAAATCACAGCCAGTGAGCCAATCAGGAGTGCAAGTCCTGGGAGAGGCAAAGCCGTCGTGGTCAATCGCTGGATTGAGAGGGGCTCAGGTAAGCATTAGGGGGGGCTGTTGCACACAGAGGGTTTTTAACCTTCATGTATAGAATGCATGAAAGTAAAAAACCTTGTGCCTTATCAACCACTTTATTTCATTTTCCTTAAGACTTGCCTTCAACTATGTAGTGCCTGGCTGAATACAAATTGAAAGTGTTGGTTTGAGCTCATATTTTATGGCTTTTGGTAAATCTAAGAGAAAAAATTGGACAAGAAAATTGGACAAAGTATGGCCAGCCCTACTGATGGCACACAAAAAAAAAAAAAAAAAAAACACACAAACAGACTAGGGCTAAGACCCCCTCAGAAAACTCACAGTTGTAACCAGGTACTCCTACATTCTATCAAAGGTGAGGACAGTCACACCAATCAGATAGATACGAGGAAGAAACATCCAACACCCAGGAGACACTAAACCTACATTCACACGTCACTTCATGTGTGGATAGTTTGCTGTTTTCAGGAGGCAGCTAAATGTCAATGGTGGATGCAGCAACCCTCTGAACTATGGCCACATACAAACAGGTTGATTACCTGCAGCCAGAACTCAGCAGAAAGGCCGACCCTGGATACACATTGGCTGTGTCCAGGGTCATTCACACACAGCTGATTGGAGAACAAGTCTGACAGCTGCCACCGACACCTGCAGCTGCAGCTGTTCTCAAAGTGTGTTCAACGTGTTAACTGCCCGCGCATCAACTCCTGTAGGAATGTAGCCCAAGATGCTAGCCATTGATTATGCAGCATTACAAGCAAAAAAGGATTATGATAAGCAAACATAGCAGAACAAGACAGAGTGGTACACATCAGACACAGGCATGGGACAGGACAGATCAGACATTCCGTTAGGCATCACACCACAGACTGTCAAAACAAACAGTAAAGACAGCCATACATACATACATACATGGATCAAAATTGCTGCTGAACTGACCAAGATTCAATCCATCAATCAACTTGGGTACAGCCAGCCTGTCCTGTTTTTTTTATATATGATTACTGCCAGCAGTCACTAGCAGCCGTCATTGTGTTTTGTCAGCTGGGCAGGCTCCTCATGCCACCCCAGCAGAACACAATAGCGCTGCAGGAGGCATTCCCCCATCAACACTGGCTGATCTGGATGGCAGAACAGACACACCAGGTCAGAGCAGGCAGCACTGGATGGAAGCGCACAGTCATGCACCAAGGCAGAGCAGGCTGTACTAGATGGAAGAATGGTCACACACCAGGTCAGACCAGGCAGTACTGGATGGAAGAACAAACACACACCAGGAAAGATCAGGCGGGATTGCATAGAAGAACAATCACAGACAAGGTCAGGTCAGGCAGTACTGAATGGAAGAACAGTCAAACACCAGGACAAAGCAGTCAGTACAGCCACACACCAAGTCAGATCAGACAGCACTGGGTGGAAGAAGAGTCACACACACCAGGTCAGATCAGGCAGTACAGTCACACTGGGCAGTACTGGGTGGAAGAACAGTCACACACCAGGACAGATCAGGTATTACTGGGTGGAAGAACATGCACCCACCAGGTCAGATCAGGCAGTACAGTCACACTGGGCAGTACTGGGTGGAAGGACAGTCACACACACCAGGACAGATCAAGCAGGACCAGACGGAAGAACAGTCATACACACCAGGTCAGATCAGGCAGTACTGGGTGGAAGAACACAACACACACACACACACACACACCAGGTTGGATCAGGCAGTACTGGATGGAAGAAAAGCCATACACACACCAGGACACATCATGCAGGACTGGATAGAAGAACAGTCACACACCAGCACAGAGTAGTCAGCACAGTCACACACCAGGTCAGATCAGGCAGGACTGGATAGAAGAACAGTCACACCAGGACAGATCAGGCAGTACAGTCACACACCAGGTCAGATCAGGCAGGACTGGTGGAAAAACCAATCACACACACCAGATCAGGCAGTACTGGATGTAAGATCCAGTCACACACACACCAGGTCAGATCAGGCAGTACAGTCACACTGGGCAGATCAGGCAGGACTGGATGGAAGAAAAGCCACACACACCAGGACAGATCATGCAGGACTGGATAGAAGAACAGTCACACACCAGCACAGAGCAGTCAGTACAGTCACACAGCAGGTCAGATCAGGCAGACTGGATAGAAGAACAGTCAGTACAGTCACACACCAGGTCAGATCAGGCAGGGACTGGATAGAACAGTCACACCAGGACAGATCAGGCAGTACAGTCACACACCAGGTCAGATCAGGCAGGACTGGTGGAAGAACAATCACACACACCAGAATCAGGCAGTACTGGATGTAAGATCAGTCACACACACCAGGTCATGCAATACAGTCACACTGGGCAGATCAGGCAGTACTGGTGGAAGAACAGTCACACCAGGACAGAACAGGCAGGACTGGTGGGAAGAACAGCCACACACACCAGGACAGATCACAGGCAGGACTGGTGGAAGAACAGCCACACACACCAGGACAGATCAGGCAGTACAGTCACACTGGGCAGGCAGTAGAGTGTGGTGAGCCAATAAGCAGGGAGTGCTGGCAGCAGAGAATGGCACATAGGGTGGAGCAGGCTCAGCGCCCAGACAGCTGTAGACATGGAGCCTCCATACATGTGTATGGGGGGAAGTGGTGGAGTGGTCCCCGGCAGGCAGGCCGGACAGACAGACAGGCCAGGGTGTGATCAGACAGAGTTGGCTGGAAGTATAGACAGCGAGTCTGTACAATCCTACAAGCTGTCCCAGGCCTGTTCTTAAGCCCGCCTCCCAGCAAGTTGTTATTGGTTCAGCCCCACGTCACTTTTCAGTCTAGCACCTACTATTGGTTCTCCCCTTCTTGCCTCTGGAAAAGGGGCGGGCCCCAAGTTTGGGCCCTTCGAATCTCTAGGGTATTTGCGGGCGAATGCTGCCTATACAGCTAGTGACAGATAGCGTATGTGTTACACATGAACCATCCCCCGGTAACCGGGTGTCTTACCGATTCGGGTCTCCGCTTCCACCGAGTCGCCGAGCCTTTCTCCTCAGCCAGCGACCGACAGCAGCGCGCGGGCGCCCCGACAGACAACTCTCGCGAGAACACCATGGGCGGGGCACACGCCAGCCTCGTGACGTACACGGCCGCCAGCTGACTGTCAGCGGATTCGGGCGGAGCTAACGAATGACAATCCTGGAGGCGGGGATTGTGATACATGTTTAGAGGATAGGGCGGTCCTAAGTGATATGGCTGACATTTGAGGGCGTGGCGTTCCTTCATCATCAGGTTGCATTAAAAAAAAAAAAAAAAAAACCTGGATGTGAATAGGTGCACAGCGGACCCTGCTGGTCAAACTGCGGAAGTGCATCTGTTCTGTGCATTATGTAACAATGATTTTTCTTTGCGGCAGCATTACATAGGAGAGATCAGGTCAGTACAGGCTACAGCCATACATTTCAATGCTACAAAGATGTATTTTATGTAAATATAAAACATCCTTTTAATATCACAATTATGGATTTAAAAACGTTTTTACATCTGATATATTAACCACTTAAGGACAAAGCCTATTCCTGACAGTTGTTGCTTACAAGTTAAAAATCAGTAGTTTTTGCTTGAAAATTACTTTAAACCCACGAACATTATAATATATTTTTTTTAGCAAAGGCTCTGGAGAATAAAAATGGAGATCTTTTAAATATTTTATGTCACACAGTATTTGAGCAGCACTCTTTCAAACACAATTCATTTGGGGAGAGAGAATACACTTTTAGACCCCTTTCACACTGGGGCGTTTTTCAGGCGCTTTAGCGTTAAAAAAAAGCGCCTGTAAAACGCTTGAAAGAAGCCTCATTTGCAGTCCCAATGTGAAAGCCCAAGTGCTTTAAGGGCCCTTTCACAATGTCAGTGCCTGAAAAACGCTCGTAAACTAGCAGCACTTTACCAGCGTTTTTCGAGCATTAGTGGGGCGCTTTTAACCCCTGCTAGTGACCAAATAAAGGGTTAAAAGCGCCCACAAAACGCTGCTGCCAATAGCGTTTTTCAGGCGATTTACAGGCGCTTTCCATTGATTTCAATGGGAAGGGGCGCTTTAGGAGCGTTGTATTTACCGCTCCAAAAGCGCCGCAAAGAAGCTGCTTGCAGGACTTTTTTTGACGCTCTGCCAGCGCAGCACCTCAGTGTGAAAGCACTCGGGCTTTTACATTGGGATTGCAGTTGCAGCTTCTTTCAGGCGCTTTTTTTAACGCTAAAGCGCATGAAAAACACCCCAGTGTGAAAGGAATCTCGGTGTGAAAGCACTCAGGCTTTTACATTGGGATTGCAGTTGCGGCTTCTTTCAGGCGCTTTTTTAACGCTAAAGCGCATGAAAAACGCCCCAGTGTGAAAGGGGTCTTAGGGCTCTTTCACATGGTGACGATCAGTGATGATCCGTCCCGTGGATATCTGCTTGCTCAGCGGGGAAGATGACAGGTCTGTCTCCGAACACTGCGGATGGACCTGTCAGATCACTGCTCTCCCCTATGGGAGATCGAATGATGGCGGACCGCAATATCCGTTGTTACCTGATCCGATGACGGATGCAAAAGTCGTTTTTTTTTTGCCCCCCATCACGCTTTTTCAGGTTTGATGTCAGCGGACGTGTAACCGCTGACATCCGGCGCTCCATAGAGCTCTATGAAGCATCCGTTCAGGTCCGCCTGAAAAACTGACAGGCGGACCTGAATGGATTGGTCGTGTGAAAGAATTATTATTTTTTTTTTTTTTTTTTTTTTTACAATCTGTGTATCCTATTGCAGAGATTTCCCCATTACGTTCTGTCCCATAGCCAAACAGGAAGTGAGAGGAAATCCCTGCAAATTAAGGGCATCCCTTGTGGCCCCAGAACTAGTGTCCACATTGGAATATTTTTCCATTACGTTTCTGGGGGGACAACCCACATTTGGCAGCTTTCTTTTGCTTTCAATGATAATGGTAATCAGGACAAATAGAGAGGGTGAATCTCCTTAACTGGGGCACAGGCAGAAATCAAAACCTAATTACCATTCTAATTCCTATCCACTCTATTCTACTTTTTGACATTTGTTAAAATCAGAATTTTTTTTACCTTCAATGCCCAAGCTTATTATTTTTTACATACACACATACAATTTTTTTAGCAAACGCTGAAGAATAAAATGGCGGTCGTTGCAATATTTTATATCACACGGTATTTGCACAGTGTCTTTCAAACACAATTTTTTTGGAAACAATACACTTCACTGAATTAAAACACAAAAAAAAAAAAACAGTAGTTAGCCCAATTTTTTTGTATATTGTAATAGAAGATGTTACGGCGAGTAAATAAATAGATACAACGTTATGTTTTAAAATTCCACACACTTGTGGAATGGCGACAAACTATGGTACTTAACCACTTGCTTCCCCACCCATAGACAGTCATCGGCTTCCCGCCCGCCACATCACTCGGGAGCCAATGTCCCGTGGGCACCCGCAATTGCCGGTAGCAAAACAGGGACGTGGATCTGTGTGCCTAAACAACACAGATCCACGTCCTGTCAGATCGTGTGTACCCAGTACAAAGCAACACAAATTGGTCTCCTCTCCGTGTAAGTCCCCCTACAGTTAGAATCACTCCCTAGATAACACATTTAATCCCTTGATCGCCCCTAGTGTTAAGCCCTTCCTCGCCAGTGACATTTATACAGTAATCAGTGCATTTTTATAGCACTGATCGCTGTATAAATGTGAATGGTCCCAAAATAGTGTCACAGTCACGATAAAAATCACAGATCGCCATTACTAGTTTTAAAAAAAAACATAATAGTAAAAAATGCCTTAAATGTATCCCCTATTTTGTAGACGATATAACGTTTGCACAAACCAATCAATATATACGCTTTTTGCGATTTTCTTTTTTTTTTTAACCAAAAATATGTATCGGCTTAAACTGAGGAAAAACGTTTTTTTTTTTTTAAATTAGGATATTTATTATAGCAAAAAGTAAAAAATAGTTCCCCCCCCCCTCAAACTTTTCTTTTGTTTATAGCGCAAGAAATAAAACTGCAGAGGTGATCAAAATAGCACAGATCATAGTGGGGTTCTCAGTCACCCTGTGCCCTAATGGACGCAGGGTGATTTAAACATAAGAGTGTCAAGGTAATTTTTTTGCGCTGTTCTTAAAAAAAAAAAAAAAAAAAAAAAAAAAGAAGATCACTTTTATTGCTGTCACAAGGAATATAAACATTGCTTGTGGCATTGACAGATACTCTTTATGGAGGGATCAGGGGTTTATAAGACCTTAGCCCCTCCACTGTACTTCAAAGTATGCAAACTCAAAAATCAGTATTTTTGAATACTGTGGATTTTTTTAAATCAATGCCGTTTGTAGTTGATTTAAACCTGGAAGTGACGTCATGATGTTGCTTACTACATCGAACACCCGATCAAAGCCGATTCCGCCTTTATTCGGTACTCTGGCCAGCCAACAGATTTGCCAGCTGGTCACTCAAGTTTCCCGGTGGGACAGGAGACCCGGGTGGATGTCCTGTCCTGCTCCTTGTGATAAAGGCAGAGAGGCTGCTGAGCCGCATTGGTTGTTATCACCAGAAAGCCGAAAGCCAGCTCTAAAAACAGGACCCGGGGTGAAGCTCGCAGCTGCAGGCATCACCTCGTACAACCACTTCCTCAAAAGGAGATGCAGCCCCCATTGGAAGATTCCCTGTCTATTCCTGCTTTGATGATTTGGGATCTCCCCTCCCTTTTGGTCCCAGGGACAGGGGTTACCAGGACAGAGGATAAATCTGCCTAGAGGCGACAGACTAATAAAAACCCAGCAAGGATTCTAATCCTTTACCACTCTATCCAAAATTAGATTTAGATACAATTTAAAGCTGAATTCCAGGAATTCAGCCACTTTGTAAAAAGTGAAGGCACACTATGGGTTAAGTCCAAGAAGGTGCATAACATCTCCTGAACTTATCCATATTGTTTATATTTGAAAAGTTTATGGCTGTCGGAGATACACTGGGGGCTGTGAGAGATGAGAAAGCCACACAGAGCAGCTATGCCCACCCCTCTCCTCTGCTGCCCATTCACAGAAGCCTTGGTCTTCTGTGAATATGTTCACAGAAGACTAAGGCTTCTGTGAACGGACCGGAGTGGCATAGCAGCTGCAGCAACTCTCCTGTACAAGATGCAGAGCACAGAAGGATCAGCATCAGGCTCCTGGGACTACAGCAATAGTTGTCTTGTGGGAGCAGATATAAATAATCAAGCCAAGCCCAGGATGTGTCATGCACCTCCCTGGACTTAAAACTGCTATAATATTCAAACCCAGATTATAAGGACCCATAAAATAAGAACATGTTCTATGAAAAGTTCATGCACATGAGCATTGTTTTATTTGTCTAGCATACATGTACCAGTGATTGTCTGTACCCAGGGAGCCTAGGCTTCCTTTTAGCTGTGTTTTGTAAGACCCATAAATGTGCATATGAGGGTTTTCTCAAACACCAAAGTGTGCATTTGGGAAATACATCTCTCGCTCACACAGGCGCATTGCTACAAAGAAACATTGAAGAACAGGTTAGAAGCATCACCTGTGACTGCCCAGGCATGGGAAAGTGCCACAGAATGTACACTAGACATAGAAAATACCTAAAAAGTCTCTTTTTTGCAGATTTTTTTCTTAAAGGGTAACTCCACGTTCATGGGGGGGGGGGGGGGGGGAGCAAATAAAGTAAAATAAGGGAGCATATACGATTGCATCACAAGTAATATTGTAATTGAATGTTGTTAAAAATTACCTCTCCTTTTCAATCTGCAGCCACTGTAATTTCCTGTAAACTGCAATATGGCTACCTGGAGATATTCTATACACAGAATATATACAGAACGCCACCAGAAACAATGTCCTGCTTGTGATTGGCTCACTGATTTTCCCAGAAGTCTGCCTAATATAAAAGTCAGATTTCAGGCATTTCCTGCAACAAAAATTAAATTTTTAGTGAGATACTCCCAATAGGAAATCACATCTAAAGGGATGCAGACCCTGCACTTTCATTAGAGCTCTGCAGGTGCAGCAACGGGTTCATAATTATGAAACCATTCCTATTAGAATCACTTACTACATGGACACAGAAACACACATGGATTTCTTCAGAACAACAAAAGTTAGGAATCTGAAAAGTTTGTTAAAATCCTTGTAATGTACATATATCACACAGGCATATTTTTAAACTATCAGGCTCCATGCACACTGGACTTAAACATCCATTCTCTTGGCAGTATTAAAAAAAAAACTTTTTTGTTTGTACAAAGTTTAGACGGGTTTTGTGTTTGTTTTCCGCCAGTGAGCTCCAATCAGAAATTCTAACCAGAAGGTTTTTTTTCCCCTGCCTCTAAACTTTGAGCTCAAAATATGCCTGCAATGTCCCTAATGTGCACTGACACATAGGATAACATTGAGCTGCTTCTACAGGCAGAACACAACTCATGTAGAAGCAACGTTTTTTGAAGCCAGTGGACATGGAGCCTTATGCCCCATACACACGATTGGACATTGATCAGACATACCAACAACAAAATCCATGGATTTTTTTTCCGACGGATGTTGCCTCAAACTTGTCTTGCATACACACGGTCACACAAAGTTGGTCGGAAATTGCGAACGTCAAGAACACGGTGACATACAACTCGCACGACGAGCCGAGAAAAATGAAGTTCAATAGCCAGTGCAACTCTTTTGCTTGATTCCGAGCATGCATGGAATTTTGTGCGTCGCAATTGTGTAACAGATTGCCGGAAAATTTGAGAACCAGATCTCAAATTTTGTGCGATGGAAATTCCAGTGGATAATGTCCGATGGAGCCTACACACAGTTGGAATTTCTGACAAAAAGCTCCCATCGAACATTTTCCGTCCGAAAATCCTTCCGTGTGTACGGGGCATTAAGCTGGATCCACACTATACAATTTTCTGTAGTTTTTTTCCTTTGAATTTACCAAAACCAAATATGAAGTCAAACCTGAGTTTGAATTTGTACGCAAATCAGGCAAACCCTTGCACTACATGGTTTTGGTAAATCTAAAGGAAATCAGATGTTGTATATAGTGTGTATGGGGTCAAAGACCCCATACACACTATTAAGCCTTGTACATGGTACGATTGTTGGCAGGGGATTGTCTGTTGACAGACTGTTGTCATAAAATCTTACCGTTAGTAGGCTCCTTTTGCCAATTGTCCAATTTTCGCCCAACAAAAATGTTGGATGACAGGCTATTAAATTTTGGCGTACAACGGTTCGACATCTGATTTTTGTATGGTCAGTACACAAATCCGTCACAGAAAAGTGGAAAGTAAACACGCATGCTCAGAATTAATGCTCAAACAAACACAAAATCCGCAGAAGGGGCCCAAAGGGTGGCGCTCAAGATCTGAAATTCCTTATAGTACGTCACTACATTTGCGGCACAATTGTGTACCATTAGTATGCAAGACAAGATCCTGGCACACTCCCTTTTAACAAAAAACAGACGCCCAGTTGGCCAACAATTGTACCGTGTATGGGGCTTTTGATTTTCTGCAGATTTTTGTTTTCAGATTTACCAAAACCATATGAGGTCAAACCTTAAGAGTTTCAATTTGTATGCAATCAGGTAGGCCCTTGCACTACATGGTTTTGGTAAATCTGAAGAAAATCTAATAGTGTGTATGGGGCCTTGTCCTTACTTCAACTGTTGTGATATTCAGTCTGTTTAGAGCTTCACATTGCATTATTGTGATAGTTGAAAAGGAATAGCGCCTAAAAATATCCATCATCTGAGAAACCGATTTCCCACGCGTCTCCTTTGCCTCGTGGAATATGCAGTGTTTCCAAAACATAGAAACAACTGCAATAAACAGCGCAGCTGCCAATATCATGGCAACAACAAGCCGTACTGGCAGAGGTCAGGCAGCTGCTTGGCCACTTCTACAATCTTAGTATGGAGGAGGCGGCTCACACACGGTTTCTACGCTGACCAGCGTTTTATGAATGCCGTGCTTTCTACTTTACAATTGTTCATATTTTCTAAGAAAAAGGAAATGCCTAGGATCTGGCCTACTGCCAAGTTCCAATGACTGAGCATGTGTCTAGTTCAGTATATAAACATAAAATGTTATAAAGTTACAAATCATGTTTTGTACAATGTTTTATTATATGAAACAAAAGCCATTGGCAGTTGTTTATGGTAACAAACAATTTCCAGGTTTTAGATTTACTTGGGGAAGAATTAAAGGGGTTGTAAGGCCCCTTTCACGGTGCGGGCGTCGCAGTAAAGCAGAGCTATTTTTACCGTCTTAGCGGCGAAAAGGGTTAAAACCGCCCGCAAAGCGCCGCTTTGCCAGCGGTATAGCCACACTGCCCCATTGATTTCAATGGGTAGGAGCGGTTTTAAGAGCGGTTAAAAAAAAAAATAATGCTGCTACCTGGACTTTTACCGTCCTGCTAGCGCACTGCCCCAGCGTGAAAGAAGCCGCTTTTTTTTCCAGGCACTATTTTTAGCGCTGTAGCGCCTGAAAAATGCCTCCGTGTGAAAGGGGCCTAAGGCTTTGTGTTCATCCTATTGCAGTGTCCAGCCCCCAGTTTTAATTACCAGAGCCCCGATTATCTGTGCGTGCAATCCCGCATTGCTTTCTCCACAACTTCTCAGCTCTTCATTGGATATATTGATAGCAGCACAGCATTGGCTCCCGCTGCGGTCAATCAAATCCAATGACACGGGCGCAGAGCAGTCATACACTCAATGGCTATGGACGCAGAGTGTATGACACGAGAGTCCGACCGCTAGGTAACATTAAAATATATGATCAAGATTCAAACATGTCTCCACCAAACACTTCCTTTAGTGTTTTTACAGATGCCGGGGTTAAAACCGCTGGTAGTAGTGTTTAGGGTTTTTTGTTTTCTGGGAAAAAAGTTCCCAGTTTTTTTTATTTATTTATTTTTTCTGCTCCTAAGCCTAGGATCACATTGAGTGCGAGAATGAAATCGTGCGCTGAACTCACGATTTTATTTGCACATGTCAGTCCTGAATTTGGGGACGATTTCAGAGATGTCAATGGAAATCGCACCCCGAAATTACCAATAGTACAGAAACTACTTTTGGAAATTAGGACGGTCAATTCCTGACGATTTGACATGTCAAATTGCAGCAATGTGAACCAGGGCTAAACGCAGAAGCTTAAAAAAAAAAAAATAAAAAAAAAAATGCTTCTAGCATAAAATAGTGCATATGGACACATAGGATAGAGCATGGGAGGGTTATAACCCTTCAGTTTGTTTTTTTGCTGTGTCCTATTGGAGATTTCACTTCACTTTCTGTCCATAGCCAAATAGGAAGCGAGAGGTAATCCCTGCAAATTAGGGGCATCCCTTGGGGACCCCCCCAGAACAGGTGTCCAAATTTGAAGATTTCCCTATTACTTTTTTGAGGGACAAGCCACCTTTGTGGGCTCTTTAATTTTTAATAATGTAATCAGGGCAAATAGAGAGGGTGAATCTCCTTCATGGGGGCACAGACAGGTTTTTACTACTAAATATGTGTAGCAATTCCTCTCCACTCTATTGAAAGCTAGAAGACAAATTTTTGCCTTTAGTTATACTTTAATCACATGCTGACCAGCCTCCGCAGTTGTACTATGGAAGAATGGTACAGCTGGGCAAGACATTATGCAACGTGGCGACTAGGGGGCACGCACACGCCTGAGCCAATGCAAGTGGCTCAGCCGCCTCAATCAATCACCGCCGATACACGGATAACCCGGAACTGTGTGTGTAAACAGTTTCCAGTTCTCTGAGGGGGAGAAGTAACAGATTGCTGTTCATACGCTGTATGAATAGACTGTTATCTTCCCTGTACAGTCCCCTTAAGTTAGAACAGAAACTAGGACACACTTAACCCCTTCACTGCCAGTGACATTTTAAATCACACTGATTGCTGTATTACATGCTAATGGTCCCACAAACGTGTCAAGATTGTCTGACGTGTCTGCCTTAATGTCGCAGTCACGATATAAAAAGGAGGGAAAAATTTATTTTTTTGGTGGGGGGGGGGGGGGGTTGGAGGATATAGCAAAAAAGTAAAAAATGCATTTTTCCAAAACTGTTTATAGCGCAAAACTAAAAACCGCAGGTGTGGCCAAATACCAGCAAAAAACACTTCTATTTTGTTTGGGTGCAACGTCACGCAATTGTCAGTTAAAGCAAATTACTTAGAAACTAATTATATATATATATATATATATATAAAAAAAATTTTTTAGCAAAGAACATGGCAGTTGTTGCAATATTTTGTCACACGGTATTTGCGCAGCAGTCTTTCAAATGCTTTTTGGGGAAAAAAAAACAAAAAAACAAAAAAAGGAGTAAAGTTAGTCCAATTTTGCATGTTGTGAAAGATGTTACGCCCACCAAATAGATACCAAACACGTTACGCTTTAAAATTGCACACACTCGTGGAATGGCGTAAAATTACAGTACTTAAAAAATCTCCTGCTACCCGTTTAGTTACAGAGAAGGTCTTGTACTAGAATTATTGATCTTGCTCTAACAATCACAGCAATACCGCACATGTGATGTGAACAGTTTACATTTGGCGGTGTGCTTAAACATGCATTGTCTTTGGTGCACGAGCATGCAAGGACAGCTTTAAAGAAAAAAAAAAAAAAAAAAAAAAAAACACTTTTGTGGTCACAAGAATATAAACATCCCTTTCGATAGTAATAAGCAGTGACAGGTACTCTTTAGGGAGGGATCAGATGTTTTTAAAGACCCCAAATCCCTCCTTTGCACTTCAAAGTATTCAAACACCAAAATCAGCATTTTGGAATACTGATAATTTTTTTTAAATCGGTGCCATTGGCTGCCGAGTAAACCAGAAGTGGGGTTGTGATGTCGCTTCTGGGTTTTTACATCAGAGACCCAATTCTGGCTTCGTTCAGGACTCCACTTAGCCAGCGCATGTGGCAGATGGTCACTCCCGGTGGGACAGGAGACCCAGGCAGAGCGATGTCCCATCCTGCGCCTTATGATAAAAAGCGGCTTATTAGCCACATCGGTTGTTAGAGAGCCAACTGCTAGCTCTAAAAAGGAAAGAAAAAAAATAAATAAAAAAATTTAAAGATAAAAAAAAATAAAATGGAACCGCTTCAACCTAATTATGTACAGGTATGCGATTTGGCGTGAAGTGGTTAAGCTGAGAACAGTAGTTCTGCTCAACTGAAATCCCCATCATCCCTGTCTGGACTACAGCACTCCAGCTATTAACCCCCCCCCCCCCCCCCCACACACACACACACACACACACACATGCATGCATTGGTTTTAATTACCAACAAAGCTTCATGGCACAAAGACAAATAATAAAAGCCATTTTGAACAGGAACAATATTAAAATAAAAATAATGCCAAGATATGTTCTAGAGGGAGTGTGGGGTAAAATTTGGGTCATACATTTAACCACAATGCCTTTATACAGTGGTAAGGAGGCTTTCCTGTACGGCATACCCAGTACATGATCTAGCATTTCTGGGAGCAGGGTGCACAGCTTCGGCTGTGATTAGTCACATTGTTAATAACAGTGGAGATCGTTGTTAGTGCCTTGCGAAAGTATTCGGCCCCCTTGAACTTTTCAACCTTTTGCCACATTTCAGGCTTCAAACAAAGATATAAAATTTAAATTTTTTGTGAAGAATCACCAACAAGTGGGACACAATTGTGAAGTGGAACGAAATCTATTGGATATTTTAAACTTTAGCAAATAAAAACTGAAAAGTGGTGCGTGCAAAATTATTCGGCCCCTTTACTTTCAGTACAGCAAACTCACTCCAGAAGTTCAGCGAGGATCTCTGAAAGATCCAATGTTGTCCTAAATGACTGATGGTGATAAATAGAATCCACCTGTGTGTAATCAAGTCTCTGTATAAATGCGCCTGCTCTGTGATAGTCTCAGGGTTCTGTTGAAAGCGCAGAGAGCATCATGAAGACCAAGGAACACACCAGGCAGGTCCATAATACTGTTGTGGAGAAGTTTAAAGCCAGATTTGGATACAAAAAGATTTCCCAAGCTTTAAACATCCCAAGGAGCACTGTGCAAGCGATCATTTTGATATGGAAGGAGTATCAGACCACTGCAAATCTACCAAGACCTGGCCATCCCTCTAAACTTTCAGCTCAGACAAGGAGAAGACTGATCATAGATGCAGCCAAGAGGCCCATGATCACTCTGGATGAACTGCAGAGAACTACAGCTGAGGTGGGAGAGTTTGGCCATAGGACAACAATCAGTCGTACACTGCACGAATCTGGCCTTTATTGAAGAGTGGCAAGAAGAAAGCCATTTCTCAAAGATATCCATAAAAAGTCTTGTCTAAAGTTTGCCACAAGCCACCTGGGAGACACAAACATGTGGAAGAAGGTGCTCTGGTCAGATGAAACCAAAATCAAACTTTTTGCCCACAATGCAAAACGATGTTTGGTGTAAAAGCAACACAGCTCATCACCCTCAACACACCATCCCCACTGTCAAACATGGTGGTGGCAGCATCATCATGGTTTGGGCCTGCTTTTCTTCAGCAGGGACAGGCAAGATGGTTAAAATTGAGGGGAAGATGGATGCAGCCAAATACAGGACCATTCTGGATGAAAACCTGTTGGAGTCTGCAAAAGACCTGAAACTGGGATGGAGATTTATCTTCCAACAAGACAATGATCCCAAACATACAGCAAAATCTACAAAGGAATGGTTCACAAATAAACGTATCCAGGTGTTAGAATGGCCAAGTCAAAGTTCAGACCTGAATCCAATTGAGAATCTGTGGAAAGAGCTGAAAACTGCTGTTCACAAAAGTTCTCCATCCAACCTCACTGAGCTCGAGCTGTTTTGCAAGGAAGAATGGGCAAGAATTTCAGTCTCTCGATGTGCAAAACTGATAGAGACCATAACCCAAGCGACTTACAGCTGTAATCGCAGCAAAAGGTGGCTCTACAAAGTATTAATGCAAGGGGGCCGAATAATTTTGCACGCCCCACTTTTCATTTTTTTTATTAGTTAAAAAAAGTTTCAAAAATCCAATAGATTTCGTTCCACTTCACAATTGTGTCCCACTTGTTGGTGATTCTTCACAAAAAATAAAATTTTAATATCTATGTTTGAAGCCTGAAATGTGGCAAAAGGTTGAAAAGTTCAAAGGGGCCAAATACTTTCGCAAGGCACTGTATAAGCAATAGTTTTAACACGACAACTTGCTTACTATTGTGATGCTGTGATTGGCTACAACTAATCACATGGTACAGGATGCTGCGATAGCTTGCTTACTATAGTGATGCTGTGAATTGCCCACAGCTGTTATAAGTAGCTTCAGTTCATGACAGTTTTTCTTACATGTAATCAGTATGATTGGTCGTAGCAACAACATGATACCCCCGCTGCTCATAGCAACCGGGTACAGAGCATGGTGATCCGCTGTGTTCACTGGACAGATTGTTCTGGCGATTTCACCTCTGCTCGACAGTGCACATGTATTGAGCAGCATACCAGTATGTCGCTCAGCCTGCAGTTGCTGCCTGCCTGCAGAAAATGTACTGTGGGCAGGCAGCAAGTGGTTAAATTAGATCAATTCACAGAGTTTTGACAAATGTCATTTAGTAGCATAGTTTAGAGATTAAAATGTTGTGACCAACCGATTTCCATGTACTAGACTGATATGTACTACATGGGTCATTAACTGATTCTGCAGTCATTTATGACCCCTTTCAATATACCTCTGAAATGAACCTACTAAGAAATCAACGAATGAACCCAAAATCTCTTAATAGCACAAATTCCTGCTGTCTTTTGAAAGTGCAGTGTTTAGCATCTCCCTTCACACACTACAGGGTTGATTTTACCAAAGGCAAATAGACTGCGCTTTGGAAGCTCAGTTGCGCCAATTTAATAAATGTGGTAAAGTTCTGCTTATTTCCAGCGTCATGTGCAAGAAAAAAAAAAAAAAAAAAAAAAACCATTTTTTTTTTTAAACGTTTCCTTGCACCAGATCGGGTATTCTTTAGAAAGCTTTACCACATTTACTAATCTCTCGGGAAAATTAGAGCAACTGCACAATACATTTTCCTTTAGCAAATCCACCCCTATGTTTCTAAAGAAAATGTATTATGCTAAGTGTTCAAAGGCTACATTCACATCGGCCATAGAGGTCAGTGTGGCATGTAGCAGCAGGAATCTTCGAATTCCTGTTGCAGCAGCCAGCCCCGTTTACTATAATAATGACAGGCTGCGGGCAACCGCAGTTAAATTAAATTTAAAAAAAAAAAAAAAAAAAAAAGAGAAGAAAGCACACTCCAAATTCTTAAAGTTATTTATTAGCCAGAATCTACTGGCAACTCTTGTGGCAAGGGACCCAAACCCTGTATATTGCCACAAAAAGACAGGACTCGATGACACAGAGGATTTTGCAAGACAAAAAATTATTCACATGGCGAACAGGATGAGGAAAGCAACCATGAGACAGAACAGTCCCATTGCTTCAGAAAGGGCAAAGCCCAGGATGGCATAGGAAAATAGTTGCTGTTTAAGGGATGGATTCCTGCAGAAAAGTGAAAAAAAAAAAAATTATATATAGTTAGAACATGTTATGCTTAGATTGCGAAGAACAAAATATGGACAGTATAAAACTAAACAAAAAGATGTAAAAAAATAAAAATAAAAAATAAAAAACACCATACCTGGCATATCCAATAATGAGACTTCCAAATACGGTACCAATACCAGCTCCAGAACCAGCCACACCTACAGTGGCAGCTCCAGCACCAATGAATTTAGCAGCAGTATCAATGTCTCGGCACACTGCACTGGTCTGAACCCCTCGTGATGGAACCAGTGCCATCTCCTGTGACTAAAAGAGAAACACAAGTCATTAATACACCACACATACTAGTAACTCTGGATTTAAAAAGCATTTACTACCTTACTCAAAACACTTGACACCAATCTGAGTCAGCTATCTAATGCTACTTGTGCCTCGTACACACGTTCCGATTATCGTACGACAGATCGTTCACATTTTGTTGCATACAACTAAGATCGAATACAACAGTGCAAAACGTGTGTAAGATTTTTGTCGTACGATTCTGGAAAAAATCTTCCGTTGTGCGTAGCTACGTATTTTAAATGATGTCAAATACGTGTGACCCGTGTGTGCTTCTGGTTTATTTTTGTGTTTGTGATCATGCGTGGTGTTTATTGAACTACTTTTATCGGACGCATACTGTACTGACTACACGATTGTCGTACGATGGGCTGTCATCCGACCAAAGTTTTCCTGTTTGTCCCTTCGGATTTGGTTGGACGGACTGTCGTGATCGGCTGTCGAAAGCTGCGTACTAACGATCAGATTATCGAACGATCTGTCCGAAAGCGACTTTTGTGGTCCGATAATCGGAACGTGTGTACGGGGCATTAGTCTCCCACTGGCTGAGACAATCTGCTTCCTCCAGCAGTAACAATGAACAGCAAAATCATCTTCCCCTCTATCAAACAAGAAAATGACTCAACGTATGGGACAGGTTTAGAAGCAGCCATACACTAGATTTTGGTTCTGCTTTGGAATTGGTATGTACGAGTCAATCT
Source organism: Lithobates pipiens (assembly GCF_037356315.1). Taxonomy (NCBI): domain Eukaryota; kingdom Metazoa; phylum Chordata; class Amphibia; order Anura; family Ranidae; genus Lithobates; species Lithobates pipiens. Next base: position 584,311,745 of record NW_027507748.1, on the reverse strand, counting down.
TGTAGGCGTGAAGCCATGTGACACCACACACAAAGCACTGTGTACAAAGAAGGAGCCAAAATTTAATGCATTGCAATACATCTATATATTTATCCCAAGAATAGCCCCCCCCAGCATTTTGCATGAACTAGAGCAATTTGGACTTTACAGCAACTTTAAAGTAAATGTTACAAAATCTAGGTGCCTCAATATTACACTACCGTTAACTGAGAAATATTGGAAACCAATTTCCCATTTCACTGGGAACTTCATTCTCTGAAATACTTTGGCGTTAATATCGCATCTACAGAAGAAAAGATATCAACTGAACTATCTGCCTATGCTGAACTCCGTGATCAACTTAGGACTGGTTGGGGAGAATGGTGATACAAAAAAAAAAAAAAAAAGTGCATCTATGGCCAAATTCTACAGCTAGGCTTCGTATTGAAGTCTTAATAAAGCGACAGGGTTACTGCATACGGAACTATACCATATAGCTTCTGCTCTGACCAGAATAGTGGATTGGTTTTAAACACGGCAAAACTGAACAGTGGGTAACTATCAAACAAATATCACCCATCTCTTTGAAAGCTGTGGATTATGCCTGAATCAAGGCGCTCTGGACAAGCACTTGCACCATTGACATTATTATTAAAAGTTTGGGACTCCACTATCCGAAAGTTTAGCATCTCTTCAACCATTGGCCCACTTACTCCAATAATGGGTAAACCCTGAATTCCCACCAGGACTACCTTCAACCAGGGTTTTATTTATTTTTTTACATGGACTACTTTGGTTGTAAGCAGTTTAATCGGTGAGGGGCTCAAATGACTTCAATTGTTTAATACATTAGCAACTGCAGAATGTAATTATCCGAGTCGTTGGTTACATTATTTTCTGCTTCAGCATTTTTATATATAAAAAAAAAACTTTTGAATAAGGGTCCACTGTAATGGGCTCCTAGTGTTCTCACACTATCTCATGTATTCCCTAATCAGCCATATTACATCAGACATTGGGTCATAGTATCACCACAGAAGATTGAAAAAAGTAACTTTTTCTAACCTTTAAAATCAAATTTTTCAACATATATACAAGAAAAGAATTATAAAATATTAACAAGGTATAGATGCCCTGTGAAGCTTCTTAGAATATCACCTAACTTTCCCAAAAAGTGTTGGTGCTGTGGTGGGGAATAAGCACACAATGATCCACATATGGCAGACATGTCCCTGGATTACAACATTTTGGGAAACTGTCTTCCAAATCTGTTCTTATGTCACTGGCATGCAATATCAGAAATCTCCAGAAACGGCCTTATTGTCTATATATGCGGGCTCTAAGGGATAGACCAAAAAAGGGCTGCTTCACTTTCTCCTCTCCATAGCGAGAATAATCATATTTAGACACTGGAACACCAACGTGGCTCCTACAATTAATTGAGTCGAATGGGGAACCAAAAATGCCAAATATACATGAATGCTATAAGTATATGGCCGTATGGTCTCCCTGGGCTGATTTTTTTGGGCTCTGATCTTTTGTAAATAGTTTTTTCTTACAATCCGTTTTTTATTTTATGACGCGGCTCTAGTTTGGGGAGACAGTTCTCCAGATGGACTGTTGGAGAAAATGGATAGACTTGGTTGCCGATTTTTCCCCTCCTTTTTTGTCCTCGTTTTGTTTCTAATGTCTGGTTTGTTGTGCTTTGTGGTAGATTTCTGCCCAAGAGGAGAAGTAATGGTCACCCAAGTATAAATGTTTTGTCTGAATAGGTGGCAAGACATAACTATAATGATCTACAAAACATTGGAAAGGTATACTGGATCTAGGTGATCCAGATTATGTGCTTTTGTATGTAAAATTTACAATTCTCTCAATAAAAATAAAAAATAGTCCATAGGGCATTTACCTGCTCTGTCCTGAATACAGGGCGGCTCAGCAGGCTACTGGAAAGTGGTCGGGAAAGAAGACAAGCACCATTCCTCATCTGGATACGGAAAAATAAAAACATAACATTACCTTAATGCAAACCGATCAAGTCTGCTTGTCATAGTGTAAAGTAACAATATCATTAAAAAGTTAACCTAGTTAAAATTACACATCACTTACCATCAAGCCTTAACCACTTGCATATTTACTGTGGCAGGTCAACTCTATTGCACTACCTGTACGTCATTTCATGCAACACCGATCACGGTCTTCAACCAGTCAGCAAGCACCCCCATAGGGATGCACTTAACCTTTTACTCGCTCCTGATGTTAACCCCCTTCCCTGCCAGTGTCATTAGTACAGTAATAGTGTATTTTTGGCACTGATCACTGTATTCGTGTCACTGGTCCCCAAAAAAATAAAAAAAGTGTCAGTTAGGTGTCCGATTTGTGCGCTGCAATGTCAAGATCCTGCTAAAGATCGTTGTCATTACTAGAGAAAAAAAAATAATGCCATCGTTTGGTTTGTGCAAAAGTTATAGAATAAATTGATGAAGAAATTCGAGTTTAAAGAGGGATTGCACCCAAAAAAAAAAAAAAAAAAAATTAAAAGCCAGTAGCTATAAATACTACAGCTGCTGACTTAATAAATGGACACTCACCTGTCCCGGGTTCCAGCGATGCCGGCAGCCGAGGCCGATCGATCGGCTCTCGGCTGCTGCAGTCACCATTCTAGGTGAGGGAATCAGGAAGTGAAGCGAATCTGCTTCACTTCCCGGTTCACTACTGCGCATGCGCGAGCCGCGCAATAGGAAATCTCCGCGCTGTCACTGGGACCCGTGTGTGTCCCAGCAGACAGCGCGGCAGGGCAGGAAATGGCGTAGACTCCCACGGGAGTCTATGCCCGGAAGTGGGTGAAAATACCTGTCTTTGACAGGCATCTCCACCCCCCTCCCCCTTGAAAAGGTGCCAATTGTGACACCGGAGGGGGGGGGGGGGGGGGGGGGATCCGATCAGCGGAGGTTCCACTTTAGGGTGGAATCCCGCTTTAAGTTTAACTGGATATGTTTATTAGCAGAAAGAAGAGGGGGGAAAAAAAAAAAAAAAAAAAAAAAAAAAAAAAACACATACATACATGTTTATAGCGCAAAAAAATAAATAAAAATAAAAACAGAGGTGATCAAATACCACCAAAATAATCCTCTAATTGGGGGGGGGGCAGAAGATATCTGATACTAGGCCTGCTTTAAATCCATAATGTTTCTTGCAGTTCAGACATTTAACATCCAACTTGTGTGTGAACAAGAAATGTTTATAGGTTTTTCCATGCATGTTTTAAAAACTCATTAGGCAGTAGAAGATGACGACTAATGCCTCACTGTGCCAACCAACATACATTATAAAAGTATACACACACACAGTTTGGGGGGTTCTTAGTAATTTTCTAGCAAATAAAAAAAAAAAAATAATAATTATATATATATATATATATATATATATTATTTATTTTTTTTTTTTTACTTGAAACCAACAAATGTCAGAAAACGGTTGTGTTTAAGTGGTTAAACTTTCCTCATCTACACACCAAAGTGTATTACTTTGATCTAAAAAGGAAAAAAATTGTTACAATGTTTATACTTAAGGTCCACTGCTAAAGAATGGTGCAATTCTTGGCAGACTGCCCTGTTGGCAGAGAGAATTCTCTGCATAGAAAGAATTGAGAAACACTTTGTCAATATTGCAAGGGGGAAAATAAATAAAACAGAACAATTCTTAATGATTAATCATGCAGCTCTACACCTAATAGCCACCCCCCTTTTTCGAGGGACCAAAAGTAATTGGACAAATCGAATCAAAAGCCGTTTCATGGCCATGTGTGGTATACACCATTATTTCTTCATCAATTAAGCAGGTAAAAGGTCTGGAGTGGATTCCAAGTGTCGTATTTGCATTTGGAATCTATTGCTGTGAACCTACATCATGTGTTCAAAAGGAGTGGTCCATAGAAGAAGTGAAACAGGCCATTGTAAGGCTTCAAAAAAAAAAAAAAAAAAAATCCATCAGAGGATAGCAGCAACATTAGGAGTGACCAAATAAACAGTTTGGTACATTCTGAGGAAAGAACGCACTGGTGAGCTCAACATAAAAAAAGACCTAGATGTCCACGGAAGACAACAGTAATGGATGACCGCAGGATTCCCTCTATGATAAAGGAAAACCTATTCACAACATGCAGACAAGTGAAAGTCTACATTCAAGAGAGCAAATACAGAGGGTTCACCACAAGGTGCAAACCGTTCGTAACCCTGAAGAGTAGAAAAGCCAGATTAAACACTTTGCCAAAAATCCATAAAATAAATAAATAAAAAATAAAAAAAAAGCCAGACCAGTTCTAGAAAAGCATTCTTTGGACAGATGAAACTAAACTATTAATCTGCACCAGAATGACGGGAAAAAAAAAAAAAAAAAAAAAAAAAAAAAAAAGTGTGGAGAAGGTTTGGAACAGCTCAAGATCCAAAGCAGAGGTGATCTGTAAACCATACTGGAGGTAGTGTGATGGCATGGGCATGTATGGCATCCAGTAGCACTGGGTCATTGGCGTTTATTGATGTGACAGAAGCAGCCAGATGAATTGTGCAGTGTTTCCCTCTAAACTGTCAGCCTAGATTCAGCCAAATGCAGCAAAGTCCATTGGATGGCGCTTCACTGTACAGACGGACAATGATCAAAAACACACTGAAAAAGCAACCCAGGAGCTTGTGAAGGAAAAGTGGAATATTCTGCAATGGCTGAGTCAATCACCTGATCTCAACCCAATTGAGCATGCATTTTACTTGAAGGCAAAAAACCACAAAACAACTGAATGCAGTTACAGCCTAAAAAAATGGCCTCATAAAGGAGGAAACCCAGTTTTTGGCAATGTCCATGGGTTCCAGACTTCAGACAGTCATTGCCAGTAAAGGATTCCCAACAAAATATTAAAAAAACAAACAATTTATGATTATATTAATTTGTGCAATATGTTTGAGCTCCTGAAAATATGTATAAAAATGGTTGCAGTTCCTAAAATGTGTGCTTGATATTTATATTCAACCCCTTGAATTAAAAGCTTGAAGTCTGCACTACAAATTCATTTGGATCGTTTCGTTTTAATTGTATTCTGGTGGCACACAGAGCCAAAAAGTATGAAAATTGTGCCTGCGTCCAAATATATATGGACCTAACTGTATATAATACAAAGCTACACTTTATTATTAGTCTCATGCCATTATGTAATGTACCATGTGAGTGTTTGAAAATACTTTGATGATATTTTCCACTATTTGCATTTACAAACCCGTTCAGACAACTTACCAAAATTGGGTTGGACATAAGTTTGGCGCAGGCGTACATGTTGCTGGTTAAGGTGGACAGACAGGGAATACAAGAATGCCACACAGGTGATACTGTAAAAGGAACAAAAAAAATATGCATTAAACCTTATTACTATAACCGCCTTTACCAAAAGCATAGTTCCATTGGATAAAGTAGTAGGGAATATTTTAAACCTGTTCCTTTCTGCCTCTGGTCTATTGGGGGTGAGAGAAAATATATTCAAAGTCAGGGGAGGTGTGTTACTGGCTAGATCACCAGGTGAAAAACAGAGGGAAAAAACAAAAACGCAACATTGAATACAGTCACCACGTCCAATGATTGGTAAGCTGCAGCACTGCACATTTTTTGTTTTTGGGTTTAACACCACTTTAAAGTATATGCGAGCCCTTACCTTATAAAACCACTAATTCAGTTTCAAATGGAAATTGAAAGCAAAATATTTGTGAATATAAATAAATAAGGGGCTTAGAGAGGTGGGGGTGGAGAAAGAGCAGATCTTTCTAGTGAATGGCTTCCCCCCCCAGGGGTCAGCATATTGGCTATTGAAGAGCAGGCAGGCTGTTCTCCCAGCACAGCCCGAAAACTGACAAGGCTGGGAGTGAGGAACTCTTATGCCTAGCTTGGTAATTATGAAATAGGAAAGAAGAGGGAATGGCAGGATCACCAGCTATTTCCCCACAAAGGAGGCAATACAAAGAGGAGGATACTTTTTAAAGCACATAGTAAAACAGGCACATATCACGAATATGAATTTTGGTGTAACATTCTTTTACCCCCCCCCCCCCCCCATTACTAACATTCAAGGCCACTCCACATGGGGTCCGAATGTGATCTAGTTTGTACAAGACCTATCTGATCATACTGCAAGCATCCATGATCCGTCACAATGCAGATATTTTAGATTACTTCTTGGTAACATACAGTATATAATTTTTTTAAATTGTGTAAATGCATTTGAAATCATATGAATAGTACTTTTTCCTTTTTTAAGAGCAGTTCACACCATGAATCACATTGGACCAACACTGTGCATTCCTGTGCAATACACATGAAATCCAGGAGCAGTGCAATTTCAACCCAATTATTTAAAACCAGGCTGAAATTGTGCCTGAATGCTGGAAGGTCGTGCTTGGACTACCTTACATAGCATAGCAGCCGGATCGCATGGTACTTCTCACTTCCCTGCAGGCAAATGAAGTGTGTTTGGGGTATGGTTTGCATTGCACGCATTTTGGTGTGAACTGACCTTAAAGGGTCAGTCACACCAAGATGGAGGATATTAGTTCAAACTCTACGCCAAGCCAAAACATTTTTAAAAATTTTAGATATAATGGCCAATGATTAAAGGGGTTGTAAAGGTAAATGTTTTTTCACCTTAATGCATTCTATGCATTAAGGTGAACACCTGACACTGCCTGCGCCCCCCCCCCCCCCCGTTTTACTTACCTGACCCCTCGAAAATCCCACGCTCGCCCCTGCCGTCCTCTTCACTGCTCAGCCTGGCCGCTGATTGGCTGGAAAGCAGCGCAGCCATTGGCTCGCGCTGCTGTCAATCACATCCACTGACGCGGAGCGTCTAGGCCGTGTGATACAGCGATCGGCTATAGCCGGCTGTATCACGGGAGCGCGCCGCAGGTGCTTCTCACCATGCGAGGGAGCTCACATGAACGCGAGAAGTACCTGCAGGAGGAAGCAGAGACAGCCGCTGAGGGACCCCAGAAGAGCAGGTTCGGGGCCACTCTGTGCAAAACGAGCTGCACAGTGGAGGCTAGTATAACATGTTTTATTTAAAAAAAAAAAAAAAGAATATTATGTGTCACTTACCTGACACAGGAGCCAGCGAAGTCACCGCTGTCCCCTGCCGCATCCATCTTCTCGGTGGGTCTCGCAGCTCCGCCGCTGTCATTCGGCGGAGCCGCCATGACGTCACTCCCGCGCATGCGAGCCGACACGCGCGGCAGCTCCATTATTGGAAATGCCGCGCTCAGTGCGCCTGCGCGCCGCTGTCTACGGCGCATGCGCCATAGACAGTGGTGCCTGTCTTCGGGCAAATATCTCCTAAACCGTATAGATTTAGGAGATATTTCTTGGACCTACAGGTAAGCCTTAATCTAGGCTTACCTGTAGGTCAAAGTGGTTTGTAAGGGTTTACAACCACTTTAAGAGGAAATCTCTCCAAAACGAGGGGAACTCCCTCTTAGAAGGATGTCACCTTCTGTTTCGGTGGCAGTTATATAAAGTGTTATTTTCCATTGTTCCCTATACCGAGCATAATAAAATGACAAGGACAAACAGAGGGGGAATCTCCCCAGCACTGAGACACTGACCACAAGTAAAAAACAAAACAAAAAACCCGCAGCTGTAACCCTTTACTACACAAATACAAAAGATAAAAAGTTCTGGCTTTCCATAAACCTTAAAGGAGTTGTAAAGGCAGAAGGTTGTTTCATCTTAATGCATTCTATGCAGCAAGGCTGGATTCACACCCATGCAGTTCTAGTGCTTTTTGCAGATTTGCACTACAGTCCATTTACCATGAATTCCTATGGAATACGTTCTGTAGTGCAAATCTGCAAAATGCATCAAAACTGCATAGGTGTAAATCCAGCCTAAGATAAAAAGCCTTCTGTGTGTAGCCGCCCACCTAAGCACCCCCCCCCCCCCCCAATACTTACCTGAGCCCCATCTCTGTCCAGCGATGTCCACAAGCGCCTTGGCCGTTAGATTCTCCTTACCAATTGGCTCCAGGGCCGCTCTGTGCAAAACCACTACACAGAGCAGACAAGTATAACATTTTTCAGGCTTACCTGAAGGTAAAATGAAAAGCTCCTAAAACGTGCACCATTCTGACCCCGCATGCAGCCAGCGACATCACTGGCGCAGGCGCTCTGAAGGTCTGGCAAACCTTGCCAGAGCTTCGTGCCAGAACCAAGGGCACGCAAGTGACATCGCGGCTCCAGTCAATCATATAACCGGAGTGCGCAAACACAGAAGAAAGTCTAGGGGAACGTCAGCCTTCTCAGTGCTGACAGTACAGCACTGGAGGGCTTTGTTCCAAGGCGAGTTTTACTTTTTTTTTTTTTTTTTCCACAACATCTGTGATTTACAGCCACTTTAAATGTCAGCAGCTACAAATAATATAGCCGATGACTTAAAAAAGATACACATACTAGTCCAGCTTTATCTTCACCCGGGCAGATTCTTCAGGTCCCCAGTGCTGCCTGCTTGTGTGGGAAGCTGGTTGGGACTTCTTGTCATTTCGCAGCTGCGCATGCGTGAGGCATGCTGCACTTGCAGACTGGTCCCACAGCCTCCTGGGACATGTGTCCTAGGAGGTTGCAGGTGGGGGGGCTGTTTGCTTCTCACCTGGGCGAGATAGGAAGTGGAAGCAGGTACCTGTCAAAAAAACAAAAACACCTCTCCCAGAAAGAGGGGGTGAGAATAGCGGGAGGAGGAAAAGCCAAACGTCTCGTTTTAGGTGAAGTTCCTTTTTAAAGGAAAACTCCGGGCAAACCCCCCCCCCCCCCCCCCCACGTTCTCTTTGCTGATCTACCTTCACCAACTATGTCAGCCATGTTCTTCTGAGCTCTGTAATTCATCTGCAATAACCTGCTGAACTTTCTGAAAATGTTATTGCCTGTTTGCAAGACCACTAGCTGCTAACCCTCCAGTAACCTCAGCCAGCGGTCTGACACGACCCCTTGTAGTCCTCTGAAAGCAAGCAGGCAGTTACACTTCCGCCTGGCTCGCTGTAGTGGGTGGAGGGGGTCTCAGCCCCTGGTCTCTGCCACCCATAGGAGGTGGTGTCCTCTTCCCTGCCAGCACCGACCCCATAGCCTCCACCCACCCGCAATCTCTCTCCAGTGCGAGGATAGTTACAGATAATCGGGACAGAGCGCATCTCAGGCTGATAGGTCTGTATGTGCAAACACCGCTCATCATACTGCCCCTCCTGCCTGTCTATCACAATTCTGGTGCAGGGATGTACGACAAATGATTTTACATACAGATCTGTCAGCCCAAGATGCACTCTGTCTCCGGATTATCTGTAACTCTCCCCACTCTGCAATGATGGGCATTGATAAGACACCGGTGGGCACTAAGTTTGTCATTTACTGGCTCAGTAATCACTGACTGTCAATTCATAACTGAGTATCAAAATGTGTTTACGATGCTTCAGTTTATAAATGGAGAGGAGCCGCCGTCTCCTGTCCATTCATGTTCAGAGCAGCTGAGGCTGCTGAGAAAGGGAAGATTTTGGGGGTCTTATTAGGACCCTGACATCTCAAAGCCTCCACACGGTTAAAAATTATAATATATGATGAAATAAAAACTGACGGTCCACACAGAAAGAAAGAAGAGAAGATGATGGGGGGGTGTAGGGCAAAAAGGTGGAGATGACACGGGGGCAAAAAGGTGGAGGGGGGATGACACAGGGCGAGGGTGGAGAGGACACTCCAGGATGAATGGGCCCCTCCCAGGCCGGCTCCATCCAGCACTACACGGACAGGACCCTGGGCTCTGCTCATCATAAACCGTACAATGACCCTCCATCCCTCATCACTGATCTCCCCACCAGAATCCAGCCCGCTGATCACCTCCAGCCAGGGACAGGCACAAGGTCACGCTCTAGTCACTCGTCCCCGGGGCCCACCCGCACTAGTCCCTCCATACACACCACATCCCGCACACCTACACCCGACCCAGGATCCCCACCCCGCCGACCGCTCTCACGCTGTCCGTACAAGAACACACAGCCACACCACAATCCCGGGCCTCACCTTGGCGGGGAGAGAATGAAGAAGGGTGACGACACTGAGCAAGCGCAGATCCTCCTCTTTGACAGCAAGCAATGCGCCTGCGCTCTAAACCCCAGGTTGGGCAAGAGCGGCTCCATAACGCGAGGAAAGGCAGTGGCGCCCTCTGCTGGTAGGAAGAATCCAAATCCTGCAATGAAAGTAAATTCAGAGACATAACTATGACAGTGTGACCTTCAGGAATGACATTGTTTCTGTACAGGTGACTTTGTTGCAAGGCCTTATTCTACATTTTATACAACAGTGTATTTTTATTTTTTTGAACTCCAGCCAAATCCTTTACACATTCACACTTCAAAATAAATGGCCTCCTAATACAGTCTGTCATGTCTGGCTGCTGCTTCATTTTTTAAAACGTTTACATTTATTAACCCCACAGAGAGATTAAAGGAAGAATACAACTTTTTTTTTTTTTTTTTTTTTTGGATAGAGCGGATTAAAACACCTGACAGTTTAAATAATAATAATAAAAACTGCAGAGGTGATGAAATACCACCAAAAGAAAGCTCTAATTGTGAGAGGAAAAGGAGCTCACACCCCCGCAGGTGAGATTATTCCTGGAGAGGAGCACTTGGAGGTGATCTGATGAGTGATATTTGAGCAGTAATGAGAAATGGAGAACTGGTCTGAGCTGTCTGAGCACTACTTGGGCATAGTTGCCAACATTGTAAAAAATTTTTACAGGACACTTTATTGGCTGTAGGCAGAGTTGTATTATAATTAGGGGGCGGGGCAAGCGATTATGGGCGTGACATAGGAAAAGGTGAAAATGCGCCATGGCGAAATATAGACGTGGTTTACGTAAAATAGCGGGCGTGGCTTATGCGGGCGTGGCTCAAAGGGGTGTGGTTAGAATCTGAGATGGATGGAGAGGGGGGGGGGAGGGATGGAGAGACAGCAGCCCCAGATCCTACACCACAATAGCAATATGTGTTTTCCAGAGTTTGACAATCAGCAGATAAAGATACTCCAAATACCTGGTGTTAGTGCTTGAATCATCCTGGCGCCATGGTTGTTATGGTGTCAGGATGATTGAAGCGCATTATTTCTATTATTACATTGTAATATAAAATGAAATTATTCAACTCACCATAATGCAGAATAAGTGGGAGCCATGAGCGCGTCACTAGCCAGGTTACCTGCCACTAGATACCATCAGGTGCCCCCAGCCGAGTCCCTCCTTACATCAGGTGCCCATTGGCTAAGAGCAAGTGTAGTATCTGTTCTTATCAGTTATCAGGAGGTGGCGCTTGCTTCTGTCCCTGTTCTACGGCGAGGTGGAGCAGGGGTGGCGGTTGCTATGCAAAGCCTGCTGGTGTAAAGGTGACCTGGAGCGGTTCGTAGCCGAAAGGGAAGCCTTCTGATGGGGATGGAGAACCACTGGTCGAAGCCAGGGGAGGGGACCCTGGCTTTCTGGCCTGGATTGTGGCAGCTTTAGCTCCGGTCAGTTTTTCGGGAGGGAACGCTTGTTCCCCCTTCCCCCTTGGGGGGGAACGGCCTTTACTTCCCGAATGTAATTAGGTGGGAGTGATGGGAGTGAGGGTGCGACGCGGTGAGTCAGCGTCTCACTAAGCTCCTGGATCTCCATACCTACCTGATCAGGGGTGGGGGCTGTTGTGGTCTGGGCTGGGGGCCAGGGACGCTTCTGTTGAAAAGCCCATGGTGATGTGCCCCTGGAGTGGCAGTCCAGGGGTGCCTTATGTTCACTGTGCTCTGCACGCTGATATTCGGCACCTAGGTCACGTCACCAGATACACGCTTTTTTACACCTGCCTCTAGGGCCCGGCCTTTTGGCTAGGACCAGAGGAATTTTTGATTCCTGGCCGGAGGGCCGGTCATTGTATTACACAATGGCCACCTTTCACTCTTCTCTTCACTATCCCTTTCCTCACTTTTTATTTTTGTGTGTCTTTGTCACTGTCAGTCACTGCACGTGTGATGAGTAGGGTGTCGGTCCTCGGACCAATCCTGAAAGTCTTTGGGAGAGCGGACATAGGCCTTCTGGCTTGGTCCAATCTCCATTGGGGGGGCCTACCTTCGGGGAAGCCCCCATAGTACCTAGTACCTAGGAGGTTCTGTTTCGGCAGTCCTCCCGGGGAAAGGAGGTCTCCTGGTTTTGCCTGGGAGACCACTTGTTGAGTCTGGTACCTCAGTCCCTGTCTGGAGCCTAACGCCCCGGGGGATCAGGGTATGGTCCTTCTTTTGGAGGACATCAGACACCCGTCTGCACTTTTTAGTGTTTCACTCTTTATGTGTGTGCACTTTTTTTATGCACCGGGTGGAAGTTTTTTGGGTGTGTTTTGCACGCCATGGGCTTTTTCAATCGAAAAATCTGTTCTTATCAGTTGGGAAGCCTTCTGGTGAGGATGGAGAACCACTGGTCGAAGCCAGGGGAGGGGACCCTGGCCTTCTGGCTTGGATTGTGGCAGCTTTAGCTCCGGTCAGTTTTTCGGGAGGGAACGTTTGTTCCCCTTTTTGCCTTCGGGGGGAACAGCCAGTACTTCCCGAATGTAATTAGGTAGGAGTGACGGGAGCGAGGGTGTGACCTGATGGCAAAGGGTCTCACTAAGCTCCTGGATCTCTATGCCTTTCTGACTGGGGTGGGGGCTGTCGTGGTCTGGGTTGGGGGGTCAGGGATGCTTCTGTTGAAAAGCCCATGGTGATGTGCCCCTGGAGTGGCAGTCCAGGGTGCCTTATATTCACTGTGCTTGCACTTTGATATCTGGCACCTAGGTCATGTCACCAGACCACACGCTTTTTCACACCTGCCTCTAGGGCCCGGCCTTTTGGCTAGGACCAGAGGAATTTTTGATTCCTGGCCGGAGGGCCTGGCCATTGTATTACACAATGGTCACATTTTCACTCTCCTCTTCACTATCCCTTTCCTCACTATTTATTTATTTTATTTGTGTTTGTGTGTCACGTTTGTCACTTTCACGTTTTTAATAAGTAGGGTGTCGGTCCTCGGACCAATCCTGAAAGTCTTGTGGGAGGGCGGACATAGGCCTTCTGGCTTGGTCCAACCTCCATTGGGGGGCCTACCTTCGGGGAAGCCCCATAGTACCTAGTACCTAGGAGGTTCTGTTTTGGCAGTTCTCCCGGGGAAAGGCGGTCGTCTGGCTTCGGCTAGATGACCACTAGATGAGTCTGGTACCTCAGTCCCTGTCAGGAGCCTAACGCCCCAGGGATCAGGATATGGTCCTTCCTAGGGAGGACATCAGACACCCGTCTGCACTTTTTAGTGTGTCACTCTTGATGTGTGTGCACTTTTTTTATGCACCGGGTGGAAGTTTTTTGGGTGTGTTTGCACGCCATGGTCTTTTTCAATCAGAGCAACCTTCCTCACATCTGTGTCTCCATCAGTGGAGCCCCTCCTTAAAACTGGTGTCCCAATCAGTCCTCCTTACATCTGGTGTCCCCATCAGTCCTCCTTACATCTGGTGTCCCCATCCGTCCTCCTTACATCTGGTGTCCCCATCGGTCCTCCTAACATCTGGTGTCCCCATCTGTCCTCCTAACATCTGGTGTCTCCATCAGTCCTCCTTACATCTGGTGTCCCCATCAGTCCTCCTTACATCTGGTTTCCCCATCGGTCCTCCTTACATCTGGTGTCCCCATCAGTCCTCTGTAAATCTGGTGCCTCTCTGACATCCAGACTGCCACCCGACATCCAGACTGCCCCTTCTGACATCCAGACTGGACCCCCTCTGACATCCAGACTGCCCCTTCTGACATTCAGACTGGCCCCCCTCTACATCCAGACTGGCCCCCTCTGACATCCAGACTGGCCCCCCTCTGACATCCAGACTGGCCCCCCCTCTGACATCCAGACTGCCCCCCAACATCCAAACTGCTCCCTCTGACATCCAGACTGCCCCCCAACATCCAGACTGCCCCCTCTGACATCCAGACTGGCCCCCCGACATCTAGCCTGCCCCCCAACATCCATACCAGCCCCCCTCTGACATCCAGACTGGCCCCCCTCTGACTTCCAGACCATCATTTCCGTGTGAAAAGAGATTGAACTGCGGCGCCTCTCACCTTCCGCCCCTTTCCATTACAGTGCATAGACACTGGCAGCGGGGTGGGTGCCACCGCAGCATCTCTATTGTAGACCAGCTTCTGGTCTTCTTTAAAATGGCGGCCTGTGGAGACATTGTCTCCACCGGGCACAGACCTCTAGCGGCCAGCAGCAAAAAATTGTGAATAACCAAATTTTTCCCGGGACAAAATTAAAATCGGGACAAGGGTCCTAATCCCGGGAATGTCCCAGGAAATTCGGGACAGTTGGCAATGGCAACTATGCTTGGGAGTAATGCCCCGTACACACGATCGGAAATTCCAACAACAAAACCGTGGATTTTATTCCCGACGGATGTTGGCTCCAACTTGTCTTGCATACACACGGTCACACAAATGTTGTCGGAAATTCCAATCGGCAAGAACGCGGTGACGTTGCCCACAATGCAAAACGATATGTTTGGCGTAAAAGCAACACAGTTCATCACCCTCAACACACCATCCCCACTGTCAAACATGGTGGTGGCAGCATCATGATTTGGGCCTGCTTTTCTTCAGCAGGGACAGGGAAGATGGTTAAAATTGAGGGGAAGATGGATGCAGCCAAATACAGGACCATTCTGGATGAAAACCTGTTGGAGTCTGCAAAAGACCTGAAACTGGCACAGAGATTTATCTTCCAACAAGAAATGATCCCAAACATACAGCAAAATCTACAAAGTAATGGTTCACAAATAAACATATCCAGGTGTTAGAATGGCCAAGTCAAAGTCCAGACCTGAATCCAATCGAGAATCTGTGGAAAGAGCTGAAAACTGCTGTTCACAAACGCTCTCCATCCAATCTCACTGAGCTCGAGCTGTTTTGCAAGGAAGAATGGGCAAGAATTTCAGTCTCTCGATGTGCAAAACTGATAGAGACATACCCCAAGCGACTTGCAGCTGTAATCACAGCATAAGGTGGCTCTACAATAGGTTGAACTTGCGTCTTTTTTCAACCACACCTACTATGTAAGAGTGGGCAGGGTATGACAGTGGGCACTGGGCAGTGTGTGAAGGAGAGGAGTGTGCATGGCATGACAGTGTGCAGTGTGTGCAGGAGAGGAGTGTGGAATGTATAGCAGTGGGCAGTATGTGCAGGAGAGGAATATGGAGGGTATGACAGTGGGCATTATGTACAAGAAAGAGGAGAAAAGTGTGGAACATATGACAGTAAGCAGTTTGTGCAAGTGAGGAGAGGAGTGTGGAGGGTAGGGATGAGCCGAACACCCCCCCGGTTCGGTTCGCACCAGAACTTTCGAACGGACCCCAAATTCGTACGAACGTTAGAACCCCATTGAAGTCTATGGGACTCGAACGTTCGAAATTAAAAGTGCTAATTTTAACAGCTAATATGCAAGATACTGTCCTAAAAAGGGTTTGGGGACCTGGCTCCTGCCCCAGGGGACATGGGTCAATGCCTAAAATGTTTTTAAAAATTGCCGTTTTGACGGGAGCACTGATTTTAATGACGATTAAAGTGAAAAAAATAAGTGAAATATTCCTTTAAATATGGTGCCTGGGGGGCGTCTGTAGTATGCCTGTGAAGTGCCACGTGTTTCCCATGTTTAGAACAGTCCCTGCACAAAATGACATTAAACGGAAATAACACCATTTAAAACTGCTTGCGGTTTTAATGTTATATCTGGTTCCTGCAATATGGTTCAAAATCATTGAGAAAAATGGCATGGGTAGCCCTCCCTGCCCATTACCAGCCTATTTGGGTCTTGTACGCATATTAAGGGGAACCCTGTACCCATATTAAAAAAAGGAAATGCGTGTGGCCCCCAGGCCCTATATACTCAGAACAGCAGTATACAGGCGGTGCAAACAAGACAGGGACTGTGTAGGTTTGTTGTGTTAAGTTGAATCTGTTTGTAATTTTCAACTGGTACATTTTTAAAGTGTAGCTCCAGTCAAAAAAATTATTTTTAAGCTTTTTGGAAAACATAGGGAAGGATTATCACCCCTGTATAATTTGTTTTGTCGTCCATCTTTTTTCATCTCACTTGCTGTTGTCTCCTTCCGTTTGCAAGTAGGAGATGTTTGTAAGTTGGATGTTTGAAAGTAGGGGCCTGCCCTATATGCTCTGCAGAAATGGCGGAACAAGGTGTTGGTTTTGCCACAACATTGTAAGCCCTCAAAGTGACTCTTGGTGGGCGCTGGAGCGCCCTGCTGTGAACGATTATCTCAAGAATTGTAATTACATGCCATTGTTGAACAGTGGTAGAAAAATTGACCTTTGGTGGTTGTGGTGCTGGTGCCACAACACTATAAGTCCTCACCGTTACTCTGGGTGGGCACAGGAAGGGGCCCTCCTGTGAAATATTATATCAAGAATTGTAATTACATGTCCCTGTTAAACAGGGGCAGAAAAATTTGGCCTTAGGCACTGGTGCTGGTGCCACCACACTGCAACCTCTCCCATATACTCTAGTTTTATTGCAGGAATTAGCCCTGCTGCAAAGCATTGCATCAAAAATTGTACTTAAACGCCCCTGTTAAACAGGGGCAGAAAAATTGGGCCTTAGGCACTGGTGCTGGTGCCACCACACTGCAACCTCTGCCATATACTCTTGTTTTATTGCAGGAATTAGCCCTGCTGCAAAGCATTGCATCAAAAATTGTACTTAAACACCCCTGTTAAACAGGGGCAGAAAAATTGGGCCTTAGGCACTGGTGCTGGTGCCACCACACTGCAACCTCTGCCATATACTCTTGTTTTATTGCAGGAATTAGCCCTGTTGCAAAGCATTGCATCAAAAATTGTACTTAAACACCCCTGTTAAACAGGGGCAGAAAAATTGGGCCTTAGGCACTGGTGCTGGTGCCACGACACTGCAACCTCTCCCATATACTCTTGTTTGATTGCAGGAATTAGCCCTGCTGCAAAGCATTGCATCAAAAATTGTACTTAAACGCCCCTGTTAAACAGGGGCAGAAAAATTGGGCTGATGGCATCACCCAGAACTAGAAATGTTCTTCCAACATATCAGCGGAGGAGGAAGAGGATAGACAATCAACATAACAGGACAGTCACTCAGCATCAGCATAGGCAGTCTTGAAGGGATGTGATATTTCAAAACAAATTATTCTGTTACATCAGCTTCAGGTGCTTGGTAGCTGTGGGTGATCCAAGACTGATTCATCTTCATGAAGGTCAGTCGATCAACTGATTCGGTGGACAGGCGCACCCTGTGATCGGTAACAAAGCCACCAGCAGCACTGAAGGTGCGTTCCGAAAGAACGCTGGATGCAGGACAGGCCAGTAGCTCAATTGCATACTGTGCAAGCTCTGGCCAGTGATCCATCCTCAAGACCCAGTAAGCCAGAGGATTTTCGGTGGGAAAGGTGTCCAAGTCTGACCTTGCCCCTAGGTATTCCTGCACCATGTAAATCAGACGCTGGCGATGGGTGCTGGAACCGATCATACCTTGGGGCTGTGGACTAAAAAATTGTCTGAAAGCATCAGTCAGACGGCCACCTTCTCCACCGCTCCTTCTGACCGATGCCTCAGCAACACGTTGTCCAGGACCAGGAGTTTGTAACCTACCAGTCTCTGGGAACGCGTTGCACAGACCTTTCTGCAAGGCCTCCCGGAGATGTCTCATCCTCTGCTCCCTCTGTGATGGCAAGATAAGGTCGGCAACCTTACCCTTGTACCGTGGATCAAGGAGAGTGGCCAGCCAGTAATGGTCCCTCTCCTTGATCCGAAGAATACGAGGATCCTTCCGCAGGCTTTGCAGGATCAGGGAGGCCATGCAGCGTAGGTTAGCTGAGGCATTCGGTCCGGAGTCCTCTGGGTCACTTAGGACAACATGATCCGCAGCTACCTCCTCCCAGCCACGTACAAGTCCATGTGTTTCTTGGGACTGTAAATCATCCCTACAAGACTGCTGCTGCTGCTGCTGCTGCTGCTGATGCTGAGTGCCAGCCTCCACCTCCATGCTGACACAATCATCCTCCTCCTCCTCTTCCTCCTCCTGATCCTCTTCCTGTGTGATGGGTGGCACAGCAGGAACACTGTCTGGATAAAGGTGGCCTTGAGAGGCAAGGAAGTCCTCCTCTTCCTGCCTCTGTTCTGCCTCAAGTGCCCTGTCCATTATTCCACGCAGCGTATGCTCCAAGAGGTGGACAAGAGGTACAGTGTCACTGATGCATGCACTGTCACTGCTCACCATCCTTGTGGCCTCCTCAAACGGTGACAGGACAGTGCATGCATCCCTGATCATGCCCCACTGGCGTGGTGAGAAAAAACCGAGCTCCCCTGACCCTGTCTTGGTGCCGTAGTCGCACAGGTACTCATTGATGGCCCTCTGCTGCGTGTGCAGCCGCTGCAGCATGGCCAACGTTGAGTTCCATCTGGTGGGCATGTCACATATAAGGCGGTTCTTGGGCAGGTTCAACTCCTTTTGGAGCTCAGCCAGCCGAGCACAGGCATTAAATGATCGACGGAAATGCACACAGACTTTCCTGGCCTGCTTCAGGACATCCTGTAAGCCGGGGTACCTGCCCAAGAACCGCTGCACCACCAGGTTAAGGACGTGAGCTACACAGGGCACATGGGTCAGTTGTCCCTGTCGGAGGGCAGAGAGGAGGTTGGTGCCATTGTCACAAACCACCATTCCTGGCTTAAGCTGGCGTGGCGTCAACCACCTCTCGGCCTGCCCCTGCAGAGCTGACAAAACATCCGCCCCAGTGTGGCTCCTGTCCCCCAAACAAACCAGCACAAGCACGGCATGGCATCGTTTTGCCTGCGTACTTGCGTAGCCCCTGGAACGCCTACGAAGCACCACTGGTTCTGAGGACAGAGCACTGGAAGAGGCCATGGAGGAAGAAGAAGAGGAGGGGGTGGAGGAGAGAGGTGTGTCACAACCAATAGTAGCATTTTGGAGGCGTGGTGGCGGAACAACCTCCAACACTACTGCACCTTGTCCTGCATCCTTCCCAGCTGCCAGAAGATTGACCCAATGGGCCGTGAAAGACAGGTAACGTCCCTGTCCATGCCTGCTGGACCATGAGTCAGTGGTAATATGCACCTTACCGCTGACCGCCCTGTCCAGTGAGGCAAGGACATTGCCTTCCACATGCCGGTAGAGAGCCGGAATCGCCTTCCGTGAGAAAAAGTGGCGTTTGGGGACCTGCCACTGAGGAACCACACATTGTACAAACTCACGGAAGGGGGCCGAGTCTACCAACTGAAAAGGCAGCAGTTGAAGTGCTAGCAATTTAGCCAAGCTAGCATTCAACCGCTGGGCATGTGGATGGCTGGGAGTGAACTTCTTTCGCCGGTCCAGCAGCTGGGGCAGGGACATTTGCCTGCTATAATCGGACGTGGGTGTACCGCTAGCAGAGTTCCCGGAAGCACTTGGCTGTGACACACCTAATTCTACACCTTCATTCCTCTCAGAGCAGGTTTCAGAGAGGACTGAAGGTCTAGTGGGGTTGGAGATGCCAGCTGATGAGGAGCAAGGAGAGGTCCACTTTGTTCTTTGGTGTGGGTCTTTGAGGTACGCTTGCCAACGAGCTGCATGGCAGGTCAACATATGTCTGGTCAAGCATGTGGTGCCCAAGCGGCTGATGTTTTGGCCACGCGAGATACGCTTGAGACATATGTTGCAAATAGCAGCGGTGCGATCTGATGCACTCGTCTCAAAAAAGGCCCACACCAAAGAACTTTTAGAATAATGCGCAGAGGCAGCGCCCTGCACAGGCGGAGCTCTGCGGTGTGATTCAGTCGGTGTGCTGCCCCTAAGCTGGCCCCCGGAGGGCATCCTGCCTCGTTGGACATGTGCCTCCTCCTCCTCCTCCTCTCTCCTTCCAGGCACCCACGTGGAGTCAGTGCCCTCATCATCCCCTCCCTCTTCATCGATGTAGCAAACCTGGCAGTATGCTGCAGCTTGTGGAACATGACTGCCAGATTGCTGTCCTTCTTGAGCATCCTCTCTCTCTGCGCTCACGCTACTGCCTTCCTCTAGCTGAGTGTCATCATCAGAGCCCACAAAACACTGGGCATCCTCCTGGAGCATGTACCAAACACTGTGCTCAAAGAGTTCAGGAGACTCCTCAGGAGGACGTGGTGGGTCTAGGGAAGGAGTCACTGATGATGACATTGAGAGGAGGGAAGACGATGCATTGGCAGCTGCTTTGCTAGTACCCTGAGACTGGGTGAGAGAGGATGAGGAGGATGAAGAGGGCTTGGTCATCCACTCTACCAAGTCGTTGGCATGTTGCGGCTCAACATGTCCAGCTGCCGAAAAGAAGCACAAGCGTGTCCCATGGCCACGTGCTGATGACAATGCACCGCGTCCACGACCAGCACTGTTGTCTCTAGACACAGAGCCTGCTTGCCCTCTTTTATCGGCTCGCGCCTGTCTGCCTCTCCTTGCTGGCCTTCCAGACATGGTAATGGCCTGAAGGGAGTTGGGTAAAAAAGCAGTTGGGTAGTGTATATTGTGCTAGAGGCACACAACACCCACTAACTCCTGCAGATGCCTTTATTATAGAACACCAGAGATAAAGGGGTATATACAGATGTATACTGTGCTGTGCTGGAGGCACACACAACTTCCAATAACTCCTGCAGATGGCAAGTGGTCTCAAATAGAGAAGAGCTATGTAGGTGGATATATCGGTATGTACTGGGTACGGAGCACGCAGACAGCACGCACAAGCTCCTAACACTACTGACTGCAAGCTCTATTATAAAAGATAGATCACTAGCTATATAGGTGAGGTGAATATAGCAGTGTATACTGCGGTCAGGGCACGCAGACAACAACCACTACACAACAGCAAGATCGAAAATCGTCCGAAAACGATCGGTGTGTACTGTGTTGAAGGTACACAGAACACCCACTAACTCCTGCAGATGCCTTTATTATAGAACACCAGAGATAAAGGGGTATATACAGATGTATACTGTGCTGTGCTGGAGGCACACACAACTTCCAATAACTCCTGCAGATGGCAAGTGGTCTCAAATAGAGAAGAGCTATGTAGGTGGATATAGCAGTATGTACTGGGTACAGAGCACGCAGACAGCACGCACAAGCTCCTAACACTACTGACTGCAAGCTCTATTATAAAAGATAGATCACTAGCTATATAGGTGAGGTGAATATAGCGGTGTATACTGCGGTCAGGGCACGCAGACAACAACCACTACACAACAGCAAGATCGAAAATCGGCCGAAAACGATCGGTGTGTACTGTGTTGAAGGTACACAGAATACCCACTGCTTCAGACGCCAACACACTACACAAGGCCGCCGCGCTGGCGGCCTTATATAGTGTGGGGCGTGCACTACACAGCCTGAGCTATGATTGGCCACAGGCATCCTGCCTGTGGCCAATCATGGCTCTGCTCGCTGCTGGCGCTGCGATTGGCCAAGCATGCGGGGTCACAGTGCATGCTTGGCCAATCATGAGCCAGCAATGCACTGCGCCATCGCAGTGCATTGTGGGCCGTGAGCGCCACACAAATTTGGCGCGAACGGACCAAAATGTTCGGACTTCGCCGAACGGACGAACAGCCGATGTTCGAGTCGAATGTATGTTCGACTCGAACACGAAGCTCATCCCTAGTGGAGGGTACAACAGTGGGCAGTATATGCAGGAGAGGAGTGTGGAGGGTATGACAGTTGGCAGAATGTAGAGGAGGGGAGTGTGTATGACAGTAAGCAGTATGTACAGGAGAGGTGTGGTGGGTATCACAGTGGGCAGTATGTGCAGGAGAGAAGCATGGAGGATATGACACTGGTCAGTTTGTGCAGGTAAGGGGAGGAGTGTGGTGGGTATGCCAGTGAGCAGTATGTATAGGAGAGGAGTGTGGAGGGTATGACAGTAAGCAGTATGTACAGAAGTGCAAGGTATGACAGTATGTGCAGGAGAGGAGTGTGGAGGGTATGACAGTGGGCAGTATCTATAGGAGAGGAGTGTGGAGGGTATGACAGTGGGCAGTATGTATAGGAGAGGAGTGTGGAGGGTATGATGGACAGTAAGCAGTATGTATAGGAGAAGAGTGTGCAGGGTATGACAGTGGGTACTGGGCAGTGTGTGCAGTAGAGGAGTGTGCAGGGTATGACAGTGGGCAGTATATATAGGAGAGAAGTGTGGAGGGTATGATGGACAGTAAGCAGTATGTATAGGAGAAGAGTGTGCAGGGTATGACAGTGGGCACTGGGCAGTGTGTGCAGGAGAGGAGTGTGCAGGGTATGACAGTGGCTAGTGTGTGCAGGAGAGGAGTGTGGAAGTTATGACAATGAGCAGTATGTGCAGGAGAGGAATGTGGAGGAGAAGACAGTGGGCAGTATGTACAGGAGAGGAATTTGGAGGGTATCACAGTGAGCAGTATGTATAGGAGAGGGGTGTGGAGGGTATGACAGTGGACAGTATGTACAGGAGAGGAGTGTGGAGGATATGACAGTGGGCAGTATGTGCAGGGAAGGAGTATGGCGGGTATGACAGTGGGCAGTATGTACAAGAGAGGAGAGGAGTATGGAGGATATGACAGTGAGCAGTTTGTGCAAATCAGGAGAGGAGTGTGGAGGGTATTTGTGCAAAAGAAGAGTGTGGAGGGTATACCAGTGGGCAGAATGTATAGGAGAGGAGTGTGGAGGATATGACAGTAAGCAGTATGTACAGGAGAAGAGTGTGCATGGCATGACGGAGGACAGTATGTGCAGGAGAGGAGTGTGGAAGGTATGACAGGGAGCAGTAAATGCTGGAGAGGAGTGTGTACCAAATCATGATGGACAGTATATGCAAGAGATGAGTGTAGAGAGTATGAAAGAAGCAAGTGAGAGCATATGATGGTGAGCAGTATGTGCAGGAGAGGAATGTGGTGGGTACGATGTTGGGAAGGTCAGGGGAAAAGCAGCTATGGAATGATGTCTGTGAACTGGGGTGTAGGAAGATGCTAGGAGTGATGCCTGTCAGCAGAAGGTATGGTCATCAGAGGTGGTGGTAAAACCACAGCCCAGCATCCCCTCAGCCGCCCATGTGAAAGAACCCCTAGGGGTGGCGTAGACAAATGGTTGGGCAGAGATGTCTGTCAGCTGGAGCAAGAGGAGTATTCGCTGCATCCACATAACCGAAGCCATCTGCAGTAGTGCACAGGCATCCTTGCCTACTCCTTGCCTATCTATCTGCAAACTCCAGCCAGCTCCTTGCGCATTCACCCCCTGTCTGAATTCTTAACTTTCTGCAGCTTCATTTCAGCCCCTCTCCACACTCACCCCCTCCAGCTTTAGTGATACTCCCTTCAAGGCCTGCAGCCAGCACTGAAGTTTACAGTGCACAGAGCATGGTGTGGAGGGAGGTGAAGCAGAGGTCAGCAGGCAGAGCAAGCACTTCTTTACTTATGCAGCGTACACACGATCAGACTATCCGGCGGACTTAGTCTGGTGGACAAACCGCTGTAAAGTCCGCCGGACTGTGCAAACGATTATCCGACATACTTTTGAAATGAACGGACTTGCCCACACATGGAGGAAAGTCCGTTCATTTTGAGCGCGTGCTCCAGGTAGCCGGGACCAGCGAAGGAGGCGTTGCTGGCTCCGTCACTTGGTATGGAGTTAAAGGGGAAGCCCTATGCCGAAAAAACAGCATGGGGGTCCTCCCCTAGGTCCATATCAGACCCTTATCCGAGCACGCAGCCCGGCCGGTCAGGAAAGGGGGTGGGGACGAGCGAGCGCCCCCCCCCCCCCCCGAGCCGTACCAGGCCGCGTGCCCTCAACATGGGGGGTACTTTGGGGCCCCCCACCCCAAAGCACCTTGTCCCCATGTTGGTGAGGACAAGGGCCTCTTCCCGACAACCCTGGCTGTTGGTTGTCGGGGTCTGCGGGCAGGGGGCTTATCGGAATCTGTGAGTCCCCTTTAATAAGGGGGCCCCTGGATCTCGGCCCCCCCCTCTTATGCCTCTTATGCTGTTTTATCAGTTTCCTCCAAAGTTTGTAAAATCCAGTTGGGGACCTGGAGCCTGGAGATTCCATAGCGTTATGGGTGGGACAGAATCTCCAATCCTGGGACCGGGTTTTGGGAACAGCCAGGAGTCTGGCTGTTTGATTGAGCAGGTGGGTCCTGGGCTTATAGCAGAGTCAGGATTAGGGTTCTGGGCTCCAGGCAGAGAGACAGGAGATCTCCAGAGAGTCCAGAGAGTCCAGAGAGTCCAGGTGTGCACTAGTGAAAGCCAGAGACCCAAGTGTGAGGATCAGAGCATTGAGGGGCTGCTTTCTAGATAGACGCTGTGTGCGTTGAAGCTGTGTGCATCTAATGAGACAGATGAGAGCCTGAAGTGGAAGGTCTGAGAGGTACAGTAGTTGTACGGGGATCCTGTTATATGGCCAAGAGGGTTGAAGCATAAAGCTTAAGTGGCAGTACTGCTGAAGAGAGAGAGCCAGGTGGCTCATTTGTTATTGTTTTTTGGAGAAGAACCCCTGCGTGGGCATCCAAGTGCATGTATGAACTTTCGTTTATTTTGTTCCTTTTAATAAAAGTGGGCTACCATGCCCTTAAACGAAAGTTCCTGTTTGCTGTGAACTTACTGAAAAGGCATCTACCACTGAGCTAGACATCCCCCAATGTCACAACACTTATTGGGATTTTTTTCCAAAGACATGTTGCAGATATATTTTGGCCAAAATTTATGAAGAATTTTATTTTAATTTGAAGTCTTTTTTTGTTTATTGCAAAAA
Source organism: Lithobates pipiens (assembly GCF_037356315.1). NCBI lineage: Eukaryota > Metazoa > Chordata > Amphibia > Anura > Ranidae > Lithobates > Lithobates pipiens. Next base: position 584,286,890 of record NW_027507748.1, on the reverse strand, counting down.
ATAAAACTGTCTGTGTGGCAAGATTGCACTAGCAAAGGAAAAGGCTTAAAACGTGAACCTACACACTGTGTACATGGTAACATATGCCACAGTCCCAGTACCCCAAAAATATGCTTTAAATACTCTTCCATTACATATGATTTTTTTTTGCACACATCCTGTCTATTTAAACTCACCCCCCAAGATTCATAAAGACTGGCACAGACAGTTTTCACAAATGTTCTAAAAATTGGCGCATTGTGTGCCAAATTTGTGTACTTCTCTAGAACTTGTACTTGAATTTGACACACGGCACTTTTAGAACATATTCAAAACATTTTCACAAAATCTGTTTTTGTAAGCCAAAAGAAAGTTGGTCTTAATGAGCTCCACTGTCATAAGATACAAAGTGTTAGTATTTTATTTAGAATTTGGCCCAGGTATTGTGTCACAGTTTAGAAGTGAAACAATTTCAGTTCTAGATTCTCCCGCTCTACAAGACTCTGGTCCGGCTGCACCTAGAGTATGCTGCAGTGGCGGCTGGTGACGTTTTTGGATGGGGGGGCGCCAGACCCCGCCCCTCATGACCCCGCCCATCATTTTGGCCCCTCCCACTTCTCATAAAACACGCCCAAAAAAATTTGGCATGGGTTCCCCCCTCCGAGGGCATACCAGGCCCTTAGGTCTGGTATGGATTCCAAGGGGAACCCCCTACGCCGAAAAAACGGCGTGGGGGTCCCCCCAGATCCACACCAGACCCTTATCCGAGCACGCTACCCGGCCGGCCAGGAAAGGGGGTGGGGACGAGCGGGCGGCCCCCCCCTCCTGAGCCGTACCAGGCCGCGTGCCCTCAACATGGGGGGGTGCCTTGGGGGAGGGGGCGTGCGGCCCCCCCACCCCAAAGCACCTTGTCCCCATGTTGATGAGGACAAGGGCCTCTTCCCGACAACCCTGGCCGTTGGTTGTCGGGGTCTGCGGGCGGGGGGCTTATCGGAATCCGGGAGCCCCCTTTAATAAGGGGGCCCCGGATACCGGCCCCCCACCCTATGTGAATGTGTATGGGGTACAATGTACCCCTAACCATTCACCTGTGAAAAAAAAGTACAAAAAAAACACAACACAGGGTTAAAATATTTTATTGCACAGCTCCGGGGGTCTTCCGTCTTCGGGGGTCTTCTCACCGGACTCCTCCGCTATCTTCTTGTAGCTCTTTTGCTAGCGGAGGAGCCCGGCTTTCTTCCTCGCCGCCGGCCTCTTCTCCCGACTTCGGGGGTCTTGTCTTCTGCCGGGCCACCGCGCCTTCTTATAGCTCTTTTACAGGCAGTGGCCTGGTCTTCTGTCGCCGCCGCCGCCCGTTCTTCTTCTTCTTCTTCTTCTCCTTCTTCTCCAGGAGATGTTGCCTCGACGATCTCCCTGGCCGGAATGCCAGGGACGCGCTGCGCTGCCACTTATATAGGGACAATGGGGCGGTGTCACATGGGTTGATGTCACATGGGTTGGTCACATGGGTTGATGTCACATGGCGACTGTGACATCAACCCATGTGACCAACCCATGTGACATCAACCCATGTGACACCGCCCCATTGTCCCTATATAAGTGGCAGCGCAGTGCGTCCCTGGCATTCCGGCCAGGGAGATCGTCGAGGCAACATCTCCTGGAGAAGAAGAAGAAGAAGAAGAACGGGCAGCGGCGGCGGCGGCGGCGATAGAAGATCGGGCCACCGCCTGTAAAAGAGCTATAAGAAGGCGCGTGGCTCGGCAGAAGAACCGAAGAGGGGGACAAGACCCCCGAAGTCGGAAGAAGAGGCCGGCGGCGAGGAAGAAAGCCGGGCTCCTCCGCTAGCAAAAGAGCTACAAGAAGATAGCGGAGGAGTCCGGCGAGAAGACCCCCGAAGACGGAAGACCCCCGGAGCTGTGCAATAAAATATTTTAACCCTGTGTTGTGTTTTTTTTTGTACTTTTTTCGCAGGTGAATGGGTAGGGGTACATTGTACCCCATACTCATTCACATAGGGTGGGGGGGCCGGTATCCGGGGCCCCCTTATTAAAGGGGGCTCCCGGATTCCGATAAGCCCCCCGCCCGCAGACCCCGACAACCAACGGCCAGGGTTGTCGGGAAGAGGCCCTTGTCCTCATCAACATGGGGACAAGGTGCTTTGGGGTGGGGGGGGCCGCACGCCCCCCCTCCCCCAAGGCACCCCCCCATGTTGAGGGCACGCGGCCTGGTACGGCTCAGGAGGGGGGGGCCGCCCGCTTGTCCCCACCCCCTTTCCTGGCCGGCCGGGTAGCGTGCCAGATAAGGGTCTGGTGTGGATCTGGGGGGGACCCCCACACCGTTTTTTCGGCGTAGGGGGTTCCCCTTGGAATCCATACCAGACCTAAGGGCCTAGTATGCTCTCGGAGGGGGAACCCACGTCAAATATTTTTTCAGAAATTTGGCGTGGAGTTCCCCCTTCAGAGCTCATTCTCTGATTGGCCACGGCAAAAGTCGCCTGGCCTGGGGAAACCTTTCTGGCTGTGAAAGCTTTTTGCATTCATTCAGCTAAATGCATGAACATTCTCAACAAAGTAGAAACTAGAAAGTCTTTATGCGGTGACTCACCTGTCTCACTGTCTGGCAGCTCCGCTCGGGCTAAGGAACGGAGCTGCCGACGTCACTTCCGGGTTTTGTGAAGCAGCCGAAAGCCGGAAGTGACTGCCTGTCTAAGAATGACAATGCTCCCGCCCGTAGAATCACAGTGATTTTACGGGCGGAAGCTAGTCGGCGTTCTGCAGTGCGCCGCAAGGCGGGTTTTTAACCCGCAAATGAAGCGCCATGGATGCAATCTTGTGATTGCATCGACGTGGCGCTTCTCATAGTGCACTGTGACCGGCGCCACAGTACACTATGTCAAATTGTTAAATGCCTTTTTTTTTTTTTTTTAAATGTCTTAAAGGGCCGTTTTTTGTTTTTTTTTGTTTTTACACCTAGGGAGAGGGGGGGCGGCGCCCTGGCGCCCCCTATGGGCGGGCCGCCACTGGTATGCTGTCCAGTTCTGGGCACCAGTCCTCAGGAAGGATGTACTGGAAATGGAACGAGTACAAAGAAGGGCAACAAAGCTAATAAAGGGTCTGGAGGATATTAGTTATGAAGAAAGGTTGCGAGCACTGAACTTATTCTCTCTGGAGAAGAGAGGGGATATGATTTCAATTTACAAATACTGTACTGGTGACCCCACAATAGGGATAAAACTTTTTCTCGGAAGGGAGTTTAACAAGACTCATGGACACTCACTGAAATTAGAAGAAAAGAGGTTTAACCTTAAACTGTGTAGAAGGTTCTTTACTGAAAGAGCAGCAAGGATGTGGAATTCCCTTCCACAGGCGGTGGTCTCAGCGGGGAACATCCATAGTTTCAAGAAACTATTAGATAAGCACCTGAACGATACTGACACATAATCACAATACTGACACATAATCACACACATAGGTTGGACTTGATAAACTTGTGTCTTTTTTCAACCTCACCTACTATGTAACTATGTAATTTCCAACGACTAGAATTTGGTGCACGAGTCACAGTCAGAACCAAAACTGTCGCAGATTTTTTTTAAAATGATGCATGACACAATAACTAGAGAAATGTAAAGTGGCGCCGCAGCTTTTTTGAATCCCCCCCATCATTTTTATTTAAGAGTACCTTTATATTGTTTACATTTGTAAACTGTCCCATTACCAATTGTGTCATTAAAGAGGAGCTGCACCTAAAAAAAAAAATATTAAAAGCCAGCAGCTACTAATATTGCAGCTGCTGACTTTTAATAATATCACACTTACCTGTCCCAGGTTCCAGCGATGTCGGCGGCAGATAACGAGCGATCGCTCGTCTCGCTGCAGCCACCGCCGCCATCCTCTGTCAGGGAATCGGGAAGTGAAGCATGGGGGCTTCACTGCCCGGTTCCCTACTGCGCATGCGCGAGTTGCGCTGCGCGAGTTGCGCTGCGCTTCTCTTATGGTCCCCCGCTGTGTCTCTGGGAACTGTGTGTTTCCCAGAACACAATGGGGGGGGGGGGGGGGCGGAGCCATGCGGGGGTGGGTGGAGCCATGCGGCGGTCTGGCCGGAAGTGGGTGCAGATACCTGGATTATCCAGGTAACTGCACCCCCTCCCCCCCGAAAGGTGCCGATTGTGGCACCGGAGGGGGGGAGGGATAATACTAGCGGAACTTCCCCTTTAGGGTGAAGAACCGCTTTAAAGAGCTAATTCACACTAGTACGTTGATCTGCATTTTAGCGCAGCTGTCAAATGCAGGTCAACGCAAGGACACCTAAAAAAAACTTTTTCCCTGACAGACATGGCAGCCTACATGTGGGTTGACCCCGCCTCCTCTCCAATGCTATAGGACCCCATTCACATAAATGAACACTCACCACTCCACACGGTGTTCCTTTTTTGTCCTCCTCCATATGGACCTGCACATGCTGTTCGTTTGGATTTCAGATCTTTCCTTTTGGCATACTTGTGCGGTGCAGCTCAGTACCGAGCCATGGGCGGGCAAGTAGCAACATCCGCTGGATGTTCCCCTGTGTGAGGGTGGTTGCCTCTGTAGGCCCCTTGGACGAACGATCAGGACGGCAATGGCTGGCAAGGTCTGCAGTGTTTTTTTCCTTTCTCTATGGCAGTCGTATGTTTGTATATGTTATTGGTTATCCCTGGCATCCTGTTTTCCCCCTGTATGGTGGCTGGAGCGCTTCTGCATTCCAGCTCGCAGTGTGAATTCCACGTTCTGGCTGGCTCGACGGGCCACGCATGCGCAGTAGCCTCTCTCAAAACTGAGGCTTGGTTGGTGCGTGCGTGGTTTGGCTGAGCAGATAGCGGCCGCACAAGCGCAGTTTGGCCATCTCTCCACAGTGCAGGCGCGAGGTGGGGGAGCGGTGAGGTCACGGGCGGGGAATTTAAAAACCAGGCTGCTGCTTCATTATCACTGGGTTCTGCCAGTGTATTGGAGGCAGCAAGTCCATTCCTCCAGCCCCTAGTCTGCAAGGTGAGTTTCTTTTTACATGGACTCTTTTAAATGGAATGTAGGTGATGCATGTTTATGGATATATGTGTAAATGGAAGAAATAAAAAAAAAAAAAAAAAAAAAAAAAAATATATATATATATATATATATATATATATATATATATATAATTAAATTAATGAATATATATTTATGGATATATATATTGGTTTGTTGGCTCCAGTATATTTTTTGCTTAGGTCCTCGTCTTTTTTTTTTTGCAGACTATTTTTTGATTGTTGAAAAATTATGGACAAATCATCGCCTTTAAGTGGTCAGCCCTTACGTACTAGGTATGTGCTGATGAGGGGAGGGGTTGAGGTACAGTCGCATCTGTTTGCGTTTTTTGATGCCACTTTTCTCCTTTTTCTCCCTTTTCCCCTGTTTGTTGTTTGCTTTAGCCCTTTCAGGTTGGATTCACAGAATAAAGACCTTGCCAGGCCACAACATTCGTCATCTAGATCCAGACGAGACTCTCCACATGGATCTCACCACCAGAGGAGAGGTTCACATTCCTCCTCCAGACACCGCTCCCACCGCCATGATGGTCACTCTGATCGCAGATCCTGCTGGGGATGTGGGACTCAAGTCCCGGAGGGCAAATCTCTATGTGATCGATGTTATGCCCAGGCAGTTGGGGAAAAGGAATCAGAAAACCAGCGTATGGAAGCCCTGGTGAAACGTGTGGTGCAGCAGTCTCTGAGAGACATGGACACTTCTCACACGCTGAGTCAATCCACCTCTTTGTCTGGCCCTCAGGCTGATGAGGACCGTGAGGATCCGGGTACTTCCCAGCCCTACGCAGCATCTAATGCATCCTCAGAGGATGAGCTCCTAGGGGAAGAGGAGATTGGGGGATTTGACTTTGCCATGGTCTCTCCACTGATTACAGCAGTTAAGGAGGCCCTTAAGTGGGAAGACTCATCTACCCCTCCAGCCAAACAGAAGAAATTCTTCAAACAGTTGGGGAAAGAACGTCCAAGTTTTTCTTTTCTTACTGAGCTAAAGGATATTTTTGAGGAAGAATGGAGTAAAGTGGATAAGAAATCCTCTATGACCAATAAAACATCCAGATTGTATCCATTTAAAGACAAGACATAAAACACTTAGAAAACGCTTCACTAGTGGAATCGGCTTTGATGCGTTTGGCCAAACACGTTACCCTCCCATTGGAGGATTCAGTGTCCTTCAAGGATGGTCTGGAGAGGAAGATAGACCAGGATCTTAGGAGGATTTATGGTCTGGCTGGGATGCCTGTAAACCAGCTCTAGCACTAGCGGCTATGTCTAAGGCCATGGAAGCCTGGACCGAAAACGTAGATTCATTTCTGAAAGGTGTTTCTGAGGAGTTGGCTAGAAGTTCAGCAGCAGCAGAGCTGAAGCTGACGGGAGTCTTCCTGGGGGAGGCGTCCATTGATCTGATCCTTCTGTTGGCACGCGTTATGCTGTCATCAGTTGCGGCTAAGAGCCTTGTGGTTACGTCCCTGTCTGGCTGACCCGTTCTCTAAGCAGGCATGGTGCAAAATTCCCTTTGAGGGTTCTATACTTTTTGCCAACAAGCTTGATGATGCCATCATGTGTGCTACGGGTAGAAAGTCAGGTTTCCTTCCCCAGGACAGAAGATTATTGGGTCGGAAGAGACCCCAGTATAAGAAACGCAGTCCAGAGCATTCGAGGGATGCACGCTCCTACAAACCTGGTCGGGACTTCAGGAGGAATTGTTACAGAGAGCAAGCTTCCTTTCGTAAGCCCAGTAAAAACCAGTCATCCAGTGGTCGTGACCAGACCAAGTCATTCTGAGGTCGCGCCCGCCCAGGCGGGTCGAGTGGGGGCTCGTCTATCCCTTTTTCAGCACGTCTGGGTGACCTCGATCTCAGATTACTGGGTAATCAGGATGGTCTCGTTGGGCCACAGATGGACCTTCTCCAGCACCCCTCCTCCCAGATTCGTGTCCACCCTGCTCCCTCACTTGGAAGAACAAATTCAAGTACTGTCCTCCTACGTGGATCTGTTAAAGGCTCAGGGTGCATTAGTTCAGGTACCAAAGGAAGAATGGTTTCAGGGAGTCTATTCCCCTCTTTTCTTGGTACAAAAGAAAAACGTCTCGTGGCACCCGGTGATAGATCTCACTTATCTGAACAAGTTCATAGAGTATGGGAAATTCAAGATGGAAACTCTCTCGACTATTCAGCGAGCCATACAGTCAGGGGATTGGATGATTTCGATGGACCTGAAGGACGCTTATTTCCACGTTCCAGTAGAAAAAGATTTCCAAAAGTTCCTAAGATTCCACGTTGGTCAAGACCATCTCCAATTTATTTGCCTCCCCTTCGGGTTGAAGACCTCTCCCTGAGTTTTTTCAAAGGTCCTTCTGGCCGTAGAGGCTCTTATCAGGTTAAAGGGTATTCGACTATACCATTACCTGGACGACCTGCTGGTTCTGTCCCAAAGCAAAGAACAGTTGCTGGAACATCGGAAGCAAGTGATTTCTACTCTTTCCAGTTTCGGGTGGCTTCTGAACTTGGCAAAAAGTCATCTAGAGCCGGTTCAGCGGCTAATATATCTAGGAGCCCAATTCGACACTCTGCTGAGTACTTGGGCTTTGAAGAACCCTTATTGATGTTTTTTTCCGGACCGGGTAGTCCTCATTCCCATGTTGGGGTCTAATCCAAAGGTTACTTTCAGTGTTTCATCAAAATCAAGAAATTGTCTTGCCTACCTTCAGGTCACCAGGTTCCAATGATGCTCATCCTCTGGATGTTGGAGAGGCCTTCTTCTTGTCACTTCCCCCTTCAGACGCTCAGATCATCTCTTTGTCTTACATTCAGGTAGCAACAAGGGGAAGAAGGCTTCAACCAGGACACTGGCCACCTGGATTGTAAGAACTATACAACAGGCATATAGGGCGAAGGGCTTGGCTCCCCCAGAGGCGGTGATGGCTCACTCTACTAGGGGAATGGCAGCCTCATGGGCAGCGGCTTGGCATGTGGCCCCTGACACTATCTGCAAGGCAGCTTCCTGGTCCTCTTATTAATACATTCATGTTGCATTTATGTATTGAACCTGCTTCTTTATCCTCTGTGAATTTTGGTTTAAAGATTTTATCGGCTGATAAATCAAATTAAGTGTTTTCTGTTTAAGCATACCCACCCGTGTGGTTAGCTAGTTATTTCCCACACGTAGGCTGCCATGGAGTCTGTCAGGGAAAAAGGAAAATTTATTGTCAAATACTTACCGTAATTTTCCTTTCCTGATGGACTCCATGGCAGACGGAGTTCCCACCCATGAGTCATATGAGTAGGCTAGTTACGGAACACCGTGTGGAGTGGTGAGTGTTCATTTATGTGAATGGGGTCCTATAGCATTGGAGAGGAGGCAGGGTCAACCCACATGTAGGCTGCCATGGAGTCCATCAGGAAAGGAAAATTACGGTAAGTATTTGACAATAAATTTTCCTTTTTTTTGCGTCCTGTTCACACTACAATGCTGTGTTGACCTGTGTTGCATTGCATTAAAATGTAACATGTATGCATTTTAACGCAACGCAGGTCAAGGCGAGTAAAAAACAGGTCAGCGCAATGCAACACACCGCAGTTTGATTTGTGATTTATATTGTTCCTTACAAGCACCCATACCGGTCATCTTTGGGCGATTGGAGAGTGAGGAAAAGAGAAGTATGTGCAGAGCATGTGCTTTCTAGTCAGCATTTATTGATGTTGATGAATCTGTCACCCATGTTTGGGCACACAAAATGCGTTACTGCCCCCAGCAAAAGGATTACTAAAATATAATTGTAAAAAGGGCCTGCAGCTAGCACAATTCAATTCACTTCAAAACAGTGTGAATTTAGCCATAGCCAATGCATTATCTACTTAGTACCCTATGCTGTATGTCGTTTTATGGAGCAACATAGGCTTGAAAGTCTACACCAATACTTTGGATATATGCTTTGAATGTGTACATACTATAAATATTACTTTAAAACACAAAAAGAGAAAAAGTGTAAAGTGGGCGTTAAAAGGTAAATTCCAGACATATGTATTACAAACACAGATATATACAAAAATTTGAAATTTTATTATAAACCACAACAGGCATACAAAAAAAAAAAAATTTTTTATATATATATATATATATATATATATATATATATATATATATATATATATATGGGAGAGCTAATCCCCAAAAAATACAAGATAGTGATACACATACAATATATATATATTGCATAAGAGTAAATGATGGCCGACATGTTTTGCGGTTGTAATCTATAACTGCTTCATCGAGGCTTGGTTACTGTATAGTTTAGTCGACATCTAAAACAAAACAAAAAAAATATATATACAAAGTGCATACATATATACATTACAATCAATACAACAAAAAAAAAAGAGGTGGGGGGGACAGGGGAAGGAAAGATCAAAAAATAAAATAAAAAAAGAAACAGCAAAAATATATCTACCTAGTTGCCATCTGAGGCATCTGGATTAAGGGGAGATCAAAACACACAATACATATGTAGCGCTGACATCCTTGTCTATTGATGTGGTTATGCATACTGCAATATAAGGTTAATGGACATTACTATGGTTCCATATCCAGAGCCATCTAGTGACCAAATACGGGTAGTGCACTTTTATATTGTTACCTCTGAACAACCCAAAAGACTTAGACAGGAAGTGACTGTTTGTTTTGATTCAGAAGGTTGACCTTATTACCCAGGAGTCTGTGTGACCTACCCATGAACACTCTCTTACGCAGTGTATGCTGGGTAGGGGATAAAAGGAACCGGAGCCATTTTAGGTCTCTAGGGATTGTGTTGCCTTCCCGTGCGGATCTGTGAGGAGGTTCCCCGGAGACAGCGGCCTACAGCCACTAAGGAGTGCAAACCTGTTTGTTTGTGAAGTGACCCGACGGAGCCTGAGAGACAATGACCGGATTGAGAAGGTCCAGAGATACTCATTGGAGCATAGGAGGACCAGATCCACCCAGCTGAGAGGTACGGAGCGTCTGGCCCAGCTGACCAAGAAACAAGCTGCAGTCACTGGACCAAAGCTACCACTCGGAACTCCGATCCAGTTGGTGAGCGGGTTAAGGCCCACTGTTTGTTAACTTTTACACTCAGTTAGACTCACATATAGGCCTCACTGGAATTTGTAGTTCCACAGAGGAGTAACAGAGCAACTTACACTGAGCAGGCTTGAGGCTATGCTGGTGCCTAAAGCATTGTAGATTAGTTATTGGAGCCACACCAGGAGCACCTCAACTTAAACTCTTCATAGACTGTGGATTACAAATCAAAAAGAAGTTACTTTAGCTAGCGAAGAAAGAAGATCACGGACTAAGTACATTAAGTGAGATCTCAGGCACAGCCTTTAAAGTAGAGGGAGCTCCCAGGTATAAATACAAATATATATATCTTATCTTATATTGTTTATGTTGAAATATATTGTGCTGTCGTCCTATGTTGGGATGACAGCACAATTTCTGTAACCACCTGTTTTGAATATTCTATAGTAAAATATATTTCTGGTTAAGTATCCAGTGTGTGGCATACTGTTTTCCCCACCAGGTGGATCCTGAAGGCTACAATACAGGTACTTTGCATTTGTATTATGTTGTATTGTGTTGCATTGCACCACAGCTGTGCCAAGGGGATTGAGTCAAGTTAGTGGGGCTATTGGTAGAGTGCAGTCCCAAATCAAACCAGCAGCTCCTTCTGGGGTCAGTGCTACACATGCCATGCTCAGAGTCCGCACTTTGTGGACAATACCTCCAGGTAATAAGGCTATTAGGGTCATCCCTGAAAGGATAGATCCAGAAAGCCAAAATGTAATGACAATACTAATATAGTATGTAGATTGCAGATATCCGTAGTATTAAAAAATGCCAACCTTGACAGACAGTAGTAGTCCGATACTGTTTTGCCAGAACTGATGAAATATAACATCACACAATGTTCATGAGGATCCAACAGCCTTCAAATAGAGGTGAATCCTATAACATTACACATTAACAAAGGCAAAAAAAGCCAAAAGGTATTGGAAAAACACAGTTAAGGTTCAAAAAGCCAGATGTAATCCTATGTAACAAAAAGTCAGGCTTACCTGCTGATAACAGCAAGGTCTATAGGCTATCACCTGAGTTACATGTCAACCACATAGGATCTGTTCACTCCAGAAGGATTCAGTCAGGCATATTAAAGGTCTGGGTCTCCCGAGGATCCCAAACCCCAGCATGAAGCCCCAATGCGAACTTCCATCTCTATATAAACAGTACACAGATGGGAGGATCCACAGAATGCTGGGCAGATCCTCTCTCCATAGGACAAATAGTATCACAGGATAACGAAAAAAGGTGCCAAAAAATAATAAGTGAGGTAAACCTAGCACAAACAGAACAGCCCAGAGCTCCATTGTTTGTGCATAGTGAATCCGCCCACATGCACACCGTCACCGACGCCATGCAGCAAACCGGAAGCGAACTCACAACCGGAAGTGCCCCCAAACAGGAAGTGGCATCATGCCACCACACGTGGGTCTAGGGGCTAATATTGTAAATAATGCCAAAAGAACAAACAAAAAAGAAAAAACAACAAAGCAACACAAACACAGGCACTGCAGCAACAACAAAACTGCAGGGCAAACCAAAATTTTTTTTAAATTTTTTTTATTGCATTTTTGTGTAAATATGAGATCTGAGGTCTTTTTGATCCCAGATCTCATATTTAAGAGGTCCTGTCATGATTTTTTTTCTATTACAAGGGATAGGAATAATAGGCTGGTAATAGGAATAGAATTGACCCAAAATTTTTATTTTTTTTAAAAACTGTGTCAATATAAAAAAGTTAAAGTAAAATAAATTAGAAAAAAACATTTGTTTTTTAAAGTGACCTGTCTGTTTTTAAAGCAACGAGTTTGCGCGCAGGAGCGAACACATATGTGAGTAGTGCCCGCATATGAAAACGGTGTTCAAACCACACATGTAAGGTATCACCACGATCGTTAGAGCGAGAGCAATAATTCTAGCCACAGACCACCTCTGTATCTCTAAACTGGTAACTGGTAGCCTGCAGAAATTTTTAAACATCGCCTATGGAGCTTTTTAAGGGTAAAAGTTTGTTGCCATTCCACAAGCCAGCGCAATATTGAAGCGTGACATTTTGGATATCAATTTACTTGGCGTAACATTATCTTTCACAATATTCAAAAAAAAAAAATTGGGATAACTTTACTGTTGTCTTATTTTTTTTATTCAAAAAAGTGTATTTTTTCCCAAAAACCCTGCGCTTGTAAGACCGCTGCGAAAATACACACCGTAATAGAAAGTAATGCGGAAAGTATTGCAACGACCTCCATTTTATTCTCTAGGGTGTTAGAAAAAAATATATAATGTTTGGGGGTTCTAAGTAATTTTCTAACAAAAAGAAAATGATTTTAACTTGTGAACAAGAAGTGTAATTTTTCTTGTAAAAAAAAATAAAAATAAAACAAGTGTAAAAAAGAGAAAAAAGAGGCTCGGTCCTTAAGTGGTTAACATTCAAAAGGACAGAAAACAAAGAAATGAATAATTATTTTATTTGCTCTGCATAGTGATCCTGCCTTGGGTGTGTTGTCAGGGACAACATTTCTAGTGTAGCATGGCCCTTAGAATGCAAAGACTCACCCACTCTCTTTCCATCTCTGCAGGGCTCCAAAATCCTAGTTTTACTTAAAGATAATACAGTGCAAATAACACCCTTACAATGAGAAACTGGCTTGCCCTGGAGTTTTAAAAAGACTGAACCCTATGTAAGCTCTGCCATTATCCAACATAGTGCACATGATGCAAGGTATTCTGTTGTGGAAGCCATTGAGGAAGAAGATAGGAGTATAAATATATATATATATTGTAGAATAGTAGGGAATATACATGAGATAGATGGTACATAAATGGCAAAGTACAATGGCAATAGAATTAGACATTTCACAGAACTGAATTGTCTCAGTTAAAGTACTGTATATTGAGCAATGCAACTATTCATCAATCATATTGATATCCGTTAGACCATATCAATCTATTAATAAAAACAACCATTCAGAAAATAATTTTGAAGCCTTTAAAAAAAAAAAAATGATATAAACGAATAATATGTATCATAAGTATGGTTATAATTAAGCAATAATAACTGGTGTTATAAGGGGAGAAAGAATTATAAAGAGGAATGAAAAACAAAATGGGGGGGGTGGGAAACAGAAAGCATAAAGTAGTATAATCACATAATAGAGGTGAAAGAAAGAACAAAAGAAGCAACAGTAGAAGTAGGGGGTAGTTTTGCCTCTCCTGGATTCTCACTGGGTTCTTCTGAAGATTGATTGTATAGTATATAAATAACAAAAAAATTCTGTAAAGGTCCAAAAGTACTCTTGCTGGAAACATACAGTTGGATAAGGCGTAGACTCATTCTCTCCCCAGTAGAACATTTATTTCTACTTTGCTTTTAGGCTTGCAGCAGCAATAAAAAAGTATTGTTTTACTAGAAATCAGTGCTAGATCATAGTAAGGTACAAAAGAAAAAACAAACGAAAAAAAAACAAAAACAAACAACGTAACAATGTATTTAACAATACTTTTCGCAAAAAAACGACTAGACTAAACAGAGAGAACATAGTTGCCATGGAATAGCAGTAAAAATAAGGATTAAAACCATTGAATAATGTGGGAAAATCTTCATAAATTAGTCAAACAGGGAAGTAGAGACTAATCAGTGAAAAAGATGTTAATAAACATATCCAACTCATTGTGAATACAATAGGTGTTGTACCTCTTGTAATTCCCACAAGGGGGCACAGTGACACAATGATAGAGGAGTATCACAAAACACATTTTTCTCTTTCTGTTTTGTTTTCAACTGTAGCGTAAATACAACTTACAAGTCTAATAATCAAATCCAAAAATACATTTTATTGTTTTAATTTTTGTTATTATTATCGTTTTGCAAAAGAAAGCAAAGAGGGCACACAAACATTACAAACTAAAATTTGAAAAAAAAATCCCCTTTCACAGGGGACGGATCAGTAATGATCCGCCCCGTGATGATCCGCTTGCTCAGCGGGGATCGCTCCGTTGTCCCCGCTGAGTCGGCGGCAGATAGGGCGGTCCTGGCATACTGTGCAGGGACCGCCCTGTCAGCTCTCCGCTCTCCTCTATGGGGGATTGGATGATCACGGACCGTCTGTCCGTGTTCATCCGATCTGCTCTGCTGACGGATAGAAAAATAGGATTTTCCTCTGTCTGCAGAATCGGACAATAGCGGAGGCGGACGATAGCGGGTGTCTGCGGATGTTCATCCGCAGACATCCGCTATCCCATAGGAATGCATGTATGTCCGTATTTCATCCGCAAACGGATGGATGAAATACGGACATAATGTCCGCATGTGTGAAAGGGGCCTTAAACATAAGAACTAGGTACCATCCAGTGTTGCCAACTAACGAGGGGAAGTGATGTCACTAGCCCGGGCATTGAAGAAGGCAGACTACGAGGGACCCCCTAGCAACAGGCATTTAGAGGTGAGTAAAAAAAAAATTCCAATTATTTTAAATTTTTTTATGAATTTTGAGCTATTTATTTTTTATTTTTTGGTGGCAACACCACTTTAAGTTAAACAAAAGTCAAAAAACATATTTCTCCATTTACATGAAGGTCAGGTTACTATAACCCAGCACAAAGTTCCTCCTTACATCAGAGAGTGCAGGATCCCCCCTTACAGTGAAAGGGAACTCTTATATAAAGGGGAACACTGCAAATCATGATCTAAGGGGGAACTCTGATATAAGAGGGAACTCTGGTGACCAGAGACCACCTTATATCAGAGTCCACTGCGTTCCTTTACATCAGAGTTCCCACTTACATCAGGGTCTGCAGCATTGCCCTTTCACTGTAAGGAGAATCCTGCAGACTCTGATGTAAAGGGAAATGCCGGGAATTCTGATGTGGGGGGCACTCTGGTGACCAGAGACCACCTTCTGCAGAGTGAATACACTAAGGGGAGTTACTAACATAGGGGGGAACCTTTATATCAGTGCCCCCTTACATTATTGTAACCCCCCCCCCCCCTTACATCAGCAATCCCCCTCACCTCAGATTGGCCTGGTGGCGCTATCACTGACTTCCTCTCAGGTACACCATGCAGGTCTCAGTCAGATGGCTCCAGCTTGGTGGCTCTGGTTTTATCCTACATTCCCCTCTCCACAGTCCACACACGTCTGACTCCTCCCGTGACCCCCATCCTGGCAGCACTCCCACTGTTGACTCCTCTTCAGCCCCCCACTTCAGAGACTGCAGACATGATAAAAGACACAGGATAGTCAGAGATTGTGGACATGGTACAGGAGATGGTCAGAGACTGCAGACATGATACAGGAGACAGTCAGAGACTACAGACATGATACAGGAGATGGTCAGAGACTGCAGACATGATACAGTAGATGGTCTGAGACTGCAAACATGATACAGGAGATGGTCTGATACTGCAGACATGATACAGGAGACAGTCAGAGACTGCAGACATGATACAGGAGACGGTCTGAGACTGCAGACATGATACAGTAACAGGAGATGGTCAGAGGCTGCGGAGCGTACAGGATCCAGGAGATGGTCAGAGGCTGCGGAGCAGACAGGATCCGGGAGATAATCAGAGGCTGTGGAGTGGGCAGGATATGATCAGAGGCTGTGGAGCGTACCGGATATGGGAGATGGTCAGAGGCTGCAGAGCGGACAGGATATGATCAGAGGCTGCGGAGCGGACACAATACAGGAGATGATCAGAGGCTGCAGACATGATACAGGAGATGATCAGAGGCTGCGGATCGGACAGGATACAGGAGATGATCAGAGGCTCCGGAGTGGGCAGGAGATGATCAGAGGCTGTGGAGTGGACAGGATAAAGGAGATGATCAGAGGCATGGACATGGTAGTGTCCTCCTTACCCCCTCACAGTAGTTTCCTTCTCTGTGCCCCTTCATATTACTTCTCCACATCAGTGTCCTCCAGGCTCCTCCTGTGCCCCTTTGACCTCTCAGTCCACACAGGCACAACTTCAGTGTCCTCTTCTGCTGCCCCCTTCACTGCCACACCCCCAGAAATGTCCTCCTCTGCCCCCTTTTATTATACACACACACACACACGCGAGTGTCACTGTGCTCACTGCTCCTTGTTAGGTCACCTGAGTCCAGGTGACAGATGCAGTCAGACAGATGCGGTTGAGGTCAGGCGTGCACTGAAAAGTAGTGGACCCTATGGCTGACTCAGGTGATTCAGGAGAGCAGGTATTCTGGAGCACCAACATGAATCACACTGGGAGGAAGAGCATGACATTTCCCAGGGCGCAGAATCTAAGAGCCAGCAGGTATTCACCAGAGGCCCTTAGTGGTGGGGATGGATTTAACCGCAGTCTGGCTCCAGGTCGTGATCCCCAGCGCCTCCCAGCTCACGCTAGAGTACAGGAAGGTAGAGAGGAAGCAGCAGACTGCGACAACAAAATATAGTCAGGAGATAGCCAAAGGTCGGGCAAAAAGCAGGTAAGGATAGTCAAGGAATACGCCAAGGTCAAGATATGAAGCAAACAAGGACAGTCAAGAACAAGCCAAGATCGGTAACTAGAAATGGACGTAGAACACACAGCAAGGAGCACATGGAAGCCAAAGACACAATATTGATCAGCAGGGCTGCCTTGCACTGCACAGGTTAACATAGTGTTCCCTGATAGGGCCTGGGGTGGAGCCATTCTTCGAGGAGAGATTACTTAAGCAGGTAAATGGCGGATGGTCTCTCAAGCTGAACACATGGAGAGGTAAGCTGGCAGACAAACATTACTGTGGATCCATGACACTCCTCCTCTGCTGTAGCAACGGCAGCATGCCGCTGCAGCACTCGCCAAGAATGATTGCCTTCTATTAAAAAATGGCACCAGGTGACGGCATTATGTTACTGCGCATGCGCCGCCCGGCCAAGTGTATACGAGCTTTCCCAAACCCGACAGGCTTTGGAACGGCACAATGCGCAGTTGCATGGCTGGCCGCAGCCATCCTTTTTACGGGCACAGCTGCCCGAAACAGACATTTACAGGCAGCCTAGAAATGGGCTGAAATTTACGGGCGGTTGGCAACACTTGTACCATCTACATTTGAGCTTAATGAAGAGGTCATGACATTTCTGAGCTACATTTAGATATGATAATTGGCAGTTGCATCCGGAAAGTATTCACATTGCTTCACTTTTTCCACATTTTGTTATGTTACAGCCTTATTCCAAAATTGAATTGAATTGAATTAAATTCATTATGTCCGACAAAATTCTAGAAACAATACCCCATAATGACAACTTGAAAGAAGTTTGTTTGAAATCTTTGCAAATGTATTAAAAATGATAAGTGTACATAAGTATTCACAGCCTTTGCTCAATACTTTGAAGCACATTTGGCACCAATTACAGCCTCAAGTCTTTTTGAGAATGATGCTACCAGTTTGGAACACCTATTTTGGGCAGTTTCTCCCATTCATCTTTACAGGACCTCTCAAGCACCATCAGGTTGGATGGGGAGCGTAGGTGCACAGCAATTTTCAGATCTCTCCAGAGATGCTTAATCGGGTTCAAATCTGGGGTCTGGCTGGGCCACTCAAGGACATTCACAGAGTTGGCCCATAGCCACTCATTTATCTTGGTTGTGTGCTTAGGGTCATTGTCCTGTTGGAAGATGAACCTTTGCCCCAGTCTGAGGTCCAGAGCGCTCTGGAGCAGGTTTTCATCAAGGATGTCTCTGTACATTGCTGCATTCATCTTTTCCTTGATCCTGACTAGTCTCCCTGTTCCTACCACTAAAAAACATCCCCACAGCCCCCCACCATGCTTCACTGTTGGGATGGTATTGGCCAGATGATGAGCGGTGCCTGGTTTCCTCCAGACATGACACTTGCTATTCAGGCCAAAGAGTTTAATCTTTGTTTCATCAGACCAGAGAATTTGTTTCTTATGGTCTGAGAGTCCTTCAGGTGCCTTTTGGCAAACTCCAGGCAGGCTGTCATGTGCCTTTTACTGAGGAGTGGCTTCCGTTTGGTTTAGTGCTGCAGAGGTGGTGGTTCTTCTGCAAGATTCTCCTCTCTCCACAGAAAAATGATGAGTGACCATTGGGTTCTTGGTCACCTCCCTGACTAAGGCCCTTCTCCCCCGTTTGCTCAGTTTGGCCAGGTGGTCCACACTAGGAAGAGTCCTGGTGGTTCCAAATTACTTCCATTTATGGATGATGAAGACCACTGTGCTCATTGGGACCTTCAATGCTGCAAAACATTTTCTGTACCCATCCTCAGATCTGTGACTCAATACAATATTTGATCATAGGTCTACAGACAAATCCTTGGACTTCACGGCTTGGTTTTGGCTCTGGCATCACTGTTAACTGTGGGACCTTATATAGACAGGAGTGTGCCTTTCCAAATCATGTCCAATCAACTGAATTTACCACAAGTGGACTCCAATGAAATTGTAGAAACATCCCAAGGATGATCAGTGGAAACAGATTGCACCTGAGCTCAATTTTGAGTGTCATGGCAAAGGCTGTGAATATGTAGGTGCATGAGAAAAGTGAAATTATGTGCAGCGCTCAAAACATCGAAATACATATGTATACAAACGAATGTACATTGTGCAATGACCACCAAAACTAATAATATAAAAGAATAAAAATAGGAAAATACTGCGCTTAAAACTAAAGAATATCAGCTTATAAAAAATGTATAAAAATGATCCTAACTTTTAGAAGCTGCAGTTACTAGGATGTGATACACATCGAAAATCAATATATAAACAAAGTGTAACTGCGCTACCTCACTAATCCCCACCCAGCTAGTATAACAGCACCAAATTAGATATCAATATATTGCCATATAGTCTCCAGCAATATTATATAAACAAATATATAGTGATCTCTAGACAATATTATGTGAGCAAATATATGCTGATCAATAGTATAAATAAATTCATGTGCAACTCATAAATATTTCAAAAATTATATGAGAAAATTAATAAAAATAAAAATATAACATTCAATAACGTGACTCCCTAAATGAAAAAGGGGAGTAAACCAATATTGTCACAACAATAAATAAATAAGTAAATCAATACTAGTAAATTAATTGAAATTGTGATAGTGATAAAAATTTTTAATAATTAATTAAATAATAAATAGTATCAGAGTCCAACGGTGATTTAATAAATAATGAAAAAATTAATATGACCAAGAAAGTGCTTCAAGCCAAAAAGTGCAACAGTCCATTTAAAATTATATTGAATAAGAAAAGTGATTCCTTCAATGAATATCGGTGCACTGTGCAATCCTCCTTCACCACCAATGTGCTGGTCACCAATATAAGTGCACGCTTATCAGACAGGAGCATGTGCAAGCTCACAATATATGCCACTTATTCTGCTGGATGGGCCACCAAATAGGACGAAAACTTCTCCCAAAGGACTTTCACATGTGTAGATCGCTCATAGGATATAAATAAAAAAGGTTCCTATAGCCTAAAACTGATAGGCAAACTTTTTATTCACAAAATAAATATAAATACTCACAAACAAGAAGTAAAAAAACAGCGTTAATGCCGGCCGGCAAGTGAGCGCCCGTTTGCTCAGGTCACGTGATGGCGTCAATACGTCTAAGCCACCCGGCGCACGTTTCGTCATAAGTGACGTCGTCTGGGGTGTGGGCGACGTGCTGACGCATCACGTTTATATCCACTTTATTTGTATATGAACGTGATGCGTCAGCGCGTCGCCCACACTCCAGACGACGTCACCTATGAGGAAAGTCCATGTGGCATCATACAAAAGTTGCTTTAAAACATAAACATAGCAGTCTTTAAATAAATGGTGAAAACAAATTGTGTAACTAGAAGTGGGATTCCACGTGACATCAATGTTGAGGTGAGGACAAAGACAATAGAACCACCACTGGTTAGTGAGTAGCCTTACCGGAGTGAGAGAACTCAAATGGGCATATGTGAGCTCCATGTCTGGGTTCCAGATCAAATTGTAAGGCGATCCAATTGGTTAAGAGGTGTTACCAAGAAGCGGTCTTCAGAAGCAGCCAACTTGTCAGACCAAATCCTCTCAAGTGTTCAAAATAGCATGACCTAAAAAGAAAATACTCCACATAGTGTGTGGATAACGCAAATGACATCAGCAGGGCTCATCTCGTTTCGTCTAAAGAGACATCATCTGGGGTATGAGCCTGCAGTAGTCACCGCATTTATATACAAAAGTGAGTACACCCCTCACATTTTTGTAAATATTTTATTATATCTTTTCATGTGATAAAACACTGAATTGCTACAATGTAAAGTAATGAGTGTACAGCTTGTATAACAGTGTAAATTTGCTGTCCCCTCAAAATAACTCAACACACAGCCATTAATGTCTAAACCACTGGCAACAAAAGTGAGTACAGCCCTAATGCCGCGTACACACGATCAAACAATCGGGTGGAACTCAAGTCTGCCGGACAATCCCCCCGTGTGTAGCCTCCGGTGGACTTTTTTGACCCGAAAGTACGGCGGACTTAGAAAGTAGTTTTGCACTCCAATCTTCCTGCAGGACTTGCATTTCGGCGGACAATCCGGCCGTGCAATCCAGCCGTGCTTATGCCAGTCCGCCGTACTTTTGATGTCCGCCAGATGTCTGCCAGTCCGCCGTACTTTTAATGATGTCACAGTCCCAGCATCCTCTGGGACTGTGACACCATAATGGGCGGGGACATCATCCGGTGATGTCCCTATATAAGTCGCTGTGTGTCGCGTCGGTGCCATTGTGAGCGGAGGATGCGATGAGGCAACATCTGAAGAGAAGAAGAGAAGAAGAGAAGAACAGAAGGCGGCGATAGCGGCGACAGAAGACCGGGCCGGAGCTGTGCAATAAACTATTTAACCCTTGTGTGTTGTGTTTTTTTAACTTTATTTTACAGGTGAATGGGTAGGGGTACATTGTACCCCATACTCATTCACATAGGGTGGGTGGCCGGTATCCGGGGACCCCCTTATTAACCACTTCAGTTCCGGACCAATAAACACCTTAAGGACCAGAGGTCTTTTTGCAATTTCGCACTGCGCTGCTTTAACTGGTAATTGCGCGGTCATGCAATATTGCACCCAAACGAAATTTGCGTCCTTTTCTTCCCACAAATAGAGCTTTCTTTTGATGGTATTTGATTGCCTCTGCGATTTTTTTTTTTTTGCGATATAAATGAAAAAAGAGCGAAAATTTTGAAAAAAAAAGATATTTTCTTCTTTTTGTTATAAGAAAAATCGAATAAACTAAATTTTAGTCATACATTGAGGGCAAAATTTATTCAGCCACATGTCTTTAGTAAAAAAAATGTCAATAAGCGTATATTTTTTGGTTTGCGCAAAAGTTATAGCGTCTACAAACTAGAGTACATTTTCTGGAATTTACACAGCTTTTAATTTATGACTGCCGATCTCATTTCTTGAGGTGCTAAAATGGCAGGGCAGTACAAATCCCCCCCAAATGACCCCATTTTGGAAAGTAGACACCCCAAGGAAATTGCTGATGGGTATGTTGAGCCCATTGAATATTTATTTTTTTTGTCCTAAGGGATTGAATAATGACAAAAAAAAAAATAAAAAATTTTTTTTACAAAAAGTTGTCACTAAATGATATATTGCTCACACATGCCATGGTTATATGTGAAATGACACCCCAAAATACATTCTGCTGCTTCTCCTAAGTACGGGGATACCACATGTGTGGGACTTTTTGGGAGTCTAGTCGCGCACGGCACCCCGAAAACCAATCACCACCTTCAGGATTTCTAAGGGTGCAAATTTTTGATTTAACTCCTCACTACCTATCACAGTTTCGAAGGCCATAAAATGCCAAAATAGCACAAAACCCCCCCAAATGACCCCATTTTGGAAAGTAGACACCCCAAGCTATTTACTGAGAGGCATGTTGAGTCCATGGAATATTTTATATTTTGCCAAAAGTTGCGGGAATATTACAAACTTTTTTTTTTTTGCACAAAGTTGTCACTAAATGATATATTGCTCACACATGCTATGGGCAGAAGTCAAATTACACCCCAAAATAAATTCTGCTGCTTCTCCCGAGTACGGGGATACCACATGTGGGGGACTTTTTGGGAGCCTAGTTAACTAGCTACCTAGCGACACTAGCGACACTGATGCAGCGTTCAGAAAAATTATCGCTTAGTGACACTGGCAAAAGGGGGTGAAAGGGTTAACTAGCGGAAATCAGGGGGTTAAAACCATTATTGGGTAGTATATCGGGGTACCTAGCGCTATAAAAACCTGGCGGTGAACCTAAAAAAATAACTAGCTACCTAGCGACTGTAGCGACACTAATGCAGCGATCAGAAAAACGATCGCTTAGTGACACTGGCAAAAGGGGGTGAAAGGGTTAACTAGCGGCAATCAGGGGGTTAAAAACATTATTGGGTAGTATATCGGGGTACCTAGCGATATAAAAACCTGGCGGTGAACCTAAAAAAATAACTAGCTACCTAGCGACACATGCAGCGATCAGAAAAATGATCGCTTAGTGACACTGGCAAAAGGGGGTGAAAGGGTTAACTAGCGGCAATCAGGGGGTTAAAAACATTATTGGGTAGTATATCGGGGTACCTAGCGCTATAAAAACCTGGCGGTGAACCTAAAAAAATAACTAGCTACCTAGCGACTGTAGCGACACTAATGCAGCGATCAGAAAAACGATCGCTTAGTGACACTGGCAAAAGGGGGTGAAAGGGTTAACTAGCGGCAATCAGGGGGTTAAAAACATTATTGGGTAGTATATCGGGGTACCTAGCGATATAAAAACCTGGCGGTGAACCTAAAAAAATAACTAGCTACCTAGCGACACTAGCGACACATGCAGCGATCAGAAAAATGATCGCTTAGTGACACTGGCAAAAGGGGGTGAAAGGGTTAACTCTAGGGGCAATCAGGGGGTTAAATCTTTATTGGGGGGTGATAGGGGGCTACCCTGGACCTAACACTAACTGTCCTGACAGTTTTTACTGTCACAACTGACACTGAATGCATTGATCAGTAAAGAAATGATCAATGCAATCAGTGACACTGTGACTGGGGGGGGAGGGGGGGCGGGGGGGGGATCGGGGGGCGATCGGGGGGCGATCGGGGGGGGTTTGTGTGCCTGTGTGTACCTACATGTCAGTGTAGTGTTCGTGCAGACTTACTTTTACTCTTCTCCTCGTAGTCCGGTCAAAAAGACCGCCCCGAGGAGAATGACATCACTTCCTCCTTCCTGTGTAAACAATACACAGGGGAGGAAGCTTCTCATTGGCCAGGAGCGATCCAGAGGGGGTGGCCGAAAACGAACGGCCATCCCCTCATCACGGAGCGCTCCTGCACCGAATCGGACCGCCGTAACCAGCGGGAGGGGGTCCGATGGGACCCCCCACCCGCTGGAAGGCAATCACGTAGATGTACGTGATTCTGCCTGCCTGTGCCATTGTGCTGACGTACAATGGCAATACGGCGGTCCTGAAGTGGTTAAAGGGGGCTCCCGGATTCCGATAAGCCCCCCGCCCGCAGACCCCGACAACCAACAGCCAGGGTTGTCGGGAAGAGTCCCTTGTCCTCATCAACATGGGGACAAGGTGCTTTGGAGTGGGGTGGCCGCGCGGCCCCCCCTTCCCCAAGGCATCCCCCCATGTTGAGGGCACTCGGCCTGGTACGGCTCAGGAGGGGGGGCGCTCGCTCGTCCCCCCCTTTCCAGGCCGGCCGGGTAGCGTGCTCAGACAAGGGTGTGATGTGGACCTGGGGGGGACCCCCACGCCGATTGGGGTTCCCCTTTAAGTCCATACCAGGTGGCGGGGCCAGCGACGCATCCTTCGCGGGCCCCGCCTACCTGGAGACTTCCTCCGCGTGTGTGGGCGAGTCCGTTCATTTCAAAAGTACAGCGGATAGTCCGGCGGACTTAGTACGCCGTATTAGTCTGCTGAAAAAGTGCCGTGTGTGGGCATGTAGCCCGTTCGGAAAGTCCGGCGGACAGTCCGCTACGTGTGTACACGGCATAAGTGAAAATGTCCAAATTGGGCCCAAAGTGTCAATATTTTGTGTGATCACCATTATTTTTCAGCACTGCCTTAACCCTTTTGGGCATGGAGTTCACCAGAGCTTCACAGGTTGCCACTGGTGTCCTCTTCCACACCTCCATGACGACTAGACATGTGCATTTTCATCCAATTTTCAGGTATTTTCGTTATCGTTTTAACAAACGATAAGGAAAGTGCAGAATCCGAAAAACGAAATATCCAACATAAATAAATGCTTTATTTTCGTTTTCATTGTGACAACAGTTGGATATAGATAGGAGATTCGACATGACGCTGACAATAACAATCTGTGTCTATCTAACCTGTGGTTGAATGTGCCTAACCTTACCTCTACTAGTCCAGGATTCTACATAGAAAGAAAAGTTTCGACAGAGAGAGAAAAGATTAGACAGAGAGAAAAGATTTGACATAGAGAGAAAAGATCGCTGCTGGAATTGGGTGGAGGAAGTAAAATAAAAATAATGATGATGATGAATGTTATTGGCTGATAGTAACCAAAGAGGAGGAGCAGTAAAATAGCTAAAACTAAGTACACACGTACAGCCAACTTACTTTCACTTACGATTGCTAGCAGAGAGAGACACACACACTGAATCATATCAGAAGACAGTCAATCTTAGCTGGTCCATTTGTCAGAGAACCTGAATTATTTAGCAATTAAGCATAAGCACAGCAGCAGAACAATAGTGAAGCAAGCTACAGTTCAACTTAACTTTTATATAATAATATGCTGCTATTGTGTTAGTGTTGTGAACCTGATAGTGATACTAGTGTTGCTAGTGTTGTGCACCCTCAGAGGCTGCCTGTGTTGTGGGGGGGGGGGGGATTTATTATTATAGATTCTATATTATAGATTGAGATTCTATATACCCTATCTTGTTACCTGTCTGATTAGTGATCACTATCACCAGTCCATTTTCTGTTTGAACTATATACATTCAACATGAACGACAAAGATTAGACAAAGCAGCGAAAAACATGCAAATGTTGAATCTTTGGCTTGTGGTGTCTGTCAAAAGGAGATTCGATGGAGCAGCTAAACTATAGAGAGTCATACAGTTTAGCTGCTCCATCAAATCTTCTTTGAACAGACACCATAAGCCTTCAATGACAGATTCGACCTTAATTAATTTGGATTTTCGGACGAATGCAATTCTTAACGAAAAACTAAATAAAAACAAATTTCGTCAGTAACGAAATAAATGTATTTTTCGGACAAAAGCAAAATTCCGAAACAAAATATTTCAGTGTGCACATGGCTAATGACGACATCACAGAGCTGGTGGATGTTAACCACTTAAGGACCGCCGTATTGCCATTGTACGTCATCGCAGTGGCACAGGTAGGCACAAGCACGTACATGTACGTGCCTGCCTTCCAGCGGGTGGGGGGTCCGATCGGACCCCCTCCCGCTGGATACGCGGTCCGGTTCGCTTCAGGAGCGATCCGTGATGAGGGGATGGCCTCTGGATCGCTCCTGGCCAATGAGAAGCTTCCTCCCACTGTGTATTGTATACACAGGAAGGAGGAAGTGATGTCATTCTCCTCGGGCGGTCTTTTTGACCGGACTACGAGGAGAAGACAAAAAGTAAGTGCACCAAAACACTACTCTAACACAAAGGTACACATAGGTACACAACCCCCCCCCCCCCGATTTTTTGGTAGCATTTTATATTTAAATCCGGAAGGCAGTGCTTGGATTTCGGGGTCCCGTATGCGGCTAGGCTCCCAAAAAGTCCCACACATGTGGTATCCCCGTACTCGGGAGAAGCAGCAGAATTTATTTTGGGGTGTAATTTGACTTATGCCCATCGCATGTGTGAGCAATATATCATTTAGTGACAACTTTGTGCAAAAAAAAAAAAAGTTTGTAATATTCCCGCAACTTGTGGCAAAATATAAAATATTCCATGGACTCAACATGCCTCTCAGTAAATAGCTTGGGGTGTCTACTTTCCAAAATGGGGTCATTTTGGGGGGTTTTGTGCTATTGTGGCATTTTATGGCCTTCGAAACTATGATAGGTAGTGAGGAGTGAAATCAAAAATTTGCACCCTTAGAAATCCTGAAGGTGGTGATTGGTTTTCGGGGTGCCGTGCGCGACTAGACTCCCAAAAAGTCCCACATATGTGGTATCCCCATACTCGGAGAAGTAGCGGAATATATTTTGGGGTGCAATTCCACATATAACCATGGCATGTGTGAGCAACATATCATTTAGTGACAACTTTTTGTAAAATTATTATTTTTTTTTGTCATTATTCAATCCCTTAGGACAAAAAAAAAAATATTCAATGGGCTCAACATACCCATCAGCAATTTTCTTTGGGGTGTCTACTTTCCAAAATGGGGTCATTTGGGGGGGGGGGTTTGTACTGCCCTGCCATTTTAGCACATCAAGAAATGAGATAGGCAGTCATAAATTAAAAGCTGTGTAAATTCCAGAAAATGTACTCTAGTTTGTAGACGCTATAACTTTTGCACAAACCAAAACATATACGTTTATTGACATTTTTTTTACTAAAGACATGTGGCTGAATACATTTTGCCCTCAATGTATGACAAAAATTTTGTTTATTCTATTTTTCTTATAACAAAAAGAAGAAATGATTTTTTTTTCAAAATTTTCGCTCTTTTTCCATTTATATCGCAAAAAATAAAAATCGCAGAGGCAATCAAATGCCATCAAAAGAAAGCTCTATTTATGGGAAGAAAAGGACGCAAATTTCGTTTGGGTGCAATATTGCATGACCGCGCAATTACCAGTTAAAGCAGCGCAGTGCGAAATTGGAAAAAGACCTCTGGTCCTTAGGCCGTGTACACACGCGGGGACTGTTCGCCCAACTTTGTCCGTCAAACAGTTTCGGCAAACAGTCCGCTCAAAATTAGCATGGACGGACATGGCCACACACGACGGACGAACAGTTTGCTGAAACCGTGCGCGATGACGTGAACAGCACGTACGACGGGACGAAAAATACGACGTCCTATACACTGCATTATAACTTTCGGCGTGTAAATCCTTTCTGAGCATGCGCGGAACTTAGTTTGCCGAACAAGCCTACACACGAGGGGACTGTTCGCTGAAACAAAGTT
This sequence comes from Lithobates pipiens, assembly GCF_037356315.1. NCBI lineage: Eukaryota > Metazoa > Chordata > Amphibia > Anura > Ranidae > Lithobates > Lithobates pipiens. Next base: position 584,259,618 of record NW_027507748.1, on the reverse strand, counting down.
TCAGCGGACAGTTTTTCGGAATTTCCGAAAAACCTTGTTCAGCGGACTGTTCGCTGAAACTGTCCGCTGAAAGCCCACACACGAGCGGACTGTCCGCCGAAACACTGTTCAGCGGACAAAGTTGGGCGAACAGTCCCCGCGTGTGTACGCGGCCTTAAGGTGTTTATTGGTCCGGGGCTGAAGTGGTTAAAGACCTTGCTCTCCTCCACCTTCTGATTGAGGATGCCCCACAGATGCTCAATAGGGTTTAGGTCTGGAGACATGTTTGGCCAGTCCAACACCTTCACCCTCAGCTTCTTTAGCAAGGCAGTGGTCATCTTGGAGATGTATTTGGGGTTGTTATCATGCTGGAATACTGCCTTGCGGGCCAGTCTCCGAAGGGAAGGGATCATTCTCTGCTTCAATGTGTCACAGTACATATTGGCATTCATGGTTCCCTCAATTAACTGTAGCTCTCCAGTGCCGGCAGCACTCATGCAGCCCCACACCATGACACTCCCACCACCATGCTTGACTGTAGGCAAGAAAAACTTGTCTTTGTACTCCTCACCTGGTTGCCGCCACACACGCTTGACACCATCTGAACCAAATACGTTTATCTCATCTCTGTCTCATCAGAGCACAGGACACGGTTCCAGTAATCCATGTCCTTAGTCTGCTTGTCTTCAGCAAACTACAGGCTTTCTTGTGCACCATCTTTAGAAGAGGCTTCCTTCTGGGACAACAGCAATGCAGACCAATTTGATGTAGTGTACGGCGTATGGTCTGAGCATCGACAGGGTGACCCACCATCCCTTCAATCTCTGCAGCAATTCTGGCAGCACTCATACTTCTATTTCCCAAAGACAACCTCTGGATATGACGCTGAGCATGTGCACTCAACTTCTTTGGTCAACCATGGCGAGGCCTGTTCTGAAATTATTTTTAAATTATAGGACGATTTATAGGATTATGAAATTATAGGACGAATAATCATCCATTTTTTGTTGCATGCTAGTTTTATATCCAAACTGAAGAGGTTACTCAACATACGAAAAATTATTTTATGACAGAATACAACATCGGAAGTGATGTAATGTGTTGAATTGTTTTGTAATGTATTCTTTCTTTTCCAAGCATGTGTAGTCATGCTCTTATGACTTTTTTTCGGATGAAAGTGGTACAAATGAAACAACATTTTTTTATAGCCTGCACCTTCAGGTTTTGTCTTCCGAAAAGACAGAATCTGCTGTCAAAAGCACTATACTAACAATCAGATAACTGGCCAATCATTCGTCATACAAAATTTTACTTCCGATTTTCTTATCGTGTGTACAGGCCTTTAGACATAGGGCCAGTTCACACCACATGCAGCCTAGTGAATTTTTTTCTGCATCAAAAATGCATGGAAAGTAGGTTATATAGTTTCCAATGGCATAGTTCACACCAGTGTGGTCAGTTCCAAAACTTTCTAGTTCCAGACAAAAAAAGTAGAACATGCTGCATTTTTCCTGCACTGGATTGTACTGGAACGCGGTAAAATGCATAAAAAAAAAACACACTAGAATGTATCAAAAATGCACTGGACCCTAGTACAGTGAAAAAAAAAATGGAAAAAAGAAGGAAAAAAAAAGCATCTGGAATGCATCCAAAAACACATAAAAAACGCGACAGAATGTGCTAATAATGCATTAAACGCGCATGCAGAAACACATCCAAAACAGATCTGGAGTCTGTTTTGTGGTGTGAACCATCTCTCAGAGTAGGGCTTCATAGCAACCTTCCAAGAGCCACTGGTGACTAATTCATTCGCTATGTATAACAATCATAAATTAGAAGCCCCTTTGCTTATCTATTTGGATTGTCTTGCCTGTGTTGATTCACATCTAATAATTTTTATGTAATATTTTTATATATTATTTTAATAAATATAATTTTTATTAATTGAAAAAGGAATTTTTTAAGGGAAGGTTTTTTCCCCCCTTTTTTTCCCCCCTTTGGACATATGTATATGTATGGGTCTTTAATATATTTGACCAATAGAAAGGGGAGGGGAAGAAAGGATTTTCTTTGATGAGAGATGACTTATTTTTTAGCATGTTTTTTATATACATTGTAGATTTATATGATCCACAGTTTTAACTTGTGGCTCCCAGGTAATTCTGTTGGTTATTGGTAGAGGTCTGGTTTTGTGTGGTAGTAGGGCAATCTCTATCCTCCTTCCCCCATGTAATATGGCGGATTAGGAGACAATAAGGGCATTTTTTGTCCTTTTTCCCTCATTTAATATGGTGGACTGGGAGACTGTATGGAGCTCAGACCGAGGCTGTTTGTTTGTGATTTGGTATATAGGCGGTGCGTCAGAACGCCGTCCCGCATCCCGTGAACACATCCGTTCGTGATGAAACGTGCGTAGGGAGGTAGGCGTTCTGACGTCTCCGCGTTCTACGCCCAGCTAGGAAGTGCGGGCGGCATACGAGACCCGGCCGGCTCGTTTTTCTTATTATACGATCGTATTCTTCTGTGTACATGTGAGTGCAATATTGTTTGTCTTTTAATCCCATTAAACTAAGAGGTTTTACGCTATGCGAGTGCCTTTCTGATTTTTTATATGATCCACGATACCCTTGTTCCTTGTCTGGAGGCTTCGTATCAGAGATAAAGGCTCCTGTGACGGTTCATCCAGAACTTCTGTGCTTTTGCCTTGTTGATCTCATTGACACTGAGATCTATAATTTTGGTAAGCGGCCCCTCTTCTCACTGGTGGTGGATTGTTTGGATTTTCTTTCACACAGAACATTGTGGGTGTTAACTCCATATTTTCACTTTGGAAGAATCAACACTGTTCTTTGGACATTATTTCTGGGATTTTTTTCTTTTCAATACTCTTTTTTGTTGTTTTTTTCTGTTCATTCATTACAACTAATTTGGGGGTGTGTCGGTTTATTTTCTTTAATCCTGACAATTTATGTGATTTATATATAAGGGGTATGCAATTTATGCTAATCATATTGTGGGCACTGATTCAAAAAAAATATTTTTTTGTCACTTGAAAAGATATTATTCACTGATATAATTCAATTATTTGCATCCTTTTTGTCACTAATATTTTTTTCTTGTGATTATTGATGAATCTTTGTGATTAGATTTATTTTTTGTTTAGAGTTTTTTTTAGCGCAGCTCACTTTTTTCACCTAAATATACACAATAACACAAAACCTAGGAAATGGAATGACCCCTAATACCTACACTGGGGAAGGTCCTGTCAATACTTTGACAACTGTCTAGCAGTCTTTGCCAAAGCCTTCCCTACAGGCCAGGGTATTAGAGCCCAAATCCAGTGCAGAAGTGCTCAAAATGTAATCCCTCCAAACCCAGGTATAGGTGTCAGAATGGTATCCCCAGTAGACAATACTGTTCATTTAAGTAAGGTGTGGTAGGGTATGGCTGACTCCTAGGGTGATAACGTGACTCCTCCTGCTCTCATTCCAGGGCTCAGCCTTGCCTGACATCCTCCCCCTGATAAGGTGGAAACACCAGACTGGAAAGTAGGGCTCCCACAGACCAACAGACCAGAGGATGTCTGCTACTTAGCTTCCCTGCATAACCAACTCTGCTGCAAACAAACCCGGTGGCAGACTCTAAAACAGTGGGGTTTATTTACCAAAACTGGAGAGTGCAAAATCTGGTGCAGCTGTGCATGAAAGCCAATCAGCTTCTAACTTCAGCTTCTTCAATTAAGCGTTGACAAAAAAAACCTGGAAGCTGATTGGTTTCTGTGCAGAGCTGCACCAGATTTTGCACTCTCCAATTTTAGTAAATCAACCCCAATGCTTGTCTTCCACCACATCCTCTCTGTGACTGCCCCTAGCACAGGAACAGTTCTTTTCCTCTTTTCAGAGCTCTGGTAATGCTGGGATCTGTAGTTTGAGTTAATCTGCACTACAGGCTCAGTCTCCATGAGGACTATATTCCACAAAAGTCATAGTTCCTTCTAGTAAGCTCCGTCCTTCCCACAATTCACAGCAGCTCAGTTCCCTCCAGCTGTGGGCAAATAGGAGGATGTTTTAGAATAGAAAGCGTGAGAAAAGGCTTGTACATATGTCATTTACCAGCCCCTTCCTTTTTTGAAAGAACACAGTGGGTGATCGGTACCAAATATGAATATGAATATGAATGGCTCCGGTGTCCATTCATAACTGAAGTAGTTCAGCACAGAACACCTCCCATTTATTCGCTGTCCATTGCAGCTGAGGCTGCAGAGAAAGGGCCTGGGGAATCTCTGTCCTCAGTCCCTTTCTCGGTCTCAAAAGTGAGACATCTGGGGTCTGTTTAGACCCTTGTTGTTTCACCTCCTAAATAAAATGTAAAACAATTATAGAAGATAATATTGTAAAAAATAATACATTTGTAAATAATACACAATAAAAAAACACTGACACCATCCACTGCCCTACTGACGCTGTTTTCTGCTCTTCTAAAGCCCTGTACACATGGTCGGAGAATCTGTCGGAATGCGTCTTATCGGACCGCATCGTCAGATAATCCGACTGTGTGTGGTATGCATCGGACTGATTCCGTCCGAATCTCCATCCGACCCAATTTTCCAACATGTTGGAAATATTTCCCGACCAACTGGGCCGGTCGGACCTAATCCGATCATGTGTATAGCATTTTGATCGGACCAAGTGCCACGCATGCTCAGATCAAATTCCTACATCAAAGCTATTGGCTACTAGCCTGAATGTAGTCCCATGGTAACGAAATTACGCCATCATGTTCTGAATGATCGGATTTTTCGCCAACTTGGCCCGACCGTGTGTATGCAACAGTTTCGGACACAATCCGTCGGACTAAATCCGATGGGCAAAATCTGACGGATTTGGTTGGCTGAATCTCCGACCATGTGTACAGGGGCCAACACTGTCCTCTGCCTTTTTGACAAAGGTCGCTGCCTACTAACACCATTCACTGCTCTGCTGACTGACACCATCCACTGTCCTACTGACATGCCCACTGCTCTACTGGCAGCATCCACTGTCCTACTGACACTGTTCTCTGCCCTACTGGCATGTAAACTACTCTACTGACACATGCTTCGGGTTTGGTTTTGGGTTAAAGAAAAGGTAGCAGTCCTATTTGGTGCCACTGGCAGTATAGACAGGATTTATAGTTGTGCTTATAAGTTTACATACCCTGGCAGAATTTATGATTTCTTGGTCATTTTTCAGAGAATATGAATGATAATTCTTTCACTCATGGTTAGTGTTTGGCTGAAGACAATTATTATATATCAACTGTGTTTACTCTTTTTAAATCATAATCACAACAGAAACTACCCAAATGACCCTGATCAAAAGTTTATATACCCTGGTGATTTTGGCCTGATAACATGCACATAAGTTGACACAAAGGGGTTTGAATGGCTATTAAAGGTAACCATCCTTACCTGTGATCTGTTTGCTTGTAATTAGTGTGTGTGTATAAAAGATTAATGAGTTTACGGACTCCTGACAGACCCTTGCATCTTTCATCCAGTGCTGCACTGATGTTTCTGGGTTTTGAGTCATGGGGAAAGCAAAAGAATTGTCAAAGGATCTGCGGCAAAAGGTAGTTGAACTGTATAAAACAGGAAAGGGATATAAAACAGGAAAGGGATATAAAAAGGAAGGTGACGTTAGACCAACTAATCGATAATGAAAATCGCTGACAACGATTTTCATTATCGATTAATCATTGCAGCTCTAACACGCAAACATACACACATACAGGCACACATGCAGTACAGGTTGTGACACAGCAAAAAAGACAGAAGAAGAGGCCTCGCATGTTTGATTCCCCTCCACCACGTCAAGCTGTTAAGACTTCTAAAAAAACAACAAAAAAAAATCCAGAGGCTCAAGTGATCCAGTAGTTCTGTTGATGGATGGTAAAATGAATGTTAACCTTTCAGATACCGACCTCAATCTTAATATTGAAAATGTTCTTTCTGATGTATGTATAGATGTTTCATCAAATTCCAATGATTTTTCTCTTCTGTTTTTGCATGGAGATGATATTGGGACGAATGACGGCGCTGTTAATGCTACTTTTTTTTCCCAGTAACCCCCCCACAATGATCCCTGGTACAGTAGAGATGAATATACCTACTGCACCCAATGTTACTGGTGAGTATCACAATATGTCGTTGTTAAGTGATTCACTCAGACTCTAGCTAAAATTACATTATCCTTCACTTATGCCGCGTACACACGACCAGACTTTTCGAGGGACTAAGTCTGACAGACTTTCAACGGAGTTCTGACGGAGTTCTGACAGAGTTCTGACGGACTTTCCGAATGAACGGACTTGGCCACACACAATCACACCAAAGTCCGACGGATTCGAACGTGATGACGTACGACTGGACTAGAATAAGGAAGTTCATAGCCAGTAGCCAATAGCTGCCCTAGCGTCGGTTTTTGTCCGTTGGACTAGCACACACACGATGCGGATTTCTCAGTAGGAACTGGGTCCGGCAGAGTTCTGTTGGAAAAATTTGAAACATGTTCCATTTCTAAAGTCTGTCAGACTTTTGCAAATCAAAAGTCCGCTGCAGCCCACACACGTTCGAATAGTCTGCCGGAATCATTCCGTCAGACTTTTGATGTTGAAAAGTTTGGTCGTGTGTACACGGCATTACTGTTTCAGTGCCAGTTTCAAAGGACAATGTTGTATGGTCTGATAAGACTGCAGGAACTCTGCAGCGTCAGATGGTAAATGTTAATTCTGTTGCTACATTGTCTAGTTTGTTTTAGAGAAGTTTTGATGTGCAAACTCTCCCCATTAGGTTTTCATCTTAGTACATCAATTAAAGAAAAAATCTGGAAAGGGGATTATGTAGACATCATGTCATTGTTGCCATCCTCTAAGGATAATAGATTTGACTAAAAGGATGACAAAGGGGAAGATGATGAACGTAAATATGTGCCACGTTCTTTTAATAATTGGTTGCAGGCCTTCTGCATTTATTCCAGTTTATTAGGTGAAAAACAGTCAGAAAAGTGTTGTGCTTTATTCCAATACTTGGAAATGATATTGGAAGCGTATTTTAATGGATTATCATGGTCTTTCTATGATGAATCCTTTCTACAGAAATTATCTGTACATCGATTGCTTAAATGGGGAGTTAAAGATGTTGGATTGTGGCTGAATTTGCTTCTGCCACAAAAACAGTTTGTGAAACAAAGCGCATCAGCGTCATTTCGACGTGGTGTATGTTTTAATTTTAACAAGGGGCAATGCAAATGGCCCAATAATTGTAAATATAAGCACAAATGTGCTTATTGTTCTGCTATTACTCATTCTGCTTCTAGATGCTTCAAGAAATTACATTCTAATTCGGCCGTTTCTTCTAGAGATAGCTTTCTCAAAAGCTCAAAAGCGGCAACACCAGTGAAAATTGGAAAACATGTTGCCGTGCCTACACATCTATCCAAACCAGCAGACTGCTCTTCTCATTTATAGAGGTTTTTTTGAAGGTTTCATGTTACCGAGTTTTGATGGTTCGGGGTGTAATGTTATTGAAAATTTGCCTTCTGTTTCGCAGTACCCTTGTTAGGGATAAATTAATATTATTATTATTATTATTATTCTGGATTTATATAGCGCCAGCAATTTACGCAGCGATTTACAATATAAAAAGGAGACAATACAGTTACAATACAATAAAATATAAGATGATTAAGAGGGCCCTGCTCAGAAGAGCTTACAATCTAATAGGGTGGGGCAGGTGGTATAAAAGGTTATAACTGTCGTGAATGAGCTAATGGAAGTGGTAGGAGATTAGCTGGAGACGTGATAGGCTTCCCTGAATATATGAGTTTTCAGGGATCGCCTGAAGGTAGCAAATGTAGGGGATAGCCGGACCAGTGGAGGTAGCGAGTTTCAGAGGATTGGAGAGGCTCTGGAGAAATCCTGGAGACGAGCATGGGAGGAGGAGACGAGAGAGCTTGAGAGTAGGAGGTCTTGAGAAGAAAGCAAAAGAATTGTCAAAGGATCTGCAGCAAAAGGTAGTTGAACTATATAAAACAGGAAAGGGATATAAAAAGATATCCAAGGAATTGAGAATGCCAATCAGCAGTGTTCAAACTCTAATCAAGAAGCGGAAAATAAGGGGTTCTGTTAAAACCAAAACACGGTCAGGAAGAAGACCAACTAAAATTTCAACCACAACTGCCAGGAAAATTGTTTGGGATGCAAAAAAACCCCCACAAATAACTTCATGTGAAATACAGGACTCTCGGTTAAACATGTGGTGTGGCTGTTTCAAGATGCACAATAAGGAGGCACTTGAAGAAAGATGGGCTGCATGGTCTAGTGGCCACAAGAAAGCCATTACTACGCAAATGCCACAAAGTATCCCACTTACAATACACCAAACAGCACAGAGACAAGCCTCAAACCTTCTGGCACAAAGTCATTTGGAGTGATGAGACCAAAATTTAGCTTTTTGGCCACAACCATAAAGATTACATTTGGAGAGGCGTCAACAAGGTCTATGATGAAAGGTACACCATTCCTACTGTGAAACACGGAGGTGGATCGTTTAAGTTTTGGGCATATGTGTGCTACAAAGGCACAGGAAATTTGGTCAAAATTGATGGCAAGATGAATGCAGTATGTTATCAAAAAATACTGGAGGAACATTTGCATTCATCAGCCAAGAAGATGCACATGGGATGTACTTGGACATTCCAACATGACAATGATCCAAAACACAAGGCCAAGTCGACCTGTCATTTGCTACAGCAGAATAAAGTGAAGGTTCTGAAGGGGCTATCTTAGTCTTCTGACCTCAATATCATTGAGACACTCTGGGGAGATCTCAAATGCACAGTTTATGCAAGACAGACAAATAATTTACAGGAAATTGAGACTTTTTGCCAAGAGGAATGGGCAGATTTACCATCTGAGAAGCTAAAGAGCCTCATCTACAAATACCACAAAAGACTTCAAGCTGTCATTGATGTTAAAGGGGGCAATACAAGCATATTGAGAACTGGGGTATGTAAACTTTTGATCAGGCTCATTTGGGTAGTTTCTGTTGTGATTATGATCTAAAAGGAATAAACACGATTGATAGTAAATGGCTCCAGCCAAACACTAACCATGAGTGAAAGAAATGTTTTTGTGTTATCATTCATATTCTCTGAAAAATGGCCAAGAAATAATACATTCTGCCAGGGTATGTAAACTTATGAGCATAACTGTACTTCAGACACTACTTCTACCGTTCGTCCATCTAGAACAGCATTGATCTAACTTGCCTGTAGTATATTTTATGGGAAAAAGGCAGAAAGTTGGATGAACATGCTAACAAAGACAAGAAAGCTAATGTGTTTTTTACAATAATATGTTTATGTCTTGTTGGAAAAACCAAACAGTATGATAATATGTAGTAATAAATAAACACTAAACCATTGGTTGGTGTGTGAGCATGCACAGAAGTTCACCCCCTAGAGAGCAGGTTAGAAACTACCAGCCATTTAAGCAGTTCCCAGGGCATTGAACACTTTGTTCCCCGAGCAATGAGGCAATGAGGACTCAGTCTCTTCTCTGTATGCATTCGTTTTTTAGGATAGGGAGCAGGACCCATACCTTACCAGACACTCGCCAGCCTTGACACATGCCACTTGGATATTAGTATTACTCTGCCTTTAGAATTCACTTTGCCTTATAAGCAAAGGTGGCTGGTGCTCCATCAGTCGAGGGGGGTGGCAGACAGACCTGACTACAGACACACCCACCCGTCGCTCCAGCCTGCCACCCCACACTAACCCTCCTCCCCGTCGCTTGAGCCCCCTACTGCACATCATACCCACTACTCACACCCCCCCAGTCGCTAGCTCACTCGCTCCCCCACTGGCCCGCCAATCCTGCACTTACCCCATGCAGGTCATATCTGCACCAGCAGCTCCCCCCTCTGTCTTCTCCATGTCCCGGCGATCGCTTCTACTCTTGGCCAATTGGGTCTTCAGACTTCCGGGCCAATGGGGTCTTAGGACTCCCGGTCAATAGGGTGTCAGGACACACTTCCTAATTGGCCTGGAGGTGAATCAGGAAGACAATAGCGATTATCCATTTGCTATTGTCACATAGCTCTGTGCCCTGAGCCCACCCTTTTTTCAAGCCAATTGGAGCCTCTGGCTCTAATCACATGCTTCAAAAAAAACCCCAAAAAACCCATTGGAATCTATGCATCCAGCGCACTGCTTATAAGCACTTTTCACATGAAGCCACCACACCTCTATAAATGCAAGGCCTTGTTCTTGTGACTTCCCAGGCCATGTCTCTAGGCCGACCCTAGACTACAGCAGGCTTCAATATGGAAGCAAGCCACAAGGTGAGGGACATGTGGTGCACCTGTCCTTCCACTGACTAGGGCCATCGTCACCCACCACACTCACCCGCTTCCTCCTCCCGGATGGCCGGTATATATGTCCCAACGTTGAAGGTTAAAATGTGTGTTTCCCAGATGTAATAAAACCACAAGGGTTACAATGTGAATAGGGGAGTAACTATGTTATTCCCTACCTGCACAAAAAGTGTATGAAAAAATATTTAAAATGTATATGGTTAGGGGCTGCTTGTTGTAAGGTAATACCTATAGAGTGGAAAATGTGTAATGAACTGTGCCCTTGGGTAAATTGTGCAATAAAGTGCAACATGCAATAATTTAAGCAACCACTGGGTGTCCCCAGTGGGTATTGGTGACAATAATGCTATACAAATGTGCTAGACAATTATATAGTGCAAATTAATAAACATAGAAATGACCACCGATGTCCAAAGAATTAATGTATAATAAAGTCCAAAAATCCTCAAATGATTCCCACTAGTACAGTGATCTTGTGAATCCAACAAACAGAGTTACAGTCACTTGTTTGTTGGATTCACGAGATCACTGCACTTTGGCATCCACCTTTAAAGTGGTTCTGCACCTAAAAAAAAAATATTAAAAGCCAGCAGCTACTAATATTGCAGCTCCTGACTTTTAATAAAATCACACTTACCTGTCCCAGGGTCCAGCGATGGCGGCGGCAGATGACGAGCGATCGCTCGTCTCGCTGCTGCCCCCGCCGCCATCCTCTGTCAGTGAATCGGGAAGTAAAGCATTGCGGCTTCACTGCCCGGTTCCCTACTGCGCATGCGCGAGTCGCCCTGCACGTCTCTTCTGGTCCCCAGCTGTGTCCTGGGAACTGTGTGTTTCCCAGAAGACAACGGGGGGGGCGTCTGCGGGGGTCTGCGGCGGTCTGCGGCGGTCTGCCCGGAAGTGGGTGCAGATACCTGGATTATCCAGGTAACTGCACCCCCCTCCCCCCTGAAAGGTGCCGATTGTAGCACCGGAGGGGGGGAGGGATCAGATTAGCGGAACTTCCCCTTTAGGGTGAAGAACCGCTTTAAATATGTGGTTAGCTCTATGTTTGTTCATTTGCACTATACTGTATAATTCAGTGGCGGCCCGTGCATTAAGGGTGCACGGGCGCCGTCCCCTCTATCACCAAAAGAATAGGCCCACTGATGGAGTGGCAGAGAAGAATATAAGGTGGGCAGGGCAAATATTGTCCCTAGCCCTACACCTATGGGAACGTGGCAGAATAGGGATAATGTACACATTGCTACATAATTTGCATATACAAATAGGATTGGCTAGTTAAAATTTTGGCAAAAGCCTATTAGCATTTCTGTTAATAAAACCTGTTATTTAAATTTTAAAACTGTGGCATGAGCTGTCAGTTGGTGCAGAAGAAGCAAGAAGAAGGTTCTCCCACCTTCCCTATGCCAGCTGTGTGCTGTTCAGCGCCACTGATTGTTTTTTTCAATGGCGCTGTTGCTCCATAGACTGATCAAGCGGGCCGGAGAGGGCAATGGAGAAGAATGGATGCAAAGCTGTTTATTTTCCTCACTGCCCTCTACTTTTAATGCGGCTAATTTATCTCCGCTTCCTGCTAACCCCCTCCTGACGGTTTCATCTCTTGTCCGGGACCCGATTTCTGTACTTGTAGCTAGAGACATGTCTCGGAATGCACTGACTATCCGGTTCCTCCTTTTCCTCTTTCGACTGTCAATCATCCCTTTGGCTGGGACTGAATTTCTTCTTGCTCGGCTCCTGAATACTCGGTGGGCGCCAGGGGAGGGCTGGCAGCCTTAGGCCTAGGGGGCAAGTCAAGTGGCCCATTGGACCACCGAATCAATGGGAGTTCAGGTATCTCAGCATTGCCGAGATTTGTATGTTAAGCTGCACGGGCACAGTTATTTCGTTATTATTTTATAAATAGTGCAGGGTTATTATAGTGTGTTATTGTAGTGCAGTGTTATTTCAGTGTGTTATTGTAGTGCAGTGTTACAGTGTGTTATTGTAGTGCAGTGTTATTATAGTGTGTAATTATAGTCCAGTGTTATTATAGTGCAGTGATGGCGAACCTATGGCACGCGTGCCACAGCTGGCACGCCAAGCCCTCTCTGTGGGCACGTGAGAAAATCCTGTACGGAGGTGTATTTCGTGCACAGCTCCCCTCCCCATAGAACTACATTTCCCACAAGTCCCTGGGGCAGGGGTGATGTGTCTAGGAGGGGCGTGGATGAGATGAAGGGTTGCTCTGGGTTGGATGGCAGGTGGAACATGAGGTGGGGATTGAGCCAATGGGGGGCCGTGTCTAGGATGGGCGTGGACTGGATGAAGAGTCGCTCTGGGTTGGATGGCAGGCAGAACATGTGGTGGGGAAGATGCCCAATCACAGGCCGTTCTTGAGCCCGGGAACTGAGTCGGCTGATGGGTTTATTATTGGAGTGCTGTGGCAAGCGTTGTTAAAGTAAGTGTACATGCTGTGTGGGGAATAAATGCCTTTAGCTGTGTACACTGTTTCTGTGCCTCTTCAAATAGAATCTATTTCTTGGGGACCTTTCTTTTTTTTATTCTTGTTCCCAACATTGCCACAAAATATGGAAGGGTATGGTCAGAATAATGTCGTGTGTATGCTGTCTGTGTTACTCTCTATCAAAGCTGTTGGAAGCATTTTCTGTAGGATATGAGCTTTGATGATACTTTGTATTGGCTATTCAGGTTTATCTGGCTGGGAATGCCTGCTAGATTTAGCAAAGACCACTGCAGTACAGTGAGATGTAAATACATATCGTTTTTGTCCCTGCCATCCCCCTGTATTTCATGACACAAGTCGCATGACAGACAGTCCAGAATCACTGGCATTATACAGGGAAGAAAAAAAATAAAGGAAAAGAGCTGCGCCAAATAATATGAATCAGTAAACCATACAACTATAAAGAAAAGTCCATGGAAACTTTATGTTGTTCAAAGAAGGAAGACGATCGCACCACAGTGATTCCACACTTCCTTATCACTATAGTGTCCCACCACCGACAAAAAAGTGTGCTTACCAGACGGTAAAAGCACAAGGAGCGTTTAGAGTACCAAGCCACCGACAGCTCCTCGCCTTCCCCAAACACTTTGTCTCTCAGGAACGAACGATCCATACACTGAAGCCGCTCCACATTTTCATTAGTAACCCAGTTTGAAAACGTCACGTATGAAGAAACGCGTATAGGAGGGCACGCTGTGACGTCGCCACGTGTTACGAGAGGAGGACGGGCTCTCGTTTTTTGCCGGCCGGCTTGTTTTTACAATCGGAAATCGTTCTTTTTTATGCTTCTTTTCTTTTTACATTATGAACGTGAAACTGGGTTACTAATGAAAATGTGGAGCGGCTTCAGTATATGGATCATTCACCAAGTGTTTGGTGAAGGCGAGGAGCTGTCGGTGGCCTGGTACTCTAAAAGCTCCTTGTGCTTTTACCGTCTGGTAAGCGCACTTTTTTGTCGGTGGTGGGACACTATAGTGATAAGGAAGTGTGGAATCACTGTGGTGCGATCGTCTTCCTTCTTTGAACAACATAAAGTTTCCATGGACTTTTCTTTATAGTTGTATGGTTTACTGATTCATATTATTTGGCGCAGCTCTTTTCCTTTATTTTTTTATCTATGTTCATGTGTGTGTATCCCACAGTGGAGCAGCAGCCTTATATCTTGTGAACATTCATTTGTAATCTTTTTTGATTATTCCCTTTTTTTTTTTTTTTTTTGTGACTATTTGTATTTATCTTTAAGATTAATTTCTTGGATATTTATCTGAGAAAAATATTCTTTTCTTGCTTGACATTTTTCTTCTTGCTTGATAAGTAAGACAGAAATTTCCCTTTTTTGGGGTCTCAGCGCGGTTTTATTTTCTTTTATTATACAGGGAAGAGCTGCTGGGAGTTTGCATTTGACATGCAATGAACTGCACAGCATTGTGGAGTGAACTGCATTGGTAAAGCATTATTGCTACAGTTGTCCTTGAGTGTTTCTGTTCTGAAGGATGTTTCCTGGACATATAGGACTGTGAACATAGTCAGGAATGGGAGATTTTTCAAGTAGTCTTCTGTTACAGCAATGCAGAGCAACCAGTACGTCTTCAGCTGGAGTAGAACTACAGATCTCAACATACCTTGGCAACCAAAGAGTGCATAATGTGTGCCAGCAGGGCATGGGGGGACTGGAAGTTCTGCTGCAGCTGGAGAGTTGCTGGTTGCATGTCACCCCTGTAACAGGATTTCTTTATCATCCAGCCGGTGCTTCTACTGAACAACTAGTCATTTCAAATGCACCTGTCATGCAACTTGACTGTATTGAATATTAATATATAGTTAGTAGAATAGTGATCCTGGAATTTTATTGCACAATGCTAAGACAGCTTCCAAAAAATTTAACTTTTGTCAAAATGTGTTCTAGTTTTAGATCTTCTTGTACAAAACACTATGACTACATAGTATATGCACAACGGTTTCTGATGTGTCCCATGTTCACCCCCAGACATTACAGCACACGCTCCCCAAGTTCTGTATATGTTGGCACTTTGAAATGAATACGTTGGTTTTGTGTTGCAGTTTGGGCACTCCGGCTCAAAAAGGTTCGCCATCACTGCTATAGTGTGTTATTGTAGTGCAGTGTCTCTTTCTTTTTCTTTCCTTCTCTCTCCTTACAACTTTCTTTTTTTCTTTCTCTTTCCTTCTCTCTCCCTCTATACCTCTTTCCACTCTATTGCTTTCTTTCTTTCTTCCTCCATCTCTTTTTTTTCTTTCTTTCTCCCTCCATCACTTTTTCTTTCTTTCTCCCACCATCTTTCTTTCTTTTTCTTACTTTCTTTCTTTCTTTCTCCCTCCATCTCTCTTTCTTTCTTTCTCCCTCCATCTTTCTTTCTTTTTTCCCACCTCCGTCTTTCTTTCTTTTTTTCTTTCTTTCTTTCTTTTTTTTTTCTCCCTCCATCTTTCTTTCTTTCTCCCTCCATCTCTTTTTCTTTCTTTCTTTCTTTCTTTCTTTTTTTCTCCCGCCATCTCTCTTTCTTTCTCCATCCATCTTTCTTTCTTTCTCCCTCCATCTTTCTTTTTTTTTCTTTCTTTCTTTCTCCATCCATATTTCTTTTTTTTCTTTCTTTCTCCATCCATCTTTCTTTCTTTCTTTCTTTCTTTCTTTCTTTCTTTCTTTCTTTCTTTCTTTCTTTCTTTCTCTCTTTCTTTTTCTCTTTCTTTCTCCCCCCATCTCTCTTTCTTTCTCCCTCCATCTCTCTTTCTTATACAAGTGTTGAGAATATATGAGCGGTGGAATAAAATTTAAACCAAAACGAATGAAGTGAATGTGTCGTATGTTTTTATGGATTTTATTAAACATTTTTGAAGAACAGATTTCTTGCAGGTGATGTGATTGTTTTGTGTTCCCCTTTTCAGCCAGTAGGTGGAGCACTCAGCTCCTTTTCAGGTATTTTCTAGGCTCTCCTTCATAGCTTGGCAGAAGAAAGGTCTGCTGTGTACTATATAGATCAGGGGTAGGCAACTTTTTGAACACAGTGTGCGTGCAGATGTTTTCAAAGAAAATGTGAACTTCACACTCTCAATCACAAAAAGGATGTATTTCACACCTCAGATCACTATCCCCCCTGCAAATCTCTTTCACCACTGTAACCCCCTGTGCATTTACCCCACCACTATACTCAGGGCCAGATTAAGAACATCATGGGCCTGGTGCTGAGGATTTTGGTGGGGCCTTTTATAAACAATAAATAAATAAAAATGCTAAATATTTTTTGTTATAACAAATTAAATTAAAGAGAGAGGGGGAGGATGAGAGAGAGATAAAGGGGGTGAAAGAGGTGTGAGGGGTAAGGGAGGGAGGATGAGAGAGAAAGGGGGGGAAGAGAGAAAGAAGATGCACATGAGCATGTGTGGGAATGACATCAACACAGCCTGGCCAAGGCAAGTGACCGAAGGCACAGAACCCAGAAGGAAGACCGGGAGAAGATGGAAGTGCCCGGGCCCCGCTGGATTGATCACAGCACAGCACTGGAGGGCTCAGTCTGACAATTTAAGTGTACCCTAATGTGCTAATATGCTGGTCATACTTGTACATTATGGCATAACCTACCCCATGGCCTCTAAAAAGTAGTAATATTAGAAAAGTTTACTACCGCTTTAATATCACAGGAGCCTCTCATGGGGCCCCTACTGACTCTGTGTCCCTTGGGCAGTGCCTAAGTACATAGTTGTCAACATTTCAAAAATATTTTCAGGGACGCTTTTTTTTACAAGTGCTATATTTATAGTCGCTGACATCCCCCGTGTTCCTCTATACATCACAATAGTAATAACAAAATTATATAAGTACTAATAATGGGGCAGAACAAATATGAGAACTGTGAGATTTCCTTTAGTTGAACTGACAAAAGTGCCCATTCTAGAGCTGGTAACATTGAGGATATTCAGTATAATTTTAAAGAACAGTTTTTGTGGGTAAGAGGCATAGGGGAGGAGTATGGATGGTATAAAAGTGGGAAGTATGTGCAGATGAGGGAGAGGAATGTGGAGGGTCTAACAGTGGTCACTATGTACATGAGAGGAGTGCAGAGGGTATGGCAGAAGGAACTATGTACAGGAGAGGAGTGTGAAGGGTATGACAGTGGGGGTTATGCACAGCAGAGGAGTGTAGAGGGTATGACATTGGGCACTATGTATAAGAGAAGAGTGTGCAGGGTATGACAGTGGGCAATATGTACAGGAGTGTGGAGGGTATGACAGTGGGCACTATGTACAGGAGAGAAGTGTGGAGAGTAGGACAGTAAGCAGTAATTACAGGAGAGGAGTGTGAAGGGAGGGTATGACGCTGGGCACTATGTATAGGAGAGGAGTATGGAGGGAATGACAGTGAGTAGTATGTATAGGAGAGGAGTGTGGAGGGCATGACAGTGGGCACTATGTATAGGAGAGAAGTGTGGAGGGTATGACAGTGGGCATTATGTATAGGAGAGAAGTGTGGAGGGTATGGCAGTGAGTAGTATGTACAGAAGAGGAGTGTGGAGGGTATGACAGTGGGCACTATGTATAGGAGAGAAGTGTTGGAGGTATAACAGTGGGCACAATGTATAGGAGAGAAGTGTGGAGGGTATGACAGTGAGCAGTATGTACAGGAGAGAAGTGTGGAGAGTATGACAGTGGTTAAGCGGGCCAGACTTGGATTGAAATTACACCAATTAAGCAGAGACCAGCCATAGTCGATCTATATATGGGCTAGCTGGTTTTACACAAGTCAACCTATTAACCGACTTGAGTACAACTAGCCTGTCATGTTTTCCCCCAAAACAATCAGTGCTGCCAGCTATAGTTAGCAACACTAATCATTGTATTCACTGGCAGAACACAATAACACTGCGGGAGTGATTGCCCATTTACAGGTCAGCAGGTGAGAGGGTGTGTGGGGACAGGCTGGGGAGAGATACTAGTCAGTCCCTGGGTAGGCACTGGTTAGTATCAGAGCCAGATACACACAGGTTACATATGCCACGATCGTTAGAGCGAGAGCAATAATTCTAGCACTAGACCTTCTCTGTAACTCTAAACATGTAACCTGTAAAAAATTTTAAAGCATCGCTTAGTACACAACAAAAAATTGTGCTAACTTTAGTGGGTTTTTTTATGAATGAAACAGTTTCTTTCCAAAAAAACGGTTTGAAAAATTGCTGCGCAAATATCGTGTAACATAAAAAGTTGCTATTCCATAGGGTGTCTGCTAAAACAATATATAATGCTTGAGGGTTCTGAGTAATTTTCTAGCATAAAAAAAATGATGATTTTTACATGTAGGAGAGAAGTCTCAGAATGGGCCTGGGTGGCAAGGGGTTAATTATCATAAGTAATATACAAATAATTATTATAAGCACTGTGAGTTCATCCTCTCCGTCTGCTGATAGAGTGTTCCAGCTTGTATATATACTGCCGCTCTGTATGTAGCTTCTGACAGGCTGCGCAAGGAGCCCCGTATCTCCGGAACCATAGATGATAGCAGCCCCATATTTTAACCAGTGCTGGAGTGGGTCTTTAGCTACCTACTCCCCAAATGTGGGGTCTCTGTGACTCCTGATCGCCGAGCTACAATCCTCAAAGTCGATCTTTTTTTATTTATTTATTTATTTATTTTTTGTGCAAATGGGCCTATCTTGAGAAAGGGGAATGGAGCTGCAGCTCCAATAGCCCCTATGTTAATCCGGCCCTGACTATACTACGCGGCACATCTGCCCTACCATTGTACTACCCTGCACATTTGCCCCACCTCTGTACCCCCCTGCTCTGTACCCCCCTGCTGTCCCACCACTGTACTACCTAGCTCTTCTTTCCCACCATTGTAATCCCCTGCTCATCTGCCACACCAATGTTCCCCCTTTCTCATCTGCCCCACCACTGTGCCTCCCTGCACATCTGCTCATCCACCACACCCCCATGCTCTTCTCCTGTCTCACCATCTTCTCATCTGTCCTAACACTGAACCTATCTGCTCTTCTGCCCCACCAATGTAAACCCCTGCACATCGGTCCCACCAATGTACCTCCTTTCTCCTCTGCCACAACACTGAACATCTTTTCCACCACTGTAACCCCCTGATTTTCTGTCCCACCACTGAACCCCCTTCTCATCCCTCCCACCACTGTACCTCCTGCACATCTGCCCCACCACTGTACCCCCTTGCTCTTCTGTCCCAACACTGTAACCCCCCTACTCATCTAACCCATCTATGTTCCCCTTTTCTTATCTGCCCCACCACTGTACCCCCCGCACATCTGCTCTGCCACCGCATCCCCATGCTCCTCTCTCTCACTAATGAATAACCTTCTCATTTGTCCTAACAGTGAACCCATCTGCTCATCTACCCCACCAATGTACCTCCTCCTCCTGCTCATCTGTCCCCCCAATGCACATCTACCCCCTGCTTTTCTGGCAGTATGTACAGGAGAGGAGTGTGGAGGGTATGATAGTGGGCAGTATGCACAGGAGAGGAGTGTGGAGGGTAAGACAATAGGCAGTGTGTACAGGAGAGGAGTGCGGAGGATATGACAGTGGGCAGTATGTACAGGAGAAGAGTGTGGAGGGTATGACAGTGGGCAGTATGCACAGAAGAGGAGTGTGGAGGGTAAGACAGTGGGCAGTATGTACAGGAGAGGCGTGTGGAGGGTATGACAGTAGGCAGTATGTACAGGAGAGGAGTCTGGAAGGTATGACAGTGGGCAGTATGTACAGGAGAGGAGTGTGGAGGATATCACAGTGGGCAGTATGTACAGGAGAGGAGTGTGGAGGGTATGACAGAGGGCAGTATGTACAGGAGAGGAGTGTGGAGGGTGTGACAGTGGGCAGTATGTACAGGAGAGGAGTGTGGAGGGTATGACAGTGGGCAGTATGTACAGGAGAGCAGTGTAGTGGGTATGACAGCGGGCAGTATGTACAGAAGAGAAGTGTGGAGGGTATGACAGTGGGCAGTATGTACTGGAGAGGAGTGTGGAGGGTATGACAGTGGGCAGTATGTACAGGAGAGGAGTGTGGAGGGTATGACAGTGGGCAGTATGTACAGAAGAGTGTGGAGGGTATGACAGTGGGCAGTATGTACAGGAGAGGAGTGTGGAGGGTATGACAGTGAGCAGTATGTACAGGAGAGGAGCGTGGAGGGTATGACAGTGGGCAGTATGTACAGGAGAGGAGTCTGGAAGGTATGACAGTGGACAGTATGTACAGGAGAGGAGTGTGGAGGATATCACAGTGGGCAGTATGTACAGGAGAGGAGTGTGGAGGGTATGACAGAGGGCAGTATGTACAGGAGAGGAGTGTGGAGGGTGTGACAGTGGTCAGTATGTACAGGAGAGGAGTGTGGAGGGTATGACAGTGGGCAGTATGTACAGGAGAGGAGTGTGGAGGGTATTACAGTGAGCAGTATGTACAGGAGAAGAGAGTGGAGGGTATGACAGTGGTCAGTATGTACAGGAGAGGAGTGTGGAGGGTATGACAGTGAGCAGTATGTACAGGAGAGGAGTGTGGAGGGTATGACAGTGGGCAGTATGTACAGAAGAGTGTGGAGGGTATGACAGTGGGCAGTATGTACAGAAGAGGAGTGTGGAGGGTATGACAGTGAGCAGTATGTACAGGAGAGGAGCGTGGAGAGTATGACAGTGGGCAGTATGTACAGGAGAGGAGTGTGGAGGGTATGACAGTGAGCAGTATGTACAGGAGAGGAGCGTGGAGAGTATGACAGTGGGCAGTATGTACAGGAGAAGAGTGTGGAGGGTATGACAGTGGGCAGTATGTGTAAAATGTAAAGATTTGTGTAAAGATGTTTAGGGACTGCGTAGTACTTAAGCAGGCCATACATGGATTTAAATTAAGCCAATTAAGCAGAGACCAGTCATAGTTGATCTATGTAAGGGCTAGCTGTTTGTACACAAGTCAATCTATTAATCGTCTTGAGTACAACCAGCCTGTCAGGTTTTCCCAAAACGATCAGTGCTGCCAGCTATAGTTAGCAACACTGATGATTGTATTGTGTGGGTAGGGAAGGCTCCCCATGGTCAGAACACAAGAACACTGCGGGAGTGATTCCCCCATCCACAGATCAGCGGTGTGTGGGGGACAGGCTGGGGAGAGAGGTCTGTGTGTGGGGGAAGTGGCTGGAGAGTGACCTGGTTGGTGGTGAGTGTGAAATGGATAATGTGTTTCAAGTTTCTTTCACATTTGCAGTAATGCTTACTGCCCTCTCACAAGTGATCTGTGGCAGGTTGCTTTTCAACGAGTGGTATAGCAGCAGGTGACAGGCATTCAAGAGGTGCTACTGTTGCCTCCTTGGTTTTGTTTTTTTAGATTGCTGAATGGTATTTTTACATTGTTGGACTGTGCTGCTACTGCGAGCGAGTTTGGCTTGCGGTTGCAGAGTGGCCCCATTGAAATCAATAGGCGAGCGCCGTCTGTCAAACTCTGCAGGCTGAGTTAAAGATGCTGCATCTTAAGAAATGACAAAAAAAAGTGGCAACTGGGTAGTAGAGCATCAAACCTCCTGCATTTTGTGTATTTTAAAGAATTGGGTCAGGGATGTGTGGTGAGGTGAGTGGCTGGTTAGGCACTGGCTAGTATCAGAGCAAGATACACACAGGTTGCATGCGCCACCATCGTTAGAGCGAGAACAATAATTCCAGCACTAGACCTCCTCTGTAACTCTAAATATGTAATCTGTAAAAAAATGTAAAGCGTCTTCAGCAAACTGTTTGCAGGCTTTCTTGTGCATCATCTTTAGAAGAGGCTTCCTTCTGGGATGACAGCCATGCAGACCAATTTGATGCAATGTGTGTTGTATGGTCTGAGCACTGACAGGCTGACTCCCCCACCCATTCAACCTCTGCAGCAATGCTGGAAGCACTCATACATCTATTTTCCAAAGACAACCTCTGGATATGACACTGAGCATGTTCACTCAATTTCTTTGGTCGACTATGGTGAGGCCTGTTCTGAGTAGAACCTGTCCTGTTAAACCGCTGTATGGTCTTGGCTACCATGCTGCAGCTCAATGTCAGGGTCTTGGCAATCTTATAGCCTAGACCAGTGTGTCTCAACTCTAGTCCTCAAAGCGCACCAACAGGTCAGGTTTTCAGGATTTCCACTATTTTGCACAGGTGATTTGATCAGTTTCACTGCCTTAGTAATTACCACAGCCGTTTCATCTGAGGGAAATCCTGAAAACATGACCTGTTGGCTTGAGGACTGGAGTTGAGAAACACTGGCCTAGAGTCCAGTGATGACGAATCTTGGCACTCCAGATGTTTTCGAACTACATTTTTCATGATGCTCAAACTACTATGCAGAGTGCATGAGCATCATGGCACATGTATTTCCAAAACATCTGGGGTGCCAAGGTTTGCCATCACGGGCCTAGACAATCTTTATATAGAGCAGGGGTAAATTATGGGGCGCTATTCTTCCCGGGAACACCAATGATGGGGCACTATTCCTCCTGGGAACATCAATGATGGGGAACTATTACCCCTCCTCCCCCTCCCGGGAACACCAATGGGGCACTATTCCCACCCCCCAGGAAAATCAATGTATGTACTACTAACTGAGTATTGTAAACACTACAGCCGCTACCTTATATCACATCTGCTTCTCGTCTCTCTCTCTCTCCCCCCTCAAGGCAGCAGCGGGCAGGCCGAGGGCGCGAGCTGATGTCAGCGAGGAGGAGAGAGGCAGACGTGCCCGGTCACATGAGCGCCGCTGTATTCTCATGAGAATAGGGTGGTGCCGCCGCCTTGTACACAGGAACAGAATTCACTGGGGCAGATGCGGGACTGGCAGGGAGGAAGGTGACGTTAGACCAACTAATCGATAATGAAAATCGCTGATAACGATTTTCATTATCGATTAATCATTGCATGCACACACACACATATACAGGCACACGCGCAGTACATGTTGTGATGCAGCAAAAAAAAGAAGCCTCGCAGGTTCGATTCCCCTCCACCACGTCAAGCTGTGAAGACTTCTAAAAAAACAAAAAATGTCATCCAGAGGCTCAAGTGATCCAGTAGCTCTGTTGATGGATGGTAAAATGAATGTTAACCTTTCAGATACCGACCTCAATCTTAATATTGAAAATGTTCTTTCTGATGTATGTATAGATGTTTCATCAAATTCGAATGCTTTTTCTCTTCCGTTTTTGCATGGAGATAATATTGGGACGAATGACGGCACTGTTAATGCTACTTTTTTTCCCAGTAACCCCACCAATGATCCCTTGTACAGTAGAGACAAATATACCTACTGCACCCAATGTTACTGGTGAGTATCATAATATGTCGTTGTTAAGTGATTCACTCAGACTCTAGCTAAAATTACATTATCCTTCACTTAACGTTTCAGCGCCAGTTTCAAAGGACAATGTTGCTGCTGTATGGTCTGATATGACTGCAGGAACTCCGCAGCGTCAGATGGCAAATGTTAATTCTGTTGCTACATCTGTACCAGTTAGGGAATTGTCTAGTAGCAATAATAAGGTGATACCAGATGATTGTTTTAGAGAAGTTTTGATGTGCAAACTCTCCCCATTAGGTTTTCATCTTAGTACATCGATTAAAGAAAAAACCTGGAAAGGGGATTATGTAGACATCATGTCATTGTTGCCATCCTCTAAGGATAATAGATTTGACTAAAAGGATGACAAAGGGGAAGATGATAAACGTAAATATGTGCCACGTTCTTTTAATAATTGGTTGCAGGCCTTCTGCATTTAATCCAGAGTATTAGGTGAAAAACAGTCTGAAAAGTGTTGTGCTTTATAATAAATGTTATTGGAAGCATATTTTAATGGATTATCATGGTTTTCTGTGATGAATCCTTTCTACGGAAATTATCTGTACATCGATTGCTTTGGGCATTGGTCAGCAAATGTTTGGCCTATTAATTGGATAGAAAAAGGACATACTGCTAATATCGTTCTACTTGAATTGGTAGTTGTAGCGTTGGAATTGTGGGGTGCCCAATTTTGCAATAGACAGATTTTATTACATTCTGATAATAAAGGCGTCCTTTGCAGTGAATTGCAGTGAATTGAAGTGGCATCTAAAGCATTACCTGTAATTGTGATTCTTATGCCGCGTACACACGATCAAACAAGCGGGTGGAAAAGTCCGGCAAACTCAAGTCCGCCAGACAATCCCCCCGTGTGTAGCCTCCGGCATACTTTTTTGACCCAAAAGTACGGCGGACTTAGAAGGTAGTGTTGCACTCCAATCTTCCCGCCGGACTCGCATTTCGGCGGACATTCCGGCCGTGTGTGTGCCAGTCCGCCGTACTTTTGAAATGAGCGGACTTTTCCCGCGCGGAGAAAAGTCCGCTCATTTCGAGCGGGTCTGCAGGTAGGCAGGGCCCGCGAAGGAGACGCCGCTGGCCCCGTCACCTGGTATGGACTTAAAGGGGAACCCCAACGCCGAAAAAAATCGGCGCGGGGGTCCCCCCCAAGTCCACAACAGACCCTTGTCCGAGCACGCTACCCGGCCGGCCAGGAAAGGAGGGGCGAGCGAGCGCCCCCCCCCCTCCTGAGCCGTACCAGGCCGCGTGCCCTCAACATGGGGGGTGCCTTGGGGAAGGGGGGGCCGCGCGCCCCCCCCCACCCCAAAGCATCTTGTCCCCATGTTGATGAGGACAAGGGCCTCTTCCCGACAACCCTGGCCGTTGGTTGTCGGGGTCTGCGGGCGGGGGGCTTATCGGAATCCGGGAGCCCCCTTTAATAAGGGGGCCCCCGGATACCGGCCCCCCCACCCTATGTGAATGAGTATGGGGTACAATGTACCCCTACCCATTCACCTGTGAAAAAAAGTACAAAAAAAAACACAGGGTTAAAATATTTTATTGCACAGCTCCGGGGGTCTTCCGTCTTCGGGGGTCTTCTCACCGGACTCCTCCGCTATCTTCTTGTAGCTCTTTTGCTAGCGGAGGAGCCCGGCTTTCTTCCTCGCCTCCGGCCTCTTCTTCCGACTTCGGGGGTCTTGTCCCCCTCTTCGGTTCTTCTGCCAGGCCACCGCGCCTTCTTCTAGCTCTTTTACAGGAGGTGGCCCGGTCTTCTGTCGCCGCCGCCGCCTTCCGTTCTTCTGTCCTTGTCTTCTTCTTCTTCTTCTTCAGATGTTGCCTCGCCGAGTCCTCCGCTCACAATGACGGGGAGCGGGCACGCAGCGACTTATATAGGGACAAGGGGCGGGGTCTTCGGTGGATGTCACATGGGTGGATGTCACATGGTGACCCTGCCCCCTTACGATGTCACAGTCCCGGAGGATGCTGGGACTGTCGCCATGTGACATCGACCCATGTGACATCCACCCATGTGACATCCACCGAAGACCCCGCCCCTTGTCCCTATATAAGTCGCCGCGTGCCCGCTCCCCTTCATTGTGAGCCCAGGACTCGGCGAGGCAACATCTGAAGAAGAAGAAGAAGAAGACAAGAACAGAAGAACGGAAGGCGGCGGCGGAGGCGGCAGCGACAGAAGACCGGGCCACCGCCTGTAAAAGAGCTAGAAGAAGGCGCGGTGGCCTGGCAGAAGAACCGAAGAGGAGGACAAGACCCCCGAAGTCGGAAGAAGAGGCCGGTGGCGAGGAAGAAAGCCGGGCTCCTCCGCTAGCAAAAGAGCTACAAGAAGATAGCGGAGGAGTCCGGCGAGTAGACCCCCCTGTGCAATAAAATATTTTAACCCTGTGTTGTGTTTTTTTTGTACTTTTTTTCACAGGTGAATGGGTAGGGGTACATTGTACCCCATACTCATTCACATAGGATGGGGGGCCGGTATCCGGGGCCCCCTTATTAAAGGGGGCTCCCGGATTCCGATAAGCCCCCTGCCCGCAGACCCCGACAACCAACGGCCAGGGTTGTCGGGAAGAGGCCCTTGTCCTCATCAACATGGGGACATGGTGCTTTGGGGTGGGGGGGCCGCGCGGCCCCCCCTTCCCCAAGGCACCCCCCATGTTGAGGGCACGCGGCCTGGTATGGCTCAGGAGGGTGGGGGGCCGCTCGCTCGTCCCCCCCTTTCCTGGCCGGCCGGGTAGCGTGCTCGGACAAGGGTCTGATGTGGACCTGGGGGGGACCCCCACGCCGATTTTTTTCGGCATTGGGGTTCCCTTTAAGTCCATACCAGGCGGCGGGGCCAGCGACGTCTCCTTCGCGGGCCCCGCCTACCTGGAGACGCGCTCGAAATGAGCGGACTTTCCTCCGCGTGTGTGGGCGAGTCCGTTCATTTCAAAAGAAAGGCCGAGTAGTAAGGCGGACTTAGTACGCCGTATTAGTCTGCTCAAAAAGTGCAGTGTGTGGGCAAGTAGCCCGTTCGGAAAGTCCGACGGACAGTCTGGCGGGAAGTTTATCTTGTATGCAGATGGGTCGATTCAGGACGTTGGTGCCAGATGCGGATCTCGTTGGCCTTCCCTGTCCACAGTATTTATGGGAACTGATATGAAGTTTGTTAACCAAGCCATTAGATCTTCTGTTGCACAATCCACATGGGCGTTTTATCGAGCAGCGTGGTTTTTGTGGTGTACTTTTTGGTTGATAATGGGTTCATGATCCCTTCTATTTCGGAGGCATTGTTTTTGTCTTTTTTAAATTATTTGTTAGCAAAAAGATATTCTTATTCACATATAGTGAAAACGTTGGCTGGAATATAATTTAACAAACTTAGAGGTGCTCCTTCTTGTTATTTTACTGTAAAACAAGTTTTGAAAGGGTATCGTAAAGGACATTTTGTACCGGATTCCAGATTGCCCATAAATTATATTTTATTGCTATGCATTTGCATGGCAACATTGCGTGTATGTTCTTTGTCATTTGAAATGTTGCTTTTTCAATTGCCATTTGTTCTTTGTTTTTTTTCAGAGTATTCAGGATCTCTGAATTGCTTGCAAACGCCCCATACACACGGTCGGAAATTCCGACGGAAAAAGTCAGATCGGATTATGTTGTCGGAAAATCCGATCGTGTGTGGAATTTCAGGCGGAAAAAGTTTGAGAGCTGGATCTAAAATTTTCCAACAACAAAATCCAATTGGACTTTTTCCGAACGTGTGTAGAGAATTCAAAGTGCCACGCATACTCAGAATAAATTACGAGATGAAAGCTATTAGCTACTGGCCTCTTTATAGTCCCGTCGTACATGATTTACGTCACCTCGTTCTGAACCATCGGATTTTCTGACAACTTTGTGCGACCATGTGTATGCAACACAAGTTTCGACCAACGGATTTTGTGGTTGGAATGTCTGACCGTGTGTAAAGGGCATTCTAAAATGCTGTTTGGGTTTGTTATTTTCGGAGGTTGTTATAACAGATGATTGCATTCGCATTTTACTTAAGAAAAGTAAAATGGACCAGTTCGGTAAGGGTCATTGGAGTACATTACGAAAAAATAGTAATTTGCGGTTGTGTGTTTGTTCCCTTCTTTCACAATTTTTAGCGATTCCCCTTCAGTTAACTCTCACCTTCTTATACATGCATCTCCTACTCATTTAACATTTAAATTTATTGGTTTAAAGCAGTATTACATAAGTGTCTATTATATCTTAATTTAGGTCACTTGCGCGTAACATCTCATTCTTTCTGCATAGGTGCTGCTATTTAAGGGTTTTTCCAATTCAGGCATTAAGAATATTGGTGGGTAGAAGTCAGACTGTTTCAATCATATGTTAGACATAACTCTTGTGTTTAATTGCAGATTTCTACAAAATCGTGTGGCGCATTGGCTACTCCTTTGTCTTCTGGGCACATCAAAGAGCTATTGCCAGATCTCATGGAGTTAATTTAGGTCTTCCTACTGATGAATTTGGTTTATGGTGTTACGGAGACAGAGTTATGCAATGGGGTGGGTTGAGAAACTCTTTGTCATCTTTATATGATTCTTGGCCCACACCTCAGATTATAATTTTTCATTTGGCCGGCAATGATATTGGCCACATGAAAACTTTGGATATAATTGTTCAAATAAATGTTGATTTGTTGTGCACACATTCTGTGCTGCCCAAGGCTGTTGTGTTTTTTTCAGAAATTATTCCCTGTTTGTTGTGGCTGGAATTCTCTGCATTTAAAAAATTAGAAAAAATATGTAAACGTATCAATAGGGCAGTGGCAAAATGTATGCCTACTATAAATGGTTTTGCATTTTGCTATGTAGACATAGAGGGTGGGCTACATGGTTTTTACAGACCCAATCATATCCATCATTGACATAGCATTGGACAGCTATAATTTGGATATCCAAACTATTATTGAACTGTGGTCCGGGTTGGGGTGCCAGACGCATTATAATGTGTTTGGCCTATTAATTGGATAGAAAAAGGACATACCGCTAATATCGTTCTACTTGAATTGGTAGTTGTAGCGTTAAAATTGTGGGGTGCCCAATTTTGCAGTAGACAGATTTTATTACATTCTGATAATAAAGGCGTAGTCTTTGCAGTGAATTGCAGTGAATTGAAGTGGCATCTAAAGCATTACCTGTAATTGTGATTCTTAGATACTTAGTTTTGCAATGCTTAAAATTAATGTTTGGGTTAAGGCTTCGTATGTATCTGGTGTTACTAACGATATTGCGGACTCTTTATCTTGTATGCAGATGCATTAGCTTGTAGAATGTATAGGGACCCTCTTTATTGGCTATACATGAAAGGAGAAGTACCCCTAATTGGTAGAAGGGTAAAACACTGCCTGGTTATATCTCATTGTGATTGTATACTTAAAGAGAAAGTAAACTCTGATGTTTTTTTTTTCCCTCCCTGCAAAGTAAAAGCATAATGTGCTGGTATGCATCGCATACTAGCACATTATGTGACATTTACCTGCAAACGA
The DNA here is from genome assembly GCF_037356315.1 of Lithobates pipiens. Taxonomy (NCBI): domain Eukaryota; kingdom Metazoa; phylum Chordata; class Amphibia; order Anura; family Ranidae; genus Lithobates; species Lithobates pipiens. The sequence continues at coordinate 584,230,875 of NW_027507748.1, read as the reverse complement.
AACCTGCACTATCCCCACCGGAGGCCGCGTCCATCTTCACCTGTCTTCCTTCCGTCACTCCAGCGCATGCATGCTGGAGCCACTAGTCAGGGCACAGGCTTCTGAAGAAAGGGCATGGGCAGCCATTCCTTCAGAGTGTATGCACCAATTACATCATCAGCGCAGTATACAGTAAATATCTTCTAAACGGCATACATTTAGGAGATATTTACAGTACCTATAGGTAAGCCTTATTCTAGGCTTACCTATAGGTACAAATAATACAGGTAAGAACCAATAAATTAGAATTTTGCCTTCAGCAAGGTACTTATCTGAGCGCATTATTCCTGAGATCTCGTGTCAGGTGATGTCTATCGGGGAATACAGATAAGAGCGGGCACAATTGATTCTTATACTGCCCATAGACTAATCACTTTTTTCCTTCAGCTTGCGGGCCGAACAAAAACAAAACAAAACAAATGGATTCCTTCATCTACACAACCGAGGTGGATGAAAGAATCCTCCCCTCTGAAATCCTCCGCTGTCGGAATACACTGATCATTGGCTGCAACCACATTTTCCAACAATCCCATTAGACAAAAATTGATTGTTTGATCAACTTTTGCTGAGCAGGAACAGTCATAGATGGATCGAAATGCGGCCAGTCAATGTTGAACCAGCCACAGGAAATTTTTTTGCTTCTTTTAATCCCCTGAACAGCAGATTTGGACAGGGCAGGAAGGGTCAGGACCAGGGCTTTTTTTCAGAGGGAACGCGGCGAACATAGTTCCTGCACCTCCAGCACTGACTGTATGTCATGGCAAGAAAAGCTGGGGTGTGCTGTCGGGTCTGTTGATTGGGGGATCTATTCTGGTTGAGAGGGTCTATTTTTGCAGGGGGGTCTATTGTTGCTGAGGAGGTCTAATGTTGCTGTTGGGGAACCTATTGTTGCTGGGGTTGGGTTTTATATTGCTGGGGGGTCAGATGTTGCTGGGAGAGATCTACTGTTGAGGGAGGGATCTATTGTTATTGACTGACGGAGAATCTATTGACACTGGAAATGTTGTTGCATATGGTCCATTGTTGTTAGGGGGATCTATTGTTGCTGGCGTGGGGCCCTATTGTTACTGGCTGCAGGGAATCTATTTTACTGCTTTTCTTGCTATAATTACCAAATTCCATGCAAATTACTGAGCACCACAAAATTATATGTGGTTTTGTATTCTTTAAAAGGGGCAGTACTGGGAGGTGAGTAGGGGGTGGAACCAAGGAATAAGGCTCGGAGGTGGGTAGGGGCGATGACAAGGGGTAACTCAGAAAGGGGAGTTCCTGCACCTATTCTCTGAGAAAAAAAGCCCTGGTCAAGACTATGAGGTGTCAGGGTTCCAATACTGTGCACTCTGTTTTCTGTGAACACGCACTCAGAAGGTTAGAGTATAAGGTTGACACCACCTTATAGCACTGCTCATTCATTATCCAATCACAGGCAGGGGTGGGTCTTGGAAAACTTTCATGTGATGACCAACACTTCCAGTCTAGAAGTAAAAACATTGCAGAAGCAGATATAAACAGCCTGGTGGAGGGGAGCATTTGCTTTTTATATCTACTTCTAAATGGTCTTTAATATGGGGAAATTAAAGGATAAGTTCACCTTAAAAAAATAAAAATAAATGCACATTTTTTGCAGGTATAAAAATTTGCATTTTTTTTTCTAGGAAAAAAAGTAAAGCATTACATCTGCTAACAAGCAGATCAGGGGTGCAATGCAGAACTCTTGCAGACTGTCTGTGTAGTTGTCTGCCCATACCTTGGATACAAGCAGGCAGTCACAAATGAGCACAAGTAAGCGCACTCCTACAACCCAGAGTATGACCACAAAATCTCAGATTTTATACTTTACGAAACAGTTGGGTAATTTATTGCATTTGTGTGCCCTGAAATTACCTTTAGTGTATTTTTTACTGACATGTTGTGGGTTTTGGGGGTTTCAGGTAATGTTTAGGCCTAAATGATGTGCAAAAAACTCAAGAATGGCTATGGCAGAGAAAGGGTTAAATATATGGGTGTCAATTGTCCCTTTTGCTGCCTTGAAAAAATATACTCCAGATCCTGCGGACATTCACCAGTTCACTAATTAGGTAAGATAATGTGGCTTTGTATAATTTCCATGGACTAGCTGATCCACAGCATCTAATTGAATCTCAAAGGATTTAAAGCTGAACTCCAAATATTGTCTAAATCTAAGTGGCATATGTATTCTTATGCCCTGTACACACGGTCAGACTTTCCGATGGAAAATGTGCGATCGGATCGTGTTGTCGGAAAATCCAATCGTGTGTGGGCTCCATCTGACTTTTTCCGTCCGAATTTCCGACACACAAAGTTTGAGAGCTGGATTTAAAATTTTCCAACAACAAAATCCAATCGTATAAATTTCAATCGTGTGTAGACACCTCCGACGGACAAAGTGCCACGCATGCTCAGAATAAATTACGAGAAGAAAGCTATTGGCTACTGGCCCATTTATAGTCCCATCGTACGTATTCTACGTCACCGCCTTCAGAACGATCAGATTTTCCGACAACTTTGTGTGACCGTGTGTATGCTAGACATGTTTGGGCCAAAATCCGTCTGAAAAAATCAGATGGATTTTGTCGTAGGAAAGTCCAACCATGTGTACAGGGCATTACTTGAATCTTGGTGTGCTTGGTGTATTAGTTCCAGGTCTGTGCAATAACCTGGTGTGAAACTTTATCTCTGTGCAGGAGCTTCTTCTAATAAAGACCTGTCACTGCTACTCTCTCTCATTGTACATGGTGATTGGTCTTGTATCCGCCCCCTCCTGTAGTTTTTTATAGACATCTTGAAGTGGGTGGAGCCTGCTGGGTCCCTCCCGCAGCTCTGCTCTTTGCGCAAGCTATGTACAGCACAGTCATAATGTCTCTCTTATTTTACAAGGTGATATCTGGGTTTGCAAAGGTACTTCGCACACACAAATGGGATTTATATGTTTTGTGGCTATTGAGAGATATACCTTCACTATGGGTGCAGCCATTTTGAATAATTCAATCCAGCGTTCACGCTCTGTCCAGACTCCTTCCCTCCCGCCACGATGTGATAAATTCAAATGAAAGGTACTGATGATTACTTGCCTGAGCAACAAAAATGTAAAAACTAAACGCCAGTTCCACAAGGTGTCATTAATATTCTACAACATTGCGTGACGGAATCGCTGTGACACAAAGGGTTAAATAAAACAAGGCATTGCAGAGGAATGTTTCAATTGTGGCCAGATCCGTCTTCCTGAGGCGGGATTTATACGGGATGTTATTTCATCCTGAGTTGGTAATCTGCATTTTTATGGGGCACTGCAGAACATGTACACTGGTCTTTTCTTGGGGTGGGTAGGAGGGGGGCACACTAGGGAGGAGGAGGGAAGGGAATGGGGGAAGGAGGAAAAGCTTTTTACTCCGGTATGCTGAGTAAGTAAAGCATTCCCCTAAATGTCTCTGGGAGGAAAAATGGCATTAAAATTGTGTTACCCGCAGGGCAGAGAGGAGAGTGCCTAGAAAATAAATTCTTTCTCTCACCATCTGCTGCTCTCACTTTACATTTCACTGATTCTCTTTATTATATTTTTCTCCTCTTTTTTTCTCGTTACTGTAGCACATTGATGTGTTATTGTCTGACAGTCTATGGATTTTTTGTTTCCCTTCGTATCCTTTGTCTTTTTGTTCTGCATATATTATTCTTTACATGTCACTGCTTGACAGAGGAGTCCTGTTTTTTTAATTGGTCAATTTTAATATTTTAAACAAATTTACTTTCCCTGTCTATAGTAATCATATATAATACATTGAAATGCCCATTGTTAATGCTCTGCAAGCTAGATTTACCCGCTAAATCCACTCCGCCCTTCTCATATGCAGCAGAAGGACTCCCTTCCTGCTCTCGTTAGCAGTTGTTCAATGCCAGAGATGGTCATAAGTATTTGATGGTTGCCAGGTGTGTGGTCACAAAGCAACCCGGTTCATTTGAAAGCCTAAAGTAAGGTGCCATGCGATAGAGGAGATATTATACTCACCTTTCTGGTAGCCCATGTCTCCTACCCCATTCCTGTACTACAACTTACAGTGCATGTGGAAAGTATTCAAAACGCTTCACTTTTTCCACAGTTTGATACATTACAGCCTTATTTCAAAATTGATTAAATTCATTATTTCCCTAAAAAGTCTACAAACAATACCATATAATGACAATGAAATCTTTGCAAATTTATTAAAAATAAAAAAATAAACATAAGCATTCACATTACATTACATAAGTATTCACAGCCTTTGCCATGACACTCAAAATTTTGGTGCATCCTGTTTCCACTGATCATCCTTGAGATGTTTCTACAATTTGATTGGAGTCCACCTGTGGTAAATTCAGTTGATTGGACATGATTTGGAAAAGCTATATAAGTTAAAAGTGCATGTCAGAACCCAAACCAAGCCATGAAGTCCAAGGAATCCGAGACAGGATTGTATCAAGGCTCACATCTGGGGAAGGGTACAGAAAAAATTCTGCAGCATTGAAGGTCCCAATGAGCATAGTGGCCTCCATCATGCATAAATGGAAGACGTTTGTAACCACCAGGACTCTTCCTAGAGAAGCTGTCCGGCAAAAATGAGCGATTGGGGGAGAAGGGCCTTAGTCAGGGATGTGAACAAGAACCTGATGATCACTCTGACAGAGCTCCAGTGTTTCTTTGTGGAGAGAGGAGAACCTTCCAGAAGAACAACCATCTTCGTGGCACTCCACCAATCAGGCCTGTATGGTAGAGTGGCCAGATCGAAGCCACTACTCAGAAAAAGGCAAATGACAGCCAGCCAGGAGTTTGCCAAAAGGGCACCCGAAGGACTCTTTGACCATGAGAAACAAAAATTCTCTGGTCTGATGAAACAAAGATTGAATTCTTTGACCTGAATGGCAAGTGCCATGTCTGGAGGAATCCAGGCACCACTCATCACCTGGCCGATACCATCCCTACAGTGAAGCATGGTGATGGCAGCATCATGCTGTGGGGATGTTTTTCAGCAGCAGGAACTGGGAGACAGTCAGGATCGAGGGCAACATGAATGCAGCAATGTACAGAGACATCTTTTATGAAAACCTGCTCCAGAGCACTCTGGACCTCAGACTAGGGCGAAGGTTCATCTTCCAACAAGACAAAGACCCTAAGCACGCCAAGATAACAAAGGAGTGGCTACGGGACAACTCAGCAAATGTCCTTGAGTGGCCCAACCAAAGCCCGATTGAACACCTCTGAAGAGATCTGAAAATAGCTGTGCACCCATGAGCTTGAGAGGTCCTGCAAAGAAGAATGGGAGAAACTGCCCAAAAATAGGTGTGCCAAGCTTGTAGCTTTATACTCAAAAAGACTGGTCATTGATGCCAAAGGTGCTTCAACAAAGTATTGAGCAAAGGCTGTGAATACTTGTGTACATGTGATTTTTTGATTTTTTATTTTTAATACATTTGCAAATATTTAACACACTTTTTTCACAATGTCATTATGGGGTATTGTTTGTAGAATTTTGAGGAAAATAAGGAATTAAATCCAAGTTGGAATAAGGCTGTAACATAACAAAATGTGGAAAAAGGGAAGCACTGTGAATACTTTCCAGATGCACTGTATGTCAGTTTCTTGAGAATTTGGCTCTTCCAGAAGTGTTGGATGCCTGTGTCCCCCATTTCCTGTCTGCTGTATCCCATAGTAACAATGGGGAAGACTCCAGGATGCCGTAAGCACTACAGAGATTGACAGATGTTGCAGCACTGAAAAATAGGGATGGTAAGAGACCTGGGCCCCTGAAGAGGTAAGTACAGTATAATACTTCATCTATTGCGCACCTTCCTTTAGAATTTAGGGTTGCTTGAAGGATGATTTTGTAAAGATCTTGCAATAAGCAGGTACACTTTGAATTGCCAAGTATACATGTTTATGCTTATGAAGGGTGGAGGAAGAAAAGTAGGCCCATACCTATGACTGCAAAAAGATAGACCCCAGAAAAAGAAGGTATAACGTGACCCCAAATGGTATGTATAGCAAAGTTATTCGTTTTTTGGACTTGTTACAAAAATCCAGTACAAAAGTGTTTTTTGATACATTTTTGTATGTGATTTTTGTAACAAGTCCAATAAACATATAACTTTTTATGCCAATACATACCATTTGGGGTCACATTATACCCATTTTCCTGGGATCTTTTTGTAGTTTGGTACATTGGTATGCTAATCCATTCCTTATGATGGTGGAATAATGGATGGTTTGAAAATGTCCTCCCCTCTTTTTTTCATAATGTATGCAAGATACCTATGACTATTGGATGAAAAAAAAAAAAAAATTTGGCCAGTTGCTAGTTCTTCCAGAAATATTTGGCAGGCAGCGTGTGTTTTTTCCTGGAAAAGAATGTGGTGAAAATTTCTGTAAGGCTGATGGGTGATCTTTTTTCAGGATTATTACTCCCCTCCCTCCTCGTTTTTTTATAGCAATTTCTCAATAAGTCAGCCTATAGATGATTCGATTTATGTGGTGGAAGGAAAGAAAATTGCTCAATTTGGGGAGCCTCCAGCAGCACTATTGTGTTCTGCCGGAAAGGGGTCGGGGGGGCACAGGAAGCCTTCCCGGCTTACAAAACACAATGATTACTGCTGGCGACTGGAGCTGCCGGCAGTAATCTTATGCCTCAGATCCAACAGGCTGGTTGTATCCAAGTCGATCAATGGATCAACTTGGTTACAATCAGCCTTCCTATGCATGGAACATAATTCAGCCAGCCCCTGCTGCATTAAAATTTCGATCCATGTATGGCCAGCTTAAGAAGTGCATAATGGTTTTCTATAGGACTGCTAACGTTTACATTTTTAAAGCAATCCGTTTTTTTCGCGATTAAAGCGGAGGTCCACCCTAAAATGGACCTTCCGCTCATCGGAACCCTCCCCCCCTCCGGCGCCACAATTGGCACCTTTCAGGGGGGAGGGGGGTGCAGTTACCTGGATAATCCAGGTAACTGCACCCACTTCCGGGATAGCTCTCTGCGGAAAGGGGCGTAGATTACGCCCCTTTCCGCAAGTGCCCGCCCCCTTCCGCAAGTGCCCCGCTGCCTGCTGGGAAACACACAGGGGACCGTCCTTATTGCGCAGCTAGAGAGGTGGAGTACCTCAGAAGGGGAGGATATAAACCGCTCTGTGCAATACCATTTCACAGAGCAGATAATTATAACATGTTTATTATTTTAGGGGAAAAAAAATGAAGCTTTAGCCCACGTTCACACTGAGGGCAGGTTTGAAATTGTACGAATCCAGCTGAACTTGCACGATTTCAAATCCGTATTACATTGCGAGTTCAGGGATGATTTGACAGACATCTGTGCAGGTTCATGCACAGATGTCTATTGAAATCGCCCCCAAAGTCGCCAAAAGTAGTGCAGGAACTGGTGCAGCGCACCGATTCAGACAGTGCCATTGATGGCAATAGGCTCCGATTTGGTATGCGATATGACATGTCAAATCAGCCCAATGTGAACGTAGGCTTATAATCACTTCAAGCACCACAATATATTATAGCCCTGTCCAACTAGAACTGGAAATATAATGGAAAAAGAGCAACTCCAGCATAGTTTTCTAATCTGTTCTGGCTCGAGTGGAGTATGGTTAGGGTCCATGTCTGTTCTTTTATTGGTGTCTTTTTCCCTGTTGGGGAGATTCCCCCTCACTTCGTGTTGGGAACAAAAACATATTTTTAGTGGAGTGAAGAAGGGTTTGATTTTCTGACAGTGTTTTTACTGCTGTATGTGTGTCTTCCTTTTAAGGTGACAGCCCCCCCCCCCCTGACAATTGCTTGTCCTGAAAACTCGATTTAGGAGACTTTGCCCATCCTGAAATGATGTAGCGATCTGCTGCAGACATTTTCCCAGTCTCCTCTCCCCCAGTGATCAGATTGAAACATTTAACTTTGTAGCACGTCACAAGTTTAGAGGCCGCAGCAAGGACTGATCTGTGTCAGACGTTTGTGAACATAGCCAAGAACTAAAAGGGCACTGTTATTTACTTAACTTGTGTTATCTCTTAGCCTACATCTCAGCTCAGGAAGTAGATGGCACCTCTGGATAATGCATGAACAAAGATGGCGCTGTTGTTCTTGAGAAAAAAAGCATATGAAGACATTGACAGGGGGAGTACTGTGATCTCTGTGAATGGTATACAAATATACTGACACATTTCTTCCCGACCGGCTCCTGCACAAATACGCTGGCAGAATGGCACGGCTGGGCAAAGTAACGTACCCGTGCGCGTGTGCACGCGTGCCTGCCGAGAGCTCCGTGACCATGGTCGCGGGTCCCGCGTACTCGATCGCCGCGGGGATACCCGCGATCGTGTCACGGAGCTCAAGAACGGGGAGATACTGATGTAAGCAGCATCTCCCTGTTCTGCCTAGTGACAGCACACTGATTGTCTGCTCCCTGTCATCGGGAGCAGCGATCAGTGTGGTGTCACACACAGCCACGTCCCCATACAGTTAGAAACACACCCCTAGGAACACTTAACCCCTACACTGCCACCTAGTGGTTAACCCCTTCACTACCAGTGACATTTTTACAGTAATCAATGCAATTTTATAGCATCGATCACTGTATTAATGGCAATGGTCCCAAAAATGTGTCAAAATTGTCCGCCAAAATGTCGCAGTCACGATAAAAATCGCTGATCTCCGCCATTACTAGTAAAAAAAAATAATGAATAAAAATATCATAAAACTATCCCCTATTTTGTAGACTTTTGCGCAAACCAATCAATAAACGCTTATTGCGATTTTTTCTACCAAAAATAAGTAGAAGAATACATATCAGCCTAAACTGAGGGAAAAAAATGTTTTTTTATAAATTTTTGCGGGATATTTATTATAGCAAAAAGTTAAAAATAATGCGTTTTTTTCAAAATTTCACTCTTTGTTTGTTTATAGCGCAAAAAATAAAAACAAATACAACCAAAAGAAAGCTCTATTTGTGGGAAAAAAAGAACGCCAATTTTATTTGGGAGCCACGTCGCATGACCGCGCAATTGTCAGTTAAAGAGACGCAGTGCTGAATCGCAAAAAGTGCTCTGGTCATGAAGGGGGTAAATCCTTCCGGGCTAAAGTGGTTAAAGCAGGCCTTTCCCCACTTTCACAAAAAAAACACATCAGCTTGCAGCTCTGAAATCATCTTCTGATTATGAATCCTGGGAAGGCTACCTCACCAGTGCCCTCCCTCTCAGATGTTTTGCACTGTCACATGTTCCAGGAGGAAGACCCAGAGTCCCAGGAAGTAAAGGGAGATGGATTCATCTGCCCGTGTTAAAATGGCCACCATGAGAAGTATGAAGAAATGAGAAAGGGGAGGAAAAAGAAATAAGGTACGCAAAGAATAAAAAGTTTGCAACTATCTATAAATATCTGTTTGTAGATTGCCCTTACTAAATATTTCTAAGGGTACCTTTGTAAATTTTTAAGATAAGGGTGAAGGTCCTCTTTAACCACTTCCGACCGGCGCACGACGATGTACATTGGCAGAATGGCACGGCAGGCAAATTGGCGTACAGGTACGTCCATTTGAAATTGCCGCCCTGCCATCGCGTGTGCGCCACCGGCGGGGCGTGTACGTGCCGGTCGGGACCCCCGTGAGTCCAGACGTGGGTCCCATGGACTCAATCGCCGTGGGGATACACACAATCGTCTCACGGGGAGGCTGAATGGGGAGATGCCGATGTAAACAGTGTCTTCCCGTTCTGCCTAGCAACAAGTGACACTGATCTCTGCTCCCTGGGAGCAGAGATCAGTGTTCACTAACACACAGCCCAGCCTCCCACAGTTAATAACACGTCCCTAGGACACACTTAACCCCTACACTGTCACCCCCTGGTTAACCCCTTCACTGCCAGTGTCATTTACACAGGAATCACTGCATTTGTATAGCACTGATTGCTGTATAAATGACAATGGTCCCAAAAATGTGTCAAAAATGTCCGATGTGTCCGCCATAATGTCGCAGTCACAATAAAAATTGCTGATCGCTGCCATTACTAGTAAAAAAAAAAAATATTAATAAAAATGCCATAAAACTATCCCCTATTTTGTAAACGCTATAAATTTTGCGCAAAAATATGTAGAAGAATACGTATCGGCCTAAACTGAGGAAAAAAAATGTGTAACTCTCACACAAATAATTTATTTAAATAATAAAATTCCGCACTTACAGACTTTCAATCACAAAAACGCTTCATTTAAAATCATCAAGTCGGCCGGCTCCTAAACGCTGCCCGTGTCTCCCGGGTCCAGCACGGTACGCGGTGACGTCAGCACGTCGCTCCTCCCTACGCCGTTTCGTCACAGATGACGTCTTCCAGGGGCACTGGAAGCGGCAGAGTGATTAGAGGTGGAGGATCTTTTCTTTGGAATTCATCACTGTTCTCGGGTGTTTCTGGTGTGATGCCACGATTAACAGATCACTAAGGATTTCATTTTTGGTGGACTTTCACTTTTTAACAGTTTTTTCCAGGACTTTATTATTTATGTACTAGGTCTAATCATTAATTCACTTAATTATTGGATTATGTCATTTTATTGCATGTTTTGATTTATTTATCTCACTAGATTCATTGGCATTCTGAAATATTTTTTATGTAGAGTTTTTTACAACGCAGCTAATAGGTTTTGGAATTGTTTTGGTGTGGGTATCTCACATTTTTTGGTTGCAGCAGTTAATTATTACTTGTTAAAATATTTTCGAGGACAGCGCAGTATTACCCTTTTCTTATTCCCATAAAACTATAGTCTAGTCACTTACCAATGTCTTTTGTCAGATCCATAGTATTGCTTTCCCCTAAACACCCCCTAAAATGTCTACAAATGTTATGTGTGTGCTTCAATTCATGCAGAGTGACTTTTTTTTTTTTTGGTTATACCAAACTCATTAGGAACCCCCCTCCCCCCAACTACTAGGTCAGCTGATAGCAATCCTCTATCTGCTGACTTTACCAAACCCAATACACACTCTACCTACCTTTTTGATGGTCACATTTATGGACGAGTTCACCAAAGCATGTAGTGCAAGGGCCTGCCTCAATACTTTCAAATGCTATAATTATTATTTTTTCCCCCTATTATTATCTTGATATGTAATAGCAGAATGTCAAAATGTGCTTCCATTTTTTTACAATTTTTGGTATTATGACACTTCTTACCTGTCCGGTAGGCTGCCAATAGTGTAAGTAAGGAGGGGATTCCCAAAGTATCACACATTATTTAGGCATTCAGCTCTCAATCAAGTGGAGAGAGTTACCTGTCCAAAACATCCCCCCCTATTTTTTTGCAAGGGCCCATCAGATGGGGGGGGGGGGGTGGGGGGTGATTACTCTGATAAGGGGACCTTATACTTTAGGCTTTAAATACTCATATACTGATCTTGGCCAAAAATGTTGGTGTCTAATGTGCTTGCAATGTTGATTTGCAAAATTACAAATTTTTTGTCTTGTTTCACTCCACAGTTTGGGGTATTATGACACTTCTTACCTGTCCGGTATGCTGCCAATAGTGTAAGTAAGGAGGGGCTTCCCAAAGTATCACACATTATTTAGGCATTCAGCTCTCAATCAATTTGAGAGGGTTACCTGTCCAAAACATCCCCCCCCCTATTTTTTTGCAAGGGCCCATCAGATGGGGGGGATGGGGGGGGGGGTGATTACTCTGATAAGGGGACCTTATACTTTAGGCTTTAAATACTCATATACTGATCTTGGCCAAAAATGTTGGTGTCTAATGTGCTTGCAATGTTGATTTGCAAAATTACAAATTTTTTGTCTTGTTTCACTCCACAGTTTGGGGTATTATGACACTTCTTACCTGTCCGGTAGGCTGCCAATAGTGTAAGTAAGGAGGGGCTTCCCAAAGTATCACACATTATTTAGGCATTCAGCTCTCAATCAAGTGGAGAGGGTTACCTGTCCAAAACATCCCCCCCTATTTTTTTGCAAGGGCCCATCAGATGGGGGGGGGGGGGGGTGATTACTCTGATAAGGGGACCTTATACTTTAGGCTTTAAATACTCATATACTGATCTTGGCCAAAAATGTTGGTGTCTAATGTGCTTGCAATGTTGATTTGCAAAATTACAAATTTTTTGTCTTGTTTCACTCCACAGTTTCCTTCAACGCCACAGAAATGGCAGACTGTGGCCTCCCACTTTGCCAGTTGTTGGGACTTTCCCAATTGTGGAGGTGCAATTGATGGGAAACACGTCTGCATCGTCCCACCCCCCAACTCGGGGTCGTACTATTTTAACTACAAGGGTTTTAATAGTATCGTGATGTTGGCGGTGGTGTCTGCGACCTATGACTTCTTGTATGTGGACGTGGGGCAAAATGGCCAGATGTCGGATGGTGGAGTGTTCGCACGGACGGAATTCTACTGGCGTCTCCAGAGTAGCAGTCTGGGCTTGCCACCCCCAGAGGAGAATCAGGAAGGACTCCCGTTCGTCTTCATCGCGGATGAGGCGTTTGCCCTGGCAAACCATCTGATGCGCCTTTCCCGATGAGGACCCTCACCCCGGACCAGAGGATTTTTAATTTCCGGCTGGCCAGAGCCAGAAGAGTGGTGGAGAACACTTTTGGAATACTGGCCAGCCAGTTCCACCTTTTTTTAACGCCTATCCACATGGCGGAATATAAAATAAATCACATAGTGCTGGTGTATTGTGTTCTTCACAATTTCCTAAAAAGACATTCAGCAAACTATGCAGTCTCAGTTGGCCAAGATGCAGACTTGCTTCAAAATGAGAACCTCACGGGCCTTGAAGCTGCTCGTCCTGGCTTGCCCCCCCAAAGTGCCCGTGAGGTCCGAACCTAATACATGGAGTACTTTGTGGGTAGGGGGGGCCATTGATATGCCAGACAATGTCTGAGCGGCATTTTAGTAATACATTTTTCTTTGAAACTCCAATAATCTTTGTTTTCATTTACTGCTTGGCTTGGTTTTAGGTGTCTCCTAGGTAAATTTTTGTTTTTTGTTGTTGTGGCTTTTTCTATGTAGTGCATTACTGACCAAAATCTTGCTCATTTTCAGCACCATGACAGAAATATGTGGGGTCAGGAAAATGGCATGATTGTGAAAATTAACACATCACTGTGGGTGTTATTTACTAAAGGCACATCCACTATGCACTACAAGTGCACTGCAAAAGTGCACCTGAAACTGCACTTGGAGTGCAAAGTGGAGTTGCCTTTAGTAAATAACACCCATTGTCACCGAAAACAACAATTTTACTCCAAATACTGCTTTTGCGCATTGAAAAAGGAAGCCACACATTGTTGATAATTTCACTTTTTAATCAAAGCACATTCACATGTGCGTTTAGAAAAGGGTTTTACAAAAACCAACATATTGGGTGTATCAAAAACATTATTTAAGGTCATTTTTGGGTAACTTGCTGTTTTTGTGTAAACAGGCATGTTTCAAAGCGTAACATACAGAACACAGGAACTTACAAAGTTCAACTTTGAAAAGTGAAGACAATATCAGACATGAGTATGTACAAACTGGGCTGATATTGCCTTCATCACATGGGGTGTCACCCCTGGAAAAGCCAAAATTGGAAGATGCACACAGTACATTGATCCCCCATGATGGGAGATAGCGCACGTTGACACACTGTGTGCATCTTCTAAATTTAGCTTTTTGTAAAAGACAAAAGTTGTTATTTAAAAACAAAAAAATAAAACCCTAGCTAGTTTGGGGTGTTTCACACTCTCCCCAAAACATCAATGATGTTCTTCATTTTATTTTTAACTTAATTGATGTTTTGCTGTATATTTTCTAAATCCCAATTGCACCCCATTACCTCCCCAATCAGGATCTGGGCACTTTCACTGGTAAAATGTGATTCTTCTTCCACATCACCTACAAAAAAAAGCAAAAAAACACACCATGTTTTATAAATATGCCGACATACATTGATGAGCTTACCGGAAGCTGTGGTCTCACCTGTTGTGGTGACAATTTGTCCAACTTCAACAATCTCTCCTTCCTCCTCCTCCTCCTGCTCCTCTCCTTCTGGTGTTGGAATTTCGCCTTCTTTGGGAGGGGTGGGGTCCTTGGTGTCCTCAGACTTCCCGAGTCTTCTCTCCCCTATGAGAATGTAAAAAAGGAATACTTAGCACACAGAGGGCAGAAATAGGAATATGAAACATTGCTTGGAAGTGTTGTACAATTGTGTTTTTTGGCCGAGTTCAAAGGTGAGAACATTATTGTGGACACTTTCTAAAGCTGGAATACTTACCTGCAGAACGATGTTTCTTACGAACGAAATGAAAACATGAACTTGAAAGTGGCCATTTTAAACTGCACAACATGAAATCAAAGCACATGGAGCATGTATGCAAGCAAGAATAATCATATGAACACACGACAACTACTTACTTTTTTGAAGAACACGCTTGATCCTTCTGTACTGATCGTGCTCCCTCAGTTTCAGGTCTGACCAGCGTTTTCTCAGTTGATCCTTGGATAGGCGTACCCCAAAATTCTGCAGAAGACTCTTCACAACTTTAGTCATGATCTTGGCCTTTCTGATATTTGGGTTTGGGTAAGGTCCATACTTCCGATCATAGTCGGTCCTCTTCCCTATGTCGACCATTTCCAACATCTCTACAAAAGACATATTTGAGGCCTTGAATCTTCTCTTCCTAGATTGGGATGTTTCAGGCTCCGGGCTTTCCTCGCCCTCCTCCGCCTTAGTGGAACTCTGATTGTGTACCTGCGTTCTCTTCGCCATGTGCTCTCCCCACTGCGCCGAAAGCGAAGGGATGGGGAATAGCCTAGAAAGAACGTCAGGGGCGGGCGGAGTTTCACGCATGCGCACTGTATATAAAACGCAACACGCGTGTGTCGTACGTATGATCTGTGAACAGAGGGAGAAGCTGACATGACGATCGTGCAAACGAAGGTAAAATTTTGAACTTGGTACATCACTAGCCTATAATGCTTCTAGATTGAGGCCTGCATTAGTGGAGTTTAGTCTGACATTAGGGTTTGCCTTGTATTGTGTCTTGCAGAGATTATGGACGGTTTCAATGATCACAGTTTCCTCCCTCTGTTCATCGATAAATACAGGGAGCTGCCCTGCCTGTGGCAATCGACGCACCCTCATTACAGTAACAAACTAAAGAGGCAGTTAGCGATGGAAAAACTGGTTGAGTTTGTGAAGCCGGTGGTCCCCAGGGCAGACATCCACTATTTAAAAGTGAAAATCGGTGGCCTGAGGAGTACATATTTGAAGGAGAGGAAGAAGGTGCTGAAGTCCATGCAATCTGGAGCTGATGAGGTTTATGTCCCCAGGCTGTGGTATTATAACAGGATGCATTTTCTGTCAGATCAGGCTGAGGCCAGAGAATCACTCTCTACTCTTCCTTCCACGCGTCCTATGCTACATTCCACACCCGCTGAGTCTTCCGACGCCCAACCTGGGCCTTCCACTCAGGAAGAACTGGGGGAGCCCAGCTTGAGCCAGGTATAGTAATGTTGTACATATTTTGGGAGTAAAAATGAATGATGCTAACTTGATGTTTGCTCACTAATTGCTGATTTTAGAAAGTGTTTCACATATCAATAGACAGTAGTGGCCAAAACCTTTGGGACAAGAATGAAAAATGCTGGGCTCAGAATGATAGTCTTTTCTATTGGTTAACAGTTTGCAACAGTCTTGATGTGAAAATTGTGTGTATGTTTGATGAACCAAAAACTAAAACTATGTCCCTTTTTCATACACAGGAAGACATCGGCCAGGAGGAGGGTGTGGAATGCAGCAGCCAGGAGGTGGCTGTGGAAAGTGGCAGCCAGGAGGAGGCAGGGGTAAGCGGCAGCCAGGCGGTGGGCGGGTGGAGGAGCCTGACAGAATGCCAGGTCCCTCCCCTCCGCCTTCCATGCAAAAGGGCGAGAAAGGGGGGAATGTGGAGGAGTCGGCTTTGAGGCTGATCGGGGAGGCTTCAGCGGCCCTCCAAGCCACCCCCACCTATCAAGAGGCCTTTGCCGCCTTGGCTGCGTGCAAACTGGAGAAAATGGAGGAGGGGCAAAAGCTCTTGTGTGAGGAGATAATTATACACACCCTCAAAAAGGGTCTGTTGGGCCAAATCACACAAGCAACACACTTGTGTGATTTGGCCCATGCCCCTCCTCCTCCTCCTTCTGCCGCACCACAGCCACAGTCTGGAAGGAAGCATGGAAGGAAGACCAGAGAGTGATGACCTGGGTTCAGTCTGGTCTGACAGAAGATGCAGCCTCTTGTAGTACCACAGCCTGGGAACATAGATGTCATCTGCTGCTGTTCCAGGTTTCTTGGACTTCAGGACCAGACTTCTCTCCCTCAGACATGTACTCCTCAGGCCACCAATTTTTGCGTTTAAATAGTTGATGTGTGCCCTGGGGGCCAAAGGCTTCACTAATCTCCCCAGTTTCTCCATCGCTGCCTCCCTCTTTATTTGTTACTGACACCTAAATAAAGGTTTTTTTTTTGTTTGAAGAAATTCTTGCGTATGTGTTTTACTTCAAAAAGGACAGTTTATTTGTGAGCAGGCAGGTACATTTCAAAAATACAAAGTGAAATGAATAACAAGGGGCACCAACACTAAGCAACCTCCTGTAGATTAAAAAAGAAAAAGAAAATACAAAAATGATAATAATGTTGTTGTGGTAAGTTGCCACACAAAACACACCCCAAAAAATGCAAAGATGAGCAAACTGTCAAAAAAGGAGATGTTTATGAAAAAAAAACAAACACAAAATCCCCCCCCCCCCCAAAAAAATAAAAAAAATGTGTAGATGTGACGATTTAAAATATTGTATTGCTGAAATGAGTAAAAAACACTGAATAAATACGTTCGGGAGAAGTGTGTGTGACTATGAGCATCAAAAGAAGTTCATTCTTGCAGCATTGTAAAGAACAAGAGAATGCGCTTCATGAAAGAATTTTTAACATTGCAGCGTGACGAATGTGCTATATCGATTACGAGCAGTAGTTTTACCTGAGCGAGTGCTTCCGTGTCCGAATTTGATTGTGAGCATGCGTGGCTCCTTGTCCGTCGGAGTAGGCTACACATGATCGGAGTATGCCCGATCGGAGCATTTTGTCGGAAAATTTAACTGGCAAGTTGGAAAAGTTGGTCCGTCGGATATTCCGACGGAAACAGTCCGATGCAGACCACACACAGTCGGAATATCCGACAAAATGGTCCGATAGGAAAGATTCCGACGGAATCTCCGACCGTGTGTACCAGGGCTAAGTGTAGCTAAGTGTAGCAATATGGTTACATTTAATGAAGCTAGAAAATTTAGCAACTCACATGGCACATCTAAGTATGCAGGCATCTGGGGTAAAGATCTTCCTCCAGTCTGGAATTATGACCGGAAAGACTGAGCGATCTGAAAGCGTGACTTGAAGCGCTCAAGGAGCGCAGAGTGGAAGGGATGACGTCAATGGCGGTGAGGAGGATGGTCTATGTGGACGGTTTACTCCAGATGCCTGTATACCTAGGATGTGCCTTTTTTAATCATCAACCATGCGAGTTGCTAAATGTTGCACCTTCATTAAATGTAACCATATTGCTACACTTAGAGGCACCTCTCTTATCTTATATACTCAGCTGTGACATGACTCTACTCTTAAATCAAGACATCGCTTGTATATCAAGTCAAAAATTTAAAAAAAAATTGGCTTGTGTTGCAAAATGCTCTCAAACCAAGTTACTCCCAAATCAAGGTTTTACTGTATTTAAATGTATTCCTATATAGCCACAAAGGATATAAACCCATTTTGTGTGCACCAGATGCCTTTACAAACCCGAAAGTAGAAGTGATATCATCACTGTGCTGTACCTAACCAGTGCAGAGAGTCGAGCTGTGGGAGGGACCCAGCAGACCCCACCTACTACAGGTTGTCTGCAGAAAACTGCAGGAGAGGGTGGATACAAGACCAGTCATTTTGCTCAAGAAGAGAGAGCAGCAGTGGTCGGTCTTTATTACAGGAAGCTCCTGCACTGGCAATGTTTCAAGAATAATATTATTATGTTTTTTTTTATTTGTGCAAGATACCACAACACCGTTTTCCCGTAGTTTATAAGATCAACGATACAACTATGTTGGTGTTCCTTGTCAATTTTACATTGTATTTTTTAAAATGTAACTGCCTACTACCAAACTGTCATTTGAAATAAAACATATAGCCAAGTATTAGTCTCCACAATTTTTAATTATGCATTAAGAAAAAAAAAAATATAGACATGCTATCTTCCAATAGAACTTAACCAAAAAGTGCATTCTATCCAAAAATATAGAAAATATACCAAATCAAATCATTATTCAACCAAGAAAAAAAATGTCAAAACAATAACTCCAAGGCCAATAATAAATAACGTGTTATCTCCTCCGATTCCGCAACATGTCTGGTTGCCAAAGGCCGATCAGAAACAAACTGAAAAGCGCTAAATGAAAAACACGAATCGACGCTCACCAAACTAACACAAAATTAGCAGAAGGAGCCCAAAGCGTGGCGCTAAAGAGTTGAAAAAACATGTAGTACGTCTAGTATGTCACTACGTTCGTAATTGTTGGCCAACATTTGTGTGACCATGTGTATGCAAGACAGGTTAGAGCCAACACCCTTCGGACACGGTTTCTTTGTCGGAAAGTCTGATCGTGTGTACAGGGCCTAACCACTTGCCTACTGGGCACTTAAACACCCCTCCTGCCCAGACCAATTTTCAGCTTTCGGTGCTCACTTTGAATGACAATTACTCAGTCATGTAACACCCAATCAAATTTTTTGTCCTTTTTTTCCCACAAATAGAGCTTTCTTTTGGTGGTATTTGATCACCTCTGGGTTTTTTATTTTTTGCGCTATAAATGAAAAAAGACTGAAAATTTTGAAAAAAAAAACTCATTTTTCTTTGTTTCTGTGTTTCTTTGTTTCTGTGATAAAATTATGCAAATTATAAATTTTTTGGTCATAAATTTTGGCTACAATTTATGCTGCTACATATCTTTGGTAAAAATAACCCAAATTAGTGGATATTATTTGGTGTGAAAGTTAAAGAGTCTACAAGCTGTGGTGCAAATCATAAAAAATTGATCACATCTGATGTACTGGTGGCCTATCCGATTTCTTGCGACCCGAACAAGCCAGAAAAGTACAAATACCCCCCAAATGACCCCTTTTTGGAAAGTAGACATTCCAAGGTATTTAGTAAGAGGCATGGTGAGGTTTTTGGTGTTGTCATTTTTTCCCACAATTCTTTGCAAAATTACGTTTTTTATTTTTTTTCCCACAAAATTGTCATTGTAATAGGTTATTTCTCTCACATTGCATGTGTATACTACAGATGACACCCCAAAATAAATTCTGCTACTCCTCCTGAGTATTACGATACCACATGTGTGGGACATTTCCACAGCATGGCCACTTAGAGAGACCCAACATGCAGGGAGCACCGTCATGTGTTCTAGGAGCATAAATTACACATCTGACTTGTTGACTACCTACTACACTTTTGAAGGCCCTGGAGCACCAGGACAATGACACGTGACACCAACGTGGCACTGATGGCAGATGGAACTGATATGTGGCATTGATGGCACGTGACACTGATGTGACACTGACGACAGATGGCACTAATACGTGGCACTGATGACACTTGACACCGATGACAGATGGAACTAATATGTGGCACTGATGACACGTGACACTGATGTGGCACTGATGACAGATGGCACTAATACGTGGCACTGGTGACACCTGACACTGATGACAGATGGCACCAATAAGTGGCACTGATGACACGTGACACTGATAGGTGGCACTGATGCGTGGCACTAATGACACGTGAAACTGACAGGTGGCACTGGGGACACATGGCACTAGGGACAGGTGGCACTGGGGACACGGGGCACTAGGGACGGGTGGCACTGGGGACAGGTGGCACGGATAGGTAACACTGGGGACAGGTGGTACTGGGGACAGATGACACTGTTAGGTGGCACTGGGGACAGGTGTCATTGATAGGTGGCACTGGGGACAGATGGCACTGATAGGTGGCACTGGGGACAGGTCGCACTGGGGACAGATGGCACTGATAGGTGGCACAGGGGACAGATGGCACTGATAGGTGGCACAGGGGACAGATGGCACTGATAGGTGGCACTGGGGACAGGCGGGCATGTGTGTGTGTTTCACTGTGTGTGTGTTTCACTGTGTGTGTGTGTTTCACTCTGTGTGTGTGTGTGTGTGTGTATGTGTACTCACTGACACTAATGCTGCAGCCGTTCATCTCTCCCTCCTCACACGCTGTCTCTGTGTGAGGAGGGAGAGCCGGGAATGAGAGATGATCTCATATGTTTACATATGAGATCACCTCCCATTGGACTAGCTGATCGAGTGCTAAATGGCCGCTGTGATTGGCATTTAGCACGATCTGTGATTGGCTGTGTCCGAGGGACACGGCCAACACAGAACTTCCCCGATGTGCGCGCATTAGGGAAGTAAACAGGAGGACATCCAGGGACGCTCTCCCGGCAGTTAGCCTAGCCGTCTTTTGGCTATAGAGCGGGCGCGAAGTGGTTAAGATTCATTCATTCATTTCACATATCCCTGTATATTGTGTTCACTAAGATGCACGTCCATGAGTTTTTTTTTTTAAACTATCAATACTTCCTGCTGACAACAATGATTGTGGAAGAGAGTCCCACATCCTTGTAGCCCTGACAATGAAAAAACCCCTACATAGCTTAAAGTTAAACCACTTCTTCTCTAGTTTCAATGAATGGTCGCGTTTCTTTTTACACTCCCTGAGACTGAATAGTTTTCTTCTTATGCTGGGATCACCATTGAGATATTTTTATATCATTAATTTTTATATCATCGCTATCATTAAGTGTCTCCTCTCCAGCGAGAATAACAATGTTTGTAATTGTTCCTCGTAACTGAGGTCCTCCAGTCCCTTTATTAATTTTTTTGCCCTTCTCTGGACACTCTTCAGTTCCAGCACATCCTTTCTGAGGATTGGCGACCAGAACTGGACAGAATACTCCAGATGTGGCCACGTCAGAGTTTTATAAAGTGGCAAAATTATATTTTTTTCTCTGTAATGAATTCCCTTTTTAATATAGGCTTTTAGTCTGCTTGTTTTGCTTGCTCTTGTATTGTAATCTTTGCATATCTCTTGTATTCAGACAACATATGCTTATCCTGGACTTCATCTTTAACAATCCATTTAATTTGTATAAGGGGTACCTTGCAATACTCATTTGTTGATAGATCTAAGGTCAGAATTTAATGTGTATGGTCAGCCTAATAGGTTGTCCTTCAAACAGACAGCAATTCTCTCTGGAGGATGCTGAGGTCAATACTAACCGACATTTTCTCTGAGCCTGCATGTGACATCTAAAGTGTGTTCAGCACCAAGCAAAGCTTAAGTACCTACTTACATCTGTGCAGCTATGTTGTGCATTAATAAGCATTGCATTAAGGGAGCCCTTTCCTTTTAATTATTTTTTTTTAATATATATAATCGTTTTCAGGTATACAAAACATATATAAGATGCAAAAAAAAAATAATAATAATAATAGTAAAACCCTGAAAATGAGTCATCATTCAGTTAAACATTAATGTTCAGTTAAATTTAAACATTAACATTAACGAAGACCGTGAGTCTTGTCAGTGTTGTAGGATCCGTGAGGGTTCCCCTAAGTCCTGGACAATCAGTCCCTGTGGACAAAAACTCCTCTTACAAGGAGAGGTTAGGGGGACTCCGCTTATTCAAGCACCATCTTAACTGACATGAGTTCTCAAAGGCAAGCAAAACAAAGATGACCAGAAATATGGGAAAAATATTTAACAAAATAATAAACAAAAAAAAAAATATATATATATATATATATATATAAACTGTAGCTCACTCAACAGGAACTTGATGTTTACACAGGACTCAAGACTTAAGAGTTGCTATCAGTAGAATTGTGGTTTACTCGGACCAATTGTTCAAATTTAGGATCAGCCAAGGCCAGTAAGGCAATATCCAAGCTTGAAGAGCCTGGGGCTGTGTCCGAGATGTTGTCTCTCCAGGATGCCCAGGTGGTATCAAACCTTTTTCGAGTGTCCCTACAGGTGGCAAACCACTCCTCCGCTGCCATAATCTCCCCCACCTTCGCAATCCATTCTGTCTCACTCGGTATTTGCAAGCTTTTCCAATACATATGTATAAGGCGTTTAGCCACATTGAGAAGATAGGGTAGAGCACCATGCTTATAGCGAGATACAGGCATGGGGGGACGTGGAAAAGGAAGTGTATTGGGGAATCGGGGAGGACGGCAGCCCTTTCATTTAAATGGGCTCCTTAACCACTTCCCGCCTGGCCGGGCGATAGTTCAGTTATCCTGACTGGAGGTCATATGACGTCGTTCAGGATAACAGCCGCCGCGCGCCTGTGGGGGCGGGGGTATGTGGAGCGGTATGTCAGTCTGACACAACGCTCCACCGATCTTGGTAAAGAGCCTCTGACGGAGGCTCTTTACCATGTGATCAGCTGTGTCCAATCACGACTGATCACAATGTCAACAGGAAAAGCCGTTGATCGGCTTTTCC
Organism: Lithobates pipiens; assembly: GCF_037356315.1. Lineage (NCBI taxonomy): Eukaryota > Metazoa > Chordata > Amphibia > Anura > Ranidae > Lithobates > Lithobates pipiens. The sequence continues at coordinate 584,208,189 of NW_027507748.1, read as the reverse complement.
TCACTCTCATCTCACAGACGTGAGTAGAGGAAATCCGATCGGCGGCTCTCCCTACGGGGGGGTCTGTGCTGATTATTTATCAGCACAGCCCCCCCCCTTGGATGCCCACACTAGGCCACCAGGAGAGTCGCCAGGACAACCAGGGAAGGGGGGCAACATGTGGATTGCCAGGTATGTACCCCATGGCCATCCACATGCTCAAATGATGCCCAATCTGTGCCAATCAGTGCCCACAAATGGGCACTGACTGGCACCATTATATAACATGATGCCCAGCAATGCCACTCATCAGTGTCCATCAGTGCCACCCATCAGTGTCCATCAGTGCCACCCATTAGTGACCATCCATGCCCACCTATCAGTGCCCATCCGTGCCACCTATGAGTGCCACCCATAAGTACCCATCAGTGCCACCTACGAGTGCCCATCAGTTCCACCTATGAGTGCCCATCAGTGACACCTATGAGTGCCCATCAGTGCCGCATACCAGTGTCACCTATCAGTGCCCATCAGTGCCACATATTAGTGCCCATCAGTGCCGCCTATCAGTGCCCATCATCAGTGCCTGTCAGTGCCACCTCATTGGTGCCACCTCATCGGTGCCCATCAGTGCTGCCTTATCAGTGACCGTCAGTGCAGCCATATCAGTGCCCGTCATTGAAGAAGAAAATTACTTATTTAGAAAAAAATTTAACAGAAACAAAGAAAAACTTTTTTTAATTTTTTAATTTTCTGTCTTTTTTTATTTGTTGTGCAAAAAATAAAAACCGCAGAGGTGATCAAATACCACCAAAAGAAAGCTCTATTTGTGGGAACAAAATGCTAAAAAATTTGTTTGGGTACAGTGTTGTGTGACCACGCAATTGTCATTCAAATTTCGACAGCTCTGAAAGTTGAAAATTGGCTTGGGCAGGAAGGTGTCTAAGTGCCTGGTATTGAAGTGCTTAAGTTACCAGAAAGTGCAAAAAAAAGGAAAATGCACCATTTTTTTTTAGCAATGCAACCCGCAACAATGCAGGTGGGTTTGTTGCATTGGATCACGGTTCAGAATGAATGTATCTTCTAGATTGTAAGCTCTAACGAGCAGGGCCCTCTGATCCCTCCTGTATTGATTTGTATTGTAAGTGTACTGTCTGCCCTCATATTGTAAAGCGCTGCGCAAACTGTTGGCGCTATATAAATCCTGAATAATAATAATAATAATAATATCTTGTATGCACTGGAACGATCAGGGATCATGCTATTTTGAAGGTTGTCCTGGTTGCTGCAGCCAGCTCAACAGAGCAATTTTTGTTTAAATTTTAAAGCAGCTCATGTCAATGGAATTTGGAAATGTTTTTTTTGGCTCCATTGACTTATATTTTGGGTATTGACTTCTTTTTTAACACAACTTTTTCATGCACAGCATCAAATTACCCATTCGCATTCACCCTTAGCCTGCAAAGCTAGTATATTCACAGTGGTTATCCCTACTGTACTGTTATGGAAAAAATTGAATTATTTCTTCTACTACTAACAGCAAGGAAAAATAATAGCGTAATCCAAGTAATAAAGACCTTACCCCACACAATGTGATAGATATAGCTGGAAATTAGACTTTGCCCAAACAACACCCTGGCCACATTTGTCAGTTTTAATAAGGAATAAAGTTTACAACAGTAAACCTTTACTTTATGGGGTTAACTTTTATAACTCTCCCAATCCCCCATCTTTATTGTTCACGTGCACACCACCGCAGGCTCTTTTTGATGTGATGGCAGGCTCTAGTGGCTTATAATACTCTCCTCACTGGAAACTTTTTTCCCATAAGATTGTTAAGACACTTTATAAATGTAATTACTGTTTGTTTTTATGATTATTATTATGAGGCCAGATGCCTCCAGTTGATCCGCTAAGAGGGATCAGTTTGGTAGCTGTGTTCCATAGGCAGACCGATTTCCCATCCCCCAGTCCCAAGACCCCACACCCCTCCCTTGGATCAGGACAGACGCTGCCATTGACAGAATGCCAGAGTCAATATGGTGCTGTATTTACTTAACCCACAGTCCTTCTTCTTGTTGCAGATAATTTACACCCTGTCTCCTCAGGCCAGGCCTGGCCAGTAACTCATCTTTATGGCTGCAGCAGAGAGAGGAACACACAGGAACCACAGGCCGGATTAACCCATTGACTGCTTTTCCTTATTGATTAAACACTTCCATCACTTTTAAATGTAAACCATCCTCTCAGGTGGGATATTTATACTGACACGCTGCTTGCATATCCCAGTGTTTAAATGATGATCCATCTTCAGCTTCAATGGGAGACATCTTTGATAAATGTGTGAGGCAGGCCTGCACTTTCCATTAGACCATCATACAAAATCGTGAATCCTTTTAGTAGTTTGGAGTGTGTCGGAAAAGCCTATATTTTTCCTACTAAGAGATGTCCAGTCTATATATTTACATTGTTCCCAAATGCATGGAGAGCAGACTTCATGGAAACAGCAGTGAGGCAAAAAAGACCTGATCTGGGCTTTTGCATGGATACATAAAAACGCCAGGTAAAAGACATGCTTGTCTACTTGTATGTAAATGCAGTGCATTATAAGGTAGCTTCAGCAAAACCGTAAAATGCACAATTGTAGAGGAATTATTTTCCTTGCCACACCAGCATAAAGTAAATCATATAGTCTCGTGATCCACCTACCACTATGCTAGATTGCTGCAAGGCATAGGAAGGGGGACAACCATAGGTGTGTGCAGTCTATTGCAGGTTGTGCACCCCAAAGCACAAATACACATATTTGTGTATACACAGTATACACACACACACGCTCTTATAAATAAATGTAGACAAACATGTATTAAATCATGGACGGTGTCAGTAGAGCAGTGGACAGTGGCAGTAGGGCTAGGAGAGTAAAGTATTTTTTTTTTCTCTTAGGACAGGTACATATCCAGGCTTGACTAGTAGCCAAGCCTGGGTGTGTTTTGTGATCTGGGTTGGGAGTGGCTCGGAGTAGTGCTGGGTGACTCACAGTTGGCATCACTAGGACCTCCTACTTCTTTCTAGAATCTTCCAGTGTTTTCTGGAAAGAGAGGCTGGAGGGGAGGTGGAGCCATCTGGGGTATTCTAGGGAGCCCTGACCAATCCCCAGCTTGGATTGGCAGGGGGAAAGCTTCCTGGCAGGGAGCAGGTCAGCCCAGCTGGGGAGGAGTTGGTCGGGAGGAAGAATGGAGATGGAGTATTAGGCTGTAGTGGGCCTTTGAGGGAAACTGCAAAAAAAGTCTGGCGCCAGAAAACTGGGACATTTATAAAAATGGGAGTAATTCCTTATGCCCAATAAACAGCTATATGGATGAACACACCAGAAGAGGTGTGATAAAAGTGCATAAATCAATGATAGCCATAAGGAAAAGCGCTATTTCAGCCAGTCTTGTGTGGACAGATAAACAGGCAAAAATCAATAAGAAGAACCATTTATCGATTTATTGTGACCATATTTATTTAAAAAAACAATTAAAATTCTCCTTTGCGTAGGTGGTAAACAATCAGCTTGCTCACCTCTATAATGGTACCTTATGGTGGCGGCCAGTGGACCGACTTGTTGATAGATTTGCCACAGTGATGGAATCCTCATGCATCCCCTATGAAATCCACATAAATGGGGAAGAGGGAAGGAAAACACAACTTTAGTGTGGACCGGGAGATGATGTAGAGCCTTGACCGAGTCCCTGATGGTATCTAGCGGTCAGTGGCAGCACAGTTAACCAGCCATAGGTGGAAATGGGGCCGGGAGACAGTCAAAGCAAGCCCCAATAGGAACCAGTGAGTGTGGGACTCCCGGACGTGATGTCAGATGCTCAGGGAGACCAGATTCAAAGCGAGGTTTGGAGCTCAAGATGGTGGAGAGCAAGCTGAGGGAAGCAAGGAGAAAGTGTGACTGTTGTCTTGAAAATGCATAGCCTCGCTTTGAATCTGTTCTCCCTGAGCACTTGATGTCACGCCCCGGAGTCCTACGCTCACTGGTTCCTATTGGGACTTGCTTTGACTATCTCCCGACCCCGTTTCCACCAGGAGGGCTGGCAGTGCCTGAAGAGGTGGTACTGGGCGCAGTAGTCACATGGACAGCTGGCACTGGGACTTTTCTATTTGCTACACCATAGCAGCCCGCGGCCCCTACCTGTAAAGGGCATTTGCTTTGGGCCTGGCTAAGTCAGTGTCAGGTCTACAGTACTAGCTAGTCTGGAGAAGGAAAACGAGGAAGTGATGTGCAGGAGGAGTAAAGAGTCATACTCTGAAGAAAGTAAGTGATACAGGAGGAGAAAAGGAGTGATTTATATACAGGCTGTATATAAAGTCCCAATCGTTGATATTTTGATTCCATGGGCATCTCATCAGTCCCCATCCCTATCCAAGTTCAATCTTCCTCAATAAAACATAAAAACAAAGCACAAGGACTGCTTTCAGTCTCTGGATGAATGACTAGTGTGTGCCTGGCTGGGGAAGGGTGACAGACGGACCACAATACTCAGTAGCTACTACGGGGTACCACTACAATTATTTTTTACAATCTTTTTAAGAGCTCCATTTGAGGGGCTTTGGTGAAATAGCAGGGGTTTAAATAGACCCTTCATGTTTCACTTTTGAGACAGAGAAAGGGACTAAGGACAGAGATTCCCAAGTAATTTTCTCTGCAGTTTCAGATGCACTGTTCATTCACAAATACTGAAGCATAGTAAACAGTTTTCATTCATAAAAGGAAATACCCCCCTTTGTGCCCACAGCAGAAGCCTGTGGGGGAAGACACGGGGGCCCAGGCAGAAGGGGAAATCTGCTTATTAGGGTGTGCCAAAACATATCTGTCACACTGTGTGCGTGCCAATGGGGACAACATATTTACAGTGTATCTTAACCCAAAAACAAAAATATTACGGCTTTCTAGTGCTGACATGTGTTGAATAGCCTTAGGTTATCAGTGGTGTACCCCAAGGTTCAGTGCTGGGGCCCTTACTTTTTATTATCTTTATAAATGATATAGGGTCTGGGATTAAAAGTGTCTGAAGATGACACCAAAAGATGACACCAAAAGTGTTTGCAGATGACACCAAGCTGTGCAGTGGAATAACATCCTTACAGGATGTCTCCAACTTACAAGCCAAGCTCAATACACTTTTTAATTGAGCAACTGTGTGGCAAATGAGGTTTAACCACTTGCCGACCAGCAGCCGTCATTTTACTGTGGCAGGTTGGCACAATCCTGTGAACCATCGTAGCTATACGTCGGCTCGCGGGATCGAGATAGCAGGCGTGTGCACGCACCAGCTGCACAGCGGGGGTGCCAGTGCTCGTGGCCGACGGTCGCGATGACCGCCGGCCATGAGCGATCATGAGCAGGAGGGACAGAACACAGGAGTGTGTGTGTAAACACACAAATCCCTGTTCTGTTATGAGAGGAGTGACAGATCATGTGTTCCTATTAGCTAGGAACTACAATCCGTCACTTCCTCTAGGCAGTGCCCTCCCAGGGAACACAGTTAACCCCTTGATCGCCCCCTAGTGTTAACCTCTTCACTGCTAGTGACATTTTTACAGTATTCAGTGCATTTTTATACATGCCAATGGTCCCAAAAATGTGTCGAAATTGTCCGATGTGTCCGCCATAATGTCAGTCACAATAAAAATCGCAGATTATCGCCATTACTAGTAAAAAAAATAATAATAAAAATGCTATAAATCTATCCCGTTTTGTAGACGCTATAACTTTTGCGCAAACCAATCAATATACGCTTATTGCGATTTTTTTTTTACCAAAAATATGTGGAAGAATACATATCGGCCTAAACTGAGAAAAAAATTGCTTTTTTAAAAAAAATGGGGATATTTATTATAGCAAAAAGTACAAATATATATGTATTATATACAATTATATATAAAAAAAAAAAAAACGCAGAGGCGATCAAATACCACCAAAAGAAAAAAAGGACGTCAATTTTGTTTAGGTACAGTGTCACAATTGTCAGTTAAAGCTACGCAGTGCCGAATCACGAAAAATGGCCCGGTCATTCAACAGCCAAATTTTACAGGTCTGAAGTGGTTAATGTTGATAAATGTAAAGTTATGCCTTTGGGGGATAAGAATATGCATGCATCATACATACTAGAACAACTGGGGGAATACATCGTGGAGAAGGATCTGGGGGTTTTGGTAGATCATAAGCTTAATAATAGCATGTAATGCCAAGCAATTTCCAAAGTGAGCAAAGTCCTTTCTTGTATTAGCAGAGGTATGGACTCCAGAGAGAGATATCAGTTTGATCCTGTACAAATCATTATTAAGACCTCACCTGGAATATGCAGTTCAGTTTTTGGCACCAGTTCAAAAGGATATCGGAGAATTACAGAAAGTGCAGAGAAGAGCAACCAAACTGATAAGAGGCATGGAGAAGCTCAGCTATGAGGAAAGATTAGAGGAACTGAATTTATTCTCTCTTGAGAAGAGGAGATTAAGGGGGGATATGATCAACACATACAAATACATAAGTGGTCCATATAGAGGACTTGGTGTTGAGTTATTCACTTTAAGGTTATCACAGAGGACAAGGGGGCACTCTTTACATCTAGAAGAAAAAAGATTTCAACACCAAATACGAAAGTTTTCTTTACAGTAAGAGCTGTGAAAATGTGGAATAGACTCCCTCCAGAGGTGATTCTGGTAAGCTTAGTAGATTGCTTTAAAAAAGGCCTGGATTCTTTCCTTAATGTACATAATAATATAACTGGGTACTAATATTTATAGGTAAAGTTGATCCAGGGAATATCCGCTTGCCTCTCAGGAGATCAGGAAGGAATTTTCCCACTGCTGCCGCAAATTGGATCATGTTTTGCTGGGGTTTTTTGCCTTCCTCTGGATCATTTATGGGTGAAGGATTGTGTAAATGGGATTGTATGATTTTTTTTAATAGGTTGAAATAGACTTGTGTCTTTTTTTTAACCTGACTATGTACCATGTGCTAGCTGTGTTAGCTTTCTTTTTTTTGCTTTTTCTGTTTTGTTTCCACATGGTGATTCTACAGGTAACACTGTAAGCGAATTTCTTTATTGTATGAATTTTATAAAGGGATACATGGTTGTCACCATGTTGGACTTCTAACATGTCTGCCTCATACTTACCAACATTATGGTCTGGGATTCCTAGAACAAGGTCTGCATTTAGTCATCCCACTTTCCGGTAGGATATGCAAATGAGTCACCTACATTTTACTAGTGGGTCCTGACCTGCCCCACCTCTATGCATGTAGGGACCATCCATCATGCCCACTTTACAGGTTGGTCCTACCCAGACCCAGTTTTAAATATGTGCAGCCTGCCCACTCATGGCTTTGATCACAGAAATGGATGCATTTTCTAGTTACTGTTAAGCTGGCCATACAAATATAGAAACAAATCTAACAAATTCCTTGACCCAAGCTACACAACACAGGTGGATAAATTGCCCACTGCAGCAATTGTATTTTAACAGCTTACTTCATCAGCTGTCAAAATACCTGAACAGTGCCTGCATCTGACTGGGTGGAGGCACTGTTCGGCCAATTGTTTTCCAACCAGCTCCTTCATTTTTTCAGTCCAGGGAGGTGTCTGAAAGGACCACCCACTGAGTGAAGTTTCAACTGGTTCATCAGGAACTGGGAGAAAATTTGCTCTGTGTATGGCCAACTTTACAAACAAGGTTGATGCTGATACAGCATTGGTCTAGATCATGGGTCTTCAAACTATGGCCCTCCAGTTGTTCAGCAACTTCAATTCCCATTATGCCTAGTCATGTCTGTTAATGTCAGAGTTTTACATTGCCTCATGGGATGTGTAGTTTCACAACAGCTGGAGGGCCGTAGTTTGAGGATCCCTGGTCTAGATAGAGGTCCAAGAGGCAGGACCGTCCAGGCTAAACTGGGATAGTTGGCAGCTATGCTTTGTGCATCTCCGTTACATGTTGGAATGATGGGTCTAGTTTATACAAATAAAGAGTAGGTTCTTTGTGTTTTCCTTTTAACTCCCAGGAAGCGACAAGGACACAGCATTTCTGGCAAGATCTATAGATATGTGTTGTGCATGCTGAAAACAATCTTAGCATAAAGAATTAAAATGAATCTAACCCCCCCAGCCAAGAACTGGTAAGCCACACTATATTACATTTTTGTTTTTTGGTTTAGATACACTTTAAGAGACTGAAAAACTACAAGTGTCACTTGTGGACGTAATTACCGTACACATATAATATCATAATATCCACCCTAAGCTCTCTCGCTCCTGTAACACATATGAATTCCTCCCACCCTGCCTATCACCACAAAGTAGGAAGTACATTTACGGATGTGCTTTGTTAACCATGTGAACAGCTTGTGTGTTTGTCATGTTTGTGTACTATCTATTGTTCTGTGGAAGGGTAGTACAGTTTCTGTAAAAATAAAGTATATATATATATATATATATATATATATATATATATATATATATATATATATATATATATATATATATATAAACAAAAGCAGGAATCATTACTATTTTTCAAATTCCAGCTAGCATTTGGGAATTGAGTATCAATCAAAATATTTAGGCTATATTGCCTGTGTCCTAAAATATTTTGTTTTATAATTCTAGTTTGGAGTTGTTCTGTAATGGGGACCTATCACTTGTATACATGTCTAAGAAAGGACAACACACATAATTAAGCACATGTTTATGTTAGTGTGGGCCACCTAACATTAGCCTTCTTCTGGATCATTTGTGGGTGAAGGATTGTGTATATGGGATTGTATGAATTTAACATAAGCTTGAAATAGTTGGGAGTAACAAAGATAGCTAGTCTTTAGGCACTACTATTTTGAAATCCTTTAATGTAATGAATGTATACAGTATTTCCCATTTATAATTATTTCTCTGCATAATTACAAAGGGAAATATACAACCATATTTGCACCATCTATAGAATTAACAGAAAATGTACTAGCATGGGTCATGCTCATTGTACTTCTAGGAACCCACAGTGGCTTCCTAGAATTTGCTGCAGGCTTGAAATTTATTCTGAATAGCTGCATGCAGTTTAGTGAAATAGCTCTTGCTACATTCCTACTTACTCTGTGAAGCTGGATAGAGTTTATCAACTAACATCTTTCAGTGTGTATGTCTGCCTATAATTACAAAGGGCAAATACATTTTACTTAGGCTGTATAAGCTAAACAGAGACAGCACCCGTATTGCGTGGCACCACATCCAAAAATGTATATGTGGAAAAAAGTAAAGTTGAATAGCGGACTTTAATGGCTGCCACTGTAATCCAAATTGGGAAAAAAGTACTCAAAGGTGTATATAAAAATACCAAAATATATTTAGACAACATCATAAAAAACATGTCATAAAGACCAATGCACAGGTCTAAAAATATTTAAACATTCTGCTATATGTACAGGTATGGCTGGACAAAGAGACCTGTATGGGTGGCCTCTGAAGCAATGAATATAGAGTATCTCACAAAAGTGAGTACACCCTCACATTTTTGTAAATATTTTATTATATCTTTTCATGTGAAAACACTAAAGAAACTTTTTGCTACAATGTAAAGTAATGAGTGTACAGCTTGTATAACAGTGTAAATTTGCTGTGCCCTAAAAATAACTCAACACAGCCATTAATGTCTAAACCACTGGCAACAAAAGTGAGTACACCCCTAAGTAAAAATGTCCAAATTGGGACCGAAGTGTCAATATTTTGTGTGGCCACCATTATTTTCCAGCACTGCCTTAACCCTCCTGGGCATTGAGTTCACCAGAACTTCACAGGTTGCCACTGGAGTCCTTTTTCACTCCTCCATGACGACATCACAGAGCTGGTGGATGTTAGAGACCTTGTGCTCCTCCACCTTCCGTTTGAGGGTACCCCACAGATGCTCAATAGGGTTTAGGTCTGGAGACATGCTTGGCCAGTCCATCACCTTTACCCTCAGCTTCTTTAGCAAGGCAGTGGTCATCTTGGAGGTAAATTTGGGGTCGTTATCTTGTTGGAATACTGTCCTGCTGCCCAGTCTCCAAAGGGATCATGCTCTGCTTCAGTAGGTCACAGTATATGTTGGCATTTATGTTCCCTCAATGAACTGTAGCTCCCCAGTGCTCATGCAGCCCCAGACCATTACACTCCCATCACCGTGCTTGACTGTAGGCAAGACACATTTGCAGGGCTCAAGTCTTGCTCGAATGCATTGGAACGGAGTTCCTGTACTTTTTCCACAACAGGAACTCAGTTCCCATTAGCAGCCGCGTCCTGCATATGCCTGAGTAACTGGTTGCTAGGCTGAGCAGAGCCTCTGAGAGAGAGCAGCCAGCCACAGACACCACACCAGACAGAGCCACACTTACTGCTGCTGTCTCCCACTCCCCTTCCGTTCTGCTGCTGTCCCCCACTCCCCCTCTGTTCTGCTGCTGTCCCCCACTCCCCCTCCGTTCTGCTGTTGTTACCCACTCCCCCTCCGTTCTGCTGCTGTCCCCCACTCCCCCTCCATTCTGCTGATGTCCCCCACTTCCCCTCCGTTCTGCTGATGTCCCCCACTCCCTCTCTGTTCTGCTGCTGTCCCCCACTCCCCCTACGTTCTGCTGCTGTTATCCACTCCCCCTCCTTTCTGCTGCTGTTCCCCACTCCCCCTCCATTCTGCTGCTGTGTCCCCCACTCCCCCTCCGTTCTACTGCTGTCCCCCACTCCCCCTCCGTTCTGCTGCTGTCCCCGTTTCCCCCTCCATTCTGCTGCTGTCCCCAACTCCCCCTCCATTCTGCTGCTGTCCCCCACTCCCCTTCCATTCTGCTGCTGTCCCCCAGTCCCCCTCAGTTCTGCTGCTGTCCCCCACTCCTCCTCCATTCTGCTGCTGTCCCCCACTCTCCCTCAGTTCTGCTGCTGTCCCCCACTCCTCCTCCGTTCTGCTGCTGTCCCCCACTCCTCCTCTGTTCTGCTGTCCCCCACTCCCCTTCCATTCTGCTGCTGTCCCCGACTCCCCCTCCGTTCTGTTGCTGTCCCCCACTCCCCCTCCATTCTGCTGCTGTCCCCTTCTCCCCCCGTTCTACTGCTGTCCCCTTCTCCCCCGTTCTGCTGCTGTCCCCCACTCCCCCTCCATTCTGCTGCTGTCCCCCTCTCCCCCCCATTCTGCTGCTGTCCCCCTTCAGTTTTCCTCCGTGTCCCTCTCCAGTTTTCTTCTGTGTCCCCCTCCGTTCTGCTACTGTCCCCCTCCGTTCTGCTGCTGTCCCCCTCCGTTCTGCTGCTGTCCCCCTACAGTTTTCCTCCATGTCCCCCCTCCATTCTTGTGGTGATTATTCTGTTAGTTTGACAAGTTAACTTAACTTATTTTGTTTTTGTAAACTGGCACTTTACAATAAATGTTGCACTGAATTTTCTGTGAAATATTTATGCATATGAGCGTATCATTTATTTATTAATTTTTTTGGGTGGGGGAGTTGATCTTGGGTGGGAGTTCCCACACTTTTTTCCCCAGGACTTGACCCCTGCACACTTGTCTTTGTACTCCCCACCACTTGATACCATCTGAACCAAATAAGTTTATCTTGTTTTCATCAGACCACAGGACATGGTTCTAGCAATCCATGTCCTTAGTCTGCTTGTCCTCAGCAAACTGTTTGCAGGCTTTCTTTTGCATCACCTTTATAAGAAGCTTCCTTCTGGGATGACAGCCATTCAGACCAATTTGATGCACTGTGCCGCATATGGTCTGAGCACTGACAGGCTGATCCCCCATCCCTTCAACCTCTGCAGTAATGCTGGCAGCACTCATACGTCTATTTCCCAAAGACAACCTCTGAATATGACAATGAGCATCTGCAATCAATTTCTTTGGCTGACCATGGTGAGGCCTGTTTTGAGTGGAACCTGTCCTGTTAAACTGCTGTATGGTCTTGGCCACCGTGCTACAGCTCAGTTTCAGGGTCTTGGCAATCTTCTTATAGTCTAGGCCAGTGGTCATCAACCCTGTCCTCAGGGCGCACTAACAGGCCAGGTTTTATGTATTACCTTGGGGAGATGCAGACTAGAATACTGCAATCACTGAGCAGCAAATTATATCACCTGTGATGTGTTTCAGTTATCTTGCAAACCTGGCCTGTTAGAGCCGGTTCACACAGGGGCGACTCGTCAGGCGACTTAGCCGCTTGACAAGTCGCATCCCGCTTTGTGCAATGGAACAAAAGTCGCTCCGACTTAGAAAAAGGTTCCTGTAGGACTTTTGGGGCGACTTGCATTGACTTTTATACAGAAGTCATTTTGCAAGTCGCCGCTAAAGTCGGATCCCGATCACCTGAGGCAGTCGCGCTTCAAGTCGTGCTGCCTCAGTGTGAACTGACTCTTAGTGGGCCCTGAGGACAGGGTTGATGACCACTGGTCTAGGCCATCTTTATGTGGAGCAAAGTTTTTTTTTTTCAGATCCTCAGAGAGTTCTTTTCCTTGAGGTGTCATGTTGAACTTCCAGTAACCAGTATGAGAGAGTGAGAGCGATAACACCAAATTTAACACACCTGCTCCCCATTCACACCTGAGATGTGTGTTGGCTGTGTGTTGAGTTAGTTTGAGGGGACAGCAAATTGACACTTTTATATTATACAAGCTGTACACTCACTACTTTACATTGTAGCAAATTGTAATTTCTTCAGTGTTGTCACATGAAAAGATATAATAAAATATTTACAAAAATGTGAGGGGTGTACTCACTTTTGTAAGATAGTGTATGTTGGTTTAGCCCACAATATGATGCATTATCTGTGTTAGGTAATGTGTACCGTATATTGATTGATAAAATACAATTTATTAGCACAACCTAGCAGACTGCAGACATTATTGTCTTCAAGTTAGAAGAGGTTATATATTTTCATAATGACATCAGGGTCAGTTGAAATAAGTGTAATAGGCAGTTTAATTTATTTCATGTACAAACGTATATTTTATGGTCCTCTTTATTGCCATACATCCTGGGGTTTGTAGTTTTTGTTTGTTCTTTAGCACAAGGCAGGCTTTTGCACATAAGTAACAGATAAACTTGCGCACAATACCATACATTATTTTAATAGACAAAATAGTTTGGACAGGGTGGTTTACAATATAAAGAAGTGCAGGTGTGCAGTCACGCCGTGATTTATACACGGACATTTCTTGCATTTTATCCAATCAAGGAACAGCATTTTCTCTGCCCAATATATAAATATATGTACACGTGTGTTTATATATGTGAGTTCTGAGAGATAGCCATAATAAATCTAGCAGCTGCTCTAATCGTAGCTATAAATAAAAAGCTGAAATAGCCATTAGTCCAGCACGGGTCTCGTTGGCATGGCAACCAGCTGCCAGAGGGGAGAGAAGACTAAGAGTATGAGATTAGAGGCTTCAGCCTGACCAATCCATTTATATATAAGTAGTAGGCGAAGACTGTAGGTATGGACTTTATGCATTTAAAGCGATACCCTCTTTCTCCACAATTTGAAAAAAAAAAAATGGTAAAATAACATAACCGTAATGGAAACAGAGTGCCTTTTATCTCCTTGTACTGTGCGCAAATTGTGAAGTATCCACCAATCAATGCTCAGATATTGCTGGCAGTCATTGTGTCTGTAGGTAAACAGCATGTATACATTTTTTATTCCATGCTGTTTATTTGGTTTGTGCTTGCATGAGCCTGGTCTATGTGGCTATCCTCAATATCCTTGTTTATGATAGTAATAAAATTGTATTCTCTTTATACTGTAGTTATTACACGTCTTAGACGTCTACCTCCTCCCTCTGTGTCCCCAATTGCACTGATCTGGCATGATAATAACCTCAACTCCTAAAGACTGTCAAACAGCTGCATTTTAAAAGGGAAGTACGGAATTGTTTTGTTTTGTTTTCTGAATCATACTTACCTAGGTGGATGCAGCATCGGTCCAATGTTGCATCTGTCCCCCGCCGGCTCTAACACTAAGAACCGAGCGATCGAACACTGACAATCGATTGCTTCTCAGAGCTCCCTAAGCAGGGAGCTGGTGACTGTCCACGCTCACTGGGCTGTGGAGGGGGCGGGAGCTGCTGTCTCAGGCTCTCAGTGGCCAGGCATGTGGGCAGATCCCGATCATATGGTCTCGATCTTTCCAGAGCCTGGACTGGCTCTGTGACATCAGCTGACTGTGGGCTTTAGCTAGCTGACTGCTGAAAATTGGTCACAGGATGTAGAAGAAACTGCACTCCTGTGATCAACAGAAGTACAGCCAAATGAGCTTTGGCTTTACTTCTCCCTCTCCTTTTAACAAATCTATTTATCAAGCACATAAGCAAGCTAGATACATGTCTCATAAATACTATGAATATGGCAATAAACGTGGTTGTTAGCTTGCAAGGGCTCTTCGAAAAAAGCATGCTCGGGCATACGAAGCTTCACACCCCCTTGTGTGAAATTGTGGTCCAGTCTTCTAAAATTGCCTCAGGGTTTCAGGAATATTACTCCCAACTGTACAACTTAACCCCTGACCAGCCCTTGAATGCTCAGGTGCCCAGATCGGCGGGCATCCAGGAATATCTGGCCTCATCGGATGTTCCTCCCTTGACCGCAGATCAATGCGCAGTGCTGTAGCTACAGATTATTCCTGATGAGATTGAGCTAATAGTGAAATCCTTGCCCAACGGGAAAAGCCCTGGACCTAATGGCTACACCAAGACATACTATAATTTTTTTGCTTCCCCTCTTGGTGATCCCTATGTGTAGCTACTTTAACACCATAGCTGAAGGCAATCCTATGCCCCCGAGGAGCTGCTGGCTCACATCACAGTACTTCCAAAAGAAGGCAAAGACCCTACGGTCCCCCAGAGTTACTGCCCCATAGTCCTCCTCAACGTTGAAGTTAAAATCCTGGCAAAAATTCTAGCAACCCTACTGAAACAGCTTATGGCCCATATCATCCACCCCGATCAAACGGCATTTATCACAGGTAGGGAAGCTAGAGACAAATCAATTAGCGCTATCCAACTTATCCACTGGGCTTGTGCCCATCCCAACCCTAAGCCTTACATAATCCTATCAATGAATGCCGAAAAGACTTTCGACTGAGTTGATTGGTCATATCTGTGAGTGGTGTTAGAGACCCAGGGGTTAGGACCATGTATAATGACATAAATTATGGCCTTATACTCCACTCTTGACTCAGGTCAATGTAAACGGGGTGCTCTCCTCACGGTTCCCAATTAGGAATGGCACGGAACAGGGATGTCCCCTTTCACCCCTCCTTTTTGCCTTGGTATTAGAGCTGTTACTGTGTACGTAAGAGCGAATGTGGATATAAAAGGTCTGAAAGTTGGTAATGCTGAACACAAGCTGTCAGCATTCGCTGATGTGCTGTTCCACCTTTCGGAAACCCCTAATCTTGTTGCCCAACCCGATGAGAGAACTCAAGCATTTTTCTGTCCCGCTGATATAGGGTGCCAGCAGATTTGGCACGTATCTACCTTTCTGTATCAGACCTATGCTGACGATTCTGTGGACACCGAGGCGCACTCCTACACATATGGTGGGAGTGCCCCCGGATCAAGCTCTTCCTCCTACATGTCCCTCAGATCCTGATTAGTCAATATAAGAAAAGCGCACTGCCACATTTGTTGAATGCAGCCAGATGCTTACTCCCAATTTACTGGGAGCAGCCACAAATTCCTACAAGGGAGGAATGGATTGGCAAGGTGAATGACATTCGGGAGGCAGAGTACTGGATAGCGACCTGTAGGGGTACTTGTGAATGCTTCAACGATATATGGGCACCCTGGATGGACTATGTGGCCAACCAGGGCACTTATATTCTAGTTTAGACTTAGCACTGCTAGAGCTGGCAGAACCATCCCTGAGATCCCACGGGGGTAGAGATACTCTTATTTATGAGATAGCCTTCCCCATTCCCTCTGGAGGTTGTCCGACCTCGGTGGGGCTCGCTCGATGCAGATCTGAAGACTCCACATAAGAATACACGTATGCTCCAATCCCTTCTTTTTCACAATCTCTCCTCTTCTCTTTTCTCTCCCCCTCCTTATTCTTTATAACAATGTAAACTCTCTAGGTTACGTAGGTTTGGACCTTTATTTCACTCACACTGTACTAACTGGACTTATGGCTACAGTGCCTTGCTGCTGAAGGGGAAGCCTCCCTTCCGGGCATCGTTTTTCCCTTTCAGCACCGGATGTTTACCGCAGGCACTCCTGGCCCAGATGATGCGGTGGGAGAGGTTAGCTGGAGGCTAAATTGGCCCCCCTCTCCCAGTGTCACTGCCAATAGTATGCCCTATATCCAGGGCTTTTTTTCTCAGAAAATAGGTGCAGGAACTCCCCCTTTCTGAGTCACCTCTTGTTTCTGCCCCTACCCACCTCCGAGCCCTATTCCAATAGATCCCCCAAACAACAATGGATCATACGCAACAACATTTCCCCTCTACTAACAGTAGACTATCGGCAGCAACAACAGATCTCCCCGCAGCCAGCATCAATAGACTCTCTGTCAGCCAACAACAATAGATCCCTCCCTCAACAGTAGATCTCTCCCAGCAACATCTGACCCCCCCAGCCATATAAAACCCACCCTCAGTAACAATAGGTTCCCCATCAGCAACATTAGACCTCCGCAGCAACAATAGACCCCCTGCAAAAATAATAGATCCCCCAATCAATAGACCCGGCAGCACACCCCAGCTTTTCTTGCCATTACATACAGTCAGTGCTGGAGGTGCCAGAACTGTGTTCCCCCACGTTACCCACAAAAAAAAAAGCCATGCCTATATCCTTTCTAGAATTTTTAGCTATATAGGTGGGCTTAGTGCTGGCTGTAGGGCTTGCCACAGCCCCCATATATTTACTTGTGTATCTTTAGGATATTGTCCATGGATATCACTGCCATAGAATGTCCCTAACTGCCCAGGAGCAAAAACCCTGTATCACGGCTTAATAATGTGACAAGCATTGCTCTCCTTACTCCTTTACTTTACTCTCCTCCTTGTTTGTATGTACCTTTTTATCTTTTTGATACATGCCTATTTCAGTTAGTCCTTGACTATCTGAAACTGTTTGCTATAACATGCTCATTTTGTCCTAAATAAAGATTATACAAAAAAAAAAATTTATTTGTTTTGTATGATCTGAAAATCGAGAATCAACGCTCACCAAACTTCTACTAACATGTGTAGCACTAACCCCCGAAGGAGCTCCTGATTAGATTGGCTTACCGTTACCTTCATTCTCCTCACTTCACGTCTAGGGGTGTCCCGTGGTAGATGGCCCAGAAACTTGGGAGACTGACCATAGATCCTCTTAAATGGATTTTATTTGCAAAAACTTAGACAATGAACAGTCTCTTAAAATGGGATCAGAGGGTTGGAAAGGAAGTTCAGGTACTCTAATGCCGCATACACACGACCGGACTTTTTGACAGCAAAGATCCAACGGAACGAATCCAGCGGACAATTCGATCGTGTGTGGGCTCCATCGGACCTTTGCTGTCCAAAAATGTGACGGACTTTAGAAATAGAACACGTTTCAAATTTTTTCGCCGGAACTCCGCCGGCCCCAGTTCCTATTGAGAAATCCGCTCGTGTGTATGCTAGTCCGACAGACAAAAACCGACACTAGGGCAGCTATTGGCTACTGGCTATGAACTTCCGTATTCTAGTCCGGTCGTACGTCATCATGTTCGAATCCTTCATACTTTGGTGTGATTGTGTGTGACCAAGTCTGTTCATTCGGAAAGTCCATCGGAACTGCGCCGAAAGTCCGTTGGAAAGACCGTCGTACCTAGTCCGTCGAAAAGTCCACGCGGCATTAGTGTCAAAGTCAATATCGAAGAACTTGCTTACTTTGACTGCATCCATAGAATAGCCATTCCCAACTGGATGTTCACTCAAGTTGGACAGTCCCTCTCTCACAAGGCCTAGCAGCCAACAAGGTACTTACTCAGGAACAAGTCTCTGCCACAGACGTTGTTGTAGAACATACAAGGATACGTTTCTGCCACAGACGTTGTTGTAGAACACGTAGGAAAATGAACTTTTAGAACACTCGTGTGATACCTGGATCTTTCAGCCAGCTTGGCAATATCCACGAGACCGAATTCTCTTGGGTACTTCAGCCCTTCCAGGCTCTTACTAAGAAACCAACCCGTACGTGGTCTTCTTCTGAAGAGTCCTCCCCTGGAATGCTATGAAGTTAATGGGTCTCTGCCAAACCAGAGACGGCACCCAAACACCTCAGAATCCTCCTTTAGTTTCCCTGCCTCGGGCTAGCCAGCCCCGAGACAACAAGATCGGGTGGATCCGCACCCCAGGCCATAGCGTTCTTGGGGGCTGGTCAGGAGGACCAGGACCATGAAGTCAGTACATCCTTCTGGACCGGAACCCCGAACCACGTGACCTCCACATCTTAAATACCCTCTCCCAGAAAGCACAGCAAGAGCGCCACTCCCATTGGGCGGGCTCCGAGAGAGAGTAACTTAAGCACCCAACCAGACCATAGTTCCATGCCTGCCAGAAGAGACAGTGCCCCCTGTGGCCAGGCTGAATATCTCATAGTCCAGTCAGACTGATGCTGAAGTCCAAATTTAGACAATTGTATCCAAACCAAACTGTAGTTTAGGTGTAAGCTTAACCACCTCCCGCCCGCCCTATAGCCGAATGACGGCCGTAGAGCAGGCGGGTTCCTTCACCTGGCCGTCCCTGGATGGCCTTGTGTTTACTTCCGCAATGCGTGCCGCCGGGGGCGCGCATCGCGGAAGTTTTGTATTCGCCGTGTCTCCCGGAGACAGGCAAATACAGATCGCCGTGAACGGCCAATCAAAGCGGCCGTTCACAGCGCGATCGCAGCTGCCAATGGGAGATGATCTCATATGTAAACATATGAGATCATCTCCCATTGCCGTGTCTCTCCCTCCTTACACAGAGACAGCGTGTGAGGAGGGAGAGCGATCTGTAAGTCAGCCCCAGTGCCATCTGTCAGCCCCAGTGCCATCTGTCAGCCCCAGTGCCAGTGCCATCTGTCAGCCCAGTGCCATCTGTCAGCCCAGTGCCATCTGCCAGTAGTGCCAGTGCGGCCAGTGCCACCTGCCAGCGTCAGTGCCACCTGCCAGCGCCAGTGCCTGCCGTCAGCCCCAGTGCCGTCAGCCCCAGTGCCACCAGCCCCAGTGCCGTCAGCCCCAGTGCCACCAGCCCCAGTGCCGTCAGCCCCAGTGCCGCCAGCGCCAGTGCCACCTGCCAGCACCAGTGCCACCTGCCAGCGCCAGTGCCATCCGTCAGCCCCAGTGCCATCTGTCAGCCCCAGTGCCGCCAGTGCCATCAGCCCCAGTGCCGTCAGTGCCGCCAGTGCTGCCAGTGCCAGTGCCGCCAGTGCCAGTGCCACCTGCCAGCACCAGTGCCACCTGCCAGCGCCAGTGCCATCCGTCAGCCCCAGTGCCGTCAGTGCCGCCAGTGCCAGTGCCACCTGCCAGCGCCAGTGCCACCTGCCAGCGCCAGTGCCCTCCGTCAGCCCCAGTGCCGTCAGCCACAGTGCCAACAGTGCTGCCAGTGCCAGTGCCGCCAGTGCCACCTGCCAGTGCAACCTGCCAGAACCAATGCCACCAGTGCCGCCAGTGTCAGTACCGCCAGTGCCACCTGCCACCTGCCAGTGCCACCTGCCAGCACCAGTGCCACCTGCCAGCGCCAGTGCCATCCGTCAGCCCCAGTGCCGTCAGCCCCAGTCCTGTCAGCCCCAGTGCCGCCAGCCCCAGTGCCGCTAGTGCCACGTGCTAGTGCCACCTGCCAGTGCCACCTGCCAGCGCCAGTGCCACCTGCCAGCGCCAGTGCCATCCGTCAGCCCCAATGCCGTCAGCCCCAGTGCCATCAGCGCCAGTGCCGCCAGTGCCAGTGCCACCTGCCAGCACCAGTGCCACCTGCCAGCGCCAGTGCCACCTGCCAGCGCCAGTGCCATCTGCCAGCCGCAGTGCCATCTGCCAGCCCCATTTGCCAGAGCAATTAGCCAGAGCAAATAGCCAGCACCATCTGCCAGTGCCATCTGCCAGTGCCAGCCCCAGTGCCATCTGTCAGCGACATCTGCCAGCCCCATCTGCCAGCCCCATCTGTCAGCCCCATCTGTCAGCCCCATCTGCCTCTAGTGCCATCTGCCTCCAGTGCCATCTGCCTCCAGTGCCATCTGTCAGTGCCACGTGTTGTCAGTGCCACGTGTTGTCAGTACCACGTGGGGTCACTTTGTGGGCATTTCCATTGTCCTGGTGCTCCAGGGCCTTCAAAACTGTAATAGGTGGTTGAGAAATAAGATGTGTCATTTATGCTCCTAGAACGCCTGATGGTGCTATTTCAATATTGGGCCTCTGTATGTGGCCAGGCTGTGTAAAAGTCTCACACATTTGGTATCGTTATACTCAGGAGGAGTAGAAGAACGTATTTTGGGGTGTCATTTTTGCTATGTACATGCTATGTGTTGGAAATATCTTATAAATGGACAACTTTGCGTAAAAAAAATGCGTTTTCATTTTTTTTCCACATTTTCCCAAAACTTCTGGAAAAAAAATGAACCATTCAAACGACTCATTATGCCTCATAGATTATACGTTGGGGTGTTAGCTTTCCAAAATGGGGTCACTTTGTGGGCATTTCCATTGTTCTGGTGCTCCAGGGCCTTCAAAAATGTAATAGGTGGTTGAGAAATCAAATGTGTAATTTATGCTCCTAGAACGCCTGATGGTGCTATTTCAATATTGGGCCTCTGTATGTGGCCAGGCTGTGTAAAAGTCTCACACATTTGGTATCGTAATACTCAGAAGGAGTAGCAGAATGTATTTTGGGGTGTCATTTGTGGTATACACATGCCATGTGAGAGAAATAACCTATTACATTGAAAATTTTGTGAGAAAAAAAAAAAAATCTTAATTTTGCAAAGAATTGTGGGAAAAAGATGACAACATCAAAAACCTCACCATGCATCTTAGTAAATACCTTGGAATGTCTACTTTCAAAAAAGGGGTAATTTGGGGGGTATTTGTACTTTCCTGACTTGTTCGGGTCGCAAGAAATGAGATAGGCCACCAGTACATCAGGTGTGATCAATTTTGTGCGATTCGCACCACAGCTTGTAGATTCTCTAACTTTCACAAAGACCAAATAATATCCACTAAGTTGGGTTATTTTTACCAAAGATATGTAGCAGTATAAATTGTGGCCAAAATTTATGAAAAAAAAATTATAATTTGCAAAATTTTATCACAGAAACAAAGAAATATGCGTTTTTTCAAAATTTTCGGTCTTTTTTCATTTATAGCGCAAAAAATAAAAACCCCAGAGGTGATCAAATACCCCCAAAAGAAATCTCTATTTGTGGGAAAAAAAGGACACAAAATTCATTTGGGTACAGTGTTGCATGACTGAGTAATTGTCATTCAAAATGTGAGAGCACCAAAAGCTGAAAATTGGTCTGGTCAGGAAGGGTGTTTAAGTGCCCAGTAAGCAAGTGGTTAAATTTGAAAAACACATAGCACATGCTCTTCAGGAGTCGGCGCTAGACATGAAATTAGCAGAAGCGGCCCAAAGGGCGGCGCTTCAGAAATGAACTTCCTCTTTATACTCTCATAGTATGTCACTAGGTTCATGTTTGTCAAAAGACAATTTGCGGATAGTTGGTATGCTAGACAAAATCGTGCACACGCCCTTTTGACAAAAATCAGACGCTCATCCAACAATCAGACCATGTGTACGAGGCTTAAAGCTGGCCATAGATGGATTGAACTTAGGCTGGTTCAGCAGGGACTGACAGAGTTTCAATCCATCTATGGCCATTTCCCCTAACAGAACCCAATCTAACTATTGACCTCTCGCAAACGGGAATGTTGGAAAACTGACAAATGTTTGCTTGAGAAAGGTGAGGGAGCATTTATGCATGGGGTTTTCCCCAACATGCTACTATAGCTATTGCTGATAGGGAGGTGGGAGCCTCATGCACACTGCTGTTGTCAAATGCCAATATTACAGGCGTTTGACCTTTTTTTCTGCCCCTAAACATCCCTCTGTTAGCCTATGTGTCCATGCACACAGGCATTTAGTGGCAGGGACATTTGGGGCAGAAGACTGAACGCACCAAAATTGCATTCAGGAGAGAAGCATTTGGGCAAAAAAAATGCCTGGTGCATTTAGAGCTTGAACGTTCACTCATTTCAATGGCCAGAATATTAATTTATAATTTAAATGAATATTATGGCCAATGAAATGAACACTCAAACACTTGACACACCTGAATGTGTCTAAATGCATCTGAACGTGTTTAACCTGTTCCTGACCGGCGCATGCCAATGTACTTTGGCAGAATGGCACGGGCAGGCATATTGGCCTACAGGTACGTCCATTTTAATGTGCCACGTGCCGGTCGGGACCCCCGTGAGTCCAGTCGTGGGTCCCGCAGACTCGATCCCCGCGGGGATACCCGCGATTGTCTCACGGGGCGGCTCAACAGGGAGATGCCGTTGTAAACAGCATCTCCCCATTCTGCCTAGCAACAAGTGACGCTGATCTCTGCTCCATGTGATTGGAGCAGAGATCAGTGTTCACTAACACAAAGACCAGCCCCCCACAGTTAGTAACACGCCACTAGGAACACTTAACCTCTACACTGCCACCCCCTGGTTAACCCCTTCACTGCCAGTGTCATTTACACAGGACTCACTGCATTTGTATAGCACTGATTGCTGTATAAATGACAATGGTCCCAAAAATGTGTCAAAAATGTCCGATGTGTCTGCCATAATGTCACAGTCACAATAAAAATTGCTGATCGCAGCCATTACTAGTAAAAAAAATTATTTATAAAAATGCCATAAAACTATCCCCTATTTTGTAAACGCTATAACTTTTGCACAAACCAATCAATAATCGTTTATTGTGATTTTTTTTACCAAAAATATGTAGAAGAATACGTATCGGCCTAAACTGAGGGAAAAAAATGTTTTTTTATATATTTTTGGGGGATATTTATTATTGCAAAAAGTAAAAATAACGCGTTTTTTCAAAATTGTCGCTCTATTTTTATTTATAGTGCAAAAAATAAAAAACGCAGGGGTGATCAAATACCACCAAAAGAAAGCTCTATTTGTGGGAAAAAAAGGATGTCAATTTTGTTTGGGAGCCGTGTCTCATGTCCGCGCAATTGTCAGTTAAAGCAACGCAATGCCGAATCGCAAAAAGTGGTCTGGTCTTTGGCCAGCAAAATGGTCCAGTCTGAAAGTGGTTAAAAAGCATTGCTTTAGGTGCATTTTTAACTTTGCTTTTTTCCTATCACGAGGCCTAAAACTAGGGCTTTTAGTAGGCCATGACAATACTGCATGACAACAAAGCATCTAATGAGACTTTATTGAAAGCCAGCATTGCAAAGACGGATTGAGCTTCAGTCCCCGGAAAAAGTATTCATACCCCTTGAAATTTTCCAAATTTTGTCATGTTACAACCGAAAATGTAAATGTATTTTATTGGGATTTGTATGTGATAGACCAACACAAAGTGGTACATAATTGTGAAGTGGAAGGAAATTGATAAATGGTTTTCAATTTTTTTTACAAATAAATATCTGAAAAGTGTTGCGTGCATTTGTATAACTCTGATACCCCTAACTAAAATCTATTGGAACCAATTGCCTTCGGAAGTCACCTAATTAGTAAATAGAGTCCACCTTTGCATAATTTAATCTCAGTATAAATACAGCTGTTTTGTGAAGCCCTCAGAGGTTTGTTAGAGAACCTTAGTGAACAAACAACATCATGAAGGCCAAGGAACACATCAGACTGGTCAGGGATAAAGTTGTGGAGAAGTTTAAAGCAGGGTAAGGTTGTAAAAAAATATCCTAAGCTTTGAACATCTCACGGAGCACTGTTCAATCCATCTTTCGAAAATGGAAAGAGTGTGGCAAAATTGCAACCTACCAAAACATGGCCATCCACCTAAACTGATAGGCCAGCCAAGGAGGCATTATTCAGAAAAGCAGCCAAAGGGCCCATGGAAACCCTGGAGGAGCTGCAGAGATCCACGGCCCAAGTTGGAGTATCTGTTCATAGGACAACTATTAGTCGACCGCTCCACAAATCTGAAGTGGCAAGAAGAAAACCATTGTTGAAAGAAAGCCATAAAAAATCCAATTTGCAGTTTCCAAGAAGCCATGTGGGGGACATGTGTAAATGTCTCACACAAACATGTGTAAGAAAGTGCTCTGGTCAGATGAGACCAAAATTGAAATTTTTGGCCTAAAAGCAAAACGCTATGTTTAGCAGAAAACCAACACTGCACATCACCCTGAACACATCATCCCAACCTTGATACATGGTGGTGGCAGCATCATGTTATGGGGATGCTTTACTTCAGCAGGGACAGGGAAGCTGGTCAGAGTTGATAGGAAGATAGATGGAGACAAATACAGGGCAAACTTATGCCGACTTTTCATCAGCAAAGGTCAGACGGAACGAATCCAAGGCATCAATTATGTGTGTGCTTCATCGGACCTTTGCTGTCCAAAAATCAGATGGACTTTAGAAATAGAACATGTTTTAAATGTTTCCGTCGGAACTCTGAAATTTGGTAATAAATTGAGCTTAACGTGTTACTAAACCCAGGACCCTGCATTAACTATATCTGATCTCCCACAGTACACAGAACATGGAAATGCAATTATTTTAGTAAATATAAACTGTTTAATACCTTTTCTCATCAGTAGTATATTGTGACCTCTATCAGTGTCCGGCCGAGCATTGGTTAAAACTTGGAAGAGACGTTTTTATTCTCCTCTGACTGTCCTATGAGGCTGCATGACTTCTGACTTTCTGTCTGGACATTGCTGATTGGTCCGGTGCTAATCACATGTACCCCGCCAAAAAAATGTGTATTGGGGACAGTAAAAGGAGAGGAGGATCAGAGAAGACAGGATCAAACAGCCTTTTTACACAATGCAGTGGATTAACCCCTTAGGTTCTACAATGAGTATAAGAAGCATGCTTTACTGCACATACAGACTGATTTTACTGTTGTGGGTTTAGTAATACTTTAACATGTTATAGTACATAAATATTCCACAGTGCACTACAACAGTAAATTATATCACTAGGCAACGGCACATTGTTCTGTGTCGTACCATTACAGCAAATTATATAAATGGTCGCAAAGACCTATCACACTGTAAAAATCAACATTAAATTATATAACACTGCAACAGAATATTATATCACCCTACAAAACCATACAATGCTGCAAGTACTTTTTAAGGGACACTGCCAGGGTACTTGTTTTTAAGAAACCCAGAGTTCAGCTTTCATTTAGTCCCTTATGCATTGGTATTCGGTTAAATTCTGTTAAATTGATGGTTTGTTGAAGTAACTGATCCATTCCCTCTATTCTTATTATTATCAGTTATGTATTCCTTTGTTTAGTCCCTATAGTTTAGCTATCAATCAATATGCCAAGCACATGTTATTGTTACTATCACAATGCTATCACCCTTGGCTATGAAATCAATACACGTTTAAGGTCAATTAAATCTCATTTATTTCCCAAGGAAATAAGGAAAATGTGCATCAAGTATCAATAAAAGTTACAATAATATACATAGCATACAATCACAGTGCAATCCAAGCCATACTTATCCGACCTTCGCAGCCACACCTCATGACTGGGTCTCCTGATGGAATACAGAGGGGCAGAGCTCAGGTCACAACCCTTTTTGTCAAACATACTTCAGCCATACCACACCCCATAGCCCATCCTACTCTTTCCCATAGACCAATCAGCGTCTCTGGGGCGTCTCCTCCCCCAGGCTACCAGTCCTGCCATACTTGGCCTCTGGGGGCAGTGTTTGCCCATAATTGCAACTGCTCCGACTGGATTGCTATCTCGTGGCCTGATCTCGGACGCCCCACCAACTGTCCCTCTGTTCTTGCAGACAAGCCGGCGCCATATCCTCTTTGAAGTTCCGTACATTCCAGGTGGGCTGAATAGAAACTCATCCTGCTATTCAAGTTGTGTCACATTCCTTGTTTTCACACATATGACACTGCCTGGCATCACTATGGCTGAGTTCGGCTGTACAAACAGCTGTGTAGATGTATAATAATAATTCCTGTCTGATTCCAACATATGCCGCTTTGCGCCTAAACACGGCGCATACCACCCTTCTTCAGACACGGCTCCTTTTGAACAGTCCATAACTGTCTTAACGTGTGTGGTTCCCCAACATGTGCTTCCGAACCAGTACCTGTGGCACAGTCCTTAGCTTGTGTAACGCGTGGTTGTTTCCAACGAGCGCTCCAGAGACATCTCTTATGGAACAGTACACAAGTGTCTTACCACGTTGTGTTTTCAACGTGTGCAGAAACAGGTCCTATGGAGCAGTCCATAATTGTTTCACCACGTGATGTTTCCCAACACGTGCCGCTTTGCCACTGAGTGACACATCTCCACCATTCTTCAGCGACAGCTTCCATGTCACCATTCTGCATCTTGGGTATCTTCAGGATGGCAGTACAGGCAAGGGGTGCCCATTCATTCACCATTCACCAGCACCCATTCAGAGCGACATATCACCCAGCTTTCAGACCCAGAGTCTTGAGGAGGGCCTTTACTAGCCTACAATACCCGTAGGTCACATTCTACCGCAAACATAAATCAACTTATTACCATAATATGTATACATATATATGTATTACGCACCCCGCTCCCAACCTCCTATAACCTTTTACTGTAACTACGGGTCGGGATTAGGCAGGCTTGCTCGCAGCGGCGTTGCAGGGCTCTGACTTGGCAGCAATGTCTCCAATTTGTACACAGAGAGCTCACCGTCAAATCGTCCCTCAACTTGCATAGACAAATGGGAGACCCTTCTAGATAAATATCGCTTAACTACACATATAAGTTTACAACAATTACCAAACCCACACAATTCCACCCCTGTACCTGGATTTCAGAGATCATGCCCATTGTGTACCATGCACCTCTACCTACGGTTAGGTTCAAGGAACCCTCGAGTCCCATGACTAACACTACACCGGTATTCTTTAGGACAAAGAAACAAAACTCGCCTATGTCCTAAATAATACCTGGGTGCCTTCTTCCCAGCAATGACCTCTCCATCCAGAATACAGAGAGAAATAACTTCCCAACATTACTCGTTCATCCCCATGTATTGATCTAGCCTACAAAGGACATCATGGTCATGCTTCCGACAAAGGGAAATATCAACCTGCCTCCAGCGTTTATCTTCTCTGATCACATGTGTGATATAGCCTCAAATGCAACAAGGTAGAGTCCCCAGTCAGTAAGCCCATTGATGCCACCAAATATACAGACCAAGTCTGCACTTCTGTATATGAGAACATACAGCATAACACATTTCACAATCCAACTTAGTACCACCCATACAGGCATTCGACCACTATTTTGGATTAGTGTAAGCAACGTGTTTTGGCAAAATCTTACTGAGCGGTGACGCTAACTCATCAGGCCACTGCCCCTCATACAGAGACGGTATAATCAGCTTGATGTTGGCTGATATTTCCACCTGCCACAGAGTGCGCGCCAGAGACAATGACAGGTTTCTGTCTTCCCTACCAACCTCTCAACATGGTTGACAAAATCCGGAGCCACTCTAACCTGAGTGTTTCTGTGATTTCATTGAATGTTATCAAGGATACCACCAATCTCCCGGGGTAACAAAGTCACGCTCCTTCTCTGAAGCTATGGCTGTGAGTTTGTTCCTCAGGAGGCTGATGTCCCCTCCATTAACACCCATCCCAGCTATTGTTCCCCCCCAATATAGTGCTGAATACATCCCTTCTCTTTCGGGTTACTCCTCAGAAATAAGCATCCTGCATGGACCTCATTCTCATCTCTGAGAGTAAGTCACTGGTACAATAACCGCACCTGATTCAGTGTATACTCAGCACATATAGGGTGATAGGTTTTTGTCAACCACCATGAGATGTTGCAGCACCATGTGGTGAAGTCCTACGGTACCCTGGTAGCCAGCGTTTGTTCCCTTTATTTTAACAGAGCATGCTCCTGTGTGTATTCACTGGCATTATCTGTGCAGGGTTTCAACCTCTCAGGTGAGACACCAACCGGGCGTATCTTCCTCGTGTCTAGTTCTGGTGTCCCGCATGTCCTGTACACGAAAGCTTCTCTCTAGGACCGCTAGGATTGAGACACCACCCCTACGAGGAAGTTTTCCCCCATTGATGTGTCACCTGGCACCCTTTAGTCTGATCCACAGCTACCTTATTATGCATAAGCGCCAGTATGCCTCCTGGGTACCTGCACCATATTAACTCCCTTACACCAATGCATGTCATACATTAAAACCTTACTTCTTTCAATTCCTCCTTCCAACATAAACAACACATATTTTACATTTTCATGTTTTGACGGATTGGATGTGTCAATTCTTCCCCAACCTCCAACCCATTGCACATGTATAAATAACATGTTTGCATTCATCAGGAGAGACTTCAGCAAAAATATTTCACAAGTTCTCTTGCTAGGCACAGTCTTTCAGATTCAGCATTAGCACCAAATTGTCCATACGAAAAAAAAACAGGTATTAATCTGAATCTTTCAGTTTTCCTTCTCTCCTGATGTTTATCAGAACAAATTTGTGGTATGGTGTGGCACAGACAAACTGCCAACCAGATGATCATCTGTCATCCATCTTCCAGAAGCCTCTCCAATTCTCGCTCCACTTGGATTCTGGAAGTGAAAACAAGAGCAGTATCAAATTCTTATCCACAATATCTGATCGCTTACCATGTTTACTTATAGTTCCCTCCTTGGAGCCCAGGACCTCAGTATTCCTGGCTTCTGCAACTCTGACCAAACTATCCAAACAACCATGACCTCTTTAGGCTACACCCGCTGTAAAATGGATCCCCATGGTATGATCAAAAACCGTTTAAAACTGAACGTCAGTGTTGCTTCTCAAAAACTTCAAATTTTACAAACTAAAAAAAACAATGCATCTATCTGTATCTTTACGATGTATGCACTACCCCCTTTCAGGTGACTGGTTCTAACTGAGGGCATTGTCAATTCCCCCCCTTTCAGGTGGATTAGACCTACTACTTTTCCACCTGAATAAAAATATAACTAACATAGAGGACTAAACCAATATCAACAAAAAATTTTTTTTAGAAGAAAAAAAAATAAAAAATAAAAAAATAAAAAAAATAAAATAAAAAAAAAATAAAAATGAAAATACAAATAAATTTTTTTAAAAAAAAATAAAAATCTGGCCATGATCACACAAACAACATGACAAGACAACCATCATAAAACAATGACAAACACTCAACTTTTAGTTAACACCATCCATGGACTTTTCTCCTGCAAAGAGTGCTTATTCCAATCTGAAATACAATTAGTTAATGGGGAAAACAAAAACAAAACAAAGCATATGTATCATCACAACATTTTAGCTTCATTTGTAACTCTTTTTAGTACTATTTATTTTTCATTGTTTGCAAACAATTACTAACTAATGAGCTCATGGTACCATGTGATAATCGATTATGCATTTACAATAACCTAACCCCTGTTCTGTTATATTTTGCCACTGTTGTTACTTTGAGAGACCTGCAGACAAATGCAAATGTCCGTATACGAATCAGTTTAATTTCTTCCTGGTCTCTGGAAAAAGGAACACACAAGTGATTACACACAATTCTTATGTTAATCAGCAGTATTGGATACTCAGGAAAGGTTTACAAAGACTGACAATAAGAGAAGAGTACAGAAACACAAGATTAAAAAAAACTCATAACAGAAACATCTTTTAACCACACAAAAGAAAAACCACAATACCAATTCAGGGGTTTATCCCTAAAAGTACAAAACAAAAAAAAAAAAAAAATGTATATCTATATCCAGGTCCTCTATCATATTCTGAACTTGAAACTTACATCAAACCTTTTTCATAGCCGGGAAACATTGACCAGAATATTCTTACCATGCTTGCAGCTCACTAAGTTCTGCTAACATTGTTTCCCCCAGTGCTATATTTGAGTAACCATGCGTCTATCTCCATTTTGACTCTACACAACTGTCCTACATATTGCTTTTTAGTTTCTAGACCCCGCATTTGCGTTTTACACGGGAAATGGGTTTGATTACTATTGGTTCCGTGCTGTGGATGGCTACCCCACCTGGCTGAATAACACACACGAAGCCTTGGGGTCGTTTTCGGGTATAATTTCCTTTCGATATCATTATTCGCCGCCCGACAATATTTTGAAGTGTGACCCCCCCTTTTACACAAAAAACATTTTAGTTCTGGTTTCCCTGCATAGGCCATTTTTTTAGCATATGGCGCTGGAAATCCACATTGCTGGATAATATTACTGCGATTGGAATGCACAGACTTTACACTTTCGTTGTCTGAGGAGTCATCCGAAGTGTCAACTCCTGAGTCAATTTCCAGTGCAGTTATCCCACCTTTATTTGCTTCTTCCACATCGATTCCCATCACATTACTATCATTTGCAGTGATAATAGCATACGGGTTTTCTTCATATTTCACTTCTGGCTTTTCTATACACTGAGCATGTGTGGAGGGTACCTCCACTATTGCACACTTGGAGGATAATTCCATTATGGCTGCTTGTGCCTTAAGCCTTGTGATAACCTGCAAATTCTCAGCCTCCCTTTGATTCAAAGAGGCAATGCAACTTTCTCTCAATTTACACGTTTGTTCTAATTCATCTAATCTCTGTTGCAATACACATTTCTCAGCCACTAATTGTTTAATCCGACTACAAGCATCCGCATCAGCCTTTTCAATCCTGATTGATATATCCCTTACCTGTTCCATCACTTTTTCTCTATCCGCAAACCATTCTAATTCTTTTTGTTCCGCAATTTCTTTCATTCTCATTAACATGCATAAGGCATTGGCCATTCTCTGTTTCCTGCCTTTTTTTGATTTATTAAATATGCGACTGTTATGTGTATCACATTGTTTTAAAAGTTCATTAAACTGATATGTTAGTTTACCTTTGTGAGTAATTTGAAATCGAATCCCACCATGCTTGCTAACGAAACCTTCAATGGCTTCCATTGATATGCTAATTAGCCTATCCACACCAACTGGTTGAGCCATCTTGCTTAGACAAAAGAAATCAGATAACAAATGGACAACCAAAAAAAAAAAAAAAAAAATACGAACCGTTTAAATTTCCAGTGACTTGTGGTTCTACAGCATACAAGACACAAGGCACACTCTTAATCAATGCCTTGGTCTTCTATTGGACCAGAGCTATTTCACTCTCACGTGTGTAGAAATAAAAACCTATACTTCTCCCACTTTTTCCTCAAAGATGTATGGTAATTCCTGCCACTCTCTAACCAACACTGTGCATTAGCAATACACTAAACAATCAGATACCAAGCACACAACGACATAGAGGAAGCTGTTTAGAAGCTAGCTTTGACCTGTAGTCCCACTCCAAAAAAAAAAAAAACAACAACAACAAATACAAATCCGTTTACCCACGAATTTCTGTAGGAGAACACACTCTTATTCAATGCTCTTCTACCCGATAGCAGGTCATAGGGAATTTCTATTGGGACAGACCGCTTTTTCACAATCACGTGGATATTTCCACTTTTCATTCAAAATTGTATGATTTATCCTGTCAATCTGCGGTTATATCACATAACCAGGGATGATCAGTCCCTTATCTCGCCAGTGCGCCAATTTGCCCTCTGGTTACAGTTTCTGCAGCAAACACAACAATAATGTACATATATATATATATATATCAGTCACAATTCTCACCAGGTTTTACGCGTCCGTTCTACCAGTGGAATATCTCCCAGAATCCTCCTGCTCATCCAAGCGTGGTTTCAGAATTCGCGAGCCAGCGCTAATCTTGTCCACACTAAAGATGACTTCCAGTTCTGGGTGGCTTTGAGCATCTGTGCTTACAGGGACTCAAACAAAAATACCTTAGATTTTTGTGGATTCTGTGTAAAAATACGTTTTACACGCCTTCTGGGGTGCCAAATGAAGTAACTGATCCATTCCCTCTATTCTTATTATTATCAGTTATGTATTCCTTTGTTTAGTCCCTATAGTTTAGCTATCAATCAATATGCCAAGCACATGTTATTGTTACTATCACAATGCTATCACCCTTGGCTATGAAATCAATACACGTTTAAGGTCAATTAAATCTCATTTATTTCCCAAGGAAATAAGGAAAATGTGCATCAAGTATCAATAAAAGTTACAATAATATACATAGCATACAATCACAGTGCAATCCAAGCCATACTTATCCGACCTTCGCAGCCACACCTCATGACTGGGTCTCCTGATGGAATACAGAGGGGCAGAGCTCAGGTCACAACCCTTTTTGTCAAACATACTTCAGCCATACCACACCCCATAGCCCATCCTACTCTTTCCCATAGACCAATCCGCGTCTCTGGGGCGTCTCCTCCCCCAGGCTACCAGTCCTGCCATACTTGGCCTCTGGGGGCAGTGTTTGCCCATAATTGCAACTGCTCCGACTGGATTGCTATCTCGTGGCCTGATCTCGGACGCCCCACCAACTGTCCCTCTGTTCTTGCAGACAAGCCGGCGCCATATCCTCTTTGAAGTTCCGTACATTCCAGGTGGGCTGAATAGAAACTCATCCTGCTATTCAAGTTGTGTCACATTTCTTGTTTTCACACATATGACACTGCCTGGCATCACTATGGCTGAGTTCGGCTGTACAAACAGCTGTGTAGATGTATAATAATAATTCCTGTCTGATTCCAACATTTGTATAAATGCCCTTGATACATTGGTGGTCAGCATTTCTGTTCCTACTACATTGGTGGTCATTGTAAAGGTCTCCATTACATTGGTGGTCAGTATGAAAATACATTTTAACAGAATACGTAACTAGATGAAATTGTGTGTTTTTGTTTGTTTTTTGAATCTATCCAAAGCACATTTTTAATTTGCATGAAGAAAACCCCTTAATTTCTTACATATATATATATATTCTATAGGATGTATTTATTGATAGCCCAGGTACCATAACTAGAAAGATTGCGTGCAGTGCAGTAAACACTTTTTCTTGGCATGGATAAAGTCACTGCAATATATTGTGAGTACTAAAAGAGAAAATGTCTGAGGTGTCTGCAAGATCTGAAGGGGTTTATAAAGCCTGATCTGACTTAATCTTTGCATCTTTTAGGCTGGAATGTGTCAGTTTGCTGGGCCACCTGCTTATCCTTAGCTCAGTTCCCACCAAACCACCTGCTCTATGTATTGGACTGTTGGGGCAGTGTAGAATTTCTGGTTGGTGCTTTATGTGGAAGCCAATATGACAGAGCATATACGTGCGGGGCTGTCTTTGATGTTGATTGGGCCCTGGGCAAACATTTTCTTGCCCCCCCCTCCATTCTGAGACATACAAAAAATAGCAGGTGGACTCAAAATCAGTTTAATGCAGCAGATCACACAGCGATTGCAATTGGTTGCCAGAGGTTACCGCTCACTGTCAGGTTTCTAGAGGTTACAGCACATAATTTCTGCTTGCCGATTGGTTTCTAGAGGTTACTGCACATTAATAGCGCTCACTTATTGGTTGCTGGGGTCACAGCACATCATTGCCACTCACTGATTGGTTGCTAGAGATTACAGAAGATTACTACTGTTCACTAATTGGTTGCTAAAGGTTAATGCACATCATTACCACTCACTGAGCATTGGAGCAATCCCAAATAATTGCTTAAGTAAAGTGGCACATTAATACACATACTACAGGAGAGGGTCAGAGACAGAAAATATACTGCAGGAGAGCATCAGAGACTGCGGACATGCTACAGGAGACAATCGGAGACTTCGGACATGCTACAGATGACAATCAGGGACTGAGGACATGCTACAGGAGACAATCAGAAACTGCGGACATACTACAGGAGACAATCAGATACTGCGGACATGCTACAGTAGACAATCAGAGACTGCGGACATACTACAGGAGACAGTACTTTGCTACAATGTAAAGTAGTGAGTGTAAAGCTTGTAGAACAGTGTCAATTTGCTGTCCCCTCAAAATAACTCAACACACAGCCATTAATGTCTAAATCGATGGAAACAAAAGTGAGTACACCCCTAAGTGAAAATGTCCAAATTGAGCCCAAAGTTTCAATATTTTGTGTGGCCACCATTATTTTCTAACACTGCCTTAACCCTCTTGGGCATGGTGTTCACCAGAGCTTCACAGGTTGCCACTGGAGTCCTCTTTCACTCCTCCATTACGACATCACGGAGCTAGAGGATGTTAGAGACCTTGCGCTCCTCCACCTTCGATTTGAGAATGTGTACATCCAGTCAGTGAAGAGATAAAGGGAGCTGCAGACATTCTGTAGTTTTCCCTGAATTAATGAATAACTTGTATAGCACTACACACGCAAGCTATATCGACTTAGGGCGCTTCGCTGTCAGCTTACAGTGTTGACCAGTTCCTGACCGACGCACGCCGATGTACGTTGGCAGAATGGCACGGGCAGGCATATTGGCGTACAGGTATGTCCAATTTTATATGCCGCCCTGCCATTGCTCATGTGCCGTCGGTCTGGACCCCCGTGAGTCCGGTCGCGGGTCCCGCGGACTCCATCGCTGCGGGCATACCCTGTGATTGGAGCAGAGATCAGTGTTCACTAAAAGAAAGCTCAGTCCCCCACAGTTAGTAACACACCCCTAGGGACACTTAACCCCTTCACTGCCAGTATAATTTACACAGGAATCACTGCATTTGTATAGCAGTGATTGCTGTATAAATGACAATGTTCCCAAAAATGTGTCAAAAATGTCCGATGTGTCCGCCATAATGTCTCAGTCACAATAAAAAACGCTGATCGCCTCCATTACTAGTAAAAAAAAAATATTAATAAAAATGTCAAAAAACGATCCCCTATTTTGTATATTTATATAACTTTTGCGCAAACCAATCAATAATCGCTTATTGCGATTTTTTTTAACTAAAAATATGTAGAAGAATACGTATCGACCTAAACTGAGGGAAAACATTTTTTTTATATATTTTTGGGGGATATTTATTATAACAAAAAGTAAAAAATAATGCGTTTTTTTTTCAAAATTGTCACTCTATTTTTGTTTATAGCGCAAAAAATAAAAACCGCAGAGGTGATCAAATACCACCAAAAGAAAGCTCTATTTGTGGGAAAAAAAGGACGTCAATTTTGTTTGGGAGCCACGTCGCATGACCATGCAATTGTCAGTTAAAGTGATGCAGTGCCGAATTCGCAAAAAGTGGTCTGGTCTTTGGCCAGCAAAATGGTCCGGGGCTGAAGTGGTTGATGTAAGTCTCAGTCTGCAGAAATTGCAGGGCACCCGCTACACATGCTTGGTTAGTCCATCACCTTTACCCTCAGCTTCTTTAGCAAAGCAATGATCATCTTGGAGGTGTGTTTGGGGTCATTATCATGTTGGAATACTGCCCTGCGGCCCAGTCTCCAAAGGGAGGGGATCATGCCATGACACTCCCACCACTATGCTTGAATGTAGGCAAGACACACTTGTCTTTGTATTCCTCACCTGGTTGCCACCACACACGCTTGACACCATCTGAACTAAATAAGTTCAGACCACAGGACATGGTTCTAGTAATCCATGTCCTTAGTCTGCTTGTCTTCAGTAAACTGTTTGCAGGCTTTCTTGTGCATCATCTTTAGAAGAGGCTTCCTTCTGGGATGACAGCCATGCAGACCAATTTGATGCAGGGTGCGGCATATGGTCTGAGCACTGACAGGCTGACCCCCCACCCCTTGAACCTCTGCAGCAATGCTGGAAGCACTAATATGTTTATTTCTCAAAGACAAGCTCTGGATATGACACTGAGTACATGCACTCAACCTCTTTGGTTAACCATAGTGAGGCTTGTTCTGAGTGGAACCTGTCCCGTTAAACTGCTGTATGGTCTTGGCCATGTGCTGCAGTTCAGTTTCAGGGTCTTGGCAATCTTCTTATAGCCTAGGCCATCTCTATGTAGAGCAACAATAATTTTTTTCAGACCTCTCAGAGTTCTTTGCCATGAGATACCATGTTGAACTTCCAGTGACCAGTATGAGAAAGTGAGAGCGGTAACACTAATGAGTCATTTGACACCAGGGACGGAAAAATTTGCCGCCGTGCCATCGCGCGCGTCGGCCGGGACCTCCATGAGTCGGGTCACGGGTCCCACGGACTCGATGTCCATGGGGATACCCTCGATCGTCTCCCGGAAAGGAAAAACAGGGAGATGCTAATGTAAACAAGCATCTCTCCGTTCTGCCTATTGACAGTGTCACTGATCATAGCTCCCTGTGATCGGGAGCTATGATCAGTGATGTGTCACAGCTAGCCCATCCCCCCTACAGTTAGAAACACTCCCCAGGACACACGTAACCCCTACAGCGGCACCTAGTGTTAAACCCTTCACTGGCAGTCACATTTACACAGTAATCAATGCAATTTTAATTGCACTGATCGCACTGATGTCATGAAGTCATGATAAAAATCACTGATTGCTGCCATTACTAGTAAAAAAAAAATAATAATAATAAAAATGCCATAATACTATCCCCTATTTTGTAGGTGCTATAACTTTTGCGCAAACCCATCAATAAACGCTTATTGCTATTTTTTTACCAAAAATATGTAGAAGAATGCGTATCGGCCTAAACTGAGGAAAATAATATTAATTTTTTCAATATATTTTGGGGGGATATTTATTATAGCAAAAAGCAAAAAATAATGTGTTTTTTTCAAAATTGTCGCTATTTTTTTGTTTATAGCGCAAAAAATAAAAATCGCAGAGGTGATCAAATACCAACACAATCTATTTTGTTTGGGAGCCACGTCGCACGACCGCGCAATTGTCAGTTAAAGTGTCGCAGTGCCAAATCGCAAAAAGTGCTCTTGTCTTTGGCCAACAAAACAGCTTAAGGGGTTAATTTTGAGGGGACAGCAAATTTACACTGTCATACAAGCTGTGCACTCACTACTTTTCATTGTAGCAAAGTGTAATTTCTTCAGTTTGAAGGAGAAAGAATTTTTGGGAATTTAGGGGATTGGGAATGAACATAAAAAATAATAAGAGAGCCTTCACATAAAAGACCTCAGAGAAAAGTGTGGGTTCAATTGGACTTTTTAGGCATAAAGAACAGTTGTAGAAACAACCGACATATTCAAGAAAGTATTTTTGTTTATTTTAAAAGAAATATATATTATAAACAATCAAAATTAAACAGGGTACAGAAGTCGCACTTCCAAATGGAGAGATTTTGTATCTGAAATCTAGAGCAGATTGCAAAACGCAAGGCGTAGTCTACTTAATGACATGTTTATGTGGAGCCTTCTATGTCGGAAAGACTATGAGATGTCTCTGGCAACGCATTAAAGATCATGTATATGTATCCTCAAATGGAAAAATGTTAACAACAATCAGTAGACATATTGATCTATGCCATGCGTTTGATGCAACCTGCGTTATGTTTAGTGTCTTGGAGATCATACCAAAGGACCCACGTGGGGGAAATTGGGACAAACGCATCCTACAACGAGAGACGATTTAGATTGAGAAACTCAATGCCACTCAAGCTCCGGGCCTAAATGAGACTCAGTCATACAAATCGTTCCTGTAGGATCCTTTCATCCCCTTCCCTTCTCCCTCCCTTTTCCCCTTTTGTGTCTGCTTCCCCCACCCCCCCTTTTTTTTTCTTCTTCTTCTTTTTTATTTCTCTCGCTTACTAAATATTCTGATGTGAATGTAGATATTTTGGACACATGAATATTGTCTTTGAATCTTACTAAATTATGTATTCCATCAGGACTTAATCATTATAATTGAGTATGGGTTTTTCACACTAGAGCGATGTGCTAGCAGGACGGTGAAAAAAGTCCTGCAAGCCGCATCTTTGGAGCGGTAAAAGGAGCGGTGTATTCACCGCTCCTAAACCACTCCTACCCATTGAAATCAATGGGGCAGCGCGGGTATTTTTGTATTTTTTCTAAAGTGTGTATATATATAAATTAATCTGATCATTAATTGATTATGTTTTTTTTTATATATTCTTTTTATAGATGAACTATATCATCAAGCATATTTTCATCTAGGGATTATCCCGTTTTTCAGCTGTTTTGTCCAA
The DNA here is from genome assembly GCF_037356315.1 of Lithobates pipiens. Lineage (NCBI taxonomy): Eukaryota > Metazoa > Chordata > Amphibia > Anura > Ranidae > Lithobates > Lithobates pipiens. Next base: position 584,169,962 of record NW_027507748.1, on the reverse strand, counting down.
ATGTTTATAGATTAAGGCTGGGTTCACACTGCTGCGGGGGGAGATCCGGATGTGATTCGCACTGCAAATCACATCCGATCTCCGTAGCGATGCGAGTACAGCCATACAGATAGTATGGCTGAATTCGCATCGGTCCCGCAGCAAACTCGCACGGGACCCTTTTTTTGGTCCGCAACAGAATCGGATCGCATGGGGGTTCACACGATTCGCGGCGTTCCTGCATCGCAGCGGTGTGAACCCGGCCTTAAAGTGATTTATATGAGATACAAAGGGTTTACTATGGATAATGATTCCAGCTGATTTGAATTAATTGATTAGTGGCATTTGTTAGCTATGAGCCTTTATATATGGAGATTGTTATTCATTGCAGATACGTGGTCATGAGGAAGGGCAATATCATGCTTAGCCCGAAACGTCACCTAAAATATACCTGATGTAATGTCATTTTTACAAATACATTTTCATTTGATTGTGCAGCAATCCCTTTTTGTTTTTTTTATACTGAGTCCCTGGGAAGGACTGATTGCTGGCACATTTGTCTGATTGACCGTTTGTGCATCTCACCTACTATACTTGTGTTTTATATATATATATATATCAGGGTCCCCAGAGAGCCCCCCATTACATCAAGGTCCCCAGAGAGCCTCCCCTTACATCAGAGTACCTAGAGAGCCTCCCCCTAGTATCAGGGTCCCCAGAGAGCCCTCCACTTACATCAAGGTCCCCAGAGAGCTCCCCACTTACATCAGGGTCACCAGAGAGCCTCCCCAGACATCAGAATCCCTAAAGAGCTTCCCCCTTGCATCAGGGTCCCCAGAGAGCCCACACTTACATCAGGGACCCCAGAGATCCCCCACTTACATCAGGGTCCCCAGAGAGCCCCCCACTTACATCAGGGTCCCCAGAGAGCCACTTCTGACATCAAGGTCATCAGAAAGAGGGAGAGCGGGCAGCAGAGAGATGATGCAATCTATCTGCTGCCCATGGCTGCACAGTGAGGGTGGAATAGCAGTGATGCAGGGCGGGTGGTGAGCGATGATGTCATCTCTCTGCTCTCTCGCCTGCTCGGGTTTCCCGTGCTGCCTGTCCGCTCTCCTGGCCCTGTGATTGGGAACCCCTGGGACTCTGGGTTTTGGGACCCAGATTCGGGGCTATAGCCCTAAAAGCCACCCCCTAGCGATGCCACTGCTTCAAAGTATGGTATGCTAAATTAGCTAGATTCCAGAGCGCCGAGATGTTTAGACAGTGATTTAATTTTTGTACTTGAAATAATATCATCAAGAAGGCATATGGACAACTCAAAAAGTAGATGGGTCAATAGGATCTCTAATAAAGTTAATCAGATGATATCCAGATGGATGAACACGGCCTGTGTCACTAGAAATGCTCTGGAGGGCGGCTTGCACAATATGGTGGAGAGTCTCTCAGTAACAAGTGGGTGGAAAGCAGAGTGGGGACTTGTACAGTTTGGTGCCAACACCTGCCCAATCTTAGTCCCCCTTTCAGATAGGTAATGCCAAACTGAATCCCCCTAAGCACCAAATTCCAAATGAGGGCTTACACAAATTCAAAATACTTGCAAATAATAATATCAGGGAACATACTACCCTACATATACTCTATTTACGTGCCTTGTACCAAACATTAAATACTTGTATGCATGATTGGCCATAATAACTATAGGGGCTACTGAAAGGAAGTCACCTTTGTGTATTATATTTTTATGGCCTATGGCTGCTTAATGCTTTATAGGTCTCAACAGTGATATTGCCTTTCTAAGAGTTCCTGCAATTATTTAGTTATGGAGCCCCAGCTGTTACAGTTAAACCTCTGATTACAGGTAAGTAAAGAAATCATTCATTCAGAACTTCCTCATGCACTTCAGTATGTTCAAAGAAAAACAATATTTTCTGTGTCATTTAGGGTGAGATGAACCAGGCAATTGGAAAGAACTACATCTTCCCTTTACAGTGGAAAGAGAGTTGATATTTGTATTAGTATAGTATATGTGCTGGAATGAAAGCGATTCCTGCTTCCTATATTCCGTGTAATGAAGTCTGTGTGTTGTCTCCTAATGGATAACTCTGGTAGTCATGTTCTCCCATGACAGAGTTTGCATTTGTTGTAAGCTACAATACCTTTTAAGGAACCTTTCATGAACAGAGAATTGTCTGCATAGGGAAAAATCTAGTTAATCTCCATAATGACACATCCCTGTCAAACATAAAAAATATAATTTTCAAGCTAGAGAATACACCTTACATATATAATTATGATCCCACTATTACCTGTGCACCAGACAACATTTTGGAAGCACAATATGTCTACAGTACAGGCATACCCCACTTTTAAGTACACAATGGGGTTTATTTACTAAAGCTGGAAAGTGCACTGCTGAGAAGTTTCGTAGGAAGGGTGGGCAGAGGCAAATGGGAAATGGCGATATTATATCAACATCAAGTCTGCCTGGCTGTTGATTGACCGTGCATGGCAGTGGGTAGATCCATAGCCATTATTTGGACTAATATCAGCTTTCAAATCCTCCCACTGCTGTGCACTGAAAAAAGTAAGACAAAAACCAGATGGTGAACTAGTTTCTCAGTTCCCCTTCAGGCTCCACCCACCCAGTGACACAAGTAATTTCCCAAATATGGGCTTTGTCATATTTGGGTAATGACATCATCACTACCCCCTGCCCCTTTTCTTGCATTTAACTTTTGACCAGCTGACTGGGGTTTGGGATACAATACCATGCGGGAAGCACAGAAATGGCCGACTTCAATTGCTGCCCGCTGCTGGTCTTAAGTATTGCCATTTTCCTAATCTGCGAACTGGTGTTAATCCTTTAAGAATTTTTCACTGCAGCATCCTGGGAACATTCAGTCTAGGTTACTGTGGTATTTAGTAGAGCTAACAATGCTACACAGAATGACTGAAAAGAGACTTCAGTCCCAGATGACTTTTAATAGCCACGCTGACAGCACATTAGGCTTTAGGTGCCAAGAACCTGGCATGTGGTAGTGCTGGGCACATGGCATCAGAAATAAAAGTACAAAAAAAAAGAGTTCATTCATACATCCTAAGGTTTTCTAGGCAAAAATACCAGCCTTATGATCTATTTCCTATAAATAACATTGGTAACAAGTCCAATTTTTACTGGCCTGGGTGGTAAAATATTGGCCATGTGTCAACCATTCCCCTTAGCCACTAGCCTTAAATAATTTTTCGTACTCATGACAAGGTCCTCCTGCACGGAAAGCGCACAGGTAACACTTCAAAGTAAATTGGTGGTGAGGTCGTGCAAAGATAGAAGTTGCGGCAGCAAATTGGAGGTGTGGTCAAAATACTGGGCATAGCTAGTTGGACATCAGAAACCAGCAAAATAAACCCACAAGCAGCGTTATAAATAAAGCGCAGTAAAACACCACAACATGTTTAATATTTTTTATTCTTCTATACGGGGGGGGGGGGGGGGGTCGATCAGAAGACTGTGGGATAAGCAGAAAAAGCAGCACATCAGTCGAAGAGGGGGTGCAAAAACGGCAGGACATGCAACTTATGCTGCTGAAGTTGCTAACATCTCATGGAAGAGGATGCACTTTGTACTTCTCACTTTGCTGAGGGACCTGTGTTGGCAACGCAGACCACTAAGTTATGTGAGTGGAGTGGTCTGGCTCACCAGCATGCTGTAAACACAGAGTATATTGACCCTTGTGCAATACTTAATATTGAAAAAAGAAGAGCCTATGTATAACTGCATAAGCATCCTGATTACATTACAATAACAAGTAACAGAACTTCAGCTAGGCGTCAAGATTTTTTGCAGAGCCACCAGTAAGATTCAAAACTACTTTGGAAGTTTGACTGCGATTGTGATGATTAAGGAAGCACAGAGATTCACAGGAAGCACAGCGGTGGCTGCAGGGGAGGAGAGGGACACATTACTATTGGATAGAGGAAGTCCCTATGTAAGTTTAGCTAGGCCATACGGATTTCCTTTTTCATGGATTCTGGACAGACCCAGTTTTCTGAACTCTTGGGGTGCTCTGCTGGAGACAGAGGCTGGTGGCTGCCTTTGCTTGACAGCAGGTTGACATTATTATTACATTACCCATGCTGCCTGTTTGTTTGCCTTTAATATTTTTTCCCTACCTCTCTCCATAGCTAGAGGATGCTCTATGTAGTTAGTCCTGCCGTTCTCCTTCATGCTTTAGCCTCCATTCACCATGTACGGTATTTTTCTGGAGTTAGAAACACTCCATATTTTTTCTACTTATTGAATGTTTATCATTTATGATTTGAATTAAAGCTTTCTGCAAGATGTCATTTGGATTGAGCCACTGGGGTTGATTTACTAAAAGCAAATAGACTGTGCACTTTGGAAGAGTAGTTGGACTCTGCAAGAGCAGTTGCTCCGGAGCTTAGCAAATGACGAGCAGCTCTCCTCACTTCCTTCATTCAATCATGTGCAAGCAAAAATGCTGTTTTTTTATATTCCTTGCATGTGATTAAGTATTCTTTGCAAAGTGAAGCTTCACCTCATTTAGTAAGCTATGAAGCAACTGCACTTGCAAATTGCACAGTCTATTTGCCTTTAGTAAATCAATCAACCCCACTGTCTGACAAGCTACTGAGACTGTAAGTTAAGCTATTTCACCACAACTGGATCAGTTATAGAGATCACATTTTCAGTGCTCAGATTGAGGAAGCAGAACAGTTTTTGTATCTCACCACTGTTTCAATTTAAATTGTATGTCAGTGCAAAAAATAAAAAGTATTCAGCATACAGTAGGCGCTTTACCTAAAATATTCCCCATGTTTTATTTTTTTCAAAAATGCTGTAGGCACAGAAAATACATCAGTTAATCTGCCAGAAAATCGGTGTGCTCCTAACTTCCTGTTTGGGTGGACAACATGGTGCCTTTGCCCCCCGAAATCCCAACCAGCGTTGTCAGCCCTGCCTGCTGGACTACAGAACTCTGCCTACCCCTCTCTGTCTTCTGTCTGCAGTAAATTTATATATAGATTTTTTTTCCCAGCAAAACAATCCCACTGCCTTGACTTTGAAAAGCTTGCCCACATACTGTGTGTAGAGAAAGGGTTCTTGGGAATTGTAGTTCTGGGGACATGCTTATGTCAGTGTAGCGCTACCCTTGTCCGGGCCGGAATCTGTACCCCACTAGTTGCCCCAACTGTGCTAGTCTTCTGATACCTGTGACACCCTGGGTTCAGTCATTATTATTGTTAACACCAATAACAAGAATCCTACACAGTATAGTGAAGCAGTTCAGGTTTGTTCACTGTGATAAGAATGACACATAGAAGTGCACAACATAATACTATAGGTAATGAAGATATTTTAGCTGAACAATATAGCTCGAAAGGTAAAATGCTATTTTGTAGTTTAGAAATTTATACTAACAAGGTAAAGTGCAAAAAAATAAAAAATAAACAGTGCGACTAAGTCCAATCACACCCTATTCCAATCACAAGACCTATGTGAACAGGCAACAGAGAGGCAGGGGACCGACACTTAATAGACCTATGTCAGGCCACTCCCTTCTATAGACTGAACTTGTATCAGTAACACTACAAATATCAAGAATGCGAGCAGGGACAATGATTGCGGATATGATATTAATGGGTAGGTGCCCGCTCACCCCCAGCACAACAGATGTTGCTGGTAGCGATGCAGATAATGATGAAGACTCTTTCAGGAACTCCCTCTGGGTCCTAGCTCAGGGGATGGGTTCTGACATCCATCACACCACGCTGCAGTCTACCCGGATCTGAAGTGCAGGTAACGCTGAAGGATCAGGAACAGCCTCTGGACTGCTTAAATAGGAAGCGATGCTGTCCGCAGATGTCCCTCTGTATGCAGCTCTAGACAACTCTCTCCTAAGCAGGTCACGACTTAGCAACAGTTCCCACTGGTTCAGAGCTCCTGCTGGCAGATCTAGGCCGACGTCCCAAGAGAGCCAGCCTTTTTATATCCTCTCCCAGCATTCTGTTCTCCTCTACTCAGCAATCTGGTAGTGGTAGTTCAGGCCAGTCCTGCTGCAATTGAAACACCAGCATTCTGAACTACACATCCCACGATGCTTTGCTCTGCTCTAAGGTCTGTTTTTAGGAAATGACACATGAAGTCCAAGCCAACACTAGAGGGAGACAGCTCCACATTAATAGCACTGCATGCTGTCCCTAAATTGCAGGCACAATAGCCAGCTCCTGGCTACATCAATAAGAACTGACCTCCTGGCAGGTGACCATGCAAACATTTACAAGTCTGGTGATGTCACAGGAAGTAAAAAAAAGCAGTCTCTCTCTACAGGAGGTAAGCAAAAGAAACTTTAAGCACAGCAGAATAAAAGGTTTCACACAGCTATAAATAATGTTTATATTATGGAAATAAAGATACCTCTTCGCCGCCTCACTGTAGTTAAATGAAATCAGTTCATTGAATCTTACTGTCTACATAGAGAACAGCAACTTAATTTGATTTCCTTTTATAAAATGCAAACATGCAAGATCTGCTTAACTTATAATCTGTCTGTTCATTTATACCTTAAAAATGCTTTAAACCCCCTTTGGAAAGGATCCAAAACAGGCTGTTGCCTTTCACTTGCAGATCATAGACTAGCCTAATCCACGGCTCTGATCCTTTACCATGAGGAAAAAGGCCATAATTTTATTTGTGGTGAAATAAAAAATAAAGTGGCTGACTTATGGTGTACAGCGACGGGAAAGTGTAAGTCACTGAACCATAATTAACTACCCCAGCTAACCATAACTCAAAGCCTTCCAGTTTATTAATACATCTCAGCTTCCGGTATAATTATGCCTGAGAAGATGACTTAAGGATCATGTTTGCAAAATAGACAAGAAGAAAAAGGCGCGCTGAGTGATTGTTCAGTTCTCTACGCCAAACTAGAGCATAATAAGATTTTAATCTTATTAATGTAATAGACATCATCTTTTTCTCTTTCATTGCACTATGCACAGCGTACCTAGTCATGCCCATGTCTTAAAACATGATTATAAAGCATGATGGATACTTATGGTGCTCAGTCACAAGGGCTGCTCATTGGAGTGCGGTGGTTTGGATAAAGTGAGCCAATTTGTTGTAATAGGCCATAACCAAATATATCAGAAAGACAAAAATTCACAGATCCCTAGTTACAGTTTCCTGTCAGCCTCTCTGATGTACATTGCAGAGAATCATATATAGTAACAGCATGGTTGCCAAGTGTCAGTTCCCAGGGACAGTATTTTGAAGATGGACAATTTTGTCCCTGGAAAGTCTAAGTTTTAGGCTTGACCAGCTGCACCAGGAAATTCATCCTGCGTGTTTGATTATTATAATTTTTATTATATTTTTTAAAACTTAAATTGTATCTAAAAGCAAAACTTTTTTTGGATGCAGTCTAGAACCCCTGCCAGGTTTTTTTATTGCTGTCTATGTGACCACTTGGGAAATTCATCCTCACTAATTGTTCTGCTGTCCGTTGTCACTGGGACTGCAAGTGAGGGAAAATCTTCCCTATTGAGTTGTCACCAGAACAGGAAAAGAGGGGAAATCTTCCACTGGGGACACGTTTTCTGATGACAACTGTCTGTAAATAAGTTTAGAGATATTTCATTGCATTCCTATTGGGTCTGCAGGACAGGAAATGAGAGGAGTTGAAAATTTTTGCTAGAGATGCAAGAGCAGACATTTAAATGCAAATAATAGCACATAATGTCGTTTTTAGTGAACAGTAGGGATGAGCTAAGCTTCAGGGCGAATTCAGCTCCACCTATACCCATGGGAACTTATCACATGACAGGAGCCCCAATCAATTGAGGACACGACATGCGCCCTAAAGTGTGCAACAACTGTAAATAGTGGCAATTAGAGGCCAGAAGTATGAGCACCACTATGCCACTCATAGTATAAAGCAGTCCTTTTTTTTCTCAGCATTGAAAATAAAGACAAAAACAATGTAAAGAATAATATCACAAAACAGTACGATGCATTTTAATTACCGTATATCACAAAATTGTTGGTCCAAACAGGAGGAATTCTGATTTTTGGAATATGTTTAGGCTGTTCATGTTTCTGCTCTCCAGTTTGATTGTTATCAGTAGGGGTAGGAAAAGGTAATTTACAAAATGTACTTCTAAGAGGTCCTGCATAACAGGTGCAAGAGGACTAGCATTCCATATGCATCCATCAAATAGTTCATAGGTGTAGGATCTTCATTGACTTGTTTATCTAAGCAGGTTGGAAAATTTGGATAGCCCCTGTTTCTTAACCAGAGATCTAGTACTCCTCTCACATCATGTTTCAGATCAGAATATGCCTTATGCTCAGGGGCGGACTGACAACTCATGGGGCTCCCCGGGCAATAGGAGAAGATTATGGGGCCCCGGGAATAGGAGACTATGGGGCCCCCAGGCAATTGGAGATAATGGGGTCCCCAGGCAATAGATTATGGGGCCACACAGTATAGACGCACACACATACAGTATACACACACAGTATACACACACAGAATACATATACACACACTAAAAAGGTACTGGAGAGGCGGGGCAGCTATAATCTTGGGATTTTTAAATAAACACAGATTTTTACATACTGTATGGGGCCCCTTAGTGGCATGGGGCCCTCGGGCAGTGCCCGTGTGCCCGAATGGTCAGTCCGCCCCTGCTTATGCTAGGTTTACACTGCTGAAATCCAATTTTGATCCGATTTTCACTGCAATTATATGGTGCAAATTGGATACAAATTGGATGCTGTTTGCATATTCTCTGGGGCCACAAATCACCCTGTAATCACCCCAAAGTAGTATAGGATTATTTTCAAAGATCTTGCCAAGCTCAGTGGTATGTTGTGCATGGGCACCATTGAAAACAATGTGATTTCCATTGTCATGCAATTCTTTTTTCTTAAGTCGCATCTGAAACTGCACTAGAGTGAACCTTATTTTTATCTTGTTGAATAAGGGGAGCTGTATGTCTGCTACATGTAGTATAGCATGCATTTGTTCAGCAGGTGATGGTTGTCTACCTGCATGTCAAATCTCTATGTGGACATGTAAGAACTCTGTAGTTAAATCTTTCCAATATTTCCTCCTAAGAGTTGCAGCCTAAGGAGCTTCTTTAATTCTCTGTTGAATCTCTTATTCTCTCCATTTGCTTAGGATTTATAAACTGGATTTGCTCTGGACAATAATCCTCTCTCCCAGGAAGGATTTAAGCTCAGGTTAAGGTGGAAGTAAACTACCATGTAGGATGTTTACCTATAGGTAAGCCTATAATAAGGCTTACCTATAGGTACTGTAAATACAGTATCTCACAAAAGTGACATGACACATTTTTGTAAATATTTTATTATATCTTTTCATGTGACAACACTGAAGAAATTACACTTTTCTAGAATGTAAAGTAGTGAGTGTACATCTTGTATAACAGTGTAAATTTGTTGTCCCCTCAAAATAACCCAACACACAGACATTAATGTCTAAACCGCTAGTAATAAAAGTGAGTACAGCCCTAAGTGAAAATGTCCAAATTGGGTCCAATTAGCCATTTTCCCTCCCCGGTGTCATGTGACTCATTAGTGTTACAAGGTTTCAGGTGTGAATGGGGAGCAGGTGTGTTAAATTTGGTGTTATTGCTCTCACTCTCTCATATTGGTCACTGGAAGTTCAACATGGCACCCCATGGCAAAGAACTCTCTAAGGATCTAAAAAAAAAGTTTTGCTCTACTTAAAAATGGCCAAGACCCTGAAACACAACTGCAGAATGATGGCCAAGACCATACAGTGGTTTAACAGGACAGATTCCACTCAGAAAAGGCCTCACTATGGTCGAGCAAAAAAGTTGAGTGCACATGCTCAGCGTCACATCCAGAGGTTGCCTTTGGGAAATAGATGTATGAGTGCTGCTGTTATGTCTCTGGATGGTGAGTCTGACTTGGTGGAAGGAGACCTCTCTTACGGCTCTGGTTCAAGTCCCTCTGAAGTGGGGAACAGAGGGACGAGAGCACAGCGGGGTAGGAGCGTCTGGCCAGATGCAGCAGCGGACGCTGATGAGATGGAGATCTTCCAGATGCAGGAACTCTCTGCAGCAGGTGGCAGCCGAAGATGGTTGGCAAGCTGGCTGTGAGATGGACAGTCACGGACCTGGAGAGGTAGTAGCAGGCTCGGAAGGGTCTCTGAGCAGGAGGACAAGCAGGACCAGCAGCGAGCAGGAACCAGCGGGGAGAGGCAGAAGAATAGTCAACAAGCAGGGGTTCAGCAACAGGTATCAGTCCGAGAAAGGTCAAGCAAGCCGGGGTCAGGGCAGGAGAAGGCAGCGGAGTCAAACAGAAGCCGGGTCGGGTATCAGGTAAACTTTCAGGCAGGGTAACAGGTTGCTTCAGGCACTAGCTGCAGACGAACAGCACAGAACATCTGCAGCTGTGCCTTTAAAAAGGGCCACTGGCGCCAATCACGCTAATGCCTGGGGCGCCCGGCGGCGCGCGTGCACGCGCCGACCCGCGGCGCGAGTGTGCATGCGCGAGTGTGCATGCGCGAGTGTGCATGCGCGAGCGGCGATCCGCTCGCACAGAACGGACGGATCCCTGACAGCTGCCAGCATTGCTGCAGAGGTTGAAGGGATGGGGGGGTCAGCCTGTCAGTGCTCAGACCATACGGCACGCACTGCATCAAATTGGTTTGCATGGCTGTCGTCCCAGAAGGAAGCCTCTTCTAAAGATGATGCACAAGAAAGCCCGCAAACAGCTTGCTGAAGACAAGCAGATTAAGGACATGGATTACTGCAACCAAGTCCTGTGGTCTGATGAGACCAAGATTAACTTATTTGGTTCAGATGGTGTCAAGTGTGTGTGACCGAAACTAGGTTAGAAGTACAAAGGCAAGTGTTTCTTGCCTACAGTCAAGCATGATGGTGGGAGTGTCATAGTATGGGGCTGCATGAATGCTGCTGGCACTGGGGAGCTACAGTTCATTTAGGGAACCATGAATGCCAACATGTACTGTGACATACTGAAGCAGAGCATGATTCTCTCTCTTCAGAGATTGGGCCGCAGGGCATTATTCCAACAAGATAATGATCCCAATCACACCTCCTAGATGACCACTGCCTTGCTAAAGATACTGAGGGTAAAAGTGATGGACTGACCAAACATGTCTCCAGACCTAAACCCTATTGAGCAACTGTGGGGCATCCTCAAATGGAAGGTGGAGGAGCGTAAGGTTTCTAACATCCACCAGCTCCGTGATGTTGTAATGGAGGAGTGGAAGAAGACTCTAGTTGCAACCTGTGAAGCTCTGGTGAACTCCATGCCCAGGAGGGTTAGGGTAGAGCTGGAAAAGAACTCTCTGAGGATCTAAAAAAGACACTTTAAGCCCAATTTGGACATTTTAACTTAGGGGTGTACTCACTTTTGTTACCAGTGGTTTAGACATTATTGGCTTTGTGTTGAGTTATTTTGAGGGGACAACAAATTTATACAAGCTATACACTCACTACTTTACATTGTAGTAAAGTATAATTTCTTCAGTGTTGTCACATGAATAGATATAAAATATTTACAAAAATGTGAGGGGTGTACTCACTTTTGTGAGATACTGTATCTCCCACCGTTTAGGATATATTTACTGTAGATGCAGCTGGTGACATCACCTGTGCATACACTCTGAAGGAACAGCATACCCGTGCCATTCCTCCAAAGTTCCTGCGCCGTGAACGGCAGTTCCTGCGCACATGGGTGGGAGTGACGTCATCACAGCTCCGACCACTCACACAGCCGGAGTCCACAAACCCGGAAGGAAGACCAGGTGAAGATGGATACTCCTTCAGCTGTGACAGTGTGCCACTGGAGGGCTTTGTTCTATGGTAAGTTTCACATAGTGTGCTAGTATGTGATGCATACTATCAGATTATGACATTGCCTTGCAGGTTTTACATATTTTTTTTAAAAGCCAGCGGTTTACTACTGCTTTAAGCAAATTGTGGTCCATTGTCAGAATCTATTTCCTTTGGGTTACCTTCCCTGATGAAAACTGTGAGAAATGTAATTACAGTAGCAGATGTTACGTTTGAGACAAATGCAATTTCTGCTCATTACTGTAGTAATCCATTAATGTTATAGCGAATCTGCAGTGCACGAGTGCCTCTGTGAAAGAACCTACAATATCGAAAGCAATTTTATCCCAAGCAGAAAGAGGAAAAGACACTGGATGGAGAGGTGGAGTGTGTGTGACAGCAGATTTGTCATGACTCGGACAAGTAATATAAAACTAAATGGCAGTACTTGGGCATTCATGCTTGGCCAATAGAATAGTTCATGTAGTCTTTGCTTTGTTCTTAGAACTCTTTGGTGCAGGTTGTATGAGGTGATCTCTCAAGGTCTTGGTACTAGTAAACAATGAGACAATACAGTCATCAGCTAAGGACAGTTTATGTCTAATCCTGTGGTAAGGTTGTAGGATCAGGGACAATTTATTACCTAAATTTGGATTTTGTTTGTAGAATGTAGTTGTACATGTACTGGGTATGTTAGACAAAATTGTGTGAACTCAAAGCATTGTAGATGTGTATGTATGTTATCAGTAGTGATGGACGAACTTCCGACGGGACGATAGTTCGCGAACCGTAACGTTCGCGGTGGGCCCCATTGACTTCAATGGGAGGCGAACTTTGCAAACCTACAGGTCAAATTTGCAGCCACAAAATAATTACTAGCTGTGCAAACATAGTGCCACCACATGGCCAATGACATAACACATGTATGAGGTGAATCTGGGATCGACAACTATAAGCATTCTATTTTTATATGTGAAATTGTGACAATTCAGGACTGTGGAGCGCATGAAGACAATGGAGGAGAGGGAAGGTCAGGGTAGGCAAAGAAGAGGGTGCAGGAGATGATCACCAGCAGCGTGACATACAGCAATGACACCTGCACCGTGATAGAGTGATCTGACACCAGCTCCGTGATAGAGAGCACTGACATCAGCAGCGTGACATAAAGCAATGACACCTGTACCGTGATAGAGTGATCTGACACCAGCACCGTGAAAGAGAGCACTGACATCAGCAGTGTGAGATACAGCAATGACTCCTGCACTTTGATAGAGTGATCTGACACCAGCACCGTGATAGAGAGCACTGACATCAGCAGCGTGACATACAGCAATGACACCTGCACCGTGATAGAGTGATCTGACACCAGCACCGTGATAGAGAGCACTGACATCAGCAGCATGACATAGAGCACTGACACCAGCACGTGATATACAGCACTGACACCAGCACCGGATATACAGGACTGACACCTGCACCGTAAGCAGCCCCAGGAGTAAGTCAGCATAGCACAGGGATGGTGGGAGCCCCTCATAATGAGCATAGCACAGGGATGGTGGGAGCCCCTCATAATGAACATAGCACAGGGATGGTGGGAGCCCCTCATAATATGCACAGCAGAGGTACAGCCCCAGGAGGAAGTCAGCATAGCACAGGGATGGTGGGAGCCCCTCATACTCAGAATAGCACAGGGATGGTGGGCGCTCCTCATAATATGCACAGCAGAGTTACACCCCTAGGAGGAAGTCAGCATAGCACAGGGATGGTGGGAGCCCCTCATAATAAGCAGCCCCAGGAGGAAGTCAGCACAGCACAGGGATGGTGGGAGCCCCTCATAATGAGCAGCCCCAGGAGGAAGTCAGCATAGCACAGGGATGGTGGGAGACCCTCATAATGTGCATAGCACCGGGATGGTGGGAGCCCCTCATAATATGCACAGCAGAGGTACAGCCCCAGGAGGAAGTCAGCACAGCACAGGGATGGTGGGAGCCCCTCATAATAAGCAGCCCCAGGAGGAAGTCAGCATAGCACAGGGATGGTGGGAGCCCCTCATAATATGCACAGCAGAGATACAGCCCCAGGATGGTGAACTTTACAAACCTACAGGTCATATTTGCAGCCACAAAATAATTACTAGCTGTGCACACATAGTCCCACCACATGGCCAATGACATAACACATGTATGAGGTGAATCTGGGATCGACAACTACAAGCATTCTTTTTTTTATATGTGAAATTCTGACAATTCAGGGCTCTTGAGACAATGGAGGCGAGGGAAGGTCAGGGTAGGCAAAGAAGAGGGTGCAGGAGATGATCACCAGCACCAGCACCGTGATATACAGCACTGACACCTGCACCGTGATAGAGTGTTCTGACACCAGCACCATGACATAACACATGTATGAGGTGAATCTGGGATCGACAACTACAAGCATTCTTTTTTTATATGTGAAATTCTGACAATTCAGGACTCTTGAGACAATGGAGGCGAGAGAAGGTCAGGGTAGGCAAAGAAGAGGGTGCAGGAGATGATCACCAGCACCAGCACCAGCACCGTGATATACAGCACTGACACCTGCACCGTGATAGAGTGCACTTACACCAGCACCGAGATAGAGAGCACTAACAGCAGCACTGATACCAGCAACTTGCTGCTGGGCCCCAAAAATATGACACCGCTCAACCTCTTCAAACAGGAGGGTACGGGCATATAGTACGGTGTGCTTTTTAGGTTGTGATTAGCAGACTGTACCTCACTCAACCCTATATACTGTAGTACACTATACCTTTCCAGTCCTTATAAGGACCTTTGTGGAACTAGTAGGTTGTGATTAGCAGACTGTACCTCAGTCCCTATACAGATAAAAGACTGCTGCAGAATTGGGCAGCAGTCAGCAGTAGTGCACCTCAACCCTATGTATTGTGGACCTATACCAGGCCTTAAGGATTAGCAGACTGTACCTCACTCAACCCTATATACTGTAGTACGCTATACCTTACCAGTCCTTAGAAGGACCTTTGTGCAAATAGTAGGTTGTGATTAGCAGACTGTACCTCAGTCCCTATACTCATAAAGGACTACTGCAGCAGAAGGGCAGCAGTCAAGTATAATATTCTTTCTATATTTGGAAGAAAGAATATTATACGTGTACAATCCTATTACCATACCAGTCCTGAAAAGAACCTTTGTGGACCTAATAGTAACAGCTACTGATTAAACTGACTGTCCCTCACTGCCACACACAGCTTCCTGCCTGTCCCTATTTAAACTGACAAAACACAGGCTCCTGCAACAATAACTTGACTAGCACTCAAAACTATATTCTGTACTACTTTACCATACCAGTCCTGAAAAGGACTTTTGTGGACCTAATAGTAACAGCTAATGATTAAACTGACTGTCCTTGCTGCACACAGTGTCCTGTCCCTCTCTCAGCCCTGACAAAAGACAATCTGCAGCAACAATGACTTGAATAGCAGTGCCTCAAACCTATATCTTGAACTACACCTATACCATACCAGTCCTTAAAAGAACTTTTGTGGACCTAATAGCTAGCGATTTGGGTCACTGCAGTCTCTCCCTGCTCCACACAGCAACCTCTCCCTATAGTGACAGAAGAAAGAATGTAAAATGGCTGCCGGATCGGGTCTATTTATAAGTTAGGGGGAATGTCCAAGTGTCCATGTGCTGTAATGTCTCAATTGGCTGTCCTGTACCCCATGATGGATGTGTCATCATAGGTCAAAGTTCTTTTACACAGTAAACAGGTAAGTCCGCCGGGCGAACAGCGGCAATAGCCCGCCGTACGGGCGGACCGCGAACAGCCGAAATTTGCCGCGAAACGACCGCCGGGCGAACCGTTCGGCCATCCCTAGTTATCAGTAAAGGCAACTACTTCAACATCCTCATTTTGCGAACTAAGACCTGCGGGTAACAGTTACAGTAACAGTAAATAGTGAGCAGTAACATTTTTGAAACGCGGTTTGTATTGTATTATGTAGTAATAATTAAGAAAACTTCTTGCCCATCTGACTTTATGCCTTCTGGCAGTGTAGTTAAAAGCCTATGGCTGATCTGCATAGTAAACTGTTTACCTCACAGGTATATCCTTGGTTTTTCTGCTGCCCAAACACATGCAACTGTGTTCTCTGCCAGGTCTGCATGGCACTGTATAAGGACTGCACCAAAGCCAGTGTATGCAGTTACAATAGCAGGCAGGGAAGGATCAAATGCTGCTAGTGTTGGACTGCTCATGATGAGCTCTTGAACTGTTTCAAAGTAGTGCTGAGTTGTTTTGTGCCCAGATCATGCTTGCATTTCCATATAGTAATGCTCTTAATGGCTCCACAACTAAGGCACAGTTGGGAATCAATTTGGAATACCATGAAGTAAAACCTAAGAAAATGTGTAAGGTTGAAAGCCCAATGGAGCAGGTGCTTTTATCAAAGCTTTTATATGCTCGGGATAAGGCAATAGTCCTTCTTGCCATAAAATGTGACCCAGACATGACAGCTGAGTTTGTCTAAAGCTGCATTCAGTCCTACAGATTCAATGTGATTTAAGGTACTTTCCATGAAGTTTCCATAAGTTAGGCCAATTATGCCATCCAGATAGCACTGTGTGGTAGGTAACTGTGTGCTGAAGCTACTTTAATTCATAAAGTACACACTTTAAAAGGAACAGGTCCTCTTGGGTAATGAATGCAGTAAGGTTCAATTTTTCCTAATCCAGCAAAACCTGATGATATGCACTTTGAAGATCCAGGGTAGAAAATAATTTGGCTCCTCTGAGTCCTGAAAATACTTCCTTGATATGTGGCAAGAAAAGACTATGATTAATAACAGCTCATGAAGGTCACAATCTAATAGTGTTATGTAATGGTATCAGCCAAATGATCGGGCAAACAGCGAAGAGCAACTTGATGTTTACTGAATGAACAAAGGGTGAGTTGACAATACTGATAAATTGGTGGAAAGGTAATAGTGTTGAACAAACAATCATAGTCAATTAAGCTACAGTATCTCAGTAATATGAATACCTAGGAATAGTTTCCACACATGATTACTAGGTGGCAGCACAATACAGTATAAAGAGAGTATTGGAAAAGTGTATATTTAAAACAAATTTGAGTTGATTTACTATGACTAGAGAGTGCAAAATCTGGCGGATCTGTATGCTGTGCATGGTAGCCAACCAGCTTCTAAGTTCAGCGCAGTTCTGCACCAGATTTTGCACTCTCCAGTTTTAGTGCATCAACACCTGTGTAGCACAGATTAGAAAAAATGCAGTTAAGTGGTTATAAAGCTTTGTTTTTTGTTTTGTTTTTTTCCACAAAAATAACAAACATGCCTATACTTATCTGCACTGTGCAATGTTTTTGCACAGAGCAGCCCTGATCTTCTTCTTCTGTTGTCCCCCGCCGACGCTCCAGGCCCCTCCTCTTCATCAGGTGCCCCCAGGGAAAGTCACTTTTCCTGGAGGCACTCGTATGTGCTTGCTCCAGAGTCGTGCATTAAGGTGAAAGAGGCGCTCCGCCCGCCCCTTTAAAAATTGTCTGAGAGCACTGATTGGGAGCTGGTCAGCAGACCTTTTTTTGGTCATGCCCCTTCCAGCTCCAGTACACAAAGGCTGATTGTCACCCGGTTTCTACTGAACTGGCTGATGCTGGCCAACATATGGCCCATGTGTACTGGACTGTAGTTCACTGGAAACAGGGTTGTAACACCTCTCTTACTAAGATGCTGACTGTAGCTGTTAGTTCAGGTAGTCACAGGGATCACCAGAAAGGTTCCACAAAGGTAAGGCTAGATGAGTCTTAGGTCAGGAGGTTCAGGTGGCAGAAGGCAATGGCACCCTACTGGAAAGTCAATATTCCAGAACCAGTAAACAGTTTCCACTGTGACTGGAAGTTATAAGGAAGTTGTATGCCCTTGAGCTTACACCGGATACAACACTAGCCAAGGTCAGGTCACTGCTGTCCCAACAGGTGTGGTCCCTCTCAGCACCAGAGTGCAGGAAGCAGTGAAATATATTTTTCTTGCCCATGTCCATGAATCATCTGGATTGTAAGAGCCCACTGATTTGTGGGAGAATTAATTAAATGATTGATGTACTTAAATATAACTAGACTACAATACCTTCTATTTTCCACAGAAGGAAATGCCCATTCAGATGCCTTACTTTTTTCATTCAAATCTTGTTTTAATCATTTCTCAAGTCCTTGGAAAACAGCTTTTCTTAGAAGGAAGAGTAGGAATCTCAATTTCTGACACTTTCATTTTGTGTATGTAGAACTAACCCCTGAAGGAGCGGCTGTTTTTTTCTGGGCTTACCGATTACCTCCTCCAGCTCGTAACTTGTCGTTCTTGTCTAGGAATTCCCAAAGTTGATGGCCCAGTAACTGCAGAGACCAACACTTGAATTCCTTTTTAGGCCGCGTACACACGCGGGGACTGTTCGCTCAACCTTGTTCGTCAAACAGTTTCAGCGGACAGTCCGCTCAAAATTAGCATGGACGGACTTGCCCACACACGACGAACGAACAGTCCGCTGAAACCGTGCGCGATGACGTGAACGGCACGTACGACGGGACTAGAAAACGACGTCCTATACACTGCAATGCAAACTTCGGCGTGTAAATCCTTTCTGAGCATGCGCGGAACTTAGTTTGACGAACAAGCCTACACACGAGGGGACTGTCCGCTCAAACAAAGTTTCAGCGGACAGTTTTTCGGAAATTCCGAAAAACTTTGTTCAGCAGACTATTCGCTGAAACTGTCCGCTGAAAGCCCACACACGAGCGGACTGTCCGCCGAAACACTGTTCAGCGGACAAAGTTGGGCGAACAGTCCCCGCGTGTGTACGCGGCCTTAGGGTTTTTATTTGCATAAAACAGTTGAACAAAACTCAGTCTCTCAGTTAGGAATAGAGGGTATAAGGATGAAGTATAGCTCAGGTACTTTGGAACTGCTGACCTTAATAAAAGTCTCTCTTTACATAATCCAGGGAATAGCCACTCGCAACTGGATTCTTTAATTGTTGGATAAATCCTTGTTTATGGATACTAGCAGCCTACAATAATTTTAGCAAAGTCTCTCCCACAGACTTGGTTGTAAAACTTAGACAATCACAGGAACTTCGTTGCAAACGGATAGAGGTAGGAACTTTCTTACTGTACCAGTATCTTGCAGCTGGTCCAGCGATACCGTAAGAAATGCGGATTCAACTAGTGTCCATCAGCTTCCAGGCTGTTACTGAGCAGCCAGCCTTGTGCATGGCCCTCTTACTGAAGAGTCCTCCCCTGGTTGCATGTAGATTTGCTGGGCCTCTCCAAACCCGAGACGGCACCGGAACACCTTAGAATCCTCCTTCCAGTTACTGTGCCTCGGACTAACCAGATCCACACCCCAGGCCTTGGGGGCTTCTGGGGGCTGGTCAGGAGGACCAGGACCACGGAGTCAGCAACAATTTCTGGACCGGAACCCAGAACCACGTGACTTCAGCACCTTAAGTACCCTCTCCCGGAATACACAGCAAAACAAAAGTGCCCACTGATTGGCTCAGAGAGAGAGATTGGTACCCAATGCGTCCAACCAGACCACGTTCTAATGCCTCTCACAGGTGCAAATCCCACCTATGACCAGGCAGAACACTAGTACAGCCCAGCCAAACTGATGCCAAAACACAATTTTACACAATTAACTACAAGACTCAACTACAGTCTTGGGAAAAAACAAAATTTACAAACATAGCGCGTACTCATCAGGAGTACCGGCGCTACATGTATAAAATTCTTTATAGAACCTAGTAAGGTGTTGATGGGTGGATGAAACATTGGACAACATGGGGGCTACACTTGAGACTGTAATCCCTTGGGCTGTAACTACAAAACCCTGTCTAACAAGGAGAAGTATGGTAGAATTTTTGCAAAGTGTCAATTTTCTTACATGTATAGCACTGTGCTTCTGTTTACAGGGCACGCAGCACAGTTTGCAATGTGCTGTATAGAACCACACTTGAAGCAGTGCCTGTTCTGTGTATATGCAGTTTTGCATTGCAGTTTAGATGAATCTCTTGTTGTACCTTTGTACTGGGGCTGAACATGTGCCTTATGAGAGACAGATTCTTATTTCACAGCTAGTGGGGTGCTGGTAGTCCCCTGAGGGTTTTTGCCTTAGCCACAGCAATTTCACCTTGGCTGAAAAGTGTAATAGCCTTTGCTATTTAAGTTCTAAGAGCAATCTTGCTTTATTGTGGGTTCAGTTTGTCTTTTCTACCAGTTGGTCTCTTATTATTTAAAATAGGAGGTATTGTGTAATTTTGCTCACATGCAGTTAATAAATATGTAGCACTGACCCCCGAAGGAGCTGCTGGTTTTGTTGGGCTTACCGTTACCTTCTTGACCTCGCCTCCATCTAGGGGTTCACGTGGTAGATGGCTCAAAGAAATTCAGAAACTGACACTGAATCTTCTTTTGGGTTATTTATTTAGAAGATAACACAATCTCTTAATGCAGGATAGAAGGTTAGGAAGGAAGTTCAGGTACTTTTGGAACTGCAAGAATAGAAAGTCTCTTATAGAAGAAATCCAGAGAATGAACGTTTCACAGCTGGATTCTCATAACCCCCGGATAGACCTCCTCTCACTAGGCCTAGCAGCCAGAAGGGTGTTAAGTAAAACAAAGTCTCTGCCACAGACTTGGATGAAGAACACTTGAGAAACAAAGCCTTTGCCACGGACTTGGATGTAGAACACTTGAGAAATAAAGTATCTGCCACAGACTTGGAAAAAGAACACTTGAGAAATAAAGTCTCTGCCACAGACTTGGATGTAACCGAGAGATGTAGACAAATTTTGAGAATTACCATACGGTACCAGTATCTCTCAGCCTGTCCGGCGATACAGTATGAATATAGATCCACAAAGTGTCCTTCAGCTGAGCCTCCAGGTTCCTTCAGAGAAGCCAGCCTTGCGCATGGCCTTCTCCCGAAGAGTCCTTCCCTGGATGCTTCTCCAGTTGCTGGGCCTCTCCTCAGATGAGACGGCACCTGACCACCCTTGGACCCTTGCGGTTGCTTCACCTTGGGCTATCCAGCCTCGAGGCTTGGAATTGCATGGATCCGCACCCCATGCCAGGAGGGCCCTGAGGGCTGGTCAGGAGGACCAGTACCAAACAGATAGAAAATATCTTCTGGACCGGAAACCACGAAGCACGTGATCTCAGTACCTTAAATACCACCTCCCAGAATACACAGCAGGAAAACCCTCCCACTAGGCTGGTTCAGAGAAAGGGATGGCACTCAATACACCCAACTAGACTGTGTTCTACCAATTGCTGGTGGTGACAGCGACACCTGCAGCCCAGGAGAACTCAGTGCAATCCAGCTACACTGGTACTGAAACCATCATTTAGCAAAATTAGCCCTAAAACCCAACTGTGATTTTAGGAATATTAATTTTCAAAACATATAGCACATGCTCGTCAGGAGCCGGCGCTACAAGTAAGTTAAACTTTCCAGCAGTAGGTAAGACCTCCTGAAAAGCAGCAAGTATGTAATTCTCATCCCAAGCATTAAAAGGCATTGCATGCTCAACATGGTGTGAAAGAAAGGGTGCAGGCTGCTATAGAGATAGAGGAGATATTCACATTATTAATATAAATATTATTATTATACAGGATTTATATCGTGCCAACAGTTTGCACAGCGCCTTACAACATGAGGGCAGTTACAATACAATTCAATACAGGAGAAATCAGAGGTCCCTGCTATTTAGAGCTTGCAATCTAAGAGGGAGGGTCAAGTGATACAAAAGGTAATAACTGTGGGGGATGAGCGGATGGAGAAAATGAAAATACAGCTGTTAAGTGTGGGCTGGATAGGCTTCTCTGAAGAGGAGGGTTTTCAGGCATCATCTAAAACACTGGTTCTCAACCTCAGTCCTCAAGTAACCCCAAAGGGCCATATTTCAGTTTTTTTTTACTTTGCACAGTTGCTTTAAATCAATAGCAATGACATGGTATTGATAGCAGCTATTTTATCTAAGGGAAGTTCCCAAAACGTGGCCAGTTGGTAGGAGATAATCAGACAGATTAGGGTAGGGAGTTCCATAGGATGGGAGAGGCTCTGGAAGAGTCCTGGAGGCGAGCATGGGAGAATGTGACAAAGGGGGCTAGAGCATAGGAGGCCTTCGGCGGAACAGAGAGAACAATTAGGTTGGTATTTTGAGACTAGGCTAGTGATGTAGCTGGGGGTTGTGGATGGCATTGTAAGTTGTTGTTAGTATTTTCAATTTAATTTGTTGGATGAGCAGAAACCAGTGGAGTAGACACATAGCAGTTGATAAGGTGGATGATTCTGGCAGCAGCATTCATGATGGACTAAAGGGAAGATAGACTTATGTAGAGGTAAGCCAATGAGGAGGACGTTACAATAGTCAAGGTGAGAGATGACCGGAAGTGAACTAAGAGCTTTGTGGTTTCATTGGTTAGAAAGGGGCGTATTTTGGAGATGTTGCGGAGGTTGACCAGTTGTGTTGTCTTGTATTCTGGGAGGCAGAGTAGTTATATTAAGAAGTTCAGGCTTCCATAATACACATGCAGGCTTCTGAGTATCACATAACAGGAACTGGAACAAAACTTATACAGAGTATAGAATGCTTTATACATATAACACCTATAAAAAGTGATGCCTACAGGCCAGAGGTATGAACACCGTTATAGAAATGGCCAGGAGCCAAAATGTATAGTCTTGGTCATGTAATTATAGTGATAGCTCAAAATGTTCAAAATAAAAATGATTTGTGTTTTCTCTCTAGTACTTCTCTTCTATCTGTGAATACAAACTATGAAAAGGGAATGATGCTTTATTTTGTTGCATCATTCGTTATATAATATTTTATATAAGAAAAAAAAGAAAACCTTATGGGACTACGGTAACATTTAATTGTTTCAGATTTCCTAAATCTTTCTCATATACAAAATGAAAAGCGTATCTGTTCATATATAATACAGTGACATTCCCTATCTGCCCTATAAAAGATCATATTTCATGAGATACACTAAAATATTAGTGCCAGTTGCCAAACTGTAACATCTCCTAAAGACGTATAATCGTGCAAGGCATTAAGTGCTTAGTTACCCTTATTAAAAAAGGGCTTCGTCAAGATTTTAAAGCTGACCAGAAAATCAGAAACACAGTTCTATTTATGAAAAACAATAACAATTTCTGCCACCTACCCTGCCTAATGTTGATGGAGTCGTCACACATTTAACAATCAGGCACATTTAAAAAGCTAAATTCCAGCCAAACAGCTAAATACACAGATAAATGTATACATAGGATGTGTTTTACCTGCCAAATGATTTGTATCTCTGCCCATCCAGTCCTAAGCATTACACAGCTCTGAAACATAGCACAGCCCTCTCTGGAAAGGCAGGAGATTGGAGACCTGATTTTTTTTCTGGTGTTCTGCAAGGCCACTTGCACATGACTGTAATAATTGACTGATGTTTATATGGTGGATCTTGCTGTTAGTGCCAGTGTTTCAATTTACACGTATACACTTCTATGTACTTGTGTAAGCAGGGGCGGATCCAGGGGGGGGGCAACGAGTCAATTGCCCCCCCGAGATAGTAGCAGTGAGAGTGAGACAGTGACATGTCATTGTCACATTCTCACTTGCTCTCAATGCTTCGTTCGCGTGTGACTGTGGCTGTGCGCGGTGCCGCTGCCTCCTCTGCCCGAGAGACTTGTAATTACGCCCAGCAGACAGATAGGAGGAGGAGGAACAGCGGTGGGTGGAGCCTCTCTCCTGCACTCGTTGCTAACGCCTGGGCCGCCTGGCGTCTAGCAACGAGTGACATCACGGTCACGCCGGTCACGTGGGAGGGAGACACAGACTCAGCGGAGCAGAGCTGCTGGAGCCTGGAGAACAGATCAGGCAGCAGCAGCCAGGCCGGGAAAGCTCAGAGCAGACTGACTGAGTCTGACTCTGTCAATGTTATGCCAGTGAGTGAGTGACTGTGATAATCAATCACAGTCACTGTATTTGAGCTGTTCAGCTAAAAAACAAAGTCGAATCCTGCAGAGTGGCACAATCTTAGTTCTGGAGTCTGCCCCTGACGTTGTTGGTCCCACCCACCCAGCTCCCCCTCCATCTTGTCCACGCTACAGGCCTCCGCTCTGCCACCCCTGAGTTAGTTTTAGCTCCACCCACCTCCTCCATCTTCTCCACCGGTTTGTGCAGTGCAGTCTACAGAGTGAATTCTACATAGAATATTGAGAAGATTACTGCTGGATCCATCCATCCCATCCATCTCCACTCCATTGCTCCTGCATGGGAACGGTACCCATCCCCTCACCAGACTACCAAAAGAATTGCCTAAACGTGAGTAAAAGTATAAATGAATGTTATGTGACAAATCGCAAAATACATGTGTGCCATTATGTATGATTATTTCTTGTGATCCTGCGCTGCGTTACTTTGACTGGCTGATAATTGCGCGGTTGTGCAATCAATGCTGTACCGAAATTAAATTGATGTCCTTTTTTTCCCACAAATAGAGCTTTGGTGGCATTTGATCATCTCTGCGTTTTATTTTTTATTTTTTGCGATATAAACAGAAAAAGAGCAAGAATTTAAAAAAATAAAAAAACAATATTTTTTGCTTTTGCTATAAAAAAATATTGCTTCCTCAGTTTAGGCCAATCTGTATTCTGCTCCATATTTTTTGAGAAAAACAATCCGCAATGTGTGGTAGGTGACGTGGCAAGTGACAATCCGCAATGTGTGGTAGGTGACGTGGCAAGTGGTAATCCGCAATGTGTGGCAGACGACGCGGCAAGTGACAATCTGCAATGTGTGGCAGGCTACGTGTCAATCCGCAATATGTGGCAGGCTACGTGTCAATCCGCAATGTGTGGCAGGCGGCAATCCGCAATGTGTGGCAGGTGACGTGGCAAGTGGCAATCCGCAATGTGTGGCAGGCTATGTGGCAAGTGACAATCCGCAATGTGTGGCAGGCTACGTGGCAAGTAGCAATCCGTATTTGGTGACAAGTGACAATCCGCATTTGGTGAAAAGTGACGTGGCAAGTGACAATCCGCATTTGGTGGCAGGCGACATGGCGAAAGACACCCTCAGGGCTCCCATTGATTCTGCATTATGGTGAGTTGAACCATTTAATTTTATATTACAATGTATTAATAGAAATAATGTGCTTCAATCATCCTGACACCATAACAACCATGGTGCCATAATGATTGAAGTGCCAATACCAGCCATTTCCCATATAAATTGCCCCCAAAAAAACATATTTTATAGAAGTGCCCCTCCCGAGACTGGACTCTGGATCCGCCCCTGTGTGTAAGTACATGTAAATTACTGCACTCAACATAGATCCCATAAAAAATAGAAATTCCTAAATGCATTGCTGCAGTATGGATCTTTGCAATGCATCTCTGTTTAGATCCCCAAAGAAAGTTGCAAATGTTGCATTTTTTTTCATTCGTGTGCATGCTACCTAATACCTACAGGTTTTTCTCTTTCTCAGAGTAGACAGTGAATGGACATGAGCACTGTAACACTGCTGAATGGCTCCTTGTGCTGCTTCTCCCTCTCCCAGCCTGCGCTCTGGTGTACAGGAACTGCAAGAGGTTAATAATAAGTAAAATTCAGGTTCTCAAACTGCTTGCATTTAAGAAATCCATTCAACCCTTTTGCTGCAAAAAACTTAGATCACAAAAACTGCTATAGCAGTCATGAGTCTGTTTTCGCTTTCACAGTAAACTATTGGCTTATACATGCTGCAGATTTTAAAAAAAGGGACTATGCCACACGGATTAGGTATACCACAGTGGGTGCAGTAATTTTAGGGCCATTGTTCATGGTTACCTCTAAATACAGTAGATGAGCTGTAAAAGGCTTTTAAAGTTTGGACAATTTTGGGTAGGATAGTATTTCTCTGTTTCACTGGAGCACACAATTAAGGCCCCTTTCACACATGCAGACAGTATGTCCGTATTTCATCGATCCGTTTGCGGATGAAATACGGACATATATGCATCCCTATGGGATAGCGGGCTTCTGCGGATGAACATCCGCAGACACCCGCTATTGTCCACCTCCGCAATTGTCCGATTCTGCAGACGGAGGAAAATCCTATTTTTCTATCCGTCTGCAGAGCGGATCGAATGAACACGGACAGATGGTCCATGCTCATCCGATCCCCCATAGAGGAGAGTGGAGAGCTGACAGGCCCGTCCCTGCACAGTGTGCCGGGACCACCCTGTCCGCCGCCGGCTCAGCGAGGACAACGGAGCGATCCCCACTGAGTGAGCGGATCATCACGGGGCAGATCATTACTGATCCGTCCTGTGTGAAAGGGGCCTTAGAGACTTGACATGTTTGGTATCTAATCTATAATCTAATCTAATCTACAAAACCTATTTTTTTAAATTACAAAAAGAACATGTGTATTATGTTGTGTTTGGGTGCATTAAAATTAATTTGAGTGTACTTTTTACTGAAAATATGGGTTTGATAAACAGTGGGGCTAATATTGTGTGACATAAAAATTGCAGTGGCCACTATTTTATTCTACAGGGTATCTGCTTTCATAAAATATCAAATGTTTTGGGGGTTTTAAGAAGGCTTCAGGCCTAAAATGTGCACTTTAGGATGTGTGCTGCTCTGGCAGCAAAAATAATAGTGCAACGCTACTTGGTCCCTACAAACTACTACTGTGCTACTTATAGATGTGACAAAAATGGCATCTGATCCTGTGCATCTTAAAATGAACCATTTGTGACTAGTCTACTCATTGTGTATAATGTGCATAAATAAAACCGTACACATTAAAAACTCTTTCAACAGAATAACAGCAGCGTTCCTTTTATGCACCCGATGAAGAAGAAGGGCCTGGAGTGCTGACGGGGGACCCCAGAAGAAGAGAATTGGGGCTGTTCTGTGCTAAAAAAAAAACTTTGTACAGAGCAGGTAAGTATAGGCGTATTTGTTATTAAAAAAAAAAAAATCAAACGTTTACAAACACTTTAATGCAAAAGGTCTATAACAGTCTGTACGTCTTTAGGGAGCAATCACCCCAACTTAACACCTCTGCCTTCTTCTTCTAATATACATTAGGGATGTGGTTCAAAAAACAAAACAAAACAAAACATACTTCTCATAGTGCTTACTGTTAAAAAGCAAGCTTTATTTTAAAACAAACTTTAAATACTGCTGTGCACAATATACCAGCGCATAGCGGTATGCAGCAGCCAGATAATTCCCCTGTATTGATACAGTGATCTGTGCTCTCTCTGCTCAGATGAACCTATTACTTTCTGATTACATGTTCTGACATCATTCGACTCTACCCTATGCGTTTCGTCACTAGATCATGTGACCTCTTCAGGTGAGTTTACATTTAAGGTGGTTTTTGGTAGTTTAGCAGGTTAGCATTAGGGTCAATGTTAGGCTGGCCATACACTAGAAGAATATTGTTTAAAAACTTTTGTTTCAGGACTGTTTTTATGTTTAATTGTTAGTGGGGCCAAATCAACATTTGTTTTTGACCACAGTGATGAGAACATTTTAAGGAATAAATATAAATAGTTTTCATTCAGGAATTTACATTCATTCCAAAATCAACGAAACATTACGAAACATTAAAGTACTTTTGAACATAACTCAAATGTACTGTGAAAATTTTTGTACAGATGTTCATACGAACATTTTTTTGAAAGGTGTAAGGTCAGCTTTAGTGTTGGGTTTAGGGCTTTATCAACAGCGATTGAATGCCCTGTCAGTGGTGACATGAAGGTTATATGGCTAGGCACATGATTAGGGTTATTGTTAGGGTTTAGGGTTAGTTTTAGGGTTGGCTTTATTTATCATCAAAGGTATTGATCACATCAGGTCAGTGATGCCATTTTGATCATATGGCGTTCTTAGATTAAAAAAAAAAAAGCGATTGTTAGGGTTAGGGCCGGTTCACACTGCGGGCGATGCGAGGCGACACGACTTGCCTCGCCGTGATCTGACAAGTCGCCCCCGTTCTGTACAATGGAACCGTTCTGATAGGAGCGACTCGAGTCGCTCCGACTCAGAAAAAAGGTTCCTGTACTACTTTTGGGCGACCTCGGGGCGACTTGCATTGACTTCTATACAGAAGTAATTTGCAAATCGCCGCTGAGGTCGCGGCGAGGCAAGTCGGTGTCGCCTCGCATCGCCCGCAGTGTGAACCGGCCCTTAGTGCCACTGTTACTGATAGGGCTGGCTTTATTTATAAACAAAACCATTAATCACACTGGGTCAGTGCTAACATTTTACACAAAATGCCCTACCCAGCCCTATTGCTTATTCACATAGGTATATAATATCTTTTAACATAAGCTGGACTATTTGAAAGGAGCAGCGGTTTTCTCAATATATGCCTCCATGAAAAAGTTTACTACAACTTTACCTAAGCTTTCATCTCTCTTTTAGAACTTTCTCTTTAGCACTAAACACATTGAATATTCAGGAAAAATGTACACTGTATTATACAGCATGTAGGTTTCAACCATATTCATCGTTTGTAAAGTATTCTCAAGGAAGACATAAAAATAATGTTTCCATGCTTTTATTAAGGCCGAAACAGTACCTAAATTCCTGAGCTCATTTTACCAGCTGTTTAATCTATCCAAATTTATAACAATACAGATTAGGCAGCCAGCATAAATATTACTACAGCAATTATTCAATGTGATTAATCAAAATGGCTGAACCTTAATGACTCTGAGCTGTGACATCGAGAAAAATGTTATGTGTGCTGGACATCATCACATTAAAGATAATGTCCAGTTTTAGAGAAAAGGCTGTACTTACACAACACAAAGTTCGTACGTTGATTTGCAAGGCGCTTAATACTGGAAACCTACTATGCAAATGGTAGATAATTATGCTAATATATCTGAAATATATTGATATTTGGATTAGCACATGACCCAAATTGCTGCATTGCACAGAAATAAAATGTTATTAAAAAGTTTGATAGTTTCAAGGCCCTGGTGCTTTACAAAGGAGAAAGTTTCTTCATATAAAGTAGATACTGATACTCCTGACAATTTTATATGATAACATTTCCACATTTTGGAAAAATGCAAAGTAAAACATCTCATATACTGAACGTATCAATCACCCCTGTCATTAATGCTGACCTTCACCCTCCCCACCCACTTTCTGTTATTCTAACCTCCCCCCCTAACAGTCTGATATTTTTCATTTTTTTTTTTTTTTTTTATTCTTTTTTCAGGGAACCCTCCACACACTTCCTGGGTTATTGCCAAAGTAAGAATTAGGGATTTATTGTCTACAGCCCTCAGGGATACCCACATCTTGCATCCCAGGATGCCATGGAATACTCTATGGTGCATATTTACCATGGCGAATTTCAATCTTCACAGATGACACCAAGCTATGCAGTGGAATAACGTCCTTACAGGATGCCTCCAATTTACAAGCCAACCTCAATGTAGTGTTTACTATGTGGCAGATGAGGTTCAATGTTAAAAAATGTAAAGTTCTGCTCTATGGGGCTAAAAATATGCATGCATCATACATACTAGGAGGGAGTACAACTTGTGGAATCAATGGTGGAGAAGGATCTGGGTGTTTAGGTAGATCATAAGCTTAATAATAGAATGCAATGCCAAGCTGCGGTTCCAAAGCAAGCAAAGTCCTCTTAAGAGAGGTATAGACTCAAGAGAGGGAGATATCATTTTGCCCCTGTACAAATGATTAGTCAGACCTCATCTAGAATATGAAGTTCGGTTTTGGACACCAGTTCACAAAAAAAGATATCGGGGAACTGGAGAAAGTGCAGAAAAGAGCAACCAAACTGATGAGAGGCATGGAGGAGCTCAGCTATGAGGAGAGATTACAGCAACTGAGTTTATTCTCTCTTGAGAAGAGCAGATTAAGGGGGGATATGATCAACATGTATAAATACATAAGGGGTCCATATAGTGAACTTGGTGTTGAGTTATTCACTTTAAGGTCATCACAGAGGACAAGGGGACACTCTTTATGTCTAGAATAAAAGAGATTTAGTCTCCAAATACAGAAAGGTTTCTTCACAATAAGAGCTATGAAAATGTGGAATAGACTCCCTCAAGAGCTTGACCAGTTCAGTAGATTGCTTTAAAAACAGCCTGGATTATTTCCTAAATGTACATAATATAAATGGATCAGGGCCGTCTTTAATATTGATTGGACCCGGGGCAAGAAATTTCTTGGAGGGCCCCCATCCTCCATGCAATTTCGTTCTCCACCTTCTCTGAGTCATACAATAAATAGCAGCTAGACTTAAAATCAGTTTACTGTATCAGATCAGGCAGCAATTGGGATTGGTTGCCAGAGGTTACAGCATATCATTACAGCTGACTCACTGATTGCTAGAGGTTACAGCACACATTAAGGCTCACTGATTAGTTGCTAAAGGTTACAGCACATGATTTCTGCTTGTTGATTGGTTGCTAGAGATTACTGTACAGTAATACTGCTCACTGGTTTCTATAGGTTACAGCACATCTTCTCCTCACTGCAGGGTGTCATAATATACATATGAATGCCACCTTTATTCACATATCGATGCCGCCAGGCTCCGATATTTACATATGAATTTCAATCCTATTCACATATGAATGACTGTTATTTACATGTAAACACAGGGTCTGCGGGTGAGTCATCTTTACACAACAATAGGGCAGAGCTGGGCAGCATTAGTAGCAGCACTTTACACAGATATCGGGACATAGCACAGGTCTAAAATTTCAAGGGACAAGGGAATTTAAACTGCAATGGTTGGCAAGTATGAGGCTGCTGCTTTGGGCCCCACAACAATGACAGGGCCCAAGGCAGCTGCCCCTTTTGCCCTGCCTTAAAGACGGCCCTGAAATGGATACTAACATTTATAAGTAAAGTTGATCTGCCTCTCAGGGGATCGGGAAGGAAATTTTTCCCCTGCTGGAGCAAATTGGTTCATGCCTTGCTGGGGTTTTTTGCCTCCCTCTGGATTAACTGTGGGTATAGAAATATGTTTATAGAATTGTATGATTTTCTTTTTTTAAGGATATATTTTGTTTCCCTTTCATTGGTTAAACTAGATGGACTTGTGTCTTTTTTCAACCAGACTAACTATGTAACTATTCATCACCGGGAGCAGGCCTGCAAGAACCCAGAACCCAGCTGCCCCCCCCTGATAATGTAGAAAAGAAGAATGATGGCACAGGACCAGGTGTGCAGTTGATCCCTACAGAACACTATTAGATTCTTGGGTGCATAAATATGTTTTTCTGTATAATCCAACAAAAAAGGGAGGGGGAGAAAAAAAAAGCAAGGGTTGGTGAGTGACATTCCTATTTAAGTACCAACATTTAAAATAGCCATATCTAGCAAAAATAGCAAGTGAATACTTACCTTCCCAGTTGCCTGCACTGTGAGAATACCTTCTATGTTCGGCAAAATTTTTGGCTAAAGAGAAACCTCCAGGGTAATTTCTCACAAACAAAACAGCTCTCTGGCATAATGGGCATTGGAAAAGGTAAGATGGCCATATATAAATCAAAATACTGCCAGTTCAGCAGGGACTGTCCAAATTTCAATACATATATGACCACTGTGGTTGAACAGAAGTTGTTCTACTGATCAACTACTGTTCAAGTGCCCTCTCAGTATATTTTCATTATATCAGCGTTGCAGGCAATAGACTGAAGCGCTCAACTGTGTATTCTGACATTGGGGGGGTATCCCTGCTGTCAGAATTTAATGACACAGTGGGAGGATTCCCCCATCCATTGAATGCGTGGATGGGGCAATCAGTTTTTTTTTCATTCTACCCACTGGCTGAATGAAAAAAAAATTACCCATGTATGGCCAGCTTGTACAAATAAAAGGCCAAGGATGAGAAATGTAATTTAGCAGCAAATGATACATTTTTTTCCGTCTAAATATCACTTTAACGTCAGTATATCTTACAGATGTGAAATCTGAGAGCCATGGTTAAGTTATGCCCAAGCATGTTATTTAAAGCAAGTGCACATTTTTAATGTTCCACTTTAAGACTTTAAAACCTGCTCCTCACTGAACAGTATTTAACAAAAAAGTGACCTTCTGATCATGTGTACACAAGTCCATCGCACAAAAGTCTACGCATGCTCGGAATCAAGGACAACCCGGAAGCGCTTGGTCTTGTAAAACTAGCGTTCGTAATGGAGATATCACGTACGTCTTGTACGTCACTACGTTCGTAATTGTTGGTTAACATTCGTGTGACCGTGTGTATGCAAGACAAGTTGGAGCCAACACATTTCAAACAAAAATCCATGGTTTTGTTGTCGGAAAGTCTGATCGTGTGAACGGGGCATTATACTCCCTCTTGTTACTTTCTTTTTTCAGTTTTTTTCTTATTTTTGGTTATTTACCACCAGATGCCAGAGTCTGTTCTGCTCTCTGGCCACACTTTTGGGGTCAAATTTTCCTCCCCTTTTTGGTAGGTATAGCTCTCTGGCCTTTGGGTGGGGTACAGTCCTCTTGCACGTCAGGATGCTTATAGGATCATTTTTATCCCTCATATACATTTTATTTATTTTTTGGTCCTTGAGAGGGCTTTCAGGCTCAATCTCAGGTATAGCATGGTATTTGTTACATGATTTCTGAAATACTGTTTGCTTAGCGACACTCTCTAAGCTTTTATGATTGAGAGCTACATGGTTCGTTGACCGTAAAGAAAGGTGCCGAAGCATCCTCACCCGGTTACCTTTCGTCTTTCTTTGTATTTACTAGTTATACCATATAAGAGGCCTATTAGTCCTTGGTATATATGTTATCATTCTCAAAACACTTTCCACCACTGGCCTTGGCATCCGTTCACTGTTTTGTGAGTTTGTCTTTATTCAATAAAAATATTGCTTACGACAATATGTTGTGCTTCAGCTTCCAGGCAGTGAATAAGCATGCAAGTCCTCTTAAAGGGCAGCAAGTATGTAATCCTCAAACATATTTATCCATGTACTGAACGACATTGCGTGCTCACCAGGAAGTGGAAGAAAAGGTGCAGTCCGATGTAGAGAGAGAATAGATATCCTTCTCACCAATCTTGTGTTCTGTAATCTGAGAAGAAGAGTGGTTATAGAGTACTTTAATAACAAGTTCAAGCATTCATAAAACACATACAACCATCATAACAGGAACATAAACTGAAAGAAACTAACTTGTCAGAGTATAGAAAGTATTACGATTTGAACAATTGTAAATAGTGACATCTACAGGCCAGAGGTATAAATACCTCAAGTATAATCAACGAGATGCAAATACTATAATCAGCACATCACAATGTTTTCAAAGGTTTGTAGCTCTATAATTATATATGTATGCAGGGTCTGAATAATTGGTGTCTTACATATGTAGTCCTTCCTAGTCAGTAGCAGAACTTATTGGAATCAGTCAGTTGGGCTTTACTAGAGGTTTGAAGTGTCACAGAATAAATAAAATCCCTTCTGCTAAAGCCCAACTCTCCCCAAAACTTTCCTATTTGTTTGCAATAGCAAGTATGGAATTGGTAAAACCACTATTGGGTGTTTACTGCAGTCTGTGTTCCTATTGGGTAGATATCCCCTCAGTTTCTTTTGCAGTGACCAGGCTGAGTGACAGGTGAAGATGGCAACAAAATCAAATTTTTTAGTACTGTGTGGAAAGGTCAAAACCCTGGCCAGGTCTTTGTTGCTGTGTGTGCCAGCAACTAGGCAAATGCAGAGCAGAAAAATTTGTTTAGTTTCGTATAGATTCGTTGTTAAAAATTTTGTTTTGTTGATTCGTTTCAGAGTTTGTTCTGTTTTGTTTCATTTTGTTTTGTTTATTCATTTTTGAATGAATTCCAAATTTTCAGAACAATTCCAATCGGTCAAAAAATTATTGACCAAATAAAAATCCTGTGTGAATAATATCCAGCCGCTGCGTTCTTAACCAATTCAGCCCCGGAAGGATTTACCCCCTTCCTGACCAGAACACTTTTTGCGATATGGCACTGCATCGATTTAACTGACAATCCCACGGTCGTGTGACATTGTATCCAAACAAAATTGATGTCCTTTTTTCCCCACGAATACAGCTTTCTTTTGCTGGTATTTGATCACATCCGTGGTTTTTATTTTTTGCGCTATAAACAAAAAAACAGCAACGATTTTAAAAAAAAAAGCAATATTTTTCCTATAATAAATATTCCCCAAAAATATATAAAAAAATAATTTTTTCTTAGTTTAGGCCGATATGTATTCTTCTACATATTTTTGGTAAAAAAAACGCAATAAGCGTATGTTGATTGGTTTGCGCAAAAGTTATAACATCTACAAAATAGGGGATATATTTATAGCATTTTTATTATTATTATTTTTTTATTAGTAATGGCAGTGATCTGACTGCGACATTATAGCAGACACATTGGACACTTTTGACACCATTTTGGGACCATTTTCATTTATACAGCGATCACTGCTATAAAAAATGCACTGATTACTGTGTAAATGACAATGGCAGGGAAGGGGTTAAACACTAGGGGGCGATCAAGGGGTTAAGTGTGTCCTAGGGAGGTGTTCTAACTGTGGGGGGGATGGGCTTCCACTGACATGACAGCGATCACTGCTCCTGATGACAGGGAGCAGTAGATCCCTGTCATGTCACTAGGCAGAACAGGGAAATGCCTTGTTTACATAGGCATCTTAGTGTTCTACCTCTCCACACCACAATCACATGCTGCCGGATGAACATAAACTTCCCGGGATCCGCGGGCATGCTCCCGCAGAATGCGGTGGGTGCATGCCCGATAGGCGGCAAATTTAAAGGGACGTACAGGTACGCCTATTTGCCTGCTTGTTCCATTCTGCCGACGTACATCTGTGTCGGCAAGTGGTTAACAACTGCTGGCTCATTAGCTGTAAAGCCCCATACACACTATCAGTTTTTTCTGCTGAGTTCTTCCTTCAGATTTACCAAAACCATGTAGTGCAAGGGCCTTGTGTCTAATTGCATACAAATTGAAACTCCTAAGGTTTGACCTCATATTATATGGTTTTGGTAAATCTGAAGGAAAAACTCACCAGAAAACCGATAATGTGTATGGGGCTTTAGCTGGCTTTCTCGTTGACAGCTGAAATTGAAACAAAAGAATGGCGACAATGAAAAATGCAGAGAAAAAAACAGTGTTGCCCCCCCCCCCCCCCCAAAATCCATACCAGGTCCTTCCGGTCTGGTATGGATTCTGGTATGGATTATAAGGGAAACCCCACACTCATTTTTTTTTTAAATAGCGTCGGGTCCCCCCAAAATCTGACCCTTATTCGAGCATGCAGCCCAGCAGGCCAGAAAAGGGGAGGTGTTAGCTCACTTTAACAAGGGTGCCCCCGGATCCCAGCCTCCCCCATGTGAATGACTATGAGGTACATTGTACCTCTACTCATTCAACAAAAAAGTAGCACAGAGATAGTTTTTGACAAGTCCTTTATTAAAAAATAAAAATAAATGTGCACTAAGTAGATTCAATGTCAATCATGATGCCCGCTGCTACACCAACCAGAAAAAGAAAAAAGTTTTTTCGCCTGGCGAAGGCTCTGACAGCTCTACCGTCTGACAGTTCTTTGATAGCTAAGGGCATGCTGGGTCATTGATGTCACAGGGGGCAGGGCCTCCTGTGATGCCGCTGGTTGGCCCTTCCCCCTGTGACATCAACGACCCAGCATGCCCCAGTTGATGATCCCAAAAGGGGGGGCAGGGTCACCTGATGGCTGACCCGACTTTGAATTAGAAAACAAATATACAAACTGAAACTAAATTAATTTCATTGTTGAATTTCAATGCATCAGAATCTCAGAATAAGCAAAAACTGTGAATTGCACATGTACCAGCAACCCCATTCAGTGTTATGGAGGTGCATAGTGCTATAGTGATATATTCTAAAAAAACAAAAAATCAAGCTGGATTTCGGCTCTAAAGTAAATCAGTCTCTTATTAGTCCACCTACTAATATATTGATATCTTCCCTGTTGTCACCCACCATCCATGTGTACGCTGGCTGATAGTCTGTGCCGGAGCTTATATAAGCACAATACCTCCTCTCCCTCACATGACAGGGTTTGGGTCCAGTGACTGACCCCTCAGGCCCAAGTACTGCATCCTGAGTGGAAGGAAAAAGGGTTACAGTATCTCACAAAAAAAAAGTGAGTACACATCTCACATGTTTGTAAAAATTGTATTATATCTTTTCACGTGACAACACTTGAGAAATGACCTTTGCTACAATGTAAAGTAATGAGCGTACAGCTTGTATAACAGTGTAAATTTGCTGTCCCCTCAAAATAACTCAACACACAGCCATTAATGTCTAAACCGCTGGCAACAAAAGTGAGTACACCCCTAAGTGAAAATGTCCAATTTGGGCCCAATTAGCCATTTTCTCTCCCAAGTGTCACGTGACTCGTTAGTGTTACAAGGTCTCAGGTGTGAATGGGGAGCAGGTGTGTTAAATTTGGTGTTATCGCTCTCAGTCTCATACTGGCCACTGGAAATTCAACATAGCACCTCATGACAAAGAACTCTCTGAGGATCTGAAAAAAAAAAAGAATTGTTGCTCTACATAAAGATGGCCTAGGCTATAAGAAGTTTGTTGTCTGAGAGATTTCATAGCAATCAATCAAATTCAAACCTACATTGGAGAATAACAAGTAGTGAATCTGTGTTTAGAACTGCCCTGACTTCTCCGAGTTGCTGGAAACAGTTCTTCACCTACATGTTTTTATATAGAAGGCCCTCTTGTTGTCAGCAATTATATGCCACATAAGGGTTATCAGTTACATTTGGAAGCACTCCTCTTTGGAATACTAAACAAGAACTAACTTGGCTGTGTTTTAAGCTACATCAGTCTCCATCATCCCAGTTTTTTTGGGAGTTTTTTTGTATTTACAATACACGATGGTCAATTCCTTTATATGAACCAAGATATACCCTATATTAACTGTCCCTTTAACAAGTTACACCTGTAGCTAGTTGCAATATTCAGTAAGAAATTTAAACACGCAAAGTCCAAAAGACATTGTAACAATGAACCAAAAAAAAAAAAAAGCTGCACCAAGATCCGTCTTCCCCCAAGCCATGGCGTAGCTGGCTGAAGCCAATCAGAAGCTAGAGTGTGGCGTCCACAGACGGGTTGTTCATTTGCAGTGCTGGGCGTGATTTATCTGTGGGATATAGGCAGAGGAGAGAGGATGATGAGGGCCATTAAAATGTAGGGCGATGCTTTTTATGATTGAAGTCTGTATTACAGCGGCCATAAAGCAAGGCAGCGAGCGGCCATTAACATTTCCATCATCAGATCTCGCAGCCTGTCACAAGCGCATAACTCATCTTTACTGCGCCGCTCTATACGCCGGCCTGATACTATGTCTGAAGAGATACGCAGCATTCATGGAAAGGTGGGGGAAGAGCTTTGCTTGGGATGTAATGTCCTTCACGGAATTATTCCCCTATTCTAACCAAACCCTCTTTCCCGCCCCCCCTCCCCTTCTCAGCCACACAATCCTTCACAATCCAGACACATGGGGATGTTCTCTCAGGCAGTGACAGTGCGGTCCTCCATCTAATGCTCCCCTGCTGATCCACATCACCCTGAAAGACAGAGGAGAGGGGACAGCGCCTATCGCAGCAAACACCGCTCACTCGGCTAACAGGGCTATTCTAGAAAAGCTCTAGGTAATATCTATAGCAATTTAGGGTCTTGCTTTCCTTTTTTAAACTTGCTCTAATAAAATGACACTTGCAAGTTGACAGGCTGCTATATGCAACATCTCCACTTTTCCTTCCCTCTTCCATAAAGACACCAAACATATGCGGCTTTACTTAAAAGAGGGACAAGGATTTGGATTCAACAACGGTTCTGTGCTACGTGATTTACTAAACTGACTTACAAATGTTTTATGCCAAGAGGTAAACACTTAATGCCATTTATCTTCTTTGGCATTGAGGCTCAAGTTCTTTCTTTATTTTCTTTCTCTTTTGTTCCTTCTCTCCTGCTTTTTATGTGTCCATCTTCCATTCTCTCTCTCCTTCGTTTGTTCTTTTTTTCTCTCTCTCTTTCACTCTCTTTTTTTCCATCTCTTTCTTTCTTTCTTTCTTTTATATGTCTTTCATTCTTTCTCTCTTTCTTTTTGTCTTTCATTCTTTCTTTATATGGTAAATGTTTTCAATCAAATTCTGAAAGTTTTTGACTAGGGAAAGGCAAAATATCCCCCATAACTCTGATTAAAGTAGACGATTCCACTCAAAGGTGTTTTAAAAAAATCAATATCTTTTGCGAGGCAGCAATATCATCATACAGTCCTTTCAAATTCTAACTCTAGATAGCATTAATCTTAAGAAAACATCCAGTGCCATTCCAAATCCTGTCACTGCAAGAGCGGCAAGGATGTGGAATTTCCTTCCACAGGCGGTGGTCTCAGCGGGGGGCATCAATAGTTTCAAGAAACTATTAGATAAGCACCTGAACGACCACAACATACAGGGATATACAATTTAATACTGACATATAATATCACACACATAGGTTGGACTTGATGAACTTGTGTCTTTTTTCAACCTCACCTACTATGTAACTATGTAACTGCAGAAGTAAACCCTCCTATGCTTTATAGCAAGGGAAGCTGCCATCTTAGCCTCTGTTTGATCTCCAAATGCCATGGTGCTGCACATTTAATTAGCCATGACACCAGCCATTTGATGGCTTGACAGTTCAGTTGAGAGATAAAATAAACACATTAGTAACTGTAACAATTATCAAGGAATTTCAAGGCATTATTAAAATGGTCGAAGGAGCCAAGCCAAACAGTGACTGCATCCGTTCTGATGCAATCACTGTTTAGGTATTTAGGTAGCCCCTTGTGCTGTGCCTGTCAGAATACAATAGCAGGGGAGATTCCTCAAACCACACTGTCTACTTGGATGGTGGAAACAACTGATTTCTACCAATTAGCCCATGGGGCTTAATGAGAGAATTTTAAACAAATATGGTTAGCTTAAATAAGGAGGACTACCAAAGCTTGTCCATTCTGGACTCCTGTGACTTGTTTTCAGCAGACAGAGGGCTGAAGTCTGCTGTCGGCTGACATCACAGAGCTGGTCCAGACTGGGGAAAGTTCTCGACCATATGGTTGGAATCCACCCAGATTTCTGGATTGGCACCCAGCATAGCATGAGCCAGCTGCTCCTGCCTCCTCCACAGCCCGGCGCTCCAGTGAGCATGAGCACAATAAGAGCAGAGCAGAGAGCCAGTGACTGACAGACACTAGCTCTCTGCTCATGGAGCTTTAAGAACTGATGATGCATCCACTTAGGCAAGTATGACTTATAAAAAAAAACAAAAAAAAAAAACGTATCTTTTAAGGCTTCTTAACCCCT
Organism: Lithobates pipiens; assembly: GCF_037356315.1. Lineage (NCBI taxonomy): Eukaryota > Metazoa > Chordata > Amphibia > Anura > Ranidae > Lithobates > Lithobates pipiens. Next base: position 584,130,624 of record NW_027507748.1, on the reverse strand, counting down.
TCCTGACGCCGCCTCCCAGGCCTTTAAGAGGTTCTAAATGCTGGGAGGCAGAGGTGGCATTTTGATCATGTGGCTGCTGTGATTTGCGGTTACATGATCGGAAAGATACCAATCACAAATATACATCTGGAGCTTTCTGGAACCTGCCAGTTACCGTGCTGCGAGAGCGCAGGGAGGGCACTCTCGGCAAGGTAATGTGTTATATTTGTGGCTGCTTGGCGTTAAAGCCCATCCGCTGAGTGGCTGAATATATATGTATGGCCAGCGGGAAGTGGATAAAGACAGTGGATCAGACTATGAGATCTTAGGTATGAAACATCATTCCTTAAAGTAGTTCTAAAGCCTAAACATTTTTTACCTTAATGCAAGGAAAATGTTTAGGTATCAGCATACCCCCTCACCCCCCTTTTACTTAACTGAGCCCTCATTCGATCCAGCGCCATGCCCGTCTGCAGCCATTGGCAGCCAGTGCTGTCAATAAAAGCCGGTGACAAGGGAGTGGGGGCAGGGCTGAGTCTGGCCGTCTGTGTCAATAGATGCAGCACCTGGGCTCAGGAGCGAACACACACAAGGGCCCCCATGGGAAGCATTTTCCCAAGGGGGCACTGGTTAGAGAGGAGGGGCCAGGAGTGCCAGTGGGGGACCCGAAAAGAGGTAGCTGCGTACAGAGCAGGTAAGTATAGACATGTTTGTTATTTTTTTTTCACCTTTACAATCACTTTAATCAGTAACAATTTAATTTAGCAAATAATAATAATAATATTGGAAAAACATATGTTATGCTAGCCAATAATATCAAAATCATGCTTCCAATTACAGGAAATGAGCATGGGTATTGTGCACTAGCAATTCTTTTAGCATGGAAAACAGATATGTGAAAAGATTGTCAATGAAAAACATCTAAAACGTTTCCCTTGATTTTTCCAATAACAAACCCTATGAAGTAATTTATTAAGGTAAACTTTAAACTGAAAACTGCATGTTTCTCACAGCAGAACTGGATGCAGTTTGCAGGTCTCTTCTAAACAAAAACAAAAGAGAAAACCTCCTTTCCCTTTTAACTAAAAATTTGTTATTTTTTTTTACTAATACGGTCTGCAGAACATGCACAATTTCAAGTACACTCTAAATGGTAAGATGATGCAGCCCCATCTTGCATGCATGAGAATTGCATCACCACTGGCCAATGGCTGAAGCACAAAGACATCAACAATGGAGGATGCTTTAATGAAGGGGAAAAGTAGCAGCAAAGGGAAACATGGAGCTGTTATTGTCAGAAAAAAAATTATTAAAGTTGCCATCCCTCCTGTATTGATTTGTATTGTAAGTGTACTGTCTGCCCTCATGTTGTAAAGCGCTGCGCAAACTGTTGGCGCTATATAAATCCTGTATAATAATAATATGCAAATATAATATGCAAGTCCTCCAGCAGAACCACTTCCAATCAGTTCCACTTTTAGATTGTTATTGTATGCCTCTGCCTATCATTAACCACATAAAGAAATACTTTCTACGCTGATAGAAAAACCCTCTTGTCATTTGTACCGTCCTTGGGACTATAAATTGATCTGTCCGATATACACGTTGAACTTTGATGTATTATTACATATTAACTGGATTGCCTCTAAATTGCCTTTTTTCCAACCCATCCAATCATTAATACAGATACCTACCAACTCTATTCTTGTTTAGTCTTTTCTTGTCTAGTGTTGTCTCTCTCTTTTCTTTCTTTTCTTCTCATTGATGGTCTAGATTAGAAGTTGACGTGGCCTACCTAAGCATAAGATGATCTAGTTAGGAAGTACAAAGGAAATATCAGTAACAGGCATTCAGAAAATACTTATTACATGCTGGGTAACTTCCGCAGTTAATCCGTGTATTACTAGGGATGGGAACAATAGTTATAATGCCTGTCTGCCATATCGGATGTCACCTGCATCACAGAGAAAAAGTTGTAGCGGGTCCATGATCGAGTCTGGCACCGCTCATCAATTTTATTGAGAGATCTGCCATCTATGGATACCACGTTTCTCTATCTGTGTCAGTTATTTTTCTGCATTCTTTCTCAGTACAATCTGTCTATAGAGTGGTATCCAATAGCTTCTGACATTATACTGCTTATTAAAGGTGTGAAAGGCAGGAAGCCTTTTCACAATGTAAATTTCTCTCTCTATTTATGCGTGTCTCCGTTCTCTTGTTACATATGCACGAACTAGTCAATTTGTTTGAGGCAAAGTGCAGTGTCAGTGCTGGTTAGGAGGAAAGAATTACTGTCCCTGTGAGACCGAGCGTCTCCTGGGTAGCATTAGTAGCTAGAAATGGCATTCCAAGTCCAATTCCTTATTCAATTTCTGTGATATGGTAATATTTATTATATATTTATTAAGGGGATTCTAAGGTGTAAGGCTGCTTCATTACTTTGAAATATTGGCTTAAGCGCTCTTTGAAGAATATCCTTAACGAATACAATGTGATTTGCCCCATAAAAGCCACTCAAGTGTGAACACACAGACCCCCAGACACACAATGTGAAGACACAATGTGCAGCTTGGTAACTTGCACACAACAATTCCCAGTCATTCCTTCACACACACAGATGTGCTTTATGTCTTTGGTCTCACACTTCTATTGCGTGTGTAGAGAGGAGTGGGAATTTCTTGGAGTATAACTGAAGCTACTAGGGGTTTAAGTTTCACTCTATTATGGTGGAGCCTGCTGCAGCTGTACAATAGTCTCTTTTACAGCCACAAGGAAGCTAAACATGGCCACCTGCCAGTACAGTGTGAGTGGTAAGGCAGACACCACCTTATGTCATTTTAGAGAGCGGACTGAAATATTAACAAAAGGCATTTTTTTTAGCACGTCACATCAAAACTGTATTGTCTTCAAAAATGCATCTATACCATATGTATACCTCCCAGCTTTTGAACTTGACAAGGAACGACACCTTTTAAAGGGGCAGAATGTGGCATGCACAGTGCATCGTGGCAAAAAAGTTATTGTGGCCAGTGAAAAGTGAGCGTGGCCATATCAGTGTGGTTTCAGGCTATACCTGCAGCAGCTTCAATAATAACGCACCTGACACTTACAGATTTATAACAGAAGAAACACATTCAAAAAGTTTTGTTCATTAACACACACTGTTTAATTTACATTGCCCCTTCTATCTCTGAATGTGGATGATGGCACTGTAATCAACTGTTGCTGATTTCGAGGGACTGTGCCTGATTTGGAACAAAGTCCCTCTGTCCCTCTTTCCTCCTCATTTGTCTCTCATTTTAGTCTGATCTATATAGCTGTATATAAAATGCACTATTTATCTTTCAAAAGGTGTTTCCCAGTGCTAAACCTTTCATCCAATTTCTAAATGGTTGAATTTGTAAATTTCAATAGCCAATATAAAGGAATAAAATATATAAATATAAATATATAAAGTGGTAAAAAAAGTACTTGTGGGATTCATTTTTTTTAGGGGATGTCCTATGCCTACATACTTTTGCTAATAGGTGTCCATCATTCTCATTTCAAAACGTTGGGAGGTATGCTGTAATTATTTTAATTAAAAAAAAGTACCTTTTTTCTAATCGATATACAGCTGTCACATGGCCCAGATCTTTCCCAGCCTGTCTGTAGGGGAACAGACAGCTTCTAGTCCTCTGCTGCTGGTCACATGTTCAAAAAAACAAGAACAAAAAAACAGCTTTTGCATTACAGAGTACTAATAAATAATTAATATCAATAAACTGTGTTTAAAAAAAAAAAACTGTTTTAAATTGTCATACAAATACATACAGTATCTCACAAAAGTGAGTACACCCCTCACATTTTTGTAAATATTTTATTATATCTTTTCATGTGACAATACAGAAAAAATTAAACTTTGCCACAATGTAAAGTAGTGAGTGTACAGCTTGTATAACAGTGTAAATTTGCTGTCTCCTCAAAATAACTCAACACACAGCCATTAATATCTAAACCGCCATCAACAAAAGCGAGTACACCCCCAAGTCAAAATGTCCAAATTGGGCCCAAAGTGTCAATATTTTGTGTGGCCACCATTATTTGCCAGCGCTGTCTTAACCCTCCTGGGCATGGAGTTCACCAGAGCTTCACAGGTTGCCCCTGGAGTCCTCTTCCACTCCTCCATGACGACATCACAGAGCTGGTGGATGTTAGAGACCTTGCACTCCTCCACCTTCCGTTTGAGGATGCCCCACAGGTGCTCACAGATGCTCAATAGGGTTTAGGTCTGGAGACATTCTTGCCCCCCCCCCTCCATGCTGTTTCTCTCTCCACCTGCTCTGAGACATACAATAAATAGCAGCTAGACTCAAAATCCATTTACTGAATCAGATCAGGCAGCGATTGCAATTGATTGCCAGAGGTTACAGTTTATCATTACTGCTCACTGTCTGGTTGCTAGAGGTTACAGTACACATTGCAGCTCACAGATTAGTTGCTAGAGGTTACAGCACATGGTTTGTGCTTGTTGATTGGTTCCTAGAGATTACTGTACATCAATACTGATGAAAGGATTCTACACCAAGAACCAATGTAATGAGAAGATTTACACTGACAACCAAAGTAACTGAGAGATTTAGCCCGCATTCACATTTGTGTGTGTCAGGAATGCATGCAAAATGAGTTTCCTGACACCACAGAAATGTGCTCCCCTTTAGCAGATACACAGCAGTGCCATTAATTGTTAATGACACCCTCACGTATCTGCTGATGTGTGCCCAGGGCCGGACTGGGAATAAAAACCAGCCCTGGAAAAAATGTCATACCAGCCCCACAGCATTATTATACCAGCCCAACAGCGTCCACAGTCCACACAAGTCTGACTTCTCCCATGACCTCCATCCCAGCGGCGCTCCCACTCTTGATGGTGGTGAAGAGCACTGGGGGGCAGAAAAACAAGGGTGGAGAGCACGGGGGCTGGAGAGTATTGGGGGGTACAAAGAGTAAGGGGGGGAGAGCAATGGGGAGGGAGCTTGAGAGCACCAGTGGGGGCCAGAAAGAACAGGTGTGGAGCACGGGGACTGGAGAGCGCTATGGGGGGTGGAGAGCACTGGCAGGGTTGGAGAGCACATGGGTGGGGGCAAAATGCAGGGGGGAGTGGAGAGTACAGGGGTGGGGAGTAGAGAGTGCTGGGGGAGCCTAAAAGAACAGGGGCGGGGAGCACAGGTGGGGGGCGAGTAGAGAGCAATGGGTGGAGCTTGAGAGCACCAGGGGGCCAAAAATAACAGGGGTGAGGAGAATGGGGGGCTGGAGAGCACTGGGGAGGGGGTTGGAGAGTGATGGGGAGAGCTGGAGAGCACTGGGAGGGGCAAGAAAAGGGGGGAGAGCACTGGGGGGAGTGGAAAGCACTGGGGGAGAGCACTGGGGGGGGGGGAAATAACGGGGGAGAGAGATCTGGAGGGAGTGAAGAGCACTGGGGGGGAGAACAGGGGAGAGAGCACTGGGGGGAGTGGAGAGCACTGGGGGGGAAAGAACAGGGGGGGAGAGCACTGGGGGGAGTGGAGAGCACTGGGGGGAGGGAGAATGGGGAGAGCAATGGGGGGAAAGAACAGGGGGGCGAGCACTGGGGGAGCGGAGAGCACTGGGGGGAAGAATAGGGGTGGAGAGCACTGGGGGGGAAGAACAGGGGGGAGCACTGGGGGGAGTGGAGAGCACTGGGGGGAAAGAATGGGGGGGAGCACTGGGAGGAGTGGAGAGCACTGGGGGGAGAACGGGGGGGAGAACACTGGGGGAGTGTAGAGCACTGGGGGAAGTGGAGAGCACTGGGGGGGGATGGGGGGGAGAGCACTGGGTGAGTGGAGAGCAGTGGGAGGAGTGGAGAGCATGGGGGGGAGAACAGGGTGGAGAGCACTGGGGGGGGGGAGAATGGGGGCAAGAGCATTGGGGGAGTGGAGAGCACTGGGGGGAGTGGAGAGCCCTGGGGGGGAATAACAGGGGGAGAGTACTGGGGGAAAAGAACAGGGGGGGGGAAAGCACTGGGGGAGTGGAGAGCACTGGGAGGGATGGTGGCTAGGGAAGGATGGGGAGAGCTGGAGAGCAGGGGGGGGGGCAGAAAGAACAGGGGAGGAGAGAACATTGGGGGGGTAGGAGAGTGTGGTGGGGGGAGCACTGGGGAACAAGGTGAACTGGGGGGGCAGTAAAATAAGTTGGATAGTAGGATCGGCAGGGGGCTGCATATAGAGGAAATTATCTTTCTATGTTCCTCCATGCAGCCGCTGAATACTTGATTCTCCTCCTCTCAATCCTGCAACCACTCAGCGGCTGCATAGAGGAATATAGAAGGCTAATTTCCTCTATATGCAGCCCCCCCATCGATCCTCCTATCCAGGCTCTGTGGCACACATGGTGGCATCTCCTCCTATAGATCCCAGAGCTGGCTGTGGCTGGCTCTGTGTTCGGCGGCCCCTCTGTAACACAGTCCCGCCCCCCCCATCCGGCTCATGTGATAGACGTAACGTTGATTCTCTCTACTATCACACAAGCCGGTCTGGGGGGGCGGGACTGTGTTACAGAGCGCCGTCGAACACAGAGCCAGCCACAGCCAGCTCCGTGATCTGCAGAAGAGAGTGGAGCAATATATGCAGCCGCAACTAAAAGTGGCCCCAGGGCGGTAGGCCAGTCAAGCCCTGCGTGTGCCTTGGCACCGTTGATTTTGAAAAAGGGTTTGGGACATTCTTCCACATTTGTAGCGCTACCCTACACGTGATCTCCATCTTTATCCACCCTGTCAGTACACCTTTGTATCCTAAAACCCATGCTAACCTCTGCACCCCAACCCCCCCATCCTCTCCACTCCAATCCCCCTCCCCTTTAACTATACCTGCCTCCTCTGCTCATCTTGGTACCCACCTTCCTTACCTCCATACATCCCCTCCTTGCTCACCTGTGCACCCCAAACTGTAATTCCTTCTCTGCCTACCTGTGCACACTACCCCCCTTCCCCCCACCCACACTAATTTGTGCTTGGCCAGTCCATCATCTTTACCCTCAGCTTCTTTAGCAAGGCACTGATTGTCTTGGAGGTGTGTTTGGGGTTGTTATCATGTGGGAATACTGCCCTACGGCCCAGTCTCTGAAGGGAGGGGATCATGCTCTACTTCAGTATGTCACAGTACATGTTGGAATTCATGGTTCCCTCAATGAACTATAGTGGACACGCTTGACGCTGTCTGGACCAAATAAGTTTATCTTTGTCTCATCAGACCACAGGGCATGATTCCAGTAATCCATGCCCTTAGTCTGCTTGTCTTCAGCAAACTGTTTGCGGGCTTTCTTGTGCATCATCTTTAGAATAGGCTTCCTTCTGGGACAACAGCCATGCAGACCAATTTGATGCAGCGAGCGGCGTATGGTCTGAGCACTGGCAGACTGACCCACACCCCTTAAACCTCTGCAGCAATGCTGGCAGCACTCATACATCTATTTCCCAGAGACAACCTCTGGATATGATGCTGAGCATGTGCACTCAACTTCATTGGTCGACCGTGGTGAGGCCTGTTCTGAGAGGAACATGGCCTGTTAAACTGCTGTATGGTCTTGGCCACCATGCTGCAGCTCAGTTTCACGGTCTTGGCAATCTTCTTATAGTCTAGGCCATCTTTATGTAGAGCAAAAATTCTTTTTTTCAGATCCTCAGAGAGTTCTTTGCCATGAGGTGCCATGTTGAACTTCCAGTGACCAATATGAGAGAGCGAGAGTGATAACACCAAATTTAACACACCTGCTCCCTATTCACACCAGAGACCTTGTAACACTAACGAATCACATGACATTGGGGAGGGAAAATGGTTAATTGGACCCAATTTGGACATTTTCACTTAGGAGTGTACTCACTTCTGTTGCCAGCAGTTTAAACATTAATGGCGGTGTGTTGAGTTATTTTGAGGGGACAGCAAATTTACACTGTTATACAAGCTTTACACTCATTACTTTACATTGTAGCAAAGTGTAATTCCTTCAGTGTTGTCACATGAAAAGATATAAAATATTTACAAAAATGTGAGGGGTGTACTGTATACTTTCCTGTTTTATACAGTTCAAATACCTTTTCCTGCAGATCCTTTGACAATTCTTTTGCTTTCCTCATGACTTAGAATCCAGAAACATCAGTGCAGCACTGGATGAAAGATGAAACTGTCTGTCAGGAGTCCAGAAACACATTGACCTTTTATACACACACACGCATTGCATCGTTCGGCATCGTTCTGGGAGTGATCCGTGCTGAGTGGGAGGCCACTGATTCATGGCCACCTCCCTTGTGATCGCTCCCGGCGAATGAGAATCTTCCTCTGCTGATGTAAACATCGGCAGAGGAAGTGATGTCATCTCTCCTCCTGGAGCCTTTTCGTTTCGGCTCCCGAAGAGAGAAGACATCAATGTGAGTTGCACCAACACTACACTAACAGTAGAACACGCAGGCACACTTTTCACCCCCCCCCCCCCAATCACCCCCCTGCACCCCCTGTCACAGTGACACCAACAGCAGTTTTTTTACTGATTACTGCATTGGTGCATTGTGACTGTTATAAGTGGTAGGGCAGTTAGGGTTAGCCCCCTTTAGGTCTAGGGAACTCCACCGATAAAGGTTTAACCCCATGATCACCCCCATCGCCAGTGTCACTAAGCGATCATTTTTCTGATTGCTGTATTAGTGTCACAGGTGAAGCTAATTAGGTAGGTAAGTATTTAGGTTCATTGTCAGCTTTTTATAGCCTCAGGGACCCCCATATACTACCTAATAAAGGTTTTAACCCCCTGATTGCCCCCTAGTTAACCCTTTCACCAGTGATCACCGTATAGCTGTTACGGGTAACGCTGGTTAGTTCGTTAGTTTTTTATAGCGTCAGGGCACCCACCGTTTACTACCTAATAGGTTTAACCCCTTGATCACCCAGCGGGTAATATAAGTTAGGTTTTAGGGTCAGATAGGGTCTGTGTCGCCCCAGGCAGCGTCAGGTTAGTGCCAGTACTGCTAACACCCATGCATGCAGCATACACCTCCCTTAGTGGTATAGTATCTGAACGGATCAATATCTGATCTGATCAGATCTATACTAGCGTCCCCAGCAGTTTAGGGTTAAAAAAAAACCGCAGTGTTAGTGGGATCAGCCCAGATAACTGCTAGCACCTGCGCTTTGCCCCTCCGCCCAGCCCAGCCCAGCCCACCCAAGTGCAGTATCGATCGATCACTGTCACTTACAAAACACTAAACACAAATAACTGCAGTGTTTGCAGAGTCAGACCTGATCCCTGCGATTGCTAACAGTTTTTTGGCAGCGTTTTGATACAGTCGCTAATAGCCGGGAGCTTTTTTACCTGTGAGTCTCACTAGTATGCCAATAAATTTAGAGCCCAAAATGGCAAATCGAAGGTACACTAGTGAAGAGGCCTACACGTTTCTGAGCATGACAGATAGTGAAGAGGAAGTCACTCATCTGTCAGATTCAGGCTCAGAATACGATCCTGTAGAGGACAGTGGCTCCATGATAGATAGCTCTGACGACGGAATTGTGGTCCCTGCCAAGGTCAGGCATACCAGACTCTGATCTGCTTTTTCTGTTGTTGAGGTGCAAGAAACGCAGGTCCCTCATATGGAGCAGAGCAGTACTAGTGCCGCTCATCTTTCTGGTGAACTGGCAAGCACCAGCGGCCTAGTACACCCTGGTCGTAGTCAAACCAGCACTGCAGTATCACATGGTGACGTGGCGAGTCCCATAAGTGCAGTTCAAGCTGGTGAGGTGGCAAGCACAAGTAGTGTCCCGCTGCCACCAAGAAGAAATGAACACAGGCCCGTCGTGCCCATAGTGCCCTTCCTGCTGCATTCGCCAATCCTAATTGGGAACCCAACACTTCTGCAACACCTGTATTTCCCCCATTCACTGGCCAACCTGGCATTTAGGTGGAAACAGTTGATTTTACATCATTTGATTTTTATTTGCTGTTTTTCACTGAAGATCTCTATAGACCTATTGTGGACCAAAGCAATTTGTACGCTGGTCAACACATCGCCACTATTCCCCAGTCCTCCCTTGCCAATTACAGTTTCCGAATTTAAGCTCTTTCTGGGCCTTTCCCTCAACATGGGTATAACCAAAAAGAGTGAGTTGCGGTCATATTGGTCCACTGACCCAATTCACCATATGCCCTTGTTCTCTGCTTCCATGACCAGGACACAATACGAGCAGATCTTGCGGTTCATGCATTTCAATGACAATTAACTTTGTCGTCCTCGTGGAGACCTTGGATACGATTGGCTCTACAAAATTTGGCCCCTCGTAAACCACTTCAACCAACGTTTTGCAGACTTGTTTACTCCCCATCAAGTTGTCTGCGTTGATGAGTCCCTGATTACGTTTTCTGGCCACTTGTCATTCAAACAGTACCTACCCTGCAAGCGTGCCAGATACAGGGTCAAGATGTATAACCTCTGTGACAGGGCCACAGGCTATACATGTAGTTTTATGGTTTACAAGGGCAAAGATAGTCACGTAGAGCCGACAAACTGCCCTGACTACATAGGGAGTGCTGGCAAGATTGTGTGGGACTTGGTGTCATCCTTATTCGGAAAGGGGTACCACTTGTACGTGGACAATTATTACACGAGCATGGCATTTTTTAGTCACTTGTTTGATCAGCAAATTGGAGCATGTGGCACCGTGTGACCTAATCGCCGGGGCTTTCCCCAGCGGCTTGTAGATTTCCGTCTTAGGCTGGGGGAGAGAGCCTGTTTCAAGTGTAATAACTTGCTCGCTATGAAGTGAAGTGAAGTGGAGAAACCCCTCTGTGTCCACGAATATAACCAAAATATGGGAGGGGTGGAACTCAACGACCAGTTGTTGGCGCCCCCATGCTTCAGCTTATATAAATGGTGCATGCATACCCATCATTAGAAGTGGGTGGATGAAGGGAGGTATACCCACCAATCAATCCCTTTTTTTCGTTCAGCCCACAAGCTGCATCAAAAAAAAAAGATTACAATATATGCCCAACAAGGACCAGCAATGTACTGGTATGTTTCTGGACTTTGAGTGGTTATACCAGAATGATGCCTGCAGTTTTAGGTATTATCTTGGTATCATTCTAAATGTTGTGCATAAAATGCCAGGACAGTTTCATGGCATGTTTGAGCAATATATCATTTAGTGACAACTTTGTGCAAAAAAATAAATACATTTGTCTTTTTGCTGCAACTTTGGGGGAAATGACCCCATTTTGGAAAGTAGACACCCCAAGCTATTTGCTGAGAGGCATGTCGAGCCCATGGAATATTTTATATTCTGACAAAAGTTGCAGGAAAAAGACAATTTTTATTTTTGTTTGCTTGTCACTAATGATATATACTAATTTGTTTGTTTGTCACTAAATGATATATTGCTCAAACATGCCATGGGCATATGTGAAATTACACCCAAAAATACATTCTGTTGCTTCTCCTGAGTACACATGTATGAGACTTTTTAGGAGCCTAGCCGTGTACGGGACCCTGAAACCAAGCACTGCCTTAAGGCTTTCTAAGGGTGTAAATTTTGGTTTCACTCTTCACTGCCGATCACAGTTTCGGAGGGCATGAAATGCCCAGATGGCACAACCCCCCCCCCCTCCCAAATGACACCTTTTTGGAAAGTAGAAACCCCAAGCTATTCGCTGAGAGGTATGGTGAGTATTTTGCAGACCTCACGTTTTGTCAAAAAGTTTTGAAAATTGAAAAAAGAAAAAAAAATGTTTTTCTTGTCTTTCTTCATTTTCAAAAACAAATGGGAGCTGCAAAATACTCACCTCTCAGCAAATAGCTTGGGGTGTCTACTTTCCAAAATGGGGTCATTTGGGGGGGGGGGGGGTCTGTGCTATCGTAGCATTTTATGGCCTTCAAAACTGTGATATGTAGCGAGGAGTGAAATCAAAAATTTACGCCCTTAGAAATCCTGGTGATTGGTTTTCGCGGCCCCGTACGCAGCTAGGCTCCCAAAAAAGTCCCACACATGTGATATCCCCGTACTCGGGAAAAGCAGCAGAATGTATTTTGGGGTATAATTCCACATATGCCCATGGCATGTTTGAGCAATATATCATTTAGTGTCAACTTTGTGCAAAAAAAATTAAAATAAAAAAAGTTTGTAATTTTCCCGCAACTTGTGGCAAAATATTCCATGGACTCAACATGCCTCTCAGCAAATAGCTTGGGTGTCTGCTTTCCATTTGGTTTTTTTTGCCATCTGAGCATTTTATGGCCTTCAAAACTGTGATAGGTAGATGTGCAATTCCACATATGCCCATGGCATGTGTGAGCAATATATCATTTAGTGACAACTTTGTGCAAAAAAATAAATACATTTGTCTTTTTGCCGCAACTTTGGGGGAAATGACCCCATTTTGGAAAGTAGACACCCCAAGCTATTTGCTGAGAGGCATGTCGAGCCCATGGAATATTTTATATTGTGACACAAGTTGCGGGAAAAAGACAATTTTTTTCTTTTTTGCCCAAAGTTGTCACTAAATGATATATTGCTCAAACATGCCTTGGGCATATGTGAAATTACACCCAAAAATACATTCTGTTGCTTCTCCTGAGTACACATGTATGAGACTTTTTGGGAGCCTAGCCATGTACGGGACCCTGAAACCAAGCACTGCCTTCAGGCTTTCTAAGGGTGTAAATTTTGGTTTCACTCTTCACTGCCTATCACAGTTTCGGAGGGCATGGAATGCCCAGATGGCACAACCGCCCCCCCCCCCCCCCCAAATTACACCTTTTTGGAAAGTAGAAACCCCAAGCTATTTGCTGAGAGGTATGGTGAGTATTTTGCAGACCTCACGTTTTGTCAAAAAGTTTTGAAAATTGAAAAAAGAAAAAAAAATTTTTTTCTTGTCTTTCTTCATTTTCAAAAACAAATGAGAGCTGCAAAATACTCACCTCTCAGCAAATAGCTTGGGGTGTCTACTTTCCAAAATGGGGTCATTTGGGGGGGGGGGTCTGTGCTATCGTAGCATTTTATGGCCTTCAAAACTGTGATAGGTAGCGAGGAGTGAAATCAAAAATTTACGCCCTTAGAAATCCTGAAGGCGGTGATTGGTTTTCGGGGCCCCGTACGCAGCTAGGCTCCCAAAAAAGTCCCACACATGTGATATTCCCGTACTCAGGAAAAGCAGCAGAATGTATTTTGGGGTATAATTCCACATATGCCCATGGCATGTTTGAGCAATATATCATTTAGTGTCAACTTTGTGCAAAAACATTAAAAATAAAAAAAGTTTGTAATTTTCCTGCAACTTGTGGCAAAATATTCCATGGACTCAACATGCCTCTCAGCAAATAGCTTGGGGTGTCTGCTTTCCATTTGGGGGGTTTTGTGCCATCTGAGCATTTTATGGCCTTCAAAACTGTGATAGGTAGATGTGCAATTCCACATATGCCCATGGCAAGTGTGAGCAATATATCATTTAGTGACAACTTTGTGCAAAAAAAAAAAGTTTGTAATTTTCCCACAACTTGTGGCAAAATATAAAATATTCCATGGACTCAACATGCCTCTCAGCAAATAGCTTGGGGTGTCTAATTTCCAAAATGGGGTATTTTATGGCCCTCAAAACTGTGATAGGTAGTGAGGAGTGAAATCAAAAATTTACACCCTTAGAAATCCTGAAGGCATTGCTTGGTTTTCGGGGCAATATATCATTTAGTGACAACTTTGTGAAAAAAAAAAGTTAGTAATATTCCCGCAACTTGTGGAAAAATATAAAATATTCCATGGACTCAACATGCCTCTCAGCACATAGCTTGGGGTGTCTACTTTCCAAAATGGGGTCATTTGGGGGGATTTTGTGCCAATGTAGCATTTTATGGCCTTCAAAACTGTGACAGGTAGTGAGGAGTGAAATCAAAAATTTACGCCCTTAGAAATCCTGAAGGTGGTGCTTGGTTTTCGGGGCCCCGTAGGCTCCAAAAAAGTCCCAAACATGTGGTATCCTCGTACTCAGGAGAAGCAGCAAAATGTATTTTGGGGTGCAGTTCCACATATAACCATGGCATGTGAGCAATATATCATTTAGTGACAACTTTTTGTCATTATTCAATCACTTGGGAAAAAAAAATGTAATATTCAATGGTCTCAACATGCCTCTCAGCAATTTCCTTAGGGTGTCTACTTTCCAAAATGGGTTCATTTGGGGGGGGGGGGGGGTACTGCCCTGCCGTTTTAGCACCTTAATAAATAAAAAAAAAGCTGTGTAAATTCCAGAAATTGCACCCTAGTTTGTAGACGCTATAATTTTTGCGTAAACCAATAAATATACACCTATTGCCATTTTTTTTTTTTTACCAAAGACATGTGGCTGAATACATTTGGCCTAAATGTATGACAAAAAATTCGTTTATTGGATTTTTTTATAACAAAAAGTAGAAAATATCATTTTTTTTCCAAATTTTTGGTATTTTTGCATTTATATCGCAAAAAATAAAAATCGCAGAGGCAATCAAATACCATCAAAAGAAAGCTCTATTTGTGGGAAAAAAGGACACAAATTTTGTTTGCGTACAGCATTGCATGACCGTGCAATTAGCAGCTAAAGCAACGCAGTGCCAAATTGTAAAAAGTGCTCTTGTCAGGAAGGGGGTAAAACCTTCTGGGGCTGAAGTGGTTAATAGCCATTCAAACCCCTTTGTGTCAACTTGTGTGCATGTTATCAAGCCAAAATTACCAGGGTATGTAAACTTCTGATCAGAGTCATTTGGGTAGTTTCTGTTGCCATTATGATTTAAACACAGTTGACTGATAATAAATGGCTTCAGCCAAACACTAACCATGAGTGAAAGAAATGTATTTGTGTTATCATTCATATTCTCTAAAAAATGGGCAAGAAATCATAATTTCAGCCAGGGTATATAGACTTATGAGCACAACGGTATATGATTATAGTTTTTCAATAGTCATAATAACAATTATCTGTATTGTTATTTGTTCCTTGCTAAGGTAGGCCTCTTTTGTCTTTGGTGATCACAGTCACCAGAACTAAAAGTGAGAGAAAATCCAAAATGTTTAGTAGTCATCAGAAGAAGAATAGAGGGGAACTCTGTAAATAAGTACACTCGTTCACGTGACAACCGTCTAGGAGAGGATTTAATTTACTTTGGAGAGATTTCCCCTCTCTTCTTGTTGTTTCTTTGAGGTAGCAAGAAATAATCTCCTCACAAATAGCAAAAAAAAAAAAAATACACGTCAGGGGTTTTAAATATTCCCTACTATATCCACAATTGAAAAAATATTTGACATTTATATATATTTTAGCCAGTTTTAAGTAGAAGAGTGAGTTTGATAATAAAGTTGTCAGTACCTTCACCCGAGACAGGGCCTCTTTAAATAGAGGGGATGCCCTTCCTGGGAAATTAATCAGTAATACAAACAAAGTACTGTATTTATCGGCGTATAACCCGCGCCGGTGTATAACACGCACCCCAAGTTTAGGAGGGAATGTTAAAGAAAAAAACTTTTAGGAGGGAAGTTTAAGGAAAAAAACTTACATTTAAATGCCCATCAATGCAGCCTTGTCAGTTTCATTTGCAGCCTTGTCAGTCATGTGCAGCCTTCCATTGTAGCCTTGTCAATCATTTGCAGCCTTGTCAGTGTCTTTGCCAGCTTGCTGTTTAAAAATGGCGCCGCCGAGATACAGAGCGGATGTCCTGTGTATCTCGGCGGCGCTCTGTAGCTCTCGGCCGTTCTCAGTGGCTTTCGGCGAGAACGGCCGAGGGTGGCCGAAAATAGCCAAGAATGCCCGAAAATAGCCGAAAGCCGCCGAGAATTGCAGAGAAGCTGAGAAACGGTGGGGGATCGGCGTATAACATGCACTCACGATTTTCCCGATTTTAAGGGGAAAAAAGTGCATGTTATATGCCAATAAATACAGTAACTGGGAGCAGAGGACCTAATACAACCTGCATACCACATTTACCATACATAAATAGATGCACACCAGTATGGAAATAAGATAAACTTTATGTAAGAAGAGATTAATAACAGTACATATATACGATGTACAAACAGGTATTATCAGAAAAGGACTGTACCTGTGTTTACATAGTTATTAATAGTCTCCCCTTAGATGGATGTTACAGCAAAGTCCAGTTGCAAGGGTCCCTGGGTACTATGCAGCATCCATCTTGGTGTCAGAGACCTGATGACAAGATCAGCAATGATGGGGAGAGTCTCCCACTGTTGTCCAACCAGCCTGGAACACAGTTATCTCCAGCAGAAACTATAATGTGGCACTGGAACTTAGCCTATATACTCTCTATCTTAGTCACTAGTAGTTTTTTGCTTGGCTTATGTTTTGTTTTGTCATTTAAGGTAACTTTGAGGTAAACCAAGGAAGAATAAAAACCTCTGTAGTGTATATTAATTTGCTTTACTATACAAAAATGCTGTTAGGAAAAACAATTAACGATATACAAAGCATCACAAAATATACAAGCTATTTATAGTTCCTAGCAAATAAGAATGTATGATGTATTTATAGGCACACACTAAACAGTTACTTAACTTGGTTCTTTCTGCTGATGTCTTCTTTCTCTTAACTAGGATCTCTCCAGACTGTTCCTTCTCCAAAGTCCTCCAGAACTACCAGCTCTTTTGTTCTTCAGCTCATGGTTCAAGTCCTCTGTTCCCTTCCCCTACTTCCTATAGCATAATTTTCTGTCCTAAGCTTCACGAACCAGTCCTACTGGTTCATTAGCACAGCATTAGGGGAATCTTAGTTTCTAAACAATACATGCTCTTAAAATGTTATTCCATATTGATCCTATAAAAATCACTAAAATAGACATAGCAACACACCTTGTAAACTTTGACATTATAAAACAAGGATTTTGCTTTGGCCATGCGTTGGGACAGTGTTGACCAATGTAGGCAAACACATGTGATGTGTACAAAGCCTTAACTGTCTGTTCTTAGTGTTGCTTATTAAAAACATATATACCATGTATCAAATTTAGAACATATTACAACCTGGTCTCAAAACATTGCTGGACCTGAGTTAGGACTGAGGACCAGTGTGTGCCTACATGGACTGGTAAAGTTGTTACAGTATTTCCCACAATGACCACTTAGTAAATACCCTCATTATTTGTTAATTAGCTAAAAATCGATTGACTGCAGAAACCTTTATCTCTCACATGGTGAATTAAAATGACCCAATGTGCTGTTATATTCAGGGTGGCTCATTTATCACGCCGCTGGCAGTGAAATAGGACACGAGCAGCTCAGATCAGTGTTGAGCCTCCCAGGGGTAAGAGACTTAATAGAGACACCTTCAGTCAAAGCAGAAAAACTCTAGAGATTGTCTGGGTAGTTAGGTGCCGTAGCTGCTGGAGCAGTGACAACTTTGACAAATGTTCTTTACAAACATTACTCATTGGCAACATTATGTGAGTATTCTGCAACCTCTGAGAATAATTCAGCTTTGGTTGTTGTCCTGTTGATGTCTCATTATTGACCAATCATATTAGTCACTTTTTTCTCCAGAGAATCACCTGTTTCTGTTTTTCTTATGCTCCTTTTCTATTTTTATTTCTTTTATTTGCTTATATAGCAACTGTGTATTTAACAGATGTGTAGGATTGTTCACACCAGCCCTTGCTGCACTGGAGCCTCTTAGGATTATTGTGTAAGAACTCAAAATGGCAATACTTTCATTTATTAAAGCAGACCTCTAGATAAACTCTCCAAATGCACATGTGAACTTTTTTTACTTATCAAAATATTTGTCCTGCTCTGTTTAGCTGTTGAGTCATAATCCTTGTTGCAGCACATATGCAGAAGGGTGACACTATAGTTCCCATCTGTTCCTCATTTGGAGTAAATGTCCCTCTTTTAAAGTGGTTGTAAGTGATCACCTTGCAAACCAACCCATTCAGTTTGAAATAGAAATAAAAGGCAAATATAAAAAACATTTAAAAAAAACATTATCAATACTTTTTTCCTTTTTTTAGAAGTGATCACATTCCCTCTGTTCCCTCTAATATCTGCTGGATAAGAGCTGGGGGGAGGAGAAGCAGTGGCACACTTCCATTCCCAGTAAATGGCTGTGCAGCGGGGGCGTGTCAGGAGTCAGGACAGGTCTGTTCATAGGAGGAGAACAGGCTAAGTTCCCAGCACAGCTAGGGAACTGACCATGCTGTGCTCCCCTGCTTAGCATGGTCAGTATTAATAGGAAAGCAGAAGGACTAGCAGGAACACCAGGGATTTCACACAAAGGAAGCAATATAAAGAGAACAGGATACTTTTTCATACAAGTACATGGTACAGCAAGCACACATCAGGAATATGAAATGTTGGGGTAACAAACAATTTAAAGTCGAATCCCACTCTTTTTTAGTTATCAGTTATACCTCTTTTTGCTGATGTACACTGCCTTGAAAAAATATTTATACCCCTTGAAATTTTACACATTTTACAACCAAAAACTTAAATGTATTTTATTCAGATTTGTTGTGATAGACCAACACAAAGTGGCACATAAAATTGTGAAGTGGAAGGAAAATGATAAATGTTTTGCAATTCTTTTTACAAATAAGTATGTGAAAAGCATGGCGTAGATTTGTATTCAGCCCCCTTTACTCTGATACCCCTAACTAAAATCTAGTGGAGCAAATTGCCTTTATAAGTCACCTAATTAGTAAATAGAGTCCACCTGTGTGTAATTTAATCTTAGTATAATTACAGCTGTTCTGTGAAGCCCTTAGAGGTTTGTTAGAGAACCTTAGTGAGCAAACAGCATCATGAAGGCCAAGGAACACACCAGACAGGTCAGGGATGAAGTTGTGGAGAAGCTTAAAGCAGGGTTAGGTTATAAAAAATATCCCAAGCTTTGAACATCTCACAGAGCACTGTCCAATCCATCATCTGAAAATGGAATGCGTATGGCACAACTGCAAACCTACCAAGACATGGCTGTCCACCTAAACTGATATGCCGCGCAAGGAGAGCATTAATCAGAGAAGCAGCCAAGAGGCCCATGGAGCTCTGGAGACAGAGATCCACACATCAGGTGGGAGAATCTGTCCACGGGACAACTATTAGCCGTGAACTCCACAAATCTGGCCTTTATGGAAGAGTGGCAAGAAGAAAGCCATTGCTGAAAGAAAGTCATAAGAAGTCCCATTTGCAGTTTGCAAGAAGCCATGTGGGGGACGCAACAAACATGTGGAAGAAGGTGCTCTGGTCAGATGAGACCACAATTGAACTAAAAGCAAAACGCTATGTGTGGGAGAAAACAAACACTGCACATCACCCTGAACACACCATCTCCACTGTGAAACATGGTGATGGAAACATCATGGTGTAGGGATGCTTTTCTTCAGCAGGGAAAGGGAATTTGGTTAGAGTTGATGGGAAAATGGATTAAGCCAAATACAGGGCAATCTTAGAAGATTGTTAGAGTCTGCAAAAGACTTGAGACTGGGGCAAAGATTCGTCTTCCAGCAGGACAACAACCCTAAACATACAGCCAGAGCTACAATGGAATGTTCGGTCCCCGGCATTAACCAGGGGCCCGCATGGGACAGGGCAGAGGGCTCTTTGCCTGTGCATTTTCTCTCCTTTCTCTCAGCAGGGCTATTGGTGCAATATCCCTTAGCAACAAGCCGTCATTGGAGGAATTTGGCGGGCTGTTTCTTCGCGCCTATGACTGCTTATATAAGCCGGACGCTACCTCAGCTTCACAGCCACCTGAAGAGGACCAGTTTGCGCTCAGGTGTACAGTTAGAATGGAGTCTCTCCTTCGTCAGCTTCTGGAAAAAGCAGAAAGCTCGGGCGGTGAGGAGTGGCTAAGGCACTGCTTAGCTGAAGACCCTCCTGCTTTTTCTTCTCTCCCTGCCTGTCTGACGCCCATGCCGAACATTATGGAGGAACACAGGAATTCTCCTTCAGCTGGCAACTCCCGCACACCTGTAGGAAAAGGAAAGAAGCAGAAAAAGTCGGCAGCCCCTGCTGTTCCTTATTCTAAGGAAGATTCTTTCACTTCTACTTCTCGTTCCAGGTATCTTAAAGATGCTGCAACTTTATCCTCCTCATCCTCCATTCCAGAAACCAGCGCTGCAGCTCCTTTGGGACAGAATGCTGTGTCAGATATTCCGCCTGGTGAGAATCCTGTTTCTTCTTTACCTGACTTAATTGTTATCCTTAATTCATTAGCAAATGCTTTTACTAGCCTGTCAGAAGGGGAACAAGGATCTCCCTCTCCCTCTCTCATTGCCAGGGCTCTGTTTGCAAGCGCTGGCAGTTCTTTTCAGAATAGACAGCAATTAAACAATGTTTCAGTTCAAACAACTATCCCTGTACAGGAGGCACTGCCTTCTGGTACCTTACAAGGGGCACATTTATTTGGTGCAGCTCAGGAGACACAGCCTGCTGGTGCTCCTATTAATACTATGTCAGGTGTACAGTCTTCTGGTACTTTTTCCTATAATTTGCAGCCAGGTGCACAGTATTCTGGTGCAGTGTCAGGTGCTCAGTATTCTGGAGCGATATTACAAAATCCTGTTAATCATTTGAATATTGGTACTGCTCCCCCTATTGGTGTAAGGGAAGATGTGCAGCCTTTGCTTGCTTCAGGTGCACAAAATATTGGTGCTTATCAAGATGGTACTGGGTTGCAGCAGTCAGTCACTGCGGATGCTTTAAAGGTTGGCCCTGTCTGGAACGCTATGCGTTCGCAGGGTAATGTTACTATTCCTATGGAGAAACAGTTTAACCCTTTAAGAACTCAGAGCATTTTAGTGAATACTGGTGGTCTTTTACAGCCTAGTTCTTGTAATAATACACCTTGTCAAGTAGCAGAAGCTTGTATGAAAGAGGCGCTTCCGTGCGAAATCTCCCCGTTAGGTTTCCACTTGTCTTCCTCAGTTAAGGAAAAAATTTGGAGAGGAGAATTTGTTGATTTATTATCCCTCCTGCCTTCTTCTAAAGAATTTCTTTCTAAATTAGATAAGAAATCAGAGGAGCGTTCAGAAGAAGATAGAAGGAGAGCAGTACCTAGAACATTCCAGAATTGGCTTCAAGCATTCTGTATTTTCGCTTCAGTTATGGGTGAAAAATTTCCAGAAAAATGTTCTGGGCTATTTCAACATCTAGACATTGTTGCTGAGGCCTTTAGGCATTTCGGGGGTATTTCATGGTTTCATTATGATGAGAATTTCAGGCAGAAGCTGGCGGTACACCCTTCTCTACGTTGGGGTGTGAAAGACGTTGGCCTTTGGTTAAATCTGATGTTGCCTCCAAAACCGCAGGTGCAATTCAAAGCACCCAACGCTACTAATAATTCATTTCGCAAAGGTTTCTGCTTTGCATTCAATGAAGGACAATGCAGATTTCTGGCCAACTGTAGATACAAACACGAGTGCTCATATTGTACAGGGTCACACCCGGCTTGTAGATGTTATCGAAAGGCCTCTGCCATGTCAGGTCAGCCTCAATCCAGGGATGGGTTTTCAAAAGGCACAGACAACGGTGAAATTGTCAAACATGCTTCCTTGGCTAGAAATGTATCCAAACACCAGGATGGCGGAGCTGCTTTATAACGGCTTCAAGCATGGTTTTTTAGTCCCTGGTTTTTCTGGGTCTGGTTGTAAGTTAGTGGACAATTTGCGTTCGGTCTTTTCACACCCAGAGGTTGTTAGGGTTAAAATTGAGAATGAACTAACAGAGGGCAGGATTGCGGGTCCGTTCTTCTCACCCCCTTTCTCCAACTTCAGAATTTCTCCATTAGGCGTAGTTCCCAAAAAAGAGCCAGGCTCTTTTCGCCTAATACATCATTTATCATACCCTGCTGGCGAGTCTCTTAATGATGAGGTTGCTGATTTCGATGCTTCAGTTACGTATGCTTCTTTCGATGAGGCCTTGGTTCTCCTTGAGCATTTTGGAAGGAATTCATTAATGGCCAAGGCGGATATTAAGTCTGCATTTCATTTACTCCCAGTACACCCGCAAGGCTTTAGTTCTCTAGGCTTTAATTTTAACGGATATTTTTATTTTGATAAATGTATGCCAATGGGCTTCTCCTTATCTTGTTTTTACTTTGAGGCTTTTTCTTCTTTTCTTCAATGGGTAGTGTCTGTGGTGCTTCCCGGTGCTGGTTATATTCATTATCTAGATGATTTTCTTTTCATAGGTCCACCTGAATGTTCTGTTTGCTCTGATTCTTTGTCAGCCTTCTTTGATATTTGTGAAAATTTTGGCATTCCCCTTGCCCAGGAGAAGACAGTGTTTCCATCTACTAGTCTGGAATTTTTGGGCATTGTCATAGATTCAAATGCCATGGAATTCAGATTGCCTCCATCAAAGCTTTTCAAGATTAGGTCGCTGATATCCTCTTTTTTATCTAGATGGAGAGTTCTGCTTAAAGATGTCCAATCTCTATTAGGCTTGTTTGCTTTCGCTGCAAGAGTAATTCCGGTAGCTAGGATTTTTTCTCGCCGTTTTGCTAGGGCTACAAAGGATTTAAAAAATCCTTTTTCTCATGTTACCATGTCAA
This sequence comes from Lithobates pipiens, assembly GCF_037356315.1. Taxonomy (NCBI): domain Eukaryota; kingdom Metazoa; phylum Chordata; class Amphibia; order Anura; family Ranidae; genus Lithobates; species Lithobates pipiens. Next base: position 584,108,085 of record NW_027507748.1, on the reverse strand, counting down.
AAGCCATTAAAGATGATTTAAAGGTATGGGATGAGTTCTTGTTAGGTTTTAATGGATCAACGGTATGGCAGAAAGAATTTATAGACGATTTTGAACTAGGCCTTTTTACCGACGCTTCAGGTTCTATAGGCTTTGGTGCCTTCCTGGCAGGTCATTGGTGTGCTTCAAAGTGGCACACATCTTGGAGGATTCCTGACATTGCGCGTAACCTAGTCTTGTTAGAATTATTCCCAGTAGTGGTGGCGGTAGTTATTTGGTGTGATTTGTTTAAAAATCGGAGAGTTTTAATTCACACGGATAATAAAGGTGTCCTATTCGCGATTAATTGTTTATCTTCTAAGTCTGATTTTGTAATCAAATTGCTTCGTTTCTTAGTTCTCCATTGTATGAAATATAATATTTGGCTTAAGGCTAAACATTTACCAGGTGTAAGCAATAGCATTGCAGACTCGTTATCTCGTCTTCAGTTTTCCAGGTTCCACGAATTGGCTCCGGAGGCAGACCCAATTGGCTCCCAATGCCCGGAATTCCTCTGGGGCTTGATTTGGGATTAATCTCCGCCAATTTAAAGAACTCTGTTTCACTGAGAACATGGGAGGACTATCTGCGAGCATGGTCGAGATGGGATAGTTTCTGCTCTACATACAATTTAAGTATTGCCAGTTGTAATGCTTACACAGCTCTGTCTTTTGTTACTTTTTTAATCCATTCTAACCTTAGTGCAGCTTCTATACATAAAATTTTGGCCGGTGTTTCCTTCTTTCTAAAATTTTTTGACCTTCCGGCCTTGTCTTCTTTCTATACAGTACGTCAGGTATTGAAAGGTTTTAGGCGTTCCCATTTGGTTAGAGATGGTAGGAGACCCATTTCTATTGATCTTTTGGTTAAATTAACTCAGACTTTGCCTTCAGTATGCTATTCCCCTTATGAAATTTTATTATTTAACGCAGCTTTTTCTTTGGCATTTTTTGTCGCTTTACGGCTGGGTGAGTTTTCCGCCTCAAATAAGTCTTCATGCGCTATCCTGTTAGATAGTGATGTGTTTGTTTCTTCAGATTCTATCACTATATGCATCAGAAGATCAAAAACCGATCAGGTTGGGAAGGGACGCATGATTATGTTGGGTCGGGCAGGGTATATTCCTATCTGCCCGGTCCAAAATAATTTAAATTTTATCGCCTTTAGACCTTTCTTTCACGGGTCATTCTTTATTCACAATGACCTGTCTCCTCTTACTCGTTATCAATTTTCTTCTGTCCTTTCTTCTTGTCTAAAAACCCTTGGTTTGTCAGGCTTTTATTTCTCATCTCACTCCTTCAGAATAGGGGCTGCCACTGCTGCTAACTCTATGGGTTTTTCTTCTGAGGAGGTTCAGAGGTTGGGTCGTTGGGACAGTGTTAGATATAAGTCTTACATTCGACCTGAATTAGTTACTAATTAAGTTTCTTTTCAGATTTTCCTAGGTTCAAGGTCTGGATTATAGGCCATTCATTTATTCATTGGGCCTACAAAAGAGCCGAAGCACGGAATTTCGAAAAGACTTTGGGTTTTAAGGTTCATGCTTTGCAAATCTTTTGGCATGGTGTTAGGGGGTTACGTTGGAAAGATGTAAGAAATGAATTAATTTATTTAAATAATGTTTGGCCCAGCCCGGATCTATTAATAATCCACGCTGGGGCAAATGATATTGGTAAAGTTAAAACTTGGAATCTTTTATGTGAGATGAAACAGGATCTCTTTTCGTTTAAGGTCCTTTTTCTATCCGCAATTATTGCTTTTTCTGAGATGATTCCTAGGTTACTTTGGTCCCCCTCTAGCAATTTGTTTTATCTAGACAAGATTCGTAGACGCTTAAATAGGACCATTCATAATTTTTTGGTTTCTTCCAATGACTTATTCTATCGCCACGTTGAGTTGGAAGGTTTTATCTCAGGTCTCTATAGATCAGACTTGGTACATTTGTCGGACATAGGTCTGGACATTTTCAATGTAGGTTTGCAGAATATGATAGAGAAAGCCACGGTGTTGGGGGGGCCTCAGCGTTTTGTTTCACAATTGGCTTCGGCCGGTGGGGTTCGTCTTCCAGTATAAGTCTGGAAGGACATGGTGATTGAGATCTGGTATTGGTTCATTTTGTTAATTTTGAAATTTAATTCTATGCTGAAAGCTGATTTTTTAGTTAATGTGAATGTAGCTAATTTGGGTTACCCCTTGAATAAACACCGTGGCCATTTATGACCAAATATACTGTGTGTCAGTTTCATTTATTTATTATTAGCTACTCTGTGCTGTCCCATGTTCGGTCCCCGGCATTAACCGGGGGCCCGCATGGGACAGGGCAGAGGGCTCTTTGCCTGTGCATTTTCTCTCCTTTCTCTCAGCAGGGCTATTGGTGCAATATCCCTTAGCAACAAGCCGTCATTGGAGGAATTTGGCGGGCTGTTTCTTCGTGCCTATGACTGCTTATATAAGCCGGACGCTACCTCAGCTTCACAGCCACCTGAAGAGGACCAGTTTGCGCTCCCACCCCCCCTCCCTGTTTTATGATTGTTTAGTCACGGTGCTATTCAGTGGGGGTTCGTCTTCCAGTATAAGTCTGGAAGGACATGGTGATTGAGATCTGGTATTGGATCATTTTGTTAATTTTGAAATTTAATTCTATGCTGAAAGCTGATTTTTTAGTTAATGTGAATGTAGCTAATTTGGGTTACCCCTTGAATAAACACCGTGGCCATTTATGACCAAATATACTGTGTGTCAGTTTCATTTATTTATTATTAGCTACTCTGTACTGTCCCATGGTTTAGATCAAAGCATATTCATGTGTTAGAATGGCTCAGTCAAAGTCCAGACCTAAATCCATATGTGAATCTGTAGCAAGATTTGAAAATTGCTGTTCACAGACACTCTCCATCCAATCTGACAGAGCTTGAACTATTTTGCAAAGAAGAATGGGCAAAAATGTCACTCTCTAGATGTGCAAAGCTATTAGAGACATCCCCAAAAAGACTTGCAGCTGTAATTGCAGCGAAAAGGGGGTTCTACAAAGTATTGACTCTGGGGGGCTGAATACAAATGCACGTCACACTTTGCAGATATTTATTTATAAAGAACTTTGAAAACCATGTATCATTTTCCTTCCACTTCACAATTATGTGTAACTTTGTATTGGTCTATCACATAAAAATATGAGTTTTTTGTCATACTTACCTGCAAAAACCTTTTCTTTGAGTACATCACGGGACACAGAGTTAGGCTAATATTCATTACCTACTGGGTTATACGCCATCTCTAGGTGAATGGACACTGGTAGACAAAGTTTTAGACAGGAAGTGATCCCCTATATAACCCCTCCCATACAGGAAGCACTTCACTTTTGTAGCAAGCACCAAATCCTCAAAAAGAGGAGAAGGACCTCTATGTCCCGTGATGTACTCAAAGAAAAAGATTTTACAGGTAAGTATCATGAAAAAATCCTATTTTCTTTATCATTCATCACAGAACACAGAGGCTAATATTCATTACCTACTGGGACGTCCCAGAGCAATAGCTTTAAGGGGAGGGAGACACCATGCCAAACAATAGCCATCATACCTTATACGGCAGCCCGCAGTACACAGCTGCTCGAACATCCACTTGATAACATTTTGTGAAAGTACGCACTGAAGACCAGGTAGCAGCCTTACAAATATAAGCCACAGATACCCAATGGCAAAAAGCTCAGGAGGTTCCTACACCCCTGGTAGAATGAGCTCTCACCCTAAAAGAAAGAGACTTATGTTTCAGACCATAAGCCTGAATGACCAACTGACAGACCCAACTGGCAATGGAAGCTACCTGCCCCTTCTGGGATCCATCTGGTAAAACAAAAAAGGAGTCTGATCCTTGGATCTCTGCAGATCTAGACAAATAAACTCTCCCTGCCCGGACAATGTCCAAAGAATGCAGTCACCTCTCTTCCGCCAAACGAGGCTGAGAGAAAAAAGAAGGCAAAACAATGTCCTGATTTAAATGAAAGTCGACACCACTTTAGGCAAGAAGGATGGAATAGGACACAACACCACCTTATTGTGGTGAAGAATTATGCATGGTTTCCTACATGAAAGGGCCAATAACGACATCCTTCTAGCCGAGGTGATGGCTATCAGGAAGGCTAGCTTGCGTGACAGCAAGACTAATGGAATTTCCTTGATAGGCTGAAATGGTTGTTTCTGTAACACAGACAGCACCAAATTTAAGTCCCAATGACACATAGGTGACTTAATGGGGGGAAGCAAACAGGTTGCCCCCTGCATAAAGGTTCGGACCAATAAATGGGAGGCTAAAGGCCTTTGGAAGAATACTGACGGGGCCGAAATCTGACCTCTGATCGTACTCAAAGACACTCTGATTTCCACAGCCGACTGTAGAAAAGAGAGAATTCTCCCAACCACGTATTTCCAAGGATGCCATTTTCTGGCTTCACACCAAGCAAATGATAGATCTTTCTAGTGACTGCTTTCCTAGTATTCACTAGGGTAGACACCACTGGTCCCGAGATGCCACAATTCTTCAGCACCCTGGCTTTAACAGCCATGCCATCAAATTTAGAGATTGTAAATTTGGGTGGAATACAGCACCTTGAGACAGTAGATTGGGGTGGCACAGAAGCGTACATGGCACATCTATTGCCAATCTCCCAATCTCTGGGAATCAGGGCCTTCTGGGCCAGGCTGGTGCCAACAGAATGACTGGAACCCCCTCTCTTCGAAATACTGCACAAAAAATGTGAAAGGAGAGAGATCTGGGGGGGGGGGGGAGCATAAACCAGGGAGTACTGACTCCATGGAACTACCAGAGCATCTGCTTTGAATTTCCGAATTGCCAGGGGATCCCTTGTTTTGGACACAAACTGATATAGCTTATTGTTGAACCTGGATGCCAATAGATGACAATCTGGCCATCCCCAATGCTGGCAAATTTCCTGGAACACCCTTGGGTGTAGGGACCATCCCCCGGGCAGATTTGCTGGCAGCTGAGATAATCTGCCTTCCAGTTCTCTACTCCCAGGACATGGAGTGCTGATAAAACCAGGACATGTCCCTCTGCCCAGGCTAGTATGTTGTTCACCTCCTTCAGAGATGAACGACTCCTGGTAACGCCCTGGTGGTTTATATAGGTCACTGCAGTGGCATTGACAGTCTGAACCGTGATAGGGCAGTCCTGAAGCTCCACCATCCAGGACCGTAGGGCCAGATGTACTGCCCGCAACTCCAGGATGTTGGGGGGCAGGTTCTGTTCTGCCCTTGACCATCTCCCCTGAGCTGTGAGCCCCTCTAGGGTGGCAGGCCCAAAAGGCAGAGCCACAAACTGAAAATTACGTTCCTCTACTGCAAATCGCAGGAACCTCTGATGAGATTGAAAGATAGTTACGTGTAAATACACGTCCTTGATATTGATGGAGGCTAGAAAGTCTCCCATCTGGAGCGCAGCTACTACTTAGTGGACAGACTCCATCCGAAAGGACTGGATTAATAGATATTGGTTCAGGGATCTTAGATCCAAAATGGGCCTTGTGTTGAACCGTAATCAGGTTAGAATAAAACCCTGTGCCCCTTTCAGATACAGGAACCCATACAATCACTCGAGGGACGCCTGGTCTTTCTCTTCACAGAAAGTAGAGAACTCTTCCCTCCGGAAATCTTTTAGATATATTTGTCTAGATCATCACCAAACAAATGTTCCCCATAAAAGGGGAACCCTGGCAATAACTTCTTACAAGGAAGCTCGGCTGACCAGTTCTTAAGCCACAAAAGTCTGCACATGTGTACAGACAGGAGAACCAAACGAGAAACCTGCTGTACTGAATCCTTTAAGGCATCAACAGCAAAACACAGCACTTGAAGTATACAAGTATCTGCTTTTCTTTCAGCAGGATCATCCTCTTGGTTAGGCCTGTCAGGCCATCTGACCTGATCCTTTAAGGACTGGCAGACTCCAATTACTGTGACCGCTGGCTGAATTGCTGAACTGGCCAAAGAAAAGGAAGCCTTTAATAATGACTGCAGTTTCTTGTCAACAGGGTCTGTCAAGCCCTGTGCATTATCCACCAGACAAGTCAAGTTCTTGTTTAAGGAAGAGACTGCTGCATCTGCGGCTGGCATGCTCCACTTCTTAACAAACTTTTCCTACATGGGATGTAAAAGGGAAAACTTCTTAGGAGGAACGAAAATCCTGTCAGGATGTTCCCAATCAGCATACACTGCTTGTTCCAACAGTGGGTACAAGGGGAACGCCTGTGCATCCTGAGGAGGCCTCAGGGATCCCAAAGAGGACCAGGGGGGCTCAGAAACCTCTGTAGGAGGAAACTTAAAGGCAAAGTGAACCATCTCTCGGTAAGAGTCTGGATCAAAAGATTCTGCAACTGAGAGGCAGACACCAACTGCACATCTTCTGGCCCAGATTGCTCAGAAGCAGACTCATCTGCCAGGCTCTCCACAGAATCCTTTTCATTTAGCTCTTCCCCATCCTCAGCACATTCCTGCTCCAAACTAGGAGTCTCAGGGGAGGGGGATCTGTCACGCTTCTTGCCACCCTACGGGATGTAGGCAATCATGCCAGCAATCCTGTGCTCTAACCGGCTAGGGCTGAGGACAGTTCACCCTTGGTGATAAAAGGTGAAGCAGTAGCGTTGACTGTAGGCACAATACCAGAGAGACGCAGCACCTCAATTGCCCAGAAGCCTCTGGTCTCTCAGGGAATACAACACTAGGGATACGACCAGGCTCCTCAGGAGCTACTGACGACATAAGTGTGCCTTTCCCTGTAGTGTTAGCCCTGTTCCTCTTTTTTGAAGACATTGCAATCCACAAAAAGGGAGTACCTGGGTTTAGTATTTACATATCCCCGACGTGAGACCCCTTAATAGGGCTCACCAAGCCAGCAAGCCCATAAGTATCGCCTATCAGTGCCCATCAGTGCCACCTATGAGTGCCAATCAGTGCATCCTATCAATGCTCATCGGTGCATCCTATCAATGCTCACCAGTGCCGCATATCAATGCCACCTATCAGTGCCCATCAGTGCTGCCTATCAGTGCCCATCGGTGCCACCTGATTGGGGTCATCTCATTGGTGACACCTTATCAGTGCCCATCAGTGCAGCTTATTAGTGCCCATCAGTAAAGGAGAAAACTTACTTATTTACAAAATTTCAGAACAAAAACAAAGATTTTTTAAATTTTTATTTTTATTTTTGGTCTTTTTTTATTCGTTTAGCAAAAAATAAATCCAGCTCTCTACAAACTGTTTGACCTGTGAGTGTTCCCAGCTGGGCTGTCTTCCCACCTGGTTATTTGTGAACTGTCTCCATTATTTCATTCGTTCTTTTATTGCACTGGGAGTGAGTGTGTTATTGCCGCTGCACCCCACCTACAATCCACCCTATTATAAACAGGGTGCATAAGACTGCACTATGTACTATAAAAAAAATTAGCAAATATGCTCCAATGTGTCAGTGGTCCATAGCAGACAGATTCCTCTTTTCTATTCCCATCCTGAACTGTGGTTCTTAAAAAAGCGGAGTTCCACCCAAAAGTGTAATTTCTGCTCATCTGATTCCTCCTCCCCTCCAGTGCCACAATTGTCACCTTTCGGGGAGGAGGGGGAACTTCCAGGAATCAAGGATGCATGACATCACCGCAGGGCTTCCTCCTCCTCCCTCCTCCTCTCCCTGTTACCAGGCCAGTGTGAGAGAGGAGTGGGGCCTCACGCAATGGGCAGTAGGGCTCCCGGCGTGAAGCCATAAGGCTACACTGCCAGGTACCCTTACCCGCAATGATGGTGGCAGCACCCAACAGCTGATGGAAACAGCCTTCGGGCTTTCACACTGGAGTGACAGGAGAGGCGCTTTGCAGGCGCTATTTTTAGCGATATAGTGCCTGTAAAGCACCTCAGTGTGAAAGTGGCCTAACAATTAAACTTGATATCTGCCCCAATGCCTGCACTGCTAAACTCTGCTACACAGAATAGATAATATTTCTGAAAGATCTTCAGCACCTGGCACAACTCTGGGTATGTTGAATGCCTGGTCCCCCCCACTGTGTCCTATGGCATCTTCCACTGTCCCCTGAGCTCTGTAGTGGCATAGGGGCCAGCAGAGGAAACCACAGCGTTCAGCAGGGGACCCTGGCACCCAGCATTCCCAGAAGTGTTGAACGCAGTTGAATGAGAATCTACACATGCTTTTGGCACAATAACCTAGAAGTTTGGGCAGCAGCTTCTAGACAGATAGATTAAAACTATTGTTAAATATTAATGGATGAGACTCATTTATGTATAGCTGTGTCTGTGTGAGTGCATTGCTTTATAACACTTATTCTTAACAACATAAAATGGGCTCATAATGTCACAGCATGTTTAATGCTTGGAGAACAGCATGAGACAATGACTGATTTTAATGTTTTCGCAACAGGAATATGTAATTGTTCTGTGCATACTTGGCAAAACAATATCCAAAAGCAGAAGATGTGCGGTATTAATCCTTGTCCCATTATTCTCGCGATTTCACATGTTACAAGGGGTTTGCCTTCTTTTTAGGAAAGCCTTGTCTTTTTTTTCTATAGATCACTTTCAGGACAGGGTAACCCAAACTGTAGTTATTAAACTAACAAATAAAAAAAATATTTGAAAGCTAAACTCCAGGCAGGCACCATTTAATATTGTTCTGTATTTATTAAAACATATATGTAAAAGTACATTCAGCTAGCTGAAAAATGTAAATCTGTCATGATAGCAGCCCTCTGTAATCCCCTCCACAGCAGTTCTCAGACTGGAAGAAGGGGAAACAGGACTATAAACCAGTCATGTTCTAATGCAGGGGTCTCCAAAATGGCTAAACAAAGGGTCAGTTTACTCTCCTTCAGAATTAAAGGAGACCAGACTGTGGCCTGTTGAATAGAAAAGGTCCTGACATCAGTGGGAATAAACAATGCTCCATCTTTGGTGTCAGTGGGACGAATAGCATCCCATCATTGGTGTCAGTGGAAGGAATTGTGCCCCATCATTGGTGTCAGTGGGAGGAATTGTGCCCCATCATTGGTGTCAGTGGGAGGAATTGTGCCCCATCATTGGTGTCAGTGGGAGGAATTGTGCCCCATTATTGGTGTCATTGGGAGGAATTAGGCCCCATCATTTGTGTTAATGAGCCTCATGTTGGTGTCATTGGGAGGTATTGTGCCCAATCGTTAGTGACATTGGGAGGTATTCTGCTGTCAGTGAAGAAATTCTGTACCATTTTTGGTATCAGTGGAGAAAAATCGTGCCAAAAGGGCCCGATAAAAGCAAGCACAGGGAGACAGTTTGGAGACCACTGTTCTAAGGCATTGCACAGTACTGTCAGTCCAACACTAGGAGATTGTTGACAGGAGTAGAGAGCTACATGACAACCTCACTCGTGTATGCTGTCCATTAATTATCCAAAGACTGGAGTGGATTCAGGATCAAGCTGTATTGGTTATATTGCTTAAAGGGTTAGTTCACATTTTTTATTGAAAATGAAAAAGTATACTCACAACTAGGGTTGCACCAATACCGATACTAGTATCGGTATCGATACCGAGCATTTGCATAAATACTTGTACTCGCACAAATGCTCCCGATACCTAATGCGATACCTGGCAATGAAGAGGTGGTGTTGCTCTCAACCAGAAGTCAGTGGGCAGAGATTGCGGAGTGGAGAGTGAGTCCTCCACAGGTTGGCAGCAGCGGAAGGTAAGCTGGCCAGGGCAGGGCACAGCCCCATGTTCCATCAGAATCGGGGCCATCACATTCTGTAGCGGAAGTGACGTTCCTTGTCTCCATCAGAGGTTGAACATCCCGACGCCCATCTTGGTACGCCCTGCGCTCTATAGTTCAGGCTGGGTGTAACAAGATGTCCGATGCTGCTTACTGCAGTATTTTAAAAAAGTACTCTTAAAAAAGTGGTATCAGGACAACCCTACTCACAACACTCTCCCCATGCCTGTGGTCCCCGTTATGTAATCTCCATTTTCTGCCACCCTCTCCAGCTGTTATAATAGTCCAGCATTTTAAAACATCAGTACACAGTGCCAGAGTCTGTGTAACACAGGGGCTGATCCAGAGTCTAGTCTCGGGAGGGGTACTGCCAGAAAATAATTTTTTTTGCGGGCAATTTATCGGGGAAATCGCTGGTGTTGGCGCTTCAATCATCCTGGCAACATGGTTGTTATGGTGTCCGAATGTTTGAAGCGCATTATTTATATTATTACATTGTAATATAAAATGAAATGGTTCAATCAGTGGGAGCCTAAGTGTGTCACTTGCCACGTCACCTGCCACCAGTTGTGGATTGTCACTTGCCACGTCACCTGGCACATGTTGCGGATTTTCACTTGCCTACCACCAGATGCAGATTGTCACTTGCCACATCACCTGCCACATGCTGCAGATTGTCACTTGCCACACGTTGCAGATTGTCACTTGCCACATCGCCTGCCACACCTTGCAGATTGTCACTTGCCTACTAAGGTGGTATTTTGCTTGTCTCTTGCTTTGTTCCACCCAGAGTCAGACAGCAGAGAGATGATGTAATCTCCTGCACAGTGAGGGCGGAAGGGATATAAGCAGGAGTGGGGCTCTCCCGCCTACCGACTTGCTGATTGGCCAGCTGCCCACTCACACACCGAGCTCAACTGACCGCCCGCTCTCTCAACCGCCACCAAGCCGGCCACCCGTTCACACACCGAGCCACTCAGCAGCCCGGCCACCTGATCTCTCACCCACATGCCAGCTCACACACGAGCCACCTGGCCCACCCGTGGAGCCGCCCACTCTCTCACCCAACCAAGCCACCTGCCCGCAACGGATCCACCCCTGGTGTAACAGCATAATACAAGCAACGGTGGGCACCCAATGGTGAGTACTGACCATTTGATGGCACTGACCAACGAGAACCCTTTTGAGGCTCCTTTCATCCAGGAATGTGTCACAAAGAAAAAAAATAGGAAATTCTCATTGCACGTGGCCAGTGCTGACAAATGAATGCTTGCCGTTGCAATCAATATGCTTCTATGCATTGTCCAGTATTGTATACTAGCTGAAGAAGACAGTGGAAGATGGGTATCTCATAAGGTACATGCAGTGGGGACCAAGGAGTGGGGAGGTGTTTTGAGTTATGCCATGTACACACGTCCGTTTTTTCCATCAGAATAAACTCTGACGGTTTTTCAGACGGAGTTCCGCTGAAACTCTCTTGCATACACACGATCACACCAAAGTCCGATCGTCTAGAAAGCAGTGATGTACAACACGTATGACGGGACTAGAAAAAGGAAGTTCAATAGCCAGTAGCCAATAGCTGCCCAATGCGTCATTTTTGGTCCGTCTGAACAGCATACAGACGAACAGTTTTCCCGGTTTTAAAACATTCTACGTTCTAACGTTCTATTTCTAGGTCCGTCAGAATTTTCGGAAAAATTTCAGAATATCTGATGAAAATATTCAGTCAGACTTTTTCTGCCGGAAAGTCCAACCGTGTGTACACGGCATTAGTTTACCTTAATAGTTTTTGTGAAAAACAGTGTTCATTTTTATGTCAAATTTCAATTTAGTTTTGGGCATGGTCTTTTGACTAAAATATCATTTTAGTTTTAGTCATATTTTAGTAATCTGAATTGTTTTAGTTTTAGTCGTATTTTAGTCAACTAAAATTTCCAGTACATTTAAGTTGACTAAAATCTCCAGTATCATAAACAAACAAAAAAAAATGCTTTTTGACATATAGAAGTGCAGTTTTAAAATATAAAAATCCATACAACTGTGAACTCTATTGGCTGTAATGCCATATTACCTGAATATAAAAAAAAAACTGTTAATAATGAAAACAAGTAACATAATTACTTAGTATACTTAAGTATAAGTAAAACCAAGTTTCTTACAACAAACAAGAATTTAGCTTTTTGGCCACTGTTAATTTTTAAATGTCAAATTTCGCTTTGATTTTAGTCATAATCTTTTAACTAAAATGCAATTTAAGTTTTAGTTGTATTTTTGTCATCTGAATTGAAACTTAACTGAAGTTTAGTTTTCTTCACTGAAAACATACAGCTGAAGTAAACTATGCCGAAAATGTTTTCGCCCTTGAAATGAACACTGGCGAAAAGGTGAACTTACCCTTTAACTATGGTGTAGTCTGCAGAGCAGTGCAGTTGGTGAGTAAAGAGAAGTCACTTCTCTGCATCAGCTGGAAAGGAACACTCCTGTCCTGTAATACCCAAGAACTGAGGCAGGTGGCCAACCAGGAGAACTTCTGGGAAGTGGGGACCAATCACATCCTTAGCATTTGCTTTACTCTGTTCATGAAACTGCAGGTGCTGAAAGTGATTGGTCCAGGGTGACTTGGTCAGGAGCAGATTGGTGAAGTGAAGTAGGATTTTATTGCACAGTCACCAAGTTAAGCAAAACTTGGCTCATGTGACACTAACTACACTTGTGAGCTGGGGGACTCAGACATTAGAAAGCCAGGTATGGTAGCTCAGAACTGCTTGCAGCCTCATTTATCTGTATTGCCCATGTGGCTGACTGTCTAATTTGTTGTCTGTGTTACTAAAAAGCACTTTTAAGTATAGTGGAACCTCGGATTGCGAGTAACGCTGTTAACGAGTAGTGATGGACGAACTTCCAATGGGATGTTTCGCGAACGCGGCCGATAGTTCGCGAACCGGAAAGTTTGCGGCGGGCCCCATTGACTTCAATGGGAGGCGAACTTCGCAAACCTACAGGTCAAATTTGCAGCCACAAAATAATTAATAGTTGTGCAAACATAGTCCCACCACATGGCCAATGACATAACACATGTATGAAGTGAATCTGGGATCGACAACTACAAGCATTCTTTTTTTATATGGGAAATTGTTGTGACAATTCAGGACTGTGGAACGCATGAAGGCAATGGAGGAGAGGGAAGGTCAGGGACCAGGGTAGGCAAAGAAGAGGGTGCAGGAGATGATCACCAGCAGCGTGACATACAGCAATGACACCTGCACCATGGTAGAGTCATCTGACAGCAGCACCGTGATAGAGAGCACTGACATCAGCAGCGTGACATACAGCAATGACACCTGCACCGTGATAGAGTGATCTGACAACAGCACCGTGATAGAGAGCACTGACATCAGCAGCGTGACATAAAGCACTCACACCAGCACCGTGATATACAGCACTGACAGCAGCACCGTGATAGAGAGCACTGACATCAGCAGCGTGACATACAGCAATGACACCTGCACCGTGATTGAGTGATCTGACAACAGCACTGTGATAGAGAGCACTGACAGCAGCGTGACATAAAGCACTAACACCAGCACCGTGATAGAGAGCACTGACATCAGCAGCGTGATAGAGAGCACTGACATCAGCAGCGTGACATAAAGCACTAACACCAGCACCATGATATACAGCACTGACAGCAGCACCGTGATAGAGAGCACTGACATCAGCAGCGTGACATACAGCAATGACACCTGCACCGTGATACAGTGATCTGACAGCAGCACCGTGATAGAGAGCACTGACATCAGCAGCGTGACATAAAGCACTCACACCAGCACCGTGATATACAGCCCTGACAGCAGCACCGTGACAAAGAGCACTGACATCAGCACCGTGATATACAGCACTGACACCTGCACCGTAAGCAGCCCCAGGAGGAAGTCAGCATAGCACAGGGATGATGGGAGCCCCTCATAATAAGCAGCCCCAGGAGGATGTCAGCATAGCACAGGGATGGTGGGAGCCCCTCATAATAAGCAGCCCCAGGAGGATGTCAGCATAGCACAGGGATGGTGGGAGCCCCTCATAATAGGCAGCTCTAGGAGTAAGTCAGCACAGCACAGGGATGATGGGAGCCCCTCATAATGAGCATAGCACAGGGATGGTGGGAGCACCTCAAAATATGCACAGCAGAGGTACAGCCCCAGGAGGAAGTCAGCACAGCACAGGGATGTTGGGAGCCGCTCATAATATGCACAGCAGAAGTACAGCCCCAGGAGGATGTCAGCACAGCACAGGGATGGTGGGAGCCCCTCATAATATGCACAGCAGAGGTACAGCCCCAGGAGAAAGTCAGCACAGCACAGGGATGGTGGGAGCCCCTCATAATATGCACAGCAGAGGTACAGCCCCAGGAGGATGTCAGCACAGCACAGGGATGGTGGGAGCCCCTCATAATAAGCAGCCCCAGTAGAAATATGACACCGCTCAACCTCTTCAAAGAGGAGGGTACGGGCATATAGTACGGTGTGCTTTTTTTGGACAAGGAAGTGAGCCAAATGAAGAAAGAAGGTCTCTGTGCTCGATTAAAAAAATTGTTTATAGACATATACATGGTGTACTGGTCACATGTGTTGAATTCCTCCGAGATCCATGCCTCATTCATTTTTAGAAATGTGAGGTAGTTAACACTGTCGTGAGCTAGGCGAGTACGCTTATCGGTCACGATCCCCCCCTGCTGCGCTGAACGTCCTTTCGGACAGGACACTGGATGAGGGGCAAGCCAACAGTTCGATTGCAAATTGGGCAAGCTCTGGCCAGAGGTCAAGCCTGCCCACCCAGTAGTCCAGGGGTTCATCACTCCTCAGAGCGTCCACATCGGCCGTTAACCCGATGTAGTCGGACACCTGACGGTCTAGGCGTTCCCTGATGCTGAATCCGGATGACACCTGTCGATGGGTCGGCTGAAAGAATGACCTCATATCCGAAGTCACCAACACATCTTCAAACCGGCCTCTTCTTGCAGGTGCTGTTGGATTGGTACCCGCAACTCCTTCTCTGGGAGTGGGAATTGCTCCTCTGCCAGCGCACGCAAAAGCAGAATGCAGCATTTCTCGAAGCAAGGCCTGGAAGTGCTGCATTCTGACAGCCCTCTGTGACGGCGGTAACATTTCCGCCATTTTGTGTTTGTACCGGGGGTCTAAGTACGTTGCCACCCAGTACTGGTCCTTGACCCTTATGCTTTTTATACGGGGGTCCCTATTAAAACACTGGAGCATGAAGGCCCCCATTTGCACTAAAGTGGAAGCGGTGTGGTGGCCTGGCTCCTGCTCATCATCCAGGATAATGTCGTCCTCTTCATTCTCCTCTCCCCATCCACGCACAACAGGGATCCCAGAAAGGTTTAAAGCATGCTCTTCTTGCTCCTCCTCATCCGCCCCGGCACCATCCTCCTCTGACTCCTCTTCAGACTCCTGTTGTTCACTTGTCTCAGATAGAGTAGCCCCCCCTGGGAATTCATCCAGCATTGCGACTTCCTCATCTTCCCGCTCCTGCTCCTCCACAGCTTGATCAATGACACGACGCAATGCACGCTCCATAAAGAAGGCATAAGGTACCATGTGACTGATGGCGCCATGGCTGCGACTGACCAGTTTGGTGATCTCCTCAAATGGGCGCAGAAGTCTGCATGCGTCGCGCATGAGCAGCCAATGGCGCAGTGAAAAAAAACCCAGCTCCCCAGAACCGGTTCTGCCGCAGAGTTCATACAGGTAGACGTTAACTGCTCGTTTCTGCTGGAGCAGCCTATCAAGCATATAGAAGGTTGAGTTCCATCGCGTCGGGCAATCGCAAATAAGACGTCTGACGGGCAGATTGTGTCGCCGCTGAATGTCAGCAAGGCGAGCCATGGCCGTGTAAGATCTTCTGAAATGGGCCGAGATTTTCCTTGCCTGCCGCAAGATGTCCTGGACCCCAGGGTATTTGACAAGGAATCGCTGCACGACCAAGTTTAAGACGTGTGCCATGCATGGCACGTGCGTGATTTTGCCCTGTTTCAATGCGCTAAGCAGATTGGCACTGTTGTCACACACCACTTTACCAACTGTCGAATTGAGCAGTGTTAGCCACTGATCTGCCTGTGAACGTAAAGCTGAAAGGAGTGCCGGGCCAGTGTGGCTCTTGGCTTCCAGGCACAACAGACGCAGCACGGCATGGCAACGTCTCACCTGGCATGTCGAATAGGTTCTGGGGAGCTTGGGTGGCGCAGTGGAAGAGACGCTAGCAGCAGAAAAGGAGGAGTCAGCCGAGGAAGAGAGGGAGGAGGATGGAGTAGAAGGAGGAGGAGAAGAAGAGTCAGGCCTGCATGCAATCCGTGGCGGTAAAACCAAATCTACACGGGTGCCACGGGTTACATGCTTGACGGCCGTCAGAAGGTTCACCCAGTGGGCAGCAAAAGTAATATACCTTCCCTGCCCGTGTTTGCTAGACCACGTGTCTGTGGTCAGATGTATCTTGGCACCGACACTGTGTGCCAGAGATACATTCACTTGCCACTGAACATGGCCATATAGCTCTGGGATGCCCTTCTCTGAGAAATACTTGCTTCCTGGGACCTTCCATTGTGGTGTTCCAATGGCCAGAAATTTGCGAAAGGCCTCCGAGTCCACCAGTTTATATGGCAGTAGTTGGCGGGCTATGAGTTCTGACAAGCCAGCCGTCAACCGGTGGGCAAGAGGGTTATCCGGCGTCATCATTTTTTTACGCTCGAACATTAGGCCCGCGAAAGCCTGCCTTTTTGCAGAAAAATGTGAGCTTGGCGTGATGGAAGGTGGAGTGGAGGACAATTGTGAGGAGAGAGGAGAAGGAGAAGTAGAAGATGAGGCTGGACGGTGAGAGCCTGCAGTGTGGCTTTGTGTGTTCCATTGCTCCCACTGGGCTCGGTGATGGCTGCTCATGTGCCTTCTTAAGGCGGTCATCCCTAGGTGAGTGTTGGGCTTACCACGACTAATGCGTTGACTGCAAAGATTGCAGATGGCAATGCTATTGTCAGCAGTGGACACGTTAAAAAAAGCCCACACTGCGGAGCCATGTGCCGGTGTCCTGGGAGCGCCAGATGTTACCGTACATGGTCGATGACTTGCTCCTGATACATTTGCAGTCTGCTTTGTCCCTCCTGTGCAATGTAAGTTATTCCTGCTTCTCCTCCCTATCTGCTGGTCCATATCTCCCTCTGAACTCCCCTCCTCTTCCTCTCTTGTGGGCACCCACGTGACATCACTAGACACGTCATCATCAACGTCACCTTCCCCACCGCTATAAGTAGAGATCTCGGAGTAGGCAGCAACACCGGGACCAACCTCCTCCTTGGGCTGATCTGGGTACTGTCGTCAGACTGCTGAGTAGCGGTTGTTGCTGCCTCCTCTTCCTGATCCAATACCAAGAGTGGCTGCGCATCAGAAATGTCTTTAAAATGGATCGGAAAATAATTCCTGTGACTCAAGCGGAAGGTATGTGGTGGTGTTGGTGGTAGTGTCTTTGGGGGTGCACATAGCAGAGAGTGAAGAAGAGGGTGCAGATCAAGAGGATGAGGAGAGTGCAGAAGAGTAAGGCTGAGCGAGCCACTCAACCAAGTCTGGTGCGTCCTTTAAAGTAATTGAACGCACCTTCTGCAACTTCCCACTTTGTCTCAAGCCTGTTGCTCCTGCCCTACCCCTACCACCCCTGTGGAAGGGCCTGCCTCTTCCTCTGCCTGTCATTTTTTAAATGACCCTGTGACAAAACTCTCAGTCCCTATACCGATGAAGGACATTTGTGCACATAACTAATTGTGCACATAACTAATTCTTACTGGATTCATCAGGAGTCGTGGTCTCGGTGGAGGCTGTATACGCTTACCCCCGAATGGGGAGGTCATATAAATATATTGACCATCCTTAACAGCATAACCGGGTTCCTGGCAAGATTGTCTTTGTATCATAGTCTATGATGTGTGGTGTCCCCTTATATTGTGATTAAAGGTCCATCAGCACCTACCCAGTGTCCTGAGGAAGCTACTAAATTTCGAAACGCATTGACAAGCAAGCATGGAGGAATTGTTGGATCATAATTCCCTATACAGATATAACTACTTATATCCATATATCTCCATATATCCATCGATAATCCATCCATATATCAAATTTTCTACTTGTATATGAAAGGATCCAACCTTCATGTTTGCTGTAGGGTGTTATTTAAATGTTTATGTTTTTTAATCCATTTTCGTAATAAAGAGAATTTTTGAATATTCACTGCCTCATGAAGTGCCCACAAAGTCTGCTTTTTCTTTGAGATTTGTTCTCAATCCTTACATACAGTAAATTATATGAATGGCACAAATATATTTTTAAAGGAAGCAAGGTATGCACTTGAATCTGACTTGGTATCAGCCCCTTGCAGCCCCCTGTAAAGCTGACCTCAGACTGGGGAAGGAAGAAACAATCCTAGGATCCAATCAGTTCTGCTGCGGTGTAAAGGGCACGCTAACAGAAGCAGAGAGCAGGGGGACAGAGAGATGAGCTTATCTTATCAGTCTGCTACTTCTCCTTCCACTGTCCAGTCACAGAGGGATGGATACAACCTGTTTGTGTTACTTACCTGCGGCAGAAAAAAAAAATCTGATCTCCTGCCCTGCCAGACAGGGTTAGGCTATTGTTGCAGCTCTGTGTAAACCTCTGTGTAAAAATGGATAGATTGAACTAGAAATTCTTTGGCAGGTAAACAGATCGCATATAAGTATTTCCTCTGTGTATTTAGCGGTTTGCCTGGAGTTTAGCTTTAATTGCCCAGAAACTGCTTGGATGACTTTTCTTATGTGAGCACAGTCATGGCTACATGCGTATGGCCCATTTTGAAAACAATGAGAATAAATAATACTACGGAATATATAATTATACTCTCTATCATAAAAACTACAGAGCTGTGCATTTTTTCCCAAGTACGAACAAGCTGGAATTAACCTAAACCTTTAATTGATGTAAAGAAAAAAAAACTGCACACTATTTGCTCATCATGCTTGCACATGCACTTTTTCTTTTTTTTGCTGCCAGCATATGAAGATGTACAGCTCAGCATGCAGTAGCACCGAAATAAACAATCACAGACATGTGGCAGAGGTTTGTAGAAGAGCCTGTAATGCCTGGTTTGTATTCAAGCACTATGAATCTTTCAGATGATTAATACGCAGTTTGTGGCCATGCCACCGGAGAAATTTACCTCCCCTCTCTTTCATTAGTCTCCCCCTGATCTCATTATTCTGCTGTGTTACACACAGGCAGGGTGCTGCAGGTAATGGCTGGCATTGTCCTGCATATTAGTCCAGTAGGGGTCCCCAGCACCTCAGGAATCTGGTCTACTGTGCAGCTGCTGACTTGTCTACCTCCCCCTTCCTTCCATTTCATGGCTGAGACTCTCAATGTTCTTTTTCCTTTGTCTTCCAAATGCTTTATATATTTGGCATGTGCCATTCAGGTTTTGGTAACCCGGTTTATCTTCACCTGTATAATCATCCTTCTGGCCTACTTCATCAGATTGCTGTCCTGAACGGACTTGCTCAGATGTAACTGACTAGATAACGGTAATGCCCTGTACACACGATAGGATTTTCCAACAACAAAATCCATGGGATTTTTTCCGACGGATGTTGGCTCAAACGTCTTGCATACACACGGTCACACAAAGTTGGTCGGAAATTCTGAACTTCAAGAACGCAGTGATGTACAAAACGTACGACGAGCCGAGAAGAATTAAGTTCAATAGCCAGTGCAGCCCTTCTGCTTGATTCCGAGCATGCGTGGCACTTGGAATTGGAATTGTGTACACACGATTGGAATTTCCGACAACAGATTTAGTTGCTGTAAAATTTGAGAACCAGATCTCGAATTTTGTGTGACGGAAATTCCTATGGAAAATGTGTGATGGAGCCTACTACACGGTTGAAATTTCCGACAACAAGGTCCTATCACACATTTTCCATCGGAAAATCCTATTGTGTGTACGGGGCATAAGAGTATACAAGTTTCCATTGTCAACATATCTCGCCTTTGTCAACATATTGTCAACATATCTCGCCTCTCGCCATTTTTGTAATATAACAGCCAGGACCAGATACTTTTTTTTTCATGTTCTTGCAAATCAATCCTGTTCCTTACTTCTCTAAACATGCTTATCTTTTTTCAATACCATTGATACTTAAGGGTTGTTACAATTATGGTTTATTCTGTAATTTCATCATAGTGCTGACATACTACACAGCAAAAAAAAAAAAAAAACAGTGTAAACACATTAATTTGAATTAACCACGTGCCTACTAGGAACTTTAACCTCCTTCCTGCCCAGGCTAATTTTCAGCTTTCAGTGCTGTCATTCTTTGAATGACAATTGCACGGTCATGCTACACTGTACCCATATGAAACTTTTATCATTATTTTCCTACAAATAGAGATTTATTTTGGTGATATTTAATCACCACTGGGGGTTTTTTTTTATATGAAAAATGACAGAAAATTTTAAATAATAAAAACAAAATGTTTTTCATAGTTTGTTATAACATTTTGCAAACAGGTAATTTTTCTCCTTCCATGATGTGTTCTGATGAGGTGGCACTGATGGGCACTAATACTAATAGGCTGCACTGATGGGCACTGATGAGGCGGTATTGATGAGTACTGATAGGTGGCACTAAAGAGCACTGATAGGCGGCACTGCTGGGTACTGGTAGGCGGCACTGATAGGTTACGCTGATGAGAAGGCACTGATGGGCACTGATTGGCAGCAGTGATGGGCACTGATTGGCAGCACTGATGGGCACTGTTGGGACTGCACTGATAATCAGTGCCCTGATTATCAGTATAGATGTCCTTTTCAGGCAAGCCAGTTATTGGCTGTCCTCTCTTCATGCTGTCAATGTGAGGAAAGAAATTCCAATAGCCAGCTTGTGTTTACATCATGATCAGCTGTGATTGGACACAGCTGATCACATGGTAAAGAGCCACTGATTGGCTCTTCACTCCATTCTGTGATCAGCTGTGTCCTCTGATCACAGCGGGCGCTATCACAGGAGGATATCATATGACACCCTCCCAGAACTGGCCAGTTATGCAGCAGCCATCATTCGGCTATAGTGCAGTCGGCAAGTAGTTAACCACTTCACCCCGGACCATTTGACTGGCAAAAGACTAGAGCATTTTTTGCGATTCGGCACTTCGTCACTTTAGCTGACAATTGCGTGGTTGTGCGACGTGGCTCCCAAACAAAATCTACTTCAGTTTTTTCCCACAAATAGAGCTTTCTTTTGGTGGTATTTGATCACCTCTGCGGTTTTTATTTTTTGCGATATAAACAAAAAAATAGCATAAATTTTGAAAAAAATGCATTATTTTTTACTTTTTGCTATAATAAATATCCCCAAAAATTATATAAAAAAAACTTTTTTTTTTCCTCAGTTTAGGCCGATATGTATTATTCTACATATTTTTGGTAAAAGAAATAACAATAAGCGTTTATTGATTGGTTTGCACAAAAATTATAGCATCTACAATATAGGGGATAGTTTTATGGCATTTTTATTAATAATCTTTTTTTTTACTAGTAATGATGGCAATCAGCGATTTTTATGATGACTGTGACATTATGGCGGACAGATCGGACACTGTTGGTGCTATTTGGGACCATTCACATTTATACAGCGATCAGTGCGATTAAAAATGCATTCATTACTGTGTAAATGTGACTGGCAGTGAAGGGAATAACCACTAGGTGGTGCTGTGGGGGTTAAGTGTGTCCTAGTGAGTGATTCTAACTGTGTGGGGGAGGGGCTGTGTGTGACACGACACTGATCCCCGCTCCCAATTACAGGGAGCGGTGATCAGTGCCACTAGGCAGAATGGAGAAATGCTTGTTTACATCAGAATTTCCCCATTCTTCCTCTCCGTGAGACAATCGCGGGTATCCCCACAGACTTCACGTCCGCGGGACCCACGATCACACTCACGGAGCTCGCAGCAGGCTCACGCATGCAAACTGCTTCTTAAAGGACAATGTACAGGTATGTTAATATACCTGTATGTGCCCTTCTGCCGATGTAAATCGGTGTAGGCCGGTCGGCAAGCTTTTAAAGCTGTTTGCCCAATTCTGCTAAAGTGTTGCATTTTATTATTATTATACAGGATTTTTATAGCACCAACAGTTTGCACAGTACTTTACAACATGAGGGCAGACAGTACAGTTATAACACAATTCAATACTGGAGGAATCAGAGGGTCCTGTTCATTAGAGCCTACAATCTAAAACAGAGGGCCAGGCAATACAAAAGGTAATAGCTGTGGGGGGGATGAGCTGATGGAGAAAGTAAAAGTTCAGTTGTTAGGTGGAGGCAGGATAGGTTTCTCTAATAAGAAGGGTTTTCAGGGATCAGAAAAAGTAGACAGGGTAGGAGATAGTCAGACAGATTGGGGTAAGGAGTTCCAAAGTTTAGGAGAGGCTTGGGAGAAGTCTCGGAGGTGAGCATGAGCCAAGGAATCTAGAGAACAGAAGGTTTTGGGAGATACAAAGAGAAAGCAAAACTCTGCAACCTCCACGCCTTATTATGTTTAACAAAAGGTATAAACATCAGTACAAAAAAGTACCTAAATCAGCAGTACAAATAGTAACACATAGTGCAGCAAAAATAAAACATTTGCCTCATCAACTATGCATGACATAAGGGTCTTCACTTAAAGGAGAGTAGAGATCAGTGAAGTGCCGCCCTCCGCCATATCGTAGTTTAAAGGATACAAAATATGAGCACCCCAACAGGAAAAAACTAACCCCACTCAAACTAATTCCTAGGTTGGCTTAAAAAAATGATTCTAAATGATTGCCTAATTCCATAGTCATGTGACACACTGGGTCCAGAGCCTTCTATCTTTGTCTGTGCAGTAGAAGAGGGTCCTTCTTCAGGTGTCCAGGTCACCGTCAAAGTGACATGGACAATTCCTAAAGGCTGACAAGTAGCGGGGTCCTCTGAAGTCTGCAGCTGCTAAAGAAGTCAGGAACAAGGGCCTGGACAACAGGGGTACTAGGATTACCAGGTATGGCACCTTCAAGCAACAAGTGACATGGATGGCATACTTAGATTTGCACACACAAGACCTCACAAGGTGTTTTTTTTAACTAACATGGTTGATAATTACACAGAAAGGCATGTATCTTTCAAGTGCATCTATTCTACACTATGTTTATTGTGACTATCTGCATTTACGTTTACAACATGGCTGGCAGTATGGGGTTGTCACCTATTCTGTGGAAGT
Source organism: Lithobates pipiens (assembly GCF_037356315.1). Lineage (NCBI taxonomy): Eukaryota > Metazoa > Chordata > Amphibia > Anura > Ranidae > Lithobates > Lithobates pipiens. The sequence goes on along the minus strand of NW_027507748.1, from coordinate 584,084,990 downwards.
CTGGTTTATTATAGCCACTGTCTGATTATTGATTGATATATAGAATATTCCGTTTGGACATAGCAAACCAGACATCTTCCTACCATCGCACCCGCTCTGATCAGGGTAATTGTGTGATGGGGCTCAACCCATGTGTAATTGAAGTCTTCAAACCATGTTACCTTCATACATTATTACCATTTTACAGTTATTAAAATAAATTTTTTTAGTGTTTATATTCATACCAAAATCTTTTCCTTTGATCTGCACATAATATCAGTCTCAGCAAACCTAAAAAATAAGTAGTCCCTATCTAAACCCTAATTAACTCCTTCCTTCTCTTTTTCCCTAGGTAATTTTTTTGCTGATTTTATTTATTTTATATTTTTACTACTCATAGGTAAACTTTTTTTGTTTTTGTTCTCTTTGTTCTTTCTTGTAATGTCACTTTAACAACTTTAGGACTTCCTATTGCACTTATACTGAGGCAGGGCGGACCTGCTGTGTCGGATGATGCACATGTACATGATTCTGCATTACCTGGTAGAGGGCGCTCTAACGTGCACCTGTCACCCTGGCTGTGCTGCCATTTGTTACACTACAAGCCGATCAGCAGGTCCCAGACAATGATTTATGCCCAGAACCTGCCAATCGGCTGAGCGAATGACAGAAGAGAGCCCTGTGTAGGTAAACAACACAGGGCTCGCTATTGTCAGCAGCAGTGTTCCGATTTCTTTCTACCCTCTTGATCGCCCTAGATGTTAACCCCTTCCTATCCAGTGACAGTGTATATTATTAGCGCTGTTCACTGTATTAGTGTCACTGGTGATGTCAGTGGCAGTTAGTTGTCCCCCCAGCATCAGTTAGTGTCAGATTACCGGCCTCACAATCACAGTCCCATTATAAGTAGCTGTACACTGCCATTAGTATTAAAAAACAAAAATAAAAATTCCTATATATATATATATATATATATATATATATATATACCCTAGTTTGTAGGCAATATAACACAAACCATTCAATATACACTTATTGGGATTTTTTTTACCAAAGACATGTAACAGAATACATCTTGGCTGAAACTTATGAAGAAATTAGATTTTTTTTTTTTTTTATTGGACATGTGTTATAGCAGGAACTAATATATATGTATATATATATATATATATATATATTTTACATTTTGGTCTTTTTTTTGTTTATATTGCAAAAAATAAAGATCAAATACCACCTAAAGAAATCTCAAATTAGGTGGAAAAATGTATAGAAATTTGTTTGGGTACAGTGCTAAATAGCAAAAAATGTCCTGGTCACGAAGGGGGTAAAATCTTTCAGAGCTGAAGTGGTTAAACAAACACAACATTTTAAAAATATCCTTTATTGCATTTGTAAAACACTTCAGCATGCTTTGTACCAGAAACATAATTCTGTGTTGCTTTAAGCGAGACAAATTGCAGAATAAAATTTCTTTGCAAGAGGAGAAGTATCCCAGATAGTTCCCAGATTTAAGGAAAAAGGACTCCATTTTACCAAGCTCATTATGAATATACCACATTGGTTTAACCACACCCACTAGGCCATGCCCACTTAAAGTCACATCTAATTTTTGCCATACCACCACAACTATTGGTTAGTTTTCCATGAAACAAAAGGTGACTACCCCACATCAGAAAGAAAAATATTATGTAAGTTAGATTGTCTTCTTGAACACCACTAAAGCTTTGAGTTCCAGGGAAAACTAGTATGCAATTACCAACACCTTCTGAAAATGCTGATAGCAGTTTCCACCTCATTCTGCTTTCTCTACATTCCTAATGGCCCACAACTATGCTACCTTTGGATAGCAGCATCGTTAGTTGGGGGAAGGGGGGTAGAATTACTATCAGATCTAAATTCACTAACAAATTGAAACTGAACTCCAGCTAATACTTTATAAATAATTACAACAAAACTGTTTGTTTTTCTCTTTTTTACATATATAAAAGCTGATAATTTTAGGCACCCCTGCCAATGTTAACTTGTCTTTCTCATCCCTGTAACTACAAGAAAGTTTTACTGTTGAAAAATCTGGATTATTAGATTAAAATAGAAGAAAGAAGTCAGTCATCACACTGAAGAATTGGTAAACTACAATAAAATAAATGTTTGCTTTTGGGTTTAATACCACTTTAATATATACATCAATGAATGCAGTGAGGGAAAATCATTCCAAAGGAGGCACAGACAAAAATCAAGGGACTTTTTCTTTTTTTTAAAGTAAAGTGGGTATGGGTTGGAACCTTTGTTAGGGTTCTATTGTTAACTGTAGAGTTTATGAGATTTCCACTCTTTCCCTCTGGTCAATGAGTAGGTGTGAAAGTGGTAAATCTTCCCAATATAGATGCAGATTGCAATATTTCTAACCCTTTTCTACTCTATGTTTAAATAAAAAATGTTGGCTGCTTCAACTTTAAGACACAATTCTGTGTTCTATAAATGCGTGAGAAAATGCATATCATATCAATGAAGTACAAAGGTGTAAAAGGGCCCTAACATACTGTACATACAGTGAGCAATTCATATCAGTCACTGCTCCAGAGTAGCTTAAAGCCCAACTCAAGGCTTAGCCCCCCCTCAGGGATCGGGCCTACGACACCCTGCATTTGCAGTATGTTCTCAATTTTCTGGGTTGAATGATGATGGGCATCGTTCAACCCGGAAGATTGAAGACATCTGGTGGTGAGAAGAAATACTATGGGAAACATTTGTGGATAGGGGGTAATTATTTCTACTAGAGCTGCGTTTAATTTCACTAATTGGGGGCCCATTTTAGTTTAACAAAAATTGGCTAGAGCAGGATTCTCCAAACTGAATCTAGACAAAGGGCCAGATTACTGTCCTTCAGACTTTAGGGGGCCCGGACTGTGACCAGTGGGAGTAGAAAATTCCCTGGCATCAGTGGGATTAAATAATGCCTCAGGCTTGGTTGTCAGTGGTAGTAAGAAAATGAAATATCACCTGTGGTCAGTAGGTGGTGAAGTAGTGCCTCATAATTTATATTGGTGAGAAGAAAAGTGCCCCATACCTGGTGTCAGTGGAAGGAATAGTGCCCAACCATTGGTGACAGTGGGAGGAATAGTGCCCCATTGCTGGTTTCAGCGGGAAAAATAGTGCCCCTTTGTAGGTGTCAGTGAGAGGAATTTAATTTATTCATAAATGATATACGGTAGAGGTTGGTATAAATACAGCAAGATATAGAAACCTTACAAGAAGACCTCAATAAAATCAAGGTGTGGGCAACTACATGGCAAATTAAGTTTAATGCTGATAAATGTAAAGTAATGCTCTTGGGAGCCAAAAATATGAATGCAAATTACTCACTAGGAGGAGAACCATAGGGGGAATCCAGGATGGAAAAAGATCTGGTGGTCGTAGCCCCTGTACACACGGTCGGAGATTTCGACAACCAAATCTGTCGGATTTTGCCCGTCTGATTTTGTCCGTCGGATCTTGTCCGAAACTGTTGCATACACACGGTTGGACAAAGTTGTCGAAAAATCCGATCTTTCAGAACGTGATGACGTAATTTCGTTACGATGGGACTACATTCAGACTAGTAGCCAATAGCTTTGATGTAGGAATTTGATCTGAGCATGCGTGGCACTTGGTCCGATCAAAATTCTCTACACATGATCAGAGTATGTCCGATCGGCCCAGTTGGTCGGGAAATATTTCCAACAAGTTGGAAAATTGGGTCCGACGGATATTCCGATGGAATCAGTCCGATGCATACCACACACAGTCGGATTATCCGACAACACGGTTCCGATAGGACACATTCCGACAGATTCTCCGACCGTGTGTACAAGGGCTTAGTAGATCACAGGCTCAGCAACAGCACGCAATGCCAAGCTGCAGCCAGCAAAGCCAGCAGAATATTAGCATGCATAAAAAAGGGGATTTACTCAAGATAAAACTATAATTCTGCCACTTTACAAATCTCAGGTTCAGCTACATCTTGAGTATACACCATCTAGTTCTGGTCACCAATTCTTAGGTAGGATGTTCTGGAACTGGAGAAAGTCCAGAGAAGGGCAACAAAGCTAATAAGGGGACTAAAGGGCCTTACATGGAACGACTACAATTATTAAACTTAAGCCTCATAACACACTACTAATTTTACTGGGTTAAACAAAAAAAACTGACAGCTCAGGTCGGTGCCACTGTACTAACAATCCGTTGTTAGTACAGCGATATCCCCTGCTGTGCTATTCTGTTCTGACAGCCCCCCCAGCCAGAACACTCCAGTCAGTGCTCTCAGCCATTGCCTGAGAGCGCTGATCAGGAACTGGTCAGCAGACCTTTTTCGGTCATGACTTGAACAGAAGACAGCTCCTGTCGGACCGGCTGCTGTACATATGGGCCGAATGTCGGGCGGTTTCTATTGAACCAGCCCTTGCCGCCCGACATTTGGCCTGTGTGTACTAGGCTTTAGTCTCCCTGAAGAAGAGATGCTTGAGAGGAGATATGATAGCAATATACAATATACAAGTACCTCAACGGTGATCCCAGCATACGAAGAAAACTATTCAGCTTCAGGGAGCCTAAGAAGACATGTGGCCACTTCATGAATTTAGAGGAGAAGCAGTTTAACCTTGAACTGCATAGGGGGTAGAGCAGTAAGGATGTGGAACTCCCTTCCACAATTGGTGGTGTCAGCAAAAAGTATCAATAGTTAAAAAAAAACCTCTTAGATGGGCATCTTAGCGAGTGCAATATATGGGGATATGGAAAATTATATTGACTTAAACACACATCCACACAAGTTGAAGTGGATTGACTGGTGTCTTTGTTCAATGTTACCAACTATAAAAAAAAAGTCCCCATTGCTGGTGTCAGTGGAAAAATAGTGCCCCAATGTTGGGGCCAGTGGAATGAATAGTGCCCCATCACTAGTGTCAGTCAAGGGAGTGGTGCCTCATCATTGGTGTCTGTAGTAAGAATAGTGTCTTGTATTATAGGAGGAATGTTATCTCAAGGGCCAGATAAAGGCAAGCAAATGGCTGCATATGGCCCTCAAGCTATAGTTTGGAGACCACTGGCATAGAGCATGGGCTTTCAACCCTTATGTTTCATATTTAATACCGATACATGTGCACATAGATATCATATAACCATTTTTTTTTGGTATGAAAAGATACCACAAGCAATGGCTGGACTGGAACAACTGGCAACCACCTTCCTAAACCTTAAAATTCTTGTGGTTTTTACATTTTTGACTCATGTGTGCGAATTTGCTGAATAATTTCTCACGATTATATTGCTTTGGATGTCAATCTGCTTTCCTGCTTTTTTTTTTTTTTTTAAATCAACCCAATGCATGATGTTGCTCCCTGCAAGGAGATGATTGTTGCTTAACCTTCATTGGTGGAGATGAGTGTAGGTGCTGGCTATAAAGGTGGAGATGAGTGGAGGTGCTGGCTATAAAGGTAGAGATGAGTGGAGGTGCTGGCTATAAAAGGTGGAGATGAGTGAAGGTGCTGGCTATAAAGGTGGAGATGAGTGGAGGTGCTGGCTATAAAGGTGGAGATGAGTGTAGGCGCTGGCTATAAAGGTGAAGATGAGTGTAGGTTCTGGCTATAAAGGTGGAAATGAGTGTAGGTGCTGGCTATAAAGGTGGAGATGAGTGTAGGTGCTGGCTATAAAGGTGGAGATGAGTGGAGGTGCTGGCTATAAAGGTGGAGATGAGAGGAGGTGCTGGCTATAAAGGTGGAGATGAGTGGAGGTGCTGGCAACAGCAGCTAATCTATTTCCAGCTCTCTTTTTTTTCACGTGCAAGGTATTAAAATACTCAATTAAAAAATATTGACTGATTTATTAAACCACATGCTAAGAATCTCACTGGCTCTCGACCAATCATCTTTAAACTGAAACATGATGTCTTATTGATTTATATGAGTAACAGTTCCAGTTTTCATAAAGCATACCCTCTGTTTTTCCCTAGCATGTAGGTGGCGGCATGATATCAGTACATTCTGCAGGTAGGAGTACCCATCTGTCTAATGGGTTATGTGTTGTGAAAAGGCTGTTTTATACACTTGCTCATTTCTTTACACATTGGTACCAGTTCATATGACCACAATGCCTCTCTGATTTATTGCCTAGTTTCTAAGCCCCCCCCCCCCCCCCCCCCAGAAGCGAGTGTTAATGCGGGAAGCTGTAAAGCGGCAGAGGGATTCCATTAATTAAATCGGTGTTATAATTAACTTTCATTAAAGGGAATCAATAACAGAAAGGCTCAGGTGATGGGAACAAGCCAGATTTATGGCTAGAGGTTGAAGAGGTGTTTAGGCACCTGGGTCGGTTAACCATTTCATTGCACTAAAGATTATTATTCTTTACTGAAAATGGAAAGGCTTTGGACAATGTCTTAACCCTTGCATTGCATGGGGGAAGTAAGTGTGTGATTCCTCCAATTTGAAGTTTCTGTCTCTCTTTGGCTCATTAACTTGATCTGTCTTTAGCATCTTGGGTGGCGGAGACTGCTGCCAAGCATAGCCCAGATAACAGCTTGACATCAAGAAGAAAGTCGTATAGAATTCTGTGTAAACATAATCGATGTGGAATTGAGGCTCTGCAGACTGGATTGTACATGTGATGCAGAACATCACTTCGACACCCTGGAAGGAAAAGCTAATTTATAAACCATCAACTTCTGTCCAGAAAAAGCTGCAGTGTTGCATGTTTAACACTTTAGCTAAAACAGTCACAATGCTCTGTGTAATTTATTCACTTCTAACTTGAGGGCTTTGCAGTCCTTGGAGATGGCAGCCGAGGCTGTAAAACACAGATCCCCTTTGGAGTAATGACATTTGGCAGATTGCAGCTCTTTTCCTCTGGATACAGATCCAGCTTATGAGCTTTAGGGATCCTATTTTTCCTTATCTGGTCTAGAGCTATGCATGCCAGTGGCACCCCTGTAATTCTTTGCATCTTTGTATAAGAGGTGACAGATTAGAAAAAAAAATATTTAATTGATTTGTCTATAAATGGATTGTATAGCTGACGCAAGGTCCCAGGCTGGAAATATGAAGCTGGACGCAAATAAAGTAAATTTATACGGCAGTATAATGGCACCAGCAAACCGTGAATCACAGCAAGGCACAGGCTGCGGGGGGAGACAGGGTGAAGAGAAGGGAAACCTTACACTGAGACAAAATAATCTAATATTCACAGTGGGTCTGTGCTTTGTATGGTTGAGATCTAGTGTCATATTGAACTGTGGATTTGCTTCTTAGCTCTACAAATGGAATGTCTTATATTACTATCAATTCACCTTGATTTCAATTCCCATTTATTTCCACTATATAAAGACAAACTGCTTGGTTAATCGGTTTCCACCTGAACTGATCCTAATGTACGTGTCTAAAAGACTGTGCAATGGTGGAAAAATGTAGGCTTTTCTGGAGATAGAGACTGCTGTGAATGGAATATGTTGGTGCAAGAGATAGATAGATAGATAGATAGATAGATAGATAGATAGATAGATAGATAGATAGATAGATAGATAGATAGATAGATAGATAGATAGTATCCCATCTATCCTAATTACACTTCCCGCCTCCTTTTTTCCTATTTCTCTCCACTTTACTGATGATGAACGAGACAGCGACAGTGGTCAGTCTCTCCCTCCTTTAACTATTAGTCTCTCTTAAGAGCACAGTCTGATGAATAGAAGTCATCTCTGTGCTTTGTGCTCCTTGTGAAGTTAACAGATTACAGCCTAGGGAATATAACGCCCTTCGCTTCATGGCTGACTCTGGAATATGTATTGTTTTAAATGCAGATTACACACCGAATGGGTGGTAGAGAAGCCGTTATATAATGTCAAATGAAATTCTGTGACATTTTTACTACTCAGAGGTGCATGTCATGTTCAAGAATTATTTTTTGTGGACCATTTTATGACATAAAATTCATTCTATAGAATGGTATCTGATAACAGACCTTACAATAGACTTTACCTAGAAAGTACAAACACCTGTTCTTAAACTTCATTTTCTAAACTGCTAGCAGACCTACGACTGCAAAAGTCCGAATTAACCCACACTTGATAATTCAATTTAGGAGCATCAAGTATACTGTATGTACAAATCTAATAATAATCAAAATGGACAACATACATTGATTTGTGATGGTTGCAACCCTTTATTGGGGTTAAATTAAGAAAAGATTTGAATAAGTAAACCACATTGGCTTTACCAAACTATATAGATTTAAAAGCAGAATAGGGATTTTCAGCCACAAGACTCAAGCACCAACAGCTTTAAAAAATGTATAAGAGCCCAGGCATCACCATATTTTCCCACCTTGTAGGTTACATTACCATGAATAAAAAGAAAGGGCCAGCAATAATAACTAGGTAAGGAAGGGCAGGAAGCTCTGATTCCTCCTGGATTGAATTGTATTGTAACTGTACTATCTGCTGTCTGTACTGTCTATGTTGTAAAGTGCTGCACAAACTGTTATGGCTATATAAATCCTATATAATAATAATACTTTAAGACATTTTATGAATGACTGTTCAACAGCAGAAATCTCCTCTAGGCCTGGATTGGAAATTTCGCAGCTCTGGCATATTACAGAAGATATATTGCCTATATAAAGGTTTGTAAAGTTTTTTTGAGCTAATGAGTTGAATGAAATTATGAAGTGCATTGCAACCTGTGCGTAATCTGAATTGCTCATTATTAGATTGTTTGGTATAGAAAATTTTGGTTAAACAAAAGAGGTATGGTTTACCCTAAATTGTTAGGCATCACTAGTTGTACATGGCATATCACCTGGGGTTCTATTTAGAGTTCATATTGCACTAGTACATATTAATGGCAATGATGTTTCTTATAGGCACCACTTCTTTTGTTACCATCCATAAAAAGCGCATGTATGGGCAAAAAAAGAAAAAAAGATTTTTTGTGCTCACTGTAACATCCATTTGGGTATACTTTCTACTACCAGGGAATTTGGACACTGGCAAAAAACAAAACAAAAAAACTAACAAACAGTGACCAGCCTGGTATAACCCCTTCCACTCCTAGCATGGCTCAGATTTATAACAAAACAGTGCAGAGGGCAAAACCATAAACAAAGAGGGGAGGGAACTGAATGTTTCAATGAACTCCAAGAAAAGGAACCTAAAGAATCTAAAGTAGTGTTCCACAGAAAAAAAAAAATCATTAAAATTCCTAAAAATATATAAAAAAAAAACAACTGGATTATTTTTTTTTAACTCACCTCTAAATGCCTGTCACTAGGGGGTCCCTCGTAGTCTGCCTCCTTCAGTGCCTGGGCTGGTGACATCACTTCCCCTCAGCGCAGGAAGGGCTCAGCTCTGCCCCCTCCCTCCTGTTAGTCATCTGGGACAAGTGACCGGGCCCAGATGACTGCGTGGCCAATCATGGGGCTTCGTTCCCCCGCATCGCTGGACCCTGGGACAGGTAAGTGTCCGATTATTAAAAGTCAGCAGCTGCAGTATTTGTAGCTGCTGACTTTAAATTATTATTTTTTTTAAGGGGAACTCCTCTTTAAGATATCCAAAAGCAGAAGAACCGAGATGTTGGCAATACAGCTCTGTGAGTAAGAGAAAGGATAACATCCGATAGGTAGTTTTTGAAATGCCAGAAGAACCAAGTCAGGTCCCACTTACTGGGGAACCACATGAGGGACACCCTGTATAAAAATCTGTGGCCCCAGCAGCCCAGTGTTTCCATTAACTCCCACATTCTTCACTGAGACCCCAGCACCCCAGTACTACAAGAGACTCTCTAGTGTGTGTTCCTGTGATCCCAGCCCTCTAGTGCTCCCAGTGACTCTCACGTGTGTTCCTCTTATTCTGGCACATCAGTGCTGCAAGAGTCTTATTCATACTCCTGTGATGCTAACACCCCACTGCTCCTAGAGACACTTACTCCTGTGTTCTGTGGTTACAACACCCAGGTGCTCCCAAAGACTCTTCTGAGTACTCATGCTTTCGGTACAGTAACTGTCTGTTCAGAACCGGTTGCGTCGGACGTCTTCAAACTTGTAGCTCTTCTCTAGCAAAGCCCACTCTTTCTTGCGGGGTGCTTTGGCGAAGACCAGGTGGCTACTTAGCTCTGCACCTCAAACCTTCTTAGGGTTCTCACCTTCACTGCACCTGCAGGCACTAGTCCTAATTCCTCCGAGTCCTTGGAGTATTCTGTGTCTTCCGTGTCCAGTGTCACGAAGTTCTTCCACAAGACTCAATGCAGCCAGTTCTGCCACCCTGTTCCTGGTCAGTCTGTTCATAGTGGATAGTTTCCTGTCTGTGGCACAGATCTAATCTTAAAAAGGTCAGACTATGCCCACAGAATATTTTTGGGATGAAAGTTTCCTTTCTTGCACCAAGTAAAATAAGTGTCCCATGTGTGATAGCAGACTTCCCGAGAAGTGGACTTCCTCAAGATTGGGCTTTAACAGTTATGTTATTTTGTTCATTTATGCTGTGCAATGGTCTTCCATATGCGCCTTACTTCAAAAGCTAGCTATAATTGGGGTGGTTGCCATTCTTTCTTAGTACTTGCTCGCTTGATTTGGTGTGGGGACACATTGGACACCTTCAGCTGCCATTGTGCTCGTTCTGGGATTCAAATGCCCCTGTGCCTTTAAGGAGGAATAGGCTCCCCCCAGGGATACCTGCCCTTAATTTGCCTATTGCTATATCTGCTGTAATGTGGAGACCCAAATAAAGAGATAGGGCTGCAACATAGGAGTCTTGGGGAGGCAGTGCAGTTCATCTGGGTATCCCACAATCAGCATGCCCGGGGAGTGTAACAAGGCAAGCATGGGGGCTTGGACCATGTAAAAATGCAGGGTGTAGAAGATAGGCCTGAATGGTAGAGAAATAGTGGAGCAATAATGTCCCAAAGTTGTCTTGTGACACAGGAAGGTTGGAATACATGCAGCTGGGAGGACCCTTAGAGTGGAATTATAGTTTTAAGCTCTTGGAAACAACCTCCCTTACTCGGACATCTGATAGACTGTCTTTCCAGATGTCCACAAAGCTAACAGATAACCTCTACTTAGAAAGTGGGCCATTTCTTCATGTTGCAGGTTTGGGAGATTTAGAGGGCCAGGGCTTGTGGTTGATCTTGAGTCTTGGTCTTAGCGGTTGAAACCTGAAAGGAACTCCTCTTGGCCTCAGAAGTGAGTCTTCCAAACTTGAGACCTAGGCTTCTTTTGCTAGGATATAGGAATACCCTTACCCCATGTGAGGGCATTTCAATCAAAGAGTTCTCTCCATTAACACTGATAAGAAGCTAATTTGGGCAGTAAGACAGAAGACATTCACAAACTTATTTGCGCACCAATCTAGGGCAGGCAGCATGAACTCTAAACACACTACAAATAGAGGATTAGTATGAATGGAATCTAGATCCTTTTTTACAAGTTTAATCTGTTTCTCTACTGTTTGACTGACTAACATCGCAGTCATGACAGGTTGCATTGCAAGACCTGTCAGAAAATACAAGGTTTTCAATACAATTGCTGGAGGGGCAGAGCAGAGAGCCGGTGACTGGCAGTCACCACTTTCTGCTCAGAGTGGAGGGTAGAACTGAGCAATCAGCGGTGTTTGATCGCTCAGTTCTCAGTGCAGAGCCAGCAGGTGACAGATCAATGCTGCATCCAGTTAGGTGAGTATACTTCTTTTTTTTTTAAACCACATACTTTTCTTTAAATGTACTGTGGGTCTACTAAAACAGATATTGGGGTGAAAAACATTTGGTGTGAATAGTTTACCAAGTTTCCCAGTCTCTGTACAGGACATTTTTAAGTATGGTGTGCACCAGAAAAGTTTTTGAAGTCCTAGAGCCTCCAAGGGATCCCAGACTAGAAACAGCACTAGTAAAAGTTACAAGCTGTTCATCCATTTTTCAGGTGGCACACATCAATAGGAGACAAAATGCCTCTCTCTTAGCCTGAGATACATGATAGACGCCTGCAACTCCTTTGGGGCAATATTATGCGGAAAGGGTTTTTGAGGCTCTCCGTCAAAAGCTCAGAGGCCACTAAGGCGGCATATGAGATAATGATTCCGGAAAGAAGACGTTAAGGTATGCGTATAGCCTTTGTGGTTAAAGTTGCTCTTTGGCCCATGAAATCCCATATAACTGAACTGAAATCTTCTCAAGAAGATTCCACTGCAGTTATGTAAGAGAGGAGGGGGTTTCACCCAACACAGCTAGGAAGACGCAAAGGAATGTAGAGGCAGGGGACAACATTCTGGGCTGTCAGTGTCATGTTCTTGAGAGTGAGAACTTGTGTATGGGGTCTGACATATTGTACTGCTTGACAGGGACAACTTTGCTGAGGGTATCAGGCAAAATCGTGGGTACCCATGAACCAGCTGCAAAGAGTAGAAGAACAAACAGCCAAAAGTGACCAGGAGAAGAGATGTGGTAGAAAGGTGCTACTTCATTCTGAATGGGGGGAACAGGTTATGGAGTGTGTGCACTACATTCCACCTAGCATTCAATTTTAACCTTTTTTGTGGAATCCAGTGGGAAAAAAAGGGATGTCAACATAATGGCAGACTGGTTCTAATATAAGAAGTAGCTCTCGATGCCCAGCTCACAAGGTCTACTTTTAAATGAGTACTTCAGTGTCACATTCCAGAGAGTCCTTGCAATTGTTCAGTCCATTTGGGGTCTGGGTAAGGCATCTAAAGCTACTGCTGGGGAGTTGCTGATTTGGATAGCTGTATAAAGAGACTAGTTTAAGTAGCATGTAAATAAGTATTAATGAAATAAATAAATAGTAAAAAACCGAGCCATGATGGAAGGTTTTTTTTTTTTTTATGACAGGGTCCAAATCCTCCTGTAGGTGACAGTGTAATCAAAATGTCTTATTACGTGCACATTTTCCCATGATTGTTTTCTTCAAAAAGGCTGCATATACAAAAAATACTTGCTGTTCCTACCAAATATTTTGAGAGCTTGTAAATTCCTGTGCACTTTGCTTATGCTGCAGTAATATTCTAAGTAGGCTTATCAACCCTGCACAGTATAGTGTGTACTTTTCTATACTTTTAAGCAACCTCTCCTACAAGATACTGTACATGATGTATGTACTCATATGTCTATAGGTGGAAAAACAATGGGAAGAAATTGCAAATCTTGTTTAGTACTGCCCCCTCTAGGTCCAAGCTCATTGGTGCCTTATTGTAAATATTGATATGCGTACAACTGTATAACTCTGCTCAGAGAAAAGTTCATGTTCTCTCCTGTCCTGCCTGGGTGGCTGATGTGTTAGTATTATACATATTTGCACAGGAACCAATAATATTGTAAAGTTAATATTTGCATGAGCCAAAAAAACAGCAGATGACCGCATTTTTTCTGTCCTTTTCAAATAGCTATTCTGAAAATTTTCAACACATCTGCTTGCAACCTGGTTCCTGTAATGCATTTCACATGCAAGAACATCAGGGCAAAGGGGTTAATTTCCTTGAAGACTTTAAAGAGTTATGAAAGCCCACTGGTGATAAAAATAGATTTTACGGTTCTGTGGCCAGCATGGTAGAGATATAGAGTAGGCGCTTATACAAAGCCTTCATCAGAAAACAAAGCCTGTCTACTTGACTGCTATACCCCAGTGACACTGTGTGCATGCAGTTGGCCTCTCTACTCCATCACAGCTGCTCTGAGAATGGGACGTCCAGTAAACCGTTTTTAAATTTCACTTTACTTCTACTTGAAGGAAAGAGTTTGCGACTCTGGCATGTGCCCTGTGCACAACAAAATATACACAGAAAATTATGCAACAAACCAAGCTAACATCATATGGAATCATTATGTCAGGGATAATACTGGCCATGTAGTGGTCATTTTTGGACAATACAACTACATTTGAAGTGCAATGCACCCAATTTTGCTTAACAGTGAATTAAACTCATCACCCAATGATCAGGGTCGGATTTACATTTCAGGAGCCCATAGGCAGAGAATTCTTGATAAAATTCTTTCATATAAATATTTTTATATATGTAAAGGGTAAAACTGTGGACCCTGATATAAAGGGGAACTCTGATGTAAGGGGGTCTCTGGTCACCAAAGCCCCCCCTTACATTACAGTCAGAAGCATACCCCTTTACATGAGGGTCTGCAGTGTTCCCTCTTGCATCAGAGTCCTTTCTTCTCAAACAACCTTTTTGCTGCATTATCACTTCCATGGGTGTTTAATCTCACACAAACTGGATTCTGCTTGCCCCGTCACAGTGACAGGGTGACCACACGGCCCCCTGGAGCATGGGCGGGGTGGAAATTGCGACCCTTGATGCTACGCCTATGTAGGGAGCAGTAGCATAACTAAACTGCCTGCAACTGCTTGTGCCCCCGAAACCATGGAGAGAAAGAGAGGTGCAGAATTCTATGAAGGGCCTCTGTAGGCACATGCCTACATTGCCTAATAGGAAACCTGACCCTAGAGTAAGTAAGACAGAACACAGAAGTCAGGAGTTTGTAGGGGTCAGGACTAAGTAATGCAGAGTCAGTAGTAACACAGAAATACAGTTGTATCAAAGAGATTATACATGATGATATATAGCTAACATAACACCTGTGGACTATCATCTCATATAGCAAACAATACTATTACAATGTAAAAGGTAACTTTCAAATATTGCCTTGTAATTGTACAATATTCAGTTCTTCTGAATTACTGGTCATACAGAGAGAGGTTCAAAGCCACACTTAATTTGTGGATCAGATTGTTGAAGGGTTCGGTGGAGTTTTGCAGAGTCCCAGAAGAGCTCAGTTCGGCCTTTATCTAACCTTTCGGACGCGTTTTTTTTTTTTTTTTTTAAAAGCCAGCAGCTACAAATACTGCAGCTGCTGACTTTTAAAATCGTGACACTTACCTGTCCAGCGCGCCCGCGATGTCGGCACCCGAAGCCGATCTCTAGGTCGCCTGTCGGGTCCTGCCGCCGCCATCTTGGGTATGGGAATCGGGAAATGGAGCCTTTCGGCTTCATTTCCCGGTTCCCTACTGCGCATGCGCGAATCGCGCTGCGCAATAAGGACGCTCCCCGCTGCCTCTGGGATCTGTGTGTTTCCCAGCAGGCAGCGGGGCACTTGCGGGAAGGGGCGGGCACTTGCGGAAAGGGGCGTAAGTTACGCCCCTTTCCGCAGAGAGCTATCCCGGAAGTGGGTGCAGTTACCTGGATTATCCAGGTAACTGCACCCCCCTCCCCCCTGAAAGGTGCCGATTGTGGCACCGGAGGGGGGGAGGGTTCCGATGAGTGGAAGGTCCACTTTAGGGTGGACCTCCGCTTTAACTCAGTTAATGTGGTCCCAAGACTGATGCAGAGAGGCAGGGGAGGGGCAACCAAGGACTGGAAATAATGTCCAGTGTTCAATAACTAAGATACTTAAAAGTGTAATCAAATCACATGGGTGAATCCCAGATTACTTAATGGGCATCAACATATTAAAGTGCATATATTATATAAAAACAATACATGACACGATTCAAAATAAATAATCCAAATGGACATGTGCAAAAAAACAATTATTGTGCAAAAAAACAAATAATTGTGACAAAAATCAGATATTAAGTATACATATTTGGACAAGTTTTTAAAGATTGGGGCGGTACAGTGGTGTAGTGGTTAGCACTCTCACCTAGCAGTAAGAAGGGTTACTGATTCAAATCCCAACCACGACACTACCTGCCTGGAGTTTGCATGTTCTCCCTGTGCCTGCGTGGGTTTTCTCTGGGTACTCAGGTTTCCTCCCACAATCAAAAGACATGCAGGTAGGTTAATTGGCTTCTGTCCAAAATTGTCCCTAGTATATGAATGGGGACCTTGGATTGTGGGCTCCTTGAGGGTAGGGACCGATGTGAGTGTGCAATGTACAGGGATAGGGACAATTGTAGACACTCACTCAGGTTGAACTGGAAGGACTGGTGTCTTTATTCAACCTTACTAACTATGCAACTATATATCTGGATCATTTCAGTTCCACAATACAGTGCAGTGTGGTGTTGCCAAACAAAATATACATCATGTCTGGAAGGCCACCAAGGAGAGGCAGACGCTCATAGGCCACTAAAAGAGGTCAAGCAGGCTCTGTGTCTACATTGCTTGTCGCAGGGCTGTTTTTAAGGCAGGGCAAAAAGGGCAGCTGCCCTGGGCCCCATCATTATTGTGGGGCCCAAAGCAGCTGTCTCATACTTGCCAACTATCCCAGTTTAAATTCCCTTGTCCCTCAAAGTTTTAGTCCTGTGCTGTGTCTCGATGTTTCTGTGTGAAGCTCTGTTACTAAAGTCATGTACAGATGGCTCACCTGCAGACCCTGTGTTTACATGTAAATAAACATGCATTGATATGTAAATAGTGGTGTCATTAATATGTAAATAGCGGCGGACTGGCGGCATTGATATGTAAATAGAGGCGGCATCCATATGTATATCATGCCCCCCCCCCCAGGTCATATCCACCATCACTTTTACTGAATGCTGCCCAATGGGGAAGTAAAGAGGCATGCTTGAAAGTCCTGCCTACAACTGTGGTCATTAAGCCTAACATCAGCCTGTTCTGCAAAGGTAAGCAAATTGGAGGTGTAACCCTTTTTCAAAATAACATGGTGCCACAGCACCCTGAATTTTGGTGCATGTGAATATGCTCATTCTAGCAGATGTATGAGGGTGTCATTAACAATGAATGACGTTGATCCCTATGAGATTTCTGTCTATTGATAGGTCCCCTCACCTCCCCAGTCCATGGTGTGCAAGCAGTGAGGGGATGATGTGCTGCAACCTTTAGCAACCAATCAGTGAGCAGTAATGATGTGCACTAACCTCTTGCAACCAATCATTGAGTGGCAAGGGTATGCAGCAACCTCTAGAAAACAATTGAGCAGTAATAACGTGCAGTAACTTTTAGCAACCAATTAATGAGTGGTAAGGATGTCCAGTAATCTCTAGCAACCAATCAGTGAGCAGTATTGATATACAGTAATTTCTAGCAACCAATCAGCAAGTAGAAGTTATGTGCTGTAACCTCCAGCAAATATTCAGCGAGCCATAATGTGTGCTGTAACCTCTAGCAGCCAGTCAGTGAGCGGTAATGATACACTGTAAACTCTGGTAACCAATTGCATTAGCTGGCTGATCTGATTTAGTAAACAGATTTTGAGTCTAGCTGCTATTTATTGTATGTCTCAGAGCAGGTGAAAAGCAAAATTGCACAGGGTACAATCAATATTAAAGACGGCCCTGGCTGGTTGTGGACATGGTGCATCCTCTGCAGGTGGCCGTGGGTCACACTTGTCCTTTTTTTTATGCTGCTGGCCCTGTTATTGAGCCAGAACATGCAGAAGAGTTGGTGGAGTGGATAACAAAGCCATCCTCATCCTCCTCTGTTACCCAGGCTCAGAGTCGTTTTCCTTCCAATGCAGCTGCGAAAGTGTCTCATTCCACTGACTCCTTGGCCACAGTCACTCCTTCCGTAGCCCCATCATCATGCACGGAGGAGTCCCCCGAACTATTCGACCACAGTGTCGGGTATATGCTGATGGAGGATGCGCAGCAATTAGAAGGCTCCGATGTTGGTTCCCAGGTTGAGGAAGGGAGTAACATGAGCCTAGAGAGAGGGGGTGCCCAAGAAGGACAAGAAACTGGCAGTCATGTTCCCCCAGCCACAGCATACTGCCACGTTTTCTCCAGTGATGAGGGAGGGGATGATGAGGTCACTGACTCTACTTGGGTGCCTGATAGAAGAGAGGAGGAAGAGTAGGAGAAGGCACAACTCCAACGATGCATGATGTCCTCTAGGGAGCAGCTTAAGGGAAGCCACCCTACTGCATCACACCACAGAGCTTCACAGGTGCAGGGCGCTGCTGACTCCCTGCTGATTTTGAAAAGTTCCTTGGTGTGGGCCTTTTTTGACATGTGTGCAGCAGATCGTACCGTTGCTGTTTGCAACCTATGTCTGAAGCAGATCAAGAGTGGCCAGAACAGCAGCCATTGGGCAACACAGTAATGAAGGTATAGCAATGGGTGTCCTAAGTACTTGCAGCCAATCTGCTATCAGTACACCTTCATCTGATTTTAGCAGGCAAATTTCCCTACCCCAGTTGCTAAACCGTAAAAAGAAATTCGGTCCCAGCCATCCACATGCATCTGAATGCTAGCTTGGCCAAATTGATAGCACTGCAACTGCTGCCTTTTCAGCTGGTAGACTCTGCCCCCTTTCGTGAATTTGTGGAATGTGCTGTACCTCAGTGGCAGGTTCCAAAATGCCATTTCTTTTCACGGAAGGCCATTCTGGCTCTTTACCGGCATGTGGAAGGCAATGTTTTGGCTTTGTTGGACAGGGTGGTCAGCAGTAAGGTGAATATTTCCACTGACTCATGGTCTAGCAGGCATGGGCAGGGACGTTACCTTTCTTTCATGGCGCACTGGGTAACTCTGTTGGCAGCTGGGAAGGATGCAGGACAGGGTTCAGTATTGTTGGAGCTTTTTCCGCCACCAAGCCTCCAAAATGCTAGTGGTCATTCTGCCACAGCTCTCTCCTAAACCTCCTCCTCTTATTCTTTCTCTATGGCCTCTTCTTCAGATTTCTCCTCTGAACCAGCGGTGCTCTGTAAGCAGCCAAAGGCAAGCACTCAGGCAAAAAGATGCCATGCGGTGCTTGGGTTGGTCTGCTTAGGGGACAGGAGCCACACTGGGGCAGAGATTCTGTCAGCTCTGCAGGAGCAGGCTGAGAGGTGGTTGAAGCCACGCCAGCTTCAGCCAGGAATGCTTGTATGCGACAATGGCACCAGCATTCTCTCCGCCCTCTGACAGGGATACTTGATCCATGTCCCATGTTTGGCACATGTTCTGAATTTGGTGGTGCAGCGGTTCTTGAGCAGGTACCCAGGTTTACAGGATCTCCTGAGGCAGGCCAGAAAAGTCTGTGGTCAATTCCGCTGGTCATACAATGCCAGTGCTTGGCTGGTTGACATTAAAAGGGAATGCAACCTGCCCAACAACCGCCTCATTTGTGACATGCCCACCTGGTGGAACTCAACGTTGGAAATGCTGCAGCGGCTGCACTCGCAGTAGAGAGCCATTAATGAGTACCTGTGTGAGTATGGCACCAGGACAGGGTCAGGGGAGCTTGGCTTTTTTTACGCTACGCCAGTAGATACTGATCAAGGATGCATGCACTGTCCTGTCACCATTTGAGGAGGCCACGAGGATGGCGAGCAGTGACAATACATGCATCAGTGATACTGTCCCTCTTGTCTTCCTGTTGAAGCACACGCTTTGTGGAATAATGGACAGGGCACTTGAGGCAGAACAGCGGGAGGAAGAGGGATGACTTCCTTACCTCTCAAGGCCCCCTTTATCCAGACAGAATTCCTGTGTGCCCACCAAACACACAGGAAGAAGAGGAGGAGGAGGATTGTGTCAGCAAAGATGTAGAGGATAACATTCAGCAGCAGTCTTCAAGGGATGGTTTTCAGTCCCCTGAAACCCAAGGAGTTGTACGTGGTTGGTAAGAGGTAGTTCCTGACAACGTCATCCTCAGTGACCCAGAGGACTCACAATCGAATGCGTCTGCAAACTTACGCTGCATGGCCTCCCTGATTTTGCAAAGCCTGTGAAAGGACCTTAGGATTCGTGGTATCAAGGAGAGGGATCATTACTGGCTGGCAACCATTCTTGATCCACGTTGCAAGGGTAACTCATCCTGCCTTCACAGAGGGAGCGGAGGAGGAAACATCTTCAGGAGGCCATGAAGAAAGGTTTGTGCAATGCGTCTCTAGACCCTGGGAGGTTACAATTTCCTGGTGCTGGACAATGTGTTGCTGAGGCTTCATTCAGAGGAAGAGCGGTGTAGAAGGTGGCCGGCTGACCGATGCCTTTAGACAATTTTTCAGTCCTCAGCGCCAAGGTCTGATCGGTTCAAGCAACCATTGCCAGCATCTGCATTACATGGTGTTGGAAAATCTTGGGGCAAGAGCAGACTTGGAGACCTTTCCAACAGACCCTTCGCTGGGTTACTGGGTCTTGAGGATGGACCACTGGCCAGAACTTGCTCAATATGCAATTGAGCTACTGGCCTGTCCTGCATCCAGCATTCTTTCTGAACGTACATTCAGTGCTGCTGGAGGGTTTCTAATGGATCATAGAGTGTGCCTGTCCACAGACTCCGTTGATAGACTCACATTCATAAAAATGAATCAGTCTTGGATCAGCAGCAGCTATCAAGCACCTGATGCTGATGTAATTGATTACTTTTTCTATGGATGTGGGATCCCTTGAAGACTGAGTATGCTGAATGACTATCCTATTCCTCCTCAATCTTGATGATGATAGCTTCCAACAATATTTTTGGTTTAGGGCACTACCACCACTGCATAAGGCCCATTTTTTCTGCCCCTGTTTAACAAGGGCATGTAATTACAATTTTTGATCAAATATTTCACAGCAGGGCCCATTCCTGCGCCCAACAAGAGTGTCTGTGTGGGGTTACAATGTTGTGACACCACCACTGCCTAAGGCCCAATTTTTCTGCCCCTGTTTAACAGGGGCATGTGATTACAATTTTTGATCAAATATTTCACAGCAGAAATATTTGATCAAAATTTGATGGGCCAGAAGCTCCATATCTGCCTCTCATTCATCCCTGCCAGAAAAGAGTGATTATGTTCATCATAACAGGCTCAGGTTTGCCACTTATGGTTAACTAACATTGACATTTTACAATGGGTGCCCTGACTGAAAAATGGTTGCGAAACATTGGTCTAGATTATAAATCTAGGATATGAACTTGAATTTTGGAAGGCACAGTTGGTAGTAGATGCATGATAGAATAATTATATAATTTCTTTCCACAAGGACCACAACTCTTTACTGTATGAAAATAACTCCCCATACTTTGTATTTTGGATTTTAATGTTGTAGAAGTTGGGTTATAAATAAAATTTGAAACATTGTAACCGTTATATTTCTCTACCTGAATCTAGCATGATTTTCACATTGGAAAACCTCATTGACCGTATTACAGCTATCCTCATCTGTAAGGATAAATACAATGTATTATACCAATTATACCCGGACATGCTTTTTTTTTATATCACTTTAAGGTAACTGATTTTACCTGCTGACAGTGACAATATTATGTTTTCATGATCATATTTTAAATATATATTAGTAATCTCCTTTTCTCTCTGAACATTTTTTGCGATACGGCACTGCGTTGCTTTAACTGAAAATTACAGGGTTGTGCACCTCTGTACCCAAACAAAATTGATGTCCTTTTTTTCCCACAAATAGAGCTTTCTTTTGGTGGTATTTGATCATCTCTGTGGTTTTTATTTTTTGCGCTATAAACAAAAAAAGAGCGACAATTTTGAAGAAAACACAATATTTTTTACTTTTTGCTGTAATAAATAGCCCCGATTTTTTTTTTAAAAAAAAGCAATTTTTTTCCTCAGTATTCTTCTACATATTTTTGGTAGAAAATGGCCAGGGTTGACGGGAAGAGGCCCTTGTCCTCATCAACAATCCATACCAGACCTAAGGGCTTGGTGTACAGCACCCTGTAGCCAGAGCTCAAGTCCTGCGGGAACGGAGTTCCTGTACTTTTTCCACAACAGGAACTCAGTTCCCCTTAGTGCCCATTCACACTACCACGACTTGTCAGGCGACAAGTCGCGCTCCGTTCTGTACTATGGAACCGTTGTAATAGGAGCGACTCAAGTCGCTCCGACTTAGAAAAAGGTTCCTGTACTATTTTTGGGGCGACTTCAGGCGACTTGCATTGACTTCTATACAGAAGTCGTTTTGCAAGTCGCTGCTGAAGTCGTGTGCAGGTCGCGTCTGTGAGTCACGCTGCAAGTCTTGTCGCCCCTGTGTGAACCGGCACTTAGCAGCCGTATCCTGCAAGACTTTGATTAGTATGTGAGCTGTGTGGCAGGTGCTACACCAGCAGCTGCCGACACAGCTCGCAATAGTAAGTACCACACACCTGACCATTCAGGCATTGCCAGTAGGGGGCCCCATGACAGCTTCGGCTTTGATCTACCTGTCAATCACAGCTAGCTGACGGGTAGATCAGGTCCCTGCTGCTAAGAGATTGTATTTAGTCAGACCTCTCGTGATGCGCTCCTCCCCGCCGGCCGCTCCTGATCTGATTTTCTGTCTCCTCATCTCTCCCCCCTCAGTCTCCTGCATACTTGCTCTGTGTGTCCCGCTGAATCCCCCCCTCTTCTATCTCCAGTGCTATATGATGAGAAAACCCAGAGGAGGGGCACAGCTATTCTGCTCACAGGACATGCAGGGGGAGAGGTGAGCTGAGGGAGGAACATCAGTTTGGGGTGGAAAGCTGAGCACAATGCCTGGCAAAGTTTAATGCCAGGAGGGAAGTTTATGTGTAAATATGTGAAGGGTTGGAATAGCAGCGAGTGTGTGTTGGAGCCCTGCAGAGTTTTCAGCCCCCCAAGCTAACATACATCTCCTAAGCAGGAACACATCACTATCTCCCCAAGCATTCTGTCCAGATAATGTGCAGTTAATTTATGACCTTTCCATTTAAACCTGTGTTAGCCAAACTCTGTTCAATGAAAAATGGTGAAACTCCCCACATAAACACTCTATATACAAAATAAAATTCCCCAATAAAGATCAGAACATGATGTTCACATTTGCATGGAAGCACAATTGAATGAATGCTGATTATTCAGAGATAGTGATGGCCGAACGGTTCGCCCAGCGGTCGATTCGCGGCGAATTTCGGCTGTTCGCGGTCCGCCCGTTCGGCGGACTATTGGCGCCGTTCGCCCGGCGGACTTCCGTGTTTACTGTGTAAAAGAACTTTGACCTATGATGACACATCCATCATGGGGTACAGGACAGCCAATTGAGACATTACAGCACATGGACACTTGGACATTCCCCCTAACTTATAAATACACCCGATCCGGCGGCCATTTTACATTCTTTCTTCTGTCACTATAGGGAGAGGTTGCTGTGGGGAGCAGGGAGAGATTACAGTGACTCAAATCGCTAGCTATTTGGTACACAAAAGTTATTTTCAGGACTGGTATAGGTGTTAGGTGTAGTTCAGGATAGGCAGTGCTGTGCTAGTGATTGTTGCAGCAGCCTGAGTGTCTTTTGTCAGTTTAGAGAAAGGGACAGGATGGTGTGTGCTGCAGGGACAGCCAGTTTAGTCATTAGCTGTTACTATCAGGTCCACAAAAGTGCTATTTCAATTATTGTTCCAGTAGCCTCTGTTTTGTCAGTTTATATAGGGACAGGCAGGAAGCAGTGTGTGAGGCAGTGAGGGTCAGTTTAATCAGTAGCTGTTACTATTAGTTCCACAAAGGTTCTTTTCAGGACTGGTATCAGAGGTATGGTAATAGGCTTGCACACGTATAATATTCTTTCTTCCAAATATAGAAAGAATATTATACTTGACTGCTGCCCTTCTGCTGCAGTCTGCTAATCATTCACAACCCACTTGTTCCACAAAAGTCCTTATAAGGACTGGTAACTTGGTCTGTCTAGGGTGCTACAGTACATAGGGTTGAGTGAGGTACAGTCTGCCATTCTATAAGGACTGGTATAGGTCCACAATACATAGGGTTGAGGTGCACTACTGCTGACCGCTGCCCTATACTGCAGCAGTCCTTCATCGGTATAGGGACTGACGTACAGTCTGCTAATCACTCACACACAACCTACTTGGTCCACAAAAGTCCTTATAAGGACTGGTAACTTGGTCTGTCTAGGGTGCTACAGTACATAGGGTTGAGTGAGGTACAGTCTGCCATTCTATAAGGACTGGTATAGGTCCACAATACATAGGGTTGAGGTGCACTACTGCTGACCGCTGCCCTATACTGCAGCAGTCCTTCATCGGTATATGGACTGACATACAGTCTGCTAATCACTCACACACAACCTACTTGGTCCACAAAAGTCCTTATAAGGACTGGTAACTTGGTCTGTCTAGGGTGCTACAGTACATAGGGTTGAGTGATGTACAGTCTGCCATTCTATAAGGACTGGTATAGGTCCACAATACATAGGGTTGAGGTGCACTACTGCTGACCGCTGCCCTATACTGCAGCAGTCCTTCATCGGTATAGGGACTGAGAGTTTTGTCACAGGGTCATTTAAAAAATGACAGGCAGAGGAAGAGGCAGGCACTTCTGCAGGGGTGGTAGGGGTAGGGCAGGAGCAACAGGCTTGAGCCAAAGTTGGAAGTTGCAGAAGGTGCGTTCAATTACTTTAAAGGACGCACCAGACTTGGTTGAGTGGCTCGCTCAGCCTTACTCTTCTGCACCCTCCTCATCCTCTCGATCTGCACCCTCGTCTTCACTCTCTGCTATGTGCACCCCCAAAGACACTACCACCAACAACACCACCACCACCACCACCACATACCTTCCGCTTGAGTCACAGGAATTATTTTCCGATCCATATGAAGACATTTCTGATGCGCAGCCACTCTTGGTATTGGATCAGGAAGAGGAGGCAGCAACAACCGCTACTCAGCAGTCTGACGACAGTACCCAGATCAGCCCAAGGAGGAGGTTGGTCCCCGGTGTTGCTGCCTACTCCGAGATCTCTACTTATAGCAGTGGGGAAGGTGACGTTGATGATGACGTGTCTAGTGATGTCACGTGGGTGCCCACAAGAGAGGAAGAGGAGGGGAGTTCAGAGGGAGATATGGACCAGCAGATAGGGAGGAGAAGCAGGAATAACTTACATTGCACAGGAGGGACAAAGCAGACTGCAAATGTATCAGAAGCGAGTCATCGACCATGTACGATCACATCTAGCACTCCCAGGACACCGGCACATGGCTCCGCAGTGTGGGCTTTTTTTAACGTGTCCGCTGCTGACAATAGGGTTGCCATCTGCAATCTTTGCAGTCAACGCATTAGTCGCGGTAAGCCCAACACTCACCTAGGGACGACCGCCTTAAGAAGGCACATGAGCGGGGCGTGGCCTGGACCGGCATGGCGTGAGGAGCATTGTGTGTGAGCTCCGCTGGATTGATATCCGTTTATTCCTATCCTGAGGCTATTTCTGCTTTCATTTGGGTTGCTACAAACCCCTGAGCATCCCGGACACACAGGGGACATGTCTCCTTCTAAAGCTAAGCTGGAAGCGGCGGCTAAACTGGCTAAATTCCGCCACGCGGAGAAGGGCAACATGGCCGCGGATGGTGCATCTCCCCCCTCCTCCTCCGCCGCGCCTGACCCTGATGCTAGAGTCTTGGAAGCTATCCTGGACTGCAAGAGTGCTCTCATGGGGAAAATAGAAGAGGTAAAGGTGGATGTATCTCTCCTCCGGCAGGATATGCAGAAGCTGCGGGAACGGGTGACCGAGACGGAGACCCGAATTAGCCGCGTGGAAGACGAGCTGCCCCCGCTCCAGACAGTCACCGAGCGATTGCAGCACCAGCTCTCCACGGTCCTGGCGAAACAGGACGATATGGAGAACCGCTTAAGGAGGTGCAACCTGCGCTTTGTCGGCCTACCCGAGGGGGAGGAGGGCAACGATCCTCCCGCGTTTCTTGAACAACTGCTGATCACCTCCTTTGGCCGTGCGGAGTTCTCTTCGTCCTTTGCGGTGGAAAGGGCCCATCGCATGCCCGCGAAGCCTCCCCCGCAAGGGGCTCCCCCTAGGACCTTCATTGCGAAACTTTTGAATTTTCGGGACAGAGATGCGATCCTGAGATTGGTGAGATTGAAGGGCAACATCCCCTACCGTAACACTGAGCTCAAGGTCTTCCCCGATTTCTCGGCTGAGGTTCAAAAGAAGAGGGCACTCTTCACTGAAGCTAAGCGCCAACTGCGCATACATCACTACTCATATGCCATGCTTTTTCCGGCCAGGCTCCGAGTTGCGGGAGAGGACAGGGCCCACTTCTTTGATACCCCGGAGGCGGTGCTCGGGTGGCTGGAGAGCAGGGCGGCACCGGCGCGAGAGGCAGCCTAAACATTCGTGATGCTGTTGGGCATCGTGACAACCAGTTTGATGGGGAAACGGGGGTATGAGGCAGTTTGGATCCTGTTTCACGGACTACACCGGCGGACTGTCCTCTGGCAAGGTACTGTACTTTTTTACCATCCAGTCGGCCGCGGTGGCGAGATGACCTAGTCCGGATGTTTTCCCTGCTGATGGACTGGCGGCCTCCCCCCCTGATCCCATCCTACACCCCTGCTGTGTTTCCCCGGTCCTCCTAATCCTGGGCCTCCTCTCCCCCCGGCCCCCCCCTCCCCACCCTTCCCCTATTCTACGTCGCAAAGGCCGCTGTTTTCCAGACTTGTTCGTGTCATTGCTAAGGATGTTCAACCATTTGCATGCCTACTGAACGATTTGTGTCCTTCCAGCGGACTCCGACCTATCATGGCACCCCGGACGGACACGGGACGTTGGCCTGCATGCTGCATCCCGCTGCCATCTGACCATCCGCGGATGCACCCGGGGGCCATGCTCCTCACGGTGTTGCTCGTTCTTCAGAGTTCAACCGTCACACTAGGTTTATGTTCTAATGGAGCCTCTACAAGGTTCCGTGAGCCGCAGGATTGCGGGCTCGGGTTTCAAGCTTGGTTTCCCCGGGCCGGGCGGTGCCGGCCCCTGACTTTGGCCCTTTGGCCGGGACAGGGCCGCACCGAACGGTCCGGTGTATGTTATACCGTATTTTTTTATGTTCAGTTCTTTAGTTTTTAAATGGTGGTATGTATTGTGCCTGCTTATGACAATTGAATGTTGGTCAGTTTACATGTGCGACAATGGGCTGGGTATTCTGTTGGTTTTTTCTGTGTTGTGGGAGGCGGGAGGGGGTGCTGACTTCTCTCTCCTAGTAAATTTTTTGAGTTCTCTGCAATGAGTAGTTTGAAATGCCTTACTTGGAATGTTAGGGGGATCAGGGCAAAACAGAAACGCAGTGCAGTTCTGACCTATCTTAAAGCTCAGAGGGCAGATATAGTGGTCCTGGTAGAGACCCACCTTACTGGCCACCTGATGCTGACGCTTAAGAAACCCTGGGTGGGTTGGGTGTACCAGGCCCCGTTCTCTGCTAACTCCAGGGGAGTAGCGTTGCTGGTGTCCAAATCTGTGCAATTTTTACTTATCCTGCTTAAATCAGATCCCGAGGGGAGGTTTCTTTTTTTACATGCCCGGATTAATGGTAAAGAACTTCTTCTTCTGGCTATATATATATATACCCCCTCCCTTTCAATTCACTGTCTTAAATGAGGGCTTAGCGTCTATGTCCCAATTCCCCACTGTCCCGGTGGTGTGGCTGGGGGACTTCAACAATGTTGCACACAGGGATCTAGACAGACTTGTGTTGACTCCCCCACCCGCGCTGCCACCGGGACTTACAAGGTTTGGTAGGTTCTTCCAGGAGCTTGCTCTGGTGGATACCTGGCGATATAGTTTCCCCACGGGCAAGCAATACTCCTGTTTTTTGGCGTCGCATTCTACTATGTCTCGGATCGATTTTATTTTTATTTCCCGCTCCCTCCTCCCCTATTTGGGGGAGGTAGGGTTCAATCCACGAGTACTTTCGGACCATGCCCCGTATTGGGTCGTGTTGCGCCTCCCGGGCCCTCCGAAGTCCTATTCTTGGAAGCTGAATCCTTTTTGGTTGGGAGTGACCCCTGGACTGGAGGACGCGGGGTTGGAATGGGAACTATTTTTTAATGCGAATCGCGATACGGCCCCTTTTGCGTTGGTCTGGGAATCGTTTAAAGCTCATGCTCGACTATTCATGGCCCAACAAATTTTGCAATATCGCAGGCCGTCTGCTGGGGCATTGCTTCAGGCGGAGCACCAACTGTCTGTCGCTGAACAGGAGTTTGTTAGGGACCCGTCCCCGAGTAAGGCTGACTTTCTCAGGCTGCAATCCAGGGTGGTGAACGACTTGCATATTGAGAAAGCAGAGCGAAACATATTCCATATCAAGCAAAGGGTGTATGAGTGCGGGGAGCGGGCTGGTCGCTTGTTGGCCTACCTGGCGCATATGGACCAACGGCCCCCCACGGTGGTCTCCTTGCGTGGCTCTGATGGAGTGATGATCTCTGATCCTGACGCGGTAGCTGAGGAGTTCAGGGCATTTTATGCCTCGTTGTACTCCTCGGTAGCCACTGATGCTGGAGACGGGGTTGATGGGCTTCTTGGAACTCTTGATTTACCCTTGCTTACGCCAACTCAGGTAACACTCCTGGAGGCCCCCATTACCACCGACAATATCGCGGAGGCGATGTCCCAACTGAACTGAGCCCCTGGTTCGGATGGGCTCCCCCTCGAATTTTACCTTAAATATGCTGACACCCTGACCCCTAGACTGCAAGAACTGTTTTCTCACATATTTGAGTCGGAATCTCTTCCTCCCTCAATGTGTGAGGCTTACATAGTCCTTATCCCCAAACCCGGGAAAAATCTGGAACTCCCCGAGTCTTATAGGCCTATTTCCCTGCTTCAGTTAGACATCAAGATCCTGGCCAAGGTCCTGGCTATCCGTCTGAATACGGTTATCCTAGACCTTATCCATCCCGACCAGACGGGGTTCATGCCATCCAAAAACACGGCTTACAATTTGCGGAGGCTCCACATGAACCTGCAGGCGCAGCACGACCTGGTGGGGGCTAGAGCGGTGGTGTCTCTGGACGCAGCCAAAGCGCTCGATTCAGTGGAATGGCGGTATTTGTGGAGTTGCCTACGGCGCTTTGGCTTTGGACCCCGCTTTATTAAGTGGATTCCCCTTTTGTATAGCGGCCCTTGTGCCAGGATCTTGGTTAATGGGCGGGTATCGCCCCCTTTCCCTCTCTCTCGGGTTA
The DNA here is from genome assembly GCF_037356315.1 of Lithobates pipiens. Lineage (NCBI taxonomy): Eukaryota > Metazoa > Chordata > Amphibia > Anura > Ranidae > Lithobates > Lithobates pipiens. The sequence continues at coordinate 584,056,155 of NW_027507748.1, read as the reverse complement.
CTAGGCAGGGCTGTCCCTTATCCCCACTGTTGTATGCTATAGCGGTGGAGCCGCTTGCGGCGGCCCTTAGGGGGCACTCCGGTATCAGGGGGCTTGAGTGTGAGAGCCTGGAGGAGAGGATCAGCCTGTATGCGGATGATATGCTGTTGTATTTGGCGGATACAGGCCCCTCCCTCTGGGCAGCTCTTGAGACAATTCAATTATTTGGAGCACACTCAGGGCTTAAAATCAATTGGGAGAAATCCCAAATTTTGCCCGTTGATCTGAGTGCCCCCTCTGAGACTGAGGCCTCTGCTCCCCTCCTACGGGTTAGTAAGATAAAGTACTTGGGCATCTCTGTCACCAGGTCCCCAGAGGACTACATAAGACTAAATATAGATCCCCTGGTAGCTACCATGAAAGCCAAAATTAAGGCGTGGGCTAAGCTCCCATTGGGCGTTATGGGCCGAATAAACCTGGTGAAAATGGTTATTTTACCAGGGTTTTTGTACGCGTTTTGGCACCCCCCTGTTTATTTGCCCCTGAGGTTTAAATCCATAGAAGCCCTGCTAAACTCCTTTATTTGGGGCTTGCAGCGGCACAAACTATCGTGGCAAGCATTGAAATGCCCTGGGAGGGGCGGCCCTGACGGATTTTGCCCTGTACTACCTGGCGGCCCAGGTGTCCCACTTCTACCACTTGGACAAACATGAGAAAGACAGATATTTGACATTTATTTGTCCTAAGCGTGGATACTCGATCACCCATCCCTTCCAACTGCTATTTAGAGACCGTGCTTCATCTGAGTTTCGGGGGAATCGCAAAGGACTACTTTACGCACACTGCAGGATTTGGGAGGTGGTTGGGAAAAGGTTGACGCTTCCTGAGACCCACTCCCACACCCCGCTTTGGGACAATCCCGGCCTAGGCGAATTGCAGCTGCTTCCTGGCTACTCGATATGGCTCACGCATGGGATTAAATATCTCTCTGACTTATATCGAGAACGGGTGCTGAAATCGTTTCAGGAGCTCAGGGAGGAATATGCTCTCCCGAACTCCATGCACTACAGGTACCTCCAACTTCGCCATGCTCTTCAGGCACAATTTGGGCACTTCCCACCCAGGGTACATAGTCTGGCGGTAGTGGATGTGCTCTTGGGGCAGGACCCACGCAAATTGATATCTAGTATATACAACCTTCTGATTAGACCCCCAGCGATTGCATTGACAGAGGACCTTAGAGGGAGGTGGGCGGAGGATGTGGGGGAGCTTGAGGATGATGAATGGGAAGAAGCCCTGGACAATGGCAAAAAAGTCTCACCCAAACTCTCGGATCGTTTCACCCACCTGAATATTCTACATAGAACCTACTTGACACCGAAACGCATTGCCAAATATAAACCTGACTACAGCCCCCTTTGCCCCAGATGCGGCAGCTCACAAAGCACATTTTTTCATATCCTGGGGTCTTGCCCGGTGATCCAGTGTTACTGGTCTCACATTGTCAGATTTATTCACGACCAAATGGGATCGCCTCTGACGCTATGCCCCAAACAATGCCTTCTGGGAGTTTTTCCCGATCCGGATTCGGACAAGTACCACAAGATATTTTTGCACGAATCTCTATTTATGGCTAGGTTACTGGTGGCGAGAAAGTGGCTACAAGTCCAGCCCCCCACGCCTCAGGAGTGGGTGGCTGCGATTAATAATGTACTCCCATATAAGAACGAACTTTATGCCCATAGGGGTTGTCAGTCTAAATACGCTAAAGTTTGGGACGCATGGTTGAATGATGCCGCCCCGTGCAATGAGCTTCCCTCGTAGGAGCAAGGTGACCCAGAATAATTGATCCAGAGGGGGTCGGGACTGCACTGCGAAACGATGGCACTGCAATGTGCATTTTCTTGGTAGAACTGGAGGTCCCCTGATGTAATGCTCCCCTAGTTTAACCTTGTGGACTTGCTTCCCCTGCTATATTTTTTATTAGTTTTTCTGTTTCTTACTCGTGTTGATATATTGGGGACCCGCGCCCCCCCTGCCACACAGCATGTATTCTCCTTAATTTTTTCGCTGTCATAATATCTGTACTAACCATTGTCTGTACATCCTTTTTCGTTGTTTTCAATAAACCACCACGTTATTTGTAAAAAAAAAAGAAGGCACATGAGCAGCCATCACCGAGCCAAGTGGGAGCAACGGAACGCACAAAGCCACACTGCAGGCTCTCACTGTCCAGCCTCGTCTTCTACTTCTCCTTCTCCTCTCTCCTCACGATTGTCCTCCACTCCACCTTCCATCACGTTTTTCTGCAAAAAGCCAGGCTTCCGTGGGCCTAATGTTTGAGCGTAAAAAAATGATGACGCCGGATAACCCTCTTGCCCAACGGTTGACGGCTGGCTTGTCAGAACTCATAGCCCGCCAACTACTGCCATATAAACTGGTGGACTCGGAGGCTTTTTGCAAATTTGTGGCCATTGGAACACCACAATGGAAGGTCCCAGGAAGGAAGTATTTCTCAGAGAAGGGCATCCCAGAGCTATATGGCCATGTTCAGCGGCAAGTGAATGTATCTCTGGCACACAGTGTCGGTGCCAAGATACATCTGACCACAGACACGTGGTCTAGCAAACACGGGCAGAGAAGGTATATCACTTTTACTGCCCACTGGGTGAACCTTCTGATGGCCTTCAAGCATGTAACCCGTGGCACCCGTGTAGATTTGGTTTTACCGCCACGGATTGCATGCAGGGCTGACTCTTCTTCTCCTCCTCCTCCTACTCCATCCTCCTCCCTCTCCTCCTCAGCTGACTCCTCCTTTTCCGCTGCTAGCGTCTCTTCCGCTGCGCCGCCCAAGCTCCCCAGAACCTATTCGACATGCCAGGTGAGACGTTGCCATGCTGTGCTGCGTCTGTTGTGCCTGGAAGCCAAGAGCCACACTGGCCCGGCACTCCTTTCAGCTTTGCGTTCACAGGCAGATCAGTGGCTAACACCGCTCAATTTGACAGTTGGTAAAGTGGTGTGTGACAACGGTGCCAATCTGCTTAGCGCATTGAAACAGGGCAAAATCACGCACGTGCCATGCATGGCACACGTCTTAAACTTGGTCGTGCAGTGATTAGTTGTCAAATACCCTGGGGTCCAGGACATCTTGCGGCAGGCAAGGAAAATCTCGGCCCATTTCAGAAGATCTTACACGGCCATGGCTCGCCTTGCTGACATTCAGCGGCGACACAATCTGCCGGTCAGACGTCTTATTTGCGATTGAACTCAACCTTCTATATGCTTGATAGGCTGCTCCAGCAGAAACGTGCAGTTAACGTCTACCTGTATGAACTCTGCGGCAGAACCGGTTCTGGGGAGCTGGGGTTTTTTTCACCGCGCCAGTGGCTGCTCATGCGCGACGCATGCAGACTTCTGCGCCCATTTGAGGAGATCACCAAACTAGTCAGTCGCAGACATGGCGCCATCAGTGACATGGTACCTTATGCCTTCTTTATGGAGCGTGCATTGCGTCGTGTCATTGATCAAGCTGTGGAGGAGCAGGAGCGGGAAGACGAGGAAGTCGCAATGCTGGATGAATTCCCGGGGGGGCTACTCTATCTGAGACAAGTGAACAACAGGAGTCTGAAGAGGAGTCAGAGGAGGATGGTGCCGGGGCGGATGAGGAGAAGCAAGAAGAGCATGCTTTAAACCTTTCTGGGATCCCTGTTGTGCATGGATGGGGAGAGGAGAATGAAGAGGACGACATTATCCTGGATGATGAGCAGGAGCCAGGCCACCACACTGCTTCCACTTTAGTGCAAATGGGGGCCTTCATGCTCCAGTGTTTTAATAGGGGCCCCCGTATAAAAAGCATAAGGGTCAAGGACCAATACTGGGTGGCAACGTACTTAGACCCCCGGTACAAACACAAAATGGCGGAAATGTTACCGCCGTCACAGAGGGCTGTCAGAATGCAGCACTTCCAGGCCTTGCTTCGAGAAATGCTGCATTCTGCTTTTGCGTGCGCTGGCAGAGGAGCAATTCCCACTCCCAGAGAAGGAGTTGCGGGTACCAATCCAACAGCGCCTGCAAGAAGAGGCCGGTTTGAAGATGTGTTGGTGACTTCGGATATGAGGTCATTCTTTCAGCCGACCCATCGACAGGTGTCATCCGGATTCAGCATCAGGGAACGCCTAGACTGTCAACCCCTGTTGAACCCCTGGACTACTGGGTGGGCAGGCTTGACCTCTGGCCAGAGCTTGCCCAATTTGCAATCGAACTGTTGGCTTGCCCCTCATCCAGTGTCCTGTCCGAAAGGACGTTTAGCACAGCAGGGGGGATCGTGACCGATAAGCGTACTCGCCTAGCTCACGACAGTGTTAACTACCTCACATTTCTAAAAATGAATGAGGCATGGATCTCGGAGGAATTCAACACATGTGACCAGTAGACCATGTATATGTCTATAAACAATTTTTTTAATCGAGCACAGAGACCTTCTTTCTTCATTTGGCTCACTTCCTTGTCCAAAAAAAGCACACCGTACTATATGCCCGTACCCTCCTCTTTGAAGAGGTTGAGCGGTGTCATATTTCTATTGGGGCTGCTTATTCTGAGGGGCTCCCACCATCCCTGTGCTGTGCTGACATTCTCCTGGGGCTGTACCTCTGCTGTGCATATTATGAGGGGCTCCCACCATCCCTGTGCTGTGCTGACTTCCTCCTGGGGCTGTACCTCTGCTGTGCATATTTTGAGGTGCTCCCACCATCCCTGTGCTATGCTCATTATGAGGGGCTCCCACCATCCCTGTGCTGTGCTGACTTACTCCTGGGGCTGCTTATTATGAGGGGCTCCCACCATCCCTGTGCTATGCTGACATCCTCCTGGGGCTGCTTATTATGAGGGGCTCCCACCATCCCTGTGCTATGCTGACATCCTCCTGGGGCTGCTTATTATGAGGGGCTCCCACCATCCCTGTGCTATGCTGACTTCCTCCTGGGGCTGCTTATGGTGCAGGTGTCAGTGCTGTATATCACGGTGCTGATTTCAGTGCTTGTCAGGAAGATCCTTCTCACAGGCGTCCGAGCGGCGTAAGTCACAGGAGATCTTCTGTGCAGTTTCAAGAGCGTTACCGCGATCAGCGGTGCGCGCGGGTGCGCGCGCGGCCGTTTGACGCAATTGGCGCCAATAGCGCTATTTAAAGTGGATCCTTGCTTCACTGCCTTGCTGCCTGATCAACAGCGTTCCCGTGTTTCCTGGTAACCTGTATCTGAACCTGAACCTGCATCCGTATCCTGATCCGTATTGAACCCGGCTTGTTCCCGACTCTGCCGTTTGCTGCCTGCCCCCCGACTTTGGCTTTGTACCCGACTACTCTTCTGGATTCCGTTTCTGTACCTGATCTGCTCGCCTGTGCCTGACCTGGACTGTTACACCATCCGTCATCTGTAAGTTGCCTGTTCACCGCTGCTGTACTACAGGACACCTCCCAGTCTTCCACCATACCCGGCTGTTACTCCCTCTGTGCTTGTTGTCTTCTACCTCTTGCTGCAGACTACAGGAATCCTTCTGCTGTCTGCTGTACCTTCCATTGTCTACATTCCTCTGCTGGACTACAGGACACCTCCACCATCTTCGGTCTGCTGCTCTTACTCCAACTGTCCAGTCAGGCACTTGTGCCCCTCTGCGCTCCCGAGCCCCTGTCATCACTACCAGGGTCTCCCGAGTCAGAGGTCTACGAGAAGCCGCTCCCTGCATTCCGGGCTCTGCTTTAAGGTACGTGACAGTGCTCTCTGTCACGGTGCTGCTGTCAGTGCTGTATATCACGGTGCTGGTGTGAGTGCTTTATGTCATGCTGCTGATGTCAGTGCTCTCTATCATGGTGCTGCTGTCAGTGCTGTATATCACGGTGCTGGTGTGAGTGCTTTATGTCACGCTGCTGATGTCAGTGCTCTCTATCACGGTGCTGCTGTCAGTGCTGTATATCACGGTGCTGGTGTGAGTGCTTTATGTCACGCTGCTGATGTCAGTGCTCTCTATTACGGTGCTGTTGTCAGATCACTCTATCACGGTGCAGGTGTCATTGCTGTATGTCACGCTGCTGATGTCAGTGCTCTCTATCACGGTGCTGCTGTCAGATGACTCTATCACGGTGCAGGTGTCATTGCTGTATGTCACGCTGCTGATGTCAGTGCTCTCTATCACGGTGCTGCTGTCAGATGACTCTATCACGGTGCAGGTGTCATTGCCGTATGTCACGCTGCTGGTAATCATCTCCTGCACCCTCTTCTTTGCCTACCCTGGTCCCTGACCTTCCCTCTCCTCCATTGCCTTCATGCGCTCCACAGTCCTGAATTGTCACAACAATTTCCCATATAAAAAAAGAATGCTTGTAGTTGTCGATCCCAGATTCACCTCATACATGTGTTATGTCATTGGCCATTGGTGGGACTATGTTTGCACAGCTATTAATTATTTTGTGGCTGAAAATTTGACCTGTAGGTTTGCAAAGTTCGCCTCCCATTGAAGTCAATGGGGCCCGCCGCAAACGTTCCGGTTCGCAAACTATCGGCCGCGTTCGTGGTCCGCGTTCGCGAAATGTCCCATCGGAAGTTCGTCCATCACTATTCAGAGAATTACCGTATTTATGTTTATTGAGGATTGGTTTTATTTATGTACTAACAGTTAAGCTTCATACACACAATACGAAAATTGTATGAAAAATACCACTTTTGAAGCGTTCGTGCATATGAGCGTATCATTTTTTTTTTTTGGGTGGGCGAGTGGATCTTGGTTGGGAGTTCCCACACTTTTTTCCCCAGGACTTGACCCTTGCCTGTAGCCGAAAACCAGCGCGATCCTATCGAAACATTCTCACGGGCAGGTGCTGTAGTTGCCGTTGCGTCATAGTTGGTCCGTCGGAGCAGCATACAGATGAGCAGACCTCCCGGCAGGAACTGGGTCCGGCGGACTTTCGGCGGAAAGATTTAAAACATGTTTTATTTCTAGGTCCGCCGGACTTTGGGGAAGAAAAAGTCAGCTGGAGCCCACACACAATCGAATTGTCCGACGGACTCTGGTCTGCCGGAAAGGCAGATCGTGTGTACGTGGCATAAGAATGGGTAAACTGCAATATAATAAACGTTTGCTTTTGGGTTCAATACTGCTTTAAAAGACTTTGTGGAAAACTGCAGAAGTAACCCCCAAATACTGTACAGGTTTTGCAGTACAGTGAAAAACAGATACTTGGTAATACTGCGTATGTAAATATATAAAGGGCAGTTTACATGTAAATGGACATGCTGTGTGAAAGTGAATCTATGCAGAATGACTATGTAAAATTGGAGTCGTCAGTACACGCCAATGACAAGTCAAAGAATTTCAAAAGAAGTCTATTATTATTATTATAAAGATTCTAAATAGAAATCAAAACATTAATCCATAAATTGCCCCAAAGAAATCAGAGGTGTCCAAGCATTGTTATCAGAATTATGTAGCCTGTGGCCCTCTAGCCATCACGCATGTACATAGGCAAACACACAATGGAACTCTTATTTCCACAACAGGAGGAACAATTTTTGCCTAAACTTGGTGCACATCCTTAATATTTAAATACATTTTGCCTTTGACATATAACAATCAACACATGCGTCTCACTTCTGTGAGTAACAAGAGTACAGAAACCAAAGAGGATTAAAATGTATAATCTGCATTCAAAATATGAAGCGGTGTCAAACAAAGGTTTGTGCAATAATGCATGTGTGTGTATTTGGTTACCTTGAATAATGAGAGCGTTTAGTGCTACAGACAGCTATAATGTTCAATAAGCTGTAGGAACCAGTTAGTCTACCCACTTAAGGACCGAGCCTCTTTCTGAGATTTGTTGTTTACAAGTAAACCAATTCAGCCCCGGAAGATTTGGCTGCTGAATGACGGGGCCATTTTTTGCAATTCGGCACTGTGTCGCTTTAACTGACAAGTGTGCAGTTGTGCAACGTTGCACCCAAACAAAATTCACATCCTTTTTTCCCACAAATAGAGCTTTCTTTTGGTGGTATTTGATCCTCTTGCGGTTTTAATTCTTTGCGCTATAAACAAAAAAAGAGTGACAATTTTGAAAAAAAAAACACAATATTTTGTGCTATAACAAATATCCCCATTTTTTTTTTTTTAAAAGCAATTTTTTTCTCAGTTTAGGCCGTTATGTATTCTTCAACATATTTTTGGTAATAAAAATTGCAATAAGCGTATATTGTGATAAAATATGGATTGGACTACCCAAAACATAAATAATTATGCATATATAATGTGCAAACTACTAATAATACCACCTGTGCTATTTAACACAATTAAATACTATTCAGTGCTAAAAACAACTCTCAATCTACAAAAACCACATGGTGGTGACAGTTCATAAATAACATTAATTCCAGCATATGAGTGAGGTGAGACACAATTTTTTCATCACAATGTGAAGAGAAAAGTTAATTTATGGATAGTCAGGTGCTCCTATGGATACGTGCGTGGCTCCACAACAAAATTCCCCCTTCGTGCCACCACCACCTTACGAAATGGCCACTCACCAGATACAAAAATAGAAGCTTGCCTTTGGTTCATTAAATGGATAACCACTCCTTATATACGATCTCTCTGCAGTCAGTGATCCACTGATTATTCAAGCTCATAAGAAAACATGTAGAACCATCATAGTGTAAAACGTCTCAACTTGTTTATTAAAAAACATTAAAAACAGATTGCACTCACATATTGCAGTGTCAGTAAGCCGACACTGAGCTTATCTAGCCATGTATCCAGGGTACGCTTCAGACCAGCATGTGTTTCTCAACAGGTAACCTTTTTCTTGCATGTGCTCCAAGGCTCAGTCCCCTGTTACCGGCGATTGCGTTGTGAACAGTCCCAGCAGCCTCTACGCATTTCGCAATCCCATTTGCGTCATCAGGAAGCTGCTGGAACCTTTTCCCCCATCCTATTTATACCCCCCTTTACCTGGTGTGTGTGTGTGTGTTACAACCATCCTTAAATTTCGTGACACCGGAAGTGGCGCTGCCGCCATCTTGTTTCCAGAAATGTCAAATCCACCAATTTTATTACTGGTGTGTGCCATAAAACAATTTCCCTGCTCCACTCTAAAATCACCACAAATATTAGCTACACCGCTCATTGTCAGAATCAGCGACCCCAGCGCCCCAGTATCCTACAGATACCACAATCATCCTCCTGCTACCTTCATTCACTAACTTCATGTCACCGGAAGTGGCGCGGCCGCCATCTTATTTCCGGAGATGTCAAATCCGCCATTCTTGTTACTGGTGTGCGCCATAAATAAGATAATAATAAAATAAATAATAATAAATAAGATGGCGACCACGCCACTTCTGGTGACATGAAGTTAGTGAATGAAGGTAGCAGGGGGATGGTTGTGGTATCTGTGGGATACTAGGGCGCTGGGGTCGCTGATTCTGACAATGAACGGTGTAGCTAATATTTGTGGTGAGTTTAGAGTGGAGCAGGGAAATTGTTTTATGGCACACACCAGTAATAAAAATGGTGGATTTGATATTTCCGGAAACAAGATGGTGGCCGCGCCATTTTCAGTGTCACAAAATTCAAGAATGGTTGTAACATACACACACCAGGTAAAGAGGGTATAAATAGGATGGGGGAAAGGGTTCCAGCAGCTTCCTTATGATGCAAATGGGATTGTGAAACGCGTAGAGGCTGCTGGGACTGTTCACAACGCGATCGCTGGTAACAGGGGACTGAGGTTTGGAGCACATGCAAGAAAAAGGTTACCTGTTGGAAAACACATGCTGGTCTGAAGCGTACCCTGGATACATGGCTGGATAAGCTTAGTGTCGGCTTACTGACACTGCAATATGTGAGTGCAATCTGTTTTTAATATGTTTTTGATAAACAAGTTAAGACGTTTTACACTATGATGGTTCTACATGTTTTATTATGAGCTTGAATAATCAGTGGATCACTGACTGGAGAGAGATTATATATAAGGAGTGGTTATCCATTTAATGAACCAAATGCGAGCTTCTCTTTTTGTATCTGGTGAGTGACCATTTCGTAAGGTGGTGGTGGCACGAAGGGTGAATTTTGTTGTGGAGCCACGCACGTATACATAGGAGCACCTGACTATCCATAAATGAACTTTTCTCTTCACTTTGAATTGTGATGAAGAAATTGTATCTTACCTCACTCATATACTGGAATTAATGATATATATGAACTGTCACCACCGTGTGGTTTTTGTAGATTGAGAGTTGTTTTGAGCATTGGATAGTATTTAATTGCGTTAAATAGCACAGGTGGTATTATTAGGAGTTTGCACATTATATATGCATAATTATTTATATTTTGGGTAGTTAGTGCAATCCATATTTTGTTACGCTTTTTTTCTCCCCAAATTAGGGGTTTGTTTGATTACAGCACACCTATATGTAATATACTTTGAGCGCCGGTATCTTTTTTTTCTTCTTAATAAGTATATATTGATTGGTTGGCGCAAAAGTTTTAGCATCTACAAAATAGGGGATAGATTTATAGCATTTTTAATATTATTTTTTTTTTTTTTTACTAATAATGGCGGGGATCTGTGATTTTTATCGGGACTGCAACATTATGGCGGACACTTTTGACATATTTTTGGGACCATTGGCATTTATACAGCGATCAGTGTTATAAAAATGTCACTGGAAGGAAAGGGGTTAAACACTAGGGAGCGATCAAGGGGTTAACTGTGTTCTCTCTCTGTGTTCTAACTGAAGGGGGGGATGGGACTGTCTAGGGGAGATGACAGATTGCTGTTCATACTTTGTATGAACACACGATCAGTCTCTTCTCCCCTCAGAGAACCAGGATCTGTGTGCTTACACAGATCCCGGTTCTCGGTGTGTCACGAGCGATTGTGGGAGCCCGGCAGTCATAGCGATTGGGGGGGGGGGGGGCGAGCAGTGACATAATGTCGTTTCAACCAGCTGTGCCATTCTGCCACAAAGTAAAACTTTAAAGTTAGGGGTGGTGGTTCCAGACACTGGTTAGTGTTGGGAAAGCCATAGCAGTAGGAACAGCTAGAAAAGAAAAGTTTGTATAGGGATCACTCACTGGTGGAACGGCAAGAGAAAATCATCAAACAGGAATATTTTTTTCTTAATATGTACTACCAAAGTTTTGCTGGCAGTAAAAGTTCCACAGAGCTTCACTTTACTCATGCTGGTTGCAAACTCTTCATCACTGCCAAATCTTCTCAGATTATCACAGTGCAGATATGCTATCCAGGCACAGATGGTTAGTATTATGCATGTCTTGCGTCACTTATCTTTTCAAAACTGATGAAGTCAGAAGGATGCTAAACTGTCATAACTGGAGGAATCAGCTGATCCACCTGGAGATTCTTATGCACATTTTTGTGTTGAACTCTTACATACTCAGGGCCATCGAATACAACCTCAACTGCTTCACCAGCACCTATGGAAGGCCTACAAGGAACTCAGTAAGCCAGTAGTAAGCACTGCAATCCAAGTATGGCCAACCGATTCAAAGTAGCCAAATGTTACAATCTGATTGTACAATCTTTATAAATTATTCTTCAAATTTGAAACGAGTGCAGAACTTTGTAATTGGAGCAGAGTCTTCCATGTGACTTTTCAGGTCACGTAATGAGGTTCCACTACTTTTCTCTTTACAAATGCAAACATTTATGTTGTCTTCGCTGGCTTTGGACATCCAAAACCACCAGCGTGCAATGCACAGCTGTAAAGCACATCATTGTGCTTTATAAATGTGCATTGCTTTTTTTTTTTTTTTAAACAGTGGTACAGCCATACTGCTGCTTGTTTTAATGTACGCCTTAGTGTTTCGATTCACAAGTGTTTCTTTTAAAGCCTTTACAAACAATCTTTAGAGATGTAAAGCATCTTTATAATTTGCTAAAATGTATTCCATTTGAGAATATCTTGCAGGTAGACTATAGTGATCATAAAGGGCAGATAATCTGCCATTTTGTGTAGATGTCTCCATTAATCCAATTATATGTAAGGGGCATTAATTTATGAATCTTTGCTATGGAGTGCACTTCACTGCAGAACCATCTGTCAGTGAATTGATTACATTAATTATTAAATGTTCATCCTGCAAAGCTGTGCGGTAATATTAGGAATTAAACACTCTTCGACTGTAATTGCTATAAAAAACCAAAGTGTTAAGTGCAGATGAGAAATTAGAAAGTATTTATAATATAGATCTGTGGAACATGTGTAAAGATAATGCAATTTGCTCTGTAATGAGGAGTAAAAAGTGGAAAAAATGCAATTTTTGCCAGTGACATATACATAAAAGTGGTTAATATGCTTTTAGATGAGATGCTGAGTGCAGGCCCAATCTGCAGGTTAGGTGAAGAAAAAAAAAAAAAAAAACTACTGAAATCATTGACAGGCAAACAGACCTAAATCCTAAGGCTGATCATTCATTATACAATTTTCTTTTTCAATTTGAATGCAATCAGGCAGGCCCTTGCACTACATAGTTGAAGGTAAATCTAAAGGAAATTGAATGTCTTTACGTTTGACCTTATATTACATGGTTTTGGTAAATCTAAAGAAAAATTGTACAAGAAAATTGTATAATGTATGGCCAGCCTAACTCCAGTAAAGCTAAAATGCCTTGCTGTGGCACTTATACTCATACCTGACCACCACCCAAAATTGCAATGTACGTTTTGTTTATTCATCGGCATTGCACTGTGGGACAAGTGGGAGAGAATCTCAATTTAACAATGGCCTCTTATATCTGAATTATTTGTCCCACCTATTGGTAATAATAAATTCAAACAAGGTGTGCATGCCCACACACCAAAAAAACCTAGGGATGACACTTAGTAAGGACTTTATTAGGTTGATTTGTTGGATAGGTGTGTTTTCACTTATAGGGAGGGGGTGCATTCAAAAAAATCCTGCCAGTCTGTCTCTATCTGCACTGCAGCAATTAGAGGAAGTATATGAGGAGGTATCAGAATTGTCCTATCATTGCAAAAACCCTCCCTATTCAAAAGGCACTCATGAAAAAGAATCCCTATTGCTCCTACTTTTTCTGGACCCAAAAGACTGTCCAATGATACAGTGTACTAACACTCCTATCCCTGATCTAGGGAGTATAGGAATTCAAATGGACTGGTCAAACCTAACACTTTGCCCTAAATGTGATAAATAGAAGTTTTTCTATGATTATGTTTTGGGAAAGTTGCTATGTAGAGGTATGTTGAGAGGTGGTAAGGTGCTATTATTCCAGAATCCAAAAGTCCCAGAAGGTGAGCCTGTTCTCTGTTTGTGCATTGCTGTATACATCGATCAGCAATAACTTTATGACCACTGACAGGTTAAGTGAATAATACCGATTATCTCCTTATAATGGCATCTGAAAGACAAAGGGATATATTAGGCAGCAAGCAAACATCTTCTCACTGAAGTTGATGTTGTTGAAAGCAGAAAAAAAATGGGCATCGCAGTGTATTGTGTAGCCGCAGACTGGTCAGGGTGCCCATGCTGACAAGTGTCCACAGTCAAAAGCACCTACAATGGGCACATGAGCATCACAACTGGACCATGGAGCAATGGAAGGAGGTGGACTGGTCTTGAGGAATATTTTCTTTTACATCATGTAGATGGCCAGCTGCGTGTACCTGCGTAAGAGATGGCAACAGGATGAAGTATAGGAAGAAGGAAAGCCGCTGAAGGCAGTGCAATGCTTTGGGCAATGTTCTGCTGGGAAACCTTGGGTGCCAGATTCCACAGCATACCTTCAGAGGTCTAGGGGGCATCCATGGCTCAGTGGTTTAGGTCTGATCTGGTGGCCTACTCAGTATTAGGTGGGTGGTAAACTGAGCTAGTTTAAGATTAGAGAAAACACTTATTCATTAAGCCAGTGTTTTTGTGAACTTTGTGTGTTGCTTTTACTAAGGGATGTGATGGATTTTATTCTCTGCTTTGCAGGGAAAGAAAATCCATAATTTCCCTTCTGTCAGGACAAAGCTCTGCCTTGTTTACATAAATAAGCAGAACTCCGTCCAGACTCTCTTCTCAACATCAGTGGGTGCTGGCTGTACACACTGTATAAAAACTTATGCTTGCTAAAAACTGTGAACACTTATGAAGTAATATATGCTTTATGATTTGTAGTTGTTGTAAGACCTGACATTGCAACTTTAAATGAATCAAACACAGAAGTTAAAAAACATAAGTAAGAAGGAGAGACATCAAGGGCCTATTCTCATTTGTAGTAAAACACATGCATCTCTGTAGCCAAAATGAGACAGATTAACTAAAGGAGTAAGCAATTTTTACACAATTACACGATTGAATAACTGAATTGAATATTCACAACTCCTTGGAGTAATTTTTGTAGGTTGGCCAGTCCTGGGAAGGTTCACTGCTGTTCCAAGTTATCTCCATTTGTGGATAATGCCTCTCCTCGTAGTTCACTGGAGTTCCAAGGCCTTAGAAATGGCTTTGAAGCCCTTCCTAGACCGATACATGTACATTACTTTGTTTCTAATCTGTTCTTGAATCTTTTAAGATTGTGGCATGATGTGTGGCTTTTTGTGATATGTTAGCGTGCTTCACTTTGTGATTTCTTGATTAAACAGGTCTGGCACTAATCAGGCCAGGTGTGGCAAGCGAAATTTAACTCAGCTTTCCAAAAAATTGTGGTTAATCAGTTAATTTATGAATTAGCATGGGAGGGGCAATTACTTTTTCACATAGGGCCAGGCAGGTTTGAACAGCTCGTTTCCTTTAATAAATTAAATAATAATTAAAAAAAAATGCATCTTGGATTTACTTGGGTTATCTTTGTGTAATATAAAAATTAGTTTGATGATCTGAATCATTTAAGTGTGATAAATATGCAAAAAAAAAATTAAAAATCTAGAAGGGACAAAAACTTTCATACAACTGTATACATCTAGTTTAATGTCATTTTACCCGCCAGTCTCTAGCACAGGCATTCTAAGATGACTGTAAAGGTAAAACCGCGCTGGTCAACACTGGGTACTGGACAGACAAAAAACAACAAATCCGGAATGAGTACTATATGTGTAAATAATTATAGGTTGCTGCCCCCCACAAAAAGAAAATCCCCGCTAGGGGTTTCTTCCACCAATAAAAAGAATCTAACAACCGGGATAACTGGCGCTACCTATTTAACATAAACAAATATTGACTCTCATTGATGAAACAAATGAAAAAGAGAAAATGAGAAATGCCAAGAAAAAATAGGAGTAATCTATCTCACCAATAATAGTTTTCATATATGCAATCGTACCTAAATAAAGATGAAGCCTCCCTAAGAAAAGCAATAGATCCTTTATAATCCACTTATTTCAATCCAAGCCCAAAGAAAGAAACATACAAAAGACTACTTCCAGAGGTTACATACAATCGCACAGATTCCCTACTGCGACTCCAATGTGACAGTAAGTTATTTATATTTTTTTCCTGTGAGGGCACAAATGGAATCTCCTTTTGGATATGAACGATTATAAATAAGGAGGTCAGAAGGTCAAAGAGCTGGATATCGGCAGATTGGATTTAAAGGCGAACTACCCCTGCAGGGGTGAATTTTTTTGGTGAGTGGGGTACCTTGCGGGGGAGCACGGAAGTCACTTTGAAGATCACACAAGAAGCACAAAAGTCACTTTATGAACATTTAATGTTGAATTTGCACTATTGAAGACTTTTTGGAGAGTTGGACTTTTATTTTTATTTATTTTTTTATTTTTATTTTTTCCTATTTTTATGTGTGTGTTCATTTTTTATTTTTATTTTTTATTTTTCTAAGGGTCACTATAACACATTTTTTTATATTTTTTCATAGATGCTTTGCTAGTACATATGTTTGGAACCCTTTGATTTTGAATTTGAATTGTGTCACCTAATTTGGTATTTTCATATATTTTTATTTTTTTTGTATTGTGATTGCACGTTTCACTTATACATATACTTATTAGAGTTTGTTTTTTATATATTCATATATTTTTTATATTCATATATTTTTTTCACATGTAGTAATTGGAGTAGATTTCTATAATTTTCTTTTTCCCAGCCGATAGATCGGTGGGTTTATCACAATTTGGCACTAATGCGATTTTAAGGAAAAGCCGCACTCAGTACAAGTTTTTCTATATTAATCTGGTGTTTTTTCACAGAATTTATATATGATTTGTTCAGGATTACACTGAGTTCTCAAGATAAGGTCCTAAATTATTACACTGCTTACTGTCACATTGGAGTCGCAACACCACTCTGTCCTCATGAATAATCAAATATGACTTCTTACAAGAAAGAGCAGCCAATTCTGAAATCCTCCTTGCTGAGGATATAGCAAACGAAAATATCAGCTTCCTAGTCAGAAGGACTAGGGAACATGCTGCAATGGTTCGAATGGCTGTTTTTGTAACACTGACAAAACTATATTTAAGTCCCAAGGGCTTAAGCGTGATTTAACTGGCGGATTAATCCGCAGCACTCCTTGCATGAAACCCTGGACTAAAGAATGCATAGCAAGCAGTCTTTGAAATAAAAATTGATAAGGCTGAGACTTGGCCCTTAATAGTACTCAGGGCCAACTTCATCTCTACGCTTAATTGTAGAAAGGTAAGAATTCTGCCTATGATATATCTCCGAGGGTACCAACACATGGACTCACACCAGGAAACATAAGCTTTCCAGGCTCTATAATATATAGCTCTAGAAGCTGGCTTCCTAGCATTAAAATCAAATCAAATTAGAAATCAAAACAAATCAAAGTAGAGATAACTGACCTGGAAAGCCCAAGTTTATTCAGAATGTGGGTCTCAATAGCCAAGCCATTAAATTTAGCGTTCGTAAAGTAGGATGGAATATCGGCCACTGAGATAGCAGGTCTGGCCTTAGTGGGAAGAGCCCTGGACCCTCCACTGCCATCCTTACGATCTCTGCGTACCATGACCTTCTGGGCCATGCTGGTGCTACCAGTATTACAGATTTTCTTTCCCGCTTGATCCTGCAAAGAACTTGAGGTAGCAACTGAATCGGGGAAAAGAACATAGATCAGTAAAAACTGATCCCACGGGGTTGCCAACGCATCTGTTCCGTATGTGAGTGGGTCCCCTGTCCTAGATGCAAAGTTTACTAGCTTAGTGTTGAATCTGGATGCTAGAAGGTCTATGTCCGGAGTCCCCCATCTTTGGCAAACAGCCTGAAACACCTTGGGGTGAAGAGACTATTCTCCTGGTAATAACTGCCGGCGACTAAGATAGTCCCACCTGCCAATTCTCTACTCCTGGAATGAAAACTGCCGATAGGCATGGGACATTCTCTTCTGTCCAAGTTAGAATGTGGTTCACCTCTCTCTGAGCTAAGAGACTTTTGGTGACCCCTTGTGATTGATATATGCCACAGCCGTGGCATTGTCGGACAGGATCCTGGCAGGACAATTCTATAACCTGGAGGTCCAGGTTTCTAGAGCCAGATACACTGCCGGAATCTCTAGGATGTCGATGGGCAAGGCTCCTACTCCCCAGCCTAAAAGGCTGGCATCTGTCGTTACTACCTTCCAGATAATTGATCTGAAGGACTTTCCCTTCAGCAGGTTCCAAAATAGTAACCACCAACTGAGGCTTTGAGACACTCATGGGGACAGCCACATTGGCAAGTCCAGAGCTTGAATCGTTTTATTCCAAGCAGACAGAATACTGCTTTCAGTTTAAAATGGAATTGAGCATAGGGAACTGCTTCGAATGAAGCTACCATCTTCCCTAACAACCTCATGCAAAGGCGAATTGAAGGATTTCTCTTCAACCTGATCATCCTCACCAGCTCCTGTATGGAGCTGATCCTTGCGGGAGGCAAGAACACCCCTTTTCTGGGCTGTGTCTATGATCAGGCCCAGATACTCCAGCCTTCTTAGTGGCTTTAAGGAGGATTTCTTTAGGTTGAGAATCCAACCCAAACTTTCCAGGTAACTGCTTGTGATGGCTACACCTTGCTTCAAGCAAGCCACTGACTGGTCTATTAACAATAGATCGTCTAAGTAAGCCAAGACAGTTATGCCCTGAGCCCTTAACCTGACTAGAGGTGTGGCTAATACCTTAGTGAATACGGGAGGTGCTGCAGCAAGCCCGAAGGGCAAGGCTATTAACTGAAAATGCTTCTGTTCTACTTTGAACCGCAGAAACCTCTGGTGAGGAGGAAATATATGGACAAGCAGCTATGCATCTCTGATGTCGATGGACGCCAGAAAGTTTTTCTCCTTGCAGGATGGAAATGATTAACTTGATTGACTCCATGCAAATGGAGCGGATTTTCAGGAACCGATTTAGATTACGTAGATCTAGACTTGGTCTGATATCCCCATTTGGCTTTGGCCCCCGTAATTAGGTTTAAGTAAAACCTCCAACCTTGCTCTTGTTTGGGAATCTGTCTGATCACCCCTTGAGCCAATAATCGGTCTAATACTTGCAACAGGGATTGCCTTTTCCCTGGATCCTTGGGAACGTTTGATCTCAGAAAACGAGATGGTGAAAACTCTCAAAGCTCTAGCTTGTATCATAGAGACACTGTGGAGAGAGTCCAATTGTCCTGAATCTCCCTTTGCCACACTCCTGAGTACATCAGAAGTCTTCCCCCCCACCTTGGTGAAGGGAGATGCCTCTTCATAAGGAGGTCTTGTATTCTGCTTTGCAGACTTGTAGCCCCAGGTCTTTCTTTATGCCTGGTCTGATGGCAGAGGCCAAACAGTTTAAATGAAAGACGCTTATATTTTCTTTTGACTGGCAAAAGAGTACTATTTCCGCTGGAAATTGTTTGAATGTATTTATCCAAACTATCGTCAAATAATCGTTCTCCCTTAAAGGGGAAACTAGTTAGAAGGTTCTTACAAGGCATATTAGCTGACCAACCCTTTAACCAAAGGGTCCTTCGCATATGTACAAGTACAAACACAAGGCGTGATGCCTGGTTGATAGAATCCTTCATAGCGTCTACAGCAAAGCATAATGCTTTAGGTAGCTCGGCCAGTTCCTGTGCTTGTTGTGAGGGAGCTCATCTGAGAGCATCTGTGAACTGGTCCTTTAAGGACTAACAGATGCCTATAGCTGCAATTGCAGGCTGAGCAACAGTACCTGCTAAGAAAAAAAGGATTATATATTTTATTTTTTTTCACATTGGAAATCGCAGTGTCAACTGCTGGAACTTTCCATCTTTTAGTGAATCTTTCTTCCATAGGATAGAGTTTGCGAGTCTCTTTGGAAGGGAAAAAATGCTTATCCGGATGATCCCATTCGGTATAAATAAGCTTTTTTAGTAATGCGTGGACGGGAAACGCATGCAAAGGCTGTAAAGGCTTCAAAGAACCCAAGGAAGAGACCGGCCCTTCAGCTAACTCTGTTAGGGGTAGCATGCAAGTAGAGCGAACCATCTTTGTAAGCCTCTGTACTTCAGATTGTGAAGTAGGGATCCTTGGGAACTTCAAGTATTGTTTCCTCCGCAGAGAAATAATCGCATGTCTTTTCCTCCCGATCATCTGAGGGCAATACCCAATCCTGTCCCCATAATTCTCTTGGACCCTCCACTGACTGTAAAGAGTCTAAGGTGGGGGAGGGGGATCTAGGACGCTTCCTATACACTGGATGGAGGATGCGGTTAAAGCTGCTAATCTTCCTTCTAAGCCTTGCAAGGCAGAGGAAAATGCATCTTCGGTCACATCTACAGGGGCTGAAGTGTGTGAAGCAGTTGCACCACCGCTAGCTTCCAATGACTCACCCTGGCTTGCCATGTATGATCTCTCCGAAGGGGAAGACAGTATGGAGGCATAACTGGGATTACCAGCGCCTGGGGGGTGACACCTTAGGTACCTTTACGGTAGGTCTGGAAGACATAGTGCAAAGCACAAGCAGAGGTACACACAAAATAGCAGTTCTTTTGCTACTAAGTAACAATAGTTTTTCCTGTCTGGAAATGCCTGTTTACACCCTTACGTGCCCAGCGCTCTGGTGTCTCTTAGTGTGACAGACTGCCTCTCTTCAGTTAAAAAGTCTTTCTGAAATGAGAGTGTCTGTGATATAAAGCCTCAGGTGGAACCTGATTGGCATCCTCAGCGCTTCCCCTCAGCTATGCAACGAGTGCTGTGTGTGTGTGGACATTACATCCATACACAGCGCCACATGACCTTGCGGACATGCCCCTCTGCATTCTCAGGCCCTGCTAGGGAACCGAATGGCCAACACAAAGTAAGGTGAACGTACTATACACCTCTACAAGGGGGAGGGGAAGGGGAGGGGGGGGGCTGTCAGCAGATTTATAGTTTTTTTTAAAACCACAGAAGCATAGGGCGTTTACCAATGTTACTAGGTGGAAGTGCTGGGTTGTAATTAAATCATGCAACTAAAGCAGCTGCGTCAACAAATCAGCCACCGCTCATATAGAAGTTTATACACATCTCTGTATTAGCAACTGCTGTATTTTTTACCAAATCCCACAAGATCTATTTAAGTAAGAACCCCCTCTGCCGCTGGGACCACACATGTTCTGAGACAGAGCTGCACTAAGACACATCATAGGTAGTGTAAGTTACTCCTTATAGGAGGAGACATTTATAAGGCATATAAGGTATATTGAAGGAAAAAGCAAAGCTTCTTCCCTTACCTTGTCCTCGCTGCAGGATACTGCTGATTTAACAGACAGATCCAACTTTCACCCATCACGGCGGGCTGCGTTTAAACACGCTCAAAGACTGGGGCCCTTTTAAAAGGGGTTCCGCTCCTTTGGGCCTTGTATAGCACCCCTCAGGACAACTTTAGGAAATGTAGCAAGACCAAAAAGAGTCCTGGTTCCTAGGGTCCAGCTCTCAAAGAGCACCATTACAGGCAAGACCTCATTCTTGCATCGAGGTCCAGGTACCATCCTATGGCCTCAGTGGCGAGGATGGATCTGATTGTGGAGGTTTCTTTAAATCCAGCATGGATCCCTCCTGGAGCTCCGCAGAGCACATCTTCACTCGTGACCAACACCTTAGACATTGGCGAAAAAACTGAGTGCTACTGGAAGGAGGAGGGGTTATATAGGGGAGTCAACTTCCTGTATTGGTTATACCAGTGTCAACACCTGAAGGTAGGCCTATAACCCACCAAGTAATTACTTGAGACTCCATGTCCTATGACGTACGATAAAGAAAATAGTTTGGATTTTGGACTTCTAGAAAGTTGCTGCTGCATCAGTAGGGTTCAGTAATAATGGAAGTGGTGGGAGTCCCAATGTTTGGTTTACTCTCAGTCCAGAAATGTGCATCTCTTCCTCCTTCCCCCAGGAACACATAAAATGTGAACAGGGCCCCCAAGGGCTGGAGGACTGACTGCCCTTACAGGATGCATTGGGCAGGAAGTGATATCATCAGAGGGAGTAGAGATGGACAAAGCACAGAAACTTGAGGCTCTGCTTATCCTTTTCTCTGCATGTCCCTGCAAAGGTGACAAGCGGGGAGCTGGGACAAGGGAGCAATGGTGGATTATGCAGTGGAAGAGTTGCTAGTTGGCAGAAAGGTGCAGTACCTGGTGTGGTGGGATACACTGACAGGGGTGCTGGGAAGCAGGGAGGTTTAGATTTAGGGCAATGCAAAGTCAGGGGTTCTGAGAGGCTGGATGGTTCAGAGTGAGGGTGCAGGAGGGGTTCAGTGCCATGCATTGTGGTTGCCATGCATTTGTTTTCTGTTGGATTGCATTGGCAGCCCATTCTTGATTTGGCTGTCTTAATGCAACACATGTTAATTTGTATGCAGTAGCACATTGCAAAGGAATGGCACAGTGTGAAAAGGGCCTTAATATTTTGATCTGCGCTATTGGTCATGTGATGTGTGGACCATGAGAACAGAAAAGGGGTCTTCCCAAAATGGCAGGCTATATATGCTTTTTATATGTTCTACGACACATCTAGTTTATTAAATCTCAGATGATATATTATATGCTTGAGATCTTAGCTAAATATGTTTTTTTTTTTTTAAATTTTAATTTTTATTGAGAGAATTTTTTAAACAGAAAATGAAAAGAGACAGAACTGACAATATCCAAAGAAAATCTGGAGCATACCATATCGGAAAAACTGATATAACCTCATGGTGACTACAGACAGACAGTAGCAATGGAAGGATAAAAATAGATAACTAAAAGAAAACAAAGCAAAATAAAATGCAGAAAGGAAATAAACAACAGAAAAGTATTACGTAAGACATTATTAAATTAAAAAGGCTGAGAGAAAACATATGTCGTAATGCAGGGGTAGGGGTCTTGAGCAGGTGCTTCAATAACGTGACCAATACCTGACAAAAGAAGGCTACATACCACTATAAATTTCCTCAGGAGGCAAGGTGAGCTTCAAACGGCCGTTGGGCCAGCAGAAACAGACTTAAAGTACTGACCAGATACAAAACATCAGGGAGCCAGAAGGTCAGGGAACACTAGGGGACGGACACCGACCGGGTGGCTAGGGGTACCAAGGGCGCCTGTGGGAGCCCAAAAATCGAGGCATCCCAGGGGGCCCAAATCACGCCAAACCGGTCAATCCCATCCTCCACCATAGCCGTCAAATGTTCCATCCTGCGTATGTCCCTGACGGTTTGTATCAGCTGAATCTGGGTTGGGGGCTGAGTAGACAGCCAATTAGAGGGGATAGCTCTTTTAGCAGCAAGCAGCACATAGGAAGCTAATTTATTAGCTGCCTTCCCCAACTCCGGGAAGGGAAGGCCTAGGAGAAGGTGGACAGGATCCAATGGAATGGGGGTGTCAAAAATTTGCTGGAGCATGTGAGATACCATGGACCAGAAAGGAGTAATTAGTGCGCATTGCCAAAAGATGTGATAATGCGTTCCCTTGGTTCTCCCACACCTCCAGCATATGGGAGAAAGAGAGGCATCATACCGATGAATAACCTCGGGGGTCCTATACCAGAACAGTAGGACTTTATATGCTGTCTCTCTCTGTGCCACACATCTGGAAATTCTAGAGGTGGAGGACCAAATTCTGGACCATTGCGGGAGAGTGATTTGTTGATTAAGGAGCTGCGTCCATTTGTCCATGTAGGAGTGGGATAGGGCAGTGAGAGAGGACCTCTGCTGGAGTATATGGTAAATACTAGAGATAAGCTTTGCTTGGTAGGGGCCCTGGGAGCAGAGCAACTCAAAAGGCGTCGGTGTGGAGAAGGAGAGAGAGGGGGAAAGAGTTGAAAAGTAGTGAGTTATCTGGAGGTATGAATACCGCAAGTGGTTTGGGAGTTGACTATCAGTTTGGAGGGCCGAAAAGGGCTTAAGTTTACGCGTGACAGGGTGAACGAAGTGGCGGAGTTGGAACAATCCCTCTTTAGCCCAGGGAAACATACGAACATGCGATAGACTGTCAGGAACTAAAGGATTAAACAGCACATTAGAGAGGGGGGGACAGGGTGAAGACAATGCAAATTTGGAAGAGCAGGAACGCCACAGTCTAAGCGTGAACAACATGGGACCCAGGCAGAGGTCCAGAAGCCCAGGGTCCCTCATTGTCCCCGGCGACCATGCCAAGGAGCAAGGATGGGTCGGATATAGGGAACCCATCTCAATCTCCGTCCAGCGATTCGGAGGTCTCAGGCAAGACCAAGACACTATCGGGCGCAAATGAGATGCCAGATAGTATTTGTAGACGTCCGGTGCACCCATGCCCCCCTGATCTTTGGGGGCAAAAACCACCGAACCGGCCACTCTATGGGCCCTGCCATTCCAAATAAATTTCAAGAACCAGCGCTTGAGCAACTTAATCTGTGACATCGGGATGGGGACAGGCAAGGTTTCAAAATAATATAACAGTTTTGGCATGATTGACATTTTTAGCACATTAATTCGGCCTATCCAGGACAGGGGAAGGGAGGTCCATCGAGATAACATACTGTTGATAGACTTAAACAGAGGGATGTAATTGGTCGGGTAAAGGGCGGAGTAGGAAGTCGTCAGCTGAACCCCAAGATATTTGAGGGACGATGTGCACCAACGGTAGGGGAATGTATTTTGTAGACGCAGAAGTTCCTCCGGGGGAACATGGAGGGGGAGGGCCTCCGTCTTCGCCGTGTTGACCTTATAGCCCGATAGGGAACTAAATTGAGTGAGTAGGGCATGCAGGGAGGGGAGGGAAATGTGGGGACTGGTTAGAGTAAGGAGGACGTCATCCGCAAATAAGGATAATTTATACTCCCTTTGCCGCATGGGTACCCCCTTGATATCAGGGTGAGATCTGATAGCCTCTGCCAGGGGCTCTAGGCAGAGTATAAAGAGGAGCGGGGAGAGAGGGCAACCCTGTCTCGTCCCGTTTGTCATAGGGAATGAGTGGGAGGTGAAGGACACTAATCGAACCTGGGAAGAGGGGTTGGAGTATAGGGATTGTAGCGCGGAGAGAAAGGGTCCCCGCAAGCCAAATCTAGTGAGGGTTGCGAACATGTATGGCCAGCTCAACCGGTCAAACGCCTTTTGGGCGTCCAGACTGAGAATCAGGGCGGGGCGACGAACCCTGTTCAGCATGTCAATTAGGTCTATAGTTCGCCGGGTGTTGTCACCCGCATGTCTGGTAGGAACGAAGCCCACCTGGTCTCTGTCTATGAGCTTCGTCAGGAATTGGGACAAACGGTTGGCAAGGATTTTTGTAAATAGTTTGTAGTCTGAATTTAAAAGGGCTATAGGTCTGTAGTTGTCTGGTAGGGTCGGGTCTTTGTCCTGTTTAGGTATAACCGTGATGAAGGAGTGAAGAAAATGTTGGTGGGGGGACTTACCTAGAAGCAGCGAATTATACAGGGTCACTAGATGGGGCGACAGGATTGGGAGGAAGTGTTTGTAATAGGAGTATGGGAGGCCATCCGGACCTGGAGCTTTGTGGGAGGGGAGAGCCTTAACGGTGCTGTCCACCTCCTCCTCTGTAACGGGTGCGTTTAGTATATGCAGATCCGAATCTGACAACTGGGGGAGCTTCAGGTCCGACATGAACTCCTCAAAAGCAGCCATATCAAAAGTAGGATGTTGTGGGGGGGTTAGGCAATTATAGAGTTTGGCATAGAAGTCACCAAACACCTGGGTCATTGTCTGGGGGCAGAAAGTGGGGGACCCGTCAGGAAGTCTGACATGGTCCGGGAAGGCGTGATAAGGCCTAGGGTTAAGTCTAGAAACCAGCATCCTGTGGGGCTTATTCGAGTACTCATAGAACTTGTGTTTAGCCCACAGGATCGATTTGTCTATGAGAGACATGTCTAGGGATTTTATACGGTTCCGCAGGCCAGTGACCGTGCGCAGCCGATCCACCGTAGGGGAGCGCAGCAGAGCCCTTTCTGCTCTGTTAAGCTCTAGGAGCAAGGAAGTTTTCAAGAGAGCCGCATCTTTTTTCCTTCGAGAACCAAGGGCAATACATTGCCCCCGGAAGAAGGCCTTGTGGGCTTCCCAGAGGGTGGACGCGCTGGGCACGGAGCCTTTGTTTAGGAGAAAATATTCGGACAGGGCCGCCTCGAGTTTAGTATTGATTTCAGGGTGCTTGAGCAGAGACTCGTTGAGTCGCCAGTGACATTTCTTGGGGAAAGCAGCAGAGAGGCATAAATCTAGCGTCAAGGGGGCATGGTCCGACCAGGTTATCGCACCCAGGTCAGACGACACTGCGTGAGATATCAAGGGGGCCGTAATAAAAAAATAATCCAGTCGAGAGAACATCTTGTGAGGAGGGGAGTAAAATGAGTATTGCCTACCCAGGGGATGTTTCAGCCGCCAAGCGTCGAACAAGTGGTGTGTACGAATAAGTTTCCTAAAGGAGGTAGCCAGGGTGTGAGAGGCCGGGGGGGGAGTGAGATTAAATAGAGATCGTCTGTCCCGGGCGGGAGAGAGCACAGCATTAAAGTCCCCCCCTAGAACTGTAAAGGGGGAAGATAGCTTATGCAGACGCGCCAAGGCATCTGTGAGAAATTTCACCTGGCCTGAATTGGGGGCGTAGATGTTCATGATCGTCATAGGGTTGGATAGATAGGACCCCTGCAGTATAATATAACGACCATGAGGATCCACGTGAGATGACCTAACCTGGAGAGGACATGAGTTTTTTATTAAAATTGCTACTCCAGCTTTACCCGAGGGGTCCGATGCCACATAAGACACCGGATAATGTTTAGATGCGAATCTAAAGGAGCCCCCGGCCCGGAAGTGCGTCTCCTGGACTAGTATCACATCCGCGCCGGAGGCCCTAAACTCCCTCAAGGCCAGCCATCTTTTCCTGACCGAGTTCAGGCCCTTTACGTTATAGGAGACCAGTTTCAAAGCCATGTCGCGTCAGGGCAGTCAGGCCAGTGAACACGCAGGTCAAAGGGCGGAGGCCCAGACACAACACGGCTCAACAAGGGGCCAGGGAGGGGCCCCAACCTGCCTATCAGCACATTATAATTAAAACAGACATTGCTAACAATAGAGGTGGTTGCAATATGGAAAGAAACACCTAAGGACATATGTAGACATAAAATGCACAAGACAGTTATCGGCAAATGCATTAGAGGAAAAACCCCAATAAAAGCAATAAAATCAAAAATAAAAAAATAAAAATAAAAATAAAAATAAAAAAAAATAAAAAATAAAAAAATAAAAATGAAAAACCAAAACACCAAGAAGACATCATAACAATAGTATGAAAAAGATAAAACACATAACAGTCCCCAAAAAAAGGGGTACGCGTACAGGCCCAAAAAGGGGGCCACTGAAAATAGTGATGCAGAGCAACCATAAGGCCAGGACGGCCTAAAAAAAACAAAAAAGGTCAGCAAAGAAAGACCTGAGAGAGTCAAACCCCTCAGGGGTCCTTGGCCGCAGCCCAAGGACTTGGTGGGGAGCATGGCAGTTCCCAACATGGAAGGGGGTCCGTGACGTCCCGCCCGACGATCCAGAGAGGTCGATGGCGTTGTAGGGGCTCCCCATGTCCTCCGTAACAAAGTCAGTAGCCAAGGGAAGCAAACTTAAACTTAGGTATATGACAGAACCTTAGAAAAAACAGCCCAACTGGGATCTCTGAACTAGCGGTGGGACCGCGTAAGGCCGAGAAACAACTGTAGAGGCACACCTCACTCCACGGGGGGGGGACCATCAAAAAGGGTCGCAACCCTCCGTGTGAGGCAACAAGAAAAAAAAAAGAGAAGGGGGCAAATTCCGAGGGGACCCCGACAGGTCTTCAGGTAGGGGGTCTGGAGCGTTGAGAGCGTTGGGGTGTGGAGTAGGCCCTCGATCCTCTTCCCCTCACCGGGGTCCAGATCCTGGGAGGAAGAGAGTTGTGCCTTGGGGTAGTCGGAGGTGCTTGGTCAAACTCTGCAGGGAGCGGGGGAAGGCCCAGCTTCTTGAGGAAAGCCTCCCCTTCCTGGGGGTCCCGCAGGGTGTGCTGGCCCCCCTCCGTGGTGACACTTAAACGGAAGGGAAAGCCCCAATAATAAGGGACTTTGTGCTCCTGAAGGTGGGATGTGATGGGTCTCAGAGAGCGACGCTTGGCCAATGTGATGGGAGAAAGGTCACTAAACAGTTGAATTTTATCCCCCTTGTACTCAATGCTGGGCCTGTTGCGCGTAGCCTTGGTCAGGGCCTCCTTGCTTTCATAGAAGTGGAAACGCACCACTATATCCCGGGGCCTGGCCCCCGCAGGGGGTTTGGGAGCCAGGGATCTGTGGGCCCTGTCCAGGCGCCAGTCTATGTCCGCTATGTCCGGGGCCAGGGTGTTGAAGAGACCCAGAAGATATGGTCTGATGTTATTGTCAGCTATCTTCTCAGAGACACAGCGAATCCTGAGGTTTTGGCGCCGTTCTCTGTTCTCGAGATCCTCCTGTTGGAGTTGTAGTTGGGAGACAGAGTTTTTAAGAGTAGCGTTTTCCTCTTCAAGGGCCTGCACATAATGCAAAGTCTCGTCAAATTTTGTTTCCAGGGTCGCTGTGCGTTCCCCTAGGGCATCAATTTCCCCCCTAAGCTCTCTGGAGATCCTTCCCATCTCCTGGGCTATGTCCCTGGTAACTTGCTGCGCCAGGGCCTGGAGTTTGAGATCCATCAATTCCGGCGTGAGGGCCTGCGGAGGGGGGGAAGGTGGGGGTAGTCGGGGTGACCGCTGTGAGGAATCCTCCACCATAAGCGCACTTACATAGTCCTTCGGATCCCCCTGTGTAGTCGGGGCCGGGGATGAGGGCCTAGTTAGAAAGCGATCCATATTGGAGGAGGGCTGCGGGGGACGATACGCCGATCGCTGATCCCCGATTTTTCCCATGTAGTGCCTGGGAGGGATGAGGAGAGTCGGAGGTTTGCCCCTGGATCAATCTGTGCTAGTGTTAGCGTTGCAGGGGCCGCGGATCGCGGGACGGGACCGGAACTCACGGATTAAACATCCACCATCTTGGAGAGCCGCGCGTGCGACCTAGTAGAGACGTTCAAAGCATAACTCGGATTGGTAGAAGGGCGAATGAAGGCCTTTGGGTGCAGATGAAGGGTTTGGGTGGTCCAAGATGGCCGCCGGCTAGGCCAAGGCCTCAGTCTTGCAGTGTGGAGGTGACCGTGGGGAGCATAGGAAACCTTCCTGGGGTGCCCAGTCCCCGCTGTGGCGGGATAATATGTCCTTTCCCCAGAGGGCAGTGGTATTGGCGCTGTAGGGGAGCCAGACAGGAGATATTCGGCAGGCCCTGGGTGTAGCAAGATGGCCGCCGGAGCACACTGCACTAACCTGTCATCCGATGGGCTCCCCTGTGTCCTGTGCTCGGCTTCCTTCCTCCAGCGGGAGGGCCCCGGGGACCGAGCGGTGCTGCGTGGTGCTGAGGTGGCCAAAGGGCAGCCCGGATTCCGCCGTCCGGCGACGGTGGGGATGGAGTAGGCCGCAAGATGGCGGCGACCGGCCTGGTGGACACCTCGCGGCCGCGGTCCGGTTCACAGTGCCGAGGCCGGCCAAATACCGCCCCAACCCGGAGCAGGTGCGTCCCGCAAGACAGATGGAGGGTCCAGCGGGCTCCCAAAATGTGTCCCGGGAGTGGATGGACACGGATTACGAGAGGTGCCAGCGGAGCTCCTCTCTGACACGTCCCTCTCCGTCCGCCGCCGGCCACGCCCCCTCAGCCAAATATGTTTTAAAGCAGCTCAGAATTTAATAAGTTGGACACTTATTTTTAAAAGAATTTTCATGTAATATACTGAAAAACACATAAGGATTATCTTTTTTAGCACAATAATGATACAAAGCAGAGACAAACCATCAAGAAATGGTTAAGAAAGAAGAAATGGTTAAGAAAGAAGAAATGGAGGTCTATGAACTGGCCTAGTCAAATCCCCGATTTAATATATATAAATCTTACCTCCCAACTTTCAGATGGTAACAAAGGACACCTATAAGAAAAAGTATGTAGGGATAGGACACACCCCCTGCCACACCCCTTAAAGGAGAATTATACCAAAAAAAATTTGGTAAAGCCACAAGTGATTTTTTTTTTTTACCACTACTATTCCTTTATACTAGCTTGTGAAATTTACAAATGCAGCAGTTTAGAAATTGGATGTCAAATTCAAAAGCACAAAAAGGAATATATTTTTATATCTGTTGTAATGTATTCGTAGACACTTGCTGAGAAAGCTCCTGGGCACTGTGTGAATATAAAGGTGTTTGTAGACTTGTTGACATCATAATAGGCTTCAATTATCATTGACAAATTGCGTAGTAAAGGGCTGTGAAAAATGTTTTAGATCTATGAGAGGGCAAGAGGCCAGAGACTAAGTACCTTTAACACTCACAAAATGTGTCAAAATTGACATCACTGAGTGTGTTAGTATGTGCTTATAAAATGTCCTGAAAGCATGGGATGGAAAATGAGGTAGCACATAATAATAGTACTTTTGATAGGTCAATGGCCGTGTTAAGTATCTCTTACATGATAGTAATCTATGTGAAAATTAAACAGCCTGCTATTGCTTGACATACCAAATGACCTGTTTATATCATTCAGATTCTATGTACAACACTAAAGCTATGCCTCATATGTAAGATTACCACCACATATGAGTCTTACAATGAAAGTGTTACTAAACACACAACAGTATAATCAGTTTGTATATGAAGTAAAGCATGCTTGGTATACTCATTGTGGAACCTAAGGGGTTAATCCTTTGGATTGTGTATAAAGGCTGTTTGATCCTGTCTCTCTGATCCTCGCCTTTTTCCACTGTCTCCAAAAAATAACCTGATATTTACAGAGCCAGGGGACAGGTTGCACATGCTCAATTTGGTGTGTAGTGCTAGAGAGTTTTTTTTGTTTTTGTTTGGGAGGGTGCATGTGATCAGCACTGTCCAGACATGTCCAGAGGATCAGGGGAAAATGTAAACTCCTCCTACAAGGTTTACTAGGAACTGATAGAAGTCACAAGGCTGCTATATACTGCTGATGAGAAAAGGTATTTAACAGTTTATATTTACTAAAATATTTGCATTTCCATGCTCTGTGTAGTGTGGGAGACCAGATATATTGAATGCAGGGTCCTGGGTTTAGTAACTCTTTAAACACAGATCATCAGTGATACTAGGTAATTGAATATTATTTATTTATATGCAAAACATTATGGCCTCATGCTCACTGGGTGTTTGCCCAGCTCTTCCGAATGGGCAGGAGACAAGCAGCATTAAAAGCGCACATACAGTCGTGTTTTTCAAATGAATTTAGGCACAGTGAAGCGCGTCATGCATTTGGGCATTCATTCATTTCATTGGTCAGAATATTAATTTATTTTGGCCATTGAAATAAATGAATGCTCAAGTGCTAAATGTCGTGATTAGGCGCGTTTACACACATCGGGGTTTTTTTCTGCTCAAATGCTGCTCTCCTGAATGCGATTTTGGTGCATTCAGATTTCTGCCCCTAAAAGTCTAGGTTTCCATGGCTAACATAGAGGGGCATTTAGAGTCAGAAAAAAAAAGCCAAACACCGTTTTTTAGCTGCAGTGTGCATAAGGCCTATTTTAAAAAGATTAATTGTGAAAATTCCCTAATTAAAAAAAATCTGTAAAATTGTACAAATACAATCCAACATCCAAACAATTTAGGTTTAGAGTTGGTCTGCGTATTACGCTGCAATTTGCTGGATGAATCGTATTACATACAGTCTTGGAATGTTGAATGTCTGGCACATCTGGATACTGCAGTAGCAGCTATTTTGCCTGTTTGAGGTCATCTTTGGGCAAATTTTTGGGCTTCTACACTGCAACCTCTCCTGCTGGTGAGTCTTCTGTGGATCCAGGTCCTTTTGGAATCAGGGCTGCACAGGCAAGAAACAGGATGGCTACGATTAGGTACAGTGGATAGAAAAAAATGTAACGTACCACTGAGTAGAAGGTGGTGCTGGTGCAGGGGACTGGGTCCCTGCAACCCAGGTTTTTTTGGACACAGGTTTGCTCCACCAGTACAGTGGAGAGGAAACAACTGTGGCAGAACATGGGCAGGGGCGTTAACACTATAGCATGCCAGAATAGAACCTGGACCTCAAGTGGTAAGTACCCTTCATTCTTCTTTATTCATATTGGCATGTGTCAATCTGCCACTATCGTTTGTGGAAATGTTAGTATCACCACTTTTTTTTTTTTTTTATTATTATTATTTAAATAACTAGTGTTTTCTACACCCTCTACTTTTTCCCTGCCCTGCTTCTGATGTTTTATTTGGCTAATTTGCCCCCTAACCTTTTACACACATTTTTGAAAACAATGTCCCATAAAGTCTAATTTGGCTTTTGGGGGGGGAGTATGTGGGGTGTTTTTTCTAGTATTTCTTATGCTTTTCTTGATTGTATGCATTGGTCTTTTGTATCCCCCATGCAGGTCAAGCTGGCCAAATAATTTGAATTTTCATGGGCTTTTACTCACATTTTTACTGACAAACCTGTTTACATGTTCAACTTTTAGTGAAATTTTTGAAATGTTCACAAAAGGGTCATTAGAGTTTTGTTCAGGTGAATGCGTAATCAGCCTTGTATTTTGGGAATATAATAGTAATATATCTCTTTCCTATCATATTTTCCAGTAAAAATACAGAAAGCACCGAATAGTGTACTCTGACAGTTGACCACTAATCTCTCCTATCCCACTGACCTTATAGAAAGAGGCGCCCAGGGCGATCCCACATGGTGTCAGAGGGGGTATTGACACAGAAAGCCGCAATACAAGTCATCCTTGCATGTGAGCAATGTTTCATTTATGCTTTTGCAGATTTTTTTGTTAGAGAAAACTAAAAACTAAAAAAATAAATATTATGCTGTTAACAATAAATAAATATACAGAGGGGATTGCAGGATCTGAGAAAAAAAATCCTATCTATTGGCCCATTCACACCAGACCGTGGTGTAGAAAACCTACATTCTGTGTGCTATTCCTGCACTGCATTCAAAATGTGCTGCATCGGATTCAGTGCACTGATCTGCAGCGGTTGTCAGTGCAATGTTAATGACATCCCAAACACAGGGTGTTTGTCTGCATCAAGTTGCTTGGTACAGAGGTGACAATCTGCTTGCAGTGCGTTTTTTTAGATTAGTGATGCACTATTTCTGGTGCGGTGCAGTGATATCAGCCCATTCAAATGGGCATTTCTGTGCAGTTCCCGGTGTAAACCGGCCCTGTGTGTCCCTACCTGGTGGTCTGCCCATCTGAAGCGTCTACCTCAGGTGTTTTTGTAGCTGCTGTCTCACTATGATTGGCAGTGAGCTTTAACCTTAAAGGGTCTACAGTGCCAACAGAAAAAAATATATCCTTAAAGTGATTGTAAAGCTATTTAACTTCTGAATGATGGCTACAGCGTGGACCTGCATTGCCGGGACTAAGTCTATTGACGTCGCCCCGTGCACGCGGCGTGCTCTGTGATCAGCGAGTCTATGAGACTCACTGGATCACAGATCGAAGTAAGGGATCGATCCCGATGCCTTACCACGTGATCAGCTGTCAGCCAATGACAGCTGATCACGTGATGTCAACAGAGCAGGTAATCGGCTATTTTTTCTGCTTCCGCTGAAAGCGTGAGGAGAAAAAAAAAAAGCTGATCACCGGCGGCAGTGAGCGGGACATTAGTCCCGCTCACTGTAATGTGCCCAGATCCTCAGTGCCCAACTGTGCCCCCTAAAAGTGCTGCCTACCAGTGCCCACCAGCGCTCCCTGTCAGTGCCCACAGTACCACCTATCAGTGCCCACAATCAGTGCCTGGACAGTGCTGCACATCAGTGCCATCTATCAGTGCCCAGTCTGACCTACCAGTGCCCATCAATGCCACCTATGAGTGCCATCTATCAGTGGTACCGATCAGTGCCCATCTTTGCCACCCATCCGTGCCACCCATCAGGGCCCATCAGTGCCATCTTATCAGTGGCCATCAGTGCCACGTTATCTGTGCCCATCAGTGTCACCTTATCTGTGCCTATCAGTGTCGCCTTAACTGTGCCTATTAGTACCCATCAGTGCAGTCTATCAGTGCCCACAGTGCAGCCTATCAGTGCCCACCAGTGTCGTCTCATCAGCGCATATCAATAAAGCAGAAAAATTACCTGTTTGCAAAATTTTATAACAAACTATTAAACATGATTTTTTTTTTTCTAAATTTTGTTTTTTTTTGTTTGTTTAGCAAAAAATAAAAACCCCAGCTGTGATTAACTACCACCAAAAGAAAGCTCTATTTGTGAGAAAAAAATGATAAAAATGTAATTTGGGTACAGTATTGTATGACCTTGCAATTGTCAAATTTCAAAGTACATCAGCGCCGAAAGCTGAAAATTGGTCTGGGCAGGAGGGGGGTTTAAGTGGCCAGTAAGCAAGTGGTTAAAAAACAAAAACAAATAATAAATATGTTATACTTATTTGGTATATGCAATTGTATTGCACAGAATGGCACTGACCTTTATCTTCTCAGGTCCACACCCCAGAGCTCTGGGCTCCTCCTCTTCTCAGTGCAGCACCATAGAAAGCAGTTTCCTATGGGGGGTGCACCTACAGGCTCGCTCCCAAGCCGAGCTGTGTGCATCTATTAACACACACAGTGCAGCTCAGCATTGCCCTCCTCTCTCTGCTCACAGTATTTGATTTACAGCACTACTGCATCTGTGAGCAGAGAGAGAGAGAGAGAGAGAGGAGCGAACTGATGCAGATGGGCACAGCACTAGATCGGGCTCGGGTAAATATAAAGGGTGGGGGTGAGAGGGTCAATACAAACACTGGGACCTTTTTTTGCCTTAATGCAAGGAATACATTAAAGATAAAACTGTCCAGCCGTTAGAACCATTTTAAGATGCTGGGATGCTATAAATCACATAACTTCCTTTCTTTATCTCTTCAGGGAGAAGCTATGACTCATATGCTGGCAACTAATTATTCTGGTGTCAGGCTTGCCAGTAGAGCTAATTTACATGAGGACTTAGGTGGAACTCAGTACACGTATGTTTTACCATAGTATATTTGCACAAATTTACAGCATGATTATACAAATCTATGTTTGCTTTTTCTGTAAATCTGTACAATTCTCCAGCAAAACATCAGTGCACATGGTTAGGCTGTGGTGCCACGACATACCTGTACAGAGCCTAAACCCCTAGACCCCTAAAAAAAAAAAAAAAAAAATAACCTGAAGGGCCAGCCATCAGACCTGAGCAGTCACATGACTGCTCAGCATATTATGGCACCAAAATATGCCTCCTAATCATCTGTACATTTATCTTGGAAGACAATGTTACAGGTTCTTTTTAAGCTAAATCTGGGGGTGTAAATTGTGTCCTACAACAAAAGAATTAAAATTGAGATGAACTTTGCAATTAATACATTAACCACTTTCAGACCGGTTCATTTTGCTGGTAAATGACCAGAGGTCTTTTTACAATTTGGCACTGCGCTGTTTTAACTGGTAATTGCGCGGTCATGCAATGTTGTACCCAAACAAAATTTGCGTCCTTTTCTTCCCACAAATAGAGCTTTCTTTTGATGGTATTTGATTGCCTCTGCGATTTTTATTTTTTGCGATATAAACGTAAAAAGACCGCAAATTTTGAAAAAAAATGATATTTTCTACTTTTTGTTATTAGAAAAATCCAATAAACTCAATTTTAGTCATACATTTAGGCCAAAATGTATTCAGCCACATGTCTTTGGTAAAAAAAAAAGTCAATAACTGTATATTTATTGGTTTGCGCAAAAGTTGTCACATCTACAAACTAAGGTACGTTTTCTGGAATTTACGCAGCTTTTAGTTTACGACTGCCTATCTCATTTCTTGAGGTGCTAAAATGGCAGGGCAGTACAAAACCCCCCCAAATGACCCCATTTTGGAAAGTAGACCCCCTAAGGAAATTGATAAGTGGCATGTTGAGCCCATTGAATATTTTATTTTTTTGCCTCAAGCGATTGAATAATGACAAAAAAAAATTTTTTTTTTTTTTTTTTTTTACACAAAGTTGTCACTAAATGATATATTGCTCACACATGCTATGGGCATATGTGAAATGACACCCCAAAATAAATTCTGCTGCTTCTCCTGAGTACGGGGACACCACATATGTGGGACTTTTTGGGAGCCTAGCCGCGTACGGGGCCCCGAAAGCCAAGAACCGCCTTCAGGTTTTCTAAGGGCGTAAATATTTGACTTCACTCCTCACTACCTATTACAGTTTTGAAGGCTATAAAATGCCAAGATGGCACAAAACCCCCACAAATGACCCCATTTTAGAAAGTAGACACCCCAAGCTATTTGCTGAGAGGCATGTTGAGTCCATGGAATATTTTATATTTTGCCACAAGTTGCGGGAAAATTACAAACTTTTTTTTTTTTTTTTTAACAAAGTTGTCACTAAATGATATATTGCTCACACATGCCATGGGCATATGTGAAATGACACCCCAAAATAAATTCTGCTGCTTCTCCTGAGTATGGGGATACCACATATGTGGGACTTTTTGGGAGCCTAGCCGCGTACGGGGCCCCGAAAACCAAGCACCGCCTTCAGGCTTTCTAAGGGCGTTACAGTTTTGAAGGCCATAAAATGCCAAGATGGCACAAACCCCCCCCAAATGACCCCATTTTGGAAAGTAGACACCCCTAAATTTAGGGGTACACTAGTGAGACTAGGTAATAAATGGCGGGTGCCCTGAAACTATAAAAAAATAACTAACCAACCAGCGTCACCTGTAACAGTTATATGGTGATCACTGGTGAAAGGGTTAACTAGGGGGCAATCAGGGGGCTTTATGCGGTAGTATATGGGGGTCCCTGGCGCTATAAAAAGCTGCGGCGAACCTAAATACCTACCTGCCTAACTAGCGTCACCTGTGACACTAATACAGCGATCAGAAAAACGATCGCTTATTAGGCTGGGTTCACACTGGAGCGATGCGGGAACGCCACAAATCCGTGGCGGGTTCCCGCATCGCATGCCTCCCGGCGGCAGTTCACACTGCCCTATGCGAACTGCTGGGAGTGTCAGTGAAATGTTAATGACACTCCCAGATCAGTTCGCATATCGCAGTGCGATCTGCAAACTCGGATCGCATGGTGTGAACACCCATGCGATCCGATTCTGCTGCGGACCAAAAAAAGGGTCCCGTGCGAATTTGCGGCGGGTGCGGTCGAATTCAGCCATACTGTCTGTATGGCTGAACTCGAATCGCACCGAGATCGGATGTGATTTGCACTGCAGTGCGGTGCGAATCACATTCGTTCTCATAAACCGCTGCAATGTGAACCCAGCCTTAGTGACATTGGCGACGGGGGTTAAACCTTTATTGGGGGGGTTAGGGGGGTACATTAGAACTAAAGGGGGCTAACCCTAACTGCCCTAACAGTTATTACAGTCACAAATGACACCAATGCAAAAAAAAAAAAAAAATGACATTGGTGTCACTGTGACTGGGGGCAGGGGTAATTGGGGGGGTGTGAGTGTGCCTGGCATGTTCTACTGTGTAGTGTCGTGTTGGTGCAACTCACCGATCCTCTCTCCTCGGTGTCGGAACGAAAAATACCGACACGGAGGAGAGATTACATCACTTCCTCTCCTGTGTTTACATTACAGGAGAGGAAGTGATGTCACGGAGCATTTTCATTCGTCGGGAGCGATCGCGAGGGGGTGGCCATGAATGAATGGCCGCCCCCTCATCCCGGATCACTCCCGAACGAATACCGACCGCCGCAGGCACCGGGGGGGGGGGGGCCCAATCGGGCCCCCCACCCGCGGGAAGGCAGGGACGTACAGGTACGCCCATATGCCTGCCCATGCCATTCTGTCGACGTACATCGTCGTGCGGCGGTCGGCAAGTGGTTAATAAAATATCTGTCTATACACCGTTAAAAACAGAGACAGAAAGTTTACTCTTTTTAAATCATAATGGCAACAGAAACTACCCAAATGACCCAGATCAAAAGTTTATATACCCTGGTTATTTTGGCCTGATAACAAGCACACAAGTGGACACAAAGGAGTTTGAATGGCTATTAAAGGTAAACATCCTCACCTGTGATCTGTTTGCTTGTATTTAGTGTGTGTGTATAAAAGGTCAATGAGTTTCTGGACTCCTGACAGACCCTTGCATATTACATCCAATGCTGCACTGGTGTTTCTGGATTCTGAGTCAAAAGAATTGTCAAAGGATCTGCGGGAAAAGGTAGTTGAACTGTATAAAACAGGAAAGGGATATAAAAATATATCCAAGGAATTGAGAATGCCAATCAGCAGTGTTCAAACTCTAATCAAGAAGTGGAAAATGAGGGGTTCTGATGAAACCAAACCATGGTCAGGTAGACCAACTAAAATTTCAACCACAACTGCCAGGAAAATTGTTCGGGATAAAAAAAAACCCCACAAATAACTTCAGGTGAAATACAGGACTCTCTGAAAACATGTGGCGTGGCTGTTTCAAGTTGCACAATAAAGAGGCACTTGAAGAAAGATGGGCTGCATGGTCAAGTCACCATAAGAAAGCCATTACTACGCAAATGCCACAAAGTATCCCACTTACAATATGCCAAACAGCACAGAGACAAGCCTAAAATCTTCTGGCACAAAGTCATTTGGAGTGATGAGACCAAAATTGAGCTTTTTGGCCACAACCATAAACTCTACATTTGGAGAGGAGTCAACAAGGCCTATGGTGAAAGGTACAGAGGTGGATCGCTGATGTTTTGGGGATGTGTCAGCAAAATTGTTGACAAGATGAATGCAGTATGTTATCAAAAAATACAGGAGGAACATTTGCATTCATCAGCCAGAAAGCTGCGCATGGGACGTACTTGGACATTCCAACATGACAATGATCCAAAACACAAGGCCAAGTCGACCAGTCATTGGCTACAGCAGAATAAAGTGAAGGTTCTGGAGTAGCCATCTCAGGCCGCGTACACACGCTCAACTTTGTCCATCAAACAGTTTCAGCAAACAGTCCGCTCAAAATTAGCATGGACGGACTTGCCCACACACGACGAACGAACAGTTTGCTGAAACCGTGCGCGATGACGTGAATGGCACGTACGACGGGACGGAAAATACGACGTCCTATACACTGCATTACAACTTTCGGCGTGTAAATCCTTTCTGAGCATGCGCGGAACTTAGTTTGACGAACAAGCCTACACACGAGGGGACTGTTCGCTGAAACCAAGTTTCAGCGGACAGTTTTTCGGAATTTCCGAAAAACTTTGTTCAGCAGACTGTTCGCTGAAACTGTCCGCTGAAAGCCCACACACGGGCGGACTGTCCGCCGAAACACTGTTCAGCGGACAAAGTTGGGCGAACAGTCCCCGCGTGTGTACGCGGCCTCAGTCTCCTGACCTCAATATTATTGAGCCACTCTGGGAAGATCTCAAACGTGCAGTTCATGCAAAACAGCCCAAGAATTTACAGGAACTGGAGGCTTTTTGCCAAGAGGAATGGGCAGCTTTACCATCTGAGAAGATAAAGAGCTTCATCCACAAATACCACAAAAGACTTCAATCTGTCATTTATATTAAAGGGGGGCAATACACAATATTAAGAACTGGGGTATGTAAACTTTTGATCAGGGTCATTTGAGTAGTTTTTGTTGCCATTAAGATTTAAAAAGAGTAAACACAGTTGACTGATAATAAACGGCTTCAGCCAAACACTAACCATGAGTGAAAGAAACGTTTTTGTGTTATCATTCATATTCTCTGAAACATGGCCAAGAAATCATAAATTCTGCTAGGGTATGTAAACTTATGAGCACGACTGTATATATAATTTGTTTTATATAGCAAAGGTACATTTTAGGGTGCTAGTAACACTTTTTCTATCACTTGAAGAGGTTTTCCAGCATGCTGGAAAACCTGTGTTCGTATTATTTAGGAAAAACGGTATCTTTTCCACGTGCATGCAGCATTTATAGACTGCCCAAATCATCGCAGGCAGTCTGAAGATCTAGGTGACAATTCTTTCAGTAAAAGGTTATGTAAATGTTGGATTTATGCAGACTGCTTATCTCTAGGATCACTTATCTTCACCAGTCCCCAGTTCACAAAATAAATCAGCAGTGAAAGATCTATAAGTGTTTCTGCAGTACAAGTATATTCTATTTGACAATGGGACTCTTCTGTTTTTTTATGGTGTTCCTGTGGTCTTTGTCATCAGGCCATCAGTACACACTGTTCTGCTCATCTGGGAATGAATGGCACAACCCTTAGCTAATTAAAGCACTGAAGGGATTGATGACCCATACTTACAATCTGTATGAATTTTTATGGCATATTTACTGTATCTGTAAATCAAAAAGGAGCTCAATGTTTTCCACCAAAGTGATTAATCATGGCACTGCATACATTATCTTGCAAGTTCTCTTTTTGTTTCCAGGAGTCGCAGAGGAAACTTGTTTAGAGGCAGAAGCATACAATGTATTGTGAGCCAATTGCAAAAACTTTGGATGCAATAATGAAAACTGGCGCTGAATATGATGCAGAGGGTGGACCACAAACAATAACATCCAATCAGGTTCTAGCAATCATTTCCAATGTACCGATTACACAGTTAATACATATATGATTATTTTGCATTTACCCTAATCACACAGATGCAATTTACCCACAGAGCAACTTTCATGTCCATGCTGAGCAGTCTAGTACTCCACTCACTAGATCCTAATGGTTGGTGGTCTGTGAAAAATGCAGACTAAGGTGTGATTTGTCAAAGTCATGCGACTAGCTGTCCTCCAATCATGGACAATGAAAAAAATACACTTGAAGTGGGCCCCCACATTGCAATGGTCCAGAGGGTTGCAAAAGAGGCTATATTACGTACATTCTCCCCCCTCCAGCAGGCTCCCTGGATCCATGTGACCAGTCCACTACAGACGCATCTCTAAAGTTGCTCTCAGGTCATGCCCCTGCCCTCCACTGTCTACAATGCAGGGTTAATAGCCTTGCATTGTACACAATAACGCCAATGCTCAGTCCACAGGCCAAAGCTTAGGGGAAAGGAAAACAGCATCAGAACCTGCTAGAGTGGGTAGTCAGGTAAGTAATATAGCTTCTCATTCTACCCTCGTGGCTTATCAATCATTTAACCCTTGCAGTGCAGAGTGGCTCCAAGGGTCTTTTTTGTGCCTGGAGTTGGGCTTTAGGCTGGCAATAGATGATGCAATTTTCTTTCCTGCAAAAGAAAATTGCAGAATCCTTCCCATGAAGCTATTGTGTTTTCAAGGCGGGGGGAAGGGGTTGCCAAACAAACAGTGATTACTGCTAGAGGCTATAGCTGCTGGCAAAAAGCACATGACAAATCCAAAAGGCTAGTTATATCCAAGTTGCTCGACCAATCAACTTAAAGTGGAAGTAAACCCAAGGATTTAAACAGTTAAAAAAAAAAAAAAGGCATGCCAGGAATGCTAACTGCACATTGGCTGTGCTCTCCGCCAAACTATCAAACCATCCAATGGCTGGTGTCATAACGAATCACATGTGCAGCACCATAACAGTTGAAGATTAAACAGAGGCAAAGATGGCAGCTTCCTTGGCTGAACTTTAAGTACAATCAGCCTGCCCATACATGGTTTGAATCTCAGCCGGTCCCTGGGCCTGCTTTAAACGTAAGGCACCACAGATTCCACATAATGGCTTGCATTTTATGAACGGATCGTAAAATTCAAGTAGTGGTGTGGAGTTATTATGTGGAGAACGGATAGCAATATCCATCTTTTATTTAAATGGGCACCCAATTGCTTCCTTGGCCCAGAACAATCTATGAAGTTTGATGTGAGATTTCACAGCACAGAATGGAGCATAAGACTGCTACCCTGCCCTAAAACACCACAATGGTCACAGCAGAGCAACAGCTCCTTGGTGTAGTAATTCTATCACTGTTTGTTTGCATGGATTGTTACAAAGGTGGCCCCAAGGCAGTAAGGTTTTTGCACTAGTGCAGAGCACCAGGGCTTGTGTAGATGGAGAAATCTAGTATGTGTTCTGAGCTGCATTTACATTCACATTGAACTGTATGGACAGAAAGTTTGTTCTCAAAAAAATGCCTTTGTTCACAAACCCTTAGTTTGCCAGGCAGGTCGTCGGCACCAGTGATTCATTGGGTGTTCCTGCATACTGGTAGGTTTTTACACTGAATTTTTTAACTGCCCCTAGAACAGGTAGTTCCTATTTATTAGAGGAAAAATAGAGATGTGGCCACAACAAATAATCTGGTTTTAGCTTTAATTTTTAGGGCCTTTTCACACCAACGCATAAAAATGCTATATGTGCTTAAAAAATGCATATAGCGTTTTAGTGTATTTTAAGTGTGTTTTTAATGTGCGTTTCTAAATTTCAGCACAGCGCATATAGCATTTTAATATGTTTTCTGAAATATATTACAACACTGACTCCCAGCAAACTCAATGCAGTGTATTTTTTATGCATTTGTAATGTGTTTTCAATGATTTCTATGGAAGGTGCGTTTTTTTGTTCACTTTTTACACAAGGAACAAAAGATGCTACAGGCAGGATAAGCAGCACACATAGGATTTCAAAGGGAAATACTTTTGACGTGCTTTTGTCACACTGGAAAAGTGCCTTCTAGTACAGCAAAAACACACAGGCGTGAAAGGACCCCTAAAGTGGTTGTAAACCCTTACCTATACCCAGGGCCGCTGATAAGCCAGTACAGCTGACCCTGTTGTACCGGGCCCAGCCAGCAGGGGGGGCCCGAGCAATCTTAACAGCATTTAGAATAATAAAAAAAAAAAAAAAAGTCTGACTGCACAGGGCTGACCGAGGGAGGAGAGCATCACCCCAGGAGCCTGGATCTCAGATAACACAGGGGTCTATGGATAAGAGAAGAGGGGACGTGTATTCCTATCAGCACCCGAGCCTCCCTCCCCCCTCCTGGGGGAAGGACAGAACACCGGAGCTCTCCTCAAGGCAAGATAACAGGTGAAAGATAGCATTCTTCTCCTGTGATCCCCATTCTGTACAAATCTGTGCTGTAATCTTGCCCTGCACCTCAGCAGGACAGGTCTGGTGGAAGTGAAAGCTAAATTCATGAATATGTTAGGAAAATAATGGGACTTTTCAGGGACTACACACAGATGCATTTCACAAAATCATTCTTTTAATATATGTGTATGTTGAATATATTTATATAGCACCTGGAAAGTCCCAGTATATTCCTAACATATTCATAAAGTTGAGTATTAACAGCAAAGAAAGTGTATACATATATATAATACAACCCATCTCCAGGAAATGAAATAAAGTCCAACCTTGCAGTGTGTGTGTGTGTGTGTGTGTGTGTGTGTGTGTGTGTGTGTATGTGTGGGGGGGGGGGGATAGACTCTTTCACTTACCTGTTTCCATGCTCCAGCCAGCTGCAGAGCCCTCTTCCTCCACCAAACCTCATCACATCGCAGGGGGCTGAAGTGTGAGCAACTGGGCTTAGGTGTCTGTTTGTGAAGCAGTGATCAGTGGAGATCCAGAGGATCGCTGCTGATCACAGCCCATAAACAGTTTATGAACCAGAGATAATCAGGGGAGAAGTGTTTGAATATGTTCTCCCACCGATTATCTCCACACACTAAGAATACTCATTGAATGACACAGAAATGGCCAGTTTATGAAGCTGCGATCTGAGCGCTTCACTGGCGATCTGTGTCAGAATTCACACTCCCCGATTCACCAACTCAGAGGTGGAGAATCGGGGAGTGAAGACAGAATCTGGGGGATCTGAGGAGGAAAGAGGAAGGTGATTAACTTCCTTATGCCTCGTTCAGACCCCCCAATACTGTAACCATGTCCCCCTGTCATATTTATATATAATGTGTATATATATAATGTTTGTGTATATACATGTATATATAATGTCTGTGTGTGTATACATGTATATATTATGTAGGGGGACTCTTTATTTTACTAACATTAATCACACTGTGTCAGTGTATTGAGCTGTGATAATTTATCACTGCTTAATAAATTGACATCTCTGTGTATTGGTGAATTTCTTGTACTGTAATCTTGTAAAGTCTCACGAGATTGCAGTATTAGGGGCCGTTCTCCAGTGTTGGAAGCGTTTGTAGATCGCTTCACTCCTCCAAGGGTGAAACGATCTACTCCGCTTTATAAACTGACATACAGAGGAGAAAGAAGCCAGCTAAAGCAAGAAATTGGGTAAAGCTGGGTACACACACATCAAAATTAAGTTTAGCAGTAATCGGACAAATTTTGATCTATGTGTAGCCCTCCGTGTTAGAAGCCAATCATTATACCACCTTGGTATATTCATATGCCATCCCACATACTGACTCCTACCACCTTTGATCACTTCAAATCACTGAAGTGGTCATTGTGGTTAGAGTGTTCCTTTAATATCTCTCAGAAAAAGTTAACCTCTGTATACTGATTCCATTTCATTTGATCATCCTCTAGTTGTGTTAAATTGGTGGGGGGTGCTGCCTGTATACCCTAGCCTCTCGGTATAGGGGCGGGGCCAGGGATGTGGCTAAAGGGGGCCCCATCAGGTAGGCTGTACGGGGCCCCATGATTTCTATCAGCAGCCCTGCCTATACCTAGTGAAATGACTGGCCTCAGGTGATGCACACAGATTAAACAAATATTCCTACATCAGTTATGTCCGTTTATCTGCGGTCTAATTTTCTCTACATCTTTTTAAAGTCCAAAATTTATAAAGCTTGCCTGAGCTGTCAGAAAAAAGTGTCGGAGAGCTGAATTTGCACACTGCAGAGTTCAGTGAGGAAAACTCTGAGAGCTGATTGGAGGAAGAGGACACACCCTCCCCCCCTTCTGCACACCGGAACAGGGCTGAGGCTGTCAATCAACTGGAGATACCTCCCCTGTTACCATTTTTCACTTTCACTTTCAAATTTGGCAGAATTGATTCATTCTGATAGCAGAAGAGCAAAGCAGCAGACAGAAATTATCACTATAGAGTGATATGCTTTGTTCAT
Organism: Lithobates pipiens; assembly: GCF_037356315.1. Classification (NCBI taxonomy): domain Eukaryota; kingdom Metazoa; phylum Chordata; class Amphibia; order Anura; family Ranidae; genus Lithobates; species Lithobates pipiens. The sequence goes on along the minus strand of NW_027507748.1, from coordinate 584,011,698 downwards.
ATTTCATGTCTGAGGTTTACAACCACTTTAACCACATGCTGACTGTTGCACGCTGATATATGTCAGCATAATGGCAGCACTGGGCAAATGGGTGTACCTGTGCATCCCCTTTAATTGGCGGGGCTAGCGGGCGTGCCGCGTACAGCGTGACCGTGAGTCCTGCTCGATGTCCGTCGGTGTCCCGCGATCGTGTCATGGAGCCGCAGAACGGGGAGATGTAAACCAGGCATTTCCCCATTCTGCCTAGTGACACGACAGGGATCTACTTCTCCCTGTCATCGGGAGCAGTGATCGCTGTCATGTCAGTGGTAGCCCATCCCCCCCACAGTTAGAATCACTCCCTAGGACACACTTAACCCTTTGATCGCCCCTAGTGTTTAACCCCTTCCCTGCCAGTGTCATTTATACACTAATCAGTGCATTTTTATAGCACTGATCGCTGTATAAATAACAATGGTCCCCAAATAGTGTCAAAAGTGTACGATGTGTCTGCCATAATGTCATAATCACCATTACTAGTAAAAATAAATCAATAATAAAAATTACATAAAACTATCCCCTATTTTGTAGACGCTATAACTTTTGCGCAAACCAATCAATGTATGCTTATTGCATTTTATTTAAAAAAATGTAGAAGAATACATATCGGCCTAAACTGAGGAAATTTTTTTTTTTTTTTTTTTTTTTTTTAGATATTTTTGGGGGGTGTTTATTACAGCGAAAAAGCTTTTTTTTTTTTATTGTCACTTTTTTTGTTTATAGTGCAAAAAATAAGAATTGCAGAGGTGATCAAATGCCACCAAAAGAAAGCTCTATTTGTGGGATAAAAAGGACGTCAATTTTGTTTTGGCATAACTTTGCACATCCGCTGCATTTTCAGTTAAAGCAGAAGGGGGTATAATCTTCCGGGGCTGAAGCGGTTAAACTAATATTGATCTATATAATAGCTCACTTTTATCTGCTCTAATACTTTTTGGCAATGATTTAGTTTAATTTGAATTTGCTTTATTTTGTGTATGCTAATCTTTACAGAGATCCATTACTCTAAAAAAAAAAAAAATCTAAAATCATAGGCAATAAACCTGCACTTTAATGAGGCAAATAAAATGAAAGCAATTTTCTATACTTTCAACTAAAAAGACATAAAAGATCAGGCAGAAATCTTCAGGGTCCAGTCAATCAATCTGGATGTTTGTATTTCACAACAAAGAAATGACATATGTTAGAAAACTCTCAAAATGTGCCTGACCACACTTTGCATAAATATTAGAAACATGCATGGGTTCAGTTGTCAAATTAAAGCAAATGACAAGTGCTGCAAATCTCTACCCTTAGCCACAGCTATTATTACTGTGGATACAAACGTACAAAGGATACTGAGGATACAAAGATAAAGCTCTTCACCCATAACTGTTTCTTCCAAATTGGGTATTAGGTGAAGAAGGTTTTACTCCCCTGCTAGGTGTTTACTACTGTCTACGACTCCAGCGGGATTAGTATTACTTTTTTAGTAATTCTTAGTATTCATTAGTTACTGTATTGCTCCAACTGACATGGCTGTGGTAGGTCAGTAGTACACTGGATTTGCACTTGTGTGTGTGTGTGTGTGTGTAAATGCAAGTTGGTAACATGCATTGTACATGTGTTTTGGTGTATAACATTAATTTTTAATGGACTCTCAAGACATGTCAACACAGTAAATGCCACACCTGACTCTTCAATATACCACATTGAGGTGAGCTGCACGGGACAAAAATGGGTTACTGCACTGAACCTCTTTATTGGCCAATAGGCTATAAATGTGAATATGTGCATTTGCACATGCAAAAACATACAAAGATTGGTGTAAGTTGGCTCTTGGTATCACCAGTAGAATAAGTTCTTTATCATTTTCTATGGAAACTCTGCCAGAGAGGGCGATACAGTGCTGTGTCCAGTGCCTGCTAGTATTTTATCAATGTGAATAAACACAGTGTGAAATCAGCTCAGTTTGAATGCCAAACTTGGGCTGGTCGTAAAGTGCCAGATTTTCAATTGTTAGACCAAAACTTACCAAACAGCTGTATAGTACCATACAGTGTTACAGCCTATTTAAACAATCCATCAAAATATATCAGAGAGACCGTCTGTAAATTGTATTGATCGGAGACATCAGCAGTTGGTGTCCTAGCAATTTTAAGGGCAGAAGTCCTCAGAATCCTGTCCTGTTACCCCCTCTCCTGACAGTTTTCGTTGCAGCGCATCTACAGTGGGTAATTTACTTAAACCCCATTGAAAAATCTGTGGAATGACTTGAAGACTGCAGTTCACAGTCCACCAAATTCACCTAAACTTAAGCAGTTCTGTAAATAAAAGTGGGCAGATAATCCAAAGTCTAGATGTGCAAAGTTAGTGGAGACATATCCCAATAAACTAAAGGCTGTATTAAAGCAAAAGGTGGTTCAACAAAATACTGACAACAAGGGGGTAATCCTTTTTCCAACTCAGTGATTCCGTTTTTTGCATTTTTTCCCGACATGTTGGTGTTATATCATTCACTTGGATGCTATAAGTTGCACTGAGTAAATACAGCTGGATAATACAAAAACTGTGTTTGCCTTCATTTCGGGCTACAAAGCAACAAAATGTGATTATTTTAAAAGGGGGAGGGTGGGGAGAGGCGATTCTTTTGTAAACCCACTTTATTTGTACTGGTGAACATTGTCTTCAACAGAGAAAGAATAAAATACAAAATATTACTGTTGTCACCAGAACAGCAAAGCAGGTGAGATCTTCCAGTGGAGGCACCTAAATTTCTTTCACTTCGCAGGTATTTTCCTCCCAATTTCCATTGCAAATTATAATAAAAATTGGCTAGGGATAAATGTTATAATTTCAACATGAATGTGGGGAGAAAAATGGAGAAACACACAATACCATTCAAAAAAGGGATTGTGTTCAAAACTAACAGGGTCCCATAATAAACCCTAAGTATTTCTAGAAAAAATGTGGATTCAAATATAGGAAACTACCTAGAGATACAAAATTCTTACAATCAAATGTATTATAAAGTAATACTTACTTTAATCCATTTTTCTGGTTCTTTTTGCTGACTGATGGCAGTCTGCAGGGGAGGAGCCTTGCTAACTGGCTTCCCTTTATACATGAACCTCTAAGATCTTTGAAATATGACAGCATGTAAGAGATAAAGGCCTTTAATGTATACATTAAATAGACAAAGACAATAAAGTAGGGAATAACAGTTCATCCATACCATATCTAACTACATTTCTCTCCTGCAGTAGCTAGGGCCGGTCACAATGAAGCTATACTCTGCATTCTGAAATACCACAAATGTGCCTAAAGCTGCCCACTTCCTGATTAACCAGCCACAATTTGCTTCATAGGTGACCCTGTGTGCACCATTACACCTGGAATCCTTTGATGGAAAAATCCAAACCAATCAGATGTAGGCACTGTTTGGCTATTTTGACAGCAGGTGGTGTCAGCTGTCAGAATATCATAGCTGCAGCAGGAAATTTGTCTTGTGTGAGTTCAATAGAAGGTAGGACTCAGCCACATAACAATAGCCCCAGCAGCCTACACAGCTGCTATGGGGCTTGGCAGTGGAAAGGTGCCCCATTAGGGAGGTTGTTGGGGGCCATTTAAATTTAGAAAATCTGTGTGCATGTGAACACATATTCATCGCTTTAATAATTTGGATTATAGAAGTTCCTGTTGATACTGACCCTGTACCCCCATTGACATTTCCATCCAAAAAGAGCTGTTGTCAGATTTACAGAAGGAGACTTCAGAATCACAAGCCACAGTTACTCTTTGCAGGCTGTGCATTATTTAGAATTTGTTTAACTAAATAGTGTAAATTTATTGTCCTCCGAGCTCTTGGTCATCCCAGCCAGCACTGAAACTTATCATGTATGCCTAAAGCTGGTGATATATAAAGCAAACTTCGGCCGGTTCCTGATGGGTCAGTCAAAATTCGCTCCATGAGTGGCCACGTTGGCACTCTTATGCCTGAAATCCTACATATGAAAAATCAAATGAGTCGAGTGGAAATTTGTTGGCCACAGGCTAAGCAAAAAGAATATATATGTGTCGAAACCCCGTTGTGTCTCCTTCACTAAAAACTGAGTTTTCTTTAGTTTTTTTTCTAGTTCTGCAAAAACCACAAAGATTGAAGTAGTTGGTATTAGAGTTACTAACAATCATGTCATAATATAAACTACTCTGTTGGCGAATATTCTTGCTACTACAGCGCTTTATTTTTACTAGCTACTACAGGCACTCTTTCAGGACTTTTGCTGTGGTGGTGGCAGGGGTTGGATGGATTAGAATTTACTCTGAGGCCCTGAAATCTGGGATGATGAAAAGTACTGGTGAGTTACTTTGGACAAAGTGGTGAGCTGGAAAAATAAATATTAGAATTTAAATCTTTTCCCTTCCTTAACAACTTTTGCCCGCAGCACTGGTCCTTATAGTGTACCTACTATGTTAACAGCTCCCTTTCTTCCTGTCCTGGACCAATATGTACTTTATGTTAAGATCACTTACAATAGGGAGGTCGCCAGGGGGCTTAATCAATATTTTATTAAGAAATCCCAAGATCTGCAGTTATGCTGCTGGTAGGAACAACAGCTTTTAAACACGTCCCAGCATATTTTGTATTTTTCATTACAGCACCGTAACATTACTTGGCAGTTTCAAAAACCTAGAAATGCAAAAAAAAAAAAAACAGGTGCAATAAAAAGTATCCTTCACTTGAGGGTTTAGTAGATCCATGTTATGCTAAATGATAATGGAAATTATCTGTGGTAAGGGCAGATATGCCTGGTAGGTGCTTTTTTGTACCCACCTTGTGTTATCATCATTGCAGCAGATCTTTATATTTAAAGCCTTTGATAGTTAGGATCAGAAGTTTGACCAGGAGTCATCTACCTCCCCTGCAATCTTCTGCTTTCTGCTACATACTTTGATACTTCCACTATAAACACACAACAGGAAGCTACTGGGGAAGTTGTATACATTCACTGCCCATCATCTCTTACAATTAACAGTGTCTGTAAAAAGGGAATGGCTGGCAGCTAGAAATGGCTGACCTAAAATGGTCATCCCTTGTTGTGTGTACTGTCCTAACAACTTCCTGAGTTTAGTGCTTTCCTATATACACCAATTTGAAGTCTAATTACATTTTTTGCACTGTGAGAAGTCTTTCGATCTCCCAGACTTTTTACAGCCAAACATAGCTGCTGCTGTGTTTTTTCCTTGAGATTGAGCTATTAAACTGCACATGTGGAAGTGTAAATTAATACATGATTTATGCTATTTGAGCTCTACTAACTAAAAGTTTTCATAAAGCAAAATCAGATACATTTACGAGAATACTGACATTTTTAATGCTTTTTGGGATCCAGCGTGCCATATACTTATCCCTTCTTTTGTATCATGGCAGACAATTAATTAAAGTGGAGTCAGTAACACCCTGGATTGTTTGGGCAAAATGCTGATGTTCCTTAGTGCTGTGCACACAGATTATTCCACAAAACAAATGTATAATAGAGAAACCAACATAAATATAATTAAACAAAAAACAATGGTTAACTATAGGTTATACTAAATATACTAAATATAATCTGCCTTTGTTAAAATGTTATTGCTAAAAGAACATTTTCATATACTGACAAATTATATCTGACCCTTCTTCTCTCACGCCGAGCTTTAGGCACATTTTCTATCGTCAGATATTCAATGTACAGCTACAATCTACAGTTCAGGTGTTTCCTAGCTCCAGAAAGTTTTAATTCTTGGGTCATCCTCATATTTCTGAATAATATTTGTGTATGTAAGCAATGCAACAAATAGAATAGGTATTTTGTGGTGGATGTGGTGAGACTTATAAAGGTTGATAGAAAAGGTGACAATAATATCTTACTCAGTCCACGCATTGCATATCAGAGGGAGACTTGGCATATTACAAATTACAGTGCCATTAATATGCGAAGAAACTGCAAGAGCTTAAGAAGAACTGTTTCTGCTTCATTCTGGTTCCTCATCCTCTTTACAACAGAGAGACACAGCTTTGCCAGTCTAATTCACTTGTTTACCATGACCAAGCTAAAGATGTTACCACTGAAAGAGAAAAAACACAATGAAAATGACAAAATGTTAGATATAAGCCTTCACACAACCTCATACAGCATTTTGTATATATACTTGAGCCAACTGGAATATAAAAAAAATAGGTTACTATTTTAAGCAGAATTTGGTTTTTCATCAAATAGCTCCCCTTCCGGCCTTGATTGTGTTTGCCTTGCAACCTGGCTTGATGCATCAGTGTGGCCCTACTTGGAATTGAAGTTACTGCCCAACAACCACTGTTAGATTCAGTCTTTAAGGGCAGGTTTGTATGTAATTGATGTCTGAAGGGAAGTAACGCTAAGTAAAAGCCCAATAACTCTAATGCCACGTACACATGACCGTTTTTTCCGACAGAATAAACTCCGACGGTCTATCCAACGTAGTTCCGCTGAAACGGACTTGCCTACACACGATCACACCAAAGTCCATTAGTTTAGAATGCGATGACGTACGATGGGACTAGAAAAAGGAAGTTCAATAGCCAGTAGCCAATAGCTGCCCTTGCTCCGTTTTTGGTCCGTCGGAATAGCATACAGATGAATGGTTTTCTTGATAGCAATTGATTCCGACGGAAAGATTTAAAACATGTTCTATTTCTAGGCCCGTGAGAATAAAAAAAAAAAAAAAAAAAAAAAAAAAAAAAGTCAGATGAAGCCCACACACAATCGGAATATCTGATGAAAGGATTCCGTCGGACCTTTTCTGCCGGAAAGTCCGGTCGAGTGTACGCGGCATTAAGACCATCTAGGCTGATTTCAAGCAATGCTTTTGACTGTTGGGCTGTAATTGATCATACTAGACACAAATGTTCCATTTTGATTCTTCAATCTGCTAAGTTTTGATAAAACTCTATAGAAATAAAAAATGATTATTTCATATTGGATCCAATGTGTTAAAAACAACTGACAGAGGTTGTGCAACAGCCATCCGAAAAGCTATAAATAATCTCTTGAATAAGAAAGAGAAATTTTGACTTAACTGTAAATACCATATCTTGGAGTACAGTATAAGATTTGCATTCATAGACCATGGGTTATATGCAGGCTACCTTCAGGTGACTGGACACGGCAAGAAAACTTGCTAGACTTGCCCCTTGAGCGTGCTCATATAACCCTGCCCACTTTGTGAGACTCTAGTTTTTTTGGCAAGCAATAAGTAGCGATCAAGACACAGGGTGGTGGGCCAAGCTTGCATCAGCTGAGGCCTAAACATCCACTTGGCAGAACTTGTAGAATGTGTGAACAGAAGACCAGGTGACACCCTTGCAAATCTGAGAAGCTGATTTTACAGGCTGAAGAACTCAAGAAACACCATCAGCCCTGGAGGAATGGGCTCTATCAAGGAAAGCAGGAATACTGTCCTTATGGGCATAAGCTACATAAATACATACAGTAGTTAGTCAGCTTGGAAAAAGTCCACCTAGTTCAACAAACAGAAAAAACAAATAGAAAACCTCCATATATGAAATTGTATGCCTACAGTTTATCCAGAGGAAGGCAAAAAAATCCCAATAAAGCTAAATCCTCCAGCAGGGGAAAAAAATTACTTCCCGATTCCACAGGAGACAATGGGATATTCTTTGGATCAACTATTCCTGGTGTTATTACCTATAAATAGCAACATTCAGTTATATTTTGGGCATTTAGCTGTTTCTTTGACACAACCTAATGAGCTGGCCAGAACTAGTTCATTAAGTCCATTAAAGTCTATGGGCACAAATCGGTTAGAAGTCACCTTGAAGTAGTAAAGGAACCTATTCTAAAGTTGGAGCGACTTCAGTAGTGATAATTACGACAGCTCTCATTGACTAACATGGGATTTCATTTGTCATGCTACTTGGGGTCTCAAGTCCGATCCCAAGTTGCGGCAGTGTAAACCGAGCTCGGTGCAATGACAATCACCAGAACCCTTTCCTCTATCTTGTCAAGGGAGGATCTTCATTGGAGGGAAGGCATACACCAGCTTGAATGGGGTTCATGGAATCTCCGGAGCATCTATTGCAAAGGCTAGAGAATCCTGTGGTTGTGTCTCTGTAGAAGATGGCAGCATAAGTGCCACAACATGCTATGCACATTTTTGGTGGAAAAAGCAATCGTGAATACCTCATCGGAGAGGTGTAACACAGTTACCTCATCCTCTTGAAACTCGGTCTAAAAAGCATGAGGGAAACTGCTAAATTCAAGTTGCTCACACTGAGAAATGTTACAGGCAAAATGAAAGCATTACCACAATAATGTGAACAACTCCCAAATTCTCTGCCTTCGTAACTGAATATTGTTCTACACACTGCAGACTGCGTTACTAAAATGCAGGAACCGGTGTCAATATACAGGGAAACCCTGTCTTACCTTATCTAGAGGTCTAGGCTTCACCCAGCATGGTGGGAAAACCACCATGGGCTCTTTGGGGTTTGGGAACCACAGAAATGGACCATGACCCCCTGCAGCTAATTACGCATTTTGTACTATGTGCCAAGTTGAGCGTCTAATACATGATCTAGTGCCCAAAGCAAACATTGCAGGCCAGCCCCATATAGTAGGGTCTGGTATGGTCTCCAGGGTACACACTGAGGGTAAGAAATCCGGAAACAGATAGCTCTGGGCAATAAGCAGTCATATCTTGACACAAGCATAACAGAAAAAAACATCTTTACCATGTGATCAGCTGTGTCCAATCACAGCTGATCATGATGTAAACACAAACCGGTTATTGGCATACCTTTCCTCATGCTGACTGGAGAGGAGAGGCGATAACCGGCTTGTGTGAAAGGGACATCTACACTGATCAGGGCACTGATTATAAGGGCAGCCCAAACAGTGCTGCCTATCCGTGCCCACCAGTGCTCCCAATCAGTGCCCATTAGTGCCTGCTCATCAGTATCTCACCTATCAGAGTCCTCCGGTGCTGCCTCATTAGTGCCCACCAGTGCCGCCTCATCAGTGCTCATCGAGGCAGCCTTTCAGTGCCGCCTCATCAGCATGCATAAGTGAAAAATTATCTGTTTGCAAAAAATTTTGGGTCTTTTTTGTTTATTTGGCAAAAAATATAAAACCTAGTGGTGATTAAATACCACCAAAAGAAAGCTTTATTTGTGTGAAAAAATGTCATCTGGGTACAGTGTTTGATGACCACCCAATTGTCATTCAAAGTTTGAGTGCCGAAATCTGAAATTGGCCTGGGCAGAAGGGGGTGAAGGTATCTAGTAAGCAAGTGATAAAAAACGAAAAATTATTTTACAGAGACGAACAGGTCCAAGACACTAGCAAAAAAACTGGGGTCTCATGGAGTGGGCAGGGTTATACAAGAACATGGGACAGTACAGAGTAGCTAATAATAAATAAATGAAACTGACACACAGTATATTTGGTCATAAATGGCCACGGTGTTTATTCAAGGGGTAACCCAAATTAGCTACATTCACATTAACTAAAAAATCAGCTTTCAGCATAGAATTAAATTTCAAAATTAACAAAATGATCCAATACCAGATCTCAATCACCATGTCCTTCCAGACTTATACTGGAAGACGAACCCCCACTGAATATCACCGTGACTAAACAATCATAAAAATAGGGAGGGGGGGGTGGGAGCGCAAACTGGTCCTCTTCAGGTGGCTGTGAAGCTGAGGTAGCGTCCGGCTTATATAAGCAGTCATAGGAGCGAAGAAACAGCCCGCCAAATTCCTCCAATGACGGCTTGTTGCTAAGGGATATTGCACCAATAGCCCTGCTGAGAGAAAGGAGAGAAAATGCACAGGCAAAGAGCCCTCTGCCCTGTCCCATGCGGGCCCCCGGTTAATGCCGGGGACCGAACATGGGACAGTACAGAGTAGCTAATAATAAATAAATGAAACTGACACACAGTATATTTGGTCATAAATGGCCACGGTGTTTATTCAAGGGGTAACCCAAATTAGCTACATTCACATTAACTAAAAAATCAGCTTTCAGCATAGAATTAAATTTCAAAATTAACAAAATGATCCAATACCAGATCTCAATCACCATGTCCTTCCAGACTTATACTGGAAGACGAACCCCACCGGCCGAAGCCAATTGTGAAACAAAACGCTGAGGCCCCCCCAACACCGTGGCTTTCTCTATCATATTCTGCAAACCTACATTGAAAATGTCCAGACCTATGTCCGACAAATGTACCAAGTCTGATCTATAGAGACCTGAGATAAAACCTTCCAACTCAACGTGGCGATAGGATAAGTTATTGGAAGAAACCAAAAAATTATGAATGGTCCTATTTAAGCGTCTACGAATCTTGTCTAGATAAAATAAATTGCTAGAGGGGGACCAAAGTAACCTAGGAATCATCTCAGAAAAAGCGATAATTGCGGATGGAAAAAGGACCTTAAACGAAAAGAGATCCTGTTTCATCTCACATAAAAGATTCCAAGTTTTAACTTTACCAATATCATTTGCCCCAGCGTGGATTATTAATAGATCCGGGCTGGGCCAAACATTATTTAAATAAATTAATTCATTTCTTACATCTTTCCAACGTAACCCCCTAACACCATGCCAAAAGATTTGCAAAGCATGAACCTTAAAACCCAAAGTCTTTTCGAAATTCCGTGCTTCGGCTCTTTTGTAGGCCCAATGAATAAATGAATGGCCTATAATCCAGACCTTGAACCTAGGAAAATCTGAAAAGAAACTTAATTAGTAACTAACTCAGGTCGAATGTAAGACTTATATCTAACACTGTCCCAACGACCCAACCTCTGAACCTCCTCAGAAGAAAAACCCATAGAGTTAGCAGCAGTGGCAGCCCCTATTCTGAAGGAGTGAGATGAGAAATAAAAGCCCGACAAACCAAGGGTTTTTAGACAAGAAGAAAGGACAGAAGAAAATTGATAACGAGTAAGAGGAGACATGTCATTGTGAATAAAGAGTGACCCGTGAAAGAAAGGTCTAAAGGCGATAAAATTTAAATTATTTTGGACCGGGCAGATAGGAATATACCCTGCCCGACCCAACTTAATCATGCGTCCCTTACCAACCTGATCGGTTTTTGATCTTCTGATGCATATAGTGATAGAATCTGAATAAACAAACACATCACTATCTAACAGGATAGCGCATGAAGACTTATTTGAGGCAGAAAACTCACCCACCCGTAAAGCGCCAAAAAATGCCAAAGAAAAAGCTGCGTTAAATAATAAAATTTCATAAGGGGAATAGCATACTGAAGGCAAAGTCTGAATTAATTTAACCAAAAGATCAATAGAAATGGGTCTCCTACCATCTCTAACCAAATGGGAACGCCTAAAACCTTTCAATACCTGACGTACTGTATAGAAAGAAGACAAGGCCGGAAGGTCAAAAAATTTTAGAAAGAAGGAAACCCCGGCCAAAATTTTATGTATAGAAGCTGCACTAAGGTTAGAATGGATTAAAAAAGTAACAAAAGACAGAGCTGTGTAAGCATTACAACTGGCAATACTTAAATTGTATGTAGAGCAGAAACTATCCCATCTCGACCATGCTCGCAGATAGTCCTCCCATGTTCTCAGTGAAACGGAGTTCTTTAAATTGGCGGAGATTAATCCCAAATCAAGCCCCAGAGGAATTCCGGGCATTGGGAGCCAATTGGGTCTGCCTCCGGAGCCAATTCGTGGAACCTGGAAAACTGAAGACGAGATAACGAGTCTGCAATGCTATTGCTTACACCTGGTAAATGTTTAGCCTTAAGCCAAATATTATATTTCATACAATGGAGAACTAAGAAACGAAGCAATTTGATTACAAAATCAGACTTAGAAGATAAACAATTAATCGCGAATAGGACACCTTTATTATCCGTGTGAATTAAAACTCTCCGATTTTTAAACAAATCACACCAAATAACTACCGCCACCACTACTGGGAATAATTCTAACAAGACTAGGTTACGCGCAATCTCAGGAATCCTCCAAGATGTGTGCCACTTTGAAGCACACCAATGACCTGCCAGGAAGGCACCAAAGCCTATAGAACCTGAAGCGTCGGTAAAAAGGCCTAATTCAAAATCGTCTATAAATTCTTTCTGCCATACCGTTGATCCATTAAAACCTAACAAGAACTCATCCCATACCTTTAAATCATCTTTAATGGCCTTTGACATGGTAACATGAGAAAAAGGATTTTTTAAATCCTTTGTAGCCCTAGCAAAACGGCGAGAAAAAATCCTAGCTACCGGAATTACTCTTGCAGCGAAAGCAAACAAGCCTAATAGAGATTGGACATCTTTAAGCAGAACTCTCCGTCTAGATATAAAAGAGGATATTAGCGACCTAATCTTGAAAAGCTTTGATGGAGGCAATCTGAATTCCATGGCATTTGAATCAATGACAATGCCCAAAAATTCCAGACTAGTAGATGGAAACACTGTCTTCTCCTGGGCAAGGGGAATGCCAAAATTTTCACAAATATCAAAGAAGGCTGACAAAGAATCAGAGCAAACAGAACATTCAGGTGGACCTATGAAAAGAAAATCATCTAGATAATGAATATAACCAACACCGGGATGCACCACAGACACTACCCATTGAAGAAAAGAAGAAAAAGCCTCAAAGTAAAAACAAGATAAGGAGAAGCCCATTGGCATACATTTATCAAAATAAAAATATCCGTTAAAATGAAAACCTAGAGAACTAAAGCCTTGCGGGTGTACTGGAAGTAAACGAAATGCAGACTTAATATCCGCCTTGGCCATTAATGAATTCCTTCCAAAATGCTCAAGGAGAACCAAAGCCTCATCGAAAGAAGCATACGTAACTGAAGCATCGAAATCAGCAACCTCATCATTAAGAGACTCGCCAGCAGGGTATGACAAATGATGTATTAGGCGAAAAGAGCCTGGCTCTTTTTTGGGAACTACGCCCAATGGAGAAATTCTGAAGTTGGAGAAAGGGGGTGAGAAGAACGGACCCGCAATCCTGCCCTCTGTTAGTTCTTTCTCAATTTTAACCCTAACAACCTCTGGGTGTGAAAAGACCGAACGCAAATTGTCCACTAACTTACAACCAGACCCAGAAAAACCAGGGACTAAAAAACCATGCTTGAAGCCGTTATAAAGCAGCTCCGCCATCCTGGTGTTTGGATACATTTCTAGCCAAGGAAGCATGTTTGACAATTTCACAGTTGTCTGTGCCTTTTGAAAACCCATCCCTGGATTGAGGCTGACCTGACATGGCAGAGGCCTTTCGATAACATCTACAAGCCGGGTGTGACCCTGTACAATATGAGCACTCGTGCTTGTATCTACAGTTGGCCAGAAATCTGCATTGTCCTTCATTGAATGCAAAGCAGAAACCTTTGCGAAATGAATTATTAGTAGAGTTGGGTGCTTTGAATTGCACCTGCGGTTTTGGAGGCAACATCAGATTTAACCAAAGGCCAACGTCTTTCACACCCCAACGTAGGGAAGGGTGTACCGCCAGCTTCTGCCTGAAATTCTCATCATAATGAAACCATGAAATACCCCCGAAATGCCTAAAGGCCTCAGCAACAATGTCTAGATGTTGAAATAGCCCAGAACATTTTTCTGGAAATTTTTCACCCATAACTGAAGCGAAAATACAGAATGCTTGCAGCCAATTCTGGAATGTTCTAGGTACTGCTCTCCTTCTATCTTCTTCTGAACGCTCCTCTGATTTCTTATCTAATTTAGAAAGAAATTCTTTAGAAGAAGGCAGGAGGGATAATAAATCAACAAATTCTCCTCTCCAAATTTTCTCCTTAACTGAGGAAGACAAGTGGAAACCTAACGGGGAGATTTCGCACGGAAGCGCCTCTTTCATACAAGCTTCTGCTACTTGACAAGGTGTATTATTACAAGAACTAGGCTGTAAAAGACCACCAGTATTCACTAAAATGCTCTGAGTTCTTAAAGGGTTAAACTGTTTCTCCATAGGAATAGTAACATTACCCTGCGAACGCATAGCGTTCCAGACAGGGCCAACCTTTAAAGCATCCGCAGTGACTGACTGCTGCAATCCAGTACCATCTTGATAAGCACCAATATTTTGTGCACCTGAAGCAAGCAAAGGCTGCACATCTTCCCTTACACCAATAGGGGGAGCAGTACTGATATTCAAATGATTAACAGGATTTTGTAATATCGCTCCAGAATACTGAGCACCTGACACTGCACCAGAATACTGTGCACCTGGCTGCAAATTATAGGAAAAAGTACCAGAAGACTGTACACCTGACAAAGTATTAATAGGAGCACCAGCAGGCTGTGTCTCCTGAGCTGCACCAAATAAATGTGCCCCTTGTAAGGTACCAGAAGGCAGTGCCTCCTGTACAGGGATAGTTGTTTGAACTGAAACATTGTTTAATTGCTGTCTATTCTGAAAAGAACTGCCAGCGCTTGCAAACAGAGCCCTGGCAATGAGAGAGGGAGAGGGAGATCCTTGTTCCCCTTCTGACAGGCTAGTAAAAGCATTTGCTAAAGAATTAAGGATAACAATTAAGTCAGGTAAAGAAGAAACAGGATTCTCACCAGGCGGGATATCTGACACAGCATTCTGTCCCAAAGGAGCTGCAGCGCTGGTTTCTGGAATGGAGGATGAGGAGGATAAAGTTGCAGCATCTTTAAGATACCTGGAACGAGAAGTAGAGGTGAAAGAATCTTCCTTAGAATAAGGAACAGCAGGGGCTGCCGACTTTTTCTGCTTCTTTCCTTTTCCTACAGGTGTGCGGGAGTTGCCAGCTGAAGGAGAATTCCTGTGTTCCTCCATAATGTTCGGCATGGGCGTCAAACAGGCAGGGAGAGAAGAAAAAGCAGGAGGGTCTTCAGCTAAGCAGTGCCTCAGCCACTCCTCACCGCCCGAGCTTTCTGCTTTTTCCAGAAGCTGACGAAGGAGAGACTCCATTCTAACTGTACACCTGAGCGCAAACTGGTCCTCTTCAGGTGGCTGTGAAGCTGAGGTAGCGTCCGGCTTATATAAGCAGTCATAGGAGCGAAGAAACAGCCCGCCAAATTCCTCCAATGACGGCTTGTTGCTAAGGGATATTGCACCAATAGCCCTGCTGAGAGAAAGGAGAGAAAATGCACAGGCAAAGAGCCCTCTGCCCTGTCCCATGCGGGCCCCCGGTTAATGCCGGGGACCGAACAATCTAGGGGCAGCTCAGGAAGTTTTTTTTGCCATTGTCCATTCATCTGAAGGTAGCCTGCATTCAACCCGTGGGGGATGATTTACTAAAACTAAAGAGTGCAAAATCTGGAGCAGCTGTGCATGGTAGCCAATCAGCTTCTAAATTCCGCTTGCTCAATTAAGCTTTAACAAAAAATCTGGAAGCCCATTGGTTTATATGCAGAGCTGCACCAGATTTTGCACACTGTACAATTAGGCCCCTTTCACACTGGGCGGTTTTCAGGCGCTACAGCACTAAAAATAGCGCCTGTGTAGCGCCTGAATAAAACAGCCCCTTTCACTCCAGTGTGAAAGCCGGAGGGCTGTCAGTGGAGAAAGTCCAGAATTTATAAGCTTGTATGAGAGTTCAGTAAAATGGGGGTAGAGAGCTGAAATTACACTCTGCAGAACTCAGTGAGGAGAGCTCTGAGGAGCGACTGGAGGGAAGAGAAGGGAAGGGAAGAGAAGGCAAGGGACACCCCCCCCCCCCTTCACACAGCTCACAGGAACATAGCTGCAGCTGTCAATCTGCTGGAGTTCCC
The DNA here is from genome assembly GCF_037356315.1 of Lithobates pipiens. Classification (NCBI taxonomy): domain Eukaryota; kingdom Metazoa; phylum Chordata; class Amphibia; order Anura; family Ranidae; genus Lithobates; species Lithobates pipiens. Next base: position 583,995,885 of record NW_027507748.1, on the reverse strand, counting down.
TCCCCTGTCACAATTTTTCTCTTGGTGTCAGGAAGAAATTGTCATAATTTATTTATGCTGACAGCAGAGGAATGAAGCAGCAGACAGAAATGACACTTAGTGCTCTTTACTATTAATAGGGTGATCTCTACATAGAATTATTGAACTTCAATGATGAGTAAAGTCCATGTTCTATATACTGTGATTTGCACCTTGTGGCACATAAAATAGCAAACTTATTGGGCCCTGCTTGAGAAGTCAAGGCAAAGAGCAATAATACACAGGAAACATGGCATTCCAATATGTGTTAGTATGTACAGGATAACATTTTCAAGGTGCCTTCTCTCTCCCATTTCACCTGCTCCTCCTCCCCCTTTCCTCGCAACACTCTTGAAAATACTTCCATTTTGATTTTATCCATTACACTTGCAAATTATGCTGCTGCCTCCTCCTCCTTCTCTTCCCCCGGACCCCTATTCTTCTTCTCTCACAGTCTTTCTCCCTATGTCTGACTGCAAAAGAAAAGAATCTAATGATGCTGAAAATTGATTCTGAAGCGTCCTGACAATGCTGTACATCTTTCCCCCTCCTCGCCTGCCATCTTTATGGCCTCTGGCTGTAAAAGTCCCTTTTACTCCCACTGGAGGGAGGCGGATTTATACTGCTGCGCAGGCTGCAACCCTGCTCTGCTCTGCCCTATTCTGAAGAGAGGATGGAACACGGTTTTCTAACATCACCTGTACCTTCTTTCATCAAGTTCTGTCAGGCACAGAGTGTATGCAATGACACAGAAAGTAAAGCTGGTCATAGACATTACATAGTGGTTTGACGTGGAATAAAAACAATGGTTGAATTATTCTTTATTGCAAATGATCACTAAATAAACATGGATGTTTGTGTAATATTAGAGACTTTATAGACACACTTGACAATAGATTTTTTTTTTTGTGTTCGGACGCAGCTTAACAGAATCTGAGATCAGTTGATGAAAATGTCATCTATAGGCTATTGTTTTTTACCTGGTCTGGCTGAAAGTATACAGTCCAGGAAACATTTACTGCATCTTATCTCCATAAATGACATCTGTACTGAGTTGCCAATTACCATTGCTGACCTTTTTATAGTGCAAAATCTACGGCCAAAAAATAATGCAATATATTGTAGATTACCGGTCCTTCAATGTGGTGTCTGCATTTAGTTTTCACCTGATGGTTCTGCCGGTAACACACTTCCTGTCCTGGGGTGGCAGCACTCACTCTGTACTGTATCCATATAGGAGTACTGTCATCATCGCTAACTTTTTCTGATTTAGACTACAACCCCAGCCCCATCACATTATACAGGTAGTGAAGGGCTGAGTAGTTCACAGATGATAACTCAAAAGGCTAATATTTTAGTAAAGTACACAGAAAATTTACAAGGATAATGAATTTCTACCAGGCTTATGAGGTATGTCCATGTGTTTGCAGCCCGAAAAACGAATACAGCCACAACATCTTAGGACTAGTAAAATGCAATATATTACAATTTTGGTCGTGTTAAGATATACTTTTTAATGTATTGTGGATCCCCTGTAATATAGGATATATTTTTAATGCCTCATATATGTACAATAATGAGCCTATACAATGAGAAGCACTTCAAGGTGATAATGTATACAATTCTTCATTTTATAAGGGAAGAATCTAGATCTGGCAAGTGAGATTTTGCTTAGTGTTGATCAGCAAAATTTGCTAATAACTATGCAGTATGAGAGCCTCCTGGATTTGAAATAATCTGGATTGATTTAGTAATTTAATTTACACAAGTTTTTGATAAAGATGGTCATACAAGCTGAAAGTACAACAGGGCCACTGATAAGGCAGTATGACCGGCTGTCCTGTGCTGGGCCCCATCAGCTCAACAGAGGGGCCAGGCAGCTTTATTGTTTATCTATGGTTTGCAAATATATATTTTTTTTTAAATAGACAAAATGTTGAGCCAGGCTCCTAGGCTTGCCAGGACTTAAATTAGATTTACCTGGGGTCCCAGCAGAGGGGCCCAGGAAGTGGAAGCAGACAGAGGGCTTTTTTTTCCCCAGCGCTTAGGCGAATAAAGCTGGCGCTCCAGTACCCGATACTGTAATTAAAGTCTTGGCCGGCAGCCTTTCCCTGGTGGAGCGATGCTTACGACTTCCTTCATTAAGTGCTGAGGAGGGTGAGGCTGTAGACACTGAGTGTGCAAAAACCCCACCACCACCATTAAGGCCTCTTTCTAAGCAAAAGTAAATCTGGCAAGCTGACTGTCCGATGGAAATGACCTGGTGGCTGTGCAGCTGCCCAATCGCTTCCACACACCTCCAAAATTGCGGGTCTTGCCCCCCCCCCCAAATGTTTCTCAAGCTCTGCGCACCCCATGGGTAGACCCAAGACTGGCATGGCAGGTGCTGCCAGGTAAGGGGGAAGGAGATCAACAAATATCTGTTCACTGATCTCCCTTCCTATTAATGAACTGGGAACAACTTGTAAAATGTCACTTCTGAGTCCTGCTGTCACTTTCCCCAGCCAGTAACGCCAGGGAAGAAACCAATGGAGCGCGATCTGCACTATATTAACTTTAATTGGAGGACAAGTTAGACCCCTGATGTCTCATTAAAGAAAACCTGTCACCAAAAAATGCATCACATAGGGGCTTTTTGAGCCCTCACCCTACATACACACATGTACAAATGTAAATGCACAAAAAGGTCAGTTGCAGTACACATGTAATGTATTGCTGTGCAGGCAGGAGTGAGAGCAATAACACTAGGCCAATTATACATGGTTAGCTCTAAACTGATGAGCTGTAGGGACTTTTAAATCTTGACAACGTTACACGGGCTATTTTAAGAATTCACATGCTTGGCATCTACAGTATCTACTCGGCGCAACCTCGTCTTTTATATTTTACCAAACACTGGCTAATATATTGCATTTATGTGATCTCAAATTAAGTTTAGTGTATTTTATACAGAAATGTTGTGTTTCATAAATGTTGTGCTAATGTGCGTAACATATGTGTATGCATACACACAAACCCTGGCACAGATCTATGTACCCCTGTGAAACCTAACAATTTATTGTACATGTAGACCTTCACACTTTTCAAATCTAAAGAAGACAATATATGAATTGTACAATCAGATTGTTACATGCTTGGCCAGGCTTTATGGCTCATGTCGATGAGCGTTGCCTTCCTATGTTTTACGTATGTTTGAAATGCACATCAAAGCAAACACCGCAGGCTTTAATTGAGCAGTACACAAGGCAGAGAGATGTTTGACATGCTTCATTCTACATTTCTTTGGATGCAACATGTTCTTTTAAAGTGCATTTGCATTTCTCATTCCTCAGCAGCATGGCTTAAAATGGAAAAGGCAGCCTTTGACTAGGATGCTCATCAACATGGACCCTCACAAAAGAGACCACATAAGGCTATCATTATCTGTTCCATGCTGAATCGTTCATTAGAATTTTTTGCATTGTAGTATGCATTATCATTTTCCAAATATACAGACAGGAAATTAAAGAAGAACTACAGTGCCTTGAAAAAGTATTCATACCGCTTTACATTTTTCACATTTTGTCACGTTACAACCAAAAATGTAAATGTATTTTATTGGGATTTGTATGTGATAGACCAACACAAAGTGGCACATAATTGTGAAGTGGAAGGAAAATGATGAATGGTTTTCAATTTTTTTTGCAAATAAAAAAATGTGAAAAGTGTGGCGTGCATTTGTATTCAGCCCCCTTTACTCTGATACCCCTAACTAAAATCTAGTGGAACAAATTGCCTTCAGAAGTCACCCAATTAGTAAATTGAATCCACCTGTGTGTAATTTAATCTCAGTATAAATACAGCTGTTCTGTGAAGCCCTTAGAACCTTAGTGAACAAACAGCATCATGAAGACCAGGAAACGCACCAGACAGGCCAGGGATAAAGTTGCTTAAAGCAGGGTTAGGTTATAAAACAATATCCCAAGCTTTGAACATCTCACAGAGCACTGTTCAATCCATCATCCGAAAATGGAAAAAGTATGGCACAACTGTAAACCTACCAAGACATGGCCGTCCACCTAAACTCACAGGCCGGGCAAGGAGAGCATTAATCAGCGAAGCAGCCAAGAGGCCCATGGTAACTCTGGAGAAGCTGCAGAGAGATACCGCTCAGGTGGGAGAATCCGTTCACAGGACAACTTTTAGTCCTTGTACACACGGTCGGACATTCTGACCACAAAATCCGTCGGATTTTGTCCAAAACTGGTGTTGCATACACACGGTCGGACAAAGTTGTTGGAAAATCTGATCGTTTGGAACGTGGTGATGTTTGTTCGTTACGACGGGACTACGTTCAGGCTAGTAGCCAATAGCTTTGGTCTTGTAATTTGATCTGAGCATGCGTGGCACTTTGTCCGATCGGAATTCTCTACAAACGATCGGACAAAGTCTGATCGGATCATGTTGTCGGAAAATTTTATATCCAGCTCTCAAACTTTGTTGGTCAGACATACCGACGGAAAAAGTCAGATGGAGCCCACACACGGTCGGATTATCCAACAACACGGTCCGATCGGACATTTTCCGTCGGAATGTCCGACCGTGTATACAAGGGCTTAGTCGTGTACGCCACAAATCTGGCCATTATGGAAGAGTGGCAAGAAGAAAGCCATTGTTCAAAGAAAGCCATAAGAAGTCCCGTTTCCAGTTTGCGAGAAGCCATGTGGGGGACACAGAAAACAAGTGGAAGAAGGTGCTCTGGTCAGATGAGACCAAAATTGAACTTTTTGGCCTAAAAGCAAATGGCAGGAAACTAAAACTTCACATCACCGTCAACACACCATGTCCGTCGTAAAACATAGTGGGGGCACCATCATGTTGTGGGGATGCTTTTCTTCAGCAGGGACAGGGAAGCTGGTCAGAGTTAATAGGAAGATGGATGGAGTCAAATACAGGGAAATCTTAGAAGATAACTGCAGGAGACTCGAGACCGGGGCAGAGGTTCACCTTCTAGTAAGGACAACGATCCTAAACATACAGCAAGAGATACAATGGAATGGCTTGGATCAAAGCATATTCATGTGTTAGAATGACCCAGTCAAAGTCCAGACCTAAATCCAATTGAAAATCTGTAGCAAGACTTGAAAATTGCAGTTCACTGAAGCTCTCCAGCCAATCTGACAGAGCTTGAGCTATTTTGCAAAGAAGTTTCAGCAAAAATTTCTCTCTCAGATGTGCAAAGCTGGTAGAGACATACCCACAAAGACTTGCAGCTGTAATTGCAGCAAAAGGTGGTTCTACAAAGTATTTACTCAGGGGGGCTGAATATAAATGCATGCCACACGTTACAGATATTTATTTGTAAAAAAAATTAAAAATAATTTATAATTTTCCTCACAGTTCACAATTATGTGCCACTTTGTGCTGGTATATCACTTAAAATCCCAATAAAATACATTTAGTTTATTTTAAGGGATATGAATACTTTTTCAGGGCACTGTACATGCAAAACTTTTTTTTTAAATTTTGGATAGAGCAAGGAAGGGTTATAACCCCTCTCAGATTTTTTTTTTTCACCATCTGTGTCCCATTGAGATTTCCCTTTACTTCCTGCCCCATAGCCAAACAGGAAGTGAGAGGAAATCCCTGTAAATCAAGATAATTCCTTGGGACACACAGGTCACCAGAACTAGTGTCCCCATTGGAAGATTTCCCCTATATTACTTTTCTTGGAACAACCCAAAATGTGGGTAATTTCTCTTACTTTCAATGATAATGGTAATAGGACAAATAAAGAGGGTGAATCTCCTTAAACAGGTGCACAGACCGCAAAAAAAAAAAAAAAAAAAAAATGAATCCCTCTCCACTCTATCCAACACGAAAAAAAAAGTTTTGCCTTTAGTTATACTTTAAAGTATAACAAAAATAGAAAATGGTTATGGAACTAAACCACTCCCTCACAGAAAATGTATTTTCTATATCCATAGACAGTGCACCAGGCCAATAGCTCCTGCTGCTGCCCAAGTCCCTGTGTGAAGAAGAGGTGAAGAGATCCAGCCGTGTACAGTGCTGGATCAATTGAGGACTTAGATAAGTATTTAGGGAGGTGAGGGAAGGTGCGAGCTGTAAAATTTGTTTTACCCTAATGCAGGGAATGCATTAAAGCAGAGTTCCACCCAAAAGGGAAGCTTTGCTAGTTTGCTCCCCCCCCCCACTCCGCTGCCACATTTGGCCTCACAGGTATGCGCTCCCACTCCGAAGTTCGGCCTCCCTCCTCCTTCCCCTACCACCAGGCCATTCGCAAAGCACAGCACACTTTGCGTATGCACAGCAGGGACCTGGCTGTGAAGCTGCAAGGCTTCAATGCTGGTTTCCCTTACAAGAAATGGCAACAGCAGCACCCAAGAGCCAATTGAAAAATCAGCTGCGATGAAGACACTGCTGGATTCCAGGACAGCTAAGTGTCCTAATGTTAAAAATCAACAGCTACAGTATTTGTAGCTGCTGACTTTAATTTTTTTCTAAAGGAGCCTGGAGCTCCACTTTAAAGGGGTTGTAAAGCTTCATTTTTTATTTTCCTTTAAGCTAGTGCATTGTTGGTTCACTTACCTTTTCCTTCGATTTCCCTTCTAAATGTTTTTTTTCTTTGTCTGAATTTCTCACTTCCTGTTTCTCCTCAGTAAACTTCACACCATCATCCGAGTGGTGTTTAGTCAGCCAGAACAGCTTACTGAACAGCTTACTGAAGAGGAACAGGAAGTGAGAAATTCAGACAAAGAAAAAAAAACATTTAGAAGGGAAATCGAAGGAAAAGGTAAGTGAATCAACAATGCACTAGCTTAAAGCGGGAGTCCACCGGGACTCCGCGTTTTTTTTTTTTTTTTTAAAAAGCCAGCAGCTACAAATACTGCAGCTGCTGACTTTTAAAATAGTGACACTTACCTGTCCAGCGCGCCCGCGATGTCGGCACCCGAAGCCGATCGCTAGGTCGTCTGTCGGGTCCTGCCGCCGCCATCTTGGGTATGGGAATCAGGAAATGGAGCCTTTCGGCTTCATTTCCCGGTTCCCTACTGCGCATGCGCGAATTGCGCTGCGCAATAAGGACGCTCCCCGCTGCCTCTGGGAGCTGTGTGTTTCCCAGCAGGCAGCGGGGCACTTGCGGGAAGGGGCATAAGTTACGCCCCTTTCCGCAGAGAGCTGTCCCGGAAGTGGGTGCAGTTACCTGGATTATCCAGGTAACTGCACCCCCCTCCCCCCTCCCCCCTGAAAGGTGCCGATTGTGGCACCGGAGGGGGGGAGGGTTCCGATGAGCGGAAGGTCCACTTTAGGGTGGACCTCCGCTTTAAAGGAACCTATTTAGAAAATAAAAAAAGAACTTTTACAACCCCTTTAAGGTAAAAAACATTTTGGCTTTAGAACCATTGTAAAATTAAGTGCTTAACCTACTTGTATTTATTGTAAAGCAGAAAGTTTGGCAATAGCCAACAAAGTACACAACTCTACTACTGAATTTAATAGAAAAAAAATAAATAAAAAATAAGTCCTCATGAACACGAGCTTATGCAGATAAGCAGCAATCTTTCTGCCAGAAAAAAAAACACCTCTAATATATATGTGCGTTCATACTGCATAAGTGCATTCTACTGCCCAGAATATTTATTTATTCTGGCCATTGGAATATTCTGGCCATTGGAATACATTTATGCATTTACACCATGTTCACATTGAATGCGGCTTTGAAAACGTGACTTTTTCTGAAATCACACGATTGACCTGTCAAATCACGTGACAAGTCGCTCCAATGTGAATGAGGGCTTAGGGTTTTTTCTGCTCAAAAGCTCCTCTCAGAGTGTCTTTGGTGTGTTTTGTTTTCTGGCTGTAAACACCTATGTGTGCATAGACACATAGGTTAACATAGAGGTGCTTTTACAGGCATAAAAAGATGCTGCATGCCTGTATAAGCAGCGTTTAAGCTCTGTGTGTGTGAGGCCTTCGTGATGTATACAGAACACAGAGCTGCATTTACCTGAATTATCTATAACTGCCTGGAGTTAGGCTATCACAGAAAATATTATTTTGATAATTTACAGTCTCTTTCAATATGCCTATTGTACAGTAAAAATTATTTTCCCATAGCTGTCCTGTCTAGGATAGGGTATAAAAAAAAGGTACTCTTTCTAAAAAAATTTTAAATAATTCACTAAGGCCCCTTTCACACTGAGGCGGTTTTCAGGCGCTACAGCGCTAAAAAATAGCGCCTGAAAAAACCGGCCCCTTTCACTCCAGTGTGAAAGCCAGAGGATGGTGAAAAAAGTCCTGCTAGCCGCATCTTTGGAGTGGTGAAGGAGCGGTGTATTCACTGCTCCTAAACCGCTCCTACCCATTGAAATCAATGGGGCAGCGCGGCTATACCGCGGTTTTAACCCTTTTTCGGCTGCTAGCGGGGGTTAAAGCCGCCCCGCTATTGGCCGCATACCGCCGCTAAAACGGTGATAAAGAGCTGCTAAACATAGCTGCGCTTTATAACCGACGCCCTTACCACCCCAGTATGAAAGGGGCCTAAGGAGCTGGACTGCAGGTTGCATATGCTCCCATTACGGCTACATAAGGCAAAGGTAACATTGGGGTTGATTTACTAAAAGTAAAAAGACTGTGCACTGTGCAAGCGCAGTTGTTCCAGAGCTTGGAAAATGAGCAGAAACTCTGCTGACTTCCATTATCCAATCATCAATCAAGAGTATCGCCTCTAATTAGTATAGGTAGCCACTAAGTACCATTATCCAATCATGTGCAAGCAAAAATGCAGTTTTTTTTTCCTTGAATGCGACTGGGTACTCTTTGCAAAGTGCAGCTTTACCTTGCTTACTAATTTCTGGAGAAACAGCACTTGCTGAGGGCAACTGTAAGTGCGCAGTCTATTTGCCTTTAGTAAATCAACCCCAATGTCGCATGGCAATCTCAAAGCAAGCATAAGGAAACCCTGATGCACCACAGCCCTAAGTTACTACGCTTGGGTGGGGAGTAGCAAAGCTTAGAAACTTGAAATGCTGAGATCTCTGAAAATGAAGACTGATCTTTAATACATATGGCCATCAGAGAGGATGTAGATGACTGAGCCATTTGCATTCCATTGGAAATTTTATAGCGGTTGATAAATTTGGACAATCACTATTGTGTTGTCTGAGAGATCCATTATGAAAACTTATATGCCACTCCACAGGTGCTGCACTTTGCCACTTAAGACATGACTGATTCCTTATTATGCAGCAAAACCCCTCTGGTGTGGGCTGTAAAGAGGTTGTCATAAAATCCCGAAGTACTTTAGGAATTCCATATCAGAACAAGGCATTACTACAGAAGACAAGTGATCAATCTGTGACTTAAATGACTTCCACAATCCACAACAAGTAATGAGCAAGACAGACATTTGTTCCCATAGCACTGAATGTAATCCTATAATCAATAAAAGTAATCAAACAAGTAAGCAATTTAAACAGATAATACATGTGTATGAGCCACACTGGCTGCCAAAGACAACACATCAAACAAGTGTCAAAGGGAAGAGAAAGTCTCAGAGTGCCAATACAATGTCTGATAAAAGTACAAAATCAGAAAATATTGAGCACCATTAACATGAACCGGGCCCTACAGGGTTGGCATTGAAGCAATAATGAAAATTTCCATGTGTCTGGAACAGTCATTTGAGTATATAGAGATTTTCTGACATGTTTGAAAAGCTCTACATGACTGATCACTAGATACGTCCTTTTCTACTGACCCATTAACAGTGCATGCACAACTTGGAGCTACCAGGTAAGTCACAAATGAAATGACACTAAGTTCCAGTGATATGCTCTCTGAGATGCAATTGCAAGATAGATCTGTCATTCGATAGATCTGGCCATCTATGCCACCCTCTGCCTCATAGACACAGATCAGATTCTAACTTGTACAGAAAAATGGTCCTTGCAGATTTAACGATTAATCCGAATGGTTTCTATGGCTGTGAGACACTTTGTCCCTCAGGCATTCTGATTAATAAGGCCCAGTAGGGGCTCAGTAAGTCCATTTCTCCACATCTGCCACTTAGACAGACAAGCGAGTGTTACAAAGACATATATTAAGAAATGTGCTGCAGCTACTGTGCTGTATGCGATCATAAATTGCTATAACCTGCTTAATGGTGCTGCAAACTAACAAGGCATGGAGGTACATTTCATTTGACCCTTGACGACTGGTACTTCCAGCACGAACCCCACTCTGCAGATTTATAGTGTCTTTGTTCATGCATATTGGGTGTGTATAGAAGCAGACCGAGCAGACAGCGATTGGAAGAGACTGGGCACCTGCAGTTCGGGAAGGATTCATTTTGTGACAATGCTAGACAGGTATCTACAGTTGTAAAGCCCAGCACTGGAGACATATAAACAACGAAGAACGGATAGTATGATGTGCTGTAAAAATGATGTGCACAAACTACAGCGCAGATGGTTGATAGAAAACATGAACAAAGCCAGTATGAACAGATCAGTGAATCAGCTTCCAGCTGGAGGCTGCCAATAGCATACTTGTGCTAAATATTCCACAATAGTTAAAGGACCATTCTCTCAAAAATAGCATAGTCTAAAAAACATATTTAATATGAATACATATTTAAGAAAGCTATATTCTAATGAATAAATACTTTTCCTATTTCTATTCACTAACATAGGACAAAAAAAAAAAAAAGTTGCTGTAAAATTGCTTAAACTTTAGTCAGAAATGAAGACCTTCTAGATCACTTCAGGCTGACCCCTTTTGAAGGTATAGCTATGTAAGACATGAACCACTTGCCGACCGTCTCACGCCGATATACGTCCGCAGAGTGGCATGTTCCTGCAAAACGATGTATGGGTACGTCTTCCCCTTTAGAAACCATAGTAGGCGTTCTGTTCTGACAGGGGAGAGGAGACAGATCGTTTGTTCCTAGTAAGCAGGAACAGCGATATGTCTTCTTCCCCAGTCAGTCCCATCCCCCTAACACTTGAGGGAACACATTTAACCCCTTGATCGGCCCCTAGTGTTAACCCCTTCCCTGACAGTGACATTTACACAGTAATCAGTGCATTTTTATAGCACTGATTGGTGTATAAATGTCAATGGTCCCAGAAATGTGTCAAAAGTGTCCAATCTGACCGCCCCAATTTGGAGTACTGCTAAAAATCGCAGATCATCAACGTATACATGTGTGATGTTTTACTACTCCAATAAACATTCCTTCTGTTCACAGATCATCGCCATTACTAGTAAATATATGCTTACTGGAATTTTTTTGACCAAACATATGTAGAAGAATCCATATTGGCCTAAACTGATGAAGAAATTTGTTTTTTAAAAACATTTTTGGGGATATTTATTATAGCAAGAGGTAAAAAATATTGTTTTGATTTTAAAATTGTTGCTCTTTTTTTGTTTATAGTGCAAAAAATAAAAACTGCAGAAGTGACCAAATACCACCAAAAGAAAGCTCTATTTGTGGGAAAAAAGGACGTTGATTTTGTTTGGGTACAGCGTTGCACAACCGCGCAACTGTCAGTTAAAGTGACTCAGTGCTGTATCACAAAAAATGACCAGGTCATTAAGGGGGCAAATCTTCTGGTCTGTAAGTGGTTAAAAATAAGTGCCTATGTGGTTTACATCTAGTAATACACTGTTTAACCCTGCTGTGCACATGCTCAGTTGCTCTCCATTCTAGGCATTTCTAGGAACTGCTGCGTTTGTGAAGGCCAATCTGCTGCCATGGAAGCTGCTTCTGTTTGATCTGCAACTGCCATGATGCTGCATATGTGATCAGTTTAACAGTTTGGTTGAGGACAAATTCAAATGTGGCAGTTAGCAATCCTGACATTCCTGGAATGTATCTGTTTTTTTAAACCATTGGGTTTATGATTTACTGCTGTTCAGGGGCTCTGGGCTTCAGCAAAATGGCATGTGAAAAAATAGTGCAGCGCTAGTAATGATTGATCTCAGGAAAAACTGAGACAAATATATAAAACTGTGTACATATAAACATATACAAATAAAACACAGTGCACATATATAGTAGATCATGAAATAAAAATGATAAACCAAATGTAATATACAAAATGTGCTAATAATGAGACATAAGTTATAGGTAAAGTCCAAGGATAATGTCCAAAAATGAATGAATCACTAATGATTAAAGCAAACAGTGAAAGTGAACCAAACGATATAAGAATAAAAATATCAAAAACGTGATTGGAAGTGGTTGAAAAGTGAACTGAGCATCAATGTAGTATATAGCAACAAAACATGCCAGGGGTTGTTGGTATGTGATCCACCACCAGAGAGTCAAAAGGCATACTGGAGAGATTGAACCCAAGTAGGTAAACACCCAATGGGTCAATCAAGCTTGTGGGGCAATACACCCAGAAAAAGCTCTCGGCAGGCACGACCTCCAGCCAGAAGACCAACTCGGACAATGAACCTCAATGGGGTGGGTATTGGACAGGAAACTGAATGGATAGTTTCTCCAATATAATGTATTTGCAGAGAGAAAAGGAAGGTAGGCACATAGCGTAATTCCGTTTTGAAATCGGAAAATATCATTTCTCACAAGACATCATCTGGTGACTCCCAAACGGCGTGCACTAAATCATATACAGGTACATGATTTTGCGCAGCCGGGATGCCCTGCCGCAGTATATGCATGATGGGGGGATCTGGAAGCTGTTAAAAAAAAAAGTTGTCTGAGATGCTATAGTAACTAACTACTCTACCACCCCAGTGATTGTCAGTCAGTTTTTACACTATTATGAAAACTTCTATAAAATTCATGGACCTGCAGGCGCACGCCAACACTCACAACACTGGCTTAACAAGATACAAAACTTTCTCTCACAGTACAGCCATCCAAAACTTTCAAATTCAACTGCCAAGAAATTAGAATCACCCTTTACCCACAAAAAAGTCAAACTAGAGATCTAACAGCTCAAGGTCGGGAATAGGCCAGACCCCAATGGCCTAACCCTATAGAATTACAAGACCTTCGCAGATGTACTCATCCCATAATTTCTTACGGCCTTCAATCCACCTGACCATACCCTCTACCCACCAAAACATCTGTTAGCAGCATACACCTCAGTCTTCCCAATGGAGGGTAAAGACCACGCCCTGTGCTCAAGGTACTGATATTTTTAATAAAAAGTGAATGTCAAACTCCAAAGCCAAGATCTTAGCAAATCGACTACATCTCTTGTTCCAGTACTTAATCTCCCTCAATCAAGCCAGCTTTGTTCTGGGACGTGAGTCAAGGGACAATAAGATCAAGGCAATTAACCTCATCCACTGGGCATCCTCGAATCAAAATTCCCTGTCTTCTTTCCACTGATGTGGAGAAGGCATTCAATAGAGTATCCTGGCACTACACGTGTCGCACTTGAATAAAAATGCTCTTCCCTATCAAAGCCTTGTATACTAATACCACAGCCCATGTTCAGGTCAATGGCCACCTACTGAATGCCTTCTCTATATGCAATGGCACAAGGCAGAGATGTCCACTGTTGCCACCGATATTTGTCATCACACTGGAACCGTTTCTACAGCCGATTCAACATGATCCCGGCATTAAAGTGGAGTTCCACTCGTTTGTAAGTTTATTAAAAGTCAGCAGCTACAAAAAGTGTAGCTGCTGACTTTTAATAAACAGACACCCACCTGTCCCACGTTCCAGCCATGCGGCCACCCAAAGCCTCGCCCCTCTCCATGGAGCCATCATTGCAAGTGTGGGCACACTGCTGTGGCAGCTTGCGGCTTCACAGCCGGGTGTGGGTCACGCTGCGCTCTCTTAGTGGCCAGGCAATCTTCTGGGACCTTGGACGTGTCCCAGAAGATTGCAGAGAGGGAGGGGCCACCTAGGATGAAAGGAGGAATCGCCGAGGCGACTGAAGCAGGAAATGGGACAGAAAGTACCTGTCACAACTAGGTACCTACTGCCCCCCCTCCCCCCCAAAAAATGACATGCCAAATGTGGCATGTAAGGGGGCAAGGAGTGCTTAAAGTGGAAGTTCAACTTTTGGGTGGAACTCCACTTTAAGGGCATTAGGAATGCCAAGAAATACAAAGTACCTGCTTACGAATCTGCAGACGACTTGCTATTCCCCCTGAACAAGCCTTTGACCTCCATATCTAATTTACTCAAAGCCCTCAAAAATTTCCACGATTTTGCCAATTTCAAAATAATCTATTCCAAATCATTCGGACTGAACATTATCTTTCCCTCAGACATAGTGACAAACTGTAAAGCCCCATACACACTATCAGTTTTTCTGCTGAGTTTTTCCTTCAGGTTTACCAAAACCATGTAGTGCAAGGACCTGCCTGATTGCATACAAATTGAAACTCCTAAGGTTTGACCTCATATTATATGGTTTTGGTAAATCTGAAGGAAAAACTCAGCAGAAAAACTGATAGTGTGTATGGGGCTTTAGAATAATTTCCCAAATACCGGGGTCACGAGGTCCATTAAATATCTGGGAATACACCTACCCTCAAACTTAAATTCATTCTAAAGGCTAAAGGTTCCTTACATTCATGCATTCTTTGCAGCTTAACCCCTCCCAGTCCTCCCTAATACCGGAGCTTGAACTTGATCCAGTGATGTACACATGAGCAGCTGCTCTCCTGAATCTCTGCATAAAATGTCTATGGACACTAGGCAGCTGAGGCTTGTTGAAGGCACAAGGTATTGCACCAGTTTTAAAACTTTCTCTGATCACTAACTCCCCCTCCTATGCCCCATTTCTGATATACTGGTGCATAAAAGCCATCAGGATGTCTCTGTCAGCCTATAAACTTAGCTTGCCTAAAACAGTTCTTAAAGCACAACCGAACCTCCTATCCTTCACAGCCAAGGTAGCTGCCATCTTAGCTTCCGTTTCATCCACAGTTACCATGGTGATGCACATGTGCTCAGTTATCACACCAACTATTTGATGGCTTGCCAGTTCGGTCACAAGCAAATATGACAGTTATCATTCATGACATGCCTTAAATGTAACTGTTTTGGGAAACTTAAAATCAATGAATTTAGTTCCACTTTAAGCTGGTCATACCATGCTTTAATTTCAGCTGATTCAAGCTGGCCATGTCTGCACTGAAAACTGCTGGCTTAACAGTGAGTGCATTCCATCAGATGCAGTCACTGTTTGTGTATTCAGCAGCTGCAGGTCCTGCCTCCTGCTGAATACATTAGGCCGGCAGGGGAGATTCCTTCATCCATGGTGTTTAGCGTGGAATTGACTGATTTATTTCACTTAGCT
Organism: Lithobates pipiens; assembly: GCF_037356315.1. Taxonomy (NCBI): domain Eukaryota; kingdom Metazoa; phylum Chordata; class Amphibia; order Anura; family Ranidae; genus Lithobates; species Lithobates pipiens. Next base: position 583,980,568 of record NW_027507748.1, on the reverse strand, counting down.
TGTGGGCCTGAATGAGAAAAATGTAAAAGTATATGGCTAGCTTTAGCTTTAAAGAAAAACATTAAATACAATACTAAATATTCAGCTTGTGTGTTTATGAATTGTTTTAAAGTGTCTTGTATTTTGTTTTTATTGATCCTTTTATGTTTGTTCTGCTTGGAGATAATTAGAGAATTATATTGCTGTCAGCAAAGGGGCTAAGGTAACATTCAAGTTGCTCTGGTACACTTTCAATATAGCCTATTAGGAAGCTTGCAGACCATTAAAGACTAATATGTAAGATGTCCACAGAGCTTAGTCTACCATTTCAAACACAGCGTTCTGAACTTTGAGCTGTCATTAACAGCCGAAAAGCTTAATTTGACGCACAGGGACTAGCTGACCGCAGGTTGTGTCCCGTCCTCTGCACAGTCTTGGTCTTTGTTAGTTTTAATGTATCTGAGGCTACATGGGTATACTATCTTTGTGATAATTGTAGGTGGGCGATGGAAGGGAATTTAGACACAATCATGTTTGTGATGGTAAAACTGACAAAGTGCATCGCTAAGCTGTCAAAGTTAACAGGGAAAATGCTTCCTTGGAGAATCCACATATGAAACAAAGGGTGAGATACAATAACTGGACGGCATATGAAACTGTGACTGCCTTCCTTGGAGCTGTACAATTAAAGATTGGTGATATATGAGCTGATTTCTCTTTGAGAACAAAACATTGTCCATCATGTACCCTGATGACAGTTATGTTTGCAAACCTCAGTTTCAATAACAGAATGTGGGAAGATCTCTGTGCCTTCTAATGAGCAATTCAAATATTCTGACATAGATATTATCTCTCAGGATTTAACACAACCATATCCCCATTTGTCAAAAGCAATGCTAAATTTGGTCATGAGGCTTGAAAATCTGACCAGTATACAAGCACCTTACAGCTAAACTCCAGGCAAATATTTGCAAACTGTCTAACCTGCCAAAGAATTTATAATTCTTTATTCTTATTAACATGTCTCTATCAGACAGTATAGCCAGGTCTCTGACTTTTCCCGCCTACAGTTAAGTTATAGAGTTTAGTCAAAAATCCAACTTGAATCTGCTGATTGAACAATAAAGGAACGCTTTCATTTTGCTCATTCTGCATGCTCCTTAAAGCTTAAGCCCATACACACGATCGGAAATCCCTCCAGCAAGTCAGAAGAGAGCTTTTGGTCGGAAGGAAAAAGTTCCAATCGGAAATTCATTGCCTGTAGCAATTCCGACACGCAAAATTCCTATGCATGCTCGGAACAAATTCCACACATGCTCGGAAGCATTGAACTTCATTTTCTTGGCTCGTTGTAGTGTTGTACGTCACCGCGTTCTTGACGGTTGAAAGTTCAGAGAACTTTTGTGTGACCGTACGTATGCAAGCCAAGCTTGAGTGGAATTCTGTCGGAAAAAACATCCAAGATTTTTCCAACGAAAACTCAGACCGTGTGTACGCAGCAAAAGGTTTTAAACTGAAATGCAGTACAGTCCACTTGGTTCACAGTGTTGGCCCTTCCTCTTTCAGTCCGAGTCTCCTGCTGTGCAATTACACAGATTTAGAGCGTTACTGGCTATATTGAAAAATATGCTATAATCTCAGACAAGCTGTATAAATTCTGAATGGCTGTAGAGGAGAGAGAGCCGCAGATAAATAGGTACAACATATGTAGGAGGATTTGTTTCCTCTCTGTGTGCCACCTGAGGCCAGTCACTTCACTGGGTATATGTAAGGGTTTACAGTCACTTTAGTTTGTGATTATATAGTCCTAATGTCTTTACTCTGACCGCTGCACTGTAGTTGTTTTACACAGTCCTGACTGCTGCACTGTATACGGTACATCGTTCTAACCACTGCACTCTATTCACTACATCATATTTCACATAGTTCTGAATTCTGCACACTGAATGCTTCACAGTCCTATGCTATGTCCATAAGCTATGTTAATTATTGCATAACCCTGACTGATACACTTGATATGCTACAGAGTCCTGACCCCTGCACTCTATACTGACCTGATTATTGAACTCTATATGCTATGATGTTAAATATTCCTGACAGTTATACATGACAGTCCTGTATTTATCTTTGGAGTACAGGCATGTGTACAGAAAGTAGCTACAAAGAGGCTTCAGGAAATCACTAGGATTTAAAAAAAAAAAAAAAAAGGATGAAAAAAGGTGAAAACAGTTATTTTAATAAAAACAAAAAAGGTTCTTGCTCATGATCCCCAGTGCTTTAGCATATTAAATGACATTTCTTTATCGTACATCATGGGATACAGAGCCATAGTTATTAACTATATGGGTATATATGGGCACCTTCAGGTGATGGACAATGGCACACCCAAGACAGGAAGTTCACTCCCTATATAAACCCTCCTCCTACCAGGAGTACCTTCATTTTTTTGCCAATGTTTAAGGTGTTGGTCACGAGTGAAGATGTAGTCTGAAGAGCTCCGCTGGCAGGATCCCCATTGGATTTAAACAGCCTCCACTGACCGGACCCATCCAAAGTGCCACTGAGACCAAGGTGGATGGTACCCAAGCCTCTGATAAGAAGAACAAGGTTTTGCCTGTAACGCCTCTCCTTGGAGGGCTGGGCCCCGGGACCCAGTGCTTTTGTCATGCACACATTACCTATAGTTTTTCCTGGATGTGTGCTATACAGGTCCAAGGGAGTGGAACCCCGATAAAAAGGGACCCGGTCCTTGAAGGTTTGCTAAACACAGCCCACCGTGATGGTAGCGATTGGATGTGTCTGATATCAGCAGAAATCCTGCGGCAAGGATAAGGTAAGGGAAGAAGCCTAGGAACTGTAAAAAGTCCACCTATGGTTTTTCTTCCTTGGGAAAAATGTTGCCATGGCTTAAATCTCCACTAGAGGGAGTAAATGCACATACCTTAGTAAGTTGTCTTTCACTTCAGCTCAATGTCACAGCTTATGTGTGGGCTCTGCAGCAGCTTGTCTCAGTGAGTATTCCTCATGTAGGTAAGAGATTTGCCATACCGCACTTCTCCCTCCTGGAGGGAGTAAAAGGATTGGGAAAAATTCAACAATGGTTGTGCTCCCCCTTCAACCTCCCGCGGGGGGTGCAGTGGCTCCCTTTTGCTCGGAAGTTTCCTCCACTCTGCGTGCCATTAGGCCCTGCCTCTCTTCCCCTCCCCTCTTTCCAGGTCTGCTGAGTGACCGCCCACGTGCCCACTAGAATGATAAGTCTGGAGCACGGCAGTACGGAGACTCTCTGGGACAAAGTAGCGGTCACAAGGTTTCTCAGGAGGAGCATGGACCGGAGCAGCAAGAATTTTGTCACCCAAAAGAGAAGTAAGACTGGTGCGAACTGTAGCCAAGATATGATCAGGAGGAATCACAGGAACTGGCACTGACTCCGACTTGGAAGTGGAGGAAAAGTGTCGTGACAAGGCATCAGCCCTTACATTCTTAGTACCAGGTAAGAATGAGACAATGTAATTAAAACTCGACAAGAAAAGAGCCCATTGCGGCCTTCTGGGAGAGAGGTGCTTAGCCTCAGACAAGAATGTAAGATTCTTATGGTCAGTAAGAATAAGAACCAGTACAGTGGTACCTTCAAGGAGATATCTCCATTCTTTCAGGGCTAAAATGATCGCCAACAGCTCTCCGTCACCAATCTCATAATTGCACTCAGCAGGTGGCAATTTCTTGGAATAGTAGCCACACGGATGCATAGCGCTCTCAGAGTTAGGACGTTGAGACAGAAGGGCGCCAACTCAGTCTCAGAAGCATCAACTTCTAGGATAAAAGGTAACATAGGATCAGGATGTGCCAACACAGGAGCAGAAACAAAGGCAGCCTTGAGAGTCTCAAAAGCCTTAATGGACTCCGGAGACCAACTCTGTGGCTTACCGTCCTTTCTGGTCATATCAGTCAGGGGCTTGACCAGAGATGAGAAGTTACGAATAAACTTCCGATAGTAGTTGGCAAAGCCCAGAAAACGCTGCAGAGGACGTAAACCTACGGGTCGAGGCCACTGTAGGACTGACGAAAGTTTCTCTGAGTCCATTGAAAAACCAGCAGTGGAAATTACATAGCCCAGGAATGTAACCCGTTCACAATGGAACTCGCACTTCTCCAGTTTACAATAGAGATTTTTCTCTCTTAGTTTCTGAAGCAAACGACAGACATCTGTGTGGTGGCTATCCAGGGACTTGGAAAATATGAGGATATCATTGAGATAAACCACCACACATAACTGCAACAAATCTCGGAGGACATTGTTAAAAAAATTCCTGGAAAACTGCCGGGGCGTTACAAAGGCCAAAACCAGGTACTCGCTATGGCCTGTTCTGATATTAAACGCAGTTTTCCACTCGTCACCCTCCTTAATGCGCACGAGATTGTATGCCCTTCTCAAGTCCAGCTTTGTGAAAACCGTTGCTCCCTTGAGGTGGTCAAATAACTCTGTAATCAAGGAATCGGGTAGGCATTCTTAATCGTGACACGATTGAGACCCCTAAAATTTATACAAGGTCTCAGTTCACCGCTCTTCTCCTTCACAAAGAAGAAACCAGCACCAGCAGGAGACGGGGATTTGCAGATGAAACTTAGAGAAAGTGTGTGTCTGCAACATACTCCTCCATGGCCTTATCCTCCAATACCGACAAAGGGTAAACTCGGCCACGAGGAGGTATGGCACCAGGTTGAAGGTCAATTGTGCAATCATAAGACCTGTGTGGAAGCAAACTACCGGCTTGAACTTTGTCAAAGACATCTCTGAAATCGTGGTACTCCTCTGGCAGGGAGGAGAGTGAAGAGGTGCACAGGACCTTGGATACCTTCAGGAAGCATGTCTCACTGCATTGTGGTGACCAGGAGAGAACCTCAGCACGGAGCCAATCAAAAGAGGGGTTGTGCCTCTGTAACCAAGGATAACCAATAACCAGCGGAAACCTGGGTGAGGAAATTACTTGGAATTGGATTATCTCATGGTGAAGAGCCCCTACGGCCATGGACAACGGAACCATCTCAGAAGTCACAAGGGTAGGCTGTAAAGGTCTCCCATCAAGAGCCTCAATGGCAAGTGGAGTGTCCCGCATGTGCAGTGGAATTGAGTGCTGTGAAACAAATGCAGCATCAATGAACAGGCCTGCAGCCCCAGAGTCGATTAGAGCCTGTATCTCGATGGACGACTCAGCCCAAGAAAGGATGACCGCAACCAGGGGCTTATCTTTCTGGATAACTGGGGACGAAACAACACCACCTAAGGTTTGTCCATGACAGGACCTCAAGGTTCGGGCATTCCCTGGATGGGTAGGACAAGACTTAAAAAAGTGACCTGCCTGGCCACAATAAAGGCACAATCTCTCCCTCCTCCTAAAGGCTCTCTCATCCGCAGAGACACGTGTGAAGCCCAAGCGCATGGGTTCCTCTTCACTGACCGACTCGGTACCAGGAGGCATGGGAGGTGAGGGAGGCACGGATGGGACTGCAAAGCTCGGAGACAAAAATATAGGAGGCTTCTGCAAGCGCTCCTTCAAAGAAGATCTTTCTCCGAGTCTGGAGTCAATGAGGATGGCAAATGAGATCAAGCTCTCCAGCTCAGTGGGTATATCTCGGGCTGCTATCTCATCCTTGATGGAATCCGAGAGACCATGAGAAAAAAGCAGCTATGAGGGCCTCATTGTTCCAAGCAACCTCTGCTGCCAGAGTATGAAATTCAATGGCGTAGTCGGCAACAGTTCTCGTAATCTGTTTGATGGACATGAGGCACTTGGCAGCAGAAGCGGAGCGTGCGGGAACATCAAATACTCTTTTAAAGGAAGCCACAAAGTCAGGGTAACTCAAGACAACAGGTTTTTGTGTCTCCCATAGAGGGTTTGCCCAGGCCAAGGCTCTCTCAGAAAGCAAAGATATCACGAAACCTACTTTGCTTCTGTCCGTGGGAAACGCCTGGAGCAGCATTTCAAAGTAAATCTCAACCTGGTTGAGAAACCCTCTGCATTGAACTGGATTGCCCCTAAATCGCTGGGGAAGTGGAGCAGAACCAGACATACCTCTTATAGAGGTAATACTCGAGGCGGGTGCCTGCACAGAGATTGGCTCAGAAAAAGGGACGGCCTGCAACTCAGGCTGTATTGGAGCAGCCACATTGGGGGATTTCAGGTGAGCCGTGCAACTCAGGAGCGTTTGTAACAATATGGCAAACTGATCCATGCAGTGGTCTTGCTCATCCAATCTGGAAAAAATATTACCAACAAGTGAATTGACTGTATCTCCTGAATCCATGGCCTTCGCCTACTGTCAGAAACCATGAACCAGACCGAGACAGAAGTACAATTAAATCACACTTGTTTATTAATAAAAAATAAAAAGTTAAAAAGAGTAAGTGTAGTCAAAGCATAGCCAGAGTCCGGTAACCGGATCTAGTAGTCAGCCAGTCTAGAGTTCAATAACCAGATCGGGTAATCAGTCAGGCCAGAAGTCAGGGATCCAAGGGAAGCAACAGCAAGCAGAGTAAGGAGCCAGAAGGGATGTCAGCAAGCCAGTCTTTAAACAGAACCACAGGAGATGGTTTCTTGTGATGTCACCAAGGCGAAGGAAGATGAAGTGAGCTGGAGATCTTTAAGTAGGCAGGTCAGACGAGTAGGATCAGGAACAGCTGGGTGACTGTGGAGAGAGATGAGAACTGGCAATCAGCCGACAGCTGAGCAGCCAGCCCAGAGAAGGAAGGGATCATACAAATCCCAACAGAAGAGCAAGTTTTGGGGTTCTATTCAAACCTCTTTACGGTACCAAAACCGAATAGAGATGTCAGACCCATTCTAGATCTAAAGAATCTGAAGGTCCACTCTTTTTGCATGGAATCGATCAGGTCGGTGGTTTCTATCCCACACGGAGGAGAACTTTTGGCGTCTATCGACATCATGGATGCATATTTGGATGTTCCTATACTTCCCGCTCACCAAAGGTTTCTGCGGTTCGAGGTAGAACAGCATAATTTTCAATTTGTAGCCTTGCCCTTCGGGCTTGCTCCAGCACCCTGGGTATTTACAAAGGTTCTGGCTCCACCTTTAGACAGGCTAAGGGAGCAGGGCATAACAGTCTTGGTGTATCTGGACAATCTATTGCCAATAGACCAGTCGGTGGCCCGTTTGGAGCAAAGTGTGTGCATTACAACCAAATACCTGTAAAATCTAGGTTAAATTCTCAATCTAGAGAAGTCTTTCTTAAAACAGCTAAAAAGGCTGGATTACTTGGATCATAGACACGGCCCAGAAAAAGGTGTTCTTGCCTCAGGCAAAGATCAACGCCATAAGAGAGCTGGTGCAAATGGTCAGGTTGGAAAGAGATCCCTCCATTTGCCTTTGCATGAGGTTGTTAGGGAAGATGGTGGCTTCATTCAAAGCGGTTCCCTATGCCTAGTTCTATTCGAGACTGTTACAAAACAACATCCTGTCTGCTTGGAACAAAACTGTTCAAGGTCTAGATTTACCAATACGGCTGTCCCCAAGGGTGTCCCAGAGCCTCAGTTGGTGGTTGGTAACTAGGAATCTGCTGAACAGAACCAGACCAGTTATCTGGAAAGTGGTAATGACAGGTGCCACTCTTTCAGGTTGGGAAGCAGTACTAGAAAAGACAACTGTCCAAGGACAGTGGTCAAGAACCAAAAGAACCTTGCCCATCAACATCCTAGAGATTCGGGCAGCGCGTCTGGCTCTGAAGACGTGGACATTCAGGTTATGGGGTTGACCTGTCAGGATCCAATCCGACAATGCCACAGCTATGGCTTATATCAATCACCAAGGGGGTACCAAGAGTCTCGCAGCTCAGAGGAAGGTGAACCACATTCTAACTTGGGCAGAAAGCAATGTTCCGTGCCTATCGGCAGTTTTCAGTCCAGGAGTAGAGAATTGGCAGGCAAATTACTTGAGTCGCCAGCAGTTGTTCCAAGGGTCCCTTCACCCCAACATTTTTCTTGCTGTTTGCCAAAGATGGGGGACAACGGACGTAGAACTTCTGGTGTCCAGGTTCAACGTGAAGTTGGTCAACTTTGTGTCCAGGACAAGGGATCCACTCGCATGCAGAACAGATGCGTTGGTGACCCTGTGGGATCAGTTCTCACTAATTTATGCATTTCCTCCTATTCAGTTGCTGCCATGACTTCTTTGCAGAATCAAGCTGGAAAGAAAGCTGGTAATTCTTGTAGCCCCAGCATGGCCAAGAAGGTCCTGTTATGCAGAAATTGTAAAGATGGCGTGGGGGATCCATGTTTCCTTCCACTATGTGCAGGCCTACTCTCACAGGGGCCGATATTCCATCCTACCTTACAAACTCTAAATTTAATGGCTTGGCTATTAAAACCCACATTCTGAAGAAACGTGGGCTATCCGGCTCAGTTATCTCTACCTTGATAAATGCAAGGAGACAGCTTCCAGCATCATATATTTTAGAGTCTGGAGGGCTTATATTTCCCAGTGTGAATTAAAGGGTTAGCACCCTCAGAAGTATAGAATAGGCAGAATTCTTGTGTTTCTACAATTAGGGGTAGAGATGAAGCTGGCCTTGCGTACTATTAAGGGCCAAGTCTCTGCTTTATCAGTCTTATTTCAAAGACCGCTTGCTTTTCATTCTTTGGTCTGGGTTTTTATTCAAGGGGTAATGCAAAAACAGCCCTTTGAACTGATACAGCATACTCCCTTGGTCCTTCTGACAAGGAAGCTAGTGTTTTTGGTTGTTATATCCTCAGCAAGGAGGGTTTCGGAATTGGCTGCTCTTTCTTGTAAAGAGACAAATTTTATTAGTCATGAGGACAGGGTCATGTTGCGTCCTCGTCCAAGTTTTCTGCCTAAAGTGGTCTCAGGGTTCCACCTGAACCAAGATATTGTCCTACCATCGGTTTTTCCAAAACCATGTTCTAGGGAAGAGAGGTCACTACATTGTCTTGATGTGGTGAGAGCGGTAAAGGTCTATTTAGAGACGACTGCTCAGATCCGGAAGACTGATGTCTTATTTGTGCTGCCGGAAGGTCCTAGGAAAGGACAGGCAGCGTTGAAATCCACTATTTCTAAGTGGATTTGGCAATTTATAATTCAGGCTTATGGTTTAAAAGGTAAGATTCCACATTTTCAAGTCAAGGCACACTCTACCAGAGCAGTTAGTGCTTCTTGGGCAGTGCATCACCAGGCCTCCATGGCTCAGATCTGTAAGGCCGTAACTTGGTTTTCAGTACATATATTCACCAGGTTTTATCAGGTGATGTAAAAAGGCATGAGGATAGCGCCTTTGGGTGCAGTGTGCTGCAAGCAGCACTATAGGTCCTCAAGTCTTTGGGCGCGCTGCGGGTTGTGTCTCCCTTCCCTCAAATAGCATTGCTATGGGATGTCCCATATAGTTAATAACTATGGCTCTGTGTCCCGTGATGTACGTTAAAGAAAATAGGATTTTTATAACAGCTTTCCTGTAAAATTCTTTTCTTGGAATACATCACGGGACACGGAGGTCCCCTCCCTCTTTTGGGATTTGTGTATATTGCTTTGCTACAAAACTGAGGTACTCGTGGTAGGAGGAGGGGTTATATAGGGAGTGAACTTCCTGTCTTGGGTGTGCCAGTGTCCGTCAAATGAAGGTGCCAATAAACCCATATAGTTAATAACAATGGCTCTGTGTCCCATGATGTACTCCAAGAAAAGGATTTTACAGGTAATCTGTAAAAATCCTATTTTTGTAAAGTTCTTCGGTCTTGGAGAAAAGTCTTTCTTCTCAGCCTTTCGCTGCTACCACAGTAGTCCCAGGGACACTCACTTAATGCTAATAAGAGAAGGCTACTGGGATAGTGACAGGTTATGTCCTCTGCTGTCACTGCCCATATTGAAGCAAAGGTAACATCACAAATAAAAACCTTAGGGCTTGGTTCATACTGCCGCGACTTGGGATCCGACTTGTGAGACCCCAAGTCGAAAAACATGTGAAATCCCATGTTAGGCAATGAGAGCTGTCTTAATTAGCACTACTGAAGCCGCTCCAACTTTTAGAAAAGGTTTCTGTACTACTTCAAAAGCAACTTCTATCCGACTTGTGCCCACAGAAGTCGGATCCTCATCTATATTGATGTGATTTGGATCCAACATTACAGGAAGATTACCCAGGTATTCCTGAAAGTCGCTTCTTAAGTATCATCAAAGTAGTACTCAAGTAGCCAGGAAGTCACCTGACAGACTTTCAGGTAACATTAGTGTGAATCGAGTCTTACAGCACCAATATATGCACATAGTGGCTTCAGTGTGTTATGACTGGATGAACTTTAACACCAAATAATGACAATTCATGTCTCTGAACACTGACAGGGGGACAGTTATATTGATTTATAGTTATGATTTGCCCAAAGTTTAGCTTTAGGAAATATGATTAACTTGTTATATTAATTAACGGAAACAAAAAAAAAAAAACAACAACTATCCTACTCCTTTGCACTGGAAATACCATTAATTCCTTTAAACATAGGCACAGATAATTTTACCACAATCAGACTTCAGTAAATTGCACTCTTTGTGTTGATTTATTGAATTAGCCCATGTGTATATGCTGTACTAAATATGCAACTTACGGAGTCAGGGTTGTCCTCAGGCAATGGCTGTAGCTGACATGCAATGGGTGCTGGCTGATTGATCACCACCTTCAGAGACTCTCGAGGAAAAGCTGGTAAGATGGAAGAGATCTGCTCACTCACTGTAAAAGGGTCTTCACGCACAGGAAATCTTCTGATTTCAGAGGACTCTTCATCTGACTCTGGCAGACCTACTGCCAAAAGAGGTATAAGGTAAAGAATATTTGGCCCAAAAATGCAAAAGAACCACAACCAAACAAAACATATTCACGCATTCAGCTACCACATATTCGTTTTTATCTGAAAGCTTTTGACTAGTAGCTGTGGGCAACACAACCAGTTAACAGTTAATGCCAATGTAAAAGCAGCACTGTCGTGTTTGCAATAACAATGATAGCAAAGCTAAGAGATGTAGCAGATATAATGCTTTAGCTGTTTTACTCCCTAAAAGCATATTAGTGGGTGTGGATGTTTTATATCCATCAAAATATAAGTGGAATAACTGTTGATATGGAACATCAATTTACTGGATATTATTATAGGATTTATATAGCGCCAACAGTTTGCACAGTGCTTAACAAAATGAAGACAGACATTACAGTTACATTACAATGTGGTACAAGAGGAATCAGAGGGTCCTGCTCGCTAGAGCTTACAATCTAGGATATAGAAGTGATCTATACTCAGACCATGCACTGCCATAAAGAATTATTGATTTTCCCCACTAAACAAGGAACCATCATTCACTTGAACTTGCCAGAACTCATATGTAATAAAAAAAGTGGCCTGAAGGGTAGTTTTCCACTTATGAACACCATGGGCAACAAAGAGTTCCTGTAGGTTTACAAATAATTAATGGTAAGGAATAAGTGTTCCCTTATGTTGGCGTCCAATGTGCCCTTTTATTGTTGGTCAGTTGCACCCTTAAGGCCCATACACACGATCAGACTTTTTGACAACAAACATGTAAATGAGCTGTTTTGGAGCAACATCCGACCGTGTGTACGCTCCATCAGACAAACTTTTTTGGTTTTCATCGGACTTTTGTTGGCTGTGCGAACGGACAAACTTTCTGGCAACAAAAGTCCGATGGAGCAAAGTCTGATCATGTGTACAGAAAACCATAGGACTTTTGTACAAAGTACAAACAGGCATGCTCAGAACCAATGCAAAAGATCAGACAACAATACAGAAGTTGACCAAAGGTGGCAGTAAAGAGCAGAAAAACCACGTGATTTGGTGAAAGTTGGCTGAAAAAGTCCTGCTGTGTGTATGCAATACAAGTTCAGGGCCGACGCCCTTTGTACAAAAATCCAAGGGAAAGTTTGTACAAAGTCCTATCGTGTGTATGAGGCTTTAGATTGGCAGTCAGTGTGCTTGGTGTATCTTAAATTAGTGTGCCCCCCTTACATTTGTTCTCAGTGGTCATTGTCCGATCCCTTTTGTATATATATATATATATATATATATATATATATATATATATATATATATATATATATACATATATACATACACATACACACACACACAAATTTTTAAAAATCAGTCATGTACCGTATATACTCGAGTATAGGCCGACCCGAATATAAGCCGAGGCCCCCAATTTACCCCCAAAAAACTGGAAAACTTATTGACTCGTGTATAAGCCGAGGGTGAGACATGGCTGTCCATCCCTGTGTATCCGTCCATCCCTGTGTGTGTGTCCGTCCATCCATCCCTGTGTGTGTGTCCATCCATCCATCCATCCCTGTGTGTCCGTCCATCCATCCCTGTGTGTGTATCCATCCATCCCTGTGTGTGTGTGTGTGTGTGTGTGTGTGTGTGTATCCATCCATCCATCCATCCATCCCTGTGTGTGTGTGTGTGTGTATCCATCCATCCATCCCTGTGTGTGTGTGTGTGTGTGTGTGTGTGTGTGTGTGTGTGTGTGTGTGTGTGTGTGTGTGTGTGTGTGTGTGTGTGTCCGTGCAGCCTTGTGTGTGTGTCCAGCCTACCTGTGTCCCAAGCCTCCGTCCCGAGCCGCCGTCGTCCCGAGCCTCCTCTGTCCCGTGCCTCCTCTGTCCCGTGCCTTCCGGTGTCCCGTGCCTCCTCTGTCCCGTGCCTCCTCCGTCCCGTGTCGTGCCGATGGATCGCCGCTCTTCTCGGCGGCCATTCTACGATTCAAAAGCTGCGCCTCCGTCCTCCGCCTGTGATAGGCGGAACACTCAATTTCCCAGCAGCCTGTGTTCCGCCTATCACGGACATCCTCTCATACTCGTCCGTAGTATGAGAATGAACGGATGTCCGTGATAGGCGGAACACTGACTGCTGGGAAATTCAGTGTTCCGCCTATCACAGGCGGAGGCGGAGAAGGAGGCGCGGCTTTTGAATTTTAATGTCCGCCGTCTGTCTGCTCGATACGCTGATCGAGCAGTCAGACAGCGGTGACTCGAGTATAAGCCGAGGGGGCACTTTCAGCCTCAAAAAAGAGGCTGAAAATCTCGGCTTATACTCGAGTATATACGGTATACATAATATATATATATATATATATAAATCAGTCATGTTTGGTCAACAAAGATAAAAAGCACTTTTTTTGCAGAAACCATTTTTTTGTTTCCATCTTGATAAGTCATCACTGGGGATGCCTGGCAGAAGCCAAAATTTCCTCAGCGCAATCATGACATAAATAGTCAAGCAAGCAGACCACATAATATTTATCAACCTGCCAGCCAAGAGACAACATGGAAGGCAGTCAGATATGGCCTGCACATACAACTAACTTCTCATACCTATGGCTGACCTATATATAGATTTAAAACTGACTCCATCTGAAACATTACTGTCCTGCCCTGTTCACCGCAACACAGACACTTTTAGCTGAAGGCAAATAGGATAGTCAAAACTTCCTAAAATAGTGGTTCTGATCCACCAGCCTGCTGCAGGGCCACAGCCTCCCTCTTGTTGGACTGCAGCTTCCTGTTTGATTTGGCAGCTACTGCTCTCACACCAAAACTAGTACTAGAGGACTCGTAGGTGCCTTGCGCTTTCACAATAGAAAACAACCCAATCTGAGAAATATTGAGAAGCGAGAGTTTTGCTATCAAAACAACTTTCAGGGAAGAGATTCATAGAGTAAGAGAGATTGAACGTATACCAGAGATGGGGAAGTAAGTGAAGTAGTGGCATGTATCTGCTGGTGACAGCATACTATGAATTGCAGCCAAGGGTATAAGGAGTGGAGACAGGCAGTAAATGATTGCATCTATACTTACTTCCTCCTGCTGTGTATTTAAATAGCTCATATTTCAGAGATAGCAGGGAGTGCTATGTGCAGAGCTGACCATCCACCGTCTCTACTGCCTTCATCAAGAAAGGCTGCTACAATAAGATCTTTTTGTGGGGAGAATGAGGTTTGAAGGTGGGGAATGTCTTTAAGTGTGTGTTATCTTGCTTGTATCTGTGGCGAAGGAACTTAAGGTGGCACAGGAATCAAGAACAGCACTGTCAAGTTCTAAAGCAATATTACTGCCCTCACCAACTCCTGCTAATTCTAAATCCACACGCACAAAAAATCTCCAGGACACTGGAGCATGTCCCTTCATAAAAATCGCACTCCCACATTACCTCACTCACCCTTCTGCTTCTCCTAACCTCTGGAGATATAGCCCCAAACCCTGGGCCTCCACCATTTAACTGTATCGAACACACCCATTACCCTGTACCCTCTGTCTGCAGCAGCAATGCACACAATCTAGTTCCCATTTCTCTTCTTCCCAAGACCAGACTCCCTTTCTCTCACGCCCTCTGGAATGCCTGCTCTGTCTGTAACAAACTCTCCTCTCTCCATGATCTCTTTATCACAAACTCATTTAATCTACTCATCATTTCCGAAACCTGGCTTTGTGAATATGACACTGCGTCTTCTGCTGCCCTATTCTCTTCTCTGGACTCACTCCCCCAGACCCAGTGGACACAAGGGAGGGGGTGTCAGAATTCTTATAGCCCCACATAGCACCTTTCAGGTACTTCACCCACCTCCCTCTCTGTTACTCTCCTCATTTGAGACACACTGCATTCATCTTTTCTCCACAGTTTCTCTAAGGATAGCTGTGATCTACCGGCCCCCCTGGACCGGTATCAACCTTTCTTGATGACTTCTCTGCCTGCCTACCCTACTTTCTTTCTTATGAAATCCCCACAATCAATCATTCTCAAGGACTTCAACATCCCTACTAATACTAACAATCCTGCTACTTCTAAACTTCTCAGTCTAACCTCCTCCTTTGACCTGAAGCAATGGATACATGCTCCTACTCACTCTGAAGGCAATACCCTCCAACTATCCTTTCCCTCTCTCCCTTTCCTCCACCTCCTCTCCAACCAACCACCTAATAGCTACCCGTAGAAACCTACGTCATCTTAACCCTCCTCTTCTCTACTCTGCTACCAACCACCTCTTTGACAAAATTGTACCCCTGTCCTGCACTGATCTAGCCACTATTGTCTACAACGCTTCACTTCCAGCATCCCTGGACACATTGGCCCCTTTCACTACACACAGAATCAGGCCCTGACCCCCTTCAACCTTGGCAAACAGATGACACTAGAAGAAGTCTGAAAAAACATAGCCGTGCTCTTGAGCACCTGTGGCGTAAAAGACTAGGTCTCATAAGTCTGGATTCATTCCTCAACAATTCTACTTCCTCCTATCCTTTTCCTTTCTCTGTTGGGGTCCCCCAAGGTTCTGTTCTTGGGCCTCTCCTATTTTCAATCTACACCTTCCCCCTGGGCCAGCTGATAGCCTCCCATGGCTTCAAATACCATCTTTACACTGACGACACCCAAATCTATTTCTCTACCCCTCAGCTCACTCCCTCAGTCTCCTCCCATATCACTAATTTACTAACAGATATATCAGTCTGGGTGTCATAATACTTCCTCAAACTCAAACTCAATCTATCCAAAACAGAAGTTATATTTTTTCATCCACCATGTGCCCCTTCCCCTGATCCCTCTGTCAAAATCCATGGCACAACTATCAGCCCATCCCCATATGCCAAGGTCCTAGGTGTAATCCTGAGCTCTAAACTTTCCTTTACACCCAATCACTGTCCGAATCTTGCCACCTCAACATCTCCAAAATATGCCCCTTTCTAACCAATGACACAACAAAGCTCTTAATTCACTCCCTGGTCACCTCTCGCCTCAACTACTGCAACTCCCTTCTTATGGGCTTACCTCTACATAGGCTATCCCCCTTCAATCCATCATAAATGCTGCTGCCAGACTCATCCACCTTACCAATCGCTCTGTGTCTACTACTCCTCTCTGTCAATCCCTCCACTGGCTTCCACTCACCCAACAAATTAAATTCAAAATACTAACAAAAACTTACAAAGCCATCCACAATTTAGCCCCTAGCTACATCACTAGCCTAGTCTCAGTATACCAACCTAATTGTTTTCTTCATTCCTCTCAAGACCTCCTGCTCTCTAGCTCCCTTGTCACCTCCTCCTTTGCTCGCCTCCAGGACTTTTCCAGAGCCTCTCCAATCCTATAGAACACCTTACCCCAAACTGTTCGATTATCTCCTACTCTATTAGCTTTTAGACGATCCCTGAAATCCCTCCTCTTCAGAGAAGTCTATCCCACCCCCACCTAATAACTGTATTTTCATTTTCTCCAACACAGTTTTCGCCTTCTATTTCACTTGACCCACCTTTCTAGATTGTAAGCTCTAACAAGCAAGGCCCTCTGATTTCTCCTGTATTGAATTGTAACTGTACTGCCTGCCCTCATGTTGTAAAGTACTGCTCAAACTGTTGGCGCTATATCAATCCTGTATAATAATAATATCATCATAACATTTTATAAAAAACCTGTACTGGTAAGAGAAATAAGGAATACTATGCACCATACAGTTCCTCATTGTACTTGTGCTGTAAAAAAAATCCTCTTCAAGCACCAATAGGGCTTACTGAAGTACCATACTTTAATTGTAGGGGTATAGCCTTTGTTTTTTGTTGTTTTTTTTACTGTTGGGTCTCACTAAGGTTGAGAACCACTGACTTAAATGTATTTATGGTCAACAATCTTAACGCTTGTAAACTTTGTAAAGAATCCCGCAGATTTACTTCCTTGAATTCTGTGACACATAGTCAGTATGCCCTGTGATTAGAATTCACAGAGCCTGTCCTATTACAGGGAGAGGTTTCAAACTCTCCCAAAGGTGAAGGCCTGTCAGTTTTCAGGTGATGGCCAATGGAGATCAAGTCAGAATGCCAACTTTTTGGTAAAAAAAAAACAAAGCATCTGGATGTTGCTCCCAGATGCTTCCTAGCACAGAGGGAGAGGGTGAAAAGAGTCCACACTAGAAGGGCATCTGCTCATCAACCCAGCAAACCCTATAAGAAGAAGACAGGGGAATCTCTTTGGCAGATAAGGGAGGGGTCAAAGGTTCACAGAGAGTTGATTTCTTGAGTTGAACAGCCCCACTCATTGGTGACCCAAGGTTACCAGCCCTAGACACCTGGGAAACCATATCCAGATGAAGCCTGCAGATGATATAACCCTCAGAAGGGATTGGACTGCAAGAGTAGGAATTAGTCCATGTTGACCGTATAGGGCAAGAAGTCCCTCAGAAGGGGGATAAGGATGAGTAGTATCAATTACCGCAAAAGATACAACCACTTCCGAGGGTAAATAACTCCCCTTATGGGGTAAAGTGTGAGTCCCAGTGGTATATCCCTCCCAAAGCCAGAACACCCCCCCACTGGCACCATCAGAGACATCTTAAAACTAGTACTTTATAAGGTATTGTTGAGATAAATGTCTTGGCAGGACATACACCTTATCGGGATGCAGCCAGTTGCTATATAGGATGTCCTCCACTAAGGAGCGTAAAAGAAAATTGTTTGTCAGTTTGCGATTTTTAAGCTAACTCATACTGGTGAACTTGGATCAGGAGGCCTCTGATGGGCCCAGTGCCAAACAGGTCCGCACTTCAACATTAAGCACCAAGATAGTGTCACAGAGCTTTGGCAATAAAACAGCAGATGGGTGCTCCTTCTGAGAGAAGGCAGAAGCCTCCAACCTCCCCCTTGTCTTCTAGGTAAGAGACTCCTTTAGAGATGTATCAGAAACTGACTCTGGCGGGGAGGGAGGCAAAAGGTGTTTGTGACCTTGGTGACCTGCTGTTTGAATAATATTTAAAATCCACTCCATAAAAGCAGATATGGGGGGGTGCAAAATCCTTCTTATAAAGTGGTTGTAAAGTCATAAGTATTTTTATCTTAATGCATTAGGATAAAAAAAGCTTCGGCCTGCAGCAGACCCCCCCAATCGATCCAGCAATGTTGCAGGACTGTCTCTGCTGCCTGGGACTCTCCCTCCTCATTGGCTGAGAGGGCAGTGTTGTGCCATTGGCTCCTGTTGCTGTCAATCTGCAGTCAGCTAGCAAATGAGGAGAGATAAGGGGTGGGGCCAAACTGTGGCTGTCTGAATGGACACATAGTGCAGCGGCTTGGCCCGGCCCAGGTGCCCCTATAACAAACTGCTTTCTGTGGGGGCACTCGGCAGGGGGGAGGGGCCCGAAGCACAGGCAGGGGACCCAAGGAGAGGAGGATCTGCAAAACCATTGTACAGAGCAGGTAAGTATAAAAAAATGTTTTATTGTTGAAGAAAAAAAAAACCTGAGACTTTAGTATCACCATTCAGTGTCCTCCACCCCTCTCTGCCAATCCCTCCACTGGCTTCCACTCACCCAACGAATAAAATTCAAAGTACTAATAATAATTTACAAAGCCATCCATAACCCCAACGAATAAAATTCAAAGTACTAATAATAATTTACAAAGCCATCCATAACTCTGCCCCTAGTTACATCACTAACCTAGTCCCAAAATACCAAGTAAGTTGCTCTCTTCGGTCATCCCAAGACCTCCTGCTCTCTAGCTACCTTGTCACCTCCTCCCATGCTTGCCTCCAGGATTTCTGCAAAGGATGGGAGCTTCTCCCATCCTTTGGAACGCCCTACCCCAATCTGTCTGACTGTCCCCTAATCTATCCATATTTAGATTTTCCCTGAAAACCCTTCTCTTCAAAGAAGCCGATCCTGCTTCTAACACGGTTTTACTTCCTCCATCAGCTCATCCCCCAAGAGCTATTACCTTTTGTATCAATTGACCCTTCCTTTTTAGATTGTAAGCTCTAACAAGCAGGGCCCTCTGATTCCTCTTGTACCAAATTGTAATGTAACTGTAATGTCTGCCCTCATGTTGTAAAGCAGTGTGCAAACTGTTGGCGCTATATCAAACCTGTATAATAATAATAATAATAATATCACTTTAAGTACGAGAAGTGTAGAACACCAGACAGGGCAATGGAAAGGGGAAGGAGTAAGAGGGAGACAACTGACATCCAAGTTATTAGTGGCAGAATCCCCAGGAGAGGCCAGTAAAAAAGTTATCAGGAAACTTTTTTCCCACCCCAGACTTCTTCCTCCTGTGCTCTGCCATGTGTTGCGAGGGGGCTCCTGTAGATGTTACTCACAGTGACCTTAGAAGACAAGGAAGTGGTCCAGTAACCAAAGTGACTTTACAGGCTGGCCCTGCATATTCTTTGGCAGAATCCAGGTATGGTTCCCTGTAGTGTTCACGGTGGGGCACCAATCTTGAAGCTATGTAGGATGCCAACATGCACCAAGGGAAAGTTGATCACAGAATTTGGTAAGCAGACCTAACAAAACATCTACTCAGCAGAAAGGAGACATTTAACACCCAAAGACATAAGCAAAGACCTGAGGCTTGCTGGGAGTGGGATAGGATATATGAGGGTCCGAGCAGTTATCTTTTTTCCAAAACCTGGAGATACCTGCCTATAACCTCATCTCTGAATCTAAATCCGAGTCCTGTACTGTATTAAAAATGGGGCATGCTGGGTAGAGGAGTTGTACGGGAGCTTAAAACTTTTTCTGTTTGCCAGTGTCCCAACCTCCTTAAGGTGGCAGTAAAACCCAGCTGTTTCTAAATTTCTTGCTACTCAAGAAATGAATAAATATTGTATCATATTACAAATAATATGATACAATATTCATTTGAGTCCACATAATAAAGGCTTTATTTATGGGAACCTACATTTTTCTAGAAGCTTGTTTATCTGACAGGGTCACAGGGAAAGCCATACATGGTACTACATTCACCGGCAGACTTTCTATAACATACTGAGCAAGAACCCAATTAGACTTCTTTCTAGATAATACTCTCTTTCTAGATCAGCCTTTCTCAAACTTTTCAACACAGAGGAACCCTTTAAATAGTTCTATGGTCTAAAGGAACCCCTGCAAAAAATTAGAAATCTACAACTCACGATGCGTTAGTGTGGTGGTCAGTGGGAAGAATGGTCCCTACACTTGTGGTCATTGGGAATAATTACCTCCTTACAGATAGCAAAAAAGATCAATGGTGTGAGTGGAAACTTATCTGAGAAGCAGAAATGGCCCAATGCTGAAGGAACCCCTAGCAACCTCTGGAGGAACCCTAGGGTTCCACGGAATCCTGGTTGAGAATCACTGTTCTAGATAATAGAAGCAAATCATCTTCTAACTTCAGCTTGTTCAATTAAGCTTTGGCAATAAAACATGGAAACTGATTGGTTTCTAAGAGTTGTGCCAGATTTTGCACTCTCCAGTTTTAGTAAATAATGCATTATGACATTATAGAAGGCCATAACCAAGCTTTTCAATTTGGTAAGACAAGACATACTTAATCCAGGACTGTTTTCCTCTTTATCCACTTTGTCTTCTCTCCACCTTTCATCAGCAAGCTTGTCCAGCCTTTCCTCCAGTCTCCTCATATACTGCATCATCTCCTGTGGAATAAACTGAAGTAAGCTTTACAGGGTCATTCCACCCAATAATGATATCTTATTTCTGAACAATGGTGAATTTCCAAATAATTTATTTATTTCACAGCGCACGGATAAGATCTTATTATTCCTAACAGGGCTTTCTCTACCTTGGACTCGTTCCCCTCTAGATTGAGTCCTACTTCTCTTTCTCATTCGTTCTATTAAATTTAAAGCTGACAATAAACTCCAGGCAAACCGCTAAATGAACATTATTACAGTGCCTTGAAAAAGTATTCATAACCCTTTACATTATCCACATTTTGTCATGTTACAACCAAAAATGTAAATGTTTTTTATTGGAATTTTATATGATAGACCAACACAAAGTGGCACATAATTGTGAAGTGAAAGGAAAATTATAAATGTTTTTAAATTTTTTTTTACAAATAGATATCTGAAAAGTGTGACATGCATTTGTATTTAGTCCCCTAATTAAAATCTAGTGGAACCAATTGCCTTCAGAAGTCACTTAATTCATAAATAGAGTCCCCCTGTGTGTAATCTAATCTCAGTATAAATGTAGATGTTCTGTGAAGCTCTCAGGTTTGTTAGAGAACCTTAGTGAACAAACAGCATCTTGAAGGCCAAGGAACACACCAGACAGGTCAAGGGTAAAAGTTGTGGAGCAGTTTAAAGCAGGTTTAGGTTATAAAAGAAAAATCCTAAGCCTTGAACATCTCACAGAGCACTGTTCAATCCATCATCCAAAAATGGAAAAGTATGGCACAACTGCAAACCTACCAACACATGGCTGTCCACCTAAACTGACAGGACGGGCAAGGAGAACATTAATCAGAGAAGCAGCCAAGAGGCCCATGGTAACTATGGAGGAGTTGCAGAGATCCACAGCCCAGGTGGGAAAATCTGTCCACAGGGCAACTATTAGTCGTGCCATCTGACATTTATGGAAGTGGCTAAAAAAAAAAAAAAACATTGTTGAAAGAAAGCTATAAGAAGTCCCGTTTTCAGTTAGAAAGAAGCCATGTGGGGGACACAGCAAACATGTGAAAGAAAGTGCTCTGCTCAGATGAGACCAAAATTGAACTTTTTGGCCTAAAAGCAAAATGCTATGTGTGGTGAAAAAATAACACGGCACATCACCCTGAACACACCATCCCCACCTTGAAACATGGTGGTGGCAGCATCATGTTGTGGGGATGCTTTTCTTCAGCAGAGACAGGGAAGCTGGTCAGAGTTGATGAGAAGATTTGATGAGCCAAATACAGAGTAATCTTAGAAGAAAACCTGTTAGAGTCTGCAAAATACGCCAGAGCTACAGTGGAAATAGTTTAGATCAAAGCATATTAATGTGTTAGAATAGACCAGTCAAAGTCCAGACCAAAATCCAAATGGCAAGGCATGAAATGTGCTGTTCACATGAGCTCTCCATGTAATCTGACAGAGCTTGAGCTATTTTGCAAAGAAGAATGGGCAAAAATGTCACTCTCTAGATGTGCAAAGCTGGAAGAGATATCCCAAAAAGACTTGCAGCTGTAATTGCAGCGAAAGGGGGTTCTACAAAGTATTGACTCAGGGGGGCTGAATAGAAATGCACGTCACCTTTTTACCATATTTATTTGTAAAAAATCTTGAAAAACATTTATCATAGTTACATAGTAGGTGAGGTTGAAAAAAGACACAAGTCCAACCTAAATGTGTCGTCATATGTCAGTATTACATTGTATATCCCTGTATGTTGTGGTCGTTCAGGTGCTTATCTAATTGTTTTTTGAAACCATCAACGCTCCCCACTGAAACCACCACCTTTGGAAGGGCATTCCACTTCCTTGCCGCTCTTACAATAAAGAACCCTCTATGCAGTTTAAGGTTAAACCTCTTTTCTTCTAATTTTAATGAGTGGCCACATGTCTTTTTAAACTCCTTTCCACGGAAAAGTTTTATCCCTACTGTGGGGTCACCAGTATGGTATTTGTAAATTTAAATGAAACCCCCTCTCAAGCGTCTCTTCTCCATAGAGAATAAGTTCATTCCTGGTAACCTTACTTCATAACTAATGTCCTCCAGTCCCTTTATTAGTTTTGTTGCTCTTCTCTGTACTCGCTCCACTTCCAGCACATCCTTCCTGAGGACTGGTGCCCAGAACTGGACAGCATACTCCAGGTGAGACCGGACCAGAGTCTTGTAGAGTGTGAGAATTATTGCTTTATCTCTGGAGTTAATCCCCTTTTTAATGCATGCCAATATTCTGTTTGCTTTGTTAGCAGCAGTTGGCATTCCATGCCATTGCTGAGCCTATCATCTACTAGGGCCCTCAGGTTCTTTTCCATCTTTGATTCACCCAGAGGATCTCCCTTCCCAGTGAGTAGATTGCATTCACATTTTTGCCACCCAAATGCATTAGTTTACATTTTTCCACATTAACCCTCATTTGCCATGTAGTTGCCCACCCCATTAATTTGTTTAGATCAACTTACAAGGTTTCCACATTCTGTGGAGAAGGTATTGCCCTGCTTAGCTTAGTATTGTCCGCAAATACAGAGATTGGACTGTTTACCCCATCCTCCAGGTTGTTTATGAACAAATTAAATAGGATTGGTCCCAGAACAGAACCCTGGGGGACCCCACATTCCACCCCTGATCATTCCGAGTACTCCCCATTTATCGGCACCCTCTGAACTCGCCCTTGTAGCCAGTTTTCAATCCATGTACTCACCCTATGGTCCATGCCAATGGACCTTACTTTGTACAGTAAATGTTTATGGGGAACTGTGTGAAATGCTTTTGAAAAATCCAGATACACCACATCTACGGGCCTCCCTTTATCTAGATGGCAGCTCACCTCCAACTAGAAGGTTAATAGACTGGTTTGGTAAGAACGATTCTTCATGAATCCATGCTGATTACAGCTGATACCATTTTCATTACTACAATCTTGTATATAATCCCTTATCATCTCCTCCAAGAGCTAATATTGATGTTAGGCTAACTCTGTGATTCCCAGGGATGTATTTTGGTCCTTTTTTAAATATTGGTGCTACATTGGCTTTTCTCCATTCAGCTGCTACCACTCCAGTCAATAGACTGTCAGTAAAAATTAGGAACAATGGTCTGGCAATTGCTTGACTGAGCTCCTTAACCACTAAAGCCCTGGACCATTTTCCAGCTAAAGGACTAAGCCCCTTTTTGCAATTCAGCACTGCGTCGCTTTAACTGACAATTGGGCGGTCATGCGACAAACAAAATTGGCGTCCTTTTTTCCCCACAAATAGAGCTTTCTTTTGGTGGCATTTTATCACCTCTGCGATTCTGCGAAATCTGCGATTTTTATTTTTTGCGCTATAAACAAAAATAGAGTGACAATTTTGAAAAAAAGCAATAGTTTGCTATAATAAATATCCCACAAAAATATATAAAAAAACATTTTTTTTCCTCAGTTTAGGCCGATACGTATTCTTCTACATATTTTTGGTAAAAAAAAAAAAAAAAATCGCAATAAGCATTTATTGATTGATTTGGGCAAAAGTTATAGCGTCTACAAAATAGGGGATAGTTTTATGGCATTTTTATAAAAATACATTTTTTACTAGTAATGGTGGCGATCAGAGATTTTTATTGTGACTGCGACATTATGGTGGACACGTTGGACAATTTTGACAGATTTTTGGGACCAGTGGCATTAATACCGCAATCAGTGCGATTAAAATGCACTGATTGAGGTAAAAATGTCACTGGCAGTGAAGGGGTTCACCACTAGGGGGCAGTGTAGGGGTTAAGTGTGTGTGGGTTTTTTTAACTGTAGGGGGGCGTGGCTTGGCGTCACTGATCCTTTTTCCCTATAACAGGGAACAGATGATCAGTGACAGCCACACTAGGAAGCATGAGGAGAGGTTTGTTTACACTTACCTCTCCTCGTTCTTCAGCTCTGTGACCCGATAGCGGGACACCGGCAGCGATCGGGTCTGCGGGTCCCGCGTCCACGGAGCACAGGACCGGGTCGCGAGTGCCCCACCGGCAGCGTGTGCGTGACCCATGGCTTGGCACTTAAAGGCAACGTACAGGTATTGTGCCCAGCCGTGCCATTCTGCTGACGTATATTGGCGTGAGGTGGTCCTTAAGCGGTTAAGGACCCTCAGGTGCAAGCCATCTGGTCCCAGTGACCTATTAATGTTAAGTTTTTCAAGTCTATTTCTAATTCTGTCCTCTGTTAGCCATGAGGGTGCTTCCTGTGATGTGTCATGAGGATAAACATTGTCGTTTTGGTTACTGAAGCCCCCCCGATTCCCTCGTAAAGAGGAGAAGAATAAATTATTTTTCCTTTCACTTCACAATTCTGTGCCATTTTGTGGTCTATCACATACAATCCAAATAAAATACATTTACGATTTTGGTTGTAACATGACAAAATGCGGAAAATTTCAAGGAGTATTAATACTTTTTTAAGTTACTGTATGTGTGTGTGTATATATATATATATATATATATATATATATATATATATATATATATATATATATATATATATATATACATACATATACATACATATACACATACACACATTTTTGTAAATATTTTATTATATCTTTTAATGTGACAACACTGAAGAAAAGACACTTTGCTACAATGTAAAGTAGTGAGTGTACAGCTTGTATAAGTGTTCATTTGCTGTCCCCTCAAAATAACTCATTCTGATTATATATGTGTCTTCTTATCCTACAAAGGAGTCCAAGTGTGATCCCAATGCCATGCCTAGATTAGTGATTTTGAAATGATGCCATTAGCTAGCAGGTAGGTAGCAGGTGCACAGTAAGAGACAAAAAAATAAAATAAAATAGCAACAAATAAAACTCCTTAAGGAGAAAAAAAAAAAAAAAAAAAAAGAGGATATCCATCCTCACAGGACAGTAGCAAAAAACTTAGGATAACCGTGAGCAGGAAGAGTTATATCAGGGTTTTAACAGTTCTGTTTGCCAGTTTCCGCTTCACCTAAAGGTAGCAAGGTATAACCTAGTCATCTAAGACTATGCCTGTGTCCTGTACTGAGCAGGTTTTATATTAGGAACCAGCGTTAGTCACTTGTAGAAAAACAATGACCTATTCTTACACTGTACTCTATGGACTGACTTATTTCTTACCTGTTTTTCTTCTCTTAGTTGTTCCTTTTCCATCTGTGAAACTTTCAGAGCTGATTTTAACTCACTTAACTCTCGTCTGCTTTCTGATAACTGAACCTTTACAGATTCAAACACAAGGCAAATATAGAATTAAAAAAATAATACCAAGGAATCATAAAACGGTATTTATAAGGAGCTGGTGTTTCAATGTAAAGTTATAAATTGTTCAAACATACAAACATAGTATCATTTTTGTTGTTATGCTTATATTTTGGTTTCTGATCCTGGTCATTTGGGAGCCTGTGATTTTGTGATGTATTTTATTATTGGGCTGCAAAGCACATAATTATTGTTCCTTCCCAGAAACAGCAGGGAATTTTGTATTTTTAATCACTTTCACCACTCTACCAGGGCAGTTTTTAAAATGTCCACACATATAGTAACACATTTGCTGAAAATTATGTTAAACACCCACAAAAATATATGTTTTTAATTTTCAGTTCTGAACCTGTAATAGACACAATACATGTGTTTTTGGGTTTCATTAATTACTAGTCTTACTCTCAATGTTGGGGGGGTGAGGAGGATGTCAAGCTCCTGGCACTATAATGCCTGGCTCACTTTTACTTAAAAACAAATCGCTGGCTGAAAAAATCAATACCAAGCTCATGGCTGCAGCAGCAGTTGTGAGCTTGTTTAGACCCCTTGAACACCAGGATATTTATAAACTTACTTGGTAGACAAGGGGTTAAAGGAGGTTAGCACTTGCACTCCACATGTATCCCATACCTGCCCTCAATATTGCCACCGTTTCCTGCTAGGACAGAATGTCTTTTACCTGACAAGCATCTGTCTCCTGGTTTAGTTTACATTGAAGTTTCTGTCGTTGGCTCCTCTCTTCTTGCAGGTTGCTTTCCAAAGTCAGCTTTTCTGCTTTCAGATTCACAATCTGGTCTCTCTTGGCCTAAAAGAAAATGAAAACCTTAAAGCAAAACTGTAAAAGTTCTTTGCTGGCAGAAGGGGAGGAATTGTGTCCCTTCTTTGAATTACGTAGGGTTTTTTTGGTATGATTTTACTCAATTCGCCTCACCCATCCCCTCCTAAATCATTTTTTTCCCCACATTTGTTTCCTTCTTTATTGTAAGCTGCTGCAGTACCTGCACATGAGAATGCAAACACAGAAGTTTTGTGCTTTTCCTGGACTTCTCCTTTAGGCTTGAAGCTCCAAAATGCTCAGGGAGAAAATAAATTATTCTCTATGGTGGTGATTCACATCTACACTCCAAGTTGCCTGAAGCCAAACACCCTAAGCTCCAAAATGTTTTGGAGCTACGTTTGAAGCCTGAGTTGTACAGATTGATGTCTTTGTGAACCTTTTTTTTCTCTGCTGAAACATGATAATTTGTGCGTTGTTGAGTGTTTTTCAGCTCAAATGCAATAATTAAAAAAAAATAAGTAAATAATAGTAATGAATAATTAATACATAAAATTAATTAACCCCTAGCCCCAAACCTAATCACAATATTCACAACCCTCACATTCCTAAAGATGGCTATTTAGTATTAGTGGGTTCTGCAGTGATCCCAGGTGTGGAACCGTACATACTCAATGTGAAGAAATGTTACCAGCACACCAAGGATTCCTCAAATCGGTCCAAAGCTTTATTTTAAGGTCACATGGTACATACAAAAGCTAAGATTCAGAGCCATGCAGGCCCCTGTGCTCATTGGGACCTTCAATGCTGCAGAAATGTTTCTGTACCCTTCCCCAGATCTGTGCCTCTATACAATCCTATTTCAGAGGTCTACAGACAATTCCTTGGACTCCATGGCTTGGTTTGTGCTCTGACATGCACTGTTAACTGTGGGACCTTATATAGACAGGTGTGTGTGACTTTCCAAACCATGTCCAATCAACTGAATTTACCACAGGTCGACTCCAGTCAAGTTGTAGAAACATCTCAAGGATGATCAGTGGAAACAGGAGGCACCTGAGCTCAATTTTGACTGTCATGGCAAAGGCTGTGAATACTTATGTACACATGATTACTTCCTTTGTTATTTTTAATAAATTAGCAAAGATTTCAAACAAACTTCTTTCACGTTTTCATTATGGGGTATTGTTTGTAGAATTTTGAGGAAAATAATGGATTTGGTCTGTTTGTTAGGCCTGGTGGGCTCTTTAGCCCACCGTCGAGCAACTAGGACCCTTATTGGACTCCTATTATTCTGTGCTAGGAAGGTGCTGCTCCTGAAATGGAAAACAACCGGAGGTGCCCGAACACCTGGAAAACGCTGATTAATTCAGTAGTACCACTTTACAAAGCTGTCTACCTAGCCAGGTGCTGTCCAGCTAAGTTTGACTAAATTTGGTTTGGTTAGAATTGGACATAACTAATGGCTCACAATAGGTTCCAGAGTCTCATGTTAGTTTTTCTTGATAGACTGTATTCTAGCTAGTGAAGAGTTGTCACTATTGCTTTACGGAGCTGAACCTATAAAATGCATCTTTCTCCATCAGTAGTACTCCTGGAAGTAGCTTATCTAGGTTATATTGCCCCTTAACTTACCTCCTTTCCTCCATTCCAAGACATGAGCAGTTTGTATTATGGTATACATGACCTCTGTTGAGTTGTTCTTGAATGTGTTTGTCTAAGCCGGGGTATGCACAGAGGCTTTATATTGTACACATGAAAACTCAATAAAAAGTATTTAAAATAAAAAAAGATAATGAATTGAATCCATTTTGGAATAAGGCTGTAACATAACAAAATGTTACAAAAGTGAAGCACTGTGAATACTTTCCGGATGCATTTTATTTTCTCAGAGTTATTATTAACCACTTGCGACCCAGAGGCATTTTTTTTACTTGTTGTGCACATATTTAAAAAATAGTTTTAGGCCTGAAGATTTCTTAGAACCCCCAAACATCATAGTTTTTCAGAATGCAGACACTCTAGAGAATACAAGAATGGTAGTTCCATTTTTTCTGCCACACAATTTTAGCGCAAAAATTTATAAAACCCATACTTTTAGTAAAATATATCCTAAAGCTAATTTCAGCGCACATAATCACAATAAATTATCCACCTTTTGGTAAAAAATAAAAGATGAGGATGTACCGAGTGAATAGAGACCCAGCATGTGAAGTTTTGCATGTGCCAGTGAAACGGAAACAAACTTCGGTACCCTATATTTTCTATAACCCCCCTTTTTTTAACACAACTTTATCGCCATCACATAGCCCCTATATGGCAGCATATAGGTGGGAGGTTGTCTTTATGGAGACATCCATCCCTAATGACTCCCCAGTACTCCACTACACGTTGCAGCTATTGTAGAAGTGATCGGGCAGCTCACAACCTTTTCACCTGAAAGCCAATAGACAGCTTTAAACATGTATATACGCTTCCAGCTACTATAGCAGCTGGGACTGTTTAAAAAGCACCAGATCCGAGCACAGGTTTAAAACACTGGGGCTAAAGTGGTTAAGGAACATACACAAAAATATGCAAGTGCCTAAGAGAAAAAAATGCTATACAGCTAAATTATTAGCAGTACATATTTTATCCAACATCTCATAATGTACCATACTTACCTCCATGCTGTGGTTCAGTGCTGTCTTTTCTTGCCACCACTGCCCCATTCCTTCTTTATATCTGAGACTTATGTCAGACACTTTCAGGGCAAGGTCAGCTGTCTCAAGGCGGCTTTTGTGCAGGTCAGATATTGTGCGATCTCGAATAGAAGAGACTGTAGCTAACTCCTCCCCTAACAGCATCACTTTCTGCTGACTGGCTGAGAGAATGTCCTGTGTGCACCGCAGCTTCTCACGCAGAGTATCTATCTGCAACTAAACAAAAAACAGGCAAGCCAGTTACTTCCGACAGCATCAGAACTTTTGGCAATTTTTAATCTCTGAATCTTCAATTACAATTACAAATTAAAAAAAAAAAAAGGTACCTGTCCACTGACATGATCTGTGTTTTATTACAAAGAAAAGACTCTGGCACTAACTGTGCAATATGCCTATTGTAAGAAGGTTGAGGCAAAGAGGACTTTTGACTGTAAATTCCATAACTTGGAGTACAGTATAGGACATAGGTAGCGTATTCATAAACCATGTACCTTCAGGTGACTGAACACTGGCAAAGCTGTAGAGGACATGCCTCCTGGGTCTCTCCCCCTCCTCCCCCCCTTTGGCCATACCCCATGCTGTGAGTTCTCCATTTTGTAGCAAGCAATGCAGAGTACACCAAATAATGGAAGGGAGGATAGCCTGTGTCTTGTACTATATTCCATGATAAGGGATTTCCAGGTAAGTCAAAAATTATTTTATCTAAATCGTACAGAGCAGGAGACAGGCAGAGTATTTATACCAAATGGGACATCCCCAAGCAATGAATAGGAGGGGTGGGCAACAATGAAGCAAACAGAAT
The DNA here is from genome assembly GCF_037356315.1 of Lithobates pipiens. Taxonomy (NCBI): domain Eukaryota; kingdom Metazoa; phylum Chordata; class Amphibia; order Anura; family Ranidae; genus Lithobates; species Lithobates pipiens. The sequence goes on along the minus strand of NW_027507748.1, from coordinate 583,950,564 downwards.
TGTGTCAATTCACCACATTAATTTCCAATACATATATTTCATACACAACACATACACAGATCCATAGGTGGTCTGTTTCACATAGATTCCTCACATAGATATTTGCATTTATTTCACAGGCCTTGCATCTACCCACCCTGGGAGTGCCTATGTTGGTGGCTACCTTTCCCGTAGGCTGCCTCTGTGCTTGGTGGCTACGCACTGCGGCTCTTTCTGTGAACCCTGATGCTGTTTTACTGGCCCGCTGATGCAGACGTGAGTTAGATGCCCAGCCTTCAAATCAATTATAACAATCAAATTATTTTGTCAATTTTTACTTAAATAATTAAAAAAAAAATCTTTTTATACAATTTGTAGAATTATTCCATGATGTATGCTCCTGATGAGCGGTTGGAATACCGCGAAACGCGTAGAGCCTTTAGGCCTTTATCTTATCTCAATCATGGAAAATCAAGATTCATATGATCCTCTCCGATTCATAATTTATTATTTAGGCATTTTTAAATTTATTATTTAGTTACCATGGTTGGGTTCAACCACAGCAAGAAACGTATATACATGCATACTGTTCTTTGTGTTTTATGTGAATGCTTTTTGGATTGTAAACTATTATGAAATATTAGTCCATGATTTATTGTGTGGAGGCTGTATGCCCAGAGCATTTTAGAGGTTGAAGCCCAAAATGTTTGTATGACATATCATGGACTATACAAAATAAATATTTATTATAGTCACTTGACTTATCCTCTTACTGATGTGTGCTTCATTCAAAGTCCCAATTCTGTTATCTCCTTTCATATAGAATTGTGTCAATAACAACGGCCAGAAGATCCAACCTCAGAGAACTTCTACAAGAACCTTATGGTCAAAAGCTGCATTAGCAGAAGACTAGATGTCCACCTGGTAAAACTTTGAAAAGGTATAAACAGAAGGCCAGGTGGTAGCCTTACACAACTGGGCTACAGAAGTTTGGCGCCACAATGTCCAGGAAACTCCCACCACTCTGGTGAAATGGGCATGTAAAAGCACAGGAGGAGATTTCACTGAGAATGTAAGCTCTCACAATCAGATTTTGTATCCATCATGCAATGGTGGAATTTGATGCAGGGCGTCCCTTGCAAGGGCCAAACAACAGGCTCTGTCTAAGTCCCGGCAATGTACACAGATTTCCCTTGGATGCCGAGAAACTGTGTATTAGGTTGGGAGTGCAATTTCTGCATTGAAGTGGAATGCTGAGACCAACTTCAGGAGAAAGGATGGCAATGGGCATAAGAAAACCTTGCCCTTGTGAAGTATGAGGAAAGGCTCTTTACAGGAAGGGGCTGCGAGTTCAGAAACATGCCTGGCAGATAGCCAAAAAGGCTACTTTGCATGAAATATCCTCTAGGGAAATATCCCTGATAGGTTCAAAGGGTAGTTTCTGTAGGGGCATAAAGATTCCAAGGAAGCAAAGGGTGCTGCAAGGGTGCCTTAATATGAGATACTCCTTAAAGAAAGGTTTTTACAAGGGAGAGTAAACCTAGAGGGCTTTGAAAAATAATTGATAAGGCCGAGACCTGACCTTTAAGAGTTATTTAAGGTAAATTTATGGAAAATACCCGATTGTAGAAAGGCAAGAATGTGAGGTAATCTCTGGTATTAAAGTGGCTTTTTTCACACCAGGCAAAAAATATTTTAAGGTGCGATAATACATTTTCTTAAATATGTTTTTTCCTGCTTTCAGCAAGGTAGGAATCACAGGCTGTGAAACCCCTCTATCCTTTCATACCTGGTTTTTATAGCAATGCTGTTAAAGCCAGAGACTGAGAATGAAGATGGAATAGAAGGCCTTGAGATAGAAACTCTTGTCTATTGAGAAGAGTCCAGGGGTCATCTTCTAGAAGTCTGAGTGCATCTCTGTACCAGGTTTTCAAGCAGATGAGGTAGGATTTGCACTGGAGGGAAGGTGTAAATTAGCCTGAACTGAGACCACGGGATTATCAAAACATCTGAGATTAGAGCTAAAGAATCCCTGTTGCTCTGCTGGTAAAGAATCTGGTGTCTCACCTCATGTAAGTGAAGAAATGTCATAAGCACACCAAGGATTCCATGAAAGAGTCAAAAGCTTTATTATCGTGGACATATAATAAAACACAGCAACGTTTCAGAGCCACGCAGGGCCCCTTTATCAGGCTTTGGACCTCCCTCACCTGATGAAGGGGCCCTGTGTGGCTCCAAAACATTTTTGTATATTTAATATATGACCACGAAAATAAAGCTTTGGACCCTTTCGAGGAATCCTTGGTGTGCTGATGATATTTCTTCTCTTTGATCAACCATGGTTTCCAGCTTATGGTCATTACAGCACCCAGCACTAGTGAATAGCCAGCTTCTTGTACATATACGAGGGGAATATTGCACCCTTACTTCAATGTAAGAATGCAGGCTATCTTGTGTATGATTGAAAAAGCAGTGAAGCATGAGGAGATAAGAGACACCACATACCACAAGCTCAGCGGGTGGAGAGGAAGGTGAACGGTCCTAGCCTCTATGACTAAGCCCTTGCACACGCGGTCGGACATTCCGTCGGAAAATGTCAGATCGGACCGTGTTGTCGGATAATCCGACCGTGTGTGGGCTTCATCTGACGTTTTCCTTTGGAATGTCCGACCAACAAAGTTTGAGAGCTGGATATAAAATTTTCCGACAACATGATCCAATCGGACTTTGTCTGATCGTTTGTAGAGAATTCCGATCGGACAAAGTGCCATGCATGCTCAAATCAAATTCCTAGACCAAAGCTATTGGCTACTAGCCTGAACGTAGTCCCGTCGTAACTAAATAACGTCATCACGTTGCGAACGATCGGATTTTCCAACAAGTTTGTCCGACCATGTGTATGCAACACCAGTTTTGGACAAAATTTATCGGAAAAAAACGGATTTTGTTATCGGAATGTCCGACCGTGTGTACAAGGGCTTAGACCCGGTGGGCAGGGCAAAATGTATCAGAGAGGTATGGCTTAGGAAGAGTTCAAGGTTTAAGCCGTTCACATTTCTTTCCTCCTGTTGAGCTAGTGGTGTGAAAAGACTCTCACCCCCTCAAACTGGCAGTACGACAAACTGGAAATGGTTGTCTGCCAATGTGAAGCACAGAAGGCGCTAATGAAGAGGGTAAATGGGGACATGAAGATGGATATCTCAGCTGTTCATAGATGTCATGTCCCCTTGTATCAGAGAGACAATTACCTTGCAGAGTCCATGTGAAATTTTGGAATTTGAGAGTGATTTTAAATCCAGAATCATACAAATACAATCTTTGGGTTTTGGTGCCCTGATCAGGTTTGAATATAATCCTTTGAACCTGTCTTGTGGTAGTACAATGACTATCTGGGACAAAAGGTGGTTCAGAGCATTCTGCAAATCAAAATGTCCTTGGGCAGTTTTTGGCTGATTTGAAAGAAGAGAGCAGTGAAGAGGTAGAGCTTTGAACTCTATTTTGTACCACTTTGAAACCACCGATTAAACCCACAGGTCTGGGAGGTCTGTGACCCAGAGAGAAGCAAACTGTAACAGACGTCTCCTCACTCTTAGGAGGGAGTATGCCTCTTAGTTGTAAAGAGGGTTTTGTTGAAGGCTTTGGGGTTTATCTACTAAAGCTGGAGAGTGGAAAATCAGGCTCACTTCTGCATAGAAACCAATCAGCTTCTAACCTCAGCTTGTTCAATTAAGGTTCGGCAATAAAACCTGGAAGCTGATTGGTTTCTATACAGAAGTGAGCCTGATTTTGCACTCTCCACCTTTAGTAAATAAACCCCTTTGCGACCTTTGTGGGCCAAGCCTTGAACTGAAAGGAAAGACAATCAGCCCTAAGTTCATTAGGTTTTGAAGTTGAAGCCTGATTAGAGCAGACAGGTGCTCTGCATTTAGAAGAACTAGGGGCTCCTGGGGAGGGTGGTTTATGGAACTTCTGCTGTGGAAATAAAACCTTTACATCATTGACTTCTTTGATGAATTAGTCAAGTGTCTCACCAAACAGATGTCTTTTTTTGAAAAGGCATACACATGTGAGGTGCCTTTTGCAAGCAGCTTCAGCTGCCCAAGCTTCTAGCTATACGAGTCATTCTGGAAGTTTCTAGGGCATCTACACAGAAAATCAGAGCAGAAAGTAATTGTTTTAATTGCTGTGTTACAACACAATACTGAAATACAGGATCATTTTGGTTGTTCATTGTCCTACTCCAGTTAGCTACAGTTTAACATACTGAAATTACAGCAAGGGCTGGGCTTCCACATTAAGAAGAGAGCATCTCAAGAGTTGAGAAATGGGAGTAGGAAAAGAGGCCTGGTGTTTTTTGGCCTTTGATTATAATGGCTGTATTAAGGCCAGAGGAAATTTGACTTACAGCAGGCGCAGACAATTTAGCTTTAGTCAAATAGGCCGATTGATGCATGCCTGAAATACGGCTAGAAGCAGATCCAGAGACTAGTGTTAGGGTCAGTTCTTGCTCTCTTCAAGGGACACATCGCTAGTATGAGGTTGAGCATTGTGTAGGCCTTTGGAAGGGTGTTTGGTAACCCAGGTGTAGCCTGTCCTGTAACTCAGGTGGTTCCTCCTAAAGGTGCTAGAGGAAGCACCCGAGTACCTTATAATAGCTCTAGGCAGAAGTGGCGGTAAAGTGTAGGACCAGTGGTGTAAAATAATACCTCATCATCCACCCGAGACTGCGCTCTAAGTGGTTGAATGTTAGCACCAAGTTTGAAAAGTTTCCACTATGAACACAATCCAAACATAGCCCTGTGTTCAAAGTTCCATAGTGATAGACCACAGCCCTGGACCTGTATAGTACCAAGTGCCAAAGTGAGCGCCCAATGCAGGATCCAGTGCCTGGAGAAGTAATTTTACAGGCTGTCCACAGCATAGGGCCTGGATATGGATGTTTTTACTGAGGTTGCGCTGATCCAGATACACTGCTTCTATGCTGGCATTAGAACACAGTGAGGGCTTGACTGGAAAATCAAAAGATAAAATAATAAAGAAAATAATAAACTAGTTCAGCTAATGGTGATTTTCTCAGTGAAGGAGAAAAGGTCCATCGCCTTCAGACACTAGCACAAAACTGAGGACTCAGAGTGGGGTAGCGTTATAGGGGAAGCACCGATTGGGCATGTCCTCTAAAGCTTTGTCAGTGTCCAGTCACATGAAGGTAAATGCCTATAACCCATGGTGTATGAATATCCTGCTTGTGCTATGTACAGTATTAAGATATACACTTTGAAAGCCTGGTGGTCCGGGTCCCTAGTGGTTCCATATGCTCCCTGCACAATACACCATTCAAAGATGCTCATGGTCCCTGAGTAGCATTGTTGAATGGAGTATTGTGCAGGGGCTATGTCTAAGCATTGGAGACCTGGACTGCTGTGCTCTGTGTGAGAATAGTGGTCCAGCTCCTCAATGTGCTGCCAGGACAGGGCAGCTTCCCATCGTGTTAAGCACAAACAAATAATATTACTAATAATAAAAAATAATGTTTAATTTTTTTTTACTTGTTATAGAACTGGACTGCATAACAAGTAAAGGTGCAAGACTTTAAACTGGGCATTAAAACATTGTGGTTGTAATGTCGGGGGTGATCAGAAAAGTCCACAGACCTTGGAACGTTCCTTTTCTGAAGAGGCCTCTGCAAGTCGCTCTTTCAGCTCCTCCTTTTCTGCCTCTAGTGATTCTTTTCTTGTCTTTAAACTGTTAAGCAATAAAAAATACATTACACACTATCAGCGCAGTCTATCTTATGAGGCCATAAGCAGTTACATTTTTTTCCAACTGAGGCAACAAATTAGAACACTGCCAGAGAAACCAGGTTTATGTAAAAAAAGCAGTCTTTTTTTGGTCAGCACACACTTTAGAAGAGAAAAAAAATTCTATATGGTGCTCAATGTATAGCAGGGTATTAAACACATCTCAGACAACATCCTACTTGTCTAGGCACGAATTAACTTGCAGTTATTATACAAACATGTATCTATCTATTATGTGCAAACATGAGACATGTTAAGAATTTATTCATGTGGACTTGTAAAATCCACCAATGAGCCCATATGAACATGAACAAATGCACATCCTCATACTCTTTCATTAACTGTAGGTTAACTCAACCTTGTTTACCTTGCCGTAAAAGCAGTCAAGTGACAATAGTTCATGACCAATGATTTATGAACACTAATGGTGGTCGTGAAATATTTTATAACATTTTAACCACTTCCAACCAGATTTTTATCTGATAAGGAATCCTACCAGAAATAAATTCAAGTATAACTATAGGCAAAACTTTTTTTTCATTTTGGATAGAGTAAGGAAGTGTTCTAATCCCTGTGAGATTTTTTTTTGCCATCTGGGGAGATTTACCTTCACTTTTTACCTTTAACTTACCTTCACATGCCACAGCCAAACAGGAAGTGAGAGGAAATCCCTGCAAATTAAGGGAATCCCTTTGAGCCTCCCAGGTCACCAGAACTAGTGTGCCCACTGGAAGGTTTCCCCTCTATTACTTTTAGTGGGACAACCCAAAATTAAAAATTTTCTTTTACTTTCACTTTTAATGATAATGGTAAACACGACAAATAGAGGGTGAATCTCCCTAATGGGGACACATCAATAAAAACCTACTAGCTCTTCTAATCCCTCTCAACTCTTAACCAGAACTAAAAGAAAAGTTATTTCTTTAGTTATATTTTAAACCTTTTCATGCCTTTAAACTTTTTTGTGGTCTATTTAAAGCTTTGTTTGAAACTATCACGCATTTCCCATCATTATAGCGCATAATAACAAGCTACTCAGGTAGTTAGAGAGGTTTATCTCAAAGAGAGATTTGCTGAACTTTTTAGGGAAACAAACCTGCAATCAGGTCCCCCATCTTCCACACATATATAAGGGTCCAAAGTACCATGGGGTGTGGCTCTTTAAAGAGACCCTGTCGCCAGACCATTCATATCAATGAAAATATTCCCATAAGGTAATATGTCAATTTACCTTATTATGGGGTTGTGGAAGAAAAATAAATTATACTGACCTAGGTGGATGCAGCATCGCTCTGATGCAGCAGCTGTCCCCCGGCGCTTTTAAGAGCGATCAAAGGCTTCCGTTTGCTTGGTTTTTAGTTTTCAGTCTGCATCGAACCGGTGACTGTTAGTCGTCTCTCTTCTCTGCCCTTACAGCGCTCACTGGCATACAGAACTGAAGAGGGAGCAGGAGCGTCTGGCTCCCGAGAGGCTGAGCCCGCTGCCGGTGCAGGCATCTGAGTGGATCCCAACTTTAAAGTTGGCATCAATCCAGAGTCTGGAATGGCTCTGTGACATCAGTCGACAGTGGACTTTAGCCCACCAATGACTGAACAGGGGTCGAATGAGTGCAGAACAAACTGCACTCCTGTGAGTCATAGGAAAAGTAGGGCCAAAATAGCTTTGGCCCTACTTATGTTATTTACCTGAAAAAGCCTTCTTGGTGCTGACATACAGAAGTCTTGCGACTGCTGCTGGATGTGGTCATCTTGGATGTGATGTCAGCAGCCCCAGCAGACTCGAGTGACACTGTATAGTGTTCAACTAAACTACTCACCTGGCAGCTATCAAATGAGGAGAAGGCTATGATATGCAAGGCGGAGGGGTGTGTGCTAGGGAACTGACTAATTTGATTTTCTAGCGAATTTAAAGCCACACTACAAGTGAATAAAAAAATAATTTATGGAAATAGTAAAACGCTGCAAGTAAGCATTTTGGGTTGATTTTTTTATACTTTTACCTGCAATTTTTTAAGTTGGTGACAGGGTCCCTTTAAGATCTGGAAAATATTTTGATGGGTTTTTATGCTTGTTGGAATTATATGGGGACGGACAGCTCTTAGCCTGCCTTTCATTCTCATTTGATTTATCTGCCTGCCTATAGCCGGTCTAAGACTACAGCATTTTAAGAGAAAAGTGATATATACATGTCTGTCTCTTTCACTTTTTCAAGCAGGTTCCGATTCATGATCTGGATTTCACTCTCAAGTTGCAAAATCCGTTCTTGGTGCTCAGCCTCATTTTTGGTCAGAGCATTAAGTTCTTTCCTTGTTGTCTGCTCTTTTTCAAAAAGTTCCTATAAAAGAGTTCAAGAGGAATTTTAGAAAGTTCACATCTGAAAATCAATGCTAAAATATACACATATATATAGCACCACAATCCAAGATAGATATAAGAACATAAGAATGATAGTGGATGTTTTTCCATAGCAACCGGCTATCATTTCTCAAGAAAGGGTTATCATAACCACATCATACCATGGATAGCATTAAAGGAATCATTAAAAAAATAGGGACAAAAGTCCTGTCTACAGATGCAATGCTAGTGCTTGAAATAATTATGTTTTTAAATATGGTGTAAAATGCAACCAGATTATATATATAGATATATAATATATTTATATATACATTTGATTTATAAAAAATGATTTATAAAAGTAGAGTGAAAAATGAACCTGATGCAATGCAAAACAATCAGGTTATCCCAAAGAGTGAAGTGCATGTGTGTGTTTGTATTCTAGGCCATGTAGATCCTCAACAGGCAGTGAACGAAGTACCCAGAAAGATGAGGATATATGTACCTGATACTGCTGGTGTAGCTTTAAATGTTTATTGTCGGAAGCCTCCAGTGCAGCCTCCAGGTGCTGGACTTTCTTCTTCAGAGTGCTCACCACCTCTTCCAGTGTGAGTCTAACCCTCATAAGGTCATTCCTCTCTTGCTGGGAGAACTCCAGCTGTTGCTATAAGAGCAAATATTTCAATCAGAAGGTTATAGCCAATAGTATGGATATACATAGAAATAGCATACAATCTGTAGAAAGAAAACATATATTATGAACTGATCAATCACTATATACCCTATGTTGTCAAAAGTATTGGGACTACTGGTGCTCACAGTCTCCACTCAAATTTATCCCAAAGGTATTCCATAAAGTTGAGGTCATTCAAGCTGTTATAGCTGCAAAGGATGGGCCAACTCAGTTTTGAACCCTATGGACAAAGGTAGGCGTACCAATACTTTTGACAATAAAGTGTATTTCATACCAGAGATAAAGGGGAGGTACAGTCCCAATTATAGTAACTCTCACTATTTAAAAAAAGATGAACAATACCATTCCCTGCAAAGGCAGAACTTTACACTTACATTTCCAGCTGACCTTCCACTCTTCTGTGATACAAAGATAATGTTGATGTAAGATTTCCTACATTTGGCATAATTGGAAGTGCCAAATACCAGTGCCTCAGCAGCACTCAGTGGCTTCATCCACTGACCCCTATGTCACTGCAAGACACAAGGCCAAGCAGAAGGAACCCCAGAGTGCAGCAGTGGACCCAGTCATCTGAAACACCAGCACACAGTTAGGCAGCACGGGCAGTGAGATACAGTAAGTAAGCATAAGTACTTGCTTTGCAGGGAATGGCACTCTTAATCTTAAAAAAATAGTGCCAGAAAAGGCTTTGAACAGCAGGATTTTTACTTATTGGTTGGTAAGAGACCTCCAAGACCCCCTTGCCTGTTCAGTAAATGCTTCAAGACCCAGCCTCAGGGCATGCACACAAACAATGTTGACGCTCTATTAGGGAAAGTGGCTTCCGATCACAGCCAGAGAAAGGTTTGTTTACACATGCTGAGGCTGTGATGTGGAGCAGTTCTCCTGCACACAGCCTCAGCACTCTCAACTGAATGTCATGCAGGGGCTAGGAGAATGGAGCAGCAGAGGGAAGCCTGAATGAGAAGAATAAACACCTGTATAACCAAATAACCTGTTCCCTGTGACCTATGAGCTATTTTTATCATGTACATGTATATTTAATCTACCATATATACTTGCGTATAAGTTGACTTTTTCAGCACATTTTTTATGCTGAAAAATTCCCCCCTCAGCTTATACTCGAATGAGGGTCTTGAGTGAGGGTGCAGCCTCACTGTGCCCATCTGCAGCTGTACCTTTGATAATCAAAAAAGTGGGCGTCTCCCGCTGTTTCATTCAGCCTGTTCGCTGGCCGTCCACTGTAACAAAGCCACGACTCCTCCTCGTCCGTGATAGACGGAACACTGATACAATGCACGGTGATGGGCACAGGAGGCTGCAGATGGGCATTGTTTCCCCAGTAGCTGCTGCATTTCCCACCCTGGGTTTATACTCGAGTCAATATGTTTTCCCCCATTTTTTTGTGGTAAAATTAGGTGCCTCGGCTTATATTCGGGTCGGCTTATACTCGAGTATATACATAATTTGTTTTACCTCACGTTTAATTATACAGCCTGCAAAAGTCCTATAATGTCTTTTTGACTATTTTTGGGCTGTGGCTATGAATCTATATTTCAAGAATTGGTATAATCTATTTTTTGATAAAGAATCAAGCACCCAAATATGTTAAAGTGTTCTAAACTTCCTTAGCTTGTAACCCTGCAAGTAATAAAACCTTTTCAGAAAAATGGTAATATTAGTTACAAATAAAATACCATCATATTGTAATAAAAATATTGTATTTGTTCTGGTGACAGGGTTACTTTAAGGCATTCTTGCAGCTGCTACAAGTGATAGTTATCACATGTTCTGTGAGAGAAGAATGCTGCACTACTATGAACTGTCATTTTGGTAGTAAGAAAAATGATTTACATCATATTGCTATGTCTGGCAACCCTAAAACTTTACAAGTTACCTGCAGGAAAGAAGATTTCGATACAACCAAAATCATGTCCAGAGAAGCCTCTTCATCCTCCAAGGTGACCAGGTCTTCCATTGGCCGTGGCTCACTGATCACAAAAGGTTCACTAACCCCTTTCACAGTTCCATGCTGATCCACATAGCGAAACTGGTACTGTTCTTCACCGGGGTGTGGCAGATAGTAGGCTATAGGTAAATTAAACATACATTTATTTACTGTATATTTTCAATACTTATGCATGGTCTTTTTGGTTTTGTTCAGATAAACGATTTTTCCATCAATGACAATGTTCCTGTAATGCTGGCAATGCAGAGTGTGATTTAAAAAAAAAATTGTTTCCACTTGTTTGTGTCAGGTTTTTTAATGAAAGGATTGAACACAAAAGCAATCAGGACAAGTACAAATTCTTAATCATTATGATTGTTGTACAAAGGTTACAGAGATTGGAAGAGAAAACATGTAAAATAACCAACCTTTACAGGGCTGTTTGTCATTTATGATTGAATATTCATTCACACTTAAATTATAACAGTTCATTCTACTAAATGTATGTTTTTTCTTATTCACTTGCATTGACTCTTATGCCCCATACACAAGGTTGGACATTTCCGACCACAAAATCCATCGGATTTTTTCTGACGGATTTTGGCCGAAACTTGTGTTTCATACACACGGTCGCACAAAGTTGTCGGAAAATCCAATCGTTCGGAACGAGGTGACATACAAAACGTATGACATGACTATGTAGAGGCCAGTAGCTAATAGTTTTTGTCAATTTTTTTCTGAGCATGCGTGGCACTTTGCGCGTCAGAATTCTCTATACACGATTGGAAAAAGTCCAATCAAATTTTCTTGTCGGGAAAATTTTAGATCCAGCTCTCAAACTTTTTCCGTTGGAAATTCTGACGGAAAAAGTCCAATAGAGCCCACACACGATCAGATTTTCCGACAACATAATCCGATCAGACTTTTTCCGTCAGAATTTCCGACCGTGTGTATGGGGCATTACTCTTCAACTTGAGAGTCTGATAGTTACTGCCTTGTCATCTACTTGACCACCTACACTGCCCAACTCTGAGTGGAAAACTTACAGAGCCATTTAGATATTGACATTCCTCATAACAAAATGGCTCTGTTTTTTTAACATTGCTGAATACTAGGTGATTAAAGTGTGCGCTGAGCCCAAACAATTTTTTCCCCATTTTGGATGGAGTGAGGAATGGTTAGAACCCCTGCAGTTTTTGTCACTGTTATCTGGGCCTCCATTAGAGAGATTTCCCCTTGCTTCCTGGCCTGCTGAGAACATTTACCAGCAATGAAGACAGAATATACTTAAACCCTTTTTTTTTTTTTTGTGTAGGGGGAAGGATAGAACTCGACAGATTTTAAAAATTGTTGACTAGTTTTCATGCCTATGCAAACAATGTCATATATCCCAGGAGTCTTCAGGAGGAGAGGAGGGGTTTTCTCAGCTAAGGCCACAGTGGCAGACGGATTCCAGGAAGTAAATGCTACATGAATCATCTGCCCTTACTCAAGATGGGCACAGTCAGAAATGCTAGGGGGTGTTTTTCAAAGCGATTTCTCAGCGAAATGAAGCATGGAGACATGGATAGATGGGGGAGTTTTCTTTTGAATATTAAAAATAAATTATATAGTGCTTTTGGATTGCGGTGCTCAAAAACAGTGTAGTTCCACTTCAGGGTCCCAAGGCAAGTGATATATGCAAACAGGGAGAGCGATGTGAGCCATCCCCTGAACAAAGACCTTAACCATGGGATGAGGGACCAGTGGACCCTGAAAGAGAATGTCCAATGCCAAGGCTTGACCTTTTAGGATGTTCAAAGCCAAATGTTGCTTCAGCCCAGATTGGTGGAAGGAGAGGATACAATCCAGAGAGTCTAGGATGAAACTGGCACCATGCAAAGAAAGTTTTCCAAGAGTTCTGATAGACCTTTGAGGTAATTTAAGCAGCGTAAGAATAACAGAGTCAGAGAAACTCAATTCTCTCAGTACTTGGGTTTTAACAGCCAAGCCATGAAAGCCAGTGACTTTGAGACAGCAGGTCTGGTCAGTCTGGAAGTCCCTCTGGAGTGTCTCCCAGGAGAACGCCTGAGTATCTAATCCTTCAGGGCCAATTTGGTGCCACAAAGATCACCAAAATGCCCCCCCCCCCCCATCTCAATCCTGTGAAGCAGTCAAGAATTCATAGTGGAGGGAAGCACATATCATTCAGAACTGATTCTATGGGTTTACCAGTGCGTACATTGCAGAGGCCTTTGGATCTCTGAACCTGGCCACCAACCTGTCCATCTGACTGTTGATGAAGGATGCCTAACTAATTAAGTCCACCTACCACCTGTCTACTACGGGAACGTGGACTACAGACAAGGCTGGAATATACCTTTTGGCCCAAGTGTCACTGTAATGATTGATGTAAGCCATGGCTGTGGCGTTGTCTGACTGAACCCTCATCGATCACCCCTAAAGCCATTGGTCCAATGCTGCAAGGATGGCTCTTAGTTTGAGAATGTTGATGGAAAGTCTGGATTCCTTGAAAACCATGTCTCTTGAACAGTTTCCATCCTTGGGACATCTCCCCAGCCTGACAGGCTGGCATCTGTCATGGGAACTATTCAGGTTGACATAAATAAAGACTTCCTTGATTCCAGAGCAGAGCTGATCAGCCACCAGGTCAGAGATTTCTTGGCCCTCGGACATATATGCACAGTCCAGAGTCCCTTGCCATCAGCTCTCTGAACTGCAGAAGTCTGGAATGAAACTGGACAAACATCACTACCACCCAGTACCCTCATGCAAAATTGGACTGTAGGATGCTTTTTGTGGCACGAGGTCCAAACACGAGCTAGGAGGGTTAACACTGGTTCCTGGGCCAGAAATACCCAAGCTTAGGCCATGTCCAAGATTAGGCCCAGGTGCTCCAAGCAGTGTGTTGGATCCAACGCAGACTTCTGTAGGCTGAGAATCCACCCAAAGCGCTGAAGTGTCTGCATTGCTTGACGCATATTGGCTGCCAGGCCAGGACAGAGTGATCCTTCAAAGAGAAGGTCATCCAGAAATCCGTTAATGGGAATTCCTTGAGAGTGCAGCAGTGCCAAAATCACTTGTAAAAGTGTGGGCTCCCCTTCATTGCATGGAGGACTTCGTGCCAGACTTGGCTGGCTTGGACATCCAGGACTTGAAACAGAACTGTGTGGAGGACTTGTTTTTGAAAAAAGCAAAAGGCTGAAAGGAAGTCTTCCGGAACCCGGAAGCAGGAGAGTTTACCTTGGGCATCTTAGCTTTCTTCTTAGTGGGTAAGGGCGTGGTGTTTCTGTCCAAGACCTCCTTAATAAAAGGTGTCTAGTGACTCACCAGAGTCCTTCTCTGTCAAACAATGCTTTCTAATGCCGCGTACACACGATCAGACTATCCGGCGGACTTAGTATGGAGGACAAACTGCCGGAAAGTCCACCGGACTTTCCGAAAGAGCGAACCTGCCCACACAACCGGACTTTTTGAAATGAACGGACTTGCCCGGGACTAACGAAGGAAGTCAATGTCGCCGCTGAAGATTGACACGTCGCTGGCCCCATCCCCTGGTATAGATTTAAAGGGGAAGCCCTACGCCAAAAAAACGGCGTGGGGGTCTCCCCTGAGGTCCAAATAAGACCCTTATCCGAGTATGCAACCCGGCCGGTCAGGAAAGGGGGTGGGGACGAGCGAGCGCCCCCCATCCTGAGCAGTACCAGGCCGCGTGCCCTCAACATGGGGGGGTGCTTTGGGGAAGGGGGGCGCTGCGGCCCCCCCATCCCAAAGCGCCTTGTCCACATGTTGACGAGGACAAGGGTCTCTTCCAAACAACCCTGGCCGTTGGTTGTCGGGGTCTGCGGGCAGGGGGCTTATCGAAATCCGGGAGCCCCCTTTAATAAGGGGGCCCTCAGATACCGGCCCCCCACCCTATGTAAATGAGTATGGGGTACAATGTACCCTTACCCATTCACCTGCTGAACAAAATGTAAAACAAAAAACACCACACAAGGGTTTAAAATAATTTATTGCACAGCTCCGGGGGTCTTCTTCCGTCTTGGGGTCTTCTCACCGGACTCCTCCGCTCGTCCCCACCCCCTTTCCTGACCGGCCGGGTTGCGTGCTCAGATAAGGGTCTTATATGGACCTTGGGGGGGGCCCCCACAACGTTTTTTCGGCGTAGGGCTTCTCCTTTAAGTCCATACCAGGTGACGGGGCCAGCGACGTGTCAATCTCGCTGTCGAAGGCGGCAACATTGACTTCCTTCGCTAGTCCCGGCTACACGGAGCCGCGTTCAAAATGAACAGACTTTTCTCTGTGTGTGGGAAAGTCGGTTCATTTCAAAAGTACGGCGGACTAGCACACAGACGGCCAGATTGTCCACTGGACTCGCAGTCCGACGGACAATTTTTTAGTCAAAACTACTTTCTAAGTCCGCCGGACTTTTGGGGAAAAAAAGTCCGCCGGAGCCCACACACGGGCAGATTGTCTGATCGTGTGTACGCGGCATTAGTGTTTATTACAAATTGTCTCCCCTTCACCATTCTGGACCAATTTGTGGAGTGTTGCGGTATCTATCAGGATCAATCCAGGGTTGTGAGCCATATGCTTGGCTCAGCTGCCAAAGTTTGTCAAATGACCATAGACATCCCAGTCGGCGGTTTTATGGCCAAGCTTGATAAATCAAAAGAGACTTTAACCCTTTCAAGCCTAAGCCTTTTTCTGATATTTGTTACTTACAAGTTAAAATTCGTATTTTTTGCTAGAAAATTCCTTAGAACCCCCAAATATTATATCTATATTTTTTAGCAGAGACCCTAGAGAATAAACTGGGGATCCTTGCAATATTTTATGTCACACTGTACTTGCGCAGCGTTCTTTCAAATGTAATTTTCTGTGAAAAAAGACGCTTTTAAGAATTAAAAAAAAAACAAAAAAAAACAGTAAAGTTAGCCCAATTCTTTTTGTATAATGTGAAAGATGATGTTACACCAAGTAAATGGATACCCAATATGTCATGCTTTGAAATTGCGCACACTTGTGGAATGGTGACAAACTACGGTTCCTTTAAAATCTCCATAGCTGATGCGTTAAAATTTTTTACAGGTTATAAGTTTAGAGTTGCAGAGGAGGTCCTGTGCTAGAATTATTGCTCTCGCTCTAACAATCACTGCGATACCTCACATGTATGGTTTGAACACGGATTACATTTGCAAGCACGACTTGCGTATGCGTTCGCTTCTACGCATGATCACAGAGGGATCGGGCGCTTTACTTTTTTTTTCCCCCCTATTTATTTTTATGGCTGTCACAAGGAATGTGACAGTAATAGTCAGTGATAGGTACTCTTTATGGAGGGATCTCTCCTTTGCACTTAAAAGTATTCAAAGTACCAAAATCTGCATTTTGGAATACTAGGAATTTTTGCAAATCGGCGCCATTGGCAGCTGAGTAAATAGGAAGTGATGTCATGACATATAGATTACTAGGTTGATCTAGATCGGCTTCATTACGGTCTTCGGCCAAGCCAGCGGACGTGCCCGCTTCTTAGGATAACAGTCAAGCAGGTTTTAGCAGCATCGGTTGTTATCAGTGGAAAGCCAACTGCTGGCTCTAAAAAACAGTACCAAGGTGATGCCAGGCATCACCCTGGTATTGCCCCTTGAAGCCATGAAAGCATATTTGCATATGGTTAGTGCGAAGGAGGACTCTTGTCCATCGGAAAACAGTGGGATATTCTCAACCAGAACCAGGGATTTGTTGAGGGAATAGTAGGATACACCACAGGAACTTTCCACTTTTTGTAGTAGGCCTTCTCCACTGCATATTCCTGTGCAAACCTCTTGGGTGGTGTATACATTTTGTAATGCTTTGGCAAGTTCTCATACAACACATCCTGTACTAAAGGGTGAACTAAAAAGGACCAATTAGGTTTTTTAATTTAGAGAAGGAATCCTATACTGGTGACAATGGTTCTAAATTTTAACAAAAGTGCCCCTATCCATCAAAACCTTATTGCTTTTTTTAGGCTTAGTTACTTAGACTGTTGCTGATTAAGGCCCTTTCAGACTTGTATGACCTGAAAGTGACACGACTTGAAGCAATGCCTGTGTAATCTTGAGGTCTATGGACCTCAAGCTGCATCAAAGTCTGACCAAAATTAGTGCAGGGACTACTTTGAAGTCGTACACATATATGAACGCCACTCATTTGAAATCATGGGATATGACTTGTCATGCAACTTTGCTGTACCAAGTCGCAGGACAAGTCGTTTCAAGTGTGAAAGGGGCGTAACAGAAGGGGTTGAGGCTGCTGGATAACCCCGTGAAGGCTAATGTGAAGACGTGAGTCAAAAATTGGAGCAGAGTAGCAGCTGGAGCTGTGGTGTGCCTGTCCTCAGTTTTTGTTCTTTGTGCAATGTGCTCAAGGAGGCTCATGCAGCCCGGGGAGGGGCAGCGTACCTTCTACAGGGTGGGACTATGCATACAGTCAGGCCATTGTGCGCCAAAATGTGTCCCAGGACTGGAAAGTGGCGTTATGTATATGATGGCAACAGACCATTTTTAAATGGTGAATTATAGGGGTATGACCCTACAGGGGAAGGGGCAAAGCCTCAAACTCACTGCACCATAGTGTAGGCACTTCCCCAGGGAAAAAAACCTCTAGGTATAAATTTGGGATTCAGATCACCACTGCTTTGGACATGTAGAGCAGCCTTTTTCAACTAGGATGCCTTGGCAAAATGCCTATAAATGTATCAAAAACTGTGTACAAGTCAGTGGGTGGATGAAGCCTGCCTTTTAGTTACAAAAAGCCACAGGTTTTCATTATGCACAATTATGACTTTTTAGACACTGGCATCCTAACAACCAATGAGATCATCTGTTTATAAGGAGAATGTCTGTTGCCTCCACAGCATCCTTGTTTGACCCTCCGGTGCAGTTCTTCCTCAGCACTGGGGTGACATTAGCTGACTGATGGAGAGAAATTGAGGGAGAAGAGAAACATTGTAATACTAGTCAGTAGCAGTGTGCAAAAGTGTATTTGCTGTGGAAGAAAAAAATCTTCTCCAAGGTTGGGTGTCCCACGTGTGGATGTTGCTGCATTATTTAAAGCTATCAGAATAGTTTTTACATTTTGCAATGGGGTGCCTTGAGACCGTCTGTAATTTTAAAGGGTGCCTTGACTGAAAAAAGGTTGAGAAACACTCCTGTAACGCACCATACCACATTATACTGTTTAATCAAACAGGAATCAAGGAAAATCTCCAACAGCAACACATACAGATAAAAAATATTTTGTTGTCTGGGTCTCTTTTGAAGGCATTTCAACACTTCTTGTCTGGTGATACAGTTGTCACTATGACAATAAGAAACGGGATGTTTCTCAAACAGAGCCCCAGATAGCAGTAGAAACCAAACAGATTATAAACCTTCTCCATTCTACAACACTAGAGAAAGTTTTGGATGGACATACACTTTGTTGTCATGCACTGTAGATTTCAATACAGCATTTCTTATTCTCTTGTATAGTTCCCTGTATGAGAAACTCCAGACATCTTCAGGAAACTAAACAGAAACATCACAGTCTTCCTTAAACTGTGCTACACTAACAAAACGAAATGGAACTTATTAAAGATCCAGTTCATGCATAGACTCATAGCTCCTATATTTCCGTCTCTAAGTTTGGTTACACAAGGTATATTTAGTCAAGTGGTGCACGGAGCAAGAATGTTGTGCAATAGCACACAATAACTAATAATTTTTCCCCTATCATTTAAAGCAACCTAGCTGTAAGAAATGGTCCCTAGCCACTGTAATGGATGTGATCATGAGTGTTATAAGTGAAATGCCTATTTCTGGTACTCTTATAGATATAAGTGCTTATCTTTCACTATCAGCTATCAACCTTAATCATACTCAGTTAAGATGTCTGCCAGCTTCTCCCTTCATGTGGAACAGAACTGCAAGGGTTAAAAAGAGCAAAGTCAAAAAGAAGATTGCGCCTGTTTTCGGCACAACGAGACTACACCCAAGAGGAAGAAGGGGCTGAAAACAAGACCCTAAATAGCTACAATAGTCTGCTTTTCCCTTTTTTTTTTTTTTTTTTTTTTTATAAAATTTTATTGAAAAAGGCATAGAACAAATTGTACAAAATACAAAGACGAAAATGTTTCTCATTAAAATAGAAAGATCGAGTGAAAACAATCATTCAGCTTAGGGTTTGGTAGTAACTAAACATTGTGCACATAGCTTAAGGGAAGACTTACCATTCTCCCCAAAGAAGGGGGAAGGGGAAGCTTCAACTGGATGGATCTGGAGGTCAGAAGGTAACCTGGTATGTTTTATAAAAGCAAACTACAGGGTAAAATAAGGTATATAATGAATATGAAATAAAATAAATATGAAATAGAATAACCGTGGGGGGGGGGGAGCGGGAGGGGGAGGAGGGAATGGTCAGTAGTAGGTGCAGTTCATTGCATAGTGGGGGGGGGGGGGAGAGATGCTGCACAGATCCCGGCTGTCCATGAAAGGTGGTGAGTCCCTGTGTGGGGGGGAGAGAGTCAGGAGCACAGAGACCCGCTTGGTACGGTTTCAGGTTGCAGCGATTATCGCTGTTGGCGCGTGTCCCTTATGGATGAAGGAGTGGTCCTCAAGGTGGGCTCGTTCCTGTGGGGTGAGTCTAGATGCCATATATAAGCCCCATCTGTTGTGAAAACGTAGTTTGGCTTTGGCGTGAAGAAAGCTAGTATTTAATTTGTCCCGAAAGAGGAGATGCATAAGTTTTCTGTCTACTTGTGGAACAGAGGGTTTAGTCGTGGTTGTCCAGTTGGCTAGGATGGTTCTCCTAGCGAGTAACAAGCAGAGCAAGGCCCACTCCTTGCCCAGAGGTGTGGGGGTAGCCGACCAGGGGAGCAGTTTGGGGTCCCAATACCCAAAGATAAGGAGTAGCGGGTCCTTGGGGAGTTTCAGGAGTGTTATCTTGAAGATAAATGCCAAAATTCCGTCCCAGAATGAGGAGATGACCAGGCAAGACCAATAGCGGTGAGTAAGGGAGGGTCTCGGATGCTGGCATAAAGGGCACAAAGAAGCAGCGGATTGACACGAAGGTGAGGAATGTAGAAAAGGTATGTGCGTTTGATGTACAATTTTTAGTTGGGTTTCCCTCCAAGTTTCGTTTGGGACCAAATTGTAGACTGATTTGAGTCCGTGTAGGATCTTGTCCACAATATCGGTACTTGGGAAATCTTTGGCCCAGTTAGAGACCGAGGAAGATTCCAGAGAGGGTGTAGTATTCAGTAGTAGAGGTTTGTAAATATCAGAGATGCCATAAGAGTCTTTGTGGAGAAGTACTTTGATGAAAGAGGATTGGAATCTTGCATGTTCCGCTCTGCAAGTTTTCTGCAAGAAGCTGAGGCATTGACCATGGTGGAAGGCGGATGAATCCGGCAAGGAGAACTTGACAGCTAGCCGGCGGAAGGGAAGTGCTCGACCAGAGTCCGGGTCACATAAGGAGAAGAAGGTGTCGAGGCCCTGTTGACGCCATGTTTCATAGGGTTGGCGATCCAGCCCCGGGGTAAAGTTCGGGTTGCCTTGTATCGGGAGATGTCTAGAAATGAAGGGAGACAGCTTAAGGCTCTTCCGTGTTTCTCTCCAGGCAATAGCCGTGTCTCTCAGTAAAAGGTTGTGTTGCAATGACGGATCTAATTGTTTCCATTTGCAGTGGAGAAGAGCAGCTAGGGAGTAAGGATGGGTCATTGCAGCTTCCAGTGGGTAATTAGAGCAGCAGGATTTTTGGGATATCCAGTCTAGACCTACCCTCAAAAGACATGCTAGGTTATACATTCTAAGATTGGGAAGGTTAATACCCCCTTCGCTCCTGGGAAGGTGAAGTTTAGAGAAGGCTAAGCGGGGTCTCTTGCCTCGCCACAGGAATTTAGTGATTGCTGAGTTTAAAAGTTTTGTATCCTTATGTCTAAGGAGTAAGGGTATCGTCTGAAGGGGATACAGGAGGCGTGCAAAGCTGACCATTTTTACCAGGTGGCACCTTCCCAAGAGCGAAAGAGGCAGATCCATCCAGTTGTCTAATTCCTGTATAAGTTTGGTAAAGAGGGGGGGGTAGTTCAGGTGATAGAGAGATGAGGGGAGCCTCCCTATCTTAATGCCCAAGTATGTGATATGGGTTCTAGCTACTTTGAAAATGGAGTGGTTTGCCCATGTCGGAGGTGGAAGGGATCCCAAGGGGAGTATTTCGCTCTTGGAGTAGTTAATACGCAGTCCCGAGCACTGAAACGGTCAAATAAGGATTTGATCGTGGGCATGTCTGTTGAAGGGTTGGCGGAGAATATCAAGACGTCATCAGCAAAGAGGGAGGTTCTTAATTCGTGCGACCCGATTTCGATCCCGTGTAGCGGAGCTTTATATGTCAGGTATCTGGATAGCGGCTCCAAGGCCAGATTGAAGAGGAGTGGGGACAGGGGGCAGCCTTGTCTGGTTCCCTTATGTAGCCGGAACTCATCCGAGAGGAGGCCAGCGGCCACCAGTCTGGCTGCAGGGGAGGTGTACATGGAGCTGATCAGGTGTAGAAATGGTCCGGCGAAGCCCATATCCCCCAGTACCATGGAAAGCCATTCAAAATTGACATTGTCAAAAGCCTTTTCGGCATCTAGAGTAATAATGGCTAGATTGCTGGTAGGGTGACATCTGGCATGTTCTAATGCCATCATCACCTTCCTGATATTGATAGTTGCCGTTCTGCCCTTGACAAAGCCTGACTGGGCGGAGTGGATCAGGGAGGGGATGATGTCAGCCAGTCTATTAGCTATTATTTTGGAAAGAATTTTGACGTCAAGATTTAGAAGCGAGATGGGTCTATATGACCCAGGCTCTTGTGGGTCTTTACCCTTTTTTTCTAACAACTTAATAATTGCTTGGTTACCGGACGGGAGATAGGGGCCACCAGACCATATATGTTGGTAGACATCGGCCAGGGTCGGGGTTAGAAGTGCGTTTAAAGATTTATAAAACTCGCCTGATAGGCCATCCGGGCCTGGGGCTTTGGAGGAAGCTAGTTTACGAATCGTATCGGATATCTCCGAGGGGGAAATGGGGGCGTTTAACGAATCGAGTTGGGAGGGAGATACTCGGGTCAATTGTACTTCGTCGAGGAAGTCGCGAGCAGTGGGTCGGTCAATAGGGTCCGCCGCATATAGGTAGGAATAAAAGCGGAGCATCGCCGCAATGATGCCCTTCGGAGTGGTCATGACTGTGCCATCGGGGTCGCGTAGCGATGATATGACCGTGGGGCGGTAGGTTCCCTTGCATAGTCTGGCAAGAAGCTTGCCAGCCTTGTTGCCAAATTTGTGTAGAGTGGCGTCGAAGTGGGCTTGTTTAGTGGTTTCCAAGGTTTCGGCCCAAGTGTCAAATGACTGCTTGGCTGTATGCCAGGCCTCGCGATTTTCGGGGGAGTTTAAGGCAGAGAGTGCTCGCTGGGCCTGATGTAATCTGGAACTGGAGGCTTTGTATTGAGACTGGGCGTGTTTCTTGAATGAGGAGGCATAAGAGATAATGCGTCCCCTAAGGAACGCCTTACCTGCGTCCCAAAACAAGTGTGGGTTATCAGCATGTATTGCGTTTGTCTGTGAATATGATGCCCATTCTTTCGCCATGTAAGCTTGAAAATCTGCGTTGTGCTGCAAATAGGAGGGGAAACGCCATATTTTGGGATTGGGGTGTATGTCGGGGGTCTCTAGAGTCACTGATATCGGAGCATGATCTGATATGGCTATGTCATGAATTTCCGCTGTCGGAAGGAAGGGGATTAAGTCATTAGAACTAAAAAAATAGTCAATCCTAGAAAAGACATTGTGGGGATAAGAGTAAAAGGAAAATTCTCGGTCGGTCGGGTGGTGTAGTCGCCAAATGTCATGTAGGTGAAGGGATTCCATAGTCATTGCCAGGCTCGTGGGAATAGTAACAGTTGAACAGAGTATGGGGCGCAATGATGAGGATTTGTCATCTACCGGGTGGGCAACAGAATTGAAGTCGCCCCCCACCAGATGCGGGAGGTGGGGGAAGCGCAGAAGCCAACTAGTCAATGCGCCGAAAAAAGGTTTTGTGGGGCTATTGGGGGCATAGACGTTTGTAATAGCAAGTTCCTTGGTCCCTATGAGGGCCCTGATCGTGAGGAGTCTGCCCTGTTGATCTGTGTCCGTAGATAGGATCTTACATGGAAGATTCTTATTGATAAGAATAAGAACCCCTGCTTTCCGGCCTACAGCCTCAGAACCTACCACCTCACCCACCCAGAGCTTCCTCATCCGAACAAAGTCCGATGAGGAGAGATGGGTTTCTTGTAGCAACGCTACGTCTGTTTTGAGTCTCTTGAGGTGTCGCAGTATCTTCATACGTTTGTTGGGGGAACGAAGCCCTTTAATGTTCCACGAGACTACTTGTAGCATGTGTGGCAGCACGCAGGTAAAATCACCTGGTTGTATTCAGGATGGGAAATATGTGTGTCCTAGATTCAGGCTGTATGCAGACTTTTACAATTAGAGGGGAAGAGTTAATGAGCCCAGCTGTAGTAAGTGGGCTCATTAAGACCTCTACAAAAAACCCCAGCATGCATAGGGAGATGCTCCATCCTGGAACCAGTTTTGTGTGTATAGACTGGGGAGTCTGAGATCTGTTCTGTGCGGTGAGTTAACGCCTGTGTGGCAAACCCCTACAATAGAGACAGGGACTGGGGCAGCACAAGGCTGCACCCAGTTGTTAGACAGGGAGTCTACGTGTGTAGTTAGAGGTCAAGCTGACCAGGATTTATTTTCTTGTTTTATTTTGTTTGGCTGTTTATGTATCACTGCATGTAGCAGAAATAAACCGGATCTTTTGTTTTTTGAACCTACACCGCTGTCTGCTGTGCCTGACTTTGTGTTGTGAACCCATCCAGGGGGTCACACCCACCCGCTACCGAGCTAACCCCTCACACATGGTGGAGCGTTAAGTGCAGTAACAGTGGGGATTAATAGTACCATGTGGTAGGGAGGACCCGGGGCATGTAACGACAGGAGCTTTGCTCCAGATAAGGCCAGGGCGGCCCCTGGTATGGTAGCAGCAAGGGAGAGTAAATTGGGTAAAAGTGCAGCTATGGAAATAAGTAGAAGGAAGGGGCGGGGAAGGGAGCGGCAAATGTGCCAAGCATAATAACAAAGAAAGTGAGAACAACTCACTGTGAACTTCACTTTTTTCCGCATGGGGGGTCACTGTGTAGACCAGCTCCCAGAACCAGGCCTTCGAACTGACATAGAAATGGCTGCCCTAGAAAGAAGGAGCATGGCATGCCGTCAACCCAGGCAAGGATCAGAACGAAGTGAGATGGTCTGCACAGAAGAATCCACAGGGGGAACAAGTGGGTATAACCTGAGAGGAGAGAAAAAAAAAAACACATACATTAAGGAAAAACAGTTATAATAGGACAATAAAAGAACAACCAGAAGCCAAAGGCGTATGGGGCATGGTAAAAGACATAAGTTCAGTCAATGTAGCGCAAGGGGCCAGTCACGGCCCTGGTCAAATATTACCTGAGGAGCGCATGCATAGCGCAAGTGGCCCAGGAGGGGATTGATTCAAGCAGAAGCCACTTCTACCGTGAGAGAACGGGTGGTAGGCAAAGCTTCATCCCTGAAAGGGAGGGAAGACAAAAAGGTAGCAAGGTCCTGGGGTTCATCAATGTGGGTTGAGAGCGTGAGGAGCTGGACCTGAGGCCCTGAAGCGCTTGGGGGAATCCTTCCGTGGGCTCCTCTGGTCAAGGGCCCTATTGACTGGGGCCGCTTTGGGAGCCGGGCTGAGTGGAGGGCCCGAGCGTAGCGATTTCAGAAAACACGATGCATCGTCTGGGTCTTGAAAAGAGAGCTGTTCTCCGTTGGGTGCTTTGATCCGTAGGATTGCCGGAAATGCCAGAGTGAATTTCATCTGCCGTTGGAATAGTTCCGTACAGATATGTTGAAAGGCCTTCCGTTTCTTGGAAACATCCACTGAATAGTCAGCAAAGATCAGGATTTTGACCCCGTCGATCTGAAGTGATCTGGACTGACGATACTGCTGCAGAATGGAGGCTTTGTCTGAGTAATTCAGGTATTTGGCAATTATCGGGCGCGGGGACTTGCGATCCGAGTTAGGCGCCCCCACACGATGTGCTCGTTCCACGACGAAGGGTCCCACCAGGCCCAGAGCCTCCGGGATGCGGCTTGCACACAGGTCTGACAGGGCAGATTGGTGAAGCGACTCGGGGATACCTACAAAACGCAGGTTGCTCCTCCTGGACCTATTCTCGAGGTCATCGAGCTTTTCCAAAATATATTTGTTAGTTCTGTCCTGAGCTTGTTCCAGGGACTGCGTTTGGTATAATTCTTCCTCTAAAGTAGAGATGCGATTTTCAGCCTCATTGAGTCTGGATGCATGTTCCCCGAGTTGGGCTTGAAATTTATGCATGCCTTGGGTGACAGCTTTCTCAACAGAGGCAGCTATCATAGGGGAGAGGAGAGCAGCAAAAGCTTGTGCCAGAAGCTCTGTCTGTGGATCCTGCAGCGGTGGGGATGACAGAGAATGCAGCATGGTCACAGGCGCCACAGGCCCAGGTACATGTGTGGAGGTTGGAGATTGTAGGGCAGAGGGTGCCTCGGAGGTTGTCTGGCCTTGTGCTGGGTCTCCTACCTCCATGGCTGGCGCTGGCTCCTCCGGATAGGCCGCGCAGGCCGGAGCGGTGACCGGAGCGGTGTATGCCGAAGCCGGGGCCTCGATTTGCGGTGCGGCCTGCCGCGCGGTGGCGGCCGTTTTTTCCACGAACTGGTCCATCCTGGAGCTGGTAGCGTGGGGAAGTCAGCTGGCCGGTGGAGCGGGCGAAATCGCCGGATTTGAAGCCGATTTAGAGGCCGGTCTGCGGGAGCTGTGAGAGGGGACAGCTACTCCATGCGGCGCCGGAACCGGAAGCTCTTTTCCCTTTTTAAGACATAATCCAGCTAAAAAGCTTACACTTCGTCACAATAATGAATATGTATAATTTGTGGTTTGTACACGCTGTCTTTCATCTAATTTTTGATTTGATAGTAAGATATCCGGCTCATTGTATATCAGCTGGAGTTCAGGAAATAAAATAGAGAAGTATCTGAATACTGAACTGTGTCTGCGTCAGTGTTTGACTTCAAGTGTGCACACTTTTATATTGAAGATTCATTTGGCCAGGGGGACAGAAACAAAGGTACCGAGCGGTTCTGGTTCGGTCCAAAACACCACTATTGCAGAACTTAGCTTTGCCTGACATATTATTTTAATACACATTTGCTTGGACTAGTGTGGTTCTAAAGTCAAAACGCTTTTTACCATAATACATACCAAAGTGACGCATGAAAAAACAAAAACAGCGCTGTGCACGGTTTCATATGTTCTCCCCTCTCTTCCTCTTCACACAGGGACTCGAGCAGGCATGCAGTGACAAGGAAGCGGGGGGCAGGGCTAAGCTCCATTGTGTGTTTCTATGGAGCACAGCTCGGGAACGAGCACCAACTGTGTGCCCCCATAGCAAATGGCTTGCTATGGGGGAACACGAAGAAGAGGAGGAGCCATGATCACTGACAAGGGACCCCAGAAGAAGAGGGTCGGGGGCCACTCTCTGCGATACTGTTGCATAGAGCAGGTGAGTATAACATGTTTGTTATTTTAATTTGGTAACACTTTGATTTCAAAGCACATTAGATTTATTTTCTTTGTACAACTTTTCTGGATGACACACAGTACTCGGTACAGTTAAAATGCTGCTGAAGTAGAAATGAGTGCTGCATGTTGGACAATGATCCAATAATTCTATGTATGAGCCCTACATCATATGTTTTTGACTGTACAATATGAACTGCCTGTCACTTTTGCGCTGGCCTCTCAAACAAAAATTTGGTTGGTAAAACATATGCCATGCTCATCCACACTAGTAGTGTGTGCTAGCAGTACCAGGAACATTTATGTCCAGCCTCAGTGTCTAGTAACTGATTTGTCTGAAGAAATAACTAACCTTGAAACTGCACACTGCAATGAGATACTGATTGATCCACAGAAGATTCTGGAGAAGCTGCCCAAACAAAGGTGTCATAGTCATGTATAGAAGAGCTGCTTACCTGCCAAGGAACAAAGACATTCAGTACCAACAAACATTTGAAAATACTGACCTAAACAGCATAATCACATTTTTAATTTCAGGATTTGATAGGACAGGGTTGAGGTTTATGAGAACTGGGCTTATCCTGACAACCAATGGCTTGCTATAGGAACAAAATTGTTTTCTGTACACCCTAAAATGACCTTGTATACTTAGGATTCATTCAGAAATGCGGTTGGGGGGGGGGGGGGGTGGCAGAAATGCGCACCAACCGCCCCCCTCCTTAAATCTTAAGAAATGAAAAAGAAATGAAAGTATCAAGACACTTGGCAATATTATATATTGTCATCATTATCAATATTGTTCGAAATGTACGTGTTAAAATGTAGCCATACCCAAATAATAGTTTATAGGGCATTTTTTTATGTATATCATTAAGACCCCTTTCACACCACACCGCCCATAGCGTGGGCGGTAAAACAATGCTATTTTTAGCGGCGTTTTACCGCCGGATTTGCAGCGCATTTACCCCCCGCTAGCGGCCGAGAAAGGGTTAAAACCGCCTGCAATACGCCGCAATAGCAGCGTTTTGCCGGCGGTATTACAGCGCTGCCCCATTGATTTCAATGGGGAGCAGCGGTGGAGGAGCGGTAAACACACCGCTCCTTCACCGCTCCAAAGCAGCTGCTGGCAGGACTTTTCCCTGACGTCCTGCCAGCGCACCGCTGTAGTGTGAAAGCCCTTGGGCTTTCACACTACAGACAATGGTGCAGCTTTTTTTGGGCGGATTGCAGGCGCTATTTCTAACGCTATAGCGCTTGAAAAATGTCCTGGTGTGAAAGGGGTCTAATATTTAATTATGAAAAATAGGATTTTTTTTATAACAGTTTACCTGTAAAATCCATTTCTTGGAGTACAATATGGGACACAGAGCCTTAAGAACCTACTTAATGGGTTATAGTTCACCTTCAGGTGATGGACACTGGTATACCCAATCCAGGAAGTTCACTCCCTATATAATCCCTCCTCCTTCCAGGAGCACATCAGTTTTTGTAGCAAAGCAATATACTTAAATCACCAAAAAAGAGGGGAGGGACCTCTGTGTTTCATGATGTACTCCAAGAAAAGGATTTTTACAGGTAAGCTGTTATAAAAATCCTATTTTCTTCATCGTACAACATGGGACACAGAGCCTTAAGTAATTACTTAATGGGACGTCCCATGGCAGTGCTACTTGAGGGGAGGGAGACACATCGGAGGGTACCCCCAGACTTGAGGACCTATACTGCTGCCTGCAGCACAGGCAGCCTCATACCTCCTTACATCCAGCTGATAACATTTTGTGAAGGTATGCACTGAAGACCAAGTTGCGGCCTTACATATCTGAGCCACGGAGGCCTGATGATGCACTGCCCAAGAAGCACTAACCTCTCCCTGGTAGAATGCGCCTTAACTTGAAAAGGGGTAATCTTACCCCTTAAATTATAAATTTGAATTATAACTTGCCAAATCCACTTAGTGACAGTGGATTTTGATGCTGCCTGTCCTTTCTTAGGACCCTCTGGCAGAATAAATAAGACATCAGTCTAAGGAATCTGAGCAGTTGTCTTTAAATAGATTTTCACTGCTTGGGTCTTTCCCTGGCCTGGGATGGAATTGTTCTCTCCCATGGCTTGCAGGGGTAGATTAGAGACATCCGGCGTACCGGTGTCTCTCCTTCAATCTCCCCTGCGCACTTCCGCTGCAGCGTACGTTCACACTGCACCTGCGCTGTGTGGAGGCGCTGACTGCATGACGTCAGACGCCGCCGACTTCCCACCGGCGGGCGCCTGGCGTGATGTACGTCGGGGAGCCCATATAGCGGCCATCAGTCCGCTGTGTGGGCAGGTTAGGGAGGACTGCTCTACTGACCGGAGGCTATAATCTATACTATCAGGTAAATGTCTCTTGGGAGATCCAGCCTTATATTTATTTACTTATTTTCATACCCTTTCCAATGACATTGATTTATTTACCTATAGATGGATTTACGATTTGCCTTTCTATCTGATCGGTTAGTTTATCTATCCATCTGCAACCTAAAACTTGATTGATTGAAACCTTTGGAGTTACTTATATTGTGACCAGGTATATATCTATACAGTTTTGCTTGGTAAGTTTTGATTAGAGTAATGGCAAAAAAAAAAATGTTTTTTCTCCCTCCCCGCTTCCCATTATTTATTTATTTATTTATTTATTTTTTTGTTGTCACCAATCAAGTATTTTATTTTTTTTTAACTAGAGCTGCCTAACCAATCCCCCATGTCCGCCTTAGGGGGAATATAGGGGTCCGTTTCCTGTGTTTCCTGTTATTTTTCAAAGCTCTGTTTTTTTAATCTTGGGTGAGTTGATCTCCTTATTTCCCTTATGTGATGATGTATACCTACGTTTCAAATGATGTTTAGATTTTTCTATATATTACTTGGTTGATTGTATAATGGTCTTTATATTGTTTATTACAATTTATATAGATATCCTCCTGAAGAAGCGGGTGTTCCGCGAAACTAGTAGAGGAGACCCTGTACGCCACTAGAACTGAACTCTTCTTTGAGTATCTGTAAATGATAAAAACTTTGGGGTGTACCATGATTTTAACAATGATGTTTTGTGTATTGTTTATCTTTTTATGCATTTATTAAACATTAGTAAATTTTAATTATTATTAGTTTACTCTTTTTTGAATTAAAAGTATCGGTATAGTAAAATACAATTTTTTGGTTCGGGTTGGTCCTAGGAGGCTAGCGTGAACGGCTGCCCCAATACCCCCACACCAAATCCCCGAACTAAAGAATGTTTAGCAAGTGATCTTTGAAATAAGACCGATGAAGCTGAGACTTAGCCTTAAATAGTACTCAGGGCCAAATTTCATTTCTACTGCTAATTGTAGAAAGGCAAGAATTCTGCCTATGATACATCTCCGAGGGTGCCAACCCTTGGATTCAAACCAGGAAACACAAGCCCTCCAGACCCTAGAACATATAGTTCTGGAGGCTGGCTTCCTTGCATTAATCAGGGTAGAGATAACTGACCTAGAAAGCCCACGTTTCTTCAGAATGTGGGTTTCAATAGCCAAGCCGTTAAATTTAGAGACTGTAAGGTAGGATGAAATATTGGTCCCTGTGAGAGCACATCTGGCCATGATGGGAGGGATCATGGGTCCTCCACCGCCATCTTTATGATTTCTGCATACCATGACCTTCTGGGCCATGCTGGTGCCACCAGAATTACCGGCTTTCTTTCCATCTAGGTCCTGCAAAGAAGTCCAGGCACCAACCGAATAGGGGGGAATGCATAGATCAGTTAGAACTGATCCCACAGGGTCACCAACGCATCCATTCCGCATGCGGGTGGATCCCTTGTTCTGGCCACAAAGTTAACTAACTGTTGAACCGGGACACTAGAAGATCTATGTCCAGAGTCCCCCATCTTTGGTAAACAGCCCGAAAAATGTCGGGATGAAGAGGCCATTTCCCTTGGAATAACTGCTGGTGACTCAAATAGTTTGCCTGCCAATTCTCTACTCCCGGAAAGAAGACTGCCGAAAGGCACGGAACATTCCTTTCTGCCCAAGTTAGAATATGGTTCACCTCCCTCTGCACTGAGAGACTCTTGGTGCCCCCTTGGTGATTGATATAGGCCACAGCTGTGGCATTGTCGGATTGGATCCTGACAGGACAATCCCGTAACCTGAAAGTCCAGGCCTTTAGAGCCAGACACACTGCCTGAATCTCTAGGATATTGATGGGCAAGGTTCTTTCGGTTCTTGACCACTGTCCCTGGACAGTTGTCTTTTCTAGTACTGCTACTCAGCCTCAAAGACTGGCATCCATCGTTACCACTTTCCAGATGACTGGTCTGAAGGATTTTCCTTTCAGCAGATTCTGGATTAGTAACCACCAAGTGAGGCTTTGGGACAGCCACATTGGCAAGTCTAAAGCTAGAATTGTTTTGTTCCAAGTGGACAGGATACTGTTTTTCAACAGTCTTGAATGGAACTGCTTAGAATGAAGCCACCATGGTTCCTATCAACCTCATGCAGAGCTGAATGGAGGGATTGCCTTTTAACCTGACCATCCCTACCAGCTTTTTATGGAGTTGATCTTTGCCTGAGGCAAGAACACCTTTTCCTGGACTGTGTCTATGATCAGACCCAAGTACTCCAGCCTTTTTAGCGGTATTAAGGAAGATTTCTTTAGGTTGAGAAACTTTCCAGATAACTGGTTGTAGTGCGTACGCTTTGCTCCAAGTGGGCCACTGACTGGTCTATTAGCAATAGGTTGTCTAGGTACGCTACGACTGTTATGCCCTGTGCCCTTAACCTGGCTAGAGGTGGGCAGCAGTTTTGTGAACACCCAGGGTGCTGTGGCTAGCCCGAAGAGCAGGGCTACAAACTAGAAATGCTGCTGTTCTAACACAAACTGCAGAAATTTTTGGTGAGCGGGAAATATAGGAACATGCAGATATGTATCCCTGATGTTTCGATAGATGCCAGAAGTTCATAGAAGGATAGAAACTACTGACCTGATCGTCTCCATTCGAAAGGAGCGGATGTTCAGGAACTGATTTAAATTTTTTAGATCTAGAATGGGTCTGACATCTCCATTTGGTTTTGGTACCATAAAAAGATTTAAATAAAACCCAAAACCTTGCTCTTTTGTGGGGAGCTGTATGATCACCCCTTGAGATATTAATAGGTCTTGTGCCTGAAACAGAGATTGTCTTTTCTCTGGATCTTTGGGAACGTTTGACCTCAGGAAACGAGACCGTGGAAAGTCCCATCTGTCCTGAATTTCCTCTTGCCAGACTTCTGAAAACTGCAGAAGTCTGTCCCCCACTTTGGTGAGGGGGGGGTTGCCTCTTCATGATGAGGCTTTAGGATGCTGCCGTGCAGGTTTCCAACCCCAGGACTTCTTTTGAGCCTGTGTGTGGCCTGAGGTTTTCCTCTAGAGTCTGCCGGCGGAGGCCGTCGCCACTGCCTAGAGGCGAAAACCCCTGGTGCAAAGGAAAGAGCCCGTTTAAATGAAGGGCAGTTATACTTTATTTTGACTGACAAAAGAGTACTTTTCCACTAGAAATTTTTGGATATATTTGTCCAAATCCTCTCCAAATAGCCGCTCCCCATGAAAAGGGAACACAGTTAGGAGGTTATTTCATGGTGCTTCGGCTGACCAATTTTTTAACCACAGGATTATACACATATGCACAAGCATAAGGCGGGATGCCTGCTGAATAGAATCTTTAATGGCATCTATGGCAAAGCATAATGCCTTTGGTAGTTCAGCCAATTCCCGGGCTTGTTGTGCAGGAGCCTCTTTAACCAGTTGCCGACCAGCGCACGACGATGTACGTTGACAGAATGGCACGGGCAGGCAAATGGGTGTACATGTACGTCCCTTTAAATTTGCCGCCCTGCCATCGGGAGCGCGCCGCCGGCGGCGCGCTCCCGCGCTGGTCGGGACCCCCGTGAGTCTGGTCGCGGGACCCGCAGACTCGATCGCCGCGGGCATCCCCGCGATCGTCTCACGGAGCGGCCGAATGGAGAAGTGCCGTTGTAAACAACATTTCTCCATTCTGCCTAGCAACTAGTGACGCTGATCTCTGCTCCATGTGATTGGAGCAGAGATCAGTGTTCACTAAATTAAAGCCCAACCCCCCCACAGTTAGTAACACACCCCTAGGAACACTTAACCCCGACACTGCCACCCACTGGTTAACCCCTTCACTGCCAGTGTCATTTACACAGGAATCACTGCATTTATATAGCAGTGATTACTGAATAAATGACAATGGTCCCAAAAATGTGTCAAAAATGTCCGATGGGTCCCCCGCAATGTCGCAGTCACAATAAAAAAAAAAAAAAACGCTGATCGCCGCCATTACTAGTAAAAAAATAATAATAAAAAACTATTAATAAAAATGCTATAAAACTATCCCCATTTTGTAAACGCTATAACTTTTGCGCAAACCAATCAATAATCGCTAATTGCGATTTTTTTTTACCAAAATATGTAGAAGAATACGTATCGGCCTAAACTGAGGGAAAAAAAAGTTTTTTTATATATTTTTGGGGGATATTTATAACAAAAAGTAAAAAATAATGCGTTTTTTTCAAAATTGTCGCTCTATTTTTGTTTATAGCGCAAAAAATAAAAACCGCAGGGGTGATCAATTACCACCAAAAGAAAGCTCTATTTGTGGGAAAAAAAAGGACGTCAATTTTGTTTGGGAGCCACGTCGCACGACCGCACAATTGTCAGTTAAAGCGACGCAGTGCCGAATCACAAAAAGTGGTCTGGTCTTTGACCAGCAAATTGGTCCGGTCTGAAAGCGGTTAAGGGCCTGTCTAAATTGGTCCTTTAGGGATTGACAGATGTCTACTGCAGCGACTGCAGGCACCTGCCAAGGAAAAAGTAGATTTTAACAGGGATTCCAACTTTTTATCTGTTGGATCCTTAAGCATTTGTGAATTGTCTACAGAACAAGTTAGGCCTTTATTCACACTGGAAATCGCAGCGTCAACTGCTGGTACTTTCCATTTTTGGGGGAATTTCTCCTCCAGGGGATAGAGAATTGAAAATCTCTTAGGAGGGAGAAAATGCTTATCCGGGTGATCCCATTCAGCAAAAACAAGCTGTTCTAGTAATGCATGTGCAGAAAACGCATGCAAAGGCTGAGAAGGTTTTAAGGAACCCAAGGAAGAAGCCATGCTTTCAGGAGACTCCGTTAGCTAGCATGAAAGTAGAACAAACCATCGATGTAAGATTGTATCAGCGATTTCTCAGATTGAGAGGCTGAAAAAGGCTCATCTACCATTGTTTCCTCCACAGAGGTTAATTTTTCCTCCTGATCACCTGAGGGTAACACCAAATCCTGTGCCCACTGTTCCCCTTGCAAAGGTTCTGAAGTGGGGGAGGGGTATCTAGCATGCTTCCTATTCATTTGAATGGATGATGCCATTAAAGCCATTAATCTTCCTTCCAGACCCTACAGGGTGGAGGAAAGGACATCTTCAGTCACCTATACAAGGGCTGAGATGTGCGAAACAGTTGCACCATCAATTTGTTCCAATGGCTCCCCCTGGCTTTCCATAATTGGTAATTCAGGCGAGGATGACAGCGTAGAAATGCGACTCGAGATCTCAGCGCCTGGTGGTGAAACCTTTGGTACCTTTTTGGTCTTTGTGGTGTCTTTTTTAGCAGGCATAGCCCTAAGCACAAAAACAGAAGCAATATACAATTGCACTTAATCTTTAAAAATATTCATGACATTAAAGCCGCTATAAAATTCAGCCTAGTGCTGGGAAAAAAAGTGTCCTTACTGTATCAGTAATGTCAGTTTGCAACCCTCACGCGTCCCACAGGAGCTGTGTGCAGACTGCTCGTTTCCTCCTCGCCAGCTGAGGAGAGACTGTCCCAGCTGTGTGGTTTTGCCTGCGTCACGGCACTGCGCTTAAGCCCCGCCCCCTCCGGAAAAATTCCACCCCTCTTTTTATTTTAAAATGTTCCAGTGCTGTGCTTTTGGGTCAACACGGGGGGGGGGGGCAGAGACCTGTTAGCAGCAGGCAAACAAACAGCAGTAAAAACAGTAACAATAGTAGCAGTATCAGAAACAGCGGGGGGGGGGGATATAAGGGGGTACAGCGCTGATGTCCCCCTAACCCTCCAGCCCCTTCAGGGGGGAGAAAGAAAACATTTGGCAGATTTCTTTTACCTGAGAAAAAATCCCCTTGCACACACTGCTGCGGCCACACAGTGACTGACTAAGCTTTACAGTGAAGAGAACAGAATAAGGTATGTGCATAGACTCCCTCTCATCCCTCGAATTAAGACATGACAAAAAAATTTCCCTAATAGAAGAATACATAGGTGGACTTTTCAGTTCCTAAGTTTCTTCCCTTACCTTATTCCCGCTGCAGGATTTGCTGAATTAACAGACAATCTAACCTTCACCCATCAGACGGGCTGCGTTTAGCAAACCTTCAAGAACCAGGTCCCTAGATATGGGGGTTTCAACTCCCTTGGACCTGTAAAAACACCCCACCAGGAAAGCTTTGGGGAATGTAGCAAGACCTAAGCCCTGGGTTCCCGGGGTCCAGGCCTACAATGAGGCGTTACAGGGAAAACCTTGTGCTTCGGATACGAGGCCCCGTGTACCACCCACTTAGGCCTCAGTGGCACTTTGGATGGGTCTGGTCTATGGAGGCTATTTAAATCCAGCATGGATCCCTCCTGGAGCTCCTAAGAGCACATCTTCACTTGTGACCAACACTTTAGACACTGGTGAAAACTGATGTGCTCCTGGAAGGAGGAGAAGTAATATAGGGAGTGAACTTCCTGGATTGGGTATACCAGTGTCCATCACCTGAAGGTGGCCTATAACCCATTAAGTAATTACTTAAGGCTCTGTGTCCCATGATTTATGATAAAGAAATATGCCATCTCTGTAGCTAAACATTTCAATTTAAATGCTACTACACCAAAAAGGGTAAATACCACTATTGAAAAGGATGCCTATCCATGGGGACATTTTATGCCTCTCAGGTTAAATAACAATCTATAGAAAAAGATTAATTTATTATATTAGGAATAGATTTAGATTTCCCATATAAACTAAAAATAAACATTTCTAGTCTTGGAGTGACACTCAGTGGCCAATGAGCTAATGCTTGTATAAATACATAACTGATCAGTAACTTGATCCGCCAATGAGAAATAAGTAAATGCCAAACAAAGCCTCTAAGGCAGGGTTCCAAGGGCTGTATTATTTGCAATCCATGTATGGCAAGGGCAGATAGACAGGAAAGGAGACCTCATCACCAAGAAGAGGGAACACACATCCATTATCTACAGGAGAGAGTCGCACATCTCACTGAACATCCAAAGACTCATCATCTGACACATGTCATTTAAGCCTGGACACATAGTTCCAGCATAACAACTCTACCCATTGATTGGGTCTGTTCAGCAGCCTTTTCAAAGCCTATCTGGTATACTTGGAGAGTAACTATAGGGTATTATTTTCTTTGTGTTTTTTATTTGCTTAATTAAATAGGCCAACTGCAATAATCCTTGCTGTCGTTTATTAATCCTCCCCCTCTATAGTTTGATCATTTTTAAAGAAAAGTTTTTTCCTTCTTTGGCCATATTAGCACATACTTTTACGTATTTTGACACCTATTCTGTCTGCAGGAGAATAGTTATCAGGCTGATAACAGACAAACAAAGCAGGAAAATGCTAAGGGACAAAGCCAGGGGGCTTTGAAGAGAGATAACAAAACACTGCAGATAGATGTGCCCTGCTCAAATTTCATGAATCGTATTTACATCCACTTTAATTTAATTTATATACCTGTACTTAGGTGGGAAATCTTAAAGTAGTTTTTAAACCACTATATGTGCTGGTGCTATATAAAAAAAGCGCCCATTATACCTTATATCAGAGTGGCTCCTGGTGCTGACGTGACTCCTTGGCTCTATACTCTCTGGGAGGAGAGAGGAGAGAGATCCAGGCGTCATGTGAGCGCCAGGAGACACTCTGATAGAAGGTATAATCAGCATCTTTTTTATACAGCACAGACACAGGGACACATAGTGTTATTTAACAGAGGGGGTGCCATGCTTATTTTATAGATTTTATTGCAACGGGAGGGGGAAGATCGTGGAGTTGACGGAGCTGACAGGTATGGAGGGGAGGAGGGCACGGGAGAGCAGGTGCGGATGACGAAGGCATGTAAGCTGACCACGGTGTCAGGGCTCAGCAGCCATGTCATACCGTGGTGACTTTACAGGTAGAAGGATATAGCCAGGCAGGATCAGCCAGGTGTTTTAGATTATACGGGGGGCCAAGTTACACAGCACAAGCACTGTGCTGTATAACATGCTTTAAGGGAACAAGATCCTTTTTTTTTTTTTTTAGGGCAACAAACACAGTAATTTCAGTGTCTATGTTAACCTCTTACTCCGACTGTTAGTGGCGCTTGTAACATGAATTATTGTAAATACATTTTATTTATTTTTATAATCCATACTTCCACTGACCTTACTGTGTTATTCAAAGAATTTATGCATGGGCAAAGCATCTCGAAAATAAGTAATTAGTCAGCTTAATTATATTTAATAAATAATTTTTGTATTGGAGGCAATGTAGATTAAAGGATTGATATAGCTGACTAAATTGTTCAACGTCCCTGACACAATTGATAGGCACGCTAGTTCTTTTATAAAACAA
Organism: Lithobates pipiens; assembly: GCF_037356315.1. NCBI lineage: Eukaryota > Metazoa > Chordata > Amphibia > Anura > Ranidae > Lithobates > Lithobates pipiens. The sequence goes on along the minus strand of NW_027507748.1, from coordinate 583,913,418 downwards.
AGACTCATTCTCTCACTTTGAAAATGCCAATCCAGTCCCTGGTGGAGCCCTTCATGCCAGCTGGCAGGGTGTAGTGACATTCCACATTGGCACTGGGAACATAAGTGTGAGCCACGTTCAGGAAACAGACAGAATGGAAGTTGGCCTCCATGACAGTCAGTTGCTTCAGTCTATAAACAATAAAATAGATAAGGTTATCATTTGCATAGTATTTATACAGTATTTATCATTTACATAGTATTTTCATGAGCATGAAAAACAGAACACCAATAGTATGTTCAGAGAATTTTATGTACAGCAGTGTGAACCTGTTGCCCCTTTAATTACAGCAATAGACATTTCCTTGTGTATTTGCATGTGCTGTACAACTGGACTGTTTTATTAAAATGAGCAGAATCTGTTGCCATTTGACAACTGATCTATAGTTATTGTCTCTGTGTCACAATGCCTTTTATAAATTATTGACAATATGACAGTCAATGACTGTCATATTTTTGTTGACAGGGGCTACGCGTGAGTAACCTGCAGGAAGTTTGCTTCTAATACCTGCAGCAATACCAGGTTAGCAGACAATGGCTGTCAAGCACCCTCTTAAATAAGAGTTTTCATTCTGGTGTAATGGAAGACAGAAAAAGGCATTAATAAAAATAAAAAATAAAGGAGGATACAACAAAGAATATACACTTTATGTATCTCAAGTTGATTTCAAATTGTCATAGTGACTATACCAAAGACCAAAATACTCTATTCTGAAACATATGCACTGTTATAAGGCCTTGTGAATTGTATATATTGTATGCACCTCTATCTTATGCACTGTCTATGCTAAGGACACCTGCAGTAGATTAGCCATGTGATTAGCAAGCTTATTTATTAATGCCACAAACAAATGAGGGTGGTGGAAAATGCATGCAGGATATAACCTTCTTCAGGCCTATGAATTACCCAACTGTTCCGTCAATAGAAACGTTCTGTTCTGCAGAAAGTTCCTGTTTATGGGAATACAAAAGGGGGTAGTGGCAGAGATGACCTATGATGGCAGACACTGCTGGCTCTGGCCATCCCAGGGGATGTACCATAGTAATTAGGGCAGACAGCTTTAGAAGTGACCCAAATTGTTACCCATTTATTTCTTTTTTATACAGCCCCACCAACTTACACAACACTTTACATATTGCACATTGACATCAGTCCCTGCCACCAAGGCGTTTACAATATAAGGTCTCAATCTCACATATATAGGCACATACTAGGGGCATTTAAAACAGGACTTACCTAACCTACCAGCATATTTTTGGAGTGGGGGGGGGGGGGAACTAGTGGACCCAGAGGAAACTCCACACAAGCACAAGGAGAACATGCAAACTCCATCCAGGTAGTGTCCTGGTTGGGTTTTGAACCAAAGTCCCTAATGCTACAAGGCAAAGATGCCAAGATTAGCTAGCTAGGTAGGTTAGGGCCTTTCCATGGACATAAAATAAAAAAAGCTTGTTTGAGTAAGTGATATGCGTTATCTAAGGTCACCTTAAAGTATACCAGCATCACTGCCTGGTATCACAAGATATTTAATCATACCCATTGTATAAGTAATTGCCCTCCGCCAGCGCTGCTGTGGCCACTGGGGGTCCAATGACTGCTGGATCATAAGGAGAGCATGCCCCCTCCTCCATTTTGCAATGCAGCACCTGCCAGAGCAGTGTATCACTAACCTCAAGCCTTGTCAGGTGACATTTGGGGGAGTTGCTAAGCACATGCAAATACTGACTTGCAGATAACACTCAAGTTCACATAGGTTGGACTTGATGGACTTGTGTCTTCTTTCAACCTCACCTACTATGTAACTCAGAAAAAATCAGCATGGGCCAGTGGCACTGGCAAACAAACTTCTGTTGGGCAACAGGAGATATAGGTCATGTCTTTATCCTTAAAGTATGACTAAAGGCAAACCTTTTTTTCAGTTTTGGATGGAGTGGAGATGGATTAGAACACCTGTCAATTATTTTTACAGTTTGTGCCCCCATTAGGGAGAGTCACCCTCTCTATTTGTCCTGTTTACTGTTATCATTGAAAGTGAATGTAAAAGAAACCCCACATTTTGGGTTGTCCCCAGAAAAGTAACAGAGGGGAAATCATCCAATGGGGACACAAGTTTTGGAGACCTAGGGGTCCCCAAGGAATTCCCTTGATAACAGGGATTTCCTTTGACTTCCTGTTTTGGCTATGGGACATGAAATTAAGGGAAACCTCCCCAATGAGACAAAGATTGCAAAAAATAAACTAACATGGGTTATAAATCTCCCTTACTCTATCCAAAATGAAGAAAAAAAAAGTTTTCCCTATAGTTCTTCTTTAATGTGTTTTTTGTGCAAAGTTCAGTTTTCAGTCCATTTTCGATTCTAACTGGAATCTCAATAACTGCTACAGATTTTTGTGCACAGTGTCCAGTAGATGAACTGTCTTGATCCAAACAGTTTTATCTTTTATACTGTCTCTTAGAGCGTGAGAGATAAAATGTTTACAATATGAGTGTCGGAGTATCACTCTCTAGTGCAGTATTATCTTGTAACTAATCCTCACCAACATATGCCTGGTTCTATCATTTATGTTTTATTAGTCTCTATATAAAAATAAGATAATGGAAGCATGCATATTCAATACAGCATTTCTGTTTAGTGCCAGGGGGTGCATGCCACTTGGATAATCTCCAGCTCTCAAAAGGGACATATTAAACATATTCCATTGCTTTATAGCACCAGTGCCCCAAACTCTGACAGCTGTTTTTAGTAGGCGCTTACAATAAGCTTTGTAATCAACTGTATGCATTGCATGCTTGTACCTCCAATTAAATTATAAATGAATAATGGGATTAAAAGGCACATAAACACCTTTTTATTACCTTTTTTTCACTCAAGTTTCATAGACAGGCAGAATTAGATGAGAAATGTTCCTTAAGAAATAGTATAGTGATGAAAACTGAGGGGAAATCCCAAGAATAGTAAACCACTATTCAGATCTGTGCTTTGGAGTAACGGACAGTAAAACATGCATTTTACTGCACATTGCTACAATACATGGCAAAGCATGTTGCATGATATTCATTTTGAAGGACACCCTAGTGCACAACAGTGCAGATACATTTTAGTCCAAAATGTACACCACACTAAACTATTCTAATGCAAAGTGCCATAAAAAGCCTTTTAAAAGAAACAGCTACTATTAGCAATATCAAAGGTTTTTCTCTATGTATAAAAATTTAACAGGCACAAAACAGGTGTAAAAAAATAAAAAGAGGGCAATACATTTTCCTATGAAATCATAGGTGAGGAATTTGAAATAACAACCGATAACCTGTATAATTATATATAATGGTGCGCTCTGTTCAACTTCCTATTACACAATCTAAAAAGGAAATGAGGCTACCGATCCTGAGGCTGCTATAAGGATATATGTTGAACACACTACTGTGCAAAAACGCAATAATATCCTGTGCAAATAGGTAAAAAGAGTTAAAGTGCAAAAGTAATTTGTGTGCAATTGACAAAAGTGTAGAAATGCTATGCACTTATCACAAAAAAGGCAATATTAAGTGTTAATAACAAAAAGACTCCTTCACATCCAGTACAAAGTGCTGCTGTGCCAATTGCTGTTCAACGAAAACGGAAAATTCCTATCAAAATACTTACCGTAATTTTCCTTTCCTGATGGACTCCATGGCAACAACGTGTGGGTTAAGTCCCGCCTCCACTACCCTATAGGACACTACTCCCATAAATCTTTGCTCCCTGCCCATGGCCGTGTTCGGTAACTAGCCTACTCCAGCCATTTTTGGAGGAAACTCCTGCTGCCATGGAGTCCATCAGGAAAGGAAAATTACGGTAAGTATTTTGATAGGAATTTTCAGTTTTCCTGACAGACTCCATGGCAGCAACGTGTGGGAAATAACTCGCCAAACACACTCGAGTGGGCAAAAATGCTGAACAAAAATTTATTTAACACTGTCAACCGACAGTACCTTTAAACCAAAATCAACGGAAGATAAACTGGCAGGTTCAACACAATGAGCCATAAATGTATGAATGGATGACCAAAAAGCAGCTTTGCAGATAACCTCAGGAGCCACATGACGTGAAGCTGCCCAAGAAGTAGAGAGACTTCTCGTGGAATGTGTTGTAACCGCCTCAGGAGGAGCCAAGCCCTTCTCTTTATAAGCCCACTGGATCACCTGAACCACCCACGTGGAGATGGATCTAATCAAAGCCCTAATGCCTTTACTTTTACCGTGAAAAAGAACAAAAAGATAATCCGATTGCTGGAAAGAAGCTGTCGCCTCCAAGTATCGTTTCAGAATAACTCCCATGTCGAGAGGATGAAGATCCTGACTCCTAGCAGAATTAAAGGTAGGAAGAGTAATATCCTGATTTTTGTGGAAGACTGAGGTAACCTTTGGATTCGACCCCAGCATTGGCACTAGGACCACTCTGTCAGGGAAAAATGTGAGGAAAGGTTCCTTTGACCCTAAAGACTGTATCTCAGAGACTCTCTTTGCCGAAGATATGGCTACCAAAAAAGATGTCATTAGGGACAATTCTTTGATTGAAAGTGGTCTGTCCAGTTGTGAGAAGAAGTCAAGAACCAGCGGTAAATCCCACTTGGGAATCTAGGTTTCCTCTGTGGTCTAAGTCTAATTGCTCCCTTAAAGAATTGCTGAACCAAGGGATGTTTTGCCCAAGATACTCCAGAAAAGGCCGAAATTGTCGAGATTTGTACACGAAGAGCGCTGACAGATAGGGAAATGTCTAATCCGGACTGTAAGAAACCCAAAACATCCTGAACCGTCAGATTACCATCAGAGCAAGACCTGGAGGACAAATGACTTGTGAATCTAGACCAAATCCTCTCATACACCTGGTTGGTACTTTTCCTCCTTGCACTCATGAGAGTAGGAATGGCCTCCTTGGGGCAACCCAGAGCCTCTAACCTTCCCCTCTCAAAAACCAGACCCTCAGACATAGATGGGCAGGACAGGGATGTAGTTTCGAGCCCTGGGATAGAAGATCGGGTCTGAGAGGTAAGGGAATCGGATCTCTGACACTGAGGAGCATTAGTAGTGGAAACCATGGCCTGTTGGGCCAATAAGGTATTACAGCTATCACCTCTACTGCTTCTGATTTGAGTCTCCGCAGGAAATGTAGAATAATAGGAGTCGGAGGAAAGGCGTAGGCTTTGTTGAACCACCATCGATCCGTCAGTGCATTCACTCCTTAAGCCTGAGGATCCTGAAACCTGGAATAATACCTTGCCAGTTTCTTGTTGCAAGGGGAGGCAAATAGGTCGACCTCTGGGGAGAACCACAACGTTAGAATCCAACTGAAAACTTCCTTGTGAAGGGACCATTCGTTGTTGTTCAGACTGACTCGAGACAGGAAGTCCGCCTGATCGTTCTGCGTCCCTGGAACATAAGTTGCTGTAATGTTGACCAGGTTCTTCTGAGCCCAAGACATGATTGGCTCTACCTCCTGAAGAAGGGACAGACTCAGAGTACCTCCTTGTCTCCTTGTATATGCCACTGCCGTTGTGTTGTCTAGTCTGAGTAGAACCGAGGTTCCTGAGATCAGATGACGAAAAGCTAGAAGCGCCTGGAAGGCTGCCCTTAATTCTAGAATTTGACACCATCCTCCTGGAAGGGAAGTCCCAGGTGCCTTGTGCTACTTCCGTCAAACAGTGGGCGCCCCAGCCCCTGTTTCTGGCATCCGAAGTTATTGTTATCCATGAGATGGGGAGAATGGAATGACAATTGAACAGATTCTCCTTCTGAAGCCACCAGGGCAGAGAAATTCTCATTGAGGATGTGATCCGGATAAGCTGAGTTTTGTCGCCTAGCCATTGGTGAAGAAACCCTTTTTGGAACGGTCTCATCTTCCATTGGGCCCACTTCACCATTGGAATCGTGGCCACCATAGTGCCGATAATTCTCAGACACTGAAGAGCCTGGAGATGGGAGGTTGAGAGGGCCGGACGAATTCTGTCCCGAATTACCGCTACCTTCTCTTCGGGTAATGAGATGGTACCCTTCACTGTGTTGAAGAGTGCTCCTAGGAATACTAGAGACTGAGAAGGGATTAACTGACTCTTTTCTAGATTCAGGATCCAACCTAATTCTTGAAGAGTGGAGATAACCTGATCCTTGTGTAATAACAGATGGTCTCTGTCCTGGGCTAGCAGCAGAAGATCGTCCAAATAGTGGTGATGACAAATTCCCTTGGTTCTCAATAGAGCCACTATGGCTAACAACACCTTTGAGAAAACTCGGGGGGGGGGGCGTTGAAAGCCCGAACGGGAGACATACGAACTGAAGATGTAGTTTTCCTTCTGAAAATCGCAGAAACTGCTGAAAATCTTCTGCCACAGGGACATGAAAATAAGCGTCCTTTAGATCTATTGAAATCATCCAATCGCCTGACTGGACTGACTGTTGTATTGTTGACAAGGTTTCCATCTTGAACCTTTCCTTTTTGATAAAACGATTCAGATGTGTAAGGTCTATGACTGGCCTCCAAGATCCGTTTTTCTTTTGGACCATAAAAAGAGGAGAATAAATTCCTCTCCCTCGTTGATCGTCTGGCACGGTAACGGCAGCGCCTTGAGCCAATAAAGATTTCACGTAGGCCAACAGGATCTGCCTTTTTTCTTCTGAGGCCGGAAGGGAGGTGGGAACATACTTTAGTCTTGGGGACCTGCTGAAGGTCCAAGAATGGCCTGAAGAGACCGTTCTGACGGTCCAGAAGTCCTGGATTGAGGCTGCCCAGACATGCCGAAAACATAGAAGACGAGCCCCCACCTGGCCTATCTGAGCGGGCCCAATCTCAAAAAGATTTAGCTGGTTCCCTCTCTCCTGTCGCACTGCTCTTGGCGGATTTCTTAAAGGAAGACTGCCTTGACTTCCATGACCTGGAATATTCCCGACCAGGTCTATAGCTACGGGCCTCCCTGGCCTGCTCTTGATATTGCTTTTTTGGAAAAAATCTCCTCTGGCTTTTTAAACGTCTATCCTGAGGAAGAAACCCCGACTTCCCGCCAGTGGCCCGGGTTATGGCATTATCCAATTTATTCCCAAAAAGGGAAGAACCCTCAAAAGGGATACGGCACCACACCTGTTTTGACGCTAGATCAGCCAGCCAGGGACGGAGCCAAAATGCCCGTTTGGCGGTGACAGCTGAAAGCATAACCCGAGACACTAAGCGGATGATGTCAATCGAAGCCTCCCCCAGAAAAGCCGATGAAAGCTGTAACTCCTGGATAGGAGAGTTTTTTGCGACTTCATCCGAAATGTTTCTAAGGGTATCATCCACACCGTCCGTCCAAATTTCCATGGCCTTGGACATTGCCGATAAAGGCAACGCTGGCTTGCATGCCATACCAGCAGTGAGGTAGACTCTCTTTAAATCGGAATCAATCCGCCTATCTAAGGCATCCTTGAATGAAACTGTATCTTCCAATGGAAGGGTCTCATCACCGCTGCATCCACGAGTGGAGCTGATTCCAGATACTTGACCTCATCTTCCTTAAAGGGATATAACTTTAGGACTTTTGAAAGCATACTATTCTTTTTCTCAACTTTACTCCATTCATCCGTGATGACCTCACCAAGTTCAGACAGGAATGGAAAGTTAAGACGCTCCCTTTTAAGTTGCTTAAAATACTTCCTTTGTTTGGAAGGATTAGCCACCTCATCTTCCCAGTTCAAAGCCTCTCTGATAGCCTTCACCAAGGGGGAAAGTAAGGCGAAGTCAAACCCCACACAGGGACTATCTTCCTCAGAATCACTGTCTGATGCAGCAGCTGAAGGGTGGCTTGTTAGAGAGGACTCCCAGATCTCTTGAACATGCGACTCCCTGACTGGTGACTGAGGTGACTCTGACTGAGGCACAGGGGTCTGACTGGCCCCGATCCCTTTTAGGGATTCTTTCACCACCTTTTCCACAAGGGATCTTAGTTGCTGGTCCGTACCCCCTCTCTCACTAGAGGCTTTGGAAAAGCAGAGGTCACACAGGGATTTCCCAGTAGGAACTTGCGACCTGCATCCCCAGCAGGTACTGATAACTGAACGGCTGGAATGAGCCTTGGAGGAGCTAGATCGATCCTCGCTACAGCGCCCAGATCTTGAGGGTGAGCCATGATGTTTAGATTTAGAATATGAATGCCGGTGGTAAGATTTCGAAGAATCGTTTCCTCTATGCATTGAGCTGCATTGCTGTTCTGATCTAGATGGGCTAAGACAGATATAAGATAGATAGAAGAGACATACAGATAAGGAAAGATAACAGACTGACTAGTACCGGACCCCCCCCCCCCCCCCCACAGTACCTATTATGAGAGGGCTGGCCACATACAGGCGGAGGAGAGTCCATATCTCTAGGGGTTTCCATAATTGCTGCAAAGATATATAAGTAAGGCTAAGAGCAGCATACACACACACACACACACGTCCACCCCTCTCTTCCCAGAAGGCCACCTACCTCCACAGAAGAAATCCTGGACAAGGGCAAGTCACGTAATAGCCTGCAAGCATTCCCAAAGCCTGCAGGCTATTTCCCACGTTTAAATAGAGCGCCTTAGTCACCTCATCACCGCGTCGTGAACGTCGCTACTGCGCATGCGCGAATAGCGTAATTTTGCTGCTATCATGCATGCGTGGACCAAGCCTCATTCCTGTGCCGCACTCGCACATGCGCAGAACGAACGCACGAACGAAAAACCAGGAAGTAAGCAGCGGCTGGAACGCAGGCTAACCCGGCCGCCATGCCTGTAACCACATACATAGACATGGAAAAACGAACAGAAAGGAAGGTAAAGTAAGGAACAAACACAAACTGCTGCCATGAAAAAGAGGAACAATCTTACCGCTCCCACACGATCGTCTCCAGGCCGAAGGTAAGAATAATACACACCGGACTTCTCAGGGCAAAATAGGTCACCTGCTATTTAGCTGGGCTATCCGACCAAATTCGCAGCCTGCCTGCCAATGGCTAGGTTCCTGGCTTCCTCCAGCGCTTATATCCAATGCCCACTCCATACCCCGCTAGTAGCTAGGGCTTAGCGGACAATTCCATCCACAGTTGCTATTCGGCCAAACCAACAATGGAACCGAGTGGGAGCAATCTTCAGGTAGAAAGACCGTAATGGGTCCTACGGAGGAGGACAAAAAAAGAACACGGCCATTGGCAGGGAGCAAAGATTTATGTGAGTAGTGTCCTATAGGGTAGTGGAGGCGGGACTTAACCCACATGTTGCTGCCATGGAGTCTGTCAGGAAAAAAGGACTTTGTTTCTGTTATAAAATTTTGCAGATAAATAATTTTTCTTTATAAATTTTGCCTAAAATGTACTCTGCTACATTTCTTTGGTTAAAAGATCCCAAATCAGTGTATATTATTTAGTCTGTAAGAAAGTTAGAGTCCACAAATTATGGTATACGTCTGAAAATGTATCAATTTTGATGTCCCGATGACCTTATTTCTTGAGGCCCAAGAATGCCAGGATTGTACAAATACCCCCAAATGACACCTTTTTGAAAAGTAGACAGTCCAAGGTATTTAGTATTTAGGCATGGCAGATTTTTGAAAGTTATAACACATAATTAGAGATAGATATATATATATATATATATATATATATATATATATATATATATATATATATATATATATATCTATCTATCATAAATTATACTGAAAATGAAGAAATTAAAAAATATATATTTATTCACAATTTCTTTTTTTTTCACACATACTGTCACCAGTGCAGTCAAGTGTCATCATATAACTGGTGTTAGGGAAACTGATTTATTTATTTTTTTATTTTTTTTACATTTTTTTGTGATCTGAGCAATATAATGTTACCATATCTTTTACACATTATGTTTGCTTATAGCAGTGCACTGTACTGCTATAAGCAAGCATTTAACTGAATGAAACTGATTCATTCAGTCTGTGATTGGTCAAAGCTAATCACAGGGTAAAGATGGGCTGTATTTGGCCGTCTGTACCATGTAACCACATTTACCAACCACAGCTAGCAGCACAGTTTTACACATTGGATGGCATTAAAGAAAGCAATTCATTGTGTCCAACTGTCATGTGACTTGCTGTGATTTGTCACGGCGGTCACATGGTACCGGCAACGAGCTGGTACACTGATCAGTCATAAGCTGTGTCCCATGGACATGGCTAGTGAAAAATTGTGCCACGATCCGGAAAAATGTCATATGATGTCCACCCAGACCGACGAGAGGCCGGAGCCGGTGTCATTTGGCCATAGACCAGGCGGGGACAGGTTAAAGTATAACTAAAGGCAAAGCTTTTCTTTTTTTTGGATAGAGTGGAGATAGATTGTTCCTGGTTGCTAGTTTTTCTTTTTCAGCGCCCACTGGATCGATCGCAATGCAGTGCTGGAGGGCTCAGTTTGACAGGTAAGTGTGCCAAAATGGGCTATATGCGGTGCATACTAGTAGGTTATGGCATAACCCACCTGGAGGCCTCTAAAAAGTAGTAATGTCAGTGGAGTTTACTACAGATTTAAAGTGGTATTAAACAAAAAATTTAATATATTACAGCTTACCAACTATTGAATTTGGTGGCTGCATTCGTTTTCTTTTTTAGACTTTTTCCCTCTGTTTTCACCTGGCAATCTGACCTGTAACACACCTTCTATATTAGAGTCCCTCCAGTCTGGATGAAGAAGAACAGGGGGCACCCTTTAGAAAAACATCATTGTCAGTCGGGGGGGGGGGGGGGAATTGTTAGATATACTAGCAGATTTAGATACACTAACAAATCAAAGCCAAACTCCAGCTAATTTAGTTACAGCAACCCTTTTTTTTTTTCTTTTGGGATAAAGGTTTTACATAAATAAATAAAAGCTGGTCATTGTAAGCACCCCTGTCATTGGTAAATGGTTTGCCTCATGCCAGTATAGGATACATGCACAAGAGCTTGTTCTTTTAAAAAAAAGAACATAGCACCAGATGAAAATAGAAGAAAGAAAGCCTACAAAAGAAAACAAATGCAGCTGTCACATAGCTGCAATATAATAAATGTTTGATTTTGGGTTTAACCACTTGCCCTCCATTCCATAGCAGTTTTACTGCTACAGGGTGGCTCTCCTGTACAGAATCATGTATATGTGTGCGATTCTGCACTTCCACCTATAGGGGGCATGTGCATGGCGCCAGCTTCAGCTGTGATTATTTACAGTAGAAGCTGATCTGCAGGTGCCATTCCTGTGCCGAGGACAACACTGGACAGTCCTGTGCCGAGAACAACACTGGAGAGAGATCTGTGCCAAGGACAACACTGGACAGTCCTGTGCCGAGGACAACACTGGAGAGAGATCTGTGCCAAGGACAACACTGGACAGTCCTGTGCCGAGGACAACACTGAGAGAGATCTGTGCAGAGGACAACACTGAGAGAGATCTGTGCAGAGGACAACACTGAGAGAGATCTGTGCAGAGGACAACACTGGAGAGAGATCTGTGCAGAGGACAACACTGGAGAGAGATCTGTGCAGAGGACAACACTGGAGAGAGATCTGTGCAGAGGACAACACTGGAGAGAGATCTGTGCCGAGGACAACACTGGACAGTCCTGTGCCGAGGACAACACTGGAGACAGTCCTGTGCCGAGGACAACACTGGAGACAGTCCTGTGCCGAGGACAACACTGGAGACAGTCCTGTGCCGAGGACAACACTGGAGACAGTCCTGTGCCGAGGACAACACTGGAGACAGTCCTGTGCCGAGGACAACACTGGAGACAGTCCTGTGCCGAGGACAACACTGGAGACAGTCCTGTGCCGAGGACAACACTGGAGACAGTCCTGTGCCGAGGTCCTCGGCACAGGACTGTCTCCAGTGTTGTCCTCGGCACAGGGCTGTCCAGTGTTGTCCTCGGCACAGATCTCTCTCCAGTGTTGTCCTTGGCACAGATCTCTCTCTAGTGTTGTCCTCGGCACAGGACTGTCCAGTGTTGTCCTCGGCACAGATCTCTCTCCAGTGTTGTCCTTGGCACAGATCTCTCTCCAGTGTTGTCCTCGGCACAGGACTGTCCAGTGTTGTCCTCGGCACAGATCTCTCTCCAGTGTTGTCCTTGGCACAGATCTCTCTCCAGTGTTGTCCTTGGCACAGATCTCTCTCCAGTGTTGTCCTCGTCACAGGACTGTCTCCAGTGTTGTCAACACTGGAGAGAGATCTGTGCCAAGGACAACACTGGAGAGAGATCTGTGCCGAGGACAACACTGGACAGTCCTGTGCCGAGGACAACACTAGAGAGAGATCTGTGCCAAGGACAACACTGGAGAGAGATCTGTGCCGAGGACAACACTGGACAGCCCTGTGCCGAGGACAACACTGGACAGCCCTGTGCCGAGGACAACACTGGACAGCCCTGTGCCGAGGACAACACTGGACAGCCCTGTGCCGAGGACAACACTGGACAGCCCTGTGCCGAGGACAACACTGGACAGCCCTGTGCCGAGGACAACACTGGAAAGCCCTGTGCCGAGGACAACACTGGAAAGCCCTGTGCCGAGGACAACACTGGACAGCCCTGTGCCGAGGACAACACTGGACAGCCCTGTGCCGAGGACAACACTGGACAGCCCTGTGCCGAGGACAACACTGGACAGCCCTGTCCCGAGGACAACACTGGACAGCCCTGTCCCGAGGACAACACTGGACAGCCCTGGATGGACAGCCCTGTGCCGAGGACAACACTGGATGGACAGCCCTGTGCCGAGGACAACACTGGATGGACAGCCCTGTGCCGAGGACAACACTGGACAGTCCTGTGCCGAGGACAACACTGGAGAGAGATCTCTACCGAGGACAACACTGGATGGACAGTCCTGTGCCGAGGACAACACTGGATGGACAGTCCTGTGCCGAGGACAACACTGGATGGACAGTCCTGTGCCGAGGACAACACTGGATGGACAGTCCTGTGCCGAGGACAACACTGGATGGACAGTCCTGTGCCGAGGACAACACTGGATGGACAGTCCTGTGCCGAGGACAACACTGGATGGACAGTCCTGTGCCGAGGACAACACTGGATGGACAGTCCTGTGCCGAGGACAACACTGGACAGTCCTGTGCCGAGGACAACACTGGATGGACAGTCCTGTGCCGAGGACAACACTGGACAGTCCTGTGCCGAGGACAACACTGGATGGACAGTCCTGTGCCGAGGACAACACTGGACAGTCCTGTGCCGAGGACAACACTGGATGGACAGTCCTGTGCCGAGGACAACACTGGACAGTCCTGTGCAGAGGACAACACTGGACAGCCCTGTGCCGAGGACAACACTGGACAGCCCTGTGCCGAGGACAACACTGGAGAGAGATCTGTGCCGAGGACAACACTGGAGAGAGATCTGTGCCGAGGACAACACTGGACAGTCCTGTGCCTAGGACAACACTGGAGAGTCCTGTGCCGAGGACAACACTGGAGAGTCCTGTGCCGAGGACAACACTGGAGAGTCCTGTGCCGAGGACAACACTGGAGAGAGATCTGTGCCTAGGACAACACTGGAGAGTCCTGTGCCGAGGACAACACTGGAGAGTCCTGTGCCGAGGACAACACTGGAGAGTCCTGTGCCGAGGACAACACTGGAGAGAGATCTGTGCCGAGGACAACACTGGACAGTCCTGTGCCGAAGACAACACTGGAGAGAGATCTGTGCCGAGGACAACACTGGAGAGTCCTGTGCCGAGGACAACACTGGAGAGTCCTGTGCCGAGGACAACACTGGACAGCCCTGTGCCGAGGACAACACTGGACAGCCCTGTGCCGAGGACAACACTGGACAGCCCTGTGCCGAGGACAACACTGGACAGCCCTGTGCCGAGGACAACACTGGACAGCCCTGTGCCGAGGACAACACTGGACAGCCCTGTGCCGAGGACAACACTGGACAGCCCTGTGCCGAGGACAACACTGGACAGCCCTGTGCCGAGGACAACACTGGACAGCCCTGTGCCGAGGACAACACTGGAAAGCCCTGTCCCGAGGACAACACTGGACAGCCCTGTCCCGAGGACAACACTGGACAGCCCTGTCCCGAGGACAACACTGGACAGCCCTGTCCCGAGGACAACACTGGACAGCCCTGTCCCGAGGACAACACTGGACAGCCCTGTCCCGAGGACAACACTGGATGGACAGTCCTGTGCCGAGGACAACACTGGACAGCCCTGTCCCGAGGACAACACTGGATGGACAGTCCTGTGCCGAGGACAACACTGATGGACAGTCTTGTGCCGAGGACAACACTGGATGGACAGTCCTGTGCCGAGGACAACACTGGATGGACAGTCCTGTGCCGAGGACAACACTGGATGGACAGTCCTGTGCCGAGGACAACACTGGATGGACAGTCCTGTGCCGAGGACAACACTGGATGGACAGTCCTGTGCCGAGGACAACACTGGATGGACAGTCCTGTGCCGAGGACAACACTGGATGGACAGTCCTGTGCCGTGGACAACACTGGATGGACAGAACACTGGATGGACAGAACACTGGATGGACAGCCCTGTGCCGAGGACAACACTGGACAGTGCATTACTTAGGACAACACTGGAGAGATCTGTGCTGAGGACAACACTGGAGAGCCCTGCGCTGAGGGCGGATGGAGAGACCATACACTCACACACACCGAGCCGCCTATTCACCTGCATCATTTCCTGAGCTCTATACAGCCTGGAGCCCTCGGGAACTGTGCAATAGGAGACTGGAATAAGCCAATTGCGCGCTGCTGAACGCAGGCTCTACCGTACACAGCCCTATCCCCCGTCTACAGGCCGACCTATACAACACCCCGCTCCTCATCCCCCACACACCGAGCTCAAACCCCAACAGCCCTCTTACCCCGCATAGAGGAATCAGCTGGCCCACAACAACAGCAGCCTCGCGCGCTGCTCTCTGGGAAGTGTAGTTCCGCTTTCGTTTAGCCGCCTGCAGAACTCGCTCGATCGAACTACGTTACCCAGAGTACCTTGCTCTGGCAGAGGACCGAGAGACTTGGCTGGATTACAGTTGTCATGGGAGACGAGGGCGGAGTTTGGAGCTCCATGATAAGGCCTGTGAGGAATTCTAGGCATAGGTTCCATTTTTTTTTTTTAGTCAGTAGCGGGATGAGGAATTGAAGTGAAATAATACAATGTGTAAAGTAGAAAAAGTGTGAAACATTAAAAATGCTTTAAAATCTATTAAAAGCAGCTTTCCGCACAGTCTTCAAAATGCATTGTTACAGCTTTGAATTTTGAGGCTAGGTTCACATTGTACATGTCAGGAACACACACAAATGCTTTTCTTTAGCACACTCATGAAGGTTCCATTAGTTCTTAGGCTTTTGTGCCCCTTCACACCAGAATGTACTGCTCTTGCTGGATGCACACAGGTGCCATTAATTGTTAATGGCAAACCAAACGCATCTAGCAAACGCAGCACATTTGTGGCCACCAAACTGCTTTGTATCGCAGTACCATGATTCTGGAGGTGCAACATTTAAATGCAGCACCTGCCCTACGTTTTTGCGCTGTCCCATGTCTTTGGCAGTCCATTAAAGTTAATTGGCTTCCAAAAACGTAATGCACATGCCCTAACACAGACGTCTCAACCTGCAAAAACTATTTTCAGGGAGGTGGCAAACAGATTTCAGGGAGCTGACGCTTCGCTTCAGGCACCGACACCCCCCCCCCCCCAATTAAATGCAGCCTTACCAGTGCCCCAATGAAATGCAGCCTGATCAGTGCCAATTAAATGTAGCCTTACCAGTGCCAATTAAATGCAGCCTGATCAGTGCCAATTAAATGCCACCTTATCAATGCCAATTAAATGCAGCTATACCAGTGCCAATTAAATGCAGCCTTACCAGTGCCAATGAAATGCAGCCTGATCAGTACCAATTAAATGCAGCCTTATCAGTGCCAAGCAAATGCAGCTATACCAGTGCCAATAAAATGCAGCTATACCAGTGCCAATTAAATGCAGCTATACCAGTACCAATTATATGCAGCTATACCAGTGCCAATTAAATGCAGCCTCACCAGTGCCAATTAAATGCAGCCTGATCAATGCCAATTAAATGCAGCTATACCACTGCCAATTAAAGAGGGGTTTACTTCCTCTTTGTTTCCCTGCAAAGGTAAAGCATAATGGGCTACTATGCATTGCATAGTAGCCCATTATGTGTCACTTACCTGACACAGGAGCCAGCGATGTCTCCGCTGTCCCCTCTTCCACGGAGCATCCATCTTCTTTCCGGGTATCGTTGCTCCAGCACTGTGATTGGCCGGAGCCGCGATTAAGTCACTCTTGTGCATGCGCACGGGAGCCGCCAACTAGCGGCATATCACCGTTAGCAGTGGCATGCTCAATGCGCCTGCGAGAGCTGTCTGTCCTTTTGCAAATATCTCCTAAACCGTCTAGGTTTAGGAGATATTTATTGAACCTACAGGTAAGCCTTAATCTAGGCTTACCTGTAGGTCAAAGTGGTCTGCATTGTAATTGTACTGTCCCCCCCTCTACATTGTAAAGCGCTGAGCAAACTGTTGGTGCTAAAAAAAAGTTTTCAGGCATGGGAACTGTAACTGCCATTGCAAGTGCGCAGTAAGCAAGTTGCCCCTTCATATTGGTAATGACCCCCCCCCCCCGTTATGCATTCATCACTGGTTGTTGCTTTAAGAGGCACCCCCCCCCCCAAAAAAAAGGGGCTTCCTACTCAAAGCACTGATACTTGTTGCTTATGGGTATTGTGCTCTTCTGCACCGCTAGTGCCCAGAAGATGGTGCTGGCAAGGAAGGAGCTTAGCTGCCCTGTTCTTGCCTCCCATGGGTAGTTCTGCTTTCTCTGGTTAACTGATTTTTGGGTATTTTGAAGCCTTAAATAGTTAACCATGCGTGTTTTTATTAAATGGTTTTAAATGTAATATTGTAATAAATATTACAGTTAAAAACTATAAAAAAAACTACCTATATAAACAGTTATAAATCTAATAACTACTATCCAGATAAACTCTAAACCAGTGGGCTCAAAGTACCGGCCCACGGACTGGTTATAAATGGCCTGCAGCGGCCATCCTGGAGGGGTTTGCCCCGCAAAGGGGAGGCGCCGAAGAGCTTTGTCTCCGTCTCCTGTGTCCTCTCTACTGCAGCCTGCTGCAGCCCAGAGAGAGAACAGAGCGGAGGAAGGAGCAGAGAAAGGATACGCCCATCGCCCCGCCCACCTAGGCACTGGTGATCGATCCTGCTGCCACCTCAGGGTGGGAGATTGTGTTCTTTTCTGGGTGCCCTGTCACTAGGCATGTGTGTAAGCCAGGAGCTGCCAGGAGGAGAGGTGAGTGAGCCATCACACTGAGGAAAGTCCTTAGTGGGGGAGCTGGGGTATTTATGGAGTGAGGGGGGTATTTATGGAGTGTGGGGGTATTTGTACAGTGTGGGGGCTATTTGTGCAGTGTGGGGGGTATTTATGGAGTGTGGGGGTAATGATGGGTTTAATAATGCATTTTGTTGACATCAGTGTTGGGATTAATAATGCGTTTTGCTGACATCAATGCTGGGGGTTAATAGTTCTCAGAAGGGGAACTGTAAGCTCAGCACTCAAATATACACACAATGGGGGTTATTTACTAAAGGCAAATCCACTTTGCACTTCCAGTGCATTTGGATGTGCTGTCGCTGTAGATCTGAGGGGGACATGCAAGGAAAAAGTTTGCATGCGGCCCCCCCGGGATATGAAAACTTGTCATGTGGCCCTCAGGTAATTTGCGTTTGAGACCCCTGCTCTAAACATTTTCCCTGGCAGGTTTTAAAATATCACAATCATAATGGCTCATATAACATGTTTTTTAAAGAGGAAGTAAACCCCTTCAAACCACTTTGACCTACAGGTAAGCCTAGATTAAGGCTTACCTGTAGGTCCAAGCAATATCTCCTAAACCTATATGGTTTAGGAGATATTTGCCCGAAAATGGGCACCGCTGTCTACGGCGCATTCGCCGTAGACAGCGGCACGCAGGCGCACTAAATGCGGCAAGTCCAAGAATGGATTTGCCTAATTTGTCGACTACCGTGCGCATGCGCGGGAGTGACGTCATCGCGGCTTCGCCGAATGGCAGCGGCGGAGCTGCGAGACGCGACTCCCGTGCGCATGCGCGGGAGTGACGTCATCGCGGCTTCGCCGCTGTCATTGGTCGGAGCTGCGAGACGCCACCAGCAAGATGGATGCGGCGGACTACAGGGATCAGCGGCGACTTCGCTGGCTCCTGTGTCAGGTAAGTGACACATAATGAGCTACTATGCGATGCATAGTAGTCCATTATGCTTTACCTTTGCAGGGAAAAAAAGAGGAAGTAAACCCATCAGGGTTTACTTCCTCTTTAATGGGTGGCTTTACAACAGGGAACTTTTTCCTACGGAATAGAGAGATCTTTCAGGGTACCCTTTCTTAGCACCCCACAACAGTAGTAGTTAATGGATACCATATGTTGCAAAATTAAAACCTTCCCTTGGTATGTCCCACACTGAATGCTCACTCTGACAATGGAAAGGACTTATAAAAGGTTGTAAAATTATCAACAGTCAATTAGCACTTCCCCAGGTTTGATTGCAAAAACATTCCATCTTTTTATCTCTCTAAAAGGCCCGTACACACTATCAGACTTTTTGACAACAAACATGCAAATTAGCTGTTTTAAGGCAACATCCAACCATGTGTACGTTCCATCGGACAAACTTTTTCGGTTTTCATCTGACTTTTGTTGGCTGTGCGAATGGACACACTTTTTGGCAACAAAAGTCCAATGGAGCAAAGTCTGATCGTGTGTACAGAAAACCATAGGACAAAGTACAAACACGCATGCTCAGAACCAATGCAAAAGATCAGACAACAATACAGAAGTTGACCAAAGGTGGCAGTAAAGAGCAGAAAAACCACATGATTTGGTGAAAGTTGACTGAAAAAGTCCTGCCCTGTGTATGCAATATAAGTTCTCGGCCGACGCACTTTGTACAAAAATCCACGGAAAAGTTTGTACAAAGTCCAATTGTGTGTATGAGGCTTTAGGCTGGATTCACACCTATGCATTTTTAGTGCTTTTTGCATTAGTCAGATTTGCACTACAGAACGTGTTCCATAGGAAACCATGTTAGTAGTGCAAATCTGCAAAATGCAAAAAGCACTAAAAATGCATAGGTGTGAATCCAGCCTGAGGCCTAATGTGGAGCGACAACTGCTTGCTTCAGCAGGCCTCCAGATCTGTTGATCCCAAGTTCTCATCTCCTTGGTACTTCCCTCCAAACCGCAACCAACCTTCCATCTTTAGTCTCTCTTTAGTGATTGTCAACCCTCCCCCTTGTAGTTGCCTGAACTATGGTGTGAAAGGAGTAAATAGGATTCTTGTTTAACAATATATACTCTCTTTAATGGAATGTTTCTTTCTACTGGCACTAAGCGACATCGCACTAAACATGCTGGCATCCTCTCCCTCGATCAGGCTACTCCACCAATCACAGAGAGAACAGGTCACACAGGGAAATCCTTAGGAAAATTAACAATTTCCCCTTGAAGACCCCCTTAACAGATATAAAAAACTTAAAGACACAAATGTTCTTTAATCAGATCAACCAGTGCTACAATCGTCAATACAGTTTCAACAGCAGACAGCTTTATTAAAAGACGGATACTGTAGTATAAAAATAAAACCGTTGTGAAGGTTACGTGCTCGTACCAGACTCCACCGAGGAATCAACAGCAATTAATTGGTGCCCATCAAAGCATTTATTTTGTGGCCATTAAATTGTGGTTATTTTTAGCATCCTCTGCTGCCTTTTCTTCGTTTCCATGGCTCTTCTGTTACTCCTGAGTGTCTTTCTTTATACACATAGTCAATTACTGCCATGACAATTCATTACAGCTAGTGTGAGTTACTCTGTAGGGGAGTTGAGTTATCGTGTTTGTTGGTCAATTCTTTATGTCCAAACTTAGTTTTTCAGAGCACAATTAAATAGGCATCCTAGAAAATAAATGAATTTATATTTGTGTGTGTGAGCAAAATAAGGGGGCAATAGGACATTGGTTGTAGAGGCGGTTTGGTCTTCGTAAAAAGAAGCATATGCTTTCAGAAAACATTTACGTTTACGTTCAGGTTTTCCTGAATCATAAAATACAAGAAGACATAATGTAGAAGCTTGCCATACTTTAAACAAAAGGAGCTTCTCCCATATGGATCCACATCATTCAACTCTTCGAAAATGAAACATATGACACATGATTTGCCCCAATCATTTAAAATGTCCTATCCTTGTTTGACAAGCACCACTTCTTTTGAATCCTAAACCTTTCTAGGATGTAAAATGTTGTTTTTGTGGTATCTGTTTTTGCTATGTCTCTCTCTTTCCCAAACAATCCCAAACAAATAGCTCATGCTCATTGGGAGCCCGGCACTACATACTCCCTCTGGTGATTTAGACGATGTCCTCATCGTCTGGCAAAAAACTTCTAATACTAGAAAAAATTTGAGTACCTGAACTTTAGGGTTTGGAACGGGAAAAGGAAAGGAATATAAAACACACATAAACATTGCAGTATATAAAACCGTTGACACAAATAAAGTACACATACACCACCCAATTCCTGCCTATCTACACCATCCATTCTCCGGCAGCTTTGATAGACGATCTTGGTGAATCCTGAAAAAAAAATAAACCAAACAAAAACAAAATACACTCTGAACCTGTTAGAAGACAGGATTTCATCCCATTCTCAATGAGACCCTCTCCTCTAAACTTTTTTTTTTCTTTGCAAGCAGGCAATAACACTAACATTGGTGCCGGCCCACGCCACCTAGTGCTCAGAGTCACTGAAGTGCAAGTTCTTTTCCTAAAAGCAGGTACTGTGACCAAGTAAGGCGCTTCTTATGAGCTGACCCTATCTAGCTACCCCACAGTCCTTGTACTTTCAAGAAAAAAAAAAAACTCTTTTGGATCCAAAAAAAAACACACAGTCCAGGTAAATTTTTTTCTTTTTACCAATAAAATCTTGGATCCGGCAGAGTCAGGTCTTTTCCTTGTGCATCCACAGTTGTAATAAAATAAACTGCACTGTCTTTATCTGGTCTGCAAATAACAACCTTGTCCGCATAGATATGCCGGCCATAGCTCCAGTGCTGCAGTCAACCAACAAATCGTTCATACAACTCAGGAGAAAAAGTTTTCTTGCGAAGCGGCTTCGGAACCTTCAGATAGTTGCAGACGTCCTCTGCGTACCATGCTTCATGGTTCTCTTCGATCACATCCATGATCTCTCTGGGCACATAGGGGAATTCCAACCCATATTCAGTTGCTACTCGTTTATTTAAGAGCCGATGAGACCTTGCAAGTCTGGGTAGAGCTCGGGCACTTCCATCCCTGGGGGGGGGGGGGGATTGCATGAATTCGGGGACTTATGCACCAGAGCCTGTGGGCAGGTTTACAGGTTTACAAGTCACACTAACGGTGGTTGGGGTTTCCGCCCATGGCGATACGCTCCCTGAAGTAAGGGCTAGCCAGCCCGAAATGTCTGTACAGGTAGCGGCTACATCATCCCCACCAGCCCATAGCAACTCTTGTGACATCATCCCCTGTATCGGACAAGGAGTCTAGCTCAGAGTCCTGCAATTCTTCCGCTGGCAAATAATTAGTCACAGTCTTACTCACTATTTTGTTAGACTTCTCCGGGGCAATCTTCTTCCACCGATTTGGTCCAGCCAGAGTTGGGGGTGGTCAAGCACAGAAAACAGAAAACATTCTGTGAAAAATGGGTGATCTTTATAGAGTAGTGCTACAAAGGATATATTCCTACAGGAACCAGTGATGGAAATCCTGTCCTGCAGCAGTTTGTATTAGGTTACAGATCTTGCTGTCAACTTGGATACTGGGGGGATTAGCTACACATGATGGAGTACAAATGCATTTCTCCCACCTGTCCCTGTGGGACGCATACCTCAACGCAAGTGGTCAGACACTATAGCTGGCTATTGTGGTCTTCACCTATAGCAGCCCCCTTTTCCATAAGGCAAGCAGGCCTACCGGTACTCAGTTGCCCCTATGTCTTATACACAATGATATAGACCCTGGCCACCATGCCAGGGCAGGTGCAAACTGAGCAAATTAAATGGGTACTTGTGGTTGGCAGATAGGTAGAGTGGTTCTATGACAGTCCTGGTAAAAGGCAGACTGAGTTCATGGAATAGTGCAATATCCTGTCCAATGTCATACATATGGAATCCAAACTAGCAGGGCAGACAGATGGGGGCTTGATCAAGAATTATCACTCTCTATCATAAGCATGAGACTGAAGGTTTGGCTCACTTATAACAGGTTTGTTTTCCACCCAGAGACTGACCACATCAATCACCTTGCAGATGGACAAAAACAAGGAGAATGCCATAGCCAAAACCAGGATCCCAGAATGTGGATCAGGGGGGCTAGACACTCTTGACACCCTAATTTGGAACAAAGTCCCTCTGTCCCTCTTTCCTGCTCATTTGTCCATCATTTTGGTCTGATCTATATTGTTGTATATAAAATGCACTATTTATCTTTAACCACCTCAATACAGTGCACTTACACCCCTTTCCTGACCAGACCAATTTTCAGCTTTCAGCGCTCTCACAGTTTGAATGACAATTACTCAGTCATGCAACACTGTACCCATATGAAACTTGCGTCCTTTTTTCCACACAAATAGAGCTTTCTTTTAGTGGTATTTAATCACTAGTGGTTTTTTTTATTTTTTGTGCTTTAAATAAAATAAAACGTAAATTTTGTTGAAAAAATGCCTTTTTCTTTGTTTCTGTCATAAATTTTTGCTAATTAGTAATTTTTCTTCATACATTTTGGCCAAAATTTATACTGCTACATATCTTTGGTAAAAATAACCCACATTAGTGTATATTATTTGGTCTTTGTGAAAGTTATAGAGTCTACAAACTATGGTGCCAATCACTGAAAATTGATCACATCTGATCAGGCCTTCAGTACATCAGGTGTATCTCTTTCTTGAGACCCTAACAAGTCAGTAAAGTACAAATACCCCCCAAATGACCCCTTTTTACAAAGTAGGCATTCCAAGGTATTAAGTAAGTAGCATGGTGAGTTTTTTTTAAGTTGTCATTTTTTCCCACAATTCTTTGCAAAATGAAGATTTTTTTTGATTTTATTTTTACAAAATTGTCATATTATCAGGTTATTTCTCATACACAGCATATGCATACAACAAATTACACCCTAAAATACATTCTGCTACTCTTCCCGAGTACGGCCATACCATATGTGTGAGACTTTTACACAGCCTGGCCACATACAGAGCACTAACATTGATGTAGTATTTTCAGACGTTCTACGAGCAAAAATGACGCATCTCATTTCTCAACCACCTATTACACTTTTGAAGGCCCTGGAGTACCAGGACAATGGAATTTCCCATAAAATGACCCCATTTTGGAAAGCAAACGAACCAACATATAATCTGTGTGGCATAATGAGTCTTTTGAACGGTTCATTTTTTTCCAGAAGTTTTTGGAATATGTGGAAAAAAATTAAAACGCATTTTTTTTACACAAAGTTGTCAATTTATAAGATATTTCTAACACATAGCATGTATATAGCAAAAATTACACCCCAAAAAACATTCTGCTACTCCTCCCGAGGAGATACCACATGTGTAGGACTTTTACACAGCCTGGTCACATAGAGAGGCCGAACATTGAAGTAGTACGTTCAGGCATTCTAGGAGCATAAATGACATATCTCATTTCATTCGTACCTATCACACTTTTGAAGGTCCTGGGGCACCAAGACAGGGAAATTACCCACAAAATGACCCCATTTTGGAAAGCAAACACCCCAACGTATATTCTATGAGGCATGGGCTGCAAATAGGTACTCGGGTACTCTGATAGGCTGCAGATAGGTACTCTGGTACTCTGATGGCCTGGTGACAGGTACTTAAGTACTCTGATGGCCTGGTGACAGGTACTCGAGTACTGTGATGGCCTGGTGACAGGTACTCGGGTACTCTGATGGCCTGGTGACAGGTACTCGGGTACTCTGATGGCCTGATAACAGGTTCTCTGATGGCTTGGTGACTGGTATTTGGGTAATCTGAAGGGCGGTGACAGGTACTCAGATGGACTGTGACAGGTACTCGGGTACTCAGATGAACTGTGACAGGTACTCAGATGAACTGTGACAGGTACTCGGGTACTCAGATGAACTGTTCAGGTACTCAGATGAACTGTAACAGGTACTCGGGTACTCAGATGGACTGAGACAGGTACTCAGGTACTCAGATGAACTGTGACAGGTACTCGGGTACTCAGATGGACTGGGACAGGTACTCGGGTACTCGGATGAACTGTGACAGGTACTCGGGTACTCTGATGGACCGTGACAGGTACTCGGGTACTCTGATGGACCGTGACAGGTACTCGGATACTCTGATAGACCGTGACAGGTACTCGGGTACTCTGATGGACCATGACAGGTACTCGGGTACTCTGATGTGCCGTGACAGGTACTCGGGTACTCTGATGGACCGTGACAGGTACTCGGGTACTCTGATGGACCGTGACAAGTACTCGGGTACTCTGATGGACCGTGACAAGTACTCGGGTACTCTGATGGACTGTGACAGGTACTTGGGTACTCTGATGGACCATGACAGGTACTCGGGTACTCTGATGGACCGTGACAGGTACTCGGGTACTCTGATGTGCTGTGACAGGTACTCGGGTTCTCTGATGGACCGTGACAGGTACTCGGGTACTCTGATGTGCCGTGACAGGTACTCGGGTACTCTGATGGGCTGTGACAGATACTCGGGTACTCTGATGGGCTGTGACAGATACTCGGGTACTCTGATGGACTGTGACAGGTACTCGGGTCTTCTGATGGACTGTGACAGGTACTCTGGTACTCTGATGGACTGTGACAGGTACTCAAATACTCTGATGGACTGTGACAGGTACTCAAGTACTCTGATGGACTGTGACAGGTACTCTGATGGACTGTGAGTGACAGGTACTAAGAGGGGTGGTGACAGATCCTCTTTATTGGGGGGGGGGCAATCAGATCAGTGTGATTGGTGTACACTGTAGGCGGTAACGAGATGTTACTGCAATCTCCTCCTCACACACGATTGGTGTGTGAGGAGGAGAACCCGGTAACATCTCGTTAACCGTGGTTTGTTTACATTTTAGTGATCGGCTGTGAAAGGATCACAGCCGATCATGTGGGTAAACAGCCGACCAATGGCTGTTTACCAGCATCGGTGACAAGCAGTGTTCCCGGGGAACACGCCACCACCAACGTGCATGCACAGCGCACTTGCGATCGCCCGCATGCGCCGTGCACAGTGGGGGTATGACCATCTGTGATCGGCCGTGACTTCATCACGGCCGATCATGTGGTAAACAGCCATAACCAATGGCTGTTCACCCCCTTTGGTGGCGAGCGGTGTCTTCGGGATGCGCGCGCACGATCGCGCGTATTCCCTGTTTAAACGGGAAGCCGTCATTTGACTTCCGGTGGTCAGAAAGTACTTAAAAAAAGTGTTTCTCAGTGCTAAACTTTTCATCCAATTTCTAAATTGCTGCCTATGTCAATTTCAAAAGTCAATATAAAGGAATAGCAGTGGTAAAAAAAAAAAAGCACTTGTGGGGGGTTAACTAATCTTTATTTTGTATAATTCTCCTTTAGAGGGGTATGGCAGGGGGTGTGTCCTATGCCTGCATACATTTGCTAATACTGTAGGTGTCCCTTGTTGCCATCTCAAAAAGTTGGGAGGTATGCAAATCTCAGGGTGGAGTTTATACTGGGGGGAGCTAAGCATGCTGGAGTACTAATGAAAGGGTTGTAGATGGTCAAGTGATCTCCCCAGTGCCTGGCTTTAGGGGAGAGGAGAGAGTGTTCACAACAGATAGAATGCCTGAGCAATGATGTCACCCATAGGCTTACTATAGGACATCCATTGTCCCCTGAAGCTGCAGTTGGAAGCTGATCACATAACCAGACTGGAGTGCCCTGGAAATAGGTAAGTATATGCATCTTCCTTCTACATGGTAGTTAGTATAGGTGTAGGGGGTGGGAGCAGCTTTACGCTTCTTAAAGCCTGGAATTCCACTTTAACATGCAAAGTTCAGTCCCCTGTATCAATTCTGTCAGTCAAATCAAAAATTTAGCATACACAGATCGCTGCCCAGTATCCAAAATACCAGCTAATCTTCTGCTTCAGCATGCTCAGTTCATTTGCCAGTATCCACATGTAATGGTGACCTCCAGAGTTGGGGACAGCTGACATCCTTCTGTGTAGAGTGGGTTACAAGGCATGGTGGGTGTAATGCAAGATGAAATGGTGGGACCCAGACACTTTTAAGCCTTGTACACATGGTCTGAGAATCCGTCGGAATGTGTCCTATCGGACCGTGTTGTCGGATAATCCAACTGTGTGTGGTATGCATCGGACTGATTCCGTCGGAATATCCATCGGACCTAAGTTTCCAACTTGTTGGAAATATTTCCCGACCAACTGGTTTGATCGGACATACTCCAATCATGTGTAGCGAATTTTGATCGGACCAAGTGCCACGCATGCTCAGATCAAATTCCTACATCAAAGCTATTGGCTACTAGCCTGAATGTAGTCCCATCGGAACGAAATTACGTCATCACGTTCTGAAAGATTGGATTTTTCGACAACTTAGTCCGACTGTGTGTATGCAACAGTTTCGGACAAAATCCGACGGATTTGGTTGTCGAAATCTCCGACCGTGTATACAGGGGCTTAGAGTGCAAAAGAGATTTATTGTCTCTTGAACAGAACTGGGGAGAGCAGATTAGGTAGTAGTATATTTAGGTTTTGTGCTGTCCTAGGCCTAACTAAACTCATGCACCCCCTAATTTAAATATGACCCACCCCTTCCAGTCAAGGCCAGACCCCTTGCTGTTTAAGACCCGTCATTACATTTTCGAGTGGGGACACTAGTTCTGGGGGCTGGGTGTGGGGGGGGGGGGGTGGATTCCCTTAATTTGCATAGATTTCCTCTCACTTCCTGTTCGGCTATGGGGCAGGAAGTGATGGGAAATCTCTGCAATGGGACAGGGATGGTAAAAAATAAACTGACAGGGGTTATAACCCTCCCTTACTCTATCCAAAATGAAAAAAAAGTGTTGCCTATAGTTATATTTTAAGCACAAATTTCTGACAATTTTATGGAGAGGACTAAGAAGGTATAACCATGCCAATGGTGCAGCAGAAAACATATAGCACAGTGAGGAAGGTTTGTTGTCCAGGATGAGAGGACAGTCAAAATTAGAAGCGGCACCCCCCCCCCCCACAGTTGCGGAATGCCAGTTGTCCGCATACCAGAAGCAGTGAGGCCGCTTTATGGGGACGCTAGACTAATTAGCCTCTCAGCCCAGTCCACCTCATAAGACTCGTGCTACACTAACAGTGTAGCGCAAGCTGGCGGGGACTCTTTCTGTGCTGCCCCTCTGCAAAGTGTTGCCCTAGGCTTGGGCCTTGTCGGCCTAGGCCAGGATACAGCGTTGGGATTAGGGCCAGGACACCCTTAAGCAGATGCAATTAGACCTGTGCATAACTGAACATTTTGTTTAGTTTCGGTTCATAGTCATTCGTAAAATACATAATTTCATTCTGTTATATTCCTTATGTTACGTTAATTTGTTTTCGGATAATTCGTTATTTCTGTAGAGTGACGATATTCGTTATATTGAATCTCGAATCATGTCAAATTCATTTGTTATATCCGCTATAATTTCTTTCGTATTATTTGAAATTCGATATTTTTTTATGTATATTGATTTGTGATAATGATTCATAGTTTGGAAAGTCGTTTGTTTATTGATTCTATTAACATACACAATGACAATATCTCTTCTCCTCTGCTCAAATACAATACAACACCCTTCTCACTCAGTTCTCGGGAATGCACTTTGCCAGTAATCCAACCTCCAGCACAAAATGAATCAGCTGATTGGACTGTAAGATTTACTTTGAGGTGAACTTTATTTCATTAGATCTTTAACAAATTACCGAATCATGTTGAATTAATTCCTTATGTTCGCTATAATTTCTTTTGTATTAGTTGAAATTTGTTATTTTTTTATTCGCACATTCGGATGCATCCAAATGTCCGAAAGATGCAAAATTTGGCCGAATTTCAATTTGTTTCGTCTAGATGCAATGATAATTAGCAGACTCTGAGACATCTATAGAAAGACAGCTATACAGATGAAGGCCTTCA
The DNA here is from genome assembly GCF_037356315.1 of Lithobates pipiens. Classification (NCBI taxonomy): domain Eukaryota; kingdom Metazoa; phylum Chordata; class Amphibia; order Anura; family Ranidae; genus Lithobates; species Lithobates pipiens. The sequence goes on along the minus strand of NW_027507748.1, from coordinate 583,885,053 downwards.
GCCAGACATCACTTCTGTATAGGTAGGACCGCTGTCTCCCATGGCAACAGTCTTATAGTTACTAACGGTAGTATATTCAACTATTGGCAACACAAACAGTTTACTCCACAATCACTCACTGTGGATCTTTGCTCAATGAACTCCCAGTCTTTCACTAGACTTCAGATCCGATAGTCACTGGATCCCCTAAACTCTTTCACTGTTAGCACTCAGTAACTTCCCTGCTGGGTTCCTGGCTTGACACTGACAGATACTCTTCAAACGTTACCCCTGTTGACCCCCTAGGTCCCTGGCTTGGCACCCACTGATTCTCTGCAAGCGTCACCTCTGCTGCCCCACTGGGTCCCTGGCTTGGCACTCAATGAAGCTTTCCCAATTCTTCACCATTCATGGTTAATGAGAAAACTGCTCTGGTACTAGCTTTGGATTATTCACAGTGTTTCTGGTAACTAGGTGGATGGACCCTTAGTAGCGACAGCTTCCACTTCTACCTCTGACCACAGCTGGTTCCCCATCTGGCTGAACCACTACTTCTGGTTAGACTGCAGGCCAGCAGTCCCAACCCTATGCTGCTCTCCTGCTTCTGGATAGGCCTCAGACAGCCTAGCAGCCAGATCCCCCTGGGATAGGCATCACGCTTCAAGCCTAGCAGCCTGGAGCAGTACAACACACGTCCACCCAGACAGCCATCCAGGTGGCACAGAACCCCAACCACCTGACTCCACCCAAATAAATAGGCTCTCCCAGCAGGCCGAGGGACTTAAAGAAACCCCTGCTAACTGTCTGAGACACCCCACATTCATTCATAATCTGTCCTTGCTATGCCCTTGTCTTATCCATCCAATGTCACCAGCTACCATGCCACCTAGTGACAGAAGAAAGAAGTGCAGCAATTCCAGAATTAGGGGGAATTCAATTGATCTCCTAACCATTGGCCAAGACAACTATCGCCTGGCAACTAAATTTGATAGCAAACCTGCTTAAACTTCAGGTTGCTACACACATAACCAGTGAGCTCTGCACTCTTAAGCTAGCCTTAGACGCAGGGACATACAGTAACTATAGGGTTCATAGGGTTCACAATTGCAACCCAGTTCCATACTCCAGGGGGCCCATGTGGCTTCCCTGTATACCTGGATAGGAGGGACGGTGGGGGCGCATATAGAGGAACCAATGTCCTCTATTTTCCTGCAGCCGCTAAAAGCCTGCTACTCCTCATCTCCCTCAGGCATTCAGAGGCTGCAGGAAAATTGAGGACATCAGTTCCTCTATAGGCTTCCCCTACCACCCCTTCTTTTCAGGTTAATTGCCACCAAGTTAAAAAAGATAACACAGAGACACAAGAAAGGTATGATATCCAGAAGTTATAGCATCCTTCTTAATGCCCTCCAGGATTCTACTAAACTACCCTGTAGGCAGGACTGGGAAAAAGACATAGGCGCCATTAAAGGTTTGACGTGGGACCTTTGTTTATCTTCTGTTCCATTAGTTTTGGTGTCGGCTTCTCAAAAACTCTATTTTTATTTACTACACAGAGTTTACAGAACACCAGTACAATTACATAGATGGGGGAAACGGAGTACCCCTTTATGCACAAAATGTGAGTATGATCACGGCGACCTTGTCCACATGCTTTGGAGATGCCCTAAACTCTTTCATTACTGGACTGAGGTCCTGGATACGATCTCCAGAGTGTTTTTTGTTTAACATTCCGAGAACTCCGGTTGTGTGTTTGTGGGGTGCCTTGGAAGAAGAGTCCTTAACTCCACAAGCTCATATTGCAGTTTTTCCTTTGTTATATACTGTTCGTAAATTAATTGCATAATACTGGATTGTCTCCAGGGTGCCTACCAGACAACAATGGGTGGAAAAAGTAAATAAACTGCTGATATGAGAAAAGTTGACACATCAACATAGAAATGTTTCTCCTAAATTCTACTCCATGTGGCAAACTTGGCTAGATGTTCCTGGTCTTGCACCCCATCAGTTGATCAGGGACAGACTTCTTCAGGGGTAGACCTCTTTTGGGAATTCAGTAAATTTTGTCATTAAGTTCTGTATAGGTATTGGAGCTCCATAGTATCCTTGACCTGGTAGGTAATACTTGTTCTGGCCTAACCCTTAGGGCTCTGAGGGTTTGGTTCTGTTGAATTTTCTTTTTTTTTCTTTTGTGCTATGTCATTATGAATGTGTCAGTATTCTATAAATTGGTTTACATATCTTTGTACGCATTATCCCAGTCAGCAGGCCGTCACTTTTCTGAGATACCATTTATTTTTGTTATGTTCTAATGTACTTATCATCAAGCATACATCAGCACATATATATTATCTGGTTTGTAAAATAAACTTACTTTTTCTGATAAAAAAAAGATAACACCACAGAAAAACCAGATTAAAATCAGATTATACTTAAAGTATAACTAAACAAGTTTTTTTTTGTTTTGAATATAGTAGAAAGGGACTAGTCAAGATTTTATTATTGTCTCTACCCCCTTTATATGCTTATTTACAGAGTTTTCCTTTTTCATAAACAAGTTTTTATTCACTTGCAATATGACTGTGAACATGCTTACAAACATGACTACTTTATGAATAGTCAATTCCTTAGCACGGCCCCCTACTTTCTTCCACAGCCCTCTCCTCTTCTGGGAAAGTAAATTACATGTCAAAAATATGTTAGAACCCAATTGAATGTTCAGACTAAATCAGCTAAATACATCCAAGGTGGTTGTTTTCTTTCTAAAGCAGCCAGAGTTTGAGGAGAAAAGACTATCCCCTGTCTGAAGCTGTTTTGGGGAAACAGTGGTCTTACTGTAGAGATCGGACACACCCCCACTGAGTCAGATCTATAACTCTGCAATTAGAAAATCTCAATGCTCCCTGTTAATTGGAGAGCATTTTTGACCTCTGCAAAGAAATCACCGCTTCCCAAAGATGGTATGGGTCCCACTTTTCTACATGCTAGGAGGACACAGGCTTTTCTACTGAGGCTGAATCTTAAAGGAAACAAACTTTAGGCTTCGCATACCTTTTGTTTGATGCACCTGCAATGTACTTAACAAATTTAAACTGGGGGTTGATTGGGCTTTAAATGTACCTTTAATCTTATGGGAAGATTGATATTGAAATGAATAGTGTGACAACAAGATCTTTTGATGGTGATTTTAGAACTAACATCTCCTGTTATTTTATTTTGGGCGTATCTAGGTAGCCACATAGTTTTGTACTTTATACTTACTTACAAGAGCTCCTGACTTACTGGATCCTAGAATGTAAGATTTTTTTTTCAAAGCTACAGTAAATATGCAATAACTGTTGCTATAAAACAAGAGCTGTTCTATTGTAGACTTGAACATATTGTATTTCTGCCTCGTCAGTGCATTCAGGTAAGAGGAGGTCAGGGGCGTATCATTAACATGAAGTAATATCTTCCTGGGGAAGGTAAAGTGCTGAGAGGGCAGGATTCAGCAGTATGGCAGTCAGGCACTCCGGAGTGCTAAAATCCACAGCTTGTTTGGTGTAAGCAACTAATTAAAGCAGTGCAGTTCAGACCTGAGGGCCCTTTCACAACCAGTCTTAACCATTAACATCTCTCTTCCTGTGCCTTCTCTGAAGCCAAACATCTTGCCTTATTTGAAAACTAATAACTCAGAATGTGTCTAAAGACAGAACATTTAATTCTGTGATACAGGCAACGAGATGAAAGCACTCGTGCATATTGCTAATGTAATGATATATGCAGATGGAAATTTTAATGAGGGACACTCATTAAAAATAAATACTGCATGGATCATATAGCCATCAACCATGTGTTTGTTTTATTCTTGAATGAAATAGGCACAGTAAGAGGAATTTTGTTCAATCTCAGTATATATTTGGGTGTGTTTTTCATGTACGGTTGTAAAGTGAAAAAAAAAATAAAAGCAAGAAATCACAAAAAATTCTAATGTTTAATAGGATTTTTCAGAATTATCTTTCTATACCAAAACTTGTAATATGCCAAATTGGCAATTATACATGCTCTAGAGGTATTGCTGTGATGCACAGCATTGTAAATAAAAATGTAGGTACTCTGTGCTTGATCTGGGTTTACAGTTGACTGACTAATTGGCATAAATCCTAGCCGTACAGAAAAGAGCACCAGACCGAAATAAGATAAAAGAGTCCAAGATAAATATAATTGTTGGTAAAAAAAAGTCCTATTGAAACAGCCACTGTGTTTCAGGGGACAATACTCCACCTTCATCAGAGCTCAACACAGGATAAAACTTGGATGGGCTCAGAGAAAACTGTGACTTCAGCTGTTGTAAATTTGGTACTATGTGAGTAGAAATCAATACTGGTTCTAATATAGATCTGTAAAGTCACTGTTTTCTTCCATCCAAGTTTTATCCTGTGTTGAGTCCAAATGAAGGTGGAGTGGCGTTGCCCCTAAAATGCATTGATTGGCTATTTTTATATGATTTTTTTGTTATCAACTATTAAAATGATATTGAACTACTTTATCCAAATTTGCTCTGGCACGCCTTTCTGTATTTCTATTATTTGGGCTACTGTTGAGTGTCCGTTGATGGAAGACTTGCAGTGTGGAAGCCACCTCACTAGAGCTATTGAGTTTGCTTGAAGTTTTCTTTTATCTGACTACACTTTTCAGAGTGTTTCCAGTGCCTCTTTGAGTATGTTGTTCCTGGATTACTGCCATGTCTATCACTAATCTACTATGAGACTGCTAATATAAAGGTCTAGCCATTAGAACAGCTTTTCTCAATCAGGGTCCTGTGGAACACTATGGTTCCTCAAGAAGTTGCTCTAGGTTCCTTGATTAGTGAGCAGTGGTATAGGACCCATGGAGCTTACCTCTATTAGATAAGTAAACACTAACACTAATGATATTTGTAACTATCAGTAAGGGGGACATACTTTCCACTGACTGCCAGTTAAACAGTGTACCTTTCCCACTGACCTCCCAATGTATGGAGGCACTTTTCCAATCATCACTTCTTCAAGGCCCCCAGTTTATTAAAGCAGTTTCATACTGCCCACCAATGCCAACCACTTCTACACTGATCTCCAATATATGAGTGCACATCTCATCAATGTAAGGGGATATTTTGCCACTGACCACCAATATAAGGGAGTACTTCTGCACTGACTGCAAATGTAATACTGCATTTCTTCACTGATTGCCAATGTAAAGGGACACTTCTACACTGACTGTCAGTGTAAAGGGCCACTTCTATACTGCCCACCAATGCAAAGGGACACTTTTGCACTGTCCACCAGTTTAAGGAGGCACTTCTATACTGATCAACGATGCAAGGGGCCATTTCTCCACTGACCTCCAATGTTAAGGAATGCTACAATTTTTATTGTTTGCATTTATTTTCTGGCTATTATTATTATTTGTTTCAATTAATGTTTATTACTGAAAATAATTTTGCAGAATACAGAAGGGGAGCTGTTAACAAAGTATTTGTCCTGGGTGTTAAATATGCTAGGTATGCCACATTCTTTATTCTATTTTTATTATTACAAGTACACCTTGCTGATTATGCTAATGTACTGCTAATTTCATGAACTGTTGTAGATATAATAATCTTTAAAAGAGATGCACTGAGGACTGATTTTATTTTTTATTGAACTCTTCCTAGACAAAGGGTTGGGAAAGGCTGCCTTAGTGTGCCTGTAGATAGTCCCATTTTCACAAATAGTGCTCTCATTTAATGCAAATGCAAGCAGTGTAAGCATAACTTGCATAAGCATGGTGACACCAAGATTTGGTATCGGCTTTTTGCAATCCTCTGTTACAGCAGAGCTCAGTCTGGGGGAGGTAGAATTCGCACAAGACGCCAATCAGTTGTGCTGCAGTGCTCATGTGATAACAAGAAATATGCTAATAGAAGATGAGATTAGAGAGACAGAGAGAAGACCTCATCATTCTGCTCCTCCCCCTGTAATAAATCGCTAGCTCATACTGTGTCAAAGTTACTTGTAAAAAAAAGTTAGATTCCTATTTACCTTACCCCTGGCTTATGCATTGCTAGGCATGATGCCACATCCTTCTGAGAAGATTCCTAAGGAACAATGAGTATCTCATATCTTACAAGAAGATACTCATGTTTATTGCAAAAGTGTCTTCTCATAAGATTTGGGCTGCTCTCTATTTTACAGGATATCAACAGAAGGAGCATCATGACATCCTTGCCTAGGCATTGCCCATCAATGTAAGGGGTGGAAACGGGGGGTAAGCTAAGTATAAAATGTAACTCTTTACACTCAAGGTAGCCTTTGGACATAGTATGAGATAGCAATTTGTATAGGGGGAGGAGGCCTATTATAAACTGACCTGCAAGGTTTCCTGTAACTGCACCAGGAGACAATCAGGTCTCCTGCCCTGCCAGACACCACTATGCTGTGTGGCAGAACTGTGTAAATCTCAGAATTGGGTGAAAAGAAATACAAGTACCTTGGTAGGTAAAAAAAAAAAGCTCCAAAATATATATTTTCTCTTCCTATTTAGTTGTTTTCCTAGTTCAGATTTAAATGTGGCAGTGCTCCACCTTTTCCAGCACTTCTCCCAGCATAACAGTGTCCTCAGTATGTCCTGGCTTATCTCTAACCTGTTTATAAAATTGAAGTGGGCAGTGGATGGTATCAGTAACAATCAAACTGATACATTTTGATGATGGTCACTTTGTCCTGATTAGGGAAATGACAAAAGGCCTCAAAAATACAGATTAAGTACAGATTAATCATTAAACAGAAGTTTGTGGTTTAAATAGATAGTATTTAGTTATTGCATACATATATTTCTTGAATTCATCATGTATACAGGAAAGCGTGCATGACATTTTCTAGGCATAAAGGAAATGCTTTTTCAAAAAGGAAATAACTCCATTTGGGTAAATGTTGAATCTGTCTGTTGAGGAAATATATTAGTGACAGCTGTCACTTGTGAAACCAGAGACCACATGTGGAGAAGACATTAGACACATGGGAAAACACACTAATGAAATTCTCACTCCTAGAGCAACTCGTCTCATGTGGCCAGGGTTCACTATTTATCCAACTTTTCACACTTCATCTTTTGCCAAGGTATCTGCTAACTGAAAATAAAAAGTGAGCAGAGCGTACAAATAAAATATTGGGCAGCTTGATGGGTGGTGGTGATTGACGCAGATGGCTTAACGCTGAGGTCCTAGATTCCAATCTACTAGTATTTCTATTTAATTCTGTGTAGATTATCTCTGAGTGCTCATGCCAAAATTCTAAAATATATTGCTTGAGTACTTGGTTTCTGTGTTAATTAGCATTAGAATATACCGTATTTTATACCGTAAATATACCGTATATGATTGTGAACCATAGGCAAAGCCTACCCATACTTGAATTTGGGCATTGCCACTGAAAGAGACTGATGCAGACTAATATTTAATGTGTCTGGCTGCACTGGAACAAGAAAAACATAGCTATATCTGAACAGCTTTATGTACAGTATAATCCTGGCACATTTTAAATTTAGGAAATTAATATATAGACTATCAAGACTGTGCCTGTTCAAGAATAGTAACACTTTTAGCTGATTATGCTCTTACCATTGCCCAGTTGAAATTTCCATTTCATTACTGTAATGTATGAAAATTAAGTGTGGATTTTTTTAAATTTTCAATAGTACTCTTTTTTTTTTAGTAAGGGTTGTATTAGCAACATGCTAAGAAGCTGGACCACTGTTCAACTCAAATGTGCATTGGTGAAGCTTTATGCCCTAAAAATAATACACCCTAAATAGTGCTAGTGCTGTTGATTTGAACATTTGGAAGAGAGCCCAGTGTTAAAAATCAACAGCACTATTCAGGGTGTGTTTTAGGGCATAAAGCTAATCACTACTCTAAGATTTAATTGAAAAAATGTTCTTAACTAAAAATATCAGCCATGTGACAGTCTCAACTCTTTTGGTAGGTAGTGTGCTCCCTATTGCAGTGTCTACATCACTTTTTCAATAACATGGTCACTGACAGAGATGGGTACTCAAGGGTCCTCATGGCTCCTTTATCTTTAAAGTGGTTGTAAACCCTCCCCCACAACTTTGTCCCATGTAAATCAGCATAAAAATCCCTAATGAACACTGCTTGTTTAGTATTGTTATAATCCTTTTTGTTCTTTAGAAAGACGACACTGAGCATGCCCAGATCTCCCCTGATTTACGGCACACTCTCTATGTGCTTAGCTATCTGTTATCAGAACTTCCTATGGCACACCACTGAACTCCCAGGAGGCTGCATAATCACTCAGAGCTTCCTCCTACACCCCATGTGACCATTTGGCATCACATGCAGTGTAAAGCAGGGCATGGGACAACAGTACTGCAGTCTTATCAGCTAAAGCTGATAGGAATCACACAGGCAAACACTAGGTAATCAGCACAAGTAAATACTATGAAATAAAACAAGTCAGCTATGAACAGGGAAGCAGGGTTGCCATAGAAATGTTAGATTGAGAAAGAGGCTTGGTTAACAGTACAGGAAGTGCTCATTGTAAGGGCGGAAATACACCCCACTGTGGACTCAAAAAAGTTTAAAGTTTCTTTAAACAGTAAGTAATATGCAATTTGGGCTGGATTACAGTGGCTATAGTTTGATAATTACTTATTATAATGAACTAAATGAAAAGAAGCATCAGAGTGGGAGAGTTTACTTCCTCTTTAAAGACATATCATAATGCAAGGGGGTGGCAACAAGACTGGTTGGCAGGCCTGGACTGCAGGGGTGGTTCAACAGTCCTGACAGCACTCAGGCTATTAAGTGAGTTTGGAGGGAGCTTACAATCTAATATCAATCATACACACCAGGGTATTGCAATACACTGGTCATGTTCTAATGACTGAGCCAACATGTTATCTTTAGAAATAAAAGATCTTTAGAAATAAAAAGAAGCAAATAGTGTTATCCTATGTGTTCATGCACACTATTGTAAGCTAGAAGTGTTTTTCAAGCTACATCCTTAACAAAGAATGACTCACCAACTGTCAGCAGGATTTCCCCCTCACAGCTGAATGTAAACAAAACAATTGTCGGAATTTTCTTTGAGAAAATAAACAGCGTGGGGGTGCCTCCAATCTATACTAAGTCCTTTCAGGTCTGGTACTGATTTTAGGGGGAATTTCACGGGGAAAAAAAAAAAGCGTGGGGTCCCTTAAAATCCATACCTGACCCCTTGTGAAATCATTGACCCAGCAAACCATTCCCCCATGTTGAGGGCATATGACCTTGTATGGCTCAGGAAGGGGGGCACTCGCTTATCCCCCCTTTCCCGGCCTGCTAGGCTGCATGCTCAGATAAGGATCGGGTAAGGATCAGGGTCCCACAATTTTTTTTTACATTTTGACATGGGGTTCCCCTTAAAATCCATACCAGACCCTGAGGGCCTAGTATGGATTGGGGAGTGGACCCCACACTGTTTTTTTCCCCCACCTTTGTATGGAAGGCAGTTGGTTCGTTTATATTAGCTGTCAGTGGGGAACCCCGTTGACAGCTGATGAGTCATCCATTGTTAAGGATTCGTCAGCTGGCTTTGCGGGCCCGCTCCTTAACAATCAGCTATTCACTGGTTGTTAAGGATGCCGTGGCAGCCCACTCCTTGACAAAAATGCTGCCACGCCTGAACACTTGAAAACGCTCCTAAATAATGCAAAAACACTGGCAAAAATGCTAAATATTACAGTTTTTGTATCCAGTGTTTTTTACCGTTTTTTGAGCGTCTAGTGTACATGGAGCCTTCAACAGTATTCTTTAAATCCTTTCTGGCTTTTCTAATGTGCATGTTTATAGTGAATGTTATAACTCACTAGTGTATTCACTAATAGAGACAACATTTTCAGAAAATATTCAATAGGCAATTATAGATAGTATTTCAATTCATAGATTATTTTTGTTTTCCAAAGTTTTCAAAGTAGCAAACTGTATCTTAGATTTTTTTTTTTTATATATCCCTTATCTAAAACCATACCAATTTTGTTTCTATAATAAAATACTTATTAATGGAGTGTAAGAGTTAACTGATGTGCTGGAATCTTCAGCCCTTCTGTGTAACAAGAGGGATGAAGGGAAACGTAGAGCCAGCATTTGCTGAAAACACATTAAATCCAGAAGCAAATGGTTGTTTCACACTAGGGCCAGATGGAGCTAGGAAGGTTAAGCATGCCCACCCCTTTCTTTGCCAAGTAGAACATTGTGTTTCTAGCCACATGCTTTGTGGTCAGTTCTGCCAGTTCAACATTCTTCAGCTTCGCCAGGCAGTACATGAGAGCAAAGGTCCATCTGCCACTGCAGGAAGACTTAGGGAAATTGGCCTCCCCCCACCTGCCCTGTGCAGCCTTGCTATTCTCAGACAGCAATGCCTTCTGCCCTTGACAGATGCCACCGGCCTCCAGAGCTGTTCGGTATTATGCCAACACACAGGTTTTGCAGAGACCTTAATGCTTTAACCCTGTCATTTCCACAAGCATTAATAACGTTATTGTCTATATAAGAACACCAAATGCAAGACTGTATGATACTTATGTATTTTTTTACACATTAGATAAATACAAATAATATTAATAAATAAAAACTATACTTTTCCATACACTTATTATAGATAAGTACTGTAGATCTAAACTAAATATGCGCATTGGTATACTACATGTTGTCTGCTTTCTCTGCACATCAGTTTCATCTGTACCATCTGTACCCCTTCAAGACAGCTGTAAAACAATAAGATTATGATCCCTTGATGTTTTCTTAAAATTGCACCTATCATTCAGATACAAAAAAAAAAATCCAAGCAGATAAATTAAATAAAGAAAGGATATACTACAGTAAAACCTTGGTTTGAGAGTAACTTGCTTTGACAGCGTTTTGCAAGACAAGCAACATTTTTAAATACATTTTGACTTGATATATAAGCAATGTTTTGATATACAAATAGCGTCATGTCACAACTGAGTATAAAAGAGAAGAGAGGCGCCTCTAAGTGTAGCAATATGGTTACATTTAATGAAGGTACAACATTTAGCAACTTACATGGTTGATGATTAAAACAGGCACATATAAGTATGCAGGCATCCAGGATAAAGCTGTCTACATAGACCGTCCTCCGCACCGCCACCAACGTCACCCCTTCCACGCTGTGCTCCACGACCAGTTCAAGCCTCGCTTTCAGGGTAGTCTTCCTGGTCACGATTGCAGACTGACAGCGGTGAGAGCCAGCGGTGCGGAGGATGGCCTATGTGGACAGCTTTGCCCCAGATACCTGCATACTTAGACGTGCCTGTTTTAATCATCAACCGTGTGAGTTGCTAAATTCTGTACCTTCATTAAATGTAAACATATTGCTACACTTAGAGGCGCCTCTTCTCTTTTATACTCTGTAGCTCCTGCTGGATTTTGCTTCTAATTCCCTTGTGGAGGCTGCCATTTGTGGATGGACTTTTTATGGTTACACAATTTATCACATTGCTATAATATTTTTATATGGACTATAAACTGAAAGACCTCTGAATAAACGGTTGTGGAACCAATCACCTAAATTTCTATTATTTCTTATGGGGAAATTCACTATGATATACAAGTGCTTTGGATTACAAGCATGTTTCCGTAACGAATTATGCTCCCAATCCAAGGTTTTACTGTATTTTCCTCTGCAGGTAGCCATGATGACCTACTGAGTTCTGTTGTAGAGGGCATACCATAAAATAAAACATTGCTTTGATACACTAATATGTAACATGGTTTCACTTAAATCTGTTAATTGTAGAAGCATGGCTGACAACATGACTATATAAATAAATGTAAACCCTTTAATATTATAAATGTTTTAATCACTTTTGGTGGTAAAAGTGTATTTAAATTCTGTACTCTTTTTCATGTTGGATATGTTTTTATTGCTGTTGGTGTGACATGGAGAGAGTGAGAAAAAGATCTCACAAGTAGAGAGTATGCAATTCAAATACGGACACTTATTCCAGAGACAATTGTTTGTGAAGGCGTTTTGCCCACTTTATAGAGCTCTCCTCTCCTTCCTTTTTTGTATGTACAGATTAGGAAGTGAACGAAAATCTCCACAGTGGGGAGTAGATGGCAAAAAATAGTATACTCTATCCAAATTTAGGATAAAAGTTTTGTTTTTGGATATACTTAAATAAAAAAAAATCAATAACTTTTAATTTAGAAAACAATACACTTTTATCTGTGTAGCCTTACTTAAAGAATAATGGTATTAGGTTTTTTTTGCTGGTTTTTCAAAATTCCAGATAAAAGAGAAAGGAATATCTATATTTGCCACTCTAAGATATAAAAGTGTAATTATTATCCAAAAAGCAAAATTGCACCGTATTTTGTAAAGTACAGGAAGCCCGTGTGTTATTGTTTGTTGCTTCCTACTGTGTGACTCAGATATGGACCCCAAAACACAACAGGGGGTAGCAGATGCAAATTAAACAGAGATAGCTCAATGTTCCAGCTCTCAAATGCTTTGATTGAACAGGAGTATAATGGAACTGCAGCACTCTTCGCATATATGCTTTGAAATACAAAGGTTGCTGCAGACAGGGACCTGGAATAATACAAAGCTGCAGATTCCCATTCTCGGATATAGAAAACATTATGTTGAAGCAGCGATGCTTTCTTACGCACCTATAAACATTTTCAATTATTAGCAGACACTCATTTGCGAGAAGGCAGTGTAAGGAGATAGTTTATTAGTCGGAGTGTTATTATAGAAGGATATGAGTATGCTGCAGGGCATGGGGGAGCTATGCGACATGCTCTTACAGAGGTAGTTATACAGCAATACACATCGGAATTGTGATGTTATTTTAATTGTGATTTGCTCATAAAATGAAGGATCTAGATTATATTTTTAAGTTAAGAGATTCTACTTACTTTTTCTATCTTGCCAGTCTAAGTAGAAATTATTATACTTACTACATCATTATTTGGGATACATATATACAGTATCTCACAAAAGAGAGTACACCCCTCACATTTTTGTAAATATTTTATTATATATTATCATGTGACAACACTGAAGAAATAACACTTTGCTACAATGTAAAGTAGTGAGTGTACAGCTTGTATAACAGTGTCAATTTGCTGTACCCTCAAAATAACTCAACACACATCCATTAATGTCTAAACCGCTGGGAACAAAAGTGAGTACACCCCTAACTGAAAATGTCCAAATTGGGCCCAAAGTGTCAATATTTTGTGCAGTCACCATTATTTTCCAGCACTGCCTTAACCCTCTTGGGCATGGAGTTCACCAGAGCTCTACAGGTTGCCACTGGAGTCCTCTTCCACTCCTCCATGATGACATTGCGGAGCTGGCGGATGTTAGAGACCTTGCGCTCCTCCACCTTGCATTTGAGGATGCCCCACAGATGCTCAATAGGGTTTAGGTCATGCTTTGCCAGTCCATCATCTTTACCCTCAGCTTCTTTAACAAGGCAGTGGTCGTCTTGGAGGTATGTTTGGGGGCATTATCACGTTGGAATACTGCCCTGCTGCCCAGTCTCCGAAAGGGAGGGAATCAAGCTCTGCTTCAGTATGTCACAGTACATGTTGGCATTCAATGAACTGTAGCTCCCCAGTGCTGGTGTTCTATCGAATAGTGCCTGCTGTCGTAAAAGTGCACGCGCACTATATAAGGGCACTTCAGCTGATTTCCCGACCAGCTGGTGTGACGTCACTATAGCGCATGCGCACATCATAAGAGGCATTTATTTCGACAGGAGATAGCATTTGACAGGCAGAATTGAAAGCTATGAAAACAGCGGAGGGAGACCATAGTTGTCAGATGTATACTTACTACTTTACATTGTAGCAAAGTGTAATTTCTTCAGTGTTGTCACATGAAAAGATATAATAAAATATTTACAAAAATGTGAGGGGTGTACTCACTTTTGTGAGATACTGTATATACATACAGTATCTGACTTTAAAACAGGATTCTCAGACTTACAGTTTCCCCCAGAATATTGTTTCTGAGTGGAGAAGACTGGATTCCAAGTGTTCTCTGGATTTGGTAAACCCATATCAGGGTCGGGGAGCTTGGAGACTTCAAAGAGATATGGGTGTGAAGATTTCTTCAATCCTATGTCCAGGTCTTACTGGAGACCTGCAGGTTGTGTGAGTGTACACTGTGCAGGTGTGCACACTTGCTATAAGCAAGGCCCTGACCAGAGCTCAGGGCTCCCGCTCCTGGTCCAATGCCGGGAAATGTGACATCCATCATAGGAGCCAGTCCAGGAGGCGGAACTTCATATAACAGCAGTCGCTGGGTAAGCGGGAGATCCCCGCTCTGTGTAATCTGGTGCTCTCCTCTCTCCCCATGCACTGGTAAAGCTACGCTGATGGACACTGGTGAGGCTGAGCTTATGGGCACTGATCAGGCTGCATTGGATGGGCACTGGTAAGGCTGCATGGGATGGGCACAGGCGAGGCTGCATTGATGGGCGCTAGTGACGCTGAATTGATGGGCACTGATCAGGCTGCATTGATGGTGACTGATCAGGCTGCACTGATGGGCACTGATGATGCTCACCTGATGGGCACTGTTGAAGCTGCATTGATGGGCACTAATAAGGCTGAGCTGATGGGCACTAGTGAGACTTAATTTATGGGCACTGGTGAGGCTTCATTGGTGGGCACTGGTGAGGCTGCATTGATGAAGACTCATCAGGCTGTATTGATGGACACTGGTGAGGCTGCACTGATGGGCACTGATCAGGCTACACTAATGGGAACTGGCGAGGCTGCATTGATGGGCACTGATGAGGCTTAGCTGATGGACACTGGTGAGGCTGCATTGATTGGCACTAGTGAGGCTGCATTGATGGGCACTGATCAGGCTGCATTGACAGACACTGGTGAGGCTGAACTAATAGGCACTGATCAGGCTGCAATGATGGGCACTGGTGAGGCTGCATTGATGGGCACTGATCAGGCTGCATTGATGGGCACTGATCAGGCTGCACTGATGGGCACTGGTCGGGCTGCACTGATGGGCACTGATCAGGCTGTATTGATAGGCACTGATTGGGCTGCACTGATGGGCACCGATCAGGTTGCATTGATGGGCACTGATCGGGCTGCATAGATGGACACTGGTGAGGCTGCACTGATGGGCACTGATCAGGCTACACTAATGGGAACTGGCGAGGCTGCATTGATGGGCACTGATGAGGCTTAGCTGATGGACACTGGTGAGGCTGTATTGATTGGCACTAGTGAGGCTGCATTGATGGGCACTGATCAGGCTGCATTGACAGACACTGGTGAGGCTGAACTAATGGGCACTGATCAGGCTGCAATGATGGGCACTGGTGAGGCTGCATTGATGGGCAATGATCAGGCTGCATTGATGGGCACTGGTCGGGCTGCACTGATGGGCACTGATCAGGCTGTATTGATGGGCACTGATTGGGCTGCACTGATGGGCACCGATCAGGTTGCATTGATGGGCACTGATCGGGCTGCATAGATGGACACTGGTGAGGCTGCATTGATGGACATTGATCAGGCTGCATTGATGGGCACCGATGAGGCTGAGCTGATGGGCACTGGTGAGGCTGCATGATGAGCAATGATATGGTTGGATTGATAGGCACTTCAGGCTGCATTGATGGACAGTGGTGAGGTTGTATTGATGGGCACTTTTTATTTTTGAATTTTCGGTCTTTTTTCATTTATTTAGCAAAAAACAAAACAAAAAAACTGTGGTAATTAAAAAGAAAGCTCTGTTGGTGCGAAAAAAAATTCTAACAATTTAATATGGGTACAGTGTTGCATGACTGTACAATTATCATTCGAAGTGCGATAACGCTGCAAGCTGAAAATTGGCTTGGGCAGGAAGGGGCTAAAAATTCCCAGTAGGCAAGCGGATAATGGAAAAAAGCTGTTCAAACTTGCCTGGCCCTATGTGAAAAAGTAATTGGACCATCCTTGCTAAATCATGAATGAACTGTGATTAACCACATTTTATGGAAAGCTGAGTTCAATTTCACTTGCCAAACCCAGGCCTGATTACTGCCAGACCTGTTGAATCAAGAGATCACTTAAATAGAAGCTGTCTGTCACAGATCAGCTGTGGAGCTGATCTGTGTCTCACCTTTACTGCAGTGGGTCGGCTGGCATCTGTTGTCCACTGTCAGGTGTTCAGCTCTGTGCACTCTGCAGCTATGGGCGTCGACGCCCTTCACCTGTTGCCTGATATATGTTTCCTTCCTGCTACTTCCTGTCCAGCCCCTCATGTGCTTCTCTATTTAAATCCCTTCCTAACTAGCTACCATTGCTTGAGCAACGTTTGTTTCTGAAGCTCCCCTGTGTAACCTGTTTTACCTGACTTCTCATGAACTGATCTTCTGTGTACCAACCCGGCTTGTTCTGATTACGTTGTCTGCAGCCCACCCTGACCTTGGCTCACTATCTGGCTTTCCTTGCTTCATCCCTCCAACCATCCTTGTCTACAGTCTCTTCTGGTACTTCCCTAGCGAGCAGGGTGAACCCGGGGGTCGTGACCTGGGGTCAGCACGCAGCTAAGTCCAAACCTTCATGAGAGGGTCCCTGGCGGAACACCGGCTGACTCTTAGTTTCCACGCCCTGGGGGATCCCGTGTCACCTGCTCGCCTGTGGGTTCGCTGTAAGTAGTACCGTGATAGTTTGCTCAAGAGCGTCTCTGAGAATCAGCAATTGACCGAGGATCCTATGCAACATCTAGTTCAGAGACTTAACTCCCAGCAAGCCAATCAAGAGCAAATAATGCTGGTTCTCCAGGATCTGGCCTCTTGTCTGGATCGTCTGCAACTCGCTGCAACTTCAGCTCCTCCCGTTCCTGCTCCTGCTTCAGTTGCTCCGGTCTTACCTGCTGCACCTGGCAATCCCTGCCTACATCTGCCATCACCACCTCGTTTCTCCGGTGATCCTAAGGCTTGTCGGGGCTTCATTAATCAGTGTTCCATCAACTTCGAACTTTCCAGCCACCATTTTCCAACTGATCGCACCAAAGTCGCATATATCATCGCTCTCCTCTCCGATGATGCTTTAGCTTGGGCCTCTGCACTCTGGGAATCACACGCTCCTATCACCTATGACCTCCAGCTCTTTTTGGATGCATTTTGGAATGAGCCTGGCAGAGCGTCTTCGTCTGCTGGGGCCCTCCTTCGTCTTCGTCAGCAAGAAATGACAGTCGGCCAATACGCAGTTCGATTCCGTACGCTGGCCGCTGAACTCAAATGGAATAATGAGGCCCTTACTGCTACCTTCTGGCAAGGCCTATCTGACCGTGTCAAGGATGAACTCGCTGGACGTGCCATTCCCACCACATTGGATGACTTAATCGCATTGAGTATTCAAATTGACATTTGCTTCCAGGAGCAGGCTCTGGAGAAATCCAGATCCAGTCATTCCCCTGCTGGCCGTCCAGCACAGGTAGTCCAAAGATCGGTGCAATCCTCTCCGTCTGCGACCTCTCACGTGTTGGAAGAACCTATGCAGCTTGGGCGAACCCGCCTCACTCCCGAGGAGCGTGGCCGACGCATGGGACTGGGTTTGTGCCTTTATTGTGGCGATAAAAGGCATCTTTTGAACTCCTGTCCACTCCGTCCGGGAAACTCCAGGGTCTAGCTCACTCAGAGGGAGGTGATCTAGACCAATCCGTTAATTTTCCTCGTTTCCCTCGTTTCACCCTTCCCATAGCTATCCGCTGGGCTCAGAATGCCTATCAACTCTCTGCATACGTGGATTCTGGTGCTGCCGGGAATTTCATTGAACAGTCTGTAGCTTCCGAGTTGGGCATCGCCTTTGTTGCCTTGGCTATGCCTCTCTCCGTGACCGCAGTAGACGGCTCCTTCTTGCTTATGAGTCCAATCCGTTTTAAAACCTCTCCTATAGAGTTATGCATTGGGGCTTTACATAGTGAGGAGATCTCTTTCCTAATATTGCCTAAATCCTCCAGTCCCATCATCCTGGGCCTTCCATGGTTGCAGAAACACTCCCCACATCTGGACTGGAATTCTGGACAAGTATTGTCTTGGAGCCCTCCATGCCAACAATGGTGTATTTCCAGGGTGCCACCACTCAGCTCCAGTCTACGCAGCCTCCTCCTGGTAAAACTTTTGTAGCCCCTGCACTTCGTCCCAAACTCCTTGCTTGGGCACATGACTCCAAGTTCTCTGGACATCCTGGCTAGTGATGGCCGAAAAGTTCGCCCGGCGGTCGTTTCGCGGCGAATTTCGGCTTTTCGCGGTCCGCAAGTTCGGCGGACTATTGCCGCCGTTCGCCCGGCGGACTTCCGTGTTTTTACTGTGTAAAAGAACTTTGACCTGATGACACATCCATCATGGGGTACAGGACAGCCAATTGAGACATTACAGCACATGGACACTTGGACATTCCCCCTAACCTATAAATACACCCGATCCGGCGGCCATTTTACATTCTTTCTTCTGTCACTATAGGGAAAGGTTGCTGTGTGGAGCAGGGAGAGATAAATCGCTAGCTATTTGTTACACAAAAGTTCTTTTCAGGACTGGTATAGGTGTTAGGTGTATATAGGTTTGCTGTGCTACTGATTGTTGCAGCAGCCTGAGTGTCTTTTGTCAGTTTAGAGAAAGGGACAGAACTCTGTGTGCTGCTGTAGGGACATCCAGATTAGACATCATCATTAGCTGTTACTATCAGGTCCACAAAAGTGCTATTCCAGTAACCAGTTATTGTTCCAGCAGCCTCTGTTTTGCCAGTTTATATAGGGACAGGCAGGAAGCAGTGTGTCAGGCAGTGAGGGTCAGTTTAAACAGTAGCTGTTACTATTAGTTCCACAAAGGTTCTTTTCAGGACTGGTATCAGTGGTATGGTAATAGGCTTGTACACATATAATATTCTTTCTTCCAAATATAGAAAGAATATTATACTTGACTGCTGCCCTTCTGCTGCAGTCTGCTAATCATTCACAGCTCACTTGTTCCACAAAGCTCTTTATCAGGACTGTTAACTTGGTCTGTCTAGGGTGCTACAGTACATAGGGTTGAGTGAGGTACAGTCTGCTACTCTATAAGGACTGGTATAGGTCCACAATACATAGGGTTGAGGTGCACTACTGCTGACCGCTGCCCTATACTGCAGCAGTCCTTCATTGGTATAGGAACTGACGTACAGTCTGCTAATCACTCACACACAACCTACTTGGTCCACAAAAGTCCTTATAAGGACTGGTAACTTGGTCTAGGGTGCTACAGTACATAGGGTTGAGTGAGGTACAGTCTGCTATTCTATAAGGACTGTTATCGGTCCACAATACATAGGGTTGAGGTGCACTACTGCTGACCGCTGCCCTATACTGTAGAAGTCCTTCATTGGTATAGGGACTGACGTACAGTCTGCTAATCACTCACACACAACCTACTTGATCCACAAAAGTCCTTAAAAGGACTGGTAACTTGGTCTAGGGTGCTACAGTACATAGGGTTGAGTGAGGTACAGTCTGCTATTCTATAAGGACTGTTATCGGTCCACAATACATAGGGTTGAGGTGCACTACTGCTGACCGCTGCCCTATACTGCAGCAGTCCTTCATTGGTATAGGGACTGACGTACAGTCTGCTAATCACTAACACACAACCTGCTTGGTCCACAAAAGTTCTTATAAGGACTGGTAACCTGGTATAGGGTGCTACAGTACATAGGGTTGAGTGAGGTACAGTCTGCTACTCTATAAGGACTGGTATAGGTCCACAATACATAGGGTTGAGGTGCACTACTGCTGACCGCTGCCCTATACTGCAGCAGTCCTTCATCGGTATAGGGACTGATGTACAGTCTGCTAATCACTCACACACAACCTACTTGGTCCACAAAAGTCCTTATAAGGACTGGTAACTTGGTCTAGGGTGCTACAGTACATAGGGTTGAGTGAGGTACAGTCTGCTATTCTATAAGGACTGTTATCGGTCCACAATACATAGGGTTGAGGTGCACTACTGCTGACCGCTGCCCTATACTGCAGCAGTCCTTCATTGGTATAGGGACTGACGTACAGTCTGCTAATCACTCACACACAACCTACTTGGTCCACAAAAGTCCTTATAAGGACTGGTAACTTGGTCTAGGGTGCTACAGTACATAGGGTTGAGTGAGGTACAGTCTGCTATTCTATAAGGACTGTTATCAGTCCACAATACATAGGGTTGAGGTGCACTACTGCTGACCGCTGCCCTATACTGCAGCAGTCCTTCATTGGTATAGGGACTGACGTACAGTCTGCTAATCACTAACACACAACCTACTTGGTCCACAAAGGTCCTTATAAGGACTGGTAACTTGGTCTAGGGTGCTACAGTACATAGGGTTGAGTGAGGTACAGTCTGCTATTCTATAAGGACTGTTATCGGTCCACAATACATAGGGTTGAGGTGCACTACTGCTGACCGCTGCCCTATACTGCAGCAGTCCTTCATCGGTATAGGGACTGACGTACAGTCCGTTAATCACTAACACACAACCTACTTGGTCCACAAAGGTCCTTATAAGGACTGGTAACTTGGTCTAGGGTGCTACAGTACATAGGGTTGAGTGAGGTACAGTCTGCTATTCTATAAGGACTGTTATCGGTCCACAATACATAGGGTTGAGGTGCACTACTGCTGACCGCTGCCCTATACTGCAGCAGTCCTTCATCAGTATAGGGACTGACGTACAGTCTGCTAATCACTAACACACAAACTACTTGGTCCACAAAGATCCTTATAAGGACTGGTAACTTGGTCTAGGGTGCTACAGTACATAGGGTTGAGTGAGGTACAGTCTGCTATTCTATAAGGACTGTTATCGGTCCACAATACATAGGGTTGAGGTGCACTACTGCTGACCGTTGCCCTATACTGCAGCAGTCCTTCATTGGTATAGGGACTGAGAGCTTTGTCACAGGGTCATTTAAAAAATGACAGGCAGAGGAAGAGGCAGGCCCTTCCGCAGGGGTGGTAGGGGTAGGGCAGGAGCAACAGGCTTGAGCCAAAGTGGGAAGTTGCAGAAGGTGCGTTCAATTACTTTAAAGGACGCACCAGACTTGGTTGAATGGCTCGCTCAGCCTTACTCTTCTGCACCCTCCTCATCCTCTCGATCTGCACCCTCTTCTTCACTCTCTGCTATGTTCACCCCCAAAGACACTACCACCAACAACACCACCACCACCACCACCACCACATACCTTCCGCTTGAGTCACAGGAATTATTTTCCGATCCATATCAAGAGGACATTTCTGATGCGCAGCCACTCTTGGTATTGGATCAGGAATAGGAGGTAGCAACAACCGCTACTCAGCAGTCTGACGACAGTACCCACATCAGCCCAAGGAGGAGGTTGGAACACCACAATGGAAGGTCCCAGGAAGGAAGTATTTCTCAGAGAAGGGCATCCCAGAGCTATATGGCCATGTTCAGCGGCAAGTGAATGTATCTCTGGCACACAGTGTCGGTGCCAAGATACATCTGACCATAGACACGTGGTCTAGCAAACACTGGCAGGGACGGTATATCACTTTTACTGCCCACTGGGTGAACCTTCTGACGGCTGTCAAGCATGTAACCTGTGGCACCCGTGTAGATTTGGTTTTACCGCCACGGATTGCATGCAGGCCTGACTTTTCTTCTCCTCCTCCTCCTACTCCATCCTCCTCCCTCTCCTCCTCAGCTGACTCCTCCTTTTCCGCTGCTAGCGTCTCTTCCGCTGCGCCGCCCAAGCTCCCCAGAACCTATTCGACATGCCAGGTGAGACGTTGCCATGCCGTGCTGCGTCTGTTGTGCCTGGAAGCCAAGAGCCACACTGGCACTCCTTTCAGCTTTGCGTTCACAGGCAGATCAGTGGCTAACACTGCTCAATTTGACAGTTGGAAAAGTGGTGTGTGACAACGGTGCCAATCTGCTTAGCGCATTGAAACAGGGCAAAATCACGCACGTGCCATGCATGGCACACGTCTTAAACTTGGTCGTGCAGCGATTCGTTGTCAAATACCCTGGGGTCCAGGACATCTTGCGGCAGGCAAGGAAAATCTCGGGCCATTTCAGAAGATCTTACACGGCCATGGCTCGCCTTGCTGACATTCAGCGGCGACACAATCTGCCGGTCAGACGTCTTATTTGCGATTGCCCGACGCGATGGAACTCAACCTTCTATATGCTTGATAGGCTGCTCCAGCAGAAACATGCAGTTAACGTCTACCTGTATGAACTCTGCGGCAGAACCGGAGCTGGGGTTTTTTCACCGCGCCAGTGGCTGCTCATGGGCGACGCATGCAGACTTCTGCGCCCATTTGAGGAGATCACCAAACTGGTCAGTCGCAGCCATGGCGCCATCAGTGAAATGGTACCTTATGCCTTCTTTATGGAGCGTGCATTGCAGCGTGTCATTGATCAAGCTGTGGAGGAGCAGGAGCGGGAAGATGAGGAAGTCGCAATGCTGGATGAATTCCCAGGGGGGGCTACTCTATCTGAGACAAGTCAACAACAGGAGTATGAAGAGGAGTCAGAGGAGGATGGTGCCAGGGCGGATGAGGAGGAGCAAGAAGAGCATGCTTTAAACCTTTCTGGGATCCCTGTTGTGCGTGGATGGGGAGAGGAGAATGAAGAGGACGACATTATCCTGGATGATGAGCAGGAGCCAGGCCACCACACCGCTTCCACTTTAGTGCAAATGGGGGCCTTCATGCTCCAGTATTTTAATAGGGACCCCTGTATAAAAAGCATAAGGGTCAAGGACCAGTACTGGGTGGCAATGTACTTAGACCCCCCGTACAAACACAAAATGGCGGAAATGTTACCGCCGTCGCAGAGGGCTGTCAGAATGCCTGCACTTCCAGGCCTTGCTTCGAGAAATGCTGCATTCTGCTTTTGCGTGCGCTGGCAGAGGAGCAATTCCCACTCCCAGAGAAGGAGTTGCGGGTACCAATCCAACAGCGCCTGCAAGAAGAGGCCGGTTTGAAGATGTGTTGATGACTTCGGATATGAGGTCATTCTTTCAGCCAACCCATTGACAGGTGTCATCCGGATCCAGCATCAGGGAACGCCTAGACCGTCAGGTGTCCGACTACATCGGGTTAACGGCCGATGTGGACGCTCTGAGGAGTGATGAACCCCTGGACTACTGGGTGGGCAGGCTTGACCTCTGGCCAGAGCTTGCCCAATTTGCAATCGAACTGTTGGCTTGCCCCTCATCCAGTGTCCTGTCCGAAAGGACGTTCAACGCAGCAGGGGGGATCGTGACCGATAAGCGTACTCGCCTAGCTCACGACAGTGTTAACTACCTCACATTTCTAAAAATTAATGAGGCATGGATCTCGGAGGAATTCAACACATGTGACCAGTAGACCATTTGTATGTCTATAAACAATTTTTTTAAACGAGCACAAAGACCTTCTTTCTTCATTTGGCTCACTTCCTTGTCCAAAAAAAGCACACCGTACTATATGCCCGTACCCTCCTGTTTGAAGAGGTTGAGCGGTGTCATATTTCTACTGGGGCTGCTTATTATGAGGGGCTCCCACCATCCCTGTGCTGTGCTGACATCCTCCTGGGGCTGCTTATTATGAGGGGCTCCCACCATCCCTGTGCTGTGCTGACTTACTCCTGGGGCTGTACCTCTGCTGTGCATATTTTGAGGTGCTCCCACCATCCCTGTGCTATGCTCATTATGAGGGGCTCCTACCATCCCTGTGCTATGCTGACTTCCTCCTGGGGCTGCTTACGGTGCAGGTGTCAGTGCTGTATATCACGGTGCTGCTGTCGGTGTTTTATGTCACGCTGCTGATGTCAGTGCTCTCTATCACGGTGCTGCTGTCAGTGCTGTGTATCACGGTGCTGGTGTGAGTGCTTTATGTCACGCTGCTGATGTCAGTGCTCTCTATCACGGTGCTGTTGTCAGATGACTCTATCACGGTGCAGGTGTCTTTGCTGTATGTCACGGTGCTGATGTCAGTGCTCTCTATCACGGTGCTGCTGTCAGTGCTGTATATCACGGTGCTGGTGTGAGTGCTTTATGTCACGCTGCTGATGTCAGTGCTCTCTATCACGATGCTGTTGTCAGATGACTCTATCACGGTGCAGGTGTCTTTGCTGTATGTCACGGTGCTGATGTCAGTGCTCTCTATCACGGTGCTGCTGTCAGTGCTGTATATCACGGTGCTGGTGTGAGTGCTTTATGTCACGTTGCTGATGTCAGTGCTCTCTATCACGGTGCTGTTTTCAGATGACTCTATCACGGTGCAGGTGTCTTTGCTGTATGTCACGCTGCTGATGTCAGTGCTCTCTATCACGGTGCTGCTGTCAGTGCTGTATATCACGGTGCTGGTGTGAGTGCTTTATGTCACGCTGCTGATGTCAGTGCTCTCTATCACGGTGCTGTTGTCAGATGACTCTATCACGGTGCAGGTGTCTTTGCTGTATGTCACGCTGCTGATGTCAGTGCTCTCTATCACGGTGCTGCTGTCAGTGCTGTATATCATGGTGCTGGTGTGAGTGCTTTATGTCACGCTGCTGATGTCAGTGCTCTCTATCACGGTGCTGTTGTCAGATGACTCTATCACGGTGCAGGTGTCTTTGCTGTATGTCACGCTGCTGATGTCAGTGCTCTGTATCACGATGCTGCTGTCAGATGACTCTATCACGGTGCAGGTGTCATTGCTGTATGTGACGCTGCTGGTGATCATCTCCTGCACCCTCTTCTTTGCCTACCCTGGTCCCTGACCTTCCCTCTCCTCCATTGCCTTCATGCGCTCCACAGTCCTGAATTGTCAGAACAATTTCCCATATAAAAAAAGAATGCTTGTAGTTGTCGATCCCAGATTCACCTCATACATGTGTTATGTCATTGGCCATGTGGTGGGACTATGTTTGCACAGCTAAAAATTATTTTGTGGCTGCAAATTTGACCTATAGGTTTGCGAAGTTCGCCTCCCATTGAAGTCAATGGGGCCCGCCGCGAACGTTACGGTTCGCAAACTATCGGCCGCATTCACGGTCCGCGTTCGCGAAACGTCCCGTCGGAAGTTCGTCCATCACTAATCCTGGCATACCTCGTACTTGTGACCTTCAGTGTCATTATTGGTGGCCCTCTCTTCGTAAGGATGTACATTCAAGTTTGTTTGGTTTGTGTACTTTCCAAATCTTCCACGTCTGCCCCTGCTGGGTTGCTTTTTTCCCTTACCAGTGCCCGATGTACCTTGGCGTTGTATTGCCATGGACTTTATCTCAGATCTGCCTCCCTCAACAGGTTCTACAGTCATCTGGGTAGTGGTGGATCGGTTCTCCAAAATGTGTCACTTGATTCCTCTCCCAGGCCTACCTTCTGCTCCCAGTCTTGCCACAACTTTCATAAAGGAGATGTTTCGTCTTTATGGGATGCCTTCCCATATTGTCTCTGACAGAGGAGTTCAATTTACTGCCCGGTTTTGGAGAGCCTTGGCCAGCTCTTTTGGGATTAAATTGGATTTTTCATCTGCCTTTCATCCCCAGTCCAATGGGCAAACGGAACGTGTCAATCAAAATGTAGAACGTTTTCTCCGTGCCTTCATTTCTGCTCACCAAGATGACTGGGTGGACCTTTTGCCCTGGGCAGAGTTTGCCTTAAACCATCACGCCAATGCCAGTTCTGGGAAATCTCCTTTCTTCACAGTTTATGGGCAGCATCCATCTGTTCCCTTTCCTGTTCCCATTTTTCCTGTGGTACCAGCAGCAGCCGAGACCCAAAGGTCCTTCAACTCTATCTGGAAAGAAGTCTCTGGGAATCTTCATCTAGCTGCTTCCAGGCATAAATCGGCGGCAGATCGTCATCGACTCCTAAGTTCCTGCCTGGCGATAGAGTTTGGCTCTCTACCAAGCACATCCGACTCTGGGTACCCTCGATGAAATTTGCCCCTTGCTTCATTGGTCCATTTCCTATTCTCCGCCAGATCAATCCAGTGGCTTTCAAACTCCGTTTACCCTCTCATATCAGGATACCCATCACCTTCCATGTCTCCCTGCTCAGGCCACTGGTTCTCAATCGCTTTTCTCGCCCTTCTTCTCACCCCACTCCTGTGGCTGATACCTCGGATCAGTATGAGATTAAAGTAATATTGGACTCCAAGTACTCCCAGGGGAGATTGTTCTATCTCATTGATTGGAAGGGCTATGGTCCGAAGGAGAGGTCTTGGGCCCCTGCCACTGATGTCTCTGCCCCACGTCTGGTGACCAGATTCCATCAGAAATTTCCCCCCAAGGCAGCCCCCAGACGTGTAGGGAGGCCTCGTAAGAGGGGGGGTACTGTCACAGATCAGCTGCATTGATGGGCACCGATGAGGCTGAGCTGATGGGCACTGGTGAGGCTGCATTGATGAGCAATGATATGGTTGCATTGATAGGCACTTCAGGCTGCATTGATGGACAGTGGGGAGGTTGTATTGATGGGCACTTTTTATTTTTGAATTTTCGGTCTTTTTTCATTTATTTAGCAAAAAACAAAACAAAAAAATTGTGGTAATTAAATACCAACAAAAGAAAGCTCTGTTGGTGCGAAAAAAAATTCTAACAATTTAATATGGGTACAGTGTTGCATGACTGTAGAATTATCATTCGAAGTGCGATAACGCTGCAAGCTGAAAATTGGCTTGGGCAGGAAGGGGCTAAAAATTCCCAGTAGGCAAGCGGATAATGGAAAAAAGCTGTTCAAACTTGCCTGGCCCTATGTGAGAAAGTAATTGGACCATCCTTGCTAAATCATGAATGAACTGTGATTAACCACATTTTATGGAAAGCTGAGTTAAATTTCACTTGCCAAACCCAGGCCTGATTACTGCCAGACCTGTTGAATCAAGAAATCACTTAAATAGAAGCTGTCTGTTACAGATCAGCTGCGGAGCTGATCTGTGTCTCACCTTTACTGCAGTGGGTCGGCTGGCATCTGTTGTCCACTGTCAGGTGTTCAGCTCTGTGCACTCTGCAGCTATGGGCGTCAACGCCCTTTACCTGTTGCCTGATATATGTTTCCTTCCTGCTACTTCCTGTCCAGCCCCTCATGTGCTTCACTATTTAAATCCCTTCCTAACTAGCTACCATTGCTTGAGCAACGTTTGTTTCTGAAGCTCCCCTGTGTAACCTGTTTTACCTGACTTCTCGTGAACTGAACTTCTGTGTACCGACCCGGGTGGTTCTGATTACGTTGTCTGCAGCCTGCCCTGACCTTGGCTCACTATCTGGCTTTCTTGCTTCATCCATCCAACCATCCTTGTCTACAGTCTCTTCTGGTACTTCCCTAGCAAGCAGGGTGGACCCGGGGGTCATGACCTGGGGTCAGCATACAGCTAAGTCCAAACCTTCGTGAGAGGGTCCCTGGCAGAACACCGGCTGACTCTTAGATTCCACGCCCTGGGGGATCCCGTGTCACCTGCTCGCCTGTAGGTTCGCTGTAAGTAGTACCGTGACACTGTCTGATAAAGCTGTCTGAAGCACGCTATAAGACCTCAAATTGCAACACATCATAACGCGATCGGAAGAAATTCAAGAACAGATGAGAAACAAAGTAATTTACATGTATCAGTCTGGAGAGGGTTACAAAGCCATTGTAAAGGCTTTGGGACTCCAGCGAACCATGGTGAGAGCCATTATCCACAAATTGAGAAAACTTGGAACAGTGGTGAACTTCTTAAAAGTGACTGGCCTACCAAAATGACTCCAAGATCACGACAAATCTTGCCTCAGTTAACATCAGTGTTCATGACTCAACAAAAAGTCAGAGCCTGGGCAAAAATGGCATCAATGGGAGAGGTCCAAGGCGAAAACCACTGCTGATCAAAAATAACACAAAGGCTCCAAAATTACATTTTCCAAAATCATATAAATATTTTGTGGACTGACAAAAGTTTAACTTTTTTGGAAGGTGTGAGTCCCATTACATCTGGGGGAAAACTAACACAGCATTATAAAAAGAACATCATACCAACAGTCAAAAATAGTGGTGGTAGTGTAATAGTCTGGGGCTGCTTTGCAGCTTCAGGACCTGGACTAATTGCCATAATTGATGGAACCATGAATTCTGTGCTCTGTCAGAAAATCTTAAAGGAGAATGTCCGGCCATCAGTTTGTGACCTCAAGCTCAAGTGCATTTGGGTTATGCAGCAGGACGATGATCCAAAACACACCAGCAAGTCCACCTCTGAATGACTAAAAACAAAACAAAACAAAAAAACAA
Organism: Lithobates pipiens; assembly: GCF_037356315.1. Classification (NCBI taxonomy): domain Eukaryota; kingdom Metazoa; phylum Chordata; class Amphibia; order Anura; family Ranidae; genus Lithobates; species Lithobates pipiens. Next base: position 583,856,803 of record NW_027507748.1, on the reverse strand, counting down.
ATTAGGGTTTTGGAGTGGCCTACATACATATAGTTACATACCGTAGTTATTGGCGTATAACACGCACAGGTGTATAACACGCACATTCATTTTAAGAGGGAAGTTTCAGGGGAAAAAAACTTAATTTTTGTATTGGCGTATAACACGCACACGCTATTTGCACCCGATTTTCATGGTAAAAAAGTGAGTGTTATACGCCAATATATATGACCTTAAACAGGCTGTTCACGCTCGAAAACCCTCCAATGTGGCTGAATTAAAACAATTCTGCAAAAAAGAGTGGGCCAAAATTCCTTAACAGCGATTTGAAAGACCCATTGCCAGTTATCGCAAATGTTTGATTGCAATTGTTGCCGCCAAGGATGACACAACCAGTTATTAAGTTGAGGGGGCAATTACTTTTTCACAAAAGGCCAGTGTGAGGGGTTAGCTCGGCAGCGGGTGTGTGTGACCCCCTGGATGGGTTCACAACACAAAATCAGGCACAGCAGACAGCGTTGTAGGTGGAAAAAACAAAAGGTGTGGTTTATTTATGCTACATGCAGTGAAAAATATAACAGCCAAACAAAAGAAAAACATGAAAATAAATCCTGGTCAGCTTGACCTCTAATTACACACATAGATTCTCTGTCTAACAACTGAGTGCAGCCTTGTGCTGCACCAGTCCCTGTCTCTGTCTCTGTTGTAGAGGTTTGCCACACAGGCGTTAACTCACCGCACAGAACAGGTGTCCCACTCCCCAGTCTATACAAACACAAAACTGGTTCCAGGATGGAGCATCTCCCTAAGCATGCTGGGGTTTTTTGTAGAGGTCTTAACGAGCCCACTTACTTCAGCTGGGCTCATTAACTCTTCCCCTATAGGACTCCCAGCATTCCCCTCTAGTTGTACAAGTCCACATAAAGCCTGAATCTAGGGCATACATATTTTCCATCCTGGATACAACCAGGTGATTGTACCTGCCTGCTGCCACATACCCCCCCCCCCCCCCTCTTGTTTCAACCTTGGCATTGTAACACAAGCCGTCAGACACGCATGTATCCGAGACAAAGCATCCACATTCCCCATTTTAACACCAGGGCGATGCTTAACTGTGAAGTTAAATTCCTGTAGGGCCAGGAACCACCTATTTACCCTTCTATTGGTCTCCTTGTTTTGAGCCATACACTTTGAAGGAGCGTGATCAGTCACCGGGTCAAAGTGCCTACCTAGCAGATAGTACCTGAATCTAGAGCCCACTTCACTGCTAAACATTCCTTCTCAATCGTGGCGTAATTTACCTCATGGGACTTCAACTTCCTGCTGAGGTAAATGACTGGGTGCTCTTCCCTGTTCCAGACCTGGGATAACACTGCTCCTAACCCAACGTCTGATGCATCAGTTTGTACAACGAAGTCCTTAGAGAAGTCTGGTGAGTACAACACTGGCTGGCTACATAAAGCTGTTTTTAAGGACTGAAATGCTTCTTCAGCCTCTGGGGACAATTTAACCATGACAGACTCTTTCTCTTTTGTCAGGTTGGTGAGGGGCACAGCCTGAGAAGCGAAATGGGGAATGAATCGTCGATAATAGCCCGCGATTCCCATAAAGGCTCGTACCTGTTTCTTGCTGTTGGGACGTGGCCAACTCTGTATGGCCTCGACTTTATTGACTTGGGGTTTTATCACCCCCCTCCCAATAGTGTACCCAAGATATTTGGCCTCCTCCTGTACAATGGTACACTTCTTTGGATTGGCCATAAACCCAGCTTCCCGGATAGAGTCTAGGACTGCTTGTACTTTTGGCAAATGTGAGACCCAGTCTGTGCTATGGATAATCACATCATCCAGGTAAGCTGCAGCATATTTCTGATGGGGCCTCAGAATCTTATCCATTTTCCGCTGGAATGTTGCCGGTGCATTCTGTAACCCAAACGGCATTCTCTTATATTGGAATGCCCCATCTGGGGTTACAAACTAGTTTTCTCCTTGGCCGACTCAGCCAGGGGAATTTGCCAATACCCTTTGATGAGATCAAGAGTTGTCATATATCGGGCTGTTCCCAGCCGGTCAATCAACTCATCTATACGCAGCATGGGGTAGGTGTCAAATTTTGTAACTTTATTCAATTGTCGAAAATCGTTAGAAAACTGCCAGCTCCCATCAAGTTTTGGCACTAGTACGATAGGACTGGACCAGTCACTCTGAGACTCTTCTATCACACCCAATTCCAGCATCCTTTGAACCTCCCCACGTATTGCCTCCCGTCGGGCCTCTGGTATTCTATAAGGTTTTAGTTTTACCCTTTCTCCTGGCGGGGTGATAATGTCATGCTCTACGCCAGATGCTTGTCCCGGCAGCTCAGAGAAAATCTCTTTGTTACGAAGTACAAACTCTTTAACCTCCTGTTGTTGGGGTTTCGATAAGGTGACTGCTATTCCAACATCAGGAATTAAGCAATCAGACTGGGCTGGTGACAAAGTCTCTGCGACTAGGGATTCCCTATCCCTCCAGGCTTTCAGCAGATTGACGTGATAGATCTGTTCCGGCTTTCGCCTTCCTGGCTGTCTAACCCTGTAGTTCACCTCACTAATTTTTTTTAATTACTTCGTATGGACCTTGCCATTTGGCCAGAAATTTGCTTTCAACCGTAGGGACTAGCACCAAGACCCTATCCCCCGGGGAAAAAGTACGGGTCTTGGCCCCACGGTTGTACACTCTCTGCTGTGCTAACTGCGCTTGGGTCAAATGTTCCTTTACGATTGGTATTACCTGTGCAATTCTATCTTGCATCAGGGTGACATGCTCAATCACACTCCTGTGAGGAGAACTCTCATTTTCCCAAGTTTCCTTGGCGATATCCAGCAGCCCTCTTGGGTGTCTCCCATAGAGCAACTCGAAGGGTGAGAAACCCATAGAGGATTGGGGTACCTCCCTAATGGCAAACATCAGATAAGGTATTAGACAGTCCCAATTCTTTCCATCTCTATCCACCACCTTCTTTAACATTTGTTTTAGGGTTTTGTTGAATCTTTCAACCAACCCATCTGTTTGGGGGTGATACACCAATGTACGCAATTGTGTCACTTTGAACAACTTGCATAGTTCTTTCATAACCCGGGACATAAAGGGTGTACCTTGGTCCGTAAGCAGTTCCTTACAAATACCCACGCGGCTAAAAACAAGAGATAGCTCTTTGGCTATGGTTTTGGCCGAGGTATTTCGAAGAGGAATTGCTTCCGGATAACGGGTGGCATAGTCCAATATAACCAAAATGTACTGATGCCCCCTAGCGGACTTCATTATCGGACCTACCAAATCCATTGCGATCCTCTCAAAGGGGACCTCAATGATAGGAAGAGGTACCAGCGGGTTACGGAAATGTGGCATAGGTGCCGACTTCTGACACACAGGGCAGGAGGAACAATAATTTTCTGTTTCCTTCATGACCCCAGGCCAATAGAATCTCTGCAATACCCTCTCTCTGGTTTTCTCGGTCCCCAGATGACCTCCCAGAATGTGCCCATGGGCCAATTCTAACACCAACTTCCTGTAAGGTTTGGGCACCACAAGTTGCTCAATGGTTTCTTTTGCCCTTTGAGCCACTCGATACAGCAGGTCCCTTTCCATAGTGAAGTACGGGTAAGTGCAAGTCTTATCTGGGTTCACTAACTCGCCATCTATTTTCACCACATTTTCCCGTGCCTTTATTGGGGTGGGGTCTTTTAACTGTTCTGTGGCAAAATTTTCCCTGTGAACCTCAAGATCCGAAAACTCCACAGACGGCATGTTTTCATCTGAGGATGTTGGCTCCCCCCCAGTTTCTCGAATTTCCCCCGCCAATACCGACAAGGGAAATTCAGGAGAGTCCTCACCACTCCTAAGGAAATTCTGGTCATCTTCCTGGTCTATAGGGGCACCAGTGGGGGGATCAGGACAATCCCAGAGTTCCCAGAACTTTGGAAAATCCCTTCCCACAATAGCATCATGTGGTAAGTGAGACACTAACCCCACCTGATGAGAGAGGTTACCTTTGGGGGTCTCAAAAAAACACTGAAGTTACAGGATACTCTCGGGTGTCCCCATGCACACAAATAACAGCCACCTTGTTCTTCCCAGAGACCTCTGTAGTAACTAATTCAGCTTTTATCAATGTTACCAGGCTACCTGAATCCAGCAACACATCAACATTTCTACCATTAATACACATTTTACATAAATGTTTCTCAGGTCTACGAATGGCAGTGCATGCAACTGTCGCAAACAGCGACTGACGTCTCTCCCTTATAAAGTCACATTGCATAGGCTCATCCACAACTGGGCAATTGGCTGCAATATGTCCCTCTTGCCGGCAGCGGTAGCAAATAATCTTTTTCGCTACCTCTTTCAGCCTGGGCTTCCCGGGCTGCTCCCGCCAGACCTTAGGTAGAACTCCCACCCTCTCACTCTCTCCACCCTCACCCCTTGGAGTCATCTTACCCGCCACTGGGGATGATCTGGTCTTAGGGTGGAAAGTCTGTGAGTCCCTGGAAGAGGTGGTCAGGTTCTCTGTAGCCAAGTACTTCTCAACCAGATCCACAAGTTTATCTGCATTTTCTGGGTCTCCATGGCTTACCCATTTTTGGATGTCAGTAGGAAGAGCTCTCAGGAAACGATCCATAACAAGACGTTCCACAATGTTTGGTGCGGTCAAAGTCTCTAGCTGCAGCCACTTCCTGCTCAGGTGAATGAGATCATACATTTGAGACCTGGGGGGTTTTCCAACTTGAAAAGTCCAATTATGCACACGCTGAGCCTGGACGGCCAGGGTGACACCCAGCCGTGCCAATATTTCTGTTTTTAGCACCACATAGTCTTTTGCTTGGTCAGGCTCTAGGTCATAATAAGCTTTCTGCGATTCCCCAGTTAACAGAGGGGCCACCAGTCCAGCCCATTGCTCCTTAGGCCACTTTTCCCTTTTAGCAGTCCTTTCAAATGTGGTCAAAAACACCTCCGGATCATCCTCTCCAGTCATTTTTGTCAGTAAACGGCTCACACCAAAGGATGCGGTATTAGTGTAACCACTTGCCTCATTGGTCTGCGGACGTTGCTGTATTAATGTCTCTATTTGCTGTTGAAAACTCTGCTCTTGCTTCTGCAACAGGTCTATGAAGTGGGCTTCAGATTGCTGCTGGGCTTGTTGCTGAGCTTCCAGATTCTGCAGGTGAGCTTTCTGCTGAGCTTCCAGACTGTGCTGCAAAGTTGCATTTGTCTGCTGCTGGGCTGCAAGGCTCCTTTGTAAACCCGCATTTGTTTGCTGCTGATTTGCATTTGCTAGAGCCAGCTGTCTCAGTATCTCCTCCATGCTGGCCTTAAAAAAAAAAAAAAACTGCCCGCATTCTCCACCAACTGTGAGGGGTTAGCTCGGCAGCGGGTGTGTGTGACCCCCTGGATGGGTTCACAACACAAAATCAGGCACAGCAGACAGCGTTGTAGGTGGAAAAAACAAAAGGTGCGGTTTTTTTTTATGCTACATGCAGTGAAAAATATAACAGCCAAACAAAAGAAAATCATGAAAATAAATCCTGGTCAGCTTGACCTCTAATTACACACATAGATTCCCTGTCTAACAACTGAGTGCAGCCTTGTGCTGCACCAGTCCCTGTCTCTGTTGTAGAGGTTTGCCACACAGGCGTTAACTCACCGCACAGAACAGGTGTCCCACTCCCCAGTCTATACAAACACAAAACTGGTTCCAGGATGGAGCATCTCCCTAAGCATGCTGGGGTTTTTTGTAGAGGTCTTAATGAGCCCACTTACTTCAGCTGGGCTCATTAACTCTTCCCCTATAGGACTCCCAGCACTCCCCTCTAGTTGTACAAGTCCGCATAAAGCCTGAATCTAGGGCATACATATTTTCCATCCTGGATACAACCAGGTGATTTTACCTGCCTGCTGCCACAGCCAGGCAGGCCAGGAGAGATTTTTTCCCTTGAATGAAATCATTGTTTTAAAACTGCATTTTCTATTTACCCAGGTTACCTTTGTGCAATAGTAAAATTATATATATATATATATATATATATATATATATATATATATATATATATATATATCTGTTGTATATTGTATATACACATAAACAGTGCATGTGTATTATTATTATTCCTACATACACATTATATAGCTACATGCGGCTGAGGGCACATCTATAGAACTGACCACACTGTGCTCTCATGTCTAGTGTGATCAGCTTTTGAAAAGAAAGCAGAGGGACTGGTAGGGACACCAGGGATTTCACACACAGGAAGCAATACAAAGAGTTCAGTATACTTTTCATACAAGTACATAGTACATCAGGCACATATCAGGAATATGAAATGTTGGTTTTATATATTCTTTAGGAAAGCTGCTGAAAACTAGTGAAATGCTTTGAAAATGCTTGTTGAAGTTTAGCTTGCTGAAGCTTAGCTTGGCAAGGATAACTGTTTAAATTATCCTTGCCAAGTTAGGATTAAACAGAACTTGTGTTAGTAGTTCCTAAAAGTACATTCCAGTTAGAATTACAATTAGGCCTGAAGATGCAATAAGGGAGCACAGTCTACTTACGCCAGGCATAAAATGACCCTGCCACCAGATTGAAAAATTAAAGCCATATTAAACCTAAAAGCAAATATTTATTATATTGCAGCTTGCCAATTCTTAGATTTGATGACTGCATTTGTTTTCTATTTTTAGGGTTTATTTTATTTAATTTTCAGTTACAGGGATGACACAAAGCATTTAACACTGGGACCCGCTGATCTTCAGGAGAAAGGCAGAACGGTAGTCTGCCTATGTAAACAAGGCAGACTTGCGTTCTGTGAGAGGGGAATGTGCTGATCCTTTGTTCCTGCTAAGCAGGAACACAGATCTTTACATTCTCCCAGTCAAAGCACTTCCCCCTCACAGTTCATAATCACTCCTAGGGAACACAGTTAACCCTTTGATCGCCCCTGATGTTAACCCCTTCCCTGACAGTCTAATTAGTATAGTGACAGTGCATATTTTTTTAACACTGATCACTGTATTAGTGTCACTGGTCCCCAAAAAGTGTCAGTTATGCCGCGTACACACGTAGCCGACTATCTGGCAGACTTAGTCCGGCGGACTTCCCGAACAGGCTACTTGCCCACACACGGCACTTTTTCAGCGGACTAATATGGCCTACTAAGTCCGTCGTACTTTTGAAATGAACGGACTCGCCCACACACGCGGAGGAAAGTCCGCTCATTTTGAGCGCGTCTCCAGGTAGGCGGGGCCCGCGAAGGAGACTTCGCCCCGCCACCTGGTATGGACTTAAAGGGGAACCCAAACGCCGAAAAAAAATCGGCGCGGGGGTCCCCCCAGGTCCACATCAGACCCTTGTCCGAGCACGCTACCCGGCCGGCCAGGAAAGGGGGGGGGACGAGCGAGCAGCCCCCCTCCTGAGCCATACCAGGCCGCGTGCCCTCAACATGGGGGGGTGCCTTGGGGAAGGGGGGCCACGCGGCCCCCCACCCCCAAAGCACCTTGTCCCCATGTTGATGAGGACAAGGGCCTCTACCCGACAACCCTGGCGGTTGGTTGTCGGGGTCTGCGGGCGGGGGGCTTATCGGAATCTGGGAGCCCCACCCTATGTCAATGAGTATGGGGTACAATGTACCCCTACCCATTCACCTGTAAAATAAAGTAAAAAAAAACCACAACACACAAGGTAAAATAGTTTATTGCACAGCTCTGGGGGTCTTCTGTCCGTCTTCGTGGGTCTTCTCGCCGGACTCCTCCGCTATCTTCTTCTAGCTCTTTTACTAGCAGAGGAGCCCTGGCTTTCTTCCTCGCCGCCGTCCTCTTCTTCCGACTTCGGGGGTTTTGTCCCCCTCTTTGGTTCTTCTGCCGGGCCACCGCGCCTTCTTATAGCTCTTTTACAGGCGGTGGCCCGGTCTTCTGTCGCCGATGTCGTCGCTGTCGTCGCCGCCTTCTGTTCTTCTCTTCAGATGTTGCCTCGTCGCTCCCTCCACTCACAATGACGGGGACCGGGCGCGCGGTGACTTATATAGGGACATCACCGGATGATGTCCCCGCCTATTATGATTTCCCAGTCCCAGCATCCTCTGGGACTGTGACACCATAATGGGCGGGGACATCATCCGGTGATGTCCCTATATAAGTCGCCGCACGTCGTGTCGGAGCCATTGTGAGCGGAGGGAGCGACGAGGCAACATCTGAAGAGAAGAACAGAAGGTGGCGACGACAGCGGCGACAGAAGATCGGGCCACCGCCTGTAAAAGAGCTATAAGAAGGCGTGGTGGCCCGGCAGAAGAACCGAAGAGGGGGACAAGACCCCCGAAGTTGGAAGAAGAGGGCGTCAGTGAGGAAAAAAGCCGGGGCTCCTCCGCTAGTAAAAGAGCTAGAAGAAGATAGCGGAGGAGTCCGGCGAGAAGACCCCCGAAGACGGACAAAAGACCCCCGGAGCTGTGCAATAAACTATTTTAACCCTTGTGTGTTGTTTTTTTTACTTTATTTTACAGGTGAATGGGTAGGGGTACATTGTACCCCATACTCATTGACATAGGGTGGGGGGCCGGTATCTGGGGGCCCCCTTATTAAAGGGGGCTCCCGGATTCCGATAAGCCCCCCGCCCGCAGACCCCGACAACCAACGGCCAGGGTTGTCGGGAAGAGGCCCTTGTCCTCATCAACATGGGGACAAGGTGCTTTGGGGTGGGGGGGCCGCGCGGCCCCCCCTTCCCCAAGGCACCCCCCATGTTGAGAGCACGCGGCCTGGTACGGCTCAGGAGGGGGGGGGGGGGCGCTCGCTCGTCCCCCCCCTTTCCTGGCCGGCCGGGTAGCGTGCTCGGACAAGGGTCTGATGTGGACCTGAGGGGAACCCCCCACGCTGATTGGGGTTCCCCTTTAAGTCCATACCAGATGGCGGGGCTAGCGACGCATCCTTTGCGGGCCCCGGCTACCTGGAGAGGTGCTCAAAATGAGAGGACTTTTCTCCGGGCGGGAAAAGTCCGTTCATTTCGAAAGTACGGCGGACTGGCATACGCACGGCCGGATTGTCCGCCGAAATGCAAGTCCGGCGGGAAGATTGGAGTGCAAAACTACTTTCTAAGTCCGCCGTACTTTCGGGTAAAAAAAGTACGCCGGAGGCTACACACGGGGGGATTGTCCGGCGGACTTGAGTTTGCCGGACTTTTCCACCCGATTGTTTGATCGTGTGTACGCGGCATTAGGTGTCCGATTTGTCTGCCGCAATATCGCAGTCCCACTATAAGTCGCTAGTAAAAATAAAAGTAAAAAAATAAAAGTATACTATAGTTTGTAGCCGCTATCACCTTTGTGCGCAAACCAATCAATATACACGTATTGTTTTTTTTTTACCAAGAACATACAAAATACATATTACCCTAAATTGATGAAGAAATTCGATTTAAAAAAAAATAATTATTGGAAATGTTTTATAGCAGAAAGTAAAAAATATATCGTTTTTCTTTTCAAAATTGTGAGTCTTTTTTTTTGTATATAGCGCAAAATAATAAAAAACGCAGAGGTAATCAAATACCACCAAAAGCTCTATTTGTAGTAAAAAAAGAACATACATTTTATTTGGGTACAGCGCGGCATGCCCGCACAAATGTCAGTTAGGGTAATGCAGTGGCATTTAACATAAATTGGCCTGGTCATGAAGGGGGGTAAACCTTCCGGAGATACATATATGTATAAACCTTGTGAGCTGCCAAAAACTAGAAACTCAAAAAACAAAAAAAATTTAATAAAATGTCAAAAACCCCCAAAAAATAAAAAATACTAGGAGTTGGCTGCTAGCTCTCTCAAAATGTGACAATGTGACCATATATACCCAATGTGCAGCGCTAAAAATATATATATATACAATGTACTAAAACTCTAAAAACGATAATGTATAATAAATGAATAATAAGATAGTAAACAAAATAATAAACCTTCCGGAGCTGAAGTGGTTAATGATTAAGAAGTCAAAATATTATTAACTGCCAACTGAATCCATGTATGCAGAAAATGATGCCACAGTTGGTCATTGCTGGAGCATTTCCATCCGCAGACATTTCCAGGGACAAATATTGAAAACCTAGGACAGTGCAGGAGAGTTAGGGAGAGTTGATTACCATGGTAACAGTAATTGAAAAATGCTTTCCCTGTATTTCCACTATCATTAGATACAAGTGTCCCAATGTGCTTGAAATTTGCCAAAAATGTGATAATAGGTATGTCAGACAATGTGGGCGTGTATCTATACCTTGTTATTCGTGTTGTACCGATACCACAGACACATCTGCTTAGCACAGCATGCAAGGTCCATATAACTGTCCCCCACACTACCTACCCATAAAGAATGCCCTGCAATTGGTATAATTCAGGGAAATTTATGACAGTTTTAGGCAGGTTTGGTCACTAGGGAATAATTAACACTTCACAGTCCATCAGATTACTTAGATCTAGGCGCCATAGCAACCATTTGGCTGCTGTTCATTGCCATTAAAGGTTATTGCTGAAAAGCTCATCCATAGGCTACCTTGTGCAGAATTAGAAGACAATTTGAGAAAAAATCAGAGGAGGTAAAGTGTGTTAGGCTGGATTCACACCTATGCATTTTTTTAGTGCTTTTTGCATTCTGCAGATTTGCACTACAGAACGTGTTCCATAGGAAACCATGTTAAGCTGGCTGTAGTGCAAACCTGCAAAATGCAAAAAGCACTGAAAATGCGTACAGTAGGTGTGAATCCAGCCTTAATGTCACATCAGATGCTCCAAAGAGGAAAAACTGCACAAACACTCTTCAGAACTTGTGGGAGGCTCAGAGTTCGCTGACGAGAAATTAATTATCTGACACATAAATATCTATGAGTGAATCATTACAAAGCTACACTTTTTTCTCTACATTCATTGAAAAGATTTATGTGTAAAGAGGAATAAGCAAAAGTGTTTTCTGTAGTCACTAATGAGATTGCGCAGGCTCTTTTCATGTAGAGTGAAAAATTGAAGCAAATATTTTAATGATGACTGCTAAGGGCAATATATCAAGTTTTATTTCTCAATAGGAATAGTGATTTGGCATCCATCGCCATGACTTGTCACTGCTGGGATCTTGTATGATTTTTGTTCATACTACTTATGGTCAGTTTTAAACGAATAATAAAGTTTATTTTTTAAAATAACAAATTGCAAAGAAAGAAAATCCCTATTGGTGGACTTTTAAGGCACGTACAAACATATGATAGAGTACAAAACTGTATTTCTATTGGTACAAAATTTATATATACATAATCACAAAAAATAAACACGGAATAATACAAAACAATTAAAAATAAGAAAACAATGTCTATATTGCAGAGTTGAGCACCCATACACAATAAAGTGAGCCCCAACACTCGTTACCCTACACGTTTTGGAGGGATTGTACACTTTGTTTTTGGAGTAATGGAGGGGTGATTCCTACAGGGCCTTCTAATTCTGTTGACATCTTTCCAATTATTGCAATTCATCAGCTACTAATTTATATATGTGAGGTCCAATACACTGGAAAGCCATATCACTTGACTGTTCGACCTCATTGCTTTTAATCCATAAGATATCGCATGTCCATATTTGCATACTTTGCTATGTAAGTATTGGGAACCACATTACTATTGATGTATTCTTTTGATTAATCTGCATTACTTGTATGTGTGTTTCTTTCCCTAATACCTTGTCATTTGTGTTTTTTACTAGAACCTTGTTTTACATAATCTACACTCACCCCTGATAAAGGAGTGTACAATCCCTCTGAAACGCGTAGGGTAACGAATGTTGGGGCTCACTTTATTGTGTATGGGTGCTTAACTCTGCAATGTAGACATTGTTTTCTTATTTTTAATTGTTTTGTATTATTCCGTGTTTATTTTTTGTGATTACGTATATACAGATTTTGAAACAATAAAAATACAATTTTGTACTCTATCATATGGTTGTACATGCCTTCAAAGTCTACCAATAGGGATTTTCCTCCTTTGCAATTTTTATAGGATGTGGCACAACGAACCCGCACAGATATGCCACTCTGTACCCTTATTTTTTAAAATAACAAACATCTCATACTTGACTGCTCTGTGCAATGGTTTTACATAGAGCAACCTCAATCCTCTTCTTGGGTCCCCCCGTCAGCACTTCTGGCTCCTCCCCCTTGACCAGTGCTCCCATAGCAAGATACTTGCTATGGGGTCACTGGTACATGATCACACCCAAGCCCTGCTCTATGCTCATATAAGACACATAGAGCCGTGACTTGGCTCCACCCTCTGCTCGCTCCTCATTGGCTTGTTGGTTGCAATTGGCATCATGTCTCAGCCAATGAGGAGAGAGAGACCTGGGACAGCCGAGACTCCAGTGCACATCGCTGGATTGAGAGTGGGCTCAGGTGAGTATTAGGGGGGCGGGAGCAGCACACTGATGGTTTTTTCCTTCATGCATAGAACGCATGAAGGTAAAAACCTTATAACCACTTTAAACACTTTAAGCCTATCTATGCCATACACATTCTCCCGATCACCCAGCCAATTAAATTCAAAATGCTAACTACAACATACAAAGCCATTCACAACTCTGCCCCGAGCTACATCACCAATCTTGTCTCCAAATATCGCCCAAATCGTCCTCTCCGCTCTTCTCAAGACCTCCTACTCTCAAGCTCTCTCGTCTCCTCCTCCCATGCTTGTCTCCAGGATTTCTCCAGAACCTCTCCCATCCTCTGGAAATCACTACATCATGCGCCGATGACATCATCGGCACACTACAAGGTAAATATCTCCTAAATGGTGCACGTTTAGGAGATATTTTGAGTACATATAGGTAAGCCTTATTCTAGGCTTACCTATATGTAAAAATGTCTCGGGGGAGGGGGGGGTTCACAATAATTTTAATGCTGAGAATGCATTAAAGTAAAAAATGCTTAGGGTTTAGTGGCACTTTAAAAAGACATTGGCTGGTTTTCAAAGCCAGATCCTTGAATCTGCACTGTTCTACAAATGGACAGAACAGTTAAAAGTGCTTTAAGACTGTAGCACCCTCTAGTGTGTGCTAGAAGTAGTTGTTAGTATAGGAAAATTTAGCTTGGCTGAGGGCCAGGCTTGGGTTGTGAATCTGGGCCAGGGTTCAGTGACTCAGGGGCTGTGTGACTCATCTGGCAGATCTCTTTGTCAATTCCCCTTGGCCCTTGGTCTAGAAGTTGGTAGAAACTTCCAGAGCTGGTGGGTGGGAGTAAGGTGGGGCTGCCATGCATATTTATGAGGCTTCAGACAATCCCCAGCTTTGGGCCAGCAGGGGGCAGAGCTTACCTCATAAATAGTCATGAACCAGGGGCAATCGGGTGGAAGATGTAGATGGAGTGCTAAGGAGGCTGTTGGAGGTCCTTGCAAGGTGCCCCCTAGTCTGGGGGGGGGGTACCTTGGGTCTAGAGCTCGGGTGCTGGAAGGACCTGCCAAAACACATAGAGAAAGCCCTTCCTGGAGGCACGGGAGCAAGGAGAGAGGGCAGCAGGAGCAGGTTAACACATCTGGATGATCCCCTAAGTAAGCCAGGTGGGCTTGTGAGTGTCAGTCTGGAGGACTGTGGGGAGAAGTTAGCCTGGAGGGCTAGAGAAAGGGACAGCTGCAGCAAGGTGGGTTTACAGTGCCTGAAGAGGTGGTGCTGGGATCAGTAGCCACAGGAGTACTACAAGCTGGACATTTACACAACCAAGGGGCCTTGGGTTCCTGCCTATAATGGGCTATTGCTTCATCTAATTGAGTGATTGTTGGATAAGTTACAATTTTCCATCTGAGTTCTGTAAGCAAGGGAGTGCTGGAGGAAGAACGGGAGCTGTATATAGAGACTGTATATAGGAATAGTTGTCCCTGAAGTTTGTTCTGAAGTCAAATGGGCATCTCATAATCTCCCATTCCTATCCAAGTTATCATCCCTCAATAAACAAAAAAAAAAAGACACGGACTGTTCTCTGACTTAAGAGTGCCTTTGGAAATTTGGTGTGCCTGGCTGTGTAGGGTTGGGGATTCCAGTTTACTTGTGGCTCCTTAGGGAGTGTGCTACAAGACATTAGATGGTCCAGGCCCAAACCTGCAATAGTGTCCTTTTCCATCTTCATAAAATAATAAAGGCTAGATGTGTGTAAATAGGACAGCTTATTATACTGTATAATGCCCCGTACACACGATTGGACATTCCGACAACAAAACCGTGAGATTTTGTTCGAACATTGTTGGCTCCAACTTGTCTTGCATACACACGGTCACACAAATGTTGCCCAATAATTACGAATGTTGTGACAACAAGATGTACCAATAAAAAGGAAGTTCAATAATTATGTGACATCTCCATTACTAATGCTAGTTTTACAAGACTGAGCGCTTCCGGCTCATACTTGATTCTGAGCAGGTGTGAACTTTTGTGCAACGGACTTGTGTACATAAACAAGTCGGACTTTCAGCCAAAAAGCTCACGTCCAACATTTCCTGGCGGAAAATCCAATCGTGTGTACGTGGCATTAGGAAAAAACTGGAGTAAAGGACAAATCTGAAGTATAATTGACAGCAGGATAAGATTATAATAATTTATAATTATAGTCAAACAATCCTTAAAGTGGTTGTAAACTCTTTACAGCCACTTTAAACTAAAGGCAAGCCTATAATTAGGCTTACCTGTAGCTGCATTGGATATCTCCTAAACCAGATATCCCTGTATTTGCATGTGCCGACGTCATGCGGCACATGCACACTTAAGCCAACTGAAGCAACGGCACGTACTGTGCCGTTCCTGGCAGCCAATTACAGTGTCGGAGGCGCGATACCCGGGATAGATGTCGGCTGCGGAGGCTTCGTTCTCGGGTAAGTAATTCATAATGAGCTAGTATGCTATGCATACTAGCTCATTATGCCTTTATCTTGTAGGGTGTTTTTTATTTTTATTTTTTAAGGAGGGTTTACAACCAACCACTTTAACAGAAGGAAATGACAAAACAACTTGCATCTGTAACAATATTCATCTTCACCTTTGCATCTAAGAAGACATTAAAACGATTATAGTTCCTGTCTAAAGTGTTTTTTCAGTCAAACCATAATTAAGCCTAAATTTACTCCCACCCACTAACCTACCTGCTCTGTAAAATAAAATATGCCTATATTTACTGTACCTATTCCTATCCAGGACTGACTTCAGTTTAGAAGAGGGACACCTGACAATAGCTACCCCATAGTAAGTCAATGAGTGATGTCACTGCCCAGGATTTGCATCTGTTGTGGCTGCCTCTCCTCTACACTGAAGCCACTGCTGGAAGCTGGTCAGGTGACCAGACTGGTGCAGCTTCATAATGGGTAAGTTTCACCAGAACCATGGCATATTTTATTGGATAGATAGAAGTCTTAAAATGGGGGTGGGAGTAGATTTAAGCTTAGTTGGAATATGACGAATTCCACTTTAGCTAACTTTGTGGGTTTTTGAAATTATTCCACTTGTTATATTTTTATGTGTACCATTCATAATATCTAACTTTTCATTTTAGTAAAGATCAAACTAAAGAGACTATAAGGAAAATAATGCAGAACAATGACAGTATGGAAGTATGGAAGTACATAGAATCTTGTACTTCTCCTTTCTTCCAAACACAGGGTATTGATTTGGGCGTGTGAACTCTTTATCTGAATATGATTCTTAAATGCACCAATAGTACATATATAAATGACTTTTTTAATATTAAAGCACAACTTTAAAGTAGACATAAACCCTGACTGAATTTGCCAAAGCACCTCTGTATCATAAACTATTTTTATTTTTTGTAAATACCTGTGTTCACTTTTTTATCCTGTGTTATATCTCAGCCACTTCTAGAGTACATACACTACACCAATGACTGCATTGTTTTTTTTAGGGTTGGTTTCCAAATGCTGATAACAGTTCACCATGTCTGCATAATCTGTTTACCTTACAGTGAGGAACACAAGTATTTAATCCCTGATGATTTTGTATGTTTGACCACTGACAAAGAAGTAATCAGTCTATAATTTTAATGGTAGGTTTATTTTAACAATGAGAGACAGCATAACAACAAAATATCCAGAAAAACACATTTCAAAAAAGTTATACATTGATTTGCATTTTAATGAGTGAAATTTGTATTTGATCCCCTATCAATCAGCAAGATTTCTGGTTCCCAGGTGTCTTCTATGCAGGCAATGAGCTGAGATTAGGAGCACTCTCTTAAAGGGAGTGCTCCTAATCTCAGCTTGTTACCTGTATAAAAGACACCTGTCCACAGAAGCAATTAATTAATCACATTTCAATCTCTCAACCATGACCAAGACCAAAAAGCTATCCAAGGATGTCATAGACAAGACTATAGACCTACACAAGGTTAGAATGGGCTACAAGACCATCACCAAGCAGCTTGGTGAGATGGTGACAACAGTTGGTGCGATTATTCACAAATGGAAGAAACACAAATTAACTGTCAATCTCCCTCGGTCCAGGGCTCCATGCAAGATCTCACCTCGTGGAGTTTCAATGATCGTGAGAACAGTGAGGAATCAGCCCAGAACTACACGGGAGAATCTTGCCAATGCTCTCAAAGCAGCTGGGACCATAGTCACCAAGAAAACAATTGGTAACACACAAAGCTGTGAAGGACTGAAATCCTGCAGAGCCCACAAGGTCTCCCTGCTCAAGAAAGCACATGTACAGGCCTGTATGAAGTTTGCTAATGAACATCTAAGTGATTCAGAGAAGAACTGGGTGAAAGTGTTGTGGTCAGATGAGACCAAAATCAAGCTCTTTGGCATCAGCTCAACTCGCCGTATTTGGAGGAGAAGGAATGCTGCCTATGACCACAAGAACACCATCCTTATAATCAAACATGGAGGTGGAAACATTATGTTTTGTGGGTGTTTTTCTGTTAAGGGTACAGAACAACGTCACCACATCAAAGGGACGATGGATGGGGCCACGTACCGTCAAATCTTTGATGAGAACCCCCTTCCCTCAGCCAGGGCATTAAAAATGGGTTATATATGGGTATTCCAGCATGATAATGACAGAAAAAACACATGGCCAAGGCAACAAAGGAGTGGCTCAAGAAGAAGCATTTTAAGGGCCTGGAGAGCCTAGTCAGTCTCCAGATGTAATCCCATAGAAAATATGTGGAGGGAGCTGAAGGTTTGAGTTACCAAATGTCAGCCTCAAAACCTTAATGACTTGGTGAGGATCTGCAAAGAGGAATGGGACGAAATCCCTCCTGAAATGTGTGCAAACCTGTTAAAATGAACCCACCATTAAAATTATAGACTGATCATTTCTTTGTCAGTGGGCAAATGAACAAAATCAGCAGGGGATCAAATACAATGCAGAAGAACAATTGAAAAAAGGCACAGAGCGTTGTCACCCTAATGATTATATTTCATGTTTTTCTTGAATAAATACTTTTTTATTCAAGCATTGCTGAAGTAAATCATATTACTTCAGTCTCTTTTCTTGTTGATATAGGAATTCTTGCGTGTAATATATGAGAGGTATTTCCTAAACACACCTGTCACCTGTCTGATGACTTCAAACTGAGCTGGGAGAATGGGAAAGTTGTGTTGTATACTGTTTCACGCTAATTTCTTCACAATTTACAAGTGTGCAAAAGAAAATAAAAAATCTGATTTAGATCTGGTGTCTGAGGTGGACAGGCAGAGTCGGAGAGACAGATCTCATACAGTATAACCTCCACCAACAGCTCAGCTTTAAAATACATCTTACAGAATCAGAACATCATAAATGCTACATAGTCCAGGATATGTTCAGCCAGTTTATAAGCTTTTCATAAATGGCTATTGTAAACAGTGCTTAGTAGAGTCTGGAAAGCCAGAGACTTTGAATACAGCCCTTTCGTAAATAGTCTGAAAATAGTATAGCTGCTTTACAATTGGTAAGTATGGCCCTTCTTCACTTGAAACTGTCACTTCAGATACAGTATATCCAGTGCTGAACTCTAGGCCTATTTTATAACTGGTACTCTATTTGAGATATCATCATTATAAAACTTGGCTACACTAATGTATAAGTGAATAACAATCAATGTGATGGGAAACATGCCTATGCTATCTATTCAGAATATGTTAGTTGTAAAACCTTGTGAAATTAAAAATATTGATACAAATTGAGTAACTAGCATTAAGGTAGTGACCGTTGAGGTATCATAAATACCTCAGGACCTGTAAAGATGGCTGCATCTGTATCTTACTGCTGTAGTTTTTTCACCAGAACCATGGCAGAATGCTAAGCCCTTGTACACACGGTCGGAGATTCCGACAACCAAATCCGTCGGATTTTGTCCGACGGATTTTGTCCGAAACTGTTGCATACACACGGTCGGACAAAGTTGTCGGAAAATCCGACGTGATTTCGTTATTTCGTTACGACGGGACTACGTTCACGCTAGTAGCCAATAGCTTTGGTGTAGGAATTTGATCTGAGCATGCGTGGCACTTTGTCCGATCAGAATTCTCTACACATGATCGGAGTATGTCCGATCGGAGAATTTTGTCTGAAAATTTTACCAACAAGTTGGAAAACTTGGTTCGTCGGATACTCCGACGGAAACAGTCCGATGTAGACCACACAAAGTCGGAATATCCGACAAAACGGTCCAATCGGATACATTCCGTCGGAATTTCCAACCGTGTGTACAAGGGCTAAGAGTAATTTCTGAGGGCCAGTGACTCTGTCAGAATTTGACTTACTCTAGAGTGAACTGCATAGGGACCCAAGACCTGGCAAAATTTGCTAATTACCTTTAATTTTTTATCTAGTTTATTCAACTGCTATTATTGCCTATCGTGTAATTTATTTTCTGTAAATATTTCTTAGCAACATATTTCAAAATCATTAAAATAACTCTCTAAATGCTCTAGCTAAAGAGTAAAAAATCATTTAAGCTTTAAAAAAAGTTACCATATTTTAAACTTTGTTTCATTCCTGACTGGTGTAGCAGCATGTGTAATAGGCATTACCTAATGGTCAGAATTGCTACAGAAGATGCTGTGATTAGTATATGTTGACGCACATGGTGGTGGTTACTGTGTGTTAGGGATAAATGCAAAGTTAACCCCCCAGTGCTGTTCAATATTAGTCTGCTGGCTCTTAGATTGTTGTGACACGAGCTGTTAAAATGTATGCACAGGATGAGGCTGAGAGTGCAATCGTCACAATACCGACTACAATCTCCTTGCTGTGCCTCACATACATGTAAAAAGAAATGTCAGTACAGTTTTCACAGCCACCGATCAGATTCGGAGATGCCTTAAAGATCTGATTGTTTTAATGAAAAAGGAAGCAGAGAGAGGGTTAGTTACATAGCACACTCAGTGATACTGTGATGTGCTCTCTGTATTCTTACTGCAGTTGATTAAATAGAACTCAGATGAAGCTCTTTGGCATTACCTCGACTCACCGTGTTTGGAGGAAGAAAAATGACTATGACCCTAAGAACACCATCTCCACAGTCAAGCATGGAGGTGGAAACATTATGCTTTAGGGCCGTTTCTCTGCTAAAAGTAAGCTGTCTTTTTGCCGCATTGAGGTGTCAATCGACGGGGCCATGTTTTGTGAAATCTTGGATGAGAACCTTCTTCACTCAGCCAGAAAACTGAAGATGGGTCATGGATGGGTCTTCTAGCATGACAATGACCCATACCGCCAAGGCAACAAAGGAGTGGCTCAAGAAGAAGCACATTAAGGTCATGGAGTGGCCTAGCCAGTCTCCAGACCTTAATCCTATAGAAAATTTCATGGAGGGAGCTGAAACTTCACGTTGCCAAGTGACAGCCGAGAAACCTTAAGGATTTAGAGAAGATCTGTAAAGAAGAGTGGACCAATATTCCTCCTAAAATGTGTGCAAACCTAGCAACCAACTACATGAAATGACTTACCTCCAGTGATGCCAACCGCCCATTAATTTACTAGCAGCCTGTAAATTTTAGCCCATTTTCGGGCTGCCCATTAAAGCCCATTACGGGCAGCGGTGCTGTAAAAACCATGGCTGCAGGCCAACCAGTACACTGCGCATGCGCTGTTCCCAAGGCCGCCTGGTTCGTACATACTCTGCCTTTTTCGGCTGGGGGTGAGTGCATGCGCAGGGAGTAAGTGATGTAATAGTGATGCATCTCGGCACTGCATCACTGGAGCAGGCAGGAGACCAAACCCCGGCCCGCCACTGCAGTGCACTATGGCTGGAGAAGCTTGTTTGGAGTTAGAAGCAAATAGATTCCCACCACCACAGCACTGTGCCCCTGTCTGCACCATCCATCCCTGGCTGCTGGACTCTGGAGACTCCCCCCGCCGAACCCCTGACCTGCATTTATCAATCCATTGCTTGGCTGGTGGCTGCTTTCTATTGCGATGCCCACAGGCAGCAGTTATCAGGCAAGAATGGCAGTGGTTAGATGTTTGTTCACAATCTCTGTCTTGCTATATCCTGTATCCATCCTCTGACCACTTCTGTACCATGTTCGCATGACCCCCTCTGTACCATGTCCGCATGACCACCTCTGTACCATGTCCGCATGCTCTGACCACCTCTGTACTATACCATGTCTGCATGCTCTGACCACCTCTGTACTATACCATGTCCGCATGCTCTGACCACCTTTGTATCATACCATGTCCACATGACCACCTCTGTACATGTCTGCATGCTCTGCCACCTCTGTACCATGTCCGCATGCTCTGACTACCTCTGTACTATGTCCGCACCTTCTACAGTGCAAGGGGGGATTCTGCAGACCCTTATGTAAGTGGGAACTCTGGTGTAAAAGGCAATGCAGTGGACATGGATAAAAGGTGGTCTCTGGTGACCAGAGCCCCCTCCCCCCTCCTTTACATCACAGTCCCCCCTTAGATCATGATCTGCAGAATTCCCCTTTACGTCAGAGTTCCCTTGCACTGTAAGGGGGAAGCCTGTACACTAATGTATGGAGGAACTCTGTGCTGGCTGGGTTATAGAAATCTGAAAATGCAAATAGAGAAATTTGGTTTTTGACTTTTGTTTAAGTTAAACACATTGCTAATAGCACTAGCTACATGTTTATATCACTACATTATATCACTAAATTATATATTGCCATGTCATGGTTCTATATTACATCCCAAAATACATTCTGCTGCTTCTCCTGACATATGTGAGACTTTTTGGGAGCCTAGCCGTGTACAGGACCAATCACTGCCTTCAGGCTTTCTAAGGGAGCGTAAAATGGGGATTTCACTTCCTCACTACCTATCACAGTTTCGGAAGCCATGAAATGTCAAAATAACACAAAACCTCCCAAATGACCCCATTTTGGAAAGAAGACACTTCAAGCTATTTGCTGAGAGGCATGTTGAGTCCTTGGAATATTTTATATTTTGCCCCAGTTTTGGGAATTGTATTATTATATTTTTTTTACACAAAGTTGTCACTAAATGATATGTTGTTCATATGTTGTTATCAACATGGCATAGTTATGTGTGGAATTACACCCCAAAATACATTCTGCTGCTTCTCCTGAATATGGGGATAACACATGTGTGGGACTTTTTGGCAGTAAAACTGCGTACAGGACCCTGAAAACCAATCACCGCCTTCAGGCTTCCTAAGGGCGTACATTTTTGATTTCACTCCCCACTGCCTATCACAGTTTCGGAGGCCATAAAATGCCCAGATAGCATAAAACCCCCCCAAATAACCCCATTTTGGAAAGTAGACACACCAAGCTATTTACTGAGAGGCATGTTGAGCATTTTGCAGATCTCTCTTGTTGTCGCAAAAAAAATGTATTTTCTTTCTTAATTTTCAAAAACAAATGAGAGCTGTAAAATACTCACCATGCCTCTTAGCAAATACCTTGGGTTGTCTACTTTCCAAAATGGGGTCATTTGGGGGGAGGTTGTGCTATCTGGACATTTCAGGGCCTCCGTAACTGTGATAGGTAGTGAGAAGTAAAATCACAATTTTGCGCCTTTAGAAAGCCTGAAGACGGTGTTTGGTTTTTGGGGTCCTGTATGTGGCTAGGCTCACAAAAAGTCTCACACATGTGGTATACCCATACTCAAGAGAAGCAGCAGAATGTATTTTGGGGTGTAATTCCACATATAACCATGCCATGTTTGAACAATATATCATTTAGTGCCAACTTTGTGCAAAAAAAAAAAAGTTTGTAATTTTCCTGAAACGTGTGACAAAATATAAACTATTCCATGGACTCAACATGCTTATAAGAAAATAGCTTGGGGTGTTTAGTTATGTCACACATCACCCACTCTTCTAACCACTTGAAGACAAAACCCTTTCTGACACTTTTTATTTACATGAAAAAAATATTATTTTTTTGCTAGAAAATTACTTTGAACACCCAAACATTATTTATTTTTTTAAAGCAAAGGCCCTACAGATTAAAATGGTGTGTGTTGCATTTTTTTCACACAGTGCGCAAGGATTTTTCAAATGCAATTTTTTTGGAAAAAGCACACTTTTTAAATTTTAATGCACTAAAACACACTATATTGCTCAAATGTTTGATGAAATAAAAAAGATTTTCTTATGCCGAGTACATGGATACCAAACACAAAACGCTTTAAAATTGTGCACAAATGTGCAGTGGCGAAAAACGACATACATTTTTAAAATCCTTTAAAATCCTTTACAGGTTACCATTTTAGATTTAAAGAGGTTGTCTACTGCTAAAATTACTGCGCTCGATTTGACCTTCACGGTTATACCTCACATGTATGGTGCAATTGTTGTTTACATATGGCATCAGACCAACGCTTGCGTTCGCCTTTGTGCGTGAGCATAGGGTGCTTTTTTTTATTTTTATTTTTTATTATTTATTTAGCTTTTTTATTCTATTTTTAAACTATTCCTTTAATTTTTTATTTTTTTAATAATTTTTATTGTTATCTCAGGGAATGTAAATATCCCCTATGATAGCAACAGGTAATGACAGGTACACGTTTTTTGAAAAAATTGGGGTCTATTAGACCCTAGATCTCTCCTCTGCCCTCAAAGCATCTGACCACACCAAGATTGGTGTGATAAAATGCTTTTCCAATTTCCCAATGGCTCTGTTTATATTCAGCAAAACCTAAGTCATGAAATGCTTGTAGCTTCCGGTTTCTTAGGCCAGAGAGATGATTGGAGCCATTCTGGTCTCTTGTCAGCTCTGTGGTCAGCTGGAGAAACCACCGGCTGCATTCTCGTGTTCCCTGTTGGAACAGGATAGCCCAAAAAAAACATGGAAGACGGTGGGGGGAGGGGAGTTCCCTCTCACTGCTTGAAAAAGCAGTCGAGAGGCTAATTAGCCACTAGAATTGCTTTTACATGAAAGCCGACCTCTGCCTGAAAAGAATGATAGCAAGATGATACCTAAACCTGCAGGAATCATTCTGGTATAACCACTCAAAGTCCAGCAACATACCAGTACGGTGCTGGTCCTTGTTGGGCATATATTGTAATGTTCTTTTTTCATGTAGCCTGTGGGCTGAACAAAAAAAAGAGACTGATCAGCCACTTCATCCATTCACTTCTAATGATGGGCATAAATGCACCATTTTTTTTTAACTGTGGTGGTGAAATAACCTTCTACAGCGCTGGAATCGCTGATTTTTGTATCGTGAGAGCAAACGCTGTTGCTGTCAAGATAAATAAATCAATTCTGCAGCTGAATGGCGTACCTGAGAAGCAAACAATAGCAAGGATAAAACATTAATGTTGGTTAACAATAAAACAAAGTAGCAGGGGCGTAACTATGGGGGGGGAGGCAGTCGCGACCACAACAGGGCCCTGTGCAGCCCCCTCTACATATGGCAGGCAGCAGCATAGGCAGCTAGGGGTACCAGTGCACCATACACACGGGTGGCTGGAGGTGGAGGGTGACTAGCAGAGCTCCATGCTTGACTATCGCACTGACTGCTCTTTAGTTGTGCATTCCCCTCGGAGGACACTGCAGGCTTGTCTGCCAGCCCCCCTCCTCCCCGTTATACACAGATGACAAAAGGTCTTTCTGGGAGATATGCTGATTACCCGTCCAGCACACTGGATGGAGTCCAGGCCAACATGGATGAGTGTGCGGCCTGCAGCTTGGTCATGGTGAGTGAGAGGACCCCATCCCCCACACACCATTACTTACCCCCTCCATCTCCCCCTGGGGACAGCGGCCCCTTCTCATGTGGGGACAGGGATCCCATCTCCCCTGGGGACAGAGACCCCTTCTCACCTGGGGGCAGTAACTTCATCTGCCCTGGAGAAAAGGACCTCATCTCTTCTGGGGACGGGGACCCCATCCTGCCTAGGGACAGTCCCCCAATGGGGCACCTAAAAAAATAAAAAATAAATAAATAAAAAATACTGATGCCAGTGGTGGAACTACAGGGCTCACAAAGGTCATAGCTGTGACCACGCCCTGGAGTTCCACCGCCGGACTCGGAGGGAAGGGCCCTGGCTGGGGTTCAGGGGGGCCCTTCATGGTTTCTTGCATCAGGGCCCTGAAGGTTTTAGTTACGCCACTGCAAAGTAGCATTACAGTGTAACCGTAAGACATACCATACCTGCAAAGCAAATACAATAAAACGTAGTAGAAAAAAAATTACAGTTCTAAAATACATTAATAATAGAGAGAGAATAATAAATATAGAACAATACAGAGAGGACAATAGAGAGCGAACATAAGAGAGAGAACAATAGAGATAGAAGAAAAATAAAACCACAACTATTTTTGGCTTTTTTATTTATTTATTTATTTTTGTGTTTTGTGTGTTTATTTTTATTTTTTGTACTTTATATAAGCTGTAAACTGTAAATATTCCATATTAGAGTCTCTCAAAATGTGATGGCCATCACATGTTTTGAGACCCTGTGTAAGTGTGCCCTAGGACTGTGCAATGCTATACCCTACATACTCCACTAGTGTGTGGTAGCGTTCGAAACATTCACCAATGCAAAGACCAGGTTGGTCAGGACAGGAGGGACAATAAAAGTGGGTGTCATGCCTATAGCGGCTTTTTCTGCAGACAAAACATCTTCTTTGGGGATTTCTTTGGGTAGGGGTAACATGGAGGACATATATGGAAAATGCCTCTCATGCTGCCGCCTCACTGCATTTGGATTGGGAAGCTGGGCCACAGCACCATCTGGAAACAGAAGGCTGGGATGATCTCTTCCTGGAATTTAAGGAAGGATCCAGTATGTCCTGAAGCTTTGTATAGCACATAAGCATTCAACAGAGCCAATTGGAATTAATATACAGACACTTTTTTATACCAGCGTCTAACCTTACAGGCAATTAGATACGGTGCCAACAACTGGTCGTTGAGGTCCACCCCTCCCATGTTAAGGTTGTATTTGTGGACACAGAGGGGTTTCGCCACAACACCAGTCAACATTTGAATTTGGACTGTTGTGTCTGCGTGAAGGGAGGACAGAACAAAATCATTCTTATTATCCTCCACTTCACAGCGAGCAAATTATTACATCTCAAGCAGGCTCTCTCCCCCAGCCTAAGACGAGAATCTACAAGCCACTGGGGTAAGCCCCAGCGATTATTTTGCACAGTGCCACATGCGCCAATTCCACGATCAAACAAGTGACTAAAAAGTGCCATGCTTGTGTATTAATTGTCCACATACAAGTGGTAACCCTTTCCAAATAAGGGTGACACCAAGTCCCACACAATTTTACCAGCGCTTCCTATGTAGTCTGGGCAGTTCTCCAGCTCTACGTAACTATCTCTTCCCTTGTATACTAGAAAACTATATGTATAGCCTGTTGCCCTGTCACAGAGCTTAAACATCTTGACCCCATGTCTGGCACGCTTGCTGGGAAGATACTGTTTGAATGACAAGTGGCCAGAAAACTTAATCAGGGACTTATCAATGCAGACAACTCAGGACAATCAATCGGGAGTAAACAAGACTGCAAACTGCTGGTTGAAGTGGTTTACGAGGGGCCGAATTTTTTAGAGCCAATCGTATTCAGGGTCACCCTGAGGACGACAGAGTTCATTGTCATTGAAATGCATGAATTGCGAGATCTGCTCGTATCGTGTCCTGGCTCATGGAGGCAGCGAACAAGGGTATATGGTGAATTGGGTCAGTGGACCAATATGACTGCAACTCACTTTTTTTAGTTATGCCCATGAGGAGGGATAGGCCCAGGAAGGTCTTAAATTCAGAGACTGTAATAGGTCTCCAATGTCTGGCAAGGGTCAACTGGGGATTAGCAGCGATGAATTGACCAGCATACATATTGCTTTGGTTCACAATAGATCTATAGAGATCTTCAGTGAAAAACAGTGAATAAAAATCAAGTGACGTAAAATCAACTGTTTCCACCTGAATTCTGGGTTGGCCAGTGAATGGTGGAAGTACAGGTGCCACAGAAGTGGTGGGCTCCCAATTCAGATTGACAAATGCATCAGGTAGGGCACTATGGGCTCGACGGCCCTGTCTTTCTCTTCTTGGTGGCTGTGGGACACTAGTTGTGCTAGCAACCTCACTAGCTTGAACTGCACTTATGGGACTCACCACATTACCAAGTGCTGGATGTACAACCAGGATGTACTAGGTCGCTGGTGCTTGCCAGTTTGCCAGAAGGATGAACGACACTAGTACTGGCTCTCTGCTCCATACGAGAGCCCTACGGTTCTTGCAACTCAACAAACAGCAGAAGAACTGGGTCGGGTATGCCTGACCTTGGCAGGGACCACTACTCCGTTGTCAGCGCTGTTGTCTACAGATTTGTATTCTGAGCCTGAATCTGACAGATGGGTGAATTCCTCTTCACTCTCATCTGCCATGCTCAGAAACGTGTAGACCTCTTCACTAGTGTACCTTCGATTGGCGATTTTGGCCTCTAAATTTGCTGGTACAACTAATGAGACTCACAGGATAAAAGAGCACCTGACTGTCAGCGACTGTTTCAAATGCTACCAAAAAACTGTTAGCAATTGCAGAGATCAGGCCTGACTCTGCGAATGCTGCAGTTATGTGTTTAGTGTTTTGTAAATGACAGTGATCGATTGATACTGCACTTGGGTGAGCTGGGCAGAGGGGATAAATGCAGGTGCTAGCAGGTATCTGGGCTGATCCTGCTAACGCTGGGTTTTTGGGAACCCTAAACTATTGGGGACGCTAATATAGTTCTGATCAGATCAAAGATTATCAATCCGTTCAGGCACTATTCTACTAAGGGAGGTGTATGGTGCGTGCGTGGGTGTTAGCACTACTGCCACTAATTTGACACTGCCTGGGGCGACGCAGACCCTAACTGACGCTAAAAACTGATATCACCCCTCGGGTGATCAGGGGGTTGAACCTTTTATTAGGTAATGTACGGCGGGTGCCTTGATGCTATAAAAAATAACTAACTAACCAGCGTCACCCGTGACACTAATACGGTGATCACTGGTGACAGGGGGTGATCAAGGGGTTAAACATTTATTAGGAGGGTTTAGGTGGGGTCCCTAGACCTATCTGGGCCTCCTACTAATAAGTACCCTAATGCTGATTAGTGTCACAAATGACACCAGTACAGTGATCAAAGAAAATATGAACACTGCACTGCGAGACACAGTGACAGGGAGTGAAGGGGTTAACTGGGGGGGAGACCGGGGGTTTGAAATGTGTGCCTACGTGTACGGTGTCAGTGTAGTGTTGGTGCAACTTACGTTTGGATGTCCACTCTCATCTCTCTGGAATGGAAAATAATTCCAGAGAGGGAGATGACTTCACTTCCCCTGCCTGTGTTTACACTTACAGCCAGGGGAAACATTTCATTCGTCAGGACCGATCAGCAGGTCCAGGCTAGAAACCATTGGCCTAGGCCTGGAAACTGATCAGTTCTGAAACTAATCCGATCCTCGCGGGTGATGTAAGGTAATGCCATTTTTGCCCACCTGTGCCATTCTGCCACAAAATTGCCGCGGCTGGTCGGTAACCGGGTAAAATACACCTATGATAAAAAGTATAGACCCTTAATTTCTTTGTAAGCGGGCAAACTTACAAAATCTGCAGGAGATCAAATAATTAGGTTCCCCACTGTATATAAATGGAAGGTAGATCTAAACATATTCAATTCCTTAGTGTGAGAATCTGCTCACTGAAAGTTCCTGTGTATGTACAACATGTGCATAGGATCTCTTAACGTATTTCATGACCTGTAGATGGACGAGGAATTACAGTGGTAATAATTACCATCACCTATCTTGGAAGACAATATTTTGGCCCAGACAAAACATTTCATGCAGAGCTGTATAAATCTCATAGCAACGCACATATTCGCCAGCACACAGTGGATCATCAGATATCCTCCAAAACTTTATTGCAGAAAGATCACATCACAAAGGACCAAGTGCAAAGTTTTGGAGCCGCAAAATTATCACATGTCTGATAAAGGGGTCCTGCATGGCACGGAAACATTGCACTTGGTCCTTTGTGATGTGATTTTTCTGCAATAAAAGTTGTGGATGATATTTGAGGATCCACGGTGCGCTAGGGAATATGTATGTTGTTTCATGACAAGCCTTGTTTCTAGCTGGTAGTTGCTACCAGTGGCATGGCTAGAATTTCTGGTATGTGGCAATATAGCGGCACCACACCAAAACTGTGGGTGTGGTCAGATTTCATCAACAGTGGGAGGGGCTTAAAGGGCCATATGCTTTAATGACTGTGCCACAAGAGAGTATACAACAGACAGTACAGACCTCAGTATACTAATTTTCATAAAATAAAACTGTTCTATTGCATATCCTTTACTACACACAGCTAACCTTAAAGTGATATTAAAGTTTTGTTTTTTGTGTTTTTTTCTAAACAATAAACATGTTATACTTACCTGCTCTGTGTAGTGGTTTTGCACAGAGCAGCTTGGATCCTCCTCTTCTTAGGTCCTTTACCGACACCTCTGGCCCCTCTCTTTTTGTGGGTGCCCCCACAGCAAGCAGCTTGCTATAGGGATACCAAAGCAGGCACATTCCCTAGCCGCGGTTCTGTGTGTCCATTCACACACGGAGCCAGGGTTCGACTCCGCTCCTTCTGTTTTCTGATTGGCTCACTGGCTGTGATTGACAGCAGTGGGAGCCAATGGAGCCAATGGCTCCCACTGCTGCCAAAAGCCAGTCAGGAGTGCAAATTCCCAGACAGCCAAGGCTCTCGTGGACATCGCTGGATCCAGAAGGGGCTCAGGTGAGTATTAATTGGGGCTGGAGGGCTGCTGCACACAGAAGGTTTTTTACCTTCATGCATAGAATGCGTGCCTTTACAGCCACTTTAACAAAGAATGTGCTGTACTTAAAATGCACTGCTTGTGGACTGCTTGCACAGGGATGCACAGAACACCAAGTATCCCCACGTGGTACAGGGCCATCACACTGGCCATGGACGCATATGCTCCATGTGAATGAGGCCTAATTGTTATGTGGGCCAGACAACAGGAAAGAGGAGATGTCGGTAATTAAAAGAGAAGTATGGGAATTTTATTTATGAATCGTACTTACCTAGGTAGATGCTGCATCTGTCTCCTGCCGCCTCTATGGCTGAGAACCGAGTAATCAAACAGCCAATCAATCAGTTCTCAGTGCTTCCTAAGCAGAAATAGGGTGGTTGTCAGTACCTCTGCCCCCCCCCGGTGGTCATCGAAACACTGGGTTGTGGAGAGGATGGGAGTGGCCGTCTCAGGCGCTCACTGAGAGGCGAGCTGGGTGCTGGTCTATGCATGTGAAGTAAAATAGTACAACAGCATGTGAGCAGATCCCAACCATATAGTTGATAAATGTCCCCATTTATGTTTTTAACTCACCCTCCAGGGCCCAGGCAGGCTCTTCCTCAGCCCAGGATTTAAATCCAGGCTTTCTCCCTGAAGCTGGAAGGTCCTATAGGCACCCTATTTCCTAGTCCAGAGGGCCTACATGATCCCCCTCTCATAGTCCAGGGCCTCCAGACACCCCTCTCCTAATCTGAGACCTCCAAGCACCCCCTCACCTAGTCCAGTATCTCCCTTGTACCCCCCCCCCCCCCCCATCCAGGGGCCTTTTCTACACAAAGCACCATTTCCTAGTCAGTGGCATACTCTGCACCCACACCCTAGTCCAGGGCCTCCTCTGCACTCTTCTCCCAATCCAAGGCCTCCTTTATAGCCCACCCCAAGTTAAGAGCCTCCTCTGCACCCTGCTCTCCGAATTCAGCTCCTTTATCAACCCCACTTTTCAAGTCCAGGGCCTCCTCTCCACCCCTCAGTCCAGGGCCTCCGGTGTACTCCCTTCCTAGTCCAGAGCCTCTTCTGTATCCCCCAGTCCAGGGCCTCCTGTGAACTCCTCTCCTAGTCCAGGCCTCCTCTGAACTCCCTAACTCCAGCACCTCCTCTGCACCCCCCAGTCCAGGGCCTCCTCTGCACCTCCCAGTCCAGGGCCTCCTCTGCACCTCCCAGTCCAGGGCCTCCTCTACACCCCCCAGTCCAGGACCCCCTCTGCATCCCCCAAGTCCAGAGTCTTCTCTGCACCCCCCTCCCCTAGGTTAGGACCTCCTCTGCTCCCCCCCAGCCTAGGACCTCCTCTGCATCCCCATGGCAAGGGTCTCCTCTGCACCCCCCAGGTCAGGGACTCCACTGCGCCCCGCCAGCCCAGGTCCTCCTCAGCACTCCCCAGCCCAGGGCCTCCACTGCACCCTCCAGTCCAGTGCCTCCTCTGACCCCCCCCCCTCCCAGTCTTTGGCCTCCTTTGCACCTCGCCTCAACCCATAGCCTTCACTGCACCAGCCAGTCCAGGGCCTCCTCCACACCCCCCCAGTCCAGGGCCTCCTCTGCACCCCCCAATTCCAGGTCCTTCTTTGAAGCCTCCCCTTCTCTGGGATGCCTGATGCAGAAAAGACATAGGCTGTTTGGGCACCGGGCAGGACTAGGAGGGAGACCTGCCTGTTCGTTACACTTGATCGGGCAGCTGGTTCACCCTTAGAGCAGCAGTTCCCAGTGCGGGTGGGGGCAGCATCCATAGCGGCATCCCCCTAAATGCGTCACCCGGGGAAGGCACCCCCCCTAGTTTTGGCCCTGGTTGCTATAGCACCCACTACTGACAAGCACGTGTGATGGCAATATGGACAATACCTTGTAAATTTCATAGCAGACACATAAAGCCTATAGTGGGTAAAAAAGCTCTCAAACACACCAATCAGCCATAACATTATTAAAGTTAAATAACGCTGTCAGGTAAAGTGAATAGGATTGAATATCTTGTTACAATGGCACCTGAGAGTGGGTGGGATATATTAGGCCACATGTGAACATGTTGTCACTGAAGTTGATGTATTGAAAGCAGAAAAAATGGGCAAGCATAAAGATTTGAGCACCAAATTGTAATGGCTAGACAACTGGGTCAGAGCATCTCCAATCTTCAGTTCTTGTGGGATGTTGCCGATCTGCAGTAATCATGACCTACCAAAGTAAGGAAGGGAAAGGCCAAATAAGGGAAACTGGTGAGCCGGAAACAGGGGCATGGGCAGCCAAGGCTCATTGATGCACAAGGGAGGCTGAAGGCTGGACCATGTGATCCGATCCAACAGAAGAACAACTGTAACTAAAATTGCTGAAAAAGTTAATGTTGGTTCTGATAGGTGTCAGAACACACAGCGCATCACAGTTTGTTGTGTATGGGGTAGTGTAGCTGTAGCATACCTCCCAACTGTCCCTGATTTGGAAGGACTGTCCCTAATTTGGAGCACTGTCCCTCTGTCCCTCATTCCTCCTCATGTGTCCTTCATTTTGGTCTGATCTAGATGTATATAAAATGCATCGAACAGTGTGCATTTCATTTGTGTCTTTAGCTGTTTTTTTACCTTTAATTCAGCTTTACATTTGTCTTGTTTTTGAGTATAATATCGAATTATAAAACAAATGATTTCATGTGTACCAGAAAGTAAAAGCAATGAGGACATCATGTTTGTTTGTTCCTTACAGAAATAGCTGTAGCTTTTCCAAATTGTAATGAGGTTATAATATGAGTCAAAATCTGACAAGTTCCCTCTACTTGTTGCTATTTTTTTTATAATAAACACATCCGTTATGTCTCATCCTGCACCCAGCAATGAATCTTAGTGTTTGCCGTTTTACATTTGTGCTGTCTGTTAAACATGCATTCCCAGAATCCCTTGGGGGCACATAATGAAGAGACAGAGCCCAAGACACTTCATCAGAAACATTTCATTATCCCAGCCCTGCGGCAGCACTATATAAATATGAGCTATGGCCTTTTTAATAAGGAGCCCAGTAACTAATTACCTGGGTGACAAGTAATGTGACAGTGAGGTCTCTTCACATTTCATGACTTGATTTCCTAAATCTAAGCACTAATTTTCATATATGCATGCCTTTAAAGTATCCTTCCTTTAAGATTTTTCCACCAGTTTATATCTATTGCATATTTTGTCCATTTTGGAATATAATATGAGCATCACCATACTTCTACAATGTAAAGTATGCACTGCTGACAACAGCACTAATTTAGACACTTATTCATGAATATTGATATGCTTATTTAAGTGAATCTATCGCTTCCTTTGAAAATTCCAAAGATGGGCTTCCTGCAATAGATGACTGTGAATCCTTTCCTTTTTGGCTGGCAGTGAGTCTGGACACCTCAATCATCCATTGCTGCAGCCTCCAGCAAAGCCTTACCATTTGGCACTACCAGGAGTGATGCATTCTTGCATCACCTACCGCTCACTTTGGTTCCTTGCGCCTGCACCTATGGCCTTGTTCACACAAGACGCACTACAGCATACATCCGTGCGAGGGTCATGTTTACCCACATGGGGATGCACAGATGTTCTGGGCATCAGTGTGTGGGCAGTCCCATTGATTGAGATGCACTAAGGCAGGAGCAGCCAGAATCTGGAACAGATGTGCATAGCAACCAGTCAATGATTGGCTACTATGCACAGTGGCACCAGATTCTGTCTGCTCCAGTTTTAGTAAGTTTAACCCTTTGGCACCAGAGCTCCCGTCCCTTTAAGGGTTTTCAGATGCCGGTGTCTTGCCGAGAAAGTTCCCCCGGCAGATAAGGACCCCCTTGTACTGCACATGCGCTGTGCTTGCGCAGTATGAATGACTACGGAGCCGCCAGAAAATAGTCGAAGCTGAACACAGTGAGTCAGATGTACATGGTGCCTGCGCACTACATTCTACCCTGAGTCCAGGTTGAAGCCCCACCATCCAAGTGGACATAGAGTTAGAATAATAATATGCTGAGTGCACTGTTACAGGCGCTGTGTACAGCTGACTCACTGTGTTCAGCTTCGGCTATTTTCGGCAGGTCCGTTGGGGTTCCTACTGCGCAAGCGCTGTGCCTGCGCAGTACAGGGGGGTCCTTATCCGCTGGGGGGGGGGACTTTCTCGGCAGAACACCGGGTCTATGATCATGTGACCACCATTATTGGCTGTCATGGCGGTCACGTTATTGGAAAGCTTTCCATTAGCTGCCGGTAACTGTTTTGGGAGTAAGGGAAAGGGAATTAAAGCAAGCGTCTTACAGGCTTACACATTGTTGTACATCAATGACATGCTGACCAGTGTGTTCTGATGGAGGAGTGCAGCAATCAGAATTTCTCCATCCACTTTAAATATGTGGATTGCTGGCATTGAGTAATTTTTTTTTCATTCAACTCGCTGGTTGACTGAAAAAAAAAGAAAAAAAGACTAATCTATGGCCAACCTAAGCCATATAATGGATCAAAGTCACAGTTTCCTCTATGAGCCAAGCTAATTTCCTACCCTAGGGACTAGACATTTTTCCCTGCTTGTTATCTTCTTGGGCACTGGTCCCCATGAGTTGTCCTGCCTCTGGAAGCTATGAGAGAGGCCAGTTTCTATACTCCAGAATACACATAAAAGACTAAAAAAGCTAATAAAAGAGTGGCTAATGAAAACAATATTTTTCTCAGACATGGATGGTAACCATTAGGAGATAAATCAATGAGCTGAAAGAGCTTTGACCTTGCCTACAGTATAACTTAAAAACAAGAATAAAAACATGCTAACAATAAATTTCTCTTATTTGCTCCCTTTTAGTCTGCTAAATTTGTAATTGAAAGCATTTTATTATATCTGCTTGACAATGCAAAAAAAAAAAAAAAAAAAGCCAGACATTTAGCCAGACATTTTGTGAGCTGATAACTTCCTGTACACTCTACCTCTGGACTGTTATCAGTTAGCATTGCTCCCTGCTATCTCACTGGACTACAGAACACTTCTCCCTGTTATGCAGAAGCCAACTAGGTGCCATATAGTCTTAAAGCGGAACTCCACCCAAAAGGGAAGTTCTGCTTTAAGTCCTCCCCCTCCTCCCCTGCCACATTTGGCATTTAATTTTTTTTTTTGTGGGTGGTGGGGTGGGGGGGGGGGGCTCGAAGGTCCTAGGGGATCCTAGCAGAAGTTCTCCTCTCCCCCTACCTCCCTGCAGTCTTCTGGGACATGTCACAGGTCCCAGAAGACTGAAGGCCCGGGCGATTCACAAAGCACGGCACGGCTTGCACATGTGGAGTGGGCAGCCGGTTGTGAAGCCCTAAGCTGACCACAGTAATGATACTGGCGCCGGGAACACAAAGGCTAGTGAAGAACTAGCCCGGGTGAGGACGATGCTGGATCCCTGGACAGGTAAGTGTCCTTTTATTAAAACTCAGCAGTACCCACCTCATTTTTCCTTAACTATTTTTTTTTTATGTCATTAATTACTATAACAAGATACAACATTTTTTTTTTACAGGGCTTTGGATGTGAACACTGCTCTGGTCTCACAAAAGAAAACAAGCTTCTGCTTATAGGCATCAATGGATAATATGCATCTACATATATTATAAATGATATATATATATATATATATATATATATATATATATATATACATATCAATATTCAATTACAAAATGTCATTCACCATTACTACGAAAAAAAGTTACTGATGGAATTAACTGTTTGGCTGGGTATCTAAAATCCAACCCTTTTAATTATTTGCTAAATTTTGTGCAAATAATTGTCTAGTTCAGCAGGTATCACAGCTGTTCCCTCAAAGTAATGTAGTGAACAGAAAACTAGCTGTGCGGTGCTTTAGAAATGGAAATATGGAACCTTACTTTGTAGAAATTGCAAATTAGTATATTAATATAACTATTCTGCTATCATTGTGACAGTCCAAAAAGTTGCTGCTGCCACCAAGTGGTAACTTTCTGAAATTACACAAACGTCAATGTCAAAACAAAAAATATGTAGAAAAAACCTAAAAGCTGTTTGGTATAGGAGGGTTTATTTATCAAAAAAAGATAAAGAGCAGTATTTAAAATTCAGCAAACCATCACATCCAATCAAATTTCAGTATGTATAGATCCAATTTATTTACAAATCTATGTGCCAGCTCTCTGGGAACCATAGCTGATACACTTGAAAGCCTTTTCCATAGAATTTTCTTGCTGATTTTTTTTACAAGGTAGGTGGCCGAGTCTTTCCTCAACCTTCCCCAGCTGCTGAGCGTGGAACAGGCATGTAGAATTTCATAACAGATGTACAGTGCCTTCTCAATTTGTACATGCATAGTAGAGCAATTTGCAGTGGAGCCAATTAACCTACCAGCATGTCTTTGGAGTGTGGGAGGAAACCAACGTGAACATGGGGAGAACATGCAAACTCCATGCAGACAGTGTCCTGGCAATTATTTGAACCAATGACCTCTGTGCTGCAAGGCATATATCAGTGATGGCAAACCTTGGCACACCAGATGTGCCGTGTAGTTGAGCATCATGGGAAATGTAGTTCCAAAACATCTGGAGTGCCAAGGTTTGCCATCACTGGCATATATGCTACCCAAAAATCACTGTGACCCCCAAAATTTAGAATACTGAAACTAAATGAAGAAAAGACTTCTGCACATTGTTTGGCAACTCTGGCTTAAATTATACATAAATGTTTAAGCCAATGGTTTTGGCACACCTCTTTTGATATTGCTCTCTCCATAAGCCCCCTATTCACATTAGAGTGTGGTATATGTTAGTTGATTTTGAGTTTGTTTTCTTGCACATTTTTGTATACTTTTAGTAGTAAAGTGCTGTACAGGAGCTCATAATACGTGTTTTTGCAAATTTTATGCACACTTCCATTGAAGTTAAAGCGGTAGTAAACCGCTGCAGAATAAAAAATAAAATCGCATACTAGCACATTATGAAATACTTACCTTAGATTGAAGCCCTTCCAGCGGCATGCAGTTACTGCTGAGAGAGCTGATATTTCCCCCGGGCTTTCTTCCTGGTTTTTGCGGGTTCCGGTGCTGTGAGTGGCTGGAGCTGGGATGATGTCACTCCCACACATGTGCACTGGAGCCCTCGGTTCCTGCAAGATGCTCTGAAGGTCTGTCACAGAATGCTGGACCTTCAGAGTGCATGCGCCGGTGATGTCAGCGGCTGCATGCAGGGTGAATGTCTCCTAAACAGTGCACGTTTATAGGCTTTCCTGTAGGTAAAAATAACAAAGCGGGCTTTAGTACCTTTTTAATGGAGCCAAAAATGAACCATTCTGCTTCAAAAGTAGTGCATGTACCTTTTCAGTCTTCAGCCATTGAGCTACAGGTGCATGAAAGCTCAAATATGAATAGGGACAATTTAAAAGCATGTGATTTGACTTGATAAGGGGTTGGAGCTTTGAGCTACACAAAGCCAGTTGTAAATGGGGCTTAATCACATTATTTACCCGTTGAAGCTAGCCATTGATTCTTGGAGTAGCACATTGACAAATTTGGCTGCACCTATAATCAGCCTGCCCATCTTCATAGGAAGCTGTATAGTAAGGCCTCATGCACACTAGGCATTTAGTTCCCATGCATGAGGTTCTGGCACTTAGGTGCAGCTGGAGGGCACAGATGCATTGCCCAGTCCCACTAGCAGCTGCTGTGGCTGGATGGGGCAATGCACTCAGTGGTATTTCCATTTACGACAGCATGCCCCCAGGGGTGAATGCCCTGAACTCAGATTGCTTGCATTCTGGGCATTCATCCCTGGGCTCACACAGCTTTGAATGTCCATACAGCTAGGTGCATGAATGAATGAATGAATGAAATACTTGTATAGCGCACAATGCGAACTGAATCGCCTCTAGGCGCTGCATCACCCAGCCTCATCCATCTGCAGCAGCCGTCAAAGTTTGACAGGCTGCTGGAAGTGGTGCTGGACAGTGGGCCTGTGCCCGCCATCCATAGCTAAATGCACGTTGTGCATTAGGCCTAAAACTGGTCTACTGAGCCAAGTGAGATAGGTGTGGACTGAAAAAAAAGGGGCTCATTTATTAAAGTTGACAAATCTTTACTCAATAAATGTTGTGAATATTCACTGCAATTATCCAGTCATGCGAATAACAAATTTCTGTTTACTTTAAATCATGTACAGTACATATAAAATAAGTGAACTGGAATTTGCTTTTCACCAGACTGGATTGTTGAAGTGATTGTTCACTCAATTTAAAAACATAGACAACTTTTTTTTTGTTTGCTTTTTTTCATTAACTTTATTGTCTGAATGTAGATCTATGTTTGTTAGACATGGGCGCCGTCAATAAATTTGTTTCGTTCTGTTCCGTTACGGTTCCTTTTAAAATTAATTCGTACTTTGTATTTCGTGTCCGAAATTCCGTTTCGTTTCATATGAAATACGAATTGTCGTTAGGTTCGTTAATTTGTATGAACGTTCGTTACGATGAATTTAAAGGCAAAAATATACCTCAATATCACAGTCGATGCTGATGGAAGTTTTGTTTTTATCCGAAATACGAAATTCCGTTGAAGAATTTCCTATCCGAAATACGAATTTTCATTAGATGAGAAAGAGAGAAGCAGATTGTCTGCCATGCACCGCTGGTCCAGTTTTCGCCTGCTCCTCCTGGGGCTGCTTATTATGAGGGGCTCCCACCATCCCTGTGCTATGCTGACTTCCTCCTGGGGCTGCTTATTATGAGGGGCTCCCACCATCCCTGTGCTATGCTGACTTCCTCCTGGGGCTGTACCTCTGCTGTGCATATTATGAGGGGCTCCCACCATCCCTGTGCTGTGCTGACTTCCTCCTGGGGCTGCTTATTATGAGGGGCTCCCACCATCCCTGTGCTATGCTGACTTCCTCATGGGGCTGCTTATTATGAGGGGCTCCCACCATCCCTGTGCTATATGTGGCCCTCATAATATGCACAGCAGAGGTACAGCCCCAGGAGGAAGTCAGCACAGCACAGGGATGGTGGGAGCCCCTCATAATAAGCAGTCCCAGGAGGAAGTCAGCATAGCACAGGGATGGTGGGAGCCCCTCATATTATGCACAGCAGAGGTACAGCCCCAGGAGGAAGTCAGCACAGCACAGGGATGGTGGGATCCCCTCATAATAAGCAGCCCCAGGAAGAAGTCAGCATAGCACAGGGATGGTGGGAGCCTCTCATAATAAGCAGCCCCAAGAGGAAGTCAGCATAGCACAGGGATGGTGGGAGCCCCTCATAATAAGCAGCCCCAGGAGGAATTCAGAGTAGCACAGGGATGATGGGAGTCCCTCATAATAAGCAGCCCCAGGAGGAAGTCAGCACAGCACAGGAATGGTGGGAGCCCCTCATAATAAGCAGCCCCATGAGGAAGTCCTTCCAAACGTACGAATTTTGGGAAATTCGTACGAATTTGAGATTCGTATGAAACGAATCGCACATGTCTAATGTTTGCCCCAAGCATGTTTGAAGCCATTTACTGTTGACTGTCTCACTACCTCTGCTGGTAGTTTATTCCAATCATCAAACACCCTTTCAGTAAAATAATGCTTTCTAAAATTAGTTTTGAACTTTCCTCCAGTTAGAGGTCATGTCCCCGTTTTCTCGATTTTGGTTTCATATTAAAAAAAAATTGCCCCCCTGAACCTTATTCACCCCTTCATGAATTTAAAGGTTTCAATCACGTATCCCCTTTACCCTCTTTCCTCAGACTGTACATATTCAATTCCTGAAGTCGCTCTCGATATGCTTTATCCCACAAACCTTTCACCATTTTTGTTACCCGTCTCTGGACTCGTTCTATCTTATCAATATCTTTTTGTAAGGTTGGTCTCCAGAACTGGACACAGTATTCTAAATGAAGTTTCACTAAAGATCTATATAGAGGAATCAGGACCTCCTTCTTCCTGCTGGTGATCCTTCTAGTAAAGCATCTTAGAATGCTATTCCACTGGCTGGTCACACTGTTTGCTCATTTTGCCATCATATGAAATAAGTACCCCCAATTTGTATTCTTCTGTAGTACTGGCTAACACTGTACCCCCAATGTTCTACTCTCTCAGGGGATTTTTTTTACCTAGGTTCATTATTTTACATTTAGAAACATTGAACTGCAGTTTCCACTGCTTTGACCAATATTCCAGCAATGCCAAATCATGTTTCATGTTACAGACACCCCCAGGGATATCAACCCTATTACACACTTTTGTGTCATCAGCAAAAAAGACATACCTTGCCCAACAAACCTTTAATTATATCACTTACATATAGATTAAATAGAAAAGGGACCCAGTACAGAACCTTGTGGTATACCACTAGTGACTGCTCTCTGTTTTGAGTGAACCCCATTAACAGCCACTCTGGTATATATCTTTTAGCCAACAGCATATCCACTGAACCACCCAAACATCAACAAGTGGAACTCTATCAAATGCCTAGCTTGAAATCAAGATATGCTATGTCCACAGCACCACCCTGGTCCAAAATATTGGTAATATAGTCCAAAATTTCAATCAGAATAGTCTGACATGATCTGCCCTTAGTAAAGCCATGCAGCTTTGGGTCCAGCAAGTTGTATATTTTTAAGTGATCAATGAGCCTTCTTTCTAGGAGTGATTCCATTAGCTTGACTAGTACAACTAATGTTAAACTCACTGGCCTGCCAAGGCTTCTACCTTGCTGCCCTTCTTGTGGCTATTATGTGAAGATTCTCAACTCCTTTAGTTAAATTACCCTCTTTATCTCCATTATCTAGTATGTGTAACATTTTATTTATAACCTTTTATCGTGTGACAGCACCAATCTCACACTTCCCCTGTCTGCATCCCAGGCACCTGTC
Organism: Lithobates pipiens; assembly: GCF_037356315.1. Lineage (NCBI taxonomy): Eukaryota > Metazoa > Chordata > Amphibia > Anura > Ranidae > Lithobates > Lithobates pipiens. The sequence continues at coordinate 583,816,654 of NW_027507748.1, read as the reverse complement.
AACGTTTAAATGTCAGAATTGAGTCTTACAATGACATCATATACTTGATAATAATTATAATGTTGTCTTGTACAACAGCTCTGATCTCTGGTCTGACCTTGGATCAGACTGCAATATATCATAGGGTCTTTTTGGCAGAAAGCATATTATTTTTCAAAATACAATGTACTTTACAAGTCAACATAACCAGACTGAAAAGACAGTTTAGATAAATAAAACGTGCCATAAATACCAATTCATTTAATTACTGTACCTAAAGCATTTCTAAACTCAAAAACAAAAACATGTATACGTTGCAGCTTACCAATCCTTAAATTTGGTAGTTCCATTTTTATTAATAGCCTTTTTTCTCCCTTTTATTTTCAGCCAGTATGATCCAGCCAGTAACACACTTCCTGTCTTTGAATGTCTCCACTTTGGATGGAGGAGCAACAGACACCTTTGGATAGCAGCATTTTCAGGAGAGGGTGGTGTTAGTTGCATTAGCAGATGATGGACTCAACTAACTCCAGCTAACACTTTTTAAGCAGTTACAGCAACATTTTTTCCCCTTTTTTAATCCTTTAGGGTATGTTTACCTTAAATGGAATTCAATAGGTTAAAACAACTACTGCAGCTGCAAGCTTAGTATTGTTTTTTACAGTTGGTGATTATTTGTCAAAAAAAAAAGCAATCTGGGCGAGCCTGGGGACAGCAGTAAACAACCCAAGGAAGTCGAGTGGGATAGAGATCGAAAAAAAAAAACATTACCCAATGAATGCCTGGAAGCGACAAGCATTTGGTCACTTTCAGGATCAGAGCTGTCATTCCCTGGCTACTTTAGCTAGGTAAGCAGCTAATCAAGCACACAGTTTGATTAGCTGCAGTAGAGAGCAATAGAGACATTTGGGGTCTAATAGACTCCTGATGTCCCCATACAGAACACCTGTCACCTGCCCATGCAACCACATAGGGTGCTAAATAGCCCTAATGTGATAGCAATAAAGTTAAAAAAAGATAATAAAAAAAATTAAACAACCAGATTACTGCACACGTGAATGCAAATGTGCACATAGAGCATACACATTTATGTAAACAGTGAATGCACCACGTATGTTAGGTATCGCCACAAAAATCACAGTAAGAGCAGTGATTCTAGGGCTATTATTCATGGTTAACTCTAAATTTATAACTTATAAAGGCTTTAAAAGCATCACCTATGGACAACTTTGTGTACCATAGTTTTTTGCCATTTAACAGGCATGTGCAGTTTTAGTACTCAACATGTTTGGCTTCCATGTAATTGGCACAACCCTATCTTTTATGTTTTAAATATTATATTGGGTTTGTGTGTACTAAAACACATTTTTTTTCCTGAAAATATGTGTTTGATAAACAGTTTCACAAATATTGTGCACCATAAAAAAATTGCAACAGCCAGCATTTTATTCTACAGGGTTTATGCTTACAGAAAATATATAATTATTCAGGCATTTAAGGTAAAAAATAAATTAAATACAGATTTTAGCATTTGTGCAAAAAAAATTTTTTTTTTTTTTAGAAATCTGCTTTTTAAAGGAAGTTGAAAAATAACAGAAATACTAGCTGTATCACCATGCAAAAATAAAGATATCCTAAAAAAGAAAACAAATAGATTTTGTACATCAAATTTAGGACAGCCCTTTAATTTCAATGGGCTGCCCTATGCGCAAAAATCACACAAAAGACATGCATGACCCTTTTTTAAATCTCGCTACACCAAGATGCCAAAAGGGATGCACGTTTTTTGTGTGGTGTGGGAATGCACACAAATGTGAACCTAGCAAGGATTGGCAAGCTGCAGTATATATTGCCAAAATATATATTATACTCATATATTTATAGTCTTTACACATGTTATTAGATTAATCTGCTTACTAACCTATAAACTCTGGTTCCTCCTAATTAACACTATAAGCTGATAATTGGTGACCTGGGAATTGAGGATATGGCTTGATCCTAAATATTAAAAACAGCTCCCTGTGTCCATTCAGACCAGGAGATGCAATTAGGCCCTACCTCCTCTCTCTCCTGATTGGCCATCTGACTTTGATTGACAGCAGCGTGAGCCAATGGCGCCCCTGCTGTGTCGCAGCCAATCAGGAGGGAAAGTCCAGGATGGCTGAAGGACTCGTGGACATCGCTGGACAGAGAGGGACCTCAGGTAATTATTAGGGAGGCTGAGAGGGGCTGCTGCACACATAAAATGTTTTATCTTAATGCATACAATGCATTAAGATCATTAAGATAAAAAATCTTTTGACTTTACAACCCCTTTAAGTTGCACACCCTTTTGTGGAGACTATTTTACAGGCAAACTTGGATGAATTAAATTGTATATAATGTAGCATATATAAAGTTACACTGTTTAAATATTCTGTGTATTATACTCCATATATTTACACAGACTTTATATTGTTTTTACAGTAGATGGATCTAATTATTGACATAAATTCCATTGTATACAACATGCCCTGTTCAATTATGTAGTATTGGAGTGTTGGAAATATTATCTGTATAACAAACAGCTTGGAACGTATGCCAATGTATTAAACATTTTAACAATCTCCTTTGAGATCGATTTTAACATTTATTGTACAGATAACATTTTGTTTTTTATTTTTAAAGCTGTATGCCAGCATTTTTGCTTGCACATGATTGGATGATGGAAGTCAGCAGAGCTTCTGCTCATTTACTAAGCTCTGGAGCAACTACTCTTGCAAAGTGCAACTGCACTTTCAAAAATGCACAGTCTGTTTGCCTTTAGAAAATCAACCCCTACATCTTTCACTGGGGGCGCCTGTTCAAGTAACAGCTGTCTAAGAAGAGAATTTTCTTTGTATTGTAGAGCTTTCCTCTCACTTCCTGTTGCAGCTCTAGAACAGAATGTGAGGGAAAAACTCCCTTATGGGACACAGACAGCTAAAACTAAATGGATTTTGGGTTTTAACCATGGGTGTCATTAATATCAGGCACCTGGGTCATGTGCCCTGCATTTCCTGGGGCCAATGCCACAAGCACCCACCCACGCGTGGGGGCAGAGATTATTTATGCAGAGAGGCGGGAGGTGGAGGAAAAAGATTTGTGCTGGGAGGGGTATATCAGTGTGTGTGTTACGCATATTTGCCTGTTGCACTCTTAGCCCCTGTACACACGGTCAGAGATTTTGCCAACCAAATCCGTCGGATTTTGCCCATCGGATTTAGTCCGACGGATTGTGTCCGAAACTGTTGCATACATACGGTTGGGCCAGGTTGGCGAAAAATCCGATCTTTCAGAACGTGATGACGTAATTTCGTTACGATGGGACTACATTCAGGCTAGTAGCCAATAGCTTTGATGTAGGAATTTGATCTGAGCATGCGTGGCACTTGGTCCGATGAAAATGCTCTACACATGATCGGATTAGGTCCGTCCGGCCCAGTTGGTCGGGAAATATTTCCAACATGTTGGAAAATTGGGTCGGACGGAGATTCGGACGGAATCAGTCTGATGCATACCACACACAGTCGGATTATCTGACGACACGGTCCGATAAGACTCATTCCAACAGATTCTCCGACCGTGTGTACAAGGGCTAACATGTACACTACTGACCCCTGCACCCTGAGTATTATACACTCTTGACCCCTGCACTCTGTGCATGCAACATTCCTTTATCCCTGCCCTCTCTATTTATTAGACAGTCCTGATCCCTGTACTTTGTGCTTTAAACACACCTTACCACTATACTCTATGCATTGCAAACCCCTGAATTCTGCATTTTGTGCATTATATACTCCTGCACTCTGTGTATTACATACTCTTGACCAGTGCACTTTGTGTGTTACATACTCCTGTGCCCCGCAGCCTTGATTTATGTACTGCTCACTCTGGCACTCTGTGTGTTACGTATGCCTGACTGCAGCAGTTTGCTAGCCTCTACAGCCTTTGCATTACACACACCTGAACCCTGCACTCTGTGTGTTAAAAACTCCAGCACTATATATACACTATTCTATACATTACATACAGTACTTCTGGCCAAAAGGTTAATTGTTTCAAGGTTTCTAAGCATTCCCTGACTGTTTTAATAAAGTTGTTTTGGTAAGGTAGGCTTGGTCAAAATGTTGGCTCTCTGTCTATTTTAAGTGTGCACAAAAGCATAAGGAATGGAGACATTTCATTTAAAAAAAATACATTGTGCTGAGGATTATGACGCCATTGTTGGTGACACAGGATTAAATAAGGACTGTGGCATATCTGTGTCATACATACAGTGAGTAGGCTCGGGTTCTATTTGACCACATCTCTTTAACCACTTCACCCCCTAATGATCAGGCCATTTTTTGCAATAGGGCACTGCATTACTTGAACTGACAATTGCGCGGTCATGTGACGCTGTATCCAAATCAAATTTATGTCCTTTTTTCCCTACAAATAGAGGTTTCTTTTGGTCATCTCTGTGGTTTTTATTTTTTATGCTATAAAAAAAGACAGACAAAAATCAAATGTAGTCATCAATTTAGGCCAATATGTATTCTACTACATATTTTTTGTTTAAAAAAATCCAAATAAGCGTATATTGATTGCAGAAAAGTTATAGGGTTTGCAAACTATGGGATGTTTTTTATGTAACTTTTATTGATTTTTTTCTTTTTACTAGTAATGGTGGTGATCAGGGATTTATAGCGGGAATGTGACATTGCGGTAGACAAATCTGACACTTTTAACACTTTTTTGGGGACCAGTGACACAAATACAGTGATCAGTGCTAAAAAAAATATGCACTGTCATCGTACTAATGACACTGACAGGGAAGGGGTTAACATCAGTGCACAATTAAAGGGTCAAATGTGTCCCTAGGGGGTGCTTTCGAAATGTGTGCGGGGTGCTTGTACTGTAAAAAGACAGAGATCTGTGTTCCTGCTTAGCAGAAACACAAGATCTTTGTCTTCTCCTGTTAAACTACCTTGTTTACATAGGCAGACTAGTCATTCTGTATGCCTCAGGAATGATCAGCGGGTCCCGGTGAACATCAGGTCCTCGGAACGACGCGCCCCAGACCCGGAAAAAGAAGAAAATCACGGTGGTTTCACGCTAAAAGGCCGCCCTGCTGCAGTATATGTACGTGGGGCAGTCCTTAAGCGGTTAATGTGGTTGTAAAGGCGTTGTCTGCTCCATTGAAGGTTTTTTAACCTTACTGCATGAATTTTTTTTCAGCCCCCCCCCCCCCAATACTTACCTAAGTCCAATTTTGATCCAGCGATGTGCACAAAACCTGAGGCTCTTTCGGGTCTCTCCCTGATTGGCTGAGATGCAGTAGCCATCAGCTCCCGCTGCTGTCAATCACAGCCAGTGAGGTGGGAGTGGGAGGCGGGGCTGAGCTGCACTCTCTGTGTCTTATGGATGCAGAGAGCTGGCTCAGGAGCGAGCAGCACGAGTGCCCCCACAGCAAGTGGCTTGCTATGGGGGCACTTAGCAAGGGGAATGGGCCCAGAGTGCCGGTGGGGGACCTGAGAAGAGGAGAATTGGGGCTGCTCTGTGCAAAACCACTGCACAGAGCAGGTAAGTATAACATGTTTGTTTATTTTTTTTTATATATTTTTTTCCTTTACAATCACGTTCAACCCCTCTTACTAGCTTAATTTGGCCACTTCCAGTGTTCACCAAAGGTATTTTACATTCCTAGCATGCCCCTGGTTTTAACCATTCCCTTCTCTATCCCAATTAAAAACAAATAAAAAAAAAACATGTTTTTGGCTACATATACAGTTTAACCCTATATACACTTTAACGCTTCAGAGAACACAGTGATAGTGCTTGTAAAATCTTGGAAAGCAAAGCAGTTGTTAAATTAAACAAAACACACCAGTGATACAATTGTATGGCAGTACGTGGATAGAATAATGAAGATGCATTGGCAGTCATTTTTTGTAAGAGATGGAAAGTGGTCAGGTGGCACCTTGGCCCGTAGGCTGTTTACAAGGATGACAATGATGTGTGCTGAAGGGGGCCCAGGCTATTTCTCTGTACAATGGACCTATGCAACTAATGCTTGCCACATGTGCATCTTGTTCTCTGTACTCAGACATACTAGTAGCTAATGTGTCACCAGGTAAGGCAAAAGATCATTCTATGTATGCATAGCAGAAGATTGCCTGAATTGAATTACCAAGCTTTGTTTATTTTACTTTTAATGAAGCAATGTAATTGTAAAAAATGAATAATCTGTGTCTTCTATCTGGATGCGTTTCCCTTATTTTCAATTCTTTTTGGCCACTTTGTTTTACCCAGTGGCAGGCTGGCAGTGATTTATGAATCAGTCCTTTTTCTTTTACGGTGTAGACTGCTATTTGAGGGAGCCTATGGAACATCTTTCAGAAAATCCATTGATGGGATTGTAACCTTTGAATCTCTTTTACAATCTCTCTATCTCAAGACAAAAACAGAGAGAAAGGTCATCATTTACATCCTTCAGGATGACTGGGGGTTCTTTCCAAAGAGAAAGGATTATGGAAGGCATTGATTTCTGACCACTTATGTGAGTTGTACTTTATACCTTGCCTTGCTCCAGATGCTTGCTTCTGACACCAGATGTGTGCAGTATACAGAACAATTTTGTTATGTGGCAAATCAAGAGTGTATATACTGTACAGGGATTCACTCAACTGGTCAAGTTAAGGGACATTTTCAGTAATAAAAAAAAAAAAAACAGTAACTATGTAACACTTTCCAACCTTTATCAGTCCTTGTTTAACCACTTCAGCCCCAGAAGGTTTACCCCCTTCCTGACCAGGCCATTTTTTGAGATGTGGCACTGCTCTACTTTAACTGACAATTTCACGGTCGTGCGACACTGTACCCAAATAATATATATGTCCTTTTTTTCCCACAAATAGAGCTTTCTTTTGCTGGTATCACTTCTGGGATTTTTATTTTGTGCGCTATATCCAAAAAAAAGACCAACAATAAAAAAATTATATATATATATATATATATATATATATATAGGGATGATTTTCGAATTAGAGTCGAACTCATGTTCGACTCGAACATTGCTGAACAGTGAACAATTTGGGGTGTTCGCGGCAAATTCGAAAAAAAGCCGCAGAACACCCTGTACAAGTCTATGGGAGAAATCTAAAGTGCTAATTTTAAAGGCTAATATGCAAGTTACTGTCCTAAAAAGTGTTTGGGGATCTGGGTCCTGCAGACCCCCACAACCACCGCCAGGGTTGTGGGGATGAGGCCCTTGTCCCCATCAACATGGGGACATGGTGCTTTGAGGGGTCACAGACCCCCAAAGCATCCTCCCAATGTTGAGGGCATGTGGCCTGGTACAGTTCAGGAGGGGGGGGCGCTCTCTCGTCCCCCCCTCTTTTCCTGCGGCCTGCCAGGTTGCGTGCTCGGATAAAGGGTCTGGTATGGATTTTTAGGGGGACCCCGCATCAATTTTTTTTACAATTTGACGTGGGGTTCCCCTTAATATCCATACTAGACCTGAAGGGCCTGGTAATTGAATTTGGGGGAACCCCCCATTTTTTTTTTTATCAATGACTTTCAATGACTGTTCTCTGTATTACGGGAGCCGACAATTCATTATAGACATGAGTGATTTTAATCATTATTAAAATCACTGCTCCTGAAAAAACGTCAGTTTTTAAAACTTTTTTTTGCATTGATACATGTCCCCTGGGGCAGGACCCAGGTCCCCAAACACTTTTTAGGACAGTAACTTGCATATTAGCCTTTACAATTAGCACTTTAGATTTTGAACGTTCGAGTCCCATAGACTTTAATAGGGTTCTAAAGTTCACACGAAGTTTAGGTCTGTTCGCAGGTTCTGGTGCGAACCATAACGGGGGGTGTTCGTCTCATCCTTATATATATCTTATATATATATATATATATATATATATATATATATATATATATATATATATATATATATATATATATATACATTTAGGTTCATATATTTGGACACAGGCACAATTTTCATAAGTTTGGCTCTGTATGCCACCAGAATATCATTAAAATTAAACAATGCAAATACATTATTTTTTTTTAAATCTAACCCAAGTCTGATGATGACATGTCTCAAGTTATGCAATGTAACAACATGGTAAAACATTTTATGTTTATTAGGGAGGTAAAGCAATTTGACTATCTAGTTGGCCCAGTCATGAGACATATGATAACATATTTGCTTCTAGGATGTTCAAATTATCCGGCCAGATACTCATGAGTGGGTACAAGCTGCTGAGATGGAGGTGTACCAGGGAGGGTAAGGAGGGGATAAATAACCAGGTGGTACCAATAGGGAAGGAACTAGGGAGCGGAAAAAAAGGGGGGGGTAAAGGGGGAAAGGGAGTGGTGGGGGAGGGGGGGATAGTTAGATGGGAAGGCAAGGTATAGCAGTTCGGAGGATGTGTTGTCAGAGAAAGGAAAGTAAAGTAGAGTAGAGTAAAGTGATGCCCCCTGCCCAAGGGGGGGTTAAGAAAGACCAGCCCATTGGGTCAAGGGTTCCGAGCCATTTCTTGGAGATAGGCATCTGTATATATGAAATGTTGCCAGTTACGTAGAGTGACAGTGAAGTCCTCCATGTCCCAGTGAAAGACAGTGCCGCACTGGTTCCCCGCGATGACAAATGTGCTCCAGCTCTGTGAGTTGACGGGAAATGCCCGGTTTCTGCAGACAGCTGCGCAGAATGTTGCGCAGCTGCAGATCGCTCCAGAATTCCAGAGGGGGGTCTGTCGCTGATGCCCCAGCCTCCGGGGAGAGCCGGCCATCTGGCCCCAAGAAGTCGCATAGGCGATACTTGGTGCCTGCCGCCAGACGTTTAAGGTGAGGGCTCTATAAGCCCGGCACAAATTCCGGGTTGCCCAGTACTGGCATCATTGGCGAGGGACACCGAGGACTGCTTGAAGACATCTCTGGCCACTAATAGGGTACTTCCCAGCGTGGGGTGCTCCACTAAGTCCCCTGGTAGGGGCGTTGTGATCCATGGCCGGCTCCCGACCATGTCCCCAGAGTCCTCCTCCTCCATGGCCACCCAATGCTTTGCTTCCGCATGGCAGTGCCAATCCACTATCCTGGTGAGATGGACCACTCTGTAATAGGCCTTCATGTCTGGGAGGCAAAAGCGGCCACCTTGTAAACTCCAGAGGATTTGGGGTAGCCAATAATGCCCACGTCTGCCCTTATGTGGCACAAGAGGGACTCCAAGGATAGGATGAAGATCAATGGGGACAGGGGGCAACCCTGACACGTGCCATTACGTATACTGAAAGAGTCAGACCTTGTCTCATTTACTTTGACCGCCACAGTGGGGTTTGTATAGAGGGACAATATCCACCTCACCATGGATGATCGCAGTCCAATGTGCTCCTAGGTGGCCCGTATGAAAGACCAGTCCACGCGGTCAAAAGCCTTCTCCGCGTTGATAGACAGCAGGAGAAGGGCCCGTTTAGAGGTCCTGGCCACGTGGATCAGATTCAACACTCGAATGGTATTGTCCCGTAGCGGAACAAAGCCCATCTGGTCTCTGTGAAGGAGACTTGAGACGTGGGGGAGTAGCCTGTTGGCCAGGATTTTGGCGAAGAGTTTCAAGTCTGTGTTTAAAAGTGCAATCGGTTGGTAGTTCCCAGTTAGAAATATTGTATAAATGGACAACTTTGTGTTAAAAAAAATGCATTTTAACCACTTCCCGCCCGCCGGCCATCATATGATGTCCTTGACTTTGTGCGGGGATATCTGAATGATGCCTGTAGCTACCCCCCCCCCCCCCCCGCTGCCCGCCGGTGCGTCTACCGACTCGCCAATACGATCAAAGCCAGAATAATTTTTTTTTTATTTCAGGCTTCCCAGCCTAGAGGTGAGATGTGAGGTCTTATTGACCCCATATCTCACTGTAAAGAGGACCTGCCATGACATATTCCTATTACAAGGGATGTTTACATTCCTTGTAATAGGAATAAAAGTGATCAAAAAAATTATTTTTGGGGAAAAAAAATGTGAAACTAAAATAAATAAAGTAAAATGAACAATAAAAAAATAAATAAATAAAGCGCCCCTGTTCCCATGTGCTCACATGCAGAAGCAAACGCATACGTAAGTCCCGCCCACATATGAAAACGATGTTCAAACCACACATGTGAGGTATCGCTGCGAACGTTAGAGCGAGAGCAATAATTTTGGCCCTAGACCTCCTCTGTAACTCAAAACATGTAAATTTAAAGCGTCGCTTATGGGCATTTTTAAGTAGTGATGTTTGGCGCCATTCCACGAGCCTGTGCAATTTTGAAGGGTGACATGTTAGGTATCTATTTACTCGGCGTAACTTCATCTTTCTTTATGCAAAAACATTGGGCTAACTTTACTGTTTTGTTTTTTTTAAGCACAAAACTTTTTGCGCAAATACCATGCAAGATAAAAAGTTGCAACGACCACCATTGTATTCTCTAGGGTCTTTGCTAAAAAAACATATATAATGTTTTGGGGTTCTATGTAAGTTTCTAGCATATAAATGATGATTTTTACATGTAGGAGAGAAATGTCTGAATTGGCCTGGGTGCTCCCTAACGCCTGATGGTGTTCCCTGCACGTTGGGCCTCTGTATGTGACCACACTGTGTAAAAGTCTCACACATGTGGTATCGCCATACTCGGGAGTAATAGCAGAATGTGTTTTGGGGTGTAATTTGGGGTATGCATATGCTGTGTGTGAGAAATAACCTGATAATATGACAATTTTGTGAAAAAAAAAAAGGGAAAAAAAATCTTGATTTTGCAAAGAATTGTGGGAAAAAATGGCAACTTCAAAAAACTCATCATGCCTCTTACTAAATACATTGGAATGTCTTCTTTCCAAAAAGGGGTCATTTGGGGGGTATTTGTACTTTTCTGGCATGTTAGGGTCTCAAGAAATTAGATAGGCCGTCAGTACTTCAGGTGTGATCAATTTTCAGATATTGGCACCATAGCTTGTGGACTATATATATAACTTTCACAAAGACCAAATAATATCCACCAATTTGTACTTATTTTTACCAAAGATATGTAGTGGTATAAATTTTGGCCAAAATTTATGAAGAAAAATTACTAATCTGATAAATTTTATAACAGAAACGAAGAAAAATTCATTTTTTATAGTATTTTCTGTCTTTTTTCTTTTATAGCACAAAAAATAAAAAACCCAGCGGTGATTAACTAACACCAAACGAAAGCTCTATTTGTGTGAAAAAAAGGACAAAAATTTTATATGGGTACAGTGTTGCATGACTGAGTAATTGTCATTCAAAATGTGAGAGCACCGAAAGCTGAAAATTGGTCTAGTTATTAGGGTGTTTAAGTTCCCAGTAGTCACGTGGTTAAAGGGCCTATAAAGGGGGAACAGAAAAAACACACCATCAAGTCACTCAGTGACATGCATAAATATGCACCCATGCGATGATACTGATCTGTAAATATCTATATATAACCATAGTACCCCCCAAGAAAAAGGCAGTGTGGCTAATTGTTACCAAAAAGGTTACCTTGGTTGAAGCTCGGTTCTGGTATGATCCTATCACCTCTAGGTGCACAGCATGGAATGGTATTAGAACAGGCACCAATTTTATAGAGATGAGAGACGCCTATTGGCCAATACTGGTAGCAGTGTTGGGGGGCTGACAAATATGGAGCGCCCATCCGAGTCACTGGTGCACGAATGCGCCTCCGCCACGCTTTCCTGACGGAGGAAGGTGATATCCGGCATCCCAGGGATAAAGGAGGTGCTGAACACGTCATGAAAGGTGTGAACGGCCCCGTGTGCTGAGTGAGGGACATGATGGGCGGATGCTATGGTGCAGCAAATCATCCAGACCCGGACGGAGAAGACAGAGAGGCAAACATTTCCACAACAAAAAACACAGAAAAACAAAAAGTAATTAAGGAACACAGAATCATATTAATATACAATCATCTACAGAGAATATATAGTAGGTTATATACAATATGTATTAAAGAATTATTACCTAATGGTAAAGTCTAAGAAGGAGGGTATTAGAATCAGAGTGAAGAAGGGAAGAAGTGCAGACACCGCCTAGTGAGTTACCTGACGCCATGTGAATGCCGCTGTGAGATACCGGTGGAATGGGGGGTTCAGTAATCCAAACAGAACCACCTGTATCACCATCATCTACTTATAAAAAGAAGTTGGAAAGGTTTCCCACTCTGAATACAAACTCAATCGTGTTAGTATTTGTAAAACTCACTGGTAGTGAAATCTGTAAAATTAAGACCTCTCAATATAATTATGATAATCTGTCAAGGGCAGAAAGGAAGCATTGAGATCACCAACAGATAACTCCTCAACAACCATAAAACCCTCTGACAAAGGGGGGAATATCGCTGTCATCGATAATGAAATGTATGTGGACATGTGTAATAGGATTTTAAACAATAAAAAATGGTATTGCAAAATTCCATCTAACAGAATTGAGAAGGCCCACCAGTAGTTCTACAACCTGGTTGACCATGAATATGCCAAAAACATCTTGACAAAATCTGAATGGGACTCTATACGAACTCAACTACCACACACGCCCACATTTTACTCTTTACCAAAATTACACAAGAGTATGCATCGTAAGTCTGGGAGACCCATAATATTGGGCAATGGCTCAATAACTGAAAAGTTAAGTAGGTTTTTGGATGGACACCTATGACCCTTATGTGATGAATCTATCAAGTTACATACGTGACACAAGGCATCTTTTGCAGAATATTGATGGACTGTGCATTTCCTCCACATTGGTCCTGGTGGCTATAGGCGTGGAGGTTCTGTACAGTTCTATACCACACGACAAGGGCTTGGCTTGTATTAAGCATATTATTTCTCAGAATAGCCATTTTGAAAAGAAGACCAATGAATTCCTAGTAGGTGCCCTAGAGTTTATACTCTACCACAATTACTTCACTTTCAGTGGTTCCCACTTCCTCCAGATACATGGTGTCACGTTAGGCACCTCCTGTGCCCCATCATATGCCAACTTGTACCTGGGGGACTGGGAACGAATGATCAGCAATCGGAGGAAATGTCCCCCTTTATGAAGAACATTGTCATCTGGTATAGATATATTGATGACATCTGACAACATTTTTCTTGTATGGGATGGGCCCCCTGTTCAACTACATATTGTAGAGAAATACTGGCATGTCCTGACCATGGACCCTCTCATAGGTCCCTTTGTGTCAGATACCCCCTCTTTTACTTTTAGACTAGATCTTTAAGAGACCAGCTAGTCTCCAGTGAATTTAGGGGAGATGGAGGAAGTGATCCCTGCAAGCGTGCAGGAACTTTTACTTGCGGTGGATGTAATTATTACCAGTTTCTAAACACATCAAAAAATATTTTATTACCCAATGGGGAACGCTACAGACCGAAACACTACACTAATTGCCAAAAGCCCAGTGTGGTGTATCTCCTCCTCTGTGACTGTGCATGCTTCTATGTCAGGAAGACGATACAAGAATTTTGGCGAAGAGCTTATCGCCATATTACCTCAATGATGACCTGCAATCCAGGTCTTCCCCTTGGTAGATAGGTAACTGACATACATGACATACATAATGGGGCTGTCAACTGTAAACAAACCCCCTCAGATCCGCACTCACCCCTCCATGGCAGGGTCCCCCTGCATTCACCCCTCCACGGTACTGTCCCCCCCCCCCACTCAGCCCCTACGCGTCTTCCTCGGCTTCTCTTCCCGGCCAACCCAATCCACCTCCTGTCCCGATTGACCGTGAGGAGAAGCTGGAAGACAATAGCGAATGTTGATTCGCTAGTGTCACAAGTGGATGGGTTCGGGGCACAGTGCTCTTTTCCAAGCCAATTAGAGACTCAGGCTCTCATCATGTGACTTGAAAAAAAAACTCATACAAACGTAAGAGCCCGACGCCCTGCATGCATTCCCTGCATGCAAACTAGGGAGGTGGCGTCCCTGCGCCCCTAATGGCCTATTGCCCGGACGTTCCGGAGCAAGATCCAGTGGAGGGGACACTCGTAAAAACATCCTCTCCAGACAAAAGCCTAGGAGATAGAAACACTCTGGAAATGTTCCCCAAGTGTTTATGAGCTTCCCAAACCCTAACTCTGTCCTTTCCCACTCTGATTACTGGAACTTTCCTTACAGTAACAGACAGAAGCAATGAGCTAAGGGAAGACTTGCAGAACTAACAAAATGCTAATTATATGCCCAGGCTGGTTAGAGTCTAACAACCACCACACTAAATGTAATTAGGGACACAGCAGTATAGGGCAGAGTCCCTACATTGAAAATAAGATGTCGGTGTCCAGCAGTGAAAACAGCATGTTTTGGGTCTCATTTAACCCTTTTATTGCCTCTGATGTATGGCATATGTCTGACTGTTGGTTTTCATGGATCCCTGGAAAATCTGCACTCCATTGGCTTACATGGAGGGCAGCGGTTAAGACATCAGGGCACATATTATAAACACCTGATCTCTCATTAAAGAAAACCTGTCACAACAACATTATATCACATAGGGGGCTTTTGGACCCCTATGTGATATAAATAAATTTTTATTAAATAATAAAAGTGTCAAAAAGTAAAAGGTACACCCAAGCACTTACACCCCCCAAAAAACATATACATGTACACATGTTGGTGGCACTTATGAATGAAAACGTTGCTTGCACTACACATGTTACATATCACCATGCATGTTGGTGTGAGAGAAATAATTACAACAGTTTTTTTTTCTTTGGAATAAAGTTTTTACATGAATAAATAAAAGATGAGAGTTTAAAGCAACCCGGGCAGTGGTAAATGGTTTGTCTCAACACTCTAACAAACTGCTACAATTGCAGGAGATCTTGTTCTGTTGAAAAACAACAGACTTACTGGCTGGATCACCAGAAGAAAATAAAGGAAAGCTAGCCTAAAAAAGAAAAGGAATTCAGCTACCACTCCTAAGCCCCTGTACACACGGTCGGAGATTTCTACAACCAAATCCGTCGGATTTTGTCCGTCGGATCTTGTCCGAAACTGTTGCATACACACGGTCGGACAAAGTTGGCAAAAAATCTGATCTTTCAGAACGTGATGACGTAATTTCGTTACGATGGGACTACATTCAGGCTAGTAGCCAATAGCTTTGATGTAGGAATTTGATCTGAGCATGCGTGACACTTGGTCCGATCAAAATTCTCTACACATGATCGGAGTATGTCCGACCGGCCCAGTTGGTCAGGAAATATTTCCAACATGTTGGAAAATTGGGTCCGACGGATATTCCGACGGAATCAGTCCGATGCATATCACACACAGTCGGATTATCCGACGACACGGTCCGATAGGACACATTCCGACGGATTCTCCGACCATGTGTACAAGGGCTAAGAATTAGTAAGCTGCAATATAATAAATGTTTGCTTTTTGGGATCGATGCTGCTTTAACAGACTAAAACGGGAACAAATTAGAGAAGCTCATTGTTAGGGTTTAAGTATTAAAGCTGTGTTTCAGCTGTAAAAATTTTTTTTTTAAAAGTCAGTAGCAAAAAAAAAAAAGTAGCTGCTGACTTTTAATAAGGAGACTTACCTTTCCAGGGCACCCGCGATGTCGGCCGCCGAGGCCGACATGTCCCTCGGCTCTCGGGTCCCAGCGCCGCCATTCGTACTAAGGGAAACAGGCAGTGGAGCCTTGCGGCTTCACTGCCAGTTTCCTACTGCGCATGCGCGAGTCGCGCGGCGCTTTGTGAATGGGACACGCTGTGTTAGGGAACACACAGGTCCCAGAACACAGTGCACCCCATTACCCAGAAGACCGAAGATCACTGAGGAGCAGGAAGAAGGCAGATTAGGAAAACTGCCTAGCAACAGGCATTTCTGACCAGGTAAAACATTTTTTTTTTTTTTTTATGTTTTTTTTTTTACATTTTTTAAAATAATATTATTGCTTTTTTTTTTTTCAGGGTGGCCCTCCACTTTAAGTATACTTTATAAGTTGTAAACTCCTTCCAGCTGTACCTGGGTGAAAGTTCCTATAACAAAAACAGAATAAATTGTTTTTAGGTTAATGGGATAAAGTCATCCTGAGTTCATTTTGTTCATAGCTTCTACATACAGATATCAATCTTTGCATTAATATAGTGTAGCAAAGACTGAAGGACGATAAAATGTTCTAGTTCATAAAGGCAATTTACAATGACAAAATGTTCATGATGTATTGTAAATTTGATCATATTCATGCTCTTAAATGTAGAATATTATTTGTATAACTGACCTGTAAACCAGCTGCAAGCTCTAGAGTTTATCGGTAAATCACAAAATACACATTCGTTTTCATTCAATTATTTATCAAATCACAACAGGAGGTTTTATGGTTTCCCTCTGCAGTAATACTGACTCTCTTCATCACCAATTTTACATCATAGTTCTTGTGCACTTTTGATCGGTGATAAACACACATGCTCATTGGCTTCCAGTTTATTGTTTCGCTACTTACTGTCTTAACCAAAATTTAGGAAGATTGATTGAATGGAATGTTTCAGATCGGTATCTTTTCCATGGTCATCTAGACTGAGTAAAGTCCTAGCATCTTTATTTAACTGCTGTGCAAAAAGACTGGAATTGCATATGGATATAATTCATAGGAAAGTTTTGGCAGAAGAGCAATGTGCTTGTTTAACCAGTTTGGCTCTCACATCTGTATCCCCTTTATGGACTAAAGTCATTTTTACATTTCAAGTATGGACATGTTGATTCATTGACAATCATTTTTTCAGTACTTGAGATAACAAAGTAATACATATATTTTTTTCAGGACAAATGAGGCTTTGCATTTTTTTTTTTTGTGACACTGCAAAAATTATTTTATATTCAATTCAATAGCAAAACAAAATAGTTGTAATTTCACCTTGTTTAACCATTTCAGCCCCGAAGGTTTCACCCCCTTCCTGATCAGGCCATTTTTTGCGATACGGCACTGCGTTGCTTTAACTGACAATTCCGCAGTGTGCAAAGCTGTACCCAAACAAAATGTATATCCTTTTTTTTCCCTACAAATATAGCTTTCTTTTGATCACCTCTGCGGTTTTTATTTTTTGAACAAAAAAAAGACTGAAAAAAACCCCCAATATTCTTTACTTTCTGCTATAAAACACATCCAATAAAAAAATGTAAAAAATTTAATTTCTTCATCAATTTAGGCAAATATGTATTCTGTGACATATTTTTGGTAAAACAAAAATCCCAATAAGCGTTTATTGATTGGCTTGCGCAAAAGTTATAGCATCTACAAACTATGGGATATTTTTATGGCATTTTTATTTTTACTAGTAATGCTGGCGATCAACGATTTTTAGCAGGGCTGCGACATTGTGGCAGACAAATTTGACACTAAGTGACACTTTCTGGGGACCAGTGACACCAATAAAGTGATCACTGCTATAAAAAATGCACTGTCACTGTAAAAATGACACTGGCAGGGAAGGGGTTAACATCAGGGGCGATTAAAGGGTTAAGTGTGCTCCTAAGGAGTAATTTCTAACTGTGTGGGGGATGATTTAACTGGAGGAAGACAGAGATCCGTGTTCTTGATTAGCAGGAACACAAGATCTCTCTCTTCCTCTCTGAACCAAATGGCGGCCTTCCACTCCAGCGAACGATCGGTGGGTCCCAACGGCCACCGTGGCCACCCGACCTACTGATTGGCTCCTGCTGTGTCCAATCACAGCAGGAGCGGGTCACTGGTGGCCCAGACCCTGAGGTGGAAACAGTGTACAGGCAGGGGCGGACTGACAACTCATGGGGCCCCCGGGCAATATGAGATTATGGGGCCCCCGGGCAATATGAGATTATGGGGCCCCCGGGCAATAGGAGATTATGGGGCCACACAGTATACACACAGTATACAACAACACAGTATACATAAACATGTACACACAGTATACACAGACATGTTTCTATTGGCTAAGAAGGTACTGGAGAGTTGGGGCAGCTATAATCTCAGGATTTTTAGACCAAAAGGACGTCGGTAAGGGACATTTCAGAGACAAATGTAAAAAAAACATCGATTTTTACATACTGTCCCTGGTTTTACTAAGGCTGGCAACCCTGATGGGGTGACCTAGTGGCCCGGGGCACTCGGGCAGTGCCCGAGTAGCCAAATGGTCAGTCTGCCCCTGTGTACAGGCATGTTGTTTCGCACTGCCGAGCCGCCCTGCCACAGTAAATGTATTAATCGGTGTTAGTTTTAAAACAAAACGTACTTTTACTTTAAAACTTTACTGTAGATAAAAAAGTATACATTCTTACTATATAATTTCTCCTGTTTATAATGACAACTATAATGACAAAGTTATGTTTGTGGTACAAACCAAACCAAAGTTATTTACAAAATAAATAAAGTGTTTTTATCAGTTTTATCCCCATCCAGCATTTCTGGCCCCTGCCCCCAGCTGAGTGTCCACCACAGAAAGTTGCTTCCTATGGGGGCACTCATGCTCGATTCTGAGCCTGGCTCTAATGGCCTGATGGTGACCCCCAGAGTCAGGGAGAGCTGACATTCCTCCTCAGGGTGTAGGTTACTGGGCATGGTGGATGTAGTGCAAGATGGTAATATGGACACCAGACATGTTTTAAAAATTAAGAGAGGTTTTATTTCTTTTAAGAGGAACAGGGGGGAGAGGGTTAGGACACAGGACACCCTTAGTCAAATGCAACAGCAAATAGGCAGACTCCGCAAGTAAAAATAGAACTAGGCAGACAGCCATACAGAAAAAGGGCCTTTAAGCTGAATGCAGCAATCTTTATTTTGAAGTAACTGCTGTCTCCTATAGCATCAACTTCACTCCCACAGTAGAGCCTCAAGTTTAGCTTACAGCTGTCTGCTGGACCTCTCAAACTTCACTCACAGCTACCTGCTGTATTCTTCAAGCTCAGCTCGCAGTATCCCACTGGACTTCTTGAACTTTCAGCTACCTGCTGGATCCCCCGAGCTCAACTTACAGCTACCCGCTGTACTCTTCAGGCTTTACCCACTCTACCCCCTGGGCTCCTGGACTCACAGCTAGGGATGAGCCAAACCCCCCCCCCCCCCCCCCCCGGTTTGCCCCAGAACATGCAAACAAGCAAAAAGTTTGAGCGAACATACAAACAGTGTTAAGGTCTATGGGACACAAAGATGAAAAATCAAAAGCGCTCATTTTAGAGGCTTATATGCAAGTTATTGGCAAAAAAAGGCGTATGGGGACCCGAGTACTGTCCCAGAGGACATATACAGTGCCTTGCAAAAGTATTCACACCCTTTGGCTTTTTACCTATTTTGTTACATTACAGCCTTTAGTTCAATGTTTTTTAATCTGAATTATATGTGATGGATCAGAACACAATAGTCCAAGTTGGTGAAGTAAAATTAGAAAAATATATACATAAAACTATTTTTCAGAAATAAAAACCTGATAATTGGCATGTGCGTATGTATTCATCCCCTTTGTTATGAAGCCCATAAAAAGCTCTGGTACAACCACTTACCTTCAGAAGTCACAAAATTTGTGAAATTATGTCCACCTGTGTGCAATCTAAGTGTCACATGATCTGTCATTACATATACACACTTTATTGAAAGGCCCCAGAGGCTGCAACACCTAAGCAAGGTGCACCACTAACCAAACACTGACATGAAGACCAAAGAACTCTCCAAATGTTGTTGATGACAATTTTGTTGAGAAGTACAAGTCAGGGTAAGGTTATAAAAAAATATACAAATCCCTAGGAGCACCATTAAATCTATCATAACCAAATGGAAAGAACATGGCACAACAGCAAATCTTTCAAGAGACGGCCGCACACCAAAACTCACGGCCCGGGAAAGGAGGGATTTAATCAGAGAGGCAGCACAGAGACCTAAGGTAACTCTGGAGGAGCTGAGAGTTCCACAGCAGAGACTGGAGTATCTGTACATAGGATGACAATAAGCCATACGCTCCACAGAGTTGGGATGTATGGTAGAGTGGCCGGAAGAAAGCCATTACTTTCAGAAAAAAAAACAAAATGGCATGTTTTGAGTTTGTGAAAAGGCATGTGGGAGACTCCAAAAATGTATGGAGGAAGGTGCTCTGGTCTGATGAGACTAAAATTTTACTTTTTGGCCATCAAAGAAAATGCTATGTCTAGCACAATCCCAACACATCACATCACCCAAAGAACACCATCCCATCCCACTCCCCACTGCTGATTTTCAGCAGTCGGGACTGGGAAACTGGTCAGAGTTGAGGGAAAGATGGATGGTGCTAAATACAGGGATATTCTTGAGCAAAACCTGTACCACTCTGTGTGTGATTTGAGGCTAGGGTGGAGGTTCACCTTTTAGCAGGACAATGACCCCAAACACACTGCTAAAGCAATACTTGAATGGTTCGAGGGGAAACATGTAAATGTGTTGGAATGGCCTAGTCAAAGCCCAGACCTCAATCCAATAGAAAATCTGTGGTCAGACTTAAAGATTGCTGTTCACAAGCACAAACCATCTAACTTGAAGGAGCTGGAGCAGTTTTGCAAGGAGGAATGGACAAAAGTCCCAGTGGTAAGATGTGGCAAGCTCATAGAGACTTATTTAAAGCGATTTGGAGCTGTGATAGCTGCAAAAGGGGGCTCTACAAAGTATTGACTCTAGGGGGTGAATAGGTATGCACATTGACTTTTTCTGTTATTTTGCTGCATTTGTTGTTTACTTCACAATAATAAAAAAAAATCTTCAAAGTTGTGGGCATGTTCTGTAAATTAAATGATGCAAATCCTCAAAAAATCCATGTTAATTCCAGGTTGTGAGGCAGCAAAAACACAAAACATGGCAAGGGGGTGAATATTTTGCAAGGCACTATATATATATATATATATATATATATATATATATATATATGTATATATATATTTTGGCAGAGCGTTGCCCTGTCAAGGTCTAGAAGGAGGATGTGACCCAGAATTCTGAACCAGACGGGTTGAGGGGCTCCAGGGAGCATGTAACATGAAGAGGAAACTGGCCTTTCAGTTTCCTCAGTGTTTTGTAAAGTCAACTTTGGGACCTGGAGCTCAGGGATTTCTGAGAGATCCGGATGGGATGAAATCCCTAGTCCTGGGTCCTGATTTTGAGAACAGCCAGCATACTGATTGATCAGGTGGCCCTGGCAGATAGGAAGTCTGAGTACCAGGAGTCAGGAGGCCTCCACATGGGAGCCAGAGCAGCAAGAGGGTGCTAGCTATATGCACCAAGGTGGTTGGTTGTACGGGACAGACAAGGGCCTGAAGTGTAAGGCCAGAGCAGCGGTGCTGCAAGTGAGAGCCAACTAGGCTGAATGTAATTTTTTTGTTGATGGGGAAAAAAGAATGCTGAAAGCCCCCGTGAGGAAAATCTTTGTTTGCTGAAATTGCTTTTAATAAAAATGGGCAAACAAAGCCCTTAAAAAGAAGAACCAGCGAGTGGTGGTGTCCATATGTATATATATATATATATATATATATATATATATATATATATATATATATATATATATATATATATATAGATATAGATATAGATATATCTATATATATGAATGTATATATATATATATATAATATATATATTAAATACACTTCCTGCAGGCCACTAACTAACCTGCCGGCCTAATCATCTGGCTCAATCTATCTCACACTATCCACACTATACACGGCCGATATGTAAGCAGCCTTATATTGTGTGGGGCGTGGACTTAGTCCCCCTGAGCCATGATTGGCCAAAGGCACCCTGCCTTTGGCCAATTATGATTCTCGCAGCAGAGAGCACTGAGATTGCCAAAGCATGCAGGTCATCTTGCAGTGCATAATGGGGCATTCCACGGTGCTCAAATTTCCTGCGAGAGCCCCATATGTTTGGTTCGTTTGAGAGCAAACAACCGATGTTCGAGTCGAACTTACGTTCGGCTCGAACCGCGGGCTCATCCCTTCTCACAGCTACCTGCTGGATTCCTCAGGCTTGGGAATGTACGGGAAGTATTGTTCTTACATATAGGAATCTGAGATGTCTTCGCACTTTTCTAAGTAAAGCTTTGAAACCTAAAGAGAAGGTGTACATTGTCACAGAGACCCGAGAGTTAACTGGAAATCAGTAACAGTGTAATTGTACACAGTCTACGTATATCTCTAAAAGTAGAGGCCCGCATTAAGGTCAAGTATTCCCCCACAGCGGCCTCAGCTTTGTTGCATGGCATTGATGGATTGATGATTTTCTATTTATGGCATGTCAAAGGTACTCCATGTATAATGCAGCAACCCTTTCCCAAGTGCCTGGCATAACCCAGAAGAACCAACCCCGGGGGGTAGTCCTCTCATGTGACCCAAACTTGGTGTTCAATGAGTTAATAGGAAAACATGAAGGAAAGGTCCATCTTCAACCTTACCCTGCCTACAGGAGGAACTACCAGGGTTGAAAAGACCTCACTTGTGACTGGGCTCTGTCGTTCCGCCACCATAGGGGAACCCCATTCTGTACACAGAATGTGTACAGAACGTGCCCCAGAAACATATTTTTTCCCCAGAAACAATTTCACAGATTTTCCCAGAAGTTTGCACTAAGATACAAGTCAGATTTAAGGCATCCCATGCAACAAAAATATAATTTTTGGTAAGATACTTTTAATAGGAAATCACAGCTAAAGGGATGCAGGCCCTGCAGCTTTCCTCATTAGAGCCCTGCAGATGCACAGCCGACTGATAATTATGAAACCCCTCCAATTAGACTTAGGCCCCTTTCACACTGGGGCGGGAGTGGAGTCGGCGGTAAAACGGCGCTATTTATAGTGCCACTTTACCTTTGATTTATCTGCGGTATTTGGCCGCTCTAGGGGCAGTTTTACCACCCTGCTAGTGGCCGAGAAAGGGTTAAAACCACTGCAAACAGCTGCTGCAGCAGCGCTTTGCCTGGCGGTATAGCCACGCTCTTTCACCGCTCCAAAGATGCTGCTATCAGGACTTTTTTTAACCGTCTTGCCAGCGCACTGCTCCAGTGTGAAAGCCCTTGGGTTTGCAGGTGCTATTTTTAGCTGTATCACCTGCAAAGCGCCCCAGTGTGAAAGGGGTCTTACTCAGCACAGGGGCACAGACAAACAAACAGTGATTTCTTCAGAACAACAAAAGGTAAGAATCTGCAACAAAGTTTGTTAAAATCCCTGTAATTTACATAGATAGCCCAGAGGGGAATGGTTTTTCTCAATAAAAGTGGAGTTACGCTTTAAGTGTATTTTTTCCTGAAAATTTGTGTTTGATAAATAGCTTCACAATAGCTTCACAAATAATGAGTGACATAAACCTTGCACCAGCCATCAATTTATTCTAGAGCCTTTGATTTCAGAAAATATAAAATGTGTGGGGATCCTAACTAATTTTCTAGCAAAAAAAATCAGATTTTAGCATGTATCCCTGCACTCTACACTTAACCCAAGATGCATAAACACACAAATGGCTCCCCCTCCCAGGCAGCCTATAGTCTCTGGGGTAGGCTGTCGTACTGAAAAAGCTAAAAAGCTAGTTGATGATTAACTGGCTCCTCATGTATGATCAATCTTCTTGTATGTTAAAGATGCTCTTGACTTGCTGTGAAGAGTTGATGGCCTTAATATACCCAAAGACACATGGCTAGTTCCCATTGATGTCAAAGCGCTGTACAGCAGCATTCCACATACAGTATAAAAGGTATGCAAGTGATTGATGTTTTCTTAAGGGAAGATGATAGAGCTAGGTGGCAGTATAACAATTTTTTTGTAGCTTTTGAATTTAATTTTGACATGCAACATTTTTATTTTAAAGCAATCCCACTATTTCCAGGTGCAGGGAGTGGCAATGGGGACTAAATGTGCCCCATTATATACATCATATACTAACTTGTACCCAGCTTGTTCTCCAATGAGGCGCTGCATGCTAGTTTAGACCATATAGTCTCCTGGCATAGATTTATAGATGACATCCTGATGGTTTGGTCGGGGAGTCATGAAGAACTTCAGACATTTATTGGAGGAGATTGACTTCAATTTAAAATTCACTATGAACTGCAACCAAGTGCAGATCATATTCCCTGATGTGGAGATTCGGGTGGGTATGGATGGGACCACCTTGGGATCTACTCTATTTCAAAAACCCACTGTTGGTAATGTAATTCTTCATGCTGCAAGCTCACAACCTGCTCCCCTGGTAAATAGCATAAAATGCAGTCAATACCTGAGAATCCAACAAACCTGTACAGAGGAATCTAATTTTGAGGTAGAGGCTACTACATTTAAAGGGGCTATACTAAAGCAACTCTGAAAAAAAGCATATAGTGAGGCTAAAGTCCAAGCAAGAACTGATCTAATCCTTCAAAATAAACTAAGTTGGAAAATACTAGTATTATAATGAGATACACAAAACATCAAAAGCAAATGCAGAATATTTTTGCCAACTACTAACTTCCGACAACATTGCAAGCAAATATATTGGGGAATGTCCTGAACTAACATTCAGGAGATGACTCTTGATTAACCACTTAAGGACCAGGCCTCTTTTTCAGACTTGGTGTTTTCATGTTTAAAACAGTTTTTTTTGCTAGAAAATTACTTAGAACCCCCAAACATTTTATATTGTTTTTTTTCTAACACCCTAGAGAATAAAATGGCGGTCATTGAAATACTTTTTTTTACACCGTATTTGCGCAGCGGTCTTACAAGCGCACTTTTTTTGGAAAAAATGCACTTTTTTGAATAAAAAAATAAGACAACAGTAAAATTAGCCCAATTTTTTTTTATATTGTGAAAGATAATGGTACGCCAAGTAAATTGATACCCAACATGTCACGCTTCAAAATTGCGCCCGCTCGTGGAATGGCGTCAAACTTTTAGCCTCAAAAATCTCCATAAGCGACATTTAAAAAATTCTACAGGTTGCATTTTTTGCGTTACAGAGGAGGTCTAGGGCTAGAATTATTGCTCTCGCTCTACTAATCGCGGCGATACCTCACATGTGTGGTTTGACCACCGTTTTCATATGCAGGCGCTACGCACGTATGCGCTCGCTTCTGTGCGCAAGCTCGTCGTGACGGGGTGTTTTAAAAAAAAAAATTTTTTTCTTATTTATTTTAATTGATTTTATTTATTTTTACACTGTTTTAAAAAAAAAAAAAAATGGATCACTTTTATTCCTATTACAAGGAATGTAAACATCCCTTGTAATAGAAGAAAGCATGACAGGTCCTCTTAAATATGACATCTGGGGTCAAAAAGTCCTCAGATCTTATATTTGGGCTAAAATGCAAAAAAAAAAAAAAATCTGACATTTAAAAAAAATATACCTTTAAGAGGTATGGGCGGAAGTGACGTTTTGACGTTGCTTCCGCCCTCCTATGGTATAGAGACGAGTGGGGGCCATCTTAGTCTCACTTGTCTCTATACCCAGCTAGGAAGAGGACCCGATCGCCTCCGCCGCTACCGACGGCTCCGGTAAGCGGCGGAAGGTGCGGGAGGGCGGCGGGAGGGGGGGTGGCACCTCTCCCGCCGCCGATAGCGGTGATCTCGTGGCGAATCCGCCGCGGAGACCACCGTTATCGTACAGCCGACCGCCGCCTGAAGAGATGGATATCTCGGTTGTGGCAGCAGCTGCTGCCGTTACCGAGATATCCCTCTTCAAAAATAGGACGTACATCGTCGTGCGGCGGTCGGCAAGTGGTTAAGGATAGTTTTTCCCCCTGTGGAGTGTAATTTGTGCCCCTGCATCCGGGGGGCAAATAAATACAATTACCAAATGTCCAAGGTTGAATTTTGAGATTCTGAGTGAATTGCCAGACCTCTGGAACTGTTTACATAATGAACTGCCTCTGTGGAGCTTTCTATATTGGAAAAATGAAAAGATCTTTTAGAAAGTGAGTCCAAGATCCCATCTACCTTATAACAAATGGTAAAATAGAGACACCCATCAGTAGGCATGTTGGTTTATACAACAGGTTTGACACCTCAGAAAATGTTTTTTTGCAGCTTTGGAATATGTTCCTCCACATAAGAGGGGAGTGGATATGGATGAAAATCTTTTTTTAATGTGAAGCTAGATGGATTTATAACTTGAAGGCCACCTCACATCCACAATTGAACTAATCCCTGTACTTTAAGTCTGTTTTATAACACTTTTCTGTACCTTTGAGGGGAGGGGGGGGGGGGGGGGGCTGCTGATTTAGCCTTCATTTACAATATAATTTATTGTTTGTAGTGCATTGGATTGTGTATACTGTACGGTGGCTAAGTGGTTAGCACTTCCGCCTAGAAGCACTAGGGTCATTGATTTGAATCCCAACCACAGCACTACCTGCGTGGAGTTTGCATGTTCTCCTTGTGCCTGCGTGGTATTCCCCCAACACTTCAAAGACATGCTGGTAGGTTAGCTCCTGTCTAGTAGTCCCTAGTATTTATGAATGTGGGAACTTAGATTGTAGCCAGCTTGAGGGCAGGTACTGAAGTGAATGTATCCTATATGTAAAGCGCTGCATAAATTGACAGTGCTATTTAAGTACCTGAAATAAATAAAATAACTGTGTTCACGTTTTAAATAACAGCATTGTCTATTGATGCATTACTAGATTGTCCTTAGAGGGGCCATGTATTATGGCATTTGTTATTGTTATTGTGCCCTTTTGTTTTAGGTGAGTGGTATTGAATTGTCTGCTTTTCTCTAGGTGCCATGCAGAGCCCTTTAGTGGTGGAGAGCTTCTTTGGGTGTTGCCCTGGGGAGGGAACAGCTGTCTCATTGCTGCCTTGGCTCTTTCCCTTGGAGCCTTGTTAGAAACCATGAATCAGACTGAGACAGAAGTACAGTTAAATCACACTTGCTTAATAATAATAATAATAATAATAATAATAATAAAAAGGTAAACAGAGTAAACGTAGTCAAAACATAGTCAAAGTTCAAGAATCGGAACGGATAGTCAGACAAGCCAAAAGGTCAGGGAGCCAGAGATAAGCATAGCAGAACAGCAAGTAGGATCTCTAGAAACAACAGATCTACTCCAGGAACAATAGATCCCCAGCAGCCAGCATCAATGTACCCTTCAGCACACCCCAGCATACCTTGGCGAGAACTGTCGAGAACTGTCCCCCATCGGATAGTGTCCGCCCTATACTGCGCCTGCGCAGTACAGAGGACAAAGGAGACACTGAAAGTCTCCTAAGTTGAACAGCACCTTTACACTTAGTAGTACAGTCTGCCCTGGGTCCAGGTTCAAGCCCCACCATCCAAGTGGACATAGAGTTAGAATAAAAAAATGCAGAGAAAAAAATGCGAGGCCATGCCCGAAGCATGGTGAGCGTATCGAGCCCGTGAGGGGCCCTGTTACAAAGTGCTGTTTTACAACATCGGGAGCGCGTGAAAGGAAGGTACTTTTAAGTGCGCAGGTGCTTCTGGATAAAAAAAAAAAGTGCGTAGGTGCCAGGGCTGGACTGGGGCAAAAATTTGGCCATGGACTTCATCATAATCGGCCCACTTTAATTTTGAGTGTCCCCACCAGCAGCCCCCTTCACATCAGTTCCCACCAGAAGCCCCCTTCACATCAGTCCCCTCCAGCAGCCCCCTTCACATCAGTTCCCATCAGCAGCCCCCTTCACATCAGAGTCCCCATCAGAAGCACCCTTCACATCAGGGTCCCCATCAGAAGCCCCCATCAGCAGCCCCCTTCACATTAGACAGTCCCCACCAGAAGCCTCCTTCACATCAGAGTCCCCATCAGCAGTCCCCTTCACATCAGAGTCCCCATCAGCAGCCCCCTTCACATCAGACAGTCCCCACCAGCAGCCCCCTTCACATCAGACAGTCCCCACCAGCAGCCCCCTTCACATCAGACAGTCCCCACCAGCAGCCCCCTTCACATCAGAGTCCCCACCAGCAGGTCCCTTCACATCAGAGTCCCCACCAGCAGCCCCCTTCACATCAGAGTCCCCACCAGCAGCCCCTTCACATCAGACAGTCCCCACCAGCAGCCCCCTTCACATCATAGTCCCCTACAGAAGCCCCTTCACATCAGTCCCCATCAGAAGCCCCCTTCACATCAGAGTCCCTTACAGAAGCCCCCTTTCACATCAGAGTCTCCTACAGAAGCCCCCTTCACATCAGAGCCCCCACCAGAAGCCCCCTTCACATCAGAGTCCCCACCAGAAGCCCCCTTCACATCAGAGTCCCCACCAGCAGCCCCCTTCACATCAGAGTCCCCACCATCAGCCCCCTTAACATCAAAGTCCCCACCAGCAACCCCCTTCACATCAGAGTCCCCACCACCAGCCCCCTTCACATCAGACAGCCCCCACCACCAGCCCCCTTCACATCAGAGTCCCCACCAGAAGCCCCCTTCACATCAGACAGTCCTCACCAGAAGCCCCCTTCACATCAGAGTTCCCACCAGAAGCCCCCTTCACATCAGAGTCCCCATCAGAAGCCCCCTTCACATCAGAGTCCCCACCAGCACATCAGAGTCCCCACCAGCACCTCTCTCTCCTCCCCCTCCCACATTTACTCACAGTTTTGAAGGCAGCTGTTCGTTCCTCGTTCCAGTCATGTGATAACAAGTGATAAGGGGAGAGAGGAAGGAAAGTCTGCCAGCTGTCTATCTCCCCCTGCAGGCTGGAGGGAGCATAACGCCTAATGCTCTCTCCAGCAAGTGACGGAGCTGCTCCTCCTGACAGGAGTGAAATCGCGATCACTCACTGTCAGAGAGGAGTGGCTCCAGGACTGCACCTGACTGGCCCACTGAGCCATTCGGCCCGAAACTCCCGGTAGTCCCGATGGCCAGTCCATGCCTGGCAGGCGCCGTTCATCTTCTGAGACTTTTGGCTTGTCCTTTGTCCGCCGTACTGCACTGGCGCTGCGCCTGCGCAGTATAGGGCGGACACTATCCGATGGGGGCACACATCTCGTCAGAACACCAGAACTGTGTTCATCCACGTTCCTGCTGAAAAAAGCCCTGCTCTTTATAATTAATAAGTGAAGTCCTTCTTTGGCACCTTAATAGTCTCATGATAGGTAATAGTGTACCTCTGTTCAGTGTCCATCATCACTGTTTTTAAAATTGCACATATAAATTCTGTATGAGTTTTTTTATAATATTTTTTGTTTACATTTTTTTGTAATCGTATGTGTTTAATGGCACCCGAAAAGTCCCATTCTCCTTTTGGTGTACAATTCTTAGGTAAAAATTTGGGATGTGGTGCCGTGGTTTGGCTCTCCTTTCATTGTGGACTAGTCAAACTAAAAATATTTTTCCTTTTCTGGCCTAAGTAAGCATTTAGGCAAGACTGTTGTCTGCAGGGGCCCGAGGGCAACACAACACATGCCAAAAGACATATGACTTAAGGTTTACTTCTATTTGAATAAAAATCAATAAATATAATAATAATATTAATAAAATTGGCAACAAATTCTAAAGAAAATATAGAACATAAATTGGAGCAACTTTCACCTATATAAATATTTTATTGTTTTGTATCAAAGTATTCTCTTATTGTTGTTGTCACATCACTCAACGATGTAACCTTGCAACATCATTACTTTGAATATGCATCAAGCCTACATCATGAAATGGCAAAACATAATTATGGAAATATCAAGATAAAAAAAGAAGCATTACACAATGTGCAATGTACCATGTTAATATAAGTTGTACAATTTTATGAGGAGCTCATTTTTTTACATGTCGTATAAAATAGAATGTAGAATTCAATTAATGGTTACTGCCATGGGACACTTGTGTTTTTCTTTATATTTTATTTTACATTCCAGATGTTTACAGCACTAATGCACTGTGTATATACTTGTTAATATATATATAAATATACAGTAGTTCTCAGAGAAGTGAAGTGTTGCAAATATTGAATGCGTGGCAAGCATTTTGAAATATGCTAAAACCTGATGGTTGTCACAAGCTTTCAAATACAACTGCTCCTTAAACATATGAGACTCCATCCCATCAACCTGAAAAGCTAAAAAAACAAACATGTACAATATCTGACAAAAGTGAGTACACCCCTCACATTTTTGTAAATATTTTTTTATTTTATATCTTTTCATGTGATGACACTGAAGACATAACTCAACACGCAGCCATTAATGTGAGTACACCCCTCACATTTTTGTAAATATTTCATTATATCTTTTCATGTGATGACACTGAAGACATGACACTTTGCTACAATGTAAAGTAGTGAGTGCACAGATTGTATAACAGTGTAGTTATGCTCTCCCCTCAAAATAACTCAACACACAGCCATTAATGTCTAAAACGCTGGCAGCAAAAGTGAGTACACCCCTAAGTGAAAATGTCCAAATTGGGCCCAAAGTGTCAATATTTTGTGTGGCCACCATTATTTTCAAGCACTGCCCTTACCCTCTTGGGCATGGAGTTCACGAGAGCTTCACAGGTTGCCACTGGAGTCCTTTTCCACATGTTAGAGACCTTGCGCTCCTCCACCTTCCATTTGAGTATGCCCCACAGATTCTCAATAGGGTTTAGGTCTGGAGACATGCTTGTCCAGTCCATCACTTGTACCCTCAGCTTCTTTAGCAAGGCAGTTGGAGGTGTGATTGGGGTCATTATCGTGTTGGAATACTGCCCTGTGGCTCAGTCTCCAAAGGGAAGGGATCATGCTCTGCTTCAGTATGTCACAGTACATGTTGGCATTCATGGTCCCCCAATGAACTGTAGCTCCCCAGTGCCGGCAGCACTCATGCAGCCCCAGACCATGACACTCCCAACACCTTGCTTGACTGTAGGCAAGACACACATGTCTTGTACTCCTCACCTGGTTGCTACCACACATGCATAACACCATCTGAACCAAATAAGTTTACCTTGGTTTCATCAGACCACAGGACATGGTTCCAGTAATCCATGTCATTAGTCTACTTGTCTTCAGAAAACAGTTTTCAGGCTTTTTAGTGCATCATATTTAGAATAGGCTTCCTTCTGGGATGACAGCCATGCAGACCAAATTGATGCAGTGTGCGGCGTATGGTCTGAGCACTGACAGGTAGACCCCCACCACCCCTTCAACCTCTGCAGCAATGCTAGCAGGACTCATACATCTAGGCCATCTTTATGTAGAGTAACAATTTTTTTGTTCAGATCCTCGGAGAGTTCTTTGCCATGAGGTGCCATGTTGAACTTCCAGTGACCAGTATGAGAGAGTGAGACCGATAACACCAAAGTTAACACACCTGATCCCGATTCACACCTGAGATCTTGTAACACTAACAAGTCACATGACACCAGGGAGGGAAAATGGCTAATTGGGCCCAATTTGCACATTTACACTTAGGGGTGTACTCACTTTTGTTGCCAGCGGTTTAGACTTTAATGGCTGTGTGTTTAGTTATTTTGAGGGGACAGCAAATTTACACTGTTATACAACCTGTGCACTCACTACTTTACATTATAGAAAAGTGTAATTTTTTTTCAGGGTTATCACATGAAAAGATATAAAAAAATATTGTCAGGGCTGGGCTCAGCCCTTCCTTCTCTGAGCTGGCGGCTTAGCTGTCGGCTAATTGCCAGCTCTTATATCTCCACAGTGACTCACCTATTGATGATATCCCGCTCATCATTCCTACCTACTTAAGCCGTCCAGCCCAGATGATCTCTGCATTCCAGATCCTGCTTGCTGTTCTACTATGCTCATCTCTGGCTCCCTGATGTTTTGGCTTGTCTGACTATCCGTTCTTGTTCCTGAACTCTGGCTATGTTTTGGCTACGTTTACTCTGTTTACTTTTTTGATCATTATTAAACAAGTGCGATTTAACTGTACTACTGTCTCAGTCTGATTCATGGTTTCTGACAGTAGTCGAAGGCCATGAATTCAGATGATGCAGTCGATCCACTTATTGGTTATATTTTTTCCAGATTGGATGAGCAGGATCACCGCATGGATCAGTTTGCCATAGCGTTACAAAAACTCCTGAGTCACACAGCTCACGTGGATACTCCCACTGTGACTGCTCCGGTACAACCTGTGTTGCAGGCCATCCCTGCTGCTGCAGTTTCTGTGCAGGCACCTGCCTTGTGTAATATCTCTATAAGAGGTATGTCTGGTTCTGCTCCACTAGTCCAATGCAGAGGGTTTCTCCACCAGGTTGAGATATACTTTGAGATGCTGCCCCAGATGTTTCCCACGGACAGAAGCAAAGTAGGTTTTGTGATATCTGTGCTTTCTGAGAGTGCCTTGGCCTGGGCAAAGAGAAAAACCTGTTGTCTTGAGTTACCCTGAGTTTGTGGCTTCCTTTAAAAGGGTATTTGATGTTGCTGCATGCTCCGCTTCTGCTGCCAAGTGCCTCATGTCCATTAATCAGTTCCATACTCTGGCAGCAGAGGTTGCTTGGAACAATGAGGCCCTTGTGGCTGCTTTTTCTCATGGTCTCTCGGATACCATCAAGGATGAGATAGCAGCCCGAGATATACCCACTGATCTGGAGAAGTTGGTCACGTTTGCCATCATCATTGACTCCAGCCTCAGAGAAAGACTCTCTTTTAAGGGGCGCTTGTGGAAGCCTCCTGTACATTTGTCTCAGAGATTTGCAGGCCCACCCTTGCCTCTCTCACCACCCATGCCTCCTGGTACCGAGTTGGTCAGTGAAGATGAACCCATGCACTTGGGCTTCATGCATCTCTCTGCAGATGAGAGAACCCTTAGGAGGAGGGAGAGATTGTGCCTTTATTGTGGCCAGGCAGGCCACTTTTTGAAGTCTTGTCCTACCCGTCCAGGGAACACCTGAACATTGAGGTCCTGTCATGGGCAGACCTTATGTGGGGTTGTTTCATCCCCAGTTATCCAGAAGGATAAGCCCCTGGTTTCAGTTACCCTTTCTTGGGCTGAGTCGTCCATCAAGATACAGGGTCTAATCAATTCTGGGGCTGCAGGCCTATTCATTGATCCTGCCTTTATATCAAACCACTCCATTCCGCTGCAGTTGCGTGACACTCCACTTGCCATTGAGATTGAGGTTCTTGACGGGAGACCTCTACAGCCTGCCCATGTGACTCATGAGACTGTTCCATTGCCCATGGCCGTAGGGGCTCTTCACCATGAGATAATCTAATTCCAAGTTATTTCCTCAGCTAAGTTTATTGGTTATCCTTGGTTAGAGAGGCGCAACCCCTCTTTTGATTGGCTCCGTGCTGAGGTTCTCTACTGGTCACCACAATAGAGTAAGACATGCTTACAGAAGGTAGCCAAGGTCCTGTGCACTTCTTCTCTCTCCTCCCTGCCAGAGGAGTACCACGATTTTAGCAATGTCTTTGACAAAGGTTAAGCCGGTAGTTTGCCTCCACACCGGTTGTATGATTGTGCAATTGACCTTCAACCTGGTGCAATACCCCCTTGTAGCCAGGTGTACCCTTTGTTGGTCTTGGAGGATAAGGCCAGGTGTATGTTGCAGATGCACTTTCTCGAGGTTTCTTCCGCAAATCCTTGTCTCCTGCTGGTGCTGGTTTCTTCTTTGTGAAGAAGTAGAATGGTGAACTAAGACCTTGTATTTATTATAGGGGCATCAATCAAGTTCTAAGCACGGGAAACATGCGCCCCTTCACAGGCATACTATAGACACCTCCCAGGTTCGAAATTTAAAGGAATATTACACATTTATTGTTTCACTTTAATCATTATTAAAATCACTGCTCCCGAAAAAACTGATGTTTTTAAAACTTTTTTTGCATTGATACCCAGGTCCCCAAACACTTTTTAGGACAGTAACTTGCATATTAGCCTTTAAAATTAGCACTTTAGATTTCTCCCATAGACTTGTACAGGGTGTTCCGCGGCTTTTTGAATTTGCCGCAAACACCCCAAATTGTTCACTGTTCGCCGAACAGGAGAACAGGCAACTTGAAGCTCATCCCTAATCCGCAGTCTAATGGGGCTGCAGAACTAGCCAATCAGTACTGGGAGCAATTCCTACATTGCTATATTTCTGACCATCATAACAACTGGTCAGACCTCTTACCATGGATGGAGTTTGCTCACAATAGTGCCTTGCATTCTGCTTCCTGATTGTCCCCGAACTACCAACTACTACGTACCCTGTACAGGTTGAGATCCATGAGGAGTATGAAGTACAGTCCATTGGTGACCCCCGTAGGTTCCGTGGGCACATACAGTACCTGGTGCAGTGGAAGGGGTACAATCCGGAGGAACGCTACTGGGCCCTTCCTTCTCTGAGCTGGCCACTCAGCTGTCGGCTAATTGCCAGCTCCTATCTCTCACCAGTTGATGATATCCTGTTCATCAGTCTTGCTTACTTAACCTGTAAGTCTTGCCTACAGCCCAGATGCTCTCTGCCTTCACCTTGGGCATATCTCTAGAGACGCTCTCCTGTTCAAGACTTGCTTGGTTGACATTCCTTCTTGTTCCACATGCTTCTTACTGTTCTACTACAGTCATCTCTGGCTCCCTGACCTTTTGGCTTGCCTAACTATCCGTTCCGGTTCCTGATCTCTGGCTATGTTTTGACTACATTTACTCTGTTTACCTTATTTGATTATTATTAAACAAGTGAGATTTAACTGTACTTTTGTCTCAGTCTGATATATATATATATATATATATATATATATATATATATATATAGAGAGAGAGAGAGAGAGAGAGAGAGAGAGAGAGAGAGAGAGAGAGAGAAATATATACACACAAAAATAAATATTCCCTCCTCAGATTAATCCCCAGGTTGCTACAATGATGTTTAATGGTCTGGATGATATTTTCGTTTGCTGTGATGAAGCAAAGTAATTTGAAATTTTAGTGATCACAAACCTGTTAAAAGGTAATCGTTCTGCTAATTTCAGACCTCATCTACCCGATTTAATATTATCTTAATGTTATGCCAAAGGTTTTTGCAAATAGTATTTTTTACTGTATGCGTTGTGGTGTAGCGTTGAAAGGGTAATAAAGCTTTTCTAAAGTAGAAAAGATGTACCATTCCGCTGCGTTACATAAAAATCACAATAACGTGATATAATTTTAAACCACAGACTTTGCTTATTACATTTCGGGGTAAATAAATTGGGGTGTGCCTATTACGTAAACACTACCTTGGGAAAAAATCCATTAAAATGCATTTTTTTTTTAAATAATTTTTTCCCAATAAATACCAAAAAAATAAATAACAAATACTGTATATGTATCCAAATCTGCTACTAAATAAAACCCTCTCTGTCCTGAAAAAAAAATGTATAATACTTAACGGTATATTACAAATGCTAAAAGGTGTAATCTGCGGAACTGAGACATCGCCTAAGCACAAGAAGAAAAAAATCCTAGAGACTCAAGGGGATTTAGAAAGAAAAAGTAGGCTCAAGTGGTTAAGCAAACATATAAAGTTATTTGCATGTATTAAATGTGTATTTGTAAGAAAATAATGTCATATAAATGTTTAAAAAATACCTATAAAACAAGATACTTTCCCTTTAAGGGTTCACTCTCATGTGCGGCAGCCTTTGCTGTCCCTCTGAAAAGTGATCAACATGTTAGGGTATTTTACCATGGCCCCAGCCTTCCTGGAGAAGCAGGAAAGCTCAAAAACCACCATGGCACATTCTTGGTACTGTAAAAAGTGATCATGAAAGCCAAACACTGTCTTAAAAAGAAAAACAGCAGTTGTGAACTTCATTTGTTCCTTTGAATACATGATATTTATAAATGTACCTTGGTAAACAAGGGGTTAATTCAGAAGGGTCCTATTTATTTGATGTCTATTAATCTCTGTAAATAACAGCTTTTTTCAGTAATACCTTAAAGTGTATCTATGATCAAAAGTTACTAATATATATTTTGTAAAGTGTGGGGGTTGTTTAGCTCAAGTGTAGCACCCGCTAGCGAGAACAGTCCACACAGATGATTCCTTTTCAGGGCTTTTTGGCTGACTTTTATTAAAGAAAAACAAAGTTCCTGGAAATGAAAACAAAAGTGTTTTCCCTCGCAGGGGGTTTTCACCATCAGCTTTAAATACAAGGATATTCAGCCTCCTGGCTTACACATGCAGTATTGCAAACAAAAATACCGAGCCACCTGTCTCTCTTCAGCAGCAGGTGCACCATTGCTCAGGCTCCCACATGGAGCTCTCCTGCCTACTGTCAGCGACCTCAGATTCAGGTATCTGGCTTTCACAGTGCAGCCTGCACTCTCTGGCTACTCCAGGGCACAACTGTACTCTATGAGTTCTCACCTGCAAGCCTGGGCTCCTTTGGAGGGTAGAGCTCAGAACCCTGGTCCTGACTCTACTATCAGGCCCACACACACCTTAACAATCAGGTGTCTCAAAACCTGGATTTAGGACTGGGGATTTCATCCCACCCAGATCTCAAAGAAATCCCCGGGCTCCAAGTCCCAAAGCGGAATTACAAAATAATGAGGAAACTGAAAAGCCAGTTTCCTCTCAAACAAGAAAAGTACCCTGGAGCCCATCAACCTGCCTGGTTGAGAATCCTGGACCAACACACTGGTGGAGATCCACACTACCACATATCCCCCTCCCCCCTTGTTTCGACCCAGAGGGCGGAATACACCAGTACAACCTCCTCACTTTGGCATGACAATGCAAGCTACCAACCACATGGATCAAATCTGGTCCCATCAGGTGACTTTCTCCATGTCCCCCTGCTACATCTACTTGGGCTCTACAAAGACACTTCCATGCCTTTTTAGGAGAGTGATGTCTTCCCACTTCTCTTGGGCCTACGCTAGTCCTTTTACCAATCTTGGTACCTTTCTGCACACGAGGTTGATTTCTGTGTTTTAAGGGTCCAACACCATTAAGGTTATAAAGTGCTCCCTCAATTTCCACTAGACCACCCCTTTGCTTTTATTGAGGTGACACTGGTTCCTCTCTGTGCTCTATGTACGAGCACCCTCTTGTCATGTCCAAACTTAGCGTCACTTGTTTCCTCATGTACACTGCATGCTTAATTTTGTCAGTTTCATCACTAGCATCCTCATATGACTGCAGTCTCATCCTAGTCTCCGTCTGAAGGATATCCTGACTGTCTTGCCACTTTGAGGTTTTAAAGTCATGTGACACCTTGCTGAGCTTTGGCCATTTCCCTCTGACCATTGTTTACCACAATCCTTCTCAGACTTTAGCGATTTCTCAAAACTCAGGACATTTTCCCCAGAACTACCCTCCTGAACCTGTAAGGGGCCTAATTCTGCTGTATCTTTTACCTCGTCTGTGTCAATCATACCATTCCCTATCTCATTACAATTTTCAGGGTTTGCTACAACCAGATCAACTTATCGAAGACCATCAGGTCTTCCATTATTTTTGTTGTCACCCATGGTAACCAAACCATCAAAAATTGACAATGCACTGCATTTTTCATCATGGTCAGAAATATCAATGCAATGTCTGGAGAGGAACTGCACACAGTGGAGTGTTTGTCTACAGCAGTTTCACTATACACCAACTTCACTGGCATGAGATCCTCTGACAGCAACTGTTCTGACCTCTGACCAACATCGCATAGCATAACTTTTGGACCTGTGAATACAATCACTTCATTTATTGCTGTACCATCAGACATTTCCACCAACACCAGCTCATTTGGCACGACATCATCCATTACCGCATCATTAGGCCCATTGTGGATCACAGACATGACCTCTTCTGTGCATTCGCCTTTACTTGGCATTTCCATCTCATGAGCAACATCGTCTGCAGTAGAAAGTGCACCCTTGCATATAAGTTGCTCTGCAGGTCCTTCATCTGACACTGCAATCATGTCTGTTACACTTTTACCAACGGAGGCCTTTTCCAACAAAGCCAACAGGCTTTTTGCCCACCTGTTCCAGTCTGTTATCTCTGTGCTCCCAGAGGTACCACGCAGTACCACTCCTAATGCACAAGGAGACCCAGAGAGACAAAGTGGTTCAGCATCAGACACATTGCACATGTCACTTTTGTTCAAACCAGACTGTGGCAATACCTTTTTAACCAAAAAAGGGTGCAATACCACACTCTCACCACCTTGCTCTGGTGGCGCTTCATTAAACGCATGAACGCTTTCATACCTGTCATTGCCAGACTGCATTAACCCATTTCCACCGTGAGTGTTTTCAAACATTTCAGTTATAACATTTAACATCCTGTTATCACCATGTTCAGGTACCCTATTATCCCTCAGAGCAGCACCATAGCTGTCCCAGGTAATCTCCGGCTCTAAAATGCAGAGCTCCCTGGGGGTTTCTATGGACACCTCTGTGGGAGATAGCACATCCTTAACCGCATTCACAGCAATGTTTTTATCTCTAGTAAGCTGCACTAGCCCATTAGCAACTGGACCATTCAATTTAGCCAACACAATATTAGCAGTTTTACCCATCACATTGTCACATTCAAGTTTACCACTTGCCTCCCCACTGGACAGGGCACTGTAGCAAGGCAAGTCCTTTTTCACACAGTGGATCTCCCATTTGGGGTCACTTCAACTCCAGTATGCACAGCCACATAGTCAGTCTCCTTCATGCATTTACCAGCAACAGTCTTACCTGTCACTGTAACAGGGTTGACATGTTCACTTGAGTATGTGGTCTATCCTTTGTTGCACTTTCACTGGCCAACTCTCCCTGGTGGCCATGGGATGAAATTGCAGCAGCCATTTCTGACTCCTTAGCACACCCTGCAGGCAAAACAGGTACTTCCTCGATGTTGCCAGGGTGACTGCAAACATTTTTAAACAACCTGGGCTTGCAGAAAAAGACTTTTGACCAGTAGCACTATCACCAGCTATGTTCCACAACCTGGGACAAGAAAAGATTCCATGCCCCAGCTGACCACATTCCAGACATGGTACATTTCTGCACATATCTTTAGTGGGTCGCTGCTCCACATCTCCAATGTAGCTCCTCCTTCCAGTTGACACTCAATCTCTCGTTGCTAAGGGAGATGACACTCTTCCAGCTGTACTTTGCTGACTCTCCTAAATGCAGCCACTTTGTGCTCCCTGCCTTCTGATCTACAGAGGTGATGAGTGGAGGAGTTTTAGGAATCTGAGTCAATACAAGAATCCCTGTTTGCAGGCAGCAAGGTACCATGGGATATGTAGTCCTTAGATATTGAATGTAAACTGCAGAGGAGAAGCTGCAAAGCATGCAGGGAATCCGGAAAGTTAGGCAAAGAGATGGCCAGCAGACAGGCAGCACTTGTAAAATGAAAGGATTTTTTTTCTAATAAGCTTACACTGGATTGTCAAAGAAAATACAAAGCTGTTATTAAATGAAAGTATATGAAGAGATCGGAGATGAAGACCGATGCAAGGATCTTATACACTCTCTCGGTTGAGGAAAGGGTGAAGAGAATGACTACAAACTGGTAACAGCAAATCAAAGAAATCACTAGTGACCTGAAAAGGTGGGAATGCTAAAAAAGTTTTCCACAATGAAAAGAGGCAATATCTGACCATCCAATGCTGTGAGTCTGTGTCTGACCAGTCCTGATTGGTGCTGTGCCAGTCACACGACTAAAAAAATAGTTTCAGAAGAGCCATTCAATTTAAATTATATATATATCAAAAAACAGTTTTACAGCTCCAAATAGATCTTTATTGAACATCAAATGTGTAATTTTTATGCATTAATATGTTGTTGGTAAAGTCAAACATAATCGACACTAGCTTTCATTTTGTTCAGACAGCATCTGCATCCTAGGCTCTTTTTTGCTTTAGAGGTATTAGAGCAATTACATTTGATATATTGTATATAATACTGATTTATATTAAAACTAACCTTTTTTGTGAGTTTATTACTGAATGTGATCAATGAACATACTGTATCCCACTCCCACAGTGTTTAGCAATAAGAGGACATGGAAGAGGAGGGAGGGAGTGACATTTACCACTGTGTATTTTCCCATATGTGTGACTCTATAGTAATGTAGTATGCACAAATAAGAAAAATTAGGTAATGAAGAGCTTACAAGGGAACTGAAATATGAGCATGCTCTGTAGAGGCCACCAGCTGGTCTACACAATCTCAGGCTGCAGTGAGAACACAGTGAAGATGGGGGAGACAGCTGAAGACAGGATCAATCAAGTATATTTCACATACAAAGCCACTAAAGCATTTGTTTTGTGTGTACGAACACTCTGTTATATAGCATGTAATGAGAGCTTTTCATAGTCTGGGTTTAATCACACTTTAATTACTTAATAAAATGTATATTATTTGTGCGTGCAATTGCAACTTGTAGAATCTTTAAAAAATTAGCACTTTTGAGCCTTTAAGTGTAAAATGATATTACAGTCAATTTAAAAAAAAATAAAAAAAATTACAAACATGATATACATACCTGCTCTGTGCAATGTTTTTGCACAGAGCAGCCCTAATCCTCCTCTTCTCGGGTCCCCCTTAGGCGCTCCTGGCCCCTCC
This sequence comes from Lithobates pipiens, assembly GCF_037356315.1. Taxonomy (NCBI): domain Eukaryota; kingdom Metazoa; phylum Chordata; class Amphibia; order Anura; family Ranidae; genus Lithobates; species Lithobates pipiens. Next base: position 583,776,207 of record NW_027507748.1, on the reverse strand, counting down.
CTCCTGCCTAGTTCCCCCAGAACAAACAGCTTGCAATGGGGGAACCCGAGCAGGCTTAGTTTCGAGACACAGTTCTGTGTGTCCATTCACACACAGAGCCGCGTCTTGGCCCCGCATCCGCTCTCTCCTCATTGGCTCACTGACTGTGATTGATAGCAGCAGGAGCCAATGTGGAGGGAGAGACCCGGAGAGCTGAGGCTCTTGTGCACATCGCTGGAGGAAGATCTGGCTCAGGTAAGTATTAGCAGGGCTGGCTGCTACATAGAGAAGGCTTTTTACCTTCATGCAAAAACCTTTAGCCTTTACAAACACTTTAAACTGTTTAAACTAACAGAAAGACTGATTTGGGATGTCATTTGCTTTTACCATGAACAAATGTGAACGTAGCATGAAATAACATTCTATTTTACTCCCATAACAAGTAGTAAATATACCTGTGAAATGATAGATCATCGGTGTACTATAGTCCTGCTATATGTTTATCATATGGACATTTTTATACAATTGCTATACAGAAAAATAAGAAATGTGATTTGTCCCAGACAAATGATGCTGAAAAAATAGGCCATTAAAAATATGCAGGATATTTCTGTCTGCTCGCTGTATCTATATGGATTGTCCAGAAAAAAAGGGAATTAAAATCACTGGCTCATAAACTATGATCATCATGGTTTACATTTGATTGGGGCTGGTGCTTGAAATTTCTTGTTTCATTTTGCTGGTATGAAACAATTTAGCCATTTTTTCCCTACCTTTTTGAAACCAATGCCCCATTTGTTGGCAGTGACCTTAAAAGCTTAATTAAAAACTAATGCAGTGTGAGAGTGTGAATCTGCTAGCACTCCCAGAGCTCTGGAGCCTGTCAGAAAAGTCCCATTCCAGCTTTCCCCTTCTCACAAGCACTCTTTCCTCAGCAACATTAATGTTTTCAATAACAGTGGAATAGATTTGACCTTGGCAATTAATTTAAAGAGTTCTGTTAACTCTGTGGATGCCTGCTGACTTTGTGTGCCTAATTGAAGCTGTTTTTTCCTTGAAAAGATGTCTTCCTGAGCTTGCAGTACAAATAATTCGTACCTGTATGCAGTACAAATAATCTGTACCTGTATGCAGCACAAATAATCTGTACATACTCAGAACTGCATTTACCAGTGTACAGCCGTATCCTGTCATTGATTTGTACAGGCAAATGTATGCAATAAATAATGAGCACAGAAATGTTATGCTGTACTGCCCGCTGCACCAATGAGTATCAGTACAAATAATCTGTAGCTGTATGTAGTACAAATAATCTGTACCTGTATGCAGTACAAATAATCCATACCTGTTTGCACGTACATACTTGGAACTGCATTTACCAGTGTACAGCCGTGTCTTTTCATTGATTTGTACAGGCAACTGTATGCAATACCTAATGAGCACAGAAATACAGAAATGTTATGCTGTACTGCCCACTGCACCCATGAGTATCAGTACAAATAATCTGTACCTGTATGCAGTGCAAATAATCCGTACCTGTATGCAGTACAAATAATCCATTGCTGTATGCAGTACAAATAATCTGTACCTGTATGCAGTACAAATAATCTGTACCTGTATGCAGTACAAATAATCCGTACCTGTATGCAGTACAAATAATCTGCACCTGTACGCAGTACAAATAATCTGTATCTGTACGCAGTACAAATAATCCGTACCTGTATGCACGTACACACTTGGAACTGCATTTACCAGTGTACAGCCGTATCCTGTCATTGATTTGTACAGGCAAATGTATGCAATCCCTAATGAGCACAGAAATGTTATGCTGTACTGCCCGCTGCATCAATGAGTATCAGTACAAATAATCTGTAGCTGTATGCAGTACAAATAATCCATACCTGTATGCAGTACAAATAATCTGTACTTGTATGCAGTACAAATAATCCGTACCTGTATACACGTACATACTTGGAACTGCATTTACCAGTGTACAGCCGTGTTCTGTCATTGATTTGTACAGGCAACTGTATGCAATACCTAATGAGAACAGAAATACAGAAATTGTATTCTGTACTGCCCACTGCACCCATAAGCATTAGTCTTAAATGGGGTAATAGAGGGGGCTTTTGCTTTTAGCAACAATGGTTGTATGATAAAAAAAATGGAAAATACTGCGCTAAATTACATCTATAAATACAAATCATTTAGCTGCTAAAACCGTCAGATACACACAGAAACAGATAAATTATGCAAAGTAGCAGTATAAAGAGAAACTCCATAGTGTAAACTCCGTACCTGTCAGCGCTGGCAGGGCCAGAGTTTACACTATGGAGTTTCTCTTTATATTTTTTGGGTAACACCTGAACTCTTTCCTTGGTGGTCAATGCTTGAGTTTCCCATGCCAGTTGGTGCTCAATTTGAGTTTCTTCCCATTACCAACTGTGGACAACCATCTTCCTTTTGGATAAAGGCCCTGGCTGGGTGTTTAGCTGCAGGCTTCTAAAAGCTTGACTTCTGGTACAGGAAATTTATGTGGTGGAGGTGTACTGTCGTCAAGAGGTGTTATATCAAAAAACCCACTTATTTGTGCTTTATATGGACTATTCATTTATCACTTATGTTATTTATGTATAATAATCTATATATAATCATCAATTTGGACTTTTTTCTTTTTCATTCCACGTTTTTAATTCACTGTATTTTCAGCGCTGCTACTTTGTAATGGTTGTATGATGTTTCTGTTGTTTATCTATCTTCTATATGATCTAGAAGTGAAATGAAGGCGTGATGTGCCTGAGCCCACCACCACAAGTGCCCATGTAAGGTTGGATAAATAAAAAAAAATGTTTGGGGCTTTATATGAAGCAAGGTCGAGCTATCCAGACGCTGTGTTCAATATTATCATATTTACAGGTGTTTTATGGAACTTTTCTACATGTATCATGTATTCCATGATTTTTACATGAATTCTTTACAATCGTGCAATTTATAATTTTATGATCTTTATCCAACAACAATGACAGGAATTAGAGAGAATACAGGTCATCTAGGTATTTTGTAATATGTGTATGAATTTTATTGTATTTAATACTATTACTATTATGTACAATTGTACCTTGATGCAGACCTATATAAGGATTGTATATATTATATGTACCAATAAATATTATTTTTTAACAACTTATTGTTTTGTAACCACATACTTCATATAAAGGCCCACTTCCCCCTTTTTCCCTCGTCTAAGGTTGGAGACGCTGGAACTTCCTTGTAGTCATCTTCTGAGGTCCTCTTGAAGTTTCCAACACTTTCCAAGGATACACACACCCCTTTTCCAGGGCTAAAAATATAGATTCAAGAAAAATACTGTAAACAAACAATAAATGTACAAATTTTGACTTAATGTGGTAAATATAATGAAAATAAGTGATAATTGAACAAAATATGTTGTAGACATGTCACTGGAGAAGTGGTTGAGGGGGTGTACATCTCACCTAGGTTGCTACACAGTGTGAGATGGTAAATCCAGGATGGATCAGTTTCTCAGCAGCGATATGCTGCTGAGTTGTTATTTAATTTTGCCGGGCCTGGGTTTATATGGAATGGCAGGTAGGTTTGGTAGAGGGACCTGTCATTCCACATTCCCCGATCCAGTTCTGGGTTTGGGATCAGGTGAGCTTTGATCCTAATTAGCCTGGGAAGCTAAAGGCACTGCAGGGTCTGCAGGTGATTGCTCTCAGCCAGGGAACGAACAATCTGTGTGTTGAAGGAAGCTGCAAGCACAGCCACTGCTGGAGCTAAAACTCACCCTGCGATATCCAGGCGAAAGACGCTGTGTTTGTAAGTGTCAGATAGGTGAGCAGAACCTGTTAGTAAGCGCCCAGCCGGGCTAGGACTTTTATTTTTGTTGTACTTAGAAAGCACGGTGTTGCTGTATATTTTGTTTGCTGGACTGTTTGTACCACGAATAAACGCCAAGATCTGCTTTATAAATTCCAAGTCTGCTGTGAACTGTGTCCAAACACACCCTACCCCGGGAAGATCCCTTACAATTGGTGGAGGTAGCGGGCAACGCGGTTGCTAGGGGCAACGGTGTGGACAGACTTGGCTACAGCTGCTGATGTCCTGGGTGAAAGCTGCAACTACACTCCAAAAACAGTCCAGCAACATGGAGGAGATGCTGAAGCAGTTTATGCAAGTGAGTTTGCAACAACAGCAGGCTCAGACAGAGGCCAATAGACGACATGAACAGTCCATGGCTGAACAACAGCAGGCGCAGACAGAGGCCAATAGACGACATGAACAGTCCATGGCTGCACAACAGCAGATGATGGCTGCACAACAGCGGATGCATAAGGAAGAGTTGCAAGCTTTGCGCCAAAGCCAACAACAACTTATCGAGCACCTGATAGTAAATCGAGAGGCGCCTGTGGTTGCTAATCCACCCACAATGGAGGGAGCCGCTCCAGAGATTTTTTTTGGGAGAAGGACTGTGCAGAAAGCGCTGCAAAAGATGACTGCTGAGGACGATGTTGAGGCCTATCTAACAGTATTTGAGCGCGTGGCTGAGCGAGAGAAGTTACCAGCCGCTGAGTGGGCAGAGGTAATTGCGCCCTATTTAACAGGTGAACCTCAAAAGGCCTACTATGACCTCAGTGAGCAAGAGGTTAAGGACTATACTCGGCTAAAAGAGGAGATACTTGCCCGACTAGGAGTTACTACTGCAGTCCGTGCCCGGAGGGTACGCAACTGGAGCTACAGTCTGGACAAATCAGCGAGGTCCCAGATGTATGACCTAATCCATTTGGCAAGAAAGTGGTTGGAGCCAGACACTTCTACTCCTGCACAAATCCTAGAGAAGGTCGTGATGGATCGCTACCTCCGAGCGCTTCCTACTGACCTGCAACGCTGGGTGGGACAAGGTGATCCTAGGAACGCAAACGAACTTGTCAACCTTGTGGAGAGGTTCCAGGCGACTGAGGACTACCTCCGTGATGTTCCTGCAGCATCTTCACCTCCCCGGAGCGCCAGATCTGTGCCGTCAGCTGGTAAGAGACTTCCATCTATTGGGGGAGTGTGGAGGGGTGCTGATGGGGGGAAAAGGGCTCAAGTGGTGTCTCAGGGACAAAAGACTGGTGATGGTCCCGGGTGGCTAAGGGGCTCTGAAAAGGACTCCTTGCCAAAGAGACCAGGCCCTATCCAGTGTTGGAGATGCCATGAGGCGGGACACGTGTCTGCCCATTGCCCTCTTACCTCTGAACCCATGGAATGTGACGCTAGCCGGCGTCAGTCGCTATTTGCGGAACCATCTTGTGCTGCAGTTCCTGGACTAGAGACTGAACCGCAAATCTGCAACATCACAATCAATGACTTTCCTGTTAAAGCGTTAATGGACTCAGGAAGCCTTGTAACCTTGGTGCATGCTAGCCTGGTGACTGGGGACTTAGAGTCTAAAAAGCATATGAGTGTTGTGTGCATACATGGTGATACAAAAGTGTACCCTATAGTGCTGGCTAAAGTCGGGACTGAACAAGGCACCGTACAATATGAAGTGGGTGTGGTTAAAAACCTCATGCATAATGTAATATTGGGGCGCGATTTTCCATTATTCTGGGCTCTTTGGGAAAAAAGAAAAATCCCCAAAAGGAGTGAGGATACCTCTAAGGGGGTTGCCTTGTCCACTGTGAATGATAAAAATGTGCAGGATGAAAATGATTGTTTTCCTTTGCAGGTCCTGGCTGGGGAGGAGGAGGCTCCTCCCACTGAGCAAAATATACTAGACTTAGAGGTGTCTAGCGATAATTTTGGGACTGCACAATTACAGGACCCCACTCTCAAAAATGCGAGAGAGCAGGTTGCTGTTATGAACGGGGTACCTCAGGAACCAGATGCTGAAAAAAGATTTCCACATTTTTCGGTGACTAATGATCTTTTCTATAGAGTCAATAAGGTTAAAGATGAGATTGTGGAACAGCTTCTGGTACCTAAGCCGTACCGGCGTCAGGTGCTTGACATGGCACATAACCATGTTCTTGGGGGACACTTGGGGACTGACAAAACGCGAGAGAGGGTTCTCCAGAGGTTTTTTTGGCCGGCCATATATGATGACATTAAAAAATACTGTGAGTCGTGCCCCACATGTCAGGTTAGTGCCCCAGTGTCACATTTTCGCAGTCCTTTGGTTTCGCTCCCTATTATAGAGGTGCCTTTTGAGCGTATTGCCATGGATTTAGTGGGTCCCATTGTAAAGTCAGCTAGAGGACACCAGTATATTTTGGTAGTCCTGGATTATGCGACCCGCTATCCTGAGGCTGTACCCTTAAGAAACACTGCATCTAAAACAATTGCACGTGAGTTGTTTTATATGTTCTCTAGGACTGGGATCCCCAAAGAAATCCTAACTGACCAAGGTACGCCATTTATGTCGAAAGTAATGAAGGAATTATGCAAACTATTTAAAATCTCACACATCCGTACCTCTGTGTACCACCCCCAGACGGACGGATTGGTGGAGAGATTTAATAAAACTTTGAAACATATGTTGAAGAAAGTGGTGGCAAAAGATGGTCGTGACTGGGATCATTTATTACCCTACCTCATGTTTGCTATTAGGGAGGTGCCCCAAGCGTCCACAGGGTTCTCACCATTCGAGTTGGTCTATGGTCATCACCCTAGGGGTCTACTGGACATTGCAAAAGAGACATGGGAGAATGAGTCCACCCCATACAAGAGTGTTATTGAGCATGTAGCACAAATGCAGGACCGTATAGCCACTGTAATGCCCCTGGTAAGGGAACACCTCCAGAGGGCTCAAGAGGCCCAAAGTAGAATTTACAACCGGTCCGCAAGAATCAGGACATTCAACCCAGGCGATAGGGTCCTTATACTAGTCCCCACTGTTGAGAGTAAATTCTTGGCGAAGTGGCAAGGTCCTTATGAAATTGTTGAAAAGATCAGTGAGGTGAACTACAAGGTGCACCAACCAGGTAGAAGGAAGCCTTTCCAAGTTTATCACATAAACTTGATCAAGCCCTGGAAAGACAGGGAATCCTTGGTGGCGACAAATACTGTTAATGATTTGTCACAACCAATCCCTCCAGTCAAGGTAGGTGATGCTCTATCAGTGTCACAGAAACAGGAGGCTCAGGAATTTTTACAGAAAAACAAAAACAAGTTCTCTGACCTCCCAGGGCGTACACACCTCATCCATCATCACATTGAAACTGAGCCTAGAAGCAGAGTAAACCTTAAGCCCTATAGGATACCGGAGGCACGTAGGGAAGCCGTATCTGCCGAGGTAAAACGTATGCTTGATCTGGGGGTAATTGAGGTGTCACAGAATGAATGGTCCAGCCCAATTGTGCTAATCCCAAAGCCCAATGGAACTTGGAGGTTCTGTAACGATTTCAGAAAGTTGAATGAGATCTCCAAGTTCGATGCGTATCCTATGCCCAGGGTAGATGAGTTGATTGAGAAGTTGGGTAACGCCAGGTACATAACCACTCTCGATCTCACAAAGGGCTACTGGCAGATTCCACTTTCTGGTGAGGCTAAAGAGAAAACTGCATTCTCCACCCCTGATGGGCTATTCCAGTATGTAGTGATGCCATTCGGGTTACATGGAGCGCCTGCAACTTTCCAGAGGTTGATGGACTTGATTCTGCGACCACATCGTGATTACTCAGCTGCCTACCTCGATGATGTGGTCATTTTTAGCCCTGATTGGGAAAGTCACCTCTGTAAGGTACAGGCCGTGTTGGATGCCATAAGTGATGCGGGGTTGACCATAAATGCCGAGAAGTGTGCTCTAGCCCTAGAAGAGGCCAAATATCTGGGCTACATTATTGGGAGAGGGTTGATTAAGCCACAGCTAAATAAAATTGAGGCAATACAGAATTGGCCTAGACCCCTGACAAGGAAACAGGTTAGAGCTTTCCTGGGTATTACGGGGTATTACCGTAGATTTGTGCCGAACTTTGCCTCAGTTGCTGCTCCACTAACTGACTTGACAAAGGGCGGAAAGACAGCAATGGTCACGTGGACCCCAGAGGCCGAGAAGGCTTTCCAAAGCCTTAAGTCTGCCTTGTGCCAACCACCTGTGTTAGTTACCCCCGATTTCAGGCGAGAATTTCTGGTCCAGACAGATGCCTCTAACACAGGCTTAGGTGCAGTACTCTCACAAGTAGTGAATGGTGAGGAGCATCCAGTGACGTACTTGAGTAGAAAACTAACCCCGGCCGAGAAAAATTATGCCATTGTGGAGCGAGAATGTTTGGCAGTAAAGTGGGCCCTAGAATCGTTAAAGTATTACTTGCTAGGCAGGAAATTCAAGTTGGTGACAGACCATGCCCCCCTAACATGGATGAAGTTAAACAAGGAGAGAAATGCAAGAGTGACTAGATGGTTTCTCTCCCTACAAAACTTTAATTTCACTGTGGAACACAGGCCAGGGAAATTACAGGCAAATGCTGACGCATTGTCAAGGGTGAGTTGTCTGTGGGGACAAAAGGCTCAGCCCTCCGGTCTGAAAAAGAGGGGGGGGATATGTAGACATGTCACTGGAGAAGTGGTTGAGGGGGTGTACATCTCACCTAGGTTGCTACACAGTGTGAGATGGTAAATCCAGGATGGATCAGTTTCTCAGCAGCGATATGCTGCTGAGTTGTTATTTAATTTTGCCGGGCCTGGGTTTATATGGAATGGCAGGTAGGTTTGGTAGAGGGACCTGTCATTCCACATTCCCCGATCCAGTTCTGGGTTTGGGATCAGGTGAGCTTTGATCCTAATTAGCCTGGGAAGCTAAAGGCACTGCAGGGGTCTGCAGGTGGTTGCTCTCAGCCAGGGAACGAACAATCTGTGTGTTGAAGGAAGCTGCAAGCACAGCCACTGCTGGAGCTAAAACTCACCCTGCGATATCCAGGCGAAAGACGCTGTGTTTGTAAGTGTCAGATAGGTGAGCAGAACCTGTTAGTAAGCGCCCAGCCGGGCTAGGACTTTTATTTTTGTTGTACTTAGAAAGCACGGTGTTGCTGTATATTTTGTTTGCTGGACTGTTTGTACCACGAATAAACGCCAAGATCTGCTTTATAAATTCCAAGTCTGCTGTGAACTGTGTCCAAACACACCCTACCCCGGGAAGATCCCTTACAATGTATACACAAAATAATAAAAAATATATCAATATAAGGATTTCAAGTATTGATCAAGGTTTGTTAATTAGTAAACATATTTGTAGTCAATTGTTTTTTATTTTTAATGAACTTTGACAGTTGGATGTATCTATGTTTTTATTTTTATTTTTGTTATCTAATATATATTACTGTTTTTAACAGATTTTGAAGTATGGTTCTATATAATAAGTACCTACAAAATCCCACATCTCTTCCTCTTTATTGTTCTAAAATTCCATATTTATGGGATGTTGGTGCCATATGTTGAATTTTGGATAATTCTGGGCTTGTCCACATTAACCGCCAGATATTTGTAATAAACCCTGCATGTGCAAACCACTAAACCATCCAAAAATATTAAAACAAATTAAATAATGCTGTGTATATAAAAATATTATGAAGTTAAATATATGTCTAGATTTATCAATCCAATGGCAGAGTGCCAGGGATCTTGTGTAGCAACTACAAATTTTCGTGCAACGTGTGCTCATTTTCAGGGTTGTGAGCATAGAAGCTTAACATGATGTACAAAGACCACAGTTCCTGTCACCCGGTGGCAATTTGATCTTGAGGTCTGCCTAGCCTCATTGCTGGATTGTTTTTAACTCTGATTCCAAATTGCCCTTGCCAGTTATGTCTGGTAATCTGTGTAATTGACCCCAGCCTGGACCTCTGACCACAGTTCTGTCTCCTGATTTGGTACCTCACTGCCAGTACAATGCTGGCTCCTGTCTGTTCCCAGCCTTGAACCTGGTTGTAATTCTGTACCTGTCTGCCTGGTTTCAGCTGAATACAGCTTGTGACCTGACTCCATTAGTGGCCGGTCCATAAGGGGCGCAGGGGCCCCACCCCCCTAGTTTGCATGTGGCACACCGGACTCATAGGTTTCTATGAGTTTTTTTTTAAGCCACGTGATTAGAGCCTGAGGCTCTAATTGGCTTGAAAAAGTTTGGGCCCACACACTTGTCACACTGATGAATGAATATTTGCTATTATCTTCTGGCTTCTCCTCAGGGCAGGAGGCAGATCGGATTGGCTGGGAGGAGAAGCCGAGGAAGCCGCAGTGGGGCTGAGTGCTGGAGAACTGTTGAGGGGTAAGTGCGGGGGGACTGTGAAGGGGTGAGGGCGGACCTGGGGGTGTTTGTTTGCCGCCCCCCAAAAATATTTAGCCCCAGCTGCCACTGCCAGACTCTATACTGCCACTGAGTGGATATCTGTGTTTTCAAGCTCAAGTTCCCTGCTTCAGCACTCAGAACCCTGCGCCCTTCCATTGCCCTAGCAGTCCCTGTCTCCAGTACCAGGGGTGCTTGGATGGGAATTGTGCAAAAGGCCACCCTCGTTCATCTAAGACTCCACAGTCAGCTACGTGACACAAGTTCTTTAGTGATGCTCTGGTAAAACACTGTTGAGATGCAAGGCAAGACATATTCCTAGTTAATTAACAAATACATATAGGCAGCGCTAAACACATTAATAGTATAATCGCATTTAAAATACCGAAGAAATAATAGTCATAAAATGAAATCAAAGAAGTGCATAAATGTCAATATTATAGCAGTTAAAAGTCCATGAGATAATCCAAGGCAAGTTTAATTCCTGCTTGCAGGATGGTAGACTGTCACCAACACCACCACACGTGAAGAAGTAGGGGAGTACTCACATCCCCCTCTGAATTAAACTCTTACCGAATATGATAAGGTAATAAGCAGATAAATGACACTGTTTCAAATCCTTATATCCAGTCTCCCAGGACCGACTGCAACAAAGGGTGTGGATCAAGTGATATGCTTGTTTCAAATCATAGAAAAAGGAAAGAAACAGATTCCATAGTGTAATTCTGTTAAAACGATTAATTTCCTCAAAAAAACACCCCCTTTAGGTCGTGCACTTACATCAATCACAAAGTCACAAAGCATAGCATCATACAAGGTTATATCAGCCGGCACAAACAGGAATAGCACGGTGTCTCCTACCGCAATATAAGGTCTTTCCGGTGGTAGTGAGCTCCATGTCTATGAGCGGCATACTGAGGTTAGTGATGGTCGTCGCTAAGCCACACCCTGACACGTTTCGTCATCAACGACATCATCCGAGGATATTCCAGGTTAACATAATTATTTGTAGCCATTTGTATAATTATTTGTAGGCATGACAAGGTACCTGCAGTTTAGTGCATTTTTATAAGGTGTATCAGAACCTTTTTTTTTTTCAAGCCTTTTTCTTCTATTTTCACTGATTCTGCTGATAACACTCTTTCTGTTCTTGGGTGAAAGCAATCGATCCCTGTACTGTATCTATGGAGGAAAGGCATTGCCATCCTAGGACAGAATTTTTATTTTAGGACTACAGAATACCTCTCTCTCTCCTTATGTACATAACTTAGTTTGAAGTGTTCTAAAGTTCTCAGAGTTAACTGGGAACAATGATAACTGATAGCAGTCAGCAGAAGTTTTTTTTGCACTTATCAAATAAATATAAAAACACTTTCAGTGGCATATTTAATGGACCAAAAGGGAATGTAGGGACCCAGCCTTACGATGGAGTGTCCCTAGTCCAGCATTAGGCGGGGTTCACACTGGAGCGGCTACGAGAACCGGATGTGATTCGCACCGCACTGCAGTGCAAATCACATCCGATCTCTGTGCAATGCAAGTTCAGCCATACAGATAGTATGGCTGAATTTGCATCGCACCCGCCGCAAACTCGCACGGGACCCTTTTTTTGGTCCGCAGCAAAATCGGATTGCATGGGTGTTCACACCATGCGATCCGATTCCTGTCCGAGTTTGCAGATCGCACTGCGATATGCGAACTGATCTGGGGGTGTCATTAAGGTTTCACTGACACTCCCAGCAGTCCGCATAGGGCAGTGTGAACTGCCGGCGGGAGGCATGCGATGCGGGAACCCGCCGCGGATTCGTGGCGTTCCCGCATCGCTTCAGTGTGAACCCAGCCTTAAAAAGACATTTATGTGCCTTTCCAAATCATGTCCAATTAACTGAATTTACCACAGGTGGACTCCAATCAAGTTGGAGAAACATCTCACGGATAATCATAGGAAACAGGATGCACCTGAGCTCGATTTTGAGTGTCATGGCAAAGTCTTTGAATACTTATGTGCATGTGATTTTTTTCAGTTTTTATTTTTAATACATTTGCAAAGATTTCAAACAAACTTTTTTTCACGTTGTCATTATGGGGTATTGTTTGTAGAATTTTGAGGAAAATAATGAATTTAATCCATGCTGAAATAAGGCTGTAAGGTAGAAAATAATGTGGAAAAAGTGAAGCGCTCTGAATACTTTCTGGATGCACTTTATCAGGACAGGTGCCAACCTCTTTGATCAACAAAATATACAGTATATGAAATGTTAAAGAGGCTGCATAAAAGAAGACATTTTTAAGAATGTGATCTATAATTGAATATAGAGAAATGTTACAAATGATTCTCACCTACAGCAGATCAATTTCAATTGCAAAAAAAAAAAAAAAAAATATATATATATATATATATATATATATATATACATATACATTTTTTTTTGTTCAATAAAGAACCCAGTTAATAACAATGTTTAAAGCATATATTAACGATTACTAATTGTTAACAAACATTTAGTTATAGCTTTTAGGTCTTTTTTATTCTAGGCATTTGATCAAGCAATACAATTGCTGTGACTCAATGATATAATATACAATATGCAAATATAAATGATTTATTACTGGCTAGCTACTGTGATTTACTGAACTGTTACGCATGGTGAAAAGGCAGATTCAAACAATCAGTAGAAAAAAAAAGTATTTGAAGCTTAGGCTGTCCGTAGGACCAAGTCGATGGTTCTCCTACCTGAAGATGACTTCCCTGCGATCAGGATCAGCCAAGCGACCAGGAGTCATGTCCCTCCAATAAGCCTTGACTGTTAAGCAGGGTATGGAGTGTATGAGCAGAGTAGCGCAGAAGAGCTGGAAGCCTGGCCAGTGGCTGGCAAAGCGCGCATGGGCCATATTGCCTAGCTGTCAGCAAGCGCCCAGTATCTGCCACAGAAGTCCGGTGTGTGTGTGGATGGTCCCCTCGGGCCAGGCAATCGTGGAGTGGTAAGCCGTTAAAAAACTATCCATGGCAGCAGTGTTTGTTTTTCTATATCATATGTTCTGCGCTCCTGTTTGCCTTTTCTTTTCCCCTGGTGTCGTTTTCTCTCTGAGCATGGCGGCTGGTTCCTCCTGTGCTCCAGCCACCACTCTCCTTCTCCTGGGTCCCGGTTTTCGTACCCTGTGCTGGCAGTGGCGTCATGCGGCACCACTTTAAAATCTCCAGAGAAGCCTGCAGAGCCTTGGGAATGATCATTGGTATTTGTGGCGACTTCCCCAGGTCCCTGGCACTTCCCCAGGTAAGGGGTCGGTTCTGTGGGGAATAGATGGTCATCGGTCTCCAACTGACCTGTTCTCTCCTTGCAGTGACTTGCATTGGACACTATTGATCCTTCACTGCCCTCCAGTGGCCAGCCCTCTCATAGGGGGTGTGCATCTGGGGACTATCCCTGTGTTTTCCTGCTAGGGCGAGAAGAGTGGGTTCAAGGGCACCAGGCTTAATGTATTTTCTTTGTCTCTCTCTTCCGTCTTCTCTCTTTTCTCTCCACAGCCCTTCTAGGTCTAATGAACAGCACGGTTCCCACAGAAGAAGCAGTTCTTCAAAATCAGCCTTAGCTGCAGTATCTAAAGCCATGGAATCCTGGTTGGACAGCGATGAAACTCTCAGAGGCATCTCCAGTGAGGTGGTCAGAAGCTCACCTGTCCAAGAACTCAGACTGGCCTTTCTGGGGGAGGCTTCCATTGACGTCATCCGCCTTGTGGCTTGGGTTATGCTGTCGGAGGTTACAGCTCATCGTGCATTGTGGCTCCGACCATGGTTGAATGACCAAGCCTCTAAGCAGGTTTGGTGCTGAATTCCATTTGAGGGTACCTCCCTCTTCTGCAACAAGCTAGACAGCGCCATATCCTGGGCCTCGTGTGGGAAGTCATCCTCCCTCAGGATTGGCGCTTACAGAGCCAAAGACAGGCTTTTCCAAGGAAACAGAATGCCAAGCGGGCCAGAGAGGCACGTAGCTACAGGCATGGCCGGGAGTTTGCAAGATCTTGGAGAGCCAGACAGTCTTCATTCAAGGAACCCGCAAAGAGTGGTACCTCCAACAACTGTGAATCCACAAATTCTATTTGAGATTGGGCCTGCTTGGTGGGGGCTCGCCTTTGCCACTTTTGGGATGTCTGGGCAGCCTCAATCCAGGACTTCTGGACCATCATAACGGTCTCCTCAGGTCACACCTGGGTCTTCTGCAACACCCACAGGCTCAGATTCGTTCCTACAGCCCTTCCACATTCAGAAGAAAAAAAGGCAGATCCTATTAGCCTATGTAAACTCTTTTTTGGAGCAAGGAACAGCTATTCCTGTTCCAGATGGCGAGCGAGGTCAGGGCATGTGTTCTCCTCTGTTCATGGTACAGAAAAAGAACAGCACGTGGAGACCGGTTATAGATTTGACCCATCTCAACTGCTTCATCAAAAAAAGAAAAATTCTAAATGGAGTCTTTATACATGATCCAGCATTCGGTCCAACCGGGAGATTGGTCAGTGTCAATCAATCTAAAAGACACCTACTAGAGGATTTCTAACAATTCCTTCGTTTTGTAGTAGGCCAGCGGCACTTACAATTCACCTGTTTCCCCTTTGGTCTAACAACATCACCTCGTGTCTTCTCCAAAGTCTTGTTAGCTGTTGTGGCCCTGCTCCGAGTCAAGGTGGTTCGTATTCATCACTACCTAGATGACCTCCTTCTCCTGGCTCAAGACAAAGGTCAACTTCTAGAACACAGAAGCCTGGTCATCTCCACCCTTCAAGAGTTTGGGTGGCTCCTGAATCTAGAGAAGAGTCACCTGGAACCCTCACAGTCCCTCGTATTTCTCGAAGCCCACTTTGACACGGTGAAAGGCACCATCTTGCTGCCCAAGGAGAAGATTGTAGTAGTCTGAGACAGAATAACTCTCTTGTTCGACAATTTTTCCAGGGTGCTATCAGGCTTAGGCCTCAGAGGAAGCCAAGGTTCTCCAAGTGAGACCTCCCTCTTGTTCTGAAATTCCTTTCCAAGCTTGGATCAGATCCTGGTAAGCCACTCTCAGTGAAGGAACTTACACTCAAGATCACCTTCCTGATGGCTGTTATTTCAGCAAAAAGAGTGTCTGAAATCAGAAACCTGGGTTTGAAGAAGCCTTTTCTAACTTTCTTTCTGGACAGAGCAGTGTTAATCCCTATGCTGGAGTTGAATCCAAAGGTGACCGCAATTTTCCAAAATCAGGAAATTATGCTCCCTACCTTTAGATCAACAGAAGGGGCACACACACACATATCTGGAAGTCATGGCTCCCTTTCTACAATCAGATTTTCTTTTCATCCTTACCCATGGGAAAAACAGGGGAATGCAGGCCTCGATTAGATCTATTGCTGCATGGATTGTTCAGACCCTTCAATGGTCTTATAAAGCGAAGCGCTTGGATCCTCCAGAGGCAGTGATAGTACATTCAACCCGGAGTATCTCAACATGTTGGGCAACTTCACGCCACCTCACTCCTGAAGTTATCTGTAAGGCGGCTTCCTGGTCTTCTATCAACTTTTGTATCTCACTACTGTGTTGAACCAGCTGCCTTATCATCTGTCACTTTTGGTTTACAAGTATTGTCGGTGAACGGTGTGAAATAAATTTGTTTTCTTTGCTCAGAATTTGCCCACTCGGGTGTGTATGGTGAGTTATTTCCCACACGTTGCTACCATGGAGTCGGTCAGGAAAACTGAAAATTTACTATCTAATACTTGCTGGGATTTTCCTTTCCTGATAGACTCCATAGCAGCAAGAGTTCCCTCCCAATGCCTGGAGTAGGCTAGCTACGGAACACAGCCTATAGTCCGGAGCAAAGATTTATAGACGAGGTGTCCTATAGGGTAGTTATAGAGGCGGGGCTAACCCACATGTTGCTGCCATGGAGTCTATCAGGAAAGGAAAATTATGGTAAGTATTTGGTAGGAAATTTTCATTTTTTTCAGCAATGGTGAACCTGGCCCCTCTTCACTGATTCTTCTTATTGGTAGGTGAGGCCACCAGTTACATTGCATAAGGCTCAAGAGGTGAAGATCAAACTTGACTCTAACAGGGATATTTGAAGTTAACCTCTGTATATAATTTATTTAATGAATTGTTCATAGTTGTGTCATATTTGGTTTAAAGTGTAACTATGACCAAAATCAAAAATTGCATGTGTGCTGCAATCTGTCACTAGCATTAACACATAATTTTTTTTTTTTTTCCTTAGTCCCCCTGTAATACAATGGTATTACCTGTTGATTCTGCCAGTGGATACCTTTTTTCCCATTCTATTAAAGGACTATCCAAACTATCAAGCAAAACTGTCAAATAGAGGGCCTGGAAAAACTAACACTGCCAGGGATGCCTTTGTTGGTCAGCAACAAAGTGGAAAAAAAAAGGATCTACCTGAAAGATCAATAGGTAATTGAACTATATATTCAGATCCCAGGCGAAATAGAGCGATAAAAACTGTAGCTAACAAGAGTACCAATTAATATTAGTATTCTAAAAAAAAAAAAAAGAAAGGGGAAAAAAAAGCAGGTCGTGTGTTTTAGCAATGTTGGCACGCAATAGCTGTGTGTTGTCCTTGAATGCTGTGATGAGGGAGGATGATAAACAAGGTGGGTGGAAACCAACACATACTACTGCCATCTACTGTGTCATAAATAATGGCAAAGGAAATAAACAATATCTACAGTGTTCAGATGAATGAAATAGGAAGCATATAAAACAAATCAGCAATGGAATCATACAAGGTAAACGTACAGCAAAACACTTACAAAGCAGTAAATATGTGCCTGATAGTGTCATCCTTTTTTTTAACTGTACTTGAAAAATTGACATATTGAAGTTGCAGTCTAATGTGCTATGAAGTCTAAAATGCTGCACTTAGTTGATAAAAATCATTTGGTAGAATGTGGTGACATGATAAAAAAGGCTAAAACTACCGATCACAATTTTCTTTTCAGTTTCTTTTTAAATAGGCAACGGGATTAATTTACAAAAATTGGAGAGTGACAAATCTGGTGCAGCTCTGCTTAGAAACCAATCAGCTTCCAGTTTTGTATTTGCCAAAGCTTAATTGAAAAAGCTGAAGTTAGAAGCGGATTGGCTACCATGCACATCTGCAACAGATTTTGCATTATCCAGTTTTAGGAAATAAACACCATTGTCACATAACTCCCAACATTTTAGGATGGGAAAGACAATTTTTTGCACAAGATATGTAGGTAAAGCCCAAGGTATGTGAGCAAAGGACATACCCCTTGCCACATCCCCTAGGTGCACCTAGGACCTAAGCTGCAATGGTAATATGATGACCCCAAAACAAGATATAGAGTAAAGCCAGCAGGCAGTAAAAACTCAACTTGTACACACATGAGCTTGTGGAATTACCAGAATACTCCACTGCCTAAGTCTAAGCACTAGATGTCAAAACAGAAGTCTTTGTTGTAAGATGCAGATAAAGTGGTTATAAAGCCATATATATTTTATTTTTATCCACTTGGTGTGGCGGATCACATCAGTTCATTTGGGAGCACCCTGTGAGTACTGCTTTTTCTATGCCACTCTTTGTAAAATATGCACTGCCATTTTGAAATACGATAGGGCCTAATATGTGTATATGAGTTGTTGCACATGACCTAAATGCTGTTATTACTTTATAGACTACACCAACATAACATACAGTGATTTCCCTGAAGAAGGAGCCTTATGCCGCTTACATGCAATCGGACTTTCCGGTGGTCAATCCAACGGACTTTGCAGCTGAGGTCTGCCGGACTTTCAAACGAATGGACTTGGCCACACGCGATCACTCCAAGAGTCTGACAGATTCGAACGTAATGACGTAGAATAAGGAAGTTCATAGCCAGTAGATAGTCGGACTAACACACAGACGAACAGATTGTCCACTAAAAGTCGAGTCCAGCGGACAAATTTAAAGCTAGTCGTATTTTTTAATTTTTTTTATATTTGAAAATAAAAAGTCCGCTGGAGCCCACACCAGATCGAATTGTCTGACGGCCTCTGGTCCGCTGGAAAGTCCGATCGTATGTACACGGCATTAGAACTGTGAAACACGTTGGAATTTGACTTTGTAGCCCCCGCATGTGTATTTTATTATTATTGGGCGCCTTTGCCACTCTTTATCCCATTTCACTATGTTGACTTTTTATACTGTATTAAATTACTGTTTTGTGTTCTATAAATAAAATTATTAACTTTCTGAGCCTTTACAATCCCATATTTTGTGAGGACAATTCCCTATTTTCTATAGAAATTCGGGATGCAACCATTTACTGCAGAATCATCTGCCTACCACATTTCAGTGGTTATAAAGACATTTTTACCTTAAAGAGGAAGTAAACCTTCATGTATTCTTGATACCTATAGGTAAGCCTAGAATAGAGCTTACCTATAGGTACTGTAAATATCTCCTAAACATGCGCTGTTTAGTAGATATTTACTGTATACTGCGCTGATTACGTCATTGGCACTAGCGCTCTGAAGGAACAGCCACCTATGCAGGTTCTTCAGAAGCCTGTGCCGTGACTGGCGGCTCCCATATGCATGCGCAGGAGTGATGTCACATCGCTTCAGCCAGTCATACAGCTGAAGTCCGCGAACCCGGAAGGAAGATGGCGGAAGATAAATGTGGCCTCCAGCGGGGACAATGAGGTCTTCATTTGTAGGTATGTTTAATATAATATGCTAGCATGCGAAGCATATTATCACATTATTCCTTTACTTTAGAGGTAAGAAAAAAGAAAAAGATCTCCTACTACTTGTATCACCCTTGTATCACATCCCTAAATACCTACCTGCTGTTCAGGGGTGGGGCCAAACCACACTGTGTGTGTCTATGGATGTGGTTTTCTATGGGGGCAGACACAAAGCAGGAGGAGCAGACAGTGCCGGGGGGCTCAAGAAGAAGAGGTTCAGGGCCTCTCTGTTCAATACCACTGTACAGGGCAGGTACTGTAAGTATACTGTCATGGATATGCAGTAATGTTTGTCTGTTAGCTTACCTCTCCATGTGTTCAGCTTAAGAGGCCAGCCACTCTCACCTGGCTGCTTAAGTAATCTCTCCTCAAAGCATGGCTCCACCCCAGCCCCTATCAGGGAACTCTATATTAACCTGTGCACTGCAAGCCAGCCCTGCTGATCAATATTGTGTGTTTGGCTTCCGTGTGTTACTTGCTGTTTGTTCTACGTCTGATATCAGTTACCGATCTTGGCTTTTTCTTGACTATACTTACCTGCTTGTTGCCCCGACCTTTGGCTATCTCCTGACTATCCTTTGTTGTCGCAGTCTGCTGCTTCCATCTCTACCTCCCTGTATTCTACCGTGAGCATGAGATGGGAGGCCCTAGGGGTCGCGACCTGAAGCCAGACTGCAGCTAAATCCATCCTCACCACTAGGGGCCTCTGGTGAACACCCGCTGGCTCTTTGATTCTGCGCCCTGTGAAATCTCCTGCTCTATCTCCCAGTATCATCTGTGTTGGTTCTACAGAGTACCTGCTCTCCTGTATCACCTAGTGCTCCATCTGCAGCAGTCAGCCATAGGTTCCACTACCTTGCGGTGCACTCCAGACCCCAACTGAGTGCATCTGTCATCTGGACTCAGGTCACCTGACAAAACATGAACCTAGTATTTACTTGTCAAACTGAACAGATCTCCCAGGTGGTGTCCGGAGAAAGTTGATACCATGTGGATGGGTATGGAATGCAATATACTAAAGACAAGCTATGTAAAGACGTATAATTGTTAAATATTTCATGGTACACAAGACGGCATGTGAACACCACCTCCCCCAATCCCTTAACCCTCTTTATTTTGTACCCCTATTCCCCTTTCCTTTTTTTCCTCCACAATGTTATATTTTGTATTTTGCAATGAAAACTTAATAAATATATATTCAACCTTAAAAACATGAACCTATACAAAAGCCTACACATTTATGCATTGAAAAATGTAAACATAAAATTAAGAAAAAGCTGCACAATCCCAAAAAGTTAAATTGGTACATTTTTAAATTGTACCTGTTTATGAAACCAATATGGTAAAAAAAAAAAAAAAAAAAAACATTCTTGTGTATTTTAGTCAAATTATTGTATAACCCTCCCAATCCTCAGAGCTGTAGAGAGAGTTATTGAACTGCTCTTTTAGATCATTTTAATTAGAAATTAGTACTAAAACTCCAATGTGTCATCATAAAACTATAAAATGGAATTGTGCCTACAAAATAAGCATGTGTAGATCATGGACAGGTCCACCCAACAGTGTTGTGTAGACTGTATCAGAATGTGTCTATCTGAGGGCTCCTTAAAGTTAATCTGTGCCAAGATCATGCACACAAACAAGTATTTACATATTCTGAACAAGCTTTAAAAGCATGTTAAAACAAATTCTTATTCACCTCCTTATTCAAAAGCATTGTGGAAAAAATGGAAAATTTATATCAAATACTTACCGTAATTTTCCTTTCCTGATGGGCTCCATGGCAGCATACGTGTGGGTTAGCCCCGCCTCCATAATTACCCAATAGGACCTCTACTCCCATAAATCTTTGCTCCAAGCTGCTATCCATGTTCCGTAACTAGCCTACTCCAACATTTGGGAGGGAACTCCTGCTGCCATGGAGCCCATCAGGAAAGGAAAATTACGGTAAGTATTTGATATAAATTTTCCATTTTCCTGACAGGCTCCATGGCAGCATACGTGTGGGAAATAACTCGCCAAACACACCCGGGTGGGCTAAAAATGTTGAGCAAAGAAACTAGAATTTTATTTTTCATTGTCCACTGACAATACTTGTAAACCAAAATTAA
Organism: Lithobates pipiens; assembly: GCF_037356315.1. NCBI lineage: Eukaryota > Metazoa > Chordata > Amphibia > Anura > Ranidae > Lithobates > Lithobates pipiens. The sequence goes on along the minus strand of NW_027507748.1, from coordinate 583,755,096 downwards.
CCGAAGAAAGCGCAGCTGGCTCTACACAATAATGGGAAACAAAGGTATTAATTGAAGACCAGGAAGCTGCTCTACAGATAACTTCTGGTGCGACATGTCGAACTGCTGCCCAAGAGGTCGAGATGCCCCGAGTTGAATGAGCCGTCACTGCCTCAGGAGGAACCATGCCCTTTGCCTTGTATGCCCTTTGAATCGTTTGGACCACCCAAGATGAGATTGATCTTACTGATGCTCGCATCCCTTTATTTTTGCCATGAAGAAGGACAAAAAGAAAGTCTGTTCGTCTGAACAAGGCTGTAGCGTCCAGATATTGTTTCAAGGTGCGACCAACATCCAGGGGATGAATCTCTTGGTTGCCTGACATTCTAAACGTAGGTAGCACGATCTCCTGATTTTCGTGAAATACTGATGTGACTTTTGGATTTGATCCAAGCATAGGGATCAGGACCACTCTGTCCGGAAAGAAAGTTAGAAATGGTTCAACTGACCCAAGATTCCTAATTTCCGACACTCTTTTGGCTGAAGTTATTGCCACCAGAAACACCGTCTTGATAGTGAGATCTCCTAAAGACAGGGGAGCATCCAAACCTTTCCCAAGATCAGAAAGAAAGTCCAATACTAACGGAAGGTCCCATTTGGGAAACCTGGGCCTCTTTTGAGGCCTAAGCCTGATGGCTCCTTTAAAGAATTGTTGAATTAAGGTGTGATTCGCCCACGAAACTCCTGTAAAGGCTGAAATGGCTGAAACTTGTACTCTAAGAGAGCTAACTGCCAGAGACAAGTCTAACCCTGACTGAAGGAAAGACAAGATATCTTGAACTGCTGGAGAATTATATGAATTTGACCTAGAAGACATGTGGCCCATAAACCTGGCCCATATACGTTCGTACACTTTATTGGTACTCTTCCGTCTGGCACTAAGAAGGGTTGGAATCGCTTCTTCTGGGCAACCTAGAGCTTCTAGCCTTCCCCTCTCAAGAACCATGCCCTGAGGTGTAGACAGGATGGGCACGGGTGTAACAGCGTGCCTTGAGACAGTAGATCTGGCCTGAGAGGCAGGGGAACTGGGAGCAACAGCAGAGGAAACCAAGGCCTGTTGGGCCAGAATGGTATTATCGCAATGATTTCCACCTTCTCCCCTCTGAGCCTCCGAAGAAACTGTAGGATTACAGGAACTGGAGGGAAGGCATAGGCTCTCTGGAACTTCCAACAATCCGTGAGAGCATCTATCCCGAACGCCTGAGGATCCCTGAACCTCGAGTAGTATCTGTGCATCTTGCGATTGTACGGCGAAGCGAACAGATCGACCTCTGGAAATACTCCCAGAGTCAGAAGCCACTCGAAGACATCCCTGTGAAGGGACCACTCGTTGTTGTCTATTTTGACCCTTGACAGAAAATCTGCTTGAACATTCTGGACTCCTGGGATGTATACAGCAGAAATGTTGACCACATTCTTCTGAGCCCAGTTCATTATCGGTTCTACTTCTCGTAATAGAGACCAACTGCGAGTCCCTCCTTGTTTCTTTATATAGGCCACTGCAGTTGTGTTGTCCAGTCTTAACATTACTGACGACCCTGCCACCAGATGGCGAAATGCTATGAGTGCTCGAAAGGCTGCTCTCAACTCCAGGATGTTGGAGACCACATACCGCGACGGGAACGACCACCTTCCTTGAGCTACTTCCATAAGGCAATGGGCGCCCCAACCTTTGTTGCTGGCATCTGAGGTTACTATTATCCAGGAAATGGGGACTATCGAATGATGGTTGCGTAGATTCTTCCCTTGAAGCCACCAGAGGAGAGACATCCTCATCGCTGGTGTAAGGCGTATGCGCTGTGTTTGAATGGACGAGCCCCACTGTTGCAGAAACCCTTTCTGGAAGGGACGAGTGTGCCACTGGGCCCACTTCACCATAGGGATGGTGGCCGTCATTGTGCCGATCACTTTCAAGCATTGTAGAGCCGAAAGATGAGATGATTCCCAAGCCTTGTGAATCCTGTCCCGGATCACACTGATTTTTTCCTCCGGCAGGGAGATAGTGCCTTTTAATGTGTCGAACTGAGCCCCTGGAAACACGATCACTTGAGTTGGAACCAGATGGCTCTTCTCTAGGTTCAGGAGCCAACCAAACGTCTGCAGAGTGGAGATGACTAAACTCTTGTGTTCCAGAATTTGATCTCTGTCCTGAGATAATAGGAGCAAATCGTCCAGATAATGATGGAGACGAACTCCTTTGACTCGTAAAAGAGCTACTATCGCTAGGAGTACCTTGGAGAAGACCCGAGGAGATGTCGTCAACCCGAATGGGAGACAGGTAAACTGGAGGTGTTGATCGCCAACTGCGAAACGAAGAAATTGCTGGAAATCCCTTGCTACTGGCACATGAAAGTATGCGTCCTTCAAATCGATTGAGATTAACCAATCCCCTAGCTGCACTGACTGTTGGATTGTAAGAAGAGACTCCATCTTGAACTTTTCCTTGCGAATGAAGGAATTGAGGTGGGTCAAATCTATCACTGGCCTCCATGCGCCATTTCTTTTCTGAACCATAAACAGAGGAGAATACATGCCTTCGCCACGTTCGTCTTCTGGCACGGGCACGGCTGCACCTTGATCCAGCAAACAACTTACGTAGGTCAATAGGACCTGTTTCTTGATTACCTGCGGAAGCCCCCTTTGAGGTTTTCTTAAGGGAGGATTGTCTGGACCTCCAAGACCTAGAGAACTCCCTGCCGGGCCTATAACTGCGCGCTTCTCTAGCGCGATCCGAGGTCTGCCTTCTTGAGAAAATACGTTTTTGGTTTTGAAGACGTCTGTCTTGAGGGAGGAACCCAGACCTCCCACCCGTGGCCCGGGATATGGCGCTATCTAGTTTATTACCAAACAAGGAGGTACCCTCAAATGGTATACGACACCATGCCTGCTTAGATGTTGGATCCGCCAACCAGGGACGGAGCCACAAAGCACGGCGTGCCGAGACTGCTGCCAACATAGCCCGAGACAGAAGGCGGGTAATGTCAATAGATGCCTCCCCCAAAAAAACTGATGCCATTCTGATCTCCTGAACAGGAGAGTCTTTAGCCGTATTCACTGAGATACCTCTCAAGAACTCTTCAACATTGTCGGCCCATGTTTCAATAGACTTTGAGACTGCGGCTAAAGCCAAAGTTGGTTTATAAGCCATCCCTGAAGTTAGATAAATTCTTTTCAGATCTGAGTCAATTCTTCTCTCTAACGGATCTTTGAAAGATACCGTGTCTTCCAAAGGGAGAGTCACGTATTTAACTAAACGCATAAGTGCTGCGTCTACCAGAGGAGCTGATTCAAGGTGCTTCACATCATCCTCCTTAAAGGGGTACAATTTAGACACCTTTGATTGCATGGAGCTCTTCCTATCAATCTTGCTCCACTCTTCAGTAATGATTTCTCCCAATTCAGATAGGAAAGGAAAATGTTTCCGTTCCTTTTTGAGTTGTTTGAAAAACTTTCTTTGTTTGGGGAGGGGGGAAGAAGTGGGTTCTTCCATTTTTAAAGCTTCTTTCACTGCCTTGACAAGAGCAGGTACTAAAGCATAATCAAATCCTACTCCTGGATCCTCTGGATCCGATTCGCTGTCAGACAAGAGCACAGAGTGGTGGCTTGGTTGAGAAGATTCCCCAGTCTCTTGTGAGAGCCCTTCACCTCCTGAAGGACATAATGGGTCTGAGGGGGATTCCATAGCGTGATGAGCTTCCCTCTGCTGCAGGGATTCCTTTACCACTCTTCTCACCATAGATTCCAAGCGTTGATCCGCACCATCTCTTTCATCTGCGACTTTAGAGAAGCAATGATCACAGAGCGATTTGTCTGAAGAAATGGGCATCTTACAGCCCCAACATGAATTATCTGGTCCTCTGCTTGAGTGCGAGTGACCACTGCGTTGTCCAGATCTGGAAGACCTGCGGTAACCAGACTTTGACGATGATTTGCGGTGGTGCGATTTTGACGATCCACTGCGACTATGCGCACTGTAATGCGGTTCAGACCTAGAAGGGCTATAAGGAAATATACAAGAAAGAGAGAGAGATACAGACCAGGCTGGTATCAAATGCTAAGGAATACTCCACCTATACACAGCAATCCAGCCATGCACATACCTGTTACAAGCGGGCAGGTCACTAGTAGGCAGTGAGGCATCCATGACTAAGAACGCTGACTGTAACAACAATAGACCCTCATAAGCAGCCATACAAAACACAGGAGCAATAATACATCAGAGCAGATCATAACCTACCTTACACCAACCAGAGAATGGCCCCGGGAAGTCGCTGAATTTCCTGCAATCATTCCCAAATTCTGACATCTCTCACTGTGTTTTAAATATGGCGCCCATGACGTCATCAGCGGCGTCAGACGCGAGATGCCCGCGCGCATGCGCGGGAACCAAGCCTCGCTTTGGATTTGGGTCCGCGCATGCGCAGAACGCAGCGCTGGACCCGGAAACAGGGGGAGAAAGGCTGCTGGAACGCGGAAGCGTCAGCGCCTATGCACAAGAACCAGCTGGCATATGAAAGACACAGATAGAAAAAAGAAAAACACATAAACACTGCTGCCATGAAAAACGGAATTTTTACAGCTCACCACTCCACCAACGATCGTCTGGCCGAACAGGTTCAAGCACACACCACCGATCCACCGGGCAGATAATGGCCACCTTACATAGCAGGTAATAAGCCGTGCGCACTTTATCTTCGGACAAACCAAGCCTTCAGCGCTACTCTGCCATACACTCCATACCCATGCTTAACAGACAGGGCCTATCGGAGGAACAAAAGCTTGATAGTCGGCCGACTTGATCGTAGTGAAGATCTCTTCAGATAGGAAACACCTGTCCTATGGAGGAGGACAAAAAAGGAACACGGATAGCAGCTTGGAGCAAAGATTTATGGGAGTAGAGGTCCTATTGGGTAATTATGGAGGCGGGGCTAACCCACACGTATGCTGCCATGGAGCCTGTCAGGAAATACATTTTCAAATTGCACAACAAAAGCAGTGAAATATTAACTTTTTTCTTTGACAGAAAATCTTGGAGACCTGCCAGCCCTCCAATGTAAACAGGCATCAAGTGTTTCCAAGGCTGGCCACACATAGCTATTTTTTTATTGTTCAGCCAGCAAGAAATAATAATAAAAAAAAAACGAACAATTCTTTCATACATACAAACAAGGTGGGTGGAGGATACGCCACCTCCGGAATATTGTATTCTGCCAGCGCCATCCACCACTGTCAGAATACACTGATCAGTACCTGCAGCTGATTGGCTACAGCCGCTGATCTTTGGAAAATTGTCTGATATGTCCCATTGACAGAAGTAAATTAAATAACTAACTTTGGTCAAGTGGAGGAGGCCACACACTGATCGCAATCCCTGTTGTGATCCTTGAGAATAAATAACTTCACACTAAAGTAGACCTTTCCTCCACCTTTTAATAAACCTGAACATATTTTATTTTATATATTTTTTTATGTGACAACACTGAAGAAATTACACTTTACTACAATGTAAAGTAGTGAGTGTACAGCTTGTATAACAGTGTAAATTTGCTATCCCCTTAAAATAACTCAACACACAGCCATTAATGTCTAAACCTCTGGCAACAAAAGTGAGTACACCCCTGAGTGAAAATGAACAAATTGGGCCCAATTAGCTATTTTTCCTCCCCTGCATCATGTGACTCGTTGGTTTTACAAGGTCTCAGGTGTGAATGGGGAGCAGGTGTGTTACATTTGGTGTTATCGCTCTAACTCTCTCATACTGGTCACTGGAAGTTCAACATGGCACCTCATTGAAAAAACTCTCTGAGGATCTGAAAAAAGAAATTTTGCTCTACATAAAGATGGCCTAGGCTATAAGAAGATTGCCTAGACCCTGAAACTGAGCTGCAGCATGGTGGCATGGTGGCGAAGACCATACAGCCATTTAACAGGACAGGTTCCACTCAGAACAGACCTTGCTGTGGTCGACCAAAGAAGTTGAGTACACGTGCTCAGCATCATATGCAGAGGTTGTCTTTAGAAAATAGACGTATGAGTGCGGCCATCATTGCTGCAGAGGTTGAAGGGGTGGGGGGGGGGGGTCAGCCTGTCAGTGCCCAGACTATACGCTGCACACTGCATCAAATTGGTCTGCATGGCTGTCATCCCAGAAGGAAGCCCCTTCTAAAGAGGATGCACAAAAAAGCCCACAAGCAGTTTACTGAAGACAAGCAGATTAAGGACATGGATTACTGAAACATTGTCCTATGGTCTGATGAGACAGAGATGAGATAAACTTATTTGGTCCAGATGGTGTCAAGCATGTGTGGCGGCAACCAGGTGAGGAGTACAAAGACAAGTGTGTCTTGCCTACAGTCAAGCATGGTGATGGGAGTGTCATGGTCTGGGGCTGAATGAGTGCTGCCGGCACTTGGGAGATACAGTTTAGTGAGGGAACCATGAATTCCAACATGTACTGTGACATACTGAAGCAGAGCATGATCCCCTCCCTTCAGAGACAGGACCGCAGGGAAGTATTTCAACATGATAATGACCCCAAACACACCTCTAAGATGACCACTGCCTTTCTAAAGAAGATCAGGGTAAGGATGATGGATTGGCCAAGCGTGTCTCTAGATCTAAACCCTATTGAGCATCTGTGGGGTATCCTCAAATGGAAGGTGGAGGAGCGCAAGGTCTCCAACATCCACCAGCTCTGTGATGTTGTCATGGAGGAGTGGAAGAGGACTCCAGTGGCAACCTCTAAAGCTCTGGTGAACTCCATGCCCAAGAGGGTTAAGGCAGTGCTGGAAAATAATGGTGGCCATGCAAAATATTGACACTTTGGGCCCAAATTGGACACTTTCACTTAGGGGTATACTCACTTTTGTTGCCAATGATTTAGACATTAATGGCATAGGCAGCGCCAGGGGGTGGCTATTGAGGCTGTAGCCCCAGTTCTGGGGCCCATAGTCCAGAGTCTCTTGCTGCAGGGTCCCTGCCTAACCAGCGGGTTGCGGCTACTTCAGGCGGGCTGCATGAGGTGGATGAAAGGAGAGAGATGAGCGGGCGGACGAGAAGAGATGGCAACTTCACCACTCTTCCTCCCTCACAGCCGGGCCACTTCAATGTGGGAGCAATGTGCGGTGGGGAGCAGAGAGATGACATCATCTCTCACTGCCTGCCACACATCAGCGCTCTTCCTCCCTCACAGCATGGGCCTCTTCAATGTCAGAGATGCATGGGGAGCAGAGAGGTTACATCATCTCTCAATGCCCGCCCCACATCTCCGCTCTCCTGCCCTCACTAAATGGACCAGTGCTGCCAGCCTGCCACCAGTGCAGTGACAATGCACATTTGGTGGAACTGGCTGGCATATCAAGTGACAATCCACATCAGTTGGCAAGTGACAACCCACATCTAGTGGCAGGTGATATGGCAAGTGATAATCTGCAAATGGTGGCAGGTGACATGGCAAGTGACAGTCTACAAATGTTGGCAGGTGATGTGGCAAGTGACAATCTGCAAATGGTGGCAGGTGACGTGGCAAGTGACTATCCGCAAATGGTGGTTAGTTACCTGGCAAGTGACAATCTGCAAATGGTGGCAAGTGACAATCTGCAAATGGTGGCAGGTGACATGGCAAGTGACAATCCGCAAATGGTGGTAAGTGATGTGGCAAGTGACAATTCGCAAATGGTGGTAAGTGACGTGGCAAGTAACATTCTGAAAATGGTGGTAAGTTAAAAAACTGCAGGAGATATGGCAATGACACACCCAGGGCTCCCACTGATTCTGCATTATGGTGAGTTGAACCACTTCATTATATATCAGAATGTAACAATAGAAACAATGCGCTTCGATCACCCTGACACCATATCAACCATGGTGCCTTTGCCCACAAAAAATTGCTTACCATCGGTGTGTCTACCCCCCGGCCTGCAAAAAAGTTGGTGACCGCTTCTATGGGGTCTAGCCCCAGATCTTTTGCAGACCTAGCAATGCCCCTGTGTTGAGATATTTTGAGGGGACAGCAAGTTTACACTGTTATACAAGCTGTATACTCACTACTTTACATTGTAGCAAAGTGTAATCACATGAAAAGATACAATAAAATATTTACAAAAATGTGAGTGGTGTATTCACCTTTGTGAGATACTGTACATCCGGTATATATACACTTCTCTTCTACCTCCCGCACAGTCTTGCACAGGACCAGCTAGCACTGACAAATTGATCCAACAGAGACTCAGTCAGATCCAGAGCAAATTACCTTTGCAGGCAGGGACCGTGGGTCCCTTTGGTAATGTAGCAGAAAAAGAGGTCTTTAGTGCTTAGCTGTCCAATTCCTGTGGCTACTGATCCCAGTACCACCTCTTCAGGCACTGCCAGCCCGCCTGTCTGCAGCTGCCCCTTTCACTAGCCCTCCTGGCTATTTTTCCACAGTCCTCCCAGACTGATTCTGCATCCATCCCAGACTGCTTGCACCCAGTCCGTTTAGGCATGCCTCTCAGTCTTCTGACTGTAACAGTCACCAGCCCATGTGGCTGTCTTCCTCCCTGGAGATTTGCTCAGCAGTGTTCTCTCCCTGTCCTCTCCTTGCTCCCGTGCCTTCTGGTCAGGATCCCTCCATGCATCATGAGAAGGGGGCCCTTCCACACCTGAGCCCATGCCTGAGTTCATCCCCCCATCCCAGACTAGGGGGCTACTCTCAAAGGCCTCTGACAGCCTAACACTCCATCTTCATCCTCCACCTGAACTCCACACTGCCCCAGCTTGCCCCCTGCCAACTCATCTGTTTGGATTTAGTCAGGGCCCTCAGAATACTCCAGGTAGCTCCTACTCCCCTCCATGCCCATCCTTTTGAAATCTTCTACTAGTTACCAGAAGTAGGGGGAGGTCTCAGAGATGCTGCCTGTGAGTTATACCAGCCCTTCCTGAGTCACTCAACCCTGGCCCAGGAAAATACACAGGCTTGGCTGCCAGCCAAACCTGACAATTTACCTACTCTATACAAAAACACTAGCACTCTAGCACAGTGTTTTTCAGCTCCAGTCCTCAAGGCGCCCCAACAGGTCATGTTTTCTGGATTTCCCTCAGATGAAATGGCTGTGGAAATTACTAAGGCCGCGTACACACGCGGGGACTGTTCGCTGAAACTGTCCGCTGAAACCTTGTTTCAGCGAACAGTCCCCTCGTGTGTAGGCTTGTTCGTCAAACTAAGTTCCGCGCATGCTCAGAAAGGATTTACACGCCGAAAGTTATAATGCAGTGTATAGGACGTCGTATTTTTCGTCCCGTCGTACGTGCCGTTCACGTCATCGCGCACGGTTTCAGCAAACTGTTCGTCCGTCGTGTGTGGCCATGTCCGTCCATGCTAATTTTGAGCGGACTGTTTGCCGAAACTGTTTGACGGACAAAGTTGGGCGAACAGTCCCCGCGTGTGTACGCGGCCTTAGGCAGTGAAACTAATCAAATCACCTGTGCAAAATAATGGAAATCCTGAAAACATGACCTGTTGGGGTGCCTTGAGGACTGGAGTTGAGAAACACTGCTCTAGTAACACAGATAGGGGTTGCCTCATATCAATGCAAACTATTTATTAAAAGTAATAAATTAGCAGTACTTACCGGCCTCCCCCTTGTTCTGTTTCTCAAGTCTAAGAGCTTTGTCTGGCCAGTAGGGGAGAAACTGCAAAAAAAAAAAAAAAAAAGCTCATCAGTGACCAGCATCTTCCTGTCTTCTCAACTCTCCCAGCAATGACATTTGACATCATCTTGTGCATGCAATGTAACACATTAGACTTATTCACTGAAAAAAACTTGATTTTATGCAATCTTTTTTTAATAGAAGATTATAATGTCATACAGTGCTTGCACGCAATGAGGCACATGCACTTGCCTGCTGAAGATAAACCAAAAAAGTATTTTTTTCCTGAGATCTAGCAGTTTAGAAATGATGAGGTAGCTTTCCAAGGGGCTCTGTGAGGTGTTGGCTACTTTACTAGCGCCTCACTATATCAGGAAGGGAAAATGAATTAAACAAAAGTAAACAAAGCTTTGCTTTTTCAAATGATTTAACCATTTGCTTACTGGGCACTTAAACACCCTTCCTGCCCAGACCAATTTTCAGCTTTCGGTGCTCTCACACTTTGAATGACAATTACTCAGTCATGCAACACTGTACCCAAATTAATTTTTTGTCCTTTTTTTCCCACAAATAGAGCTTTCTTTTGGTGGTATTTGATTACCTCTGGGGTTTTTATTTTTTGCGCTATAAATGAAAAAAGACCGAAAATTTTGAAAAAAAAACGCATATTTCTTTGTTTCTGTGACAGAATTATGCAAATTATTAATTTTTCTTCATAAATTTTGGCCACAATTTATACTGCTACATATCTTTGGTAAAAATAACCCAAATTAGTGGATATTATTTGGTCTTTGTGAAAGTTAGAGAGTCTACAAGGTGTGGTGCGAATCGCACAAAATTGATCACATCTGATGTACTGGTGGCCTATCTCGCTTCTTGTGACCCGAACAAGTCAGGAAAGTACAAATACCCCCCAAATGACCCCTTTTTGGAAAGTAGACATTCCAAGGTATTTAGTAAGAGGCATAGTGAGCTTTTTGATGTTGTCATTTTTTTCCCACAATTCTTTGCAAAATTAAGATTTTTCATTTTTTTTTCTCCACAAAATTGTCATTGTAATAGGTTATTTCTCTCACGTGGCATGTGTATACCACAAATGACACCCCCCAAAAAAATTTGCTACTCCTCCTGAGTATTACAATACCACATGTGTGGGACTTTTTCACAGCCTGGCCACATAGAGAGGCCCAACATGCAGGGAGCGCCATCACGTGTTCTAGGAGCATAAATTACACATCTAACTTGTTGACTATTTATTACACTTTTGAAGCACCAGGACAATGACACGTGACACTGATGACAGATGGCAGTGATACGTGGCAATGATGACACTTATACGTGGCACTGATGACAGGTGGCACTGATGACAGATGGCACTAATATGTGGCACTGATGACAGATGGCACTAATATGTGGCACTGATGACAGATGGCACTTATATGTGGCACTGAAGACACGTGGCACTAATACGTGGCACTGAAGACACGTGGCACTAATACGTGGCACTGAAGACAGATGGCACTAATACGTGGCCCTAATACGTGCCACCAATGACAGATGGCACTAATACATGGCACCGATGACGCGTGACACTGATGACAGATGGCACTGATAAGTGGCATTGATGACACGTGACACTGACAACAGATGGCACGTGACACTGACAGGTGGCACTGATGACAAATGGCACTGATACATGGCACTGATGACAGATGGCACTATGTGGCACTGATGACAGGTGGCACTGATGACAGGTGGCACTGATGACAGATGGCACTGACGACAGGTGGCACTGACAACAGGTGGCACTGGGGGCAGGTAGCACTGGGGGCAGGTAGCACTGGGGTGGATGGCACTGGGGGCAGGTAGCACTGGGGTGGATGGCACTGGGGGCAGGTAGCACTGGGGTGGATGGCACTGGGGTGGATGGCACTGGGGCGGATGGCACTGGGGCAGATGGCACTGCTGGGGGCGGATGGCACTGCTGGGGGCGGATGGCACTTTTTATTTTATTTTTTTACTTTTTTTTTTACTACAGGCAGAACGGCTGCCGCTACAGCCGTTCATCTCTCCCCTCTCACACTGTCTGTGCGAGGAGGGAGAGCGGCGCTGAGAGATGATCTCATATGTTTACATATGAGATCATCTCCCATTGGACACACCGATCACGCTGTAAACGGCCGCTGTGATTGGCCGTTTACAGCGATCTGTGTTTGCCTGTCCCCGGGGGACACGGCGAACACAGAACTTCCGCAATGCGCGCCCACGGCGGCACGCACTGCGGAAGTAAACATCAGGACGTCCAGGGACGACCACCCGGATGAACGCGCCTGCTCTACGGACGTCATTCGGCCATAGGGCGGGCGCGAGGTGGTTAAGGACGTTTACAGATTAGCATGCATAGCTGCACGTCCCTGGCATAGCTTTGATGGGACAGGTCCACTGTAAAAGCAATTAGAGAGGTGAGGGCTGGCTTGTTTCAAAACTTTTTTCTTTTATTTTTTCTTATATCATATTTTTTATTGCTATAGGATAAGGAATAGAACTGCCACGCCATATATAAAAGTCCAGAATAATATTTTGTGAACACTTTCAGGGCTATAAACATATAAAACCATGAATAAAATCAATGAATTATCTAAAATGATATTAAATACAATTATTAATATTTTGTAAGTACTGTTAGAAATTCACAGTTAAAAATTAAAGTGATACTAAAATCTTGTTTTTTTTTTTCTTTAAAAATAACAAACATGTTATACTTACCTGCTCTGTGCAGTGAATTTGCCAAAAGAAACCGGTATTCTCCTCTTCTCAGGTCCCTCTTTAGTGCCCCTCCTGTTGAGTGCCCCTACAGCAAGCAGCATGCTATGGGGGCACCCGAGCTACAGTTTCTCTCCTAGAGTGTGAGAGTCAGCTGATGGCAACCTTATATTCAGGTCCACCCAGCTGTCATATATTTAGGATCCACCCAGTTGTCTGATAAACAGCTGGCTCCACCTCTCAGCACATGGCTAAGAACCTGAGCCAGCTGCTCCCGCCTCCTTGGCTGCCTAGCGCTCCAGTGAACACTCGAGGAGCAAACTGGAGAGCATTAAGCAGACTGAGACTTGAGCAAGCGGCGATCAACTTCTCGGTATTTTCACACCGGTGCTGCAGCATATGGTGTGTATGCACTTTTTTTTTTTTAAACTCTAAACTTTTCTTTTAAATACACAAAAATTAACTATTAATTGATAGTCATAGAGTTTACATGAAAAGGATCAGAAGTCAGAAAGTCTGTCCCAGAAAATGGTATCAAAGGTACACATACCTCCCAACATTTTGAGATGGGAATCAGGGACCTACTAGCAAATGTATGTAGGCATTGGGCACGCTCCCTGTCACACCCCCTTAAAGGAGAATTAACCCCCCAAAAAATGGGAGACCGAAGTAGTGGGGAGGCCTCCCTTGAACCTCGGGTCCTTAAAGCCTCTGGTGATGGAGACAGAGACTTGGTGGACACCGAGTGCCAGGGGTGCCAGGGGAGTGGAGCACCGTGCAAGCCTTAGTCTGAGATAAGAGCCGAGGTCAAGTCCAGTTGGACAATGCAGCATAAAAAGGTTGATCCGAAGAAGAATGGTCGAGATCCAAGCTGGGGTCGGTTCCAATCTGGCAGCTGAGCACAAAGGGGCAAAGAAGTAGAATGGTTAAGATACATATCTGAGGTCAATGGCAAGCAGCTATTTGAGTAGTCAAATAGGTTTCCAGGTCACAGCAGGTGCAGACAGGTCACATATTAGCACAGGAACAAGGGGGGGGACTAAAGATAATCCAGCAATTTGGTAGTGTCTGGGCTGGGCTTATATAGGGAAGTTTGAGGTCACTTCCTGTGCGCCTCCTGGGGATTTTCCCACCTTTTTCCATCAGGTTGATGTCATTTCCTGTGTGCCTCCTGGGTATTTTCTCACCTTTTTCTATCAGGTTGCGGTCACTTCCTGTGCATGTCCTGGGCATTTTTGGCGCATGCTCAGTTGGCATGGTTTTCCTCTTGTGGCAACGCGCCATTGGTGCACGCATCGTAATCCCTGGACTCTTACACTATTCCTTTATATTGGCTTTTAAAATTTACAAATGCAGCCATTTAGAATTAGGATGAAAGTTTTAGCACTGGGAAACACTTTTTGAATACATTTTATATACAACTATATAGATCAGACCAAAATGAGGGACAAATGAAGGGGAAAGAAGGACAGAGGGACATTGCTCCAAATCAGGGACAGTCGGGAGCAATGGGCATGTGTAATCTAAACAAAAACAATGATGCATAAATTCTGTTTTTTATTGCTGTCTGTATGCTCACTAGGGATAGTAATCATCTCTCTATTCATCAAGATGACCATCATCTCTGTTATATCAAAAAGAGGACCTCCCAATAGGGACATTTTTGGAGCAATCATGATCTCTGTTAGAGGAAATGACTGAATATTTAAAATTTTGGAATTAACGTGAACAGCATATGAGAGGAAACCATCCAATAGGGAAACCCTTTTCAATTGGTAACTGTCTAAGCCCTTGTACGCACGGTCGGACATTTTGACAACAAAATCCATCAGATTTTGTCCGACGGATTCTGTCCGAAACTGGTGTTGCATACACACGGTCGGACAAAGTTGTCAGAAAATCCGATCGTTCGTAACGTGATGACGTAATTTAGTTACGACTGGACTACGTTCAGGTTAGTAGCTAATAGCTTTGGTCTAGGAATTTGATCTGAGCATGTGTGGCACTTTGTCCCATCAGAATGCTCTACAAACGATCGGACAAAGTCTGATCGGATAATGTTGTCGGAAATTTTTTTATATCCAGCTCTCAAACTTTGTTGGTCGGACATTCCAATGGAAAAAGTCAGATGAAGCCCACACATGGTCGGATTATCCAACAACCCGGTCCAATTGGACATTTTCCGTCAGAATGTCCGACCGTGTGTACAAGGGCTAAGAGACAATTTCCCTTCACTCTGGAAAGAGTTCCTCCTGACTCCTTTTGTGTTTTTTGGGACAAGAAGTAAAAGGAAATCTCCCCGATCGTATACAGCTAGAAAAAAAAAAGATAAAAGTTTTAAAGCAGAACTTTAACCGTAACAACTTGATAAAAAAATAATGTTCCTTAGCAAGGAACATAAATTCCATAACAATTAGTATGCAACCTAAACTAGAGTGTTCTGTAAATTGCCTCCAGAATTGCTCCTGCTTTTTCTTTCTGAAGTCTGCCATTTTGCTGAAGCCCAGAGTCCCAAAGCAGCAGTAACTCAGCAGTATTGGCTCAGATTTTCAGCATGGTCCCTGGAACAGAGAGTAACTGAGGTTGAACAGAGCAGGATAAGTCCTCCTCTCTGCATGCTTCTTTCACTGCAGCAAACCTGATTGGCACCTTGTGCACCTTATCCTTGCTCTTCTCTGAGCGCTGCTGTACAGACTGTACAGAAAACTGCAAGCAGCTGATAACTAATCAAATTCAGGACCTTATACTGCTTGCATTAAAAAAAAAAATTCCTGATGATATATCGATGATTACAGAGCTATATTAAGTGGTTCCTGACCACTCCCTAGGTAACACATTTAACCCCTTGATCACCCGCTAGTGTTAACTCCTTCCCTGCCAATGACATTTATACAGTAATCAGTGTTTTTTTTTAGCAGTGATTGCTGTATAAATGTCAATGTTATATACTGCAATTTTTTTTTACCACAAATATGATGAAGAATACATATCGACCTAAACTGAGAAAAACATTTTTTGAATTTTCTTTGGGGGATATTGCTATAGCAAAAAGTAAAAAATATAGTTTTTCAGAAAATGTTTGCATTTTTTTATTTATA
The DNA here is from genome assembly GCF_037356315.1 of Lithobates pipiens. Taxonomy (NCBI): domain Eukaryota; kingdom Metazoa; phylum Chordata; class Amphibia; order Anura; family Ranidae; genus Lithobates; species Lithobates pipiens. Next base: position 583,739,569 of record NW_027507748.1, on the reverse strand, counting down.
GCGCAAAAAATAAAAACTTCTTGGTTATGCAGTGATCTTCCTCTGGTTGCTTACCTCCCCTCATGTGTTCTGACTAAGAGGCCAGCCACTTCCACCTGGTGGTTTTTATAACCTCTCCTCTAAGCATGGCTCCACCCCAGGCCCTATCAGGGAACCCTATATTAACCTGTGCACTGCAAGCCAACAGTGCTGATCAACCATTGTGTATTCATTGTGTGTTTGGCTTCCTGGTTCCTGCTTGTTGTGTGCTCTATGTTTGACTCTGTTACCGACCTTGCCGTGTTATCGATTCCTGTCTGCTTGTGACCTTGACCTTTTGCATGTCTCTGACCATCCCTGTCTGCCTGTGATCCTGAACCTTTGGTGTGTACTCTGTTGTTCTTGTCTGCTAGTTGCCCTGACCTCTACCGTCTTCCCTTACTATCCTTGTCGTTCCAGCCTGCTGCTTCCTTCTCCTGGGCCGCGACCTGGAGCCAGACTGCAGCGAAGTCCATCCTCACCACTGGAGGCTCTGGCGAACACCCGCTGGCTCTTAGACTCTGCACCCTGGGGAATCTATGCTCCAGCTCCCATTGGGATCTGTGTTAGAGATCCTGTAGACCTGTGTGCTGAATCTCCCTGGGTACAATCTGCAGCAGTCAGTCCTAAGGTCCACTACCTAGCGGTGCACTTCCGACTCCTACGGAGTGCATCTGTCAGCTGGTCTCAGGTGACCTGACAAAAAACCTCAGAGGTGATCAAATACTACCAAAAGAAAGCTCTATTTGTGGAGAAAAAAGAATGTCAACTTTGTTTGGGTACAGCTTTGCATGACTGTGCAATTGTCAGTTAAAGCGACGCAGTGCGGTTTAGCAAAAAATGGCCTGGTCATTAAGGGGGCAAATCTAAGTGGCTAATATGTGCCTTTTGTATATGCTCAGAGTTCAGCATTAAAGCAACAAGTTTCCAGTTGTATTTATGAAAAAAGTTATTTAAAACATTTACTACAAACATAAGTTTGGTGTCCATACCTGTAACAATCATTTTCCCTTTTAAAAAAAAAAAATCACACTTTCCCAATCTATAAAGCTGTGTTGTATATCAACACAGAGGACAGATCTCAGTTCCCTCAATGCATCTAAACGACTGTAATCAGTTACAACATACTGTATTTTGGCTGGTTGTGTGCTGAGGTGCTTTTTTTTCCAAATTATCTACTTAAATTGAATACAAGGCAAGTCTTGAACCAGCCCTCTGCCAAATAACGCTACTAAAAAGAAGTAGCTACTGGTGCACATCATTTCGACTATTTTTTTTTTATTATTCATCAAAGAGATATCAAGAAAACATAACAACTGTGCTAAAGGAATCCTATCATGGAATAGCCCAAAGGAGCAACATAAGAATAAAGATCAGTTCATTTTGATAAATATTTGGCCACGGTGTTTATTTAAGGGTAACCTCCATTACATATACCAGAAACCAAATAAATAATAAATTTAGCAATTTAGCAATATTGACTCAGCAAACACAAATAATATCAGGAAAATCCTATCACCGTGTCCATCCAGATTATACTGAATGGAAACCCCACTAAACAAAACACTATGGGAATCTGTATACAGAAAGGAGGGGTGGGAGCAGTGGTCCGGTCTTCTCATCCATGCTGTCCATGAGGGAGAGCCAGGCTTTATATAGAACCATAGAGTGCGGGCTTTGTGCCCACCAGAAACACCCAATCACCCGCTGTTGCTGAGTAGGGGAGTGGATGGCGAAACCAATAGCAACCTGCCCAGCAAAGACCGGGGGAGAGAAGAGCTGCATGGCACTCTTTGTGCTATCCCATGAAGGCTATCCCACTGAGGGCTGGGGACTCTAAGGCCTGGTTCACACATATGCATTTTTAGAAAGGGTTTAGGGACTTCTTTAAAATGTAACGCAATGTGTTTTCGGTTAAATAGACTTCAATGGATGCACATGCAGTGGTTTTTTTTTATTATTATTTATTTTTGATGTATTTTGTGTTTTAATCTACCTAACAATAAAGATATTTCCCCTTTAAAAAAAAACAACATAAAAAAAAGCAAGTGTCAAAAACTTGTGTGCAAAAGCGCAAAACACACCACAAAAAAGCACTGCAGAAGTGGATCAAAAGCAAACTGCATAGGTTTGAACCAGGCCTAAAAGTTTATTAGTGCTTCTGTCTTTTGGCTATTGCGGTTTTCTAATCTCACTACTATTCAGGTCTATTTCACAGCTCACCACATACTGGGTACATATAGGGAATATAAATTTGTAATATTTACCTGATTAGAAATACAAGTAACTGTTATTTGTACAAAAGAAAGAGCTGCCACTGGATAAATCACAAGCATCCATTTTTATTGTAGAAACAGCCCACAAACATGACAATGGCAGTCCCACCCTGAGATTGCCCCCTCTTATAAGCTGCATATAGTTTGAGCATCTACTGCGGGTAGTATGTCTATGAATATATGTAATTAGAGCTTTACACACCTATTGATGTACAGGATCCTGTATGTTGCTCAATTTTTTTTATTTTTTTTTGATCTTAGATATTTATGCCAGTTCTCCCTGAGGAAGCAGCCTTTGCGGCATGAAACACGGTGGAGAAGCCTTTATGAAATATTCCCCTTTGGACAGCTGGGGTTATTATCATTATCAATTACTGGCAAGATCTGAAACTGCAGCTTTATAACAATCTTTTTTTTTATCTGGTAAGCTTTGTGATTTTAACCACTTGATCTCTGAAAGATTTATCCCCCTTCATGAGCAGGCAATTGTTTGGGATACGGCACTGTGTTATTTTAACTGACAATTGCTCTGTACACTGTACACAAATAAAATGTATATCTTTTTTTCCCCCACAAATAAATCTTGATTTTGGTGTTATTTGATAACCACTGATTTTTATTTTTTGTGCTATAAACAAAAAAATGTGGACAATTTTGAAAACAACTACATTTTTTTACTTTCTGCTATAAAACACATCCAATAAAAAAAAAATTCTTCATGAATTTAGACCAATATGTACATATTATTGCTAAAAAAAGAAATCCCAATAAGCGTATATTGATTGGTTTACGCAAACGTTATAGCATCTACAAACTATGGTAGATATTTATGGATTTTTTTTTTAAATACTAGTAATGGTGGCAATTAGTGATTTTCTGTGTACAGAACACCTCCAGGCAGCCATATTGCATTGCGTTTTACAGAAAATTACAGTGCATATTGAAAAGGAAAGGTGATTTTTTTATTTCCATATGTTTTATAAGAAAAAACAAAACGAGCATATAAGCATAGAAAAAGATTAACAATGCTTACAAAGTTATAAAACTGTGGCAATGTTGTCCTTACAACATTAGTACATACTAGCCTGCCAAGTTTATCATAACACTTCTCAGGCTAGATAAAGAGAAACATTGTAACATTTTGTTCTTTTAGAATGAATGTCTGTAGGAATGAACTGTCTGTAGATGAGGGCAGTTTAACCACTTAAAGACCAACCCTTTTTCTGTTGCTTACAAGTTTACATCAGTATTTTTGCTGGAAAATTACTTAGAACCCCCAAACATTATATATATATATATATATATATATATATATATATATATATATATATATATATATATATATATATATATATTTAGCAGAGACCCTAGAGTTTAAAATAGCGGTTGTTGCAAAATTTTATGTCACACTGTATTTGCGCAGCGGTCTTTCAAAAGCAATATTTTTGGAAAAAATACACTTAAATTAATAAAAAATAAAAAAATAAAGTTAGCCGAATTTTTTTGTATAATGTGAAAGATGATGTTAATCGTGACCTTTATTCTAAGCAAAAAAATTGTGATTCTCATCTTATCTCAATTTAGCCAGAATCGTGCAGGTTTTTTTTTTTTTAAGTTTTATTTATTGCTTTTAAACATAACAAGTATACACAAGACCCAATGGGCCACACACAAAAATAACTATTTACATTTCTTCAGCATTGACTCTCTCCTCCTCCTTCCAGACCCTCCCTCAGTGAAAGTATCTAAATAATGATAATAAGGCCCCCTTTTCCTAATGACAGTCAATAGTACATTTCAATATGTCAAGAATCGTGCAGGTTTAGTACATACCTGTAGCACTAACCCCTGAAGGAGCTGCTGGTTATTTTTGGGCTTACCGTTACCTTCCGTTCTCCTTGTTACACGTCTAGAGGATGTCCCGTGGTAGATGGCCCAGTAACTTGAGACTGACAATAGATCCACTTGAATGGATTTTATTTGCAAAACTCAGACAATTGAACAGTCTTTCAACTTGGGATCAGAGAGTTGGAAAGGAAGTTCAGGTACTCTTAGCCCTTGTACACACGGTCGGAGATTCCGACGGAATATGTCCGATCAGACCGTTTTGTCGGATATTGCGACTGTGTGTGGTCTACATCGGACTGTTTCCGTCAGAGTATCCGACGGATCAAGTTTTCCAACTTGTTGGTAAAATTTTCAGACAAAATGCTTCGATCGGACATACTCCGATCATGTGTAGAGAATTCCGATAGGACAAAGTGCCACGCATGCTTATATCAAATTCCTACACTAAAGCTATTGGCTACTAGCGTGAACGTAGTCCCGTCGTAACGAAATAACGTCATCACGCCGGATTTTCCGACAACTTTGTCCTACCGTGTGTATGCAACAGTTTCGGACAAAAATCGGACGGATTTGGTTGTCGGAATCTCCGACCGTGTGTACAAGGGCTAAGTGTCTAAGTCAAAATTTTTTGAAGAACTTGCTTACTTTGACTGCATCCAGAGAATAGCCATTCGCAACTGGATGATCACTCAGGTTGGACAGTCCTTCTCTCACAAGGCCTAGCAGCCAACTTGGTGCTTACTCAGGAACAAGTCTCTGCCACAGACATTGTTGTAGAAACGTACAAGATAATGTCTCTGCCACAGACGATGTTGTAGAACCGTAGGGAAACTAAGCTTGAAAAAACTTGTGGGATACCTGGATCTTTAGCCTGCTTGGCGATATCCACAAGACCTGATTCTCTCGGTTACTTCAGCCCTTCCAGGCTCTTGCTAAAAAAAACAACCCGCACCTGCTGTTCTTCTGAAGAGTAATCCCCTGGAATGCGTGCAGTACACTGGGTCTCTCCCGAATCGGAGACGGCACCCAACCCCCTCAGAATCCTTCCTTTAGTTTCCTTACCTCGGGCTAGCCAGCCCCGAGACATTAAAGTCGGGTGGATCCACACCCCAGGCCATAGCCTTCCTGGGGGCTGGTCAGGAGGACCAGGACCATGAAGTCAGCACATCATGCTGGACCGGAACCCCAAACCACATGACATCCGCATCTTAAATACCCTCTCCCAGAAAGCACAGCAAGAGCGCCACTCCCACTGGGCAGGCTCCGAGAGAGAGTAACTTAAGCACCCGACCAGACCAGTTCCATGCCTGCCAGAAGAGACAGTGCCCCCCGTGGTAAGGCTGAACATCTCACAGTCCAGTCAGACTGATGCTGAGGCCCAATTTAGATAGTTGTACCCAAACTAAACTGCAGTTTAAGCAACTTTAATTTTAGAAACACGTATAGCGCGTGCTCTTTAGGAGCCGCCGCTACACACTCCCCCTGCTTATTTAGATGATGTCCCCATCGTCTGGGAAAGACAGGAAAAAGAAACCCAGAGTTAACAACTAGTTATACCCAAAAAAACTTAAAGTACCTGAATGTTTTCGGTGGGAATGGGGAAAAAGGGAAGCAAACAACAAACTTTCTATATTGTGTAAAGACATAGTTAAGCATAAAATTATCATACATTAAGGTTACGAGCCAAGCCTGTCTATCTAACCCACCCATTCTCCGGCAGTTTGATAGATGCTCCTCTGTGAATCCTGAAAAAGAAGAAAACATACAGACAATACACTATACACCAACCATTAGAAGGCAGGATTCCATCCAATCTCCATGGATTCCTCTCCTCTAAACTCTAAAACTTTTAAAACCCCCCCTTTTTTTTTTACTTGTAAAGCAGTGCTAATTGTGCCGACTCATGCCACCTAGTGGTATGCGTCGCTGAAATGCAGTCTCTTACTTAAAACAGGTTAAGTGTTCTTGACACGGTGGATGTTCTGTTCTCTGTGTAACTGGCTCTGTCTAACTACCCCATAGTTCAGTAGCTTCAAGAAAAAATTGCAAAGAGGCAAAGACCAAGAGAAACCCTCCTTGCAAATTTCAAAGTCTTGCAGTTCAAAGTTCAGCAGTTCACCGGTAGAAATGGGGATCAGGCAAAGTCAAATCATCCACAGTAGTAACAAAGTACACGGCACTGTCTTTATCCGGTCTGCAAATCACAACTTTGTCCTCATAAATGTGCCGACCGTAGCTCCAATGCCGTAGACATCCGACAAACCGTTCATACAGCTCCAGTGAAAAAGCCTTTTTCCGAAGTGGCTTTGGTACTTTTAAATAGCTCCAAACATTGTCCTCATACCATGCCTCACGGTTCTTTTCAATAACGGTCATAATGTCCCTTGGAACATAGGGGAATTCCAACCCGTACTCACTAGCTACTCTCTTGTGAAGGAGTTTCTGTGACCTTGCAAGTCTCGGTAATGCACAGACACTTCCTTCCCCTGGTGGTGTGCAGGAGTTTGGGGACCTTTTTTTTCAACGTGGCAGAGTCCTTTTTAGTGTGGGCAAATTCACGGGTTTAGGGAGAGTCACATTTACCGTGATGGTGTTTTCCGCTCTCACCGTTCCATCCCCTGAGGTTAGAGATAGCCAGTCCGAAACATCTGTACAAGTGGCGGCTACATCCTCCCCTCCAGCCCACAACAACTCCTGAGACAATGTCCCCAAAATGTCATCATCTTCAGTATCCGACAAAGATTCTAACTCTGAATCTCGATATTCTTCTGCCGGTAAATAATTCACTAAAGGTGTACTCACAGTCAGACTTTTTCCCGAAGCAACCTTCTTCCGCCGATTGGATCCAGCCGGACTTGGTGGCGGTCCTCCATGTCGGTTCCGGGAAGACTTTGTGCGCCCCACTTTCTCCAAGGAGGCATAGTGATTTCAGTAACAGTAGTAGAAGCAGTAGCCATCTGCTCCAAAGTAGTTCCCTCAGCAGTCTCAGTGGTAAACGCAGTGGCATCTCTCTTGGGCATGTCAACGACAACAGGTGTCACTGCAGTGGAAGGCCTCACCAAAGGGGCGAAGATGGCCGACTCCTCGGTTGTCACGCCCGTGTCCCAGTCCACACGGTAGGCCCTTGGTAATGCGACTAACTGCTCCACTTTAAAGGTGTACTCTCCACACCTCTTGCATCTGGCGAACGGTCGAGGGTTGGCGACCAGGCTGTCGCACTTTCCACATAACATGCCAAGGCCCTCGATATCTCGAGCGGTATACAGTATGAACCGCCCGTGCGGCAGCAGGCGAATGCCCGTGTCTGTGAGAACGGTACTGGGCAAAGGCTCTTTCCACACTTACTCACCTCAGTGAAAGTCCGAGTAAAGATGGCGCTGATGACACAGTTCAAAACACAACCCTCTTTCCTTGCTTTACCACGTGTACAGTTCTTTTGTGGGGTAACGGTAAAATCCCAGACTGCGAGCCCCCACATGTAGCACTAACCCCCAAAGGAGCTGCTGGTTATTTTTGGGTTTACTGTTACCTTCCGTTCTCCTTGTTGCACATCTAGGGGATGCCCCGTGGTAGATGGCCCAGTAACTTGAGACTGACAATAGATCCACTTGAATGGATTTTATTTGCAAAACTCAGGCAATTGAACAGTCTTTCAACTTGGGATCAGAGGGTTGGAAAGGAAGTTCAGGTACTCTTAGCCCTTGTACACACGGTCGGAGATTCCGACGGAATGTATACTATCGGACTGTTTTGTCGGATATTCCGACTGTGTGTGGTCTCCATCGGACTGTTTCCGTCTGAATATCCGACGGACCAACTTTTCCAACTTGCCAGTAAAATTTTCCGACAAAATGCTCCGATCATACTCCGATCATGTGTAGCCTACTCCGACGGACAAAGTGCCACACATGCTCAGATCAAATTCCTAGACCAAAGCTATTGGCTACTAGCCTGAACGTAGTCCCGTCGTAACGAAATAACGTCATCACGTTATGTACAATCGGATTTTCCGACAACTTTGTCGGACAAAATCCGTCGGACAAAATCCGTCGGACAAAATCCAACGGATTTGGTTGTCAGAACCGTGTGTACAAGGGCTTAGGCCACGTACACACACGGGGACTGTTCGCCCAACTTTGTCCGCTGAACAGTGTTTCGGCAGACAGTCCGCTCGTGTGTGGGCTTCAGCGGACAGTTTCAGCGGACAGTCTGACGAACAAAGTTTTTCGGAAATTCCGTAAAACTGTCCGCTGAAACTTGGTTTGAGCGGACAGTCCGCCCGTGTGTAGGCTTGTTCGTCAAACTAAGTTCCGCGCATGCTCAGAAAGGATTTACACGGCGAAGGTTGCATTGCAGTGTATAGGACGTCGTATTTCTAGTCCCGTCGTACGTGCCGTTCACGTCATCGCGCAAGTTTCAGCGGACTGTTCGTTCGTCGTGTGTGGCCAAGTCCGTCCATGCTAATTTTGAGCGGACTGTCCGCTCAAACTGTTTGACGAACAAAGTTGGGCGAACAGTCCCCGCATGTGTACGCGGCCTTAGGCCGCGTACACACGCGCGGACTGTTCGCCCAACTTTGTCCGTCCAACAGTTTCGGCAAACAGTCCGCTCAAACTTAGCATGGACGGACATGGCCACACACGACGGACGAACAGTTTGCTGAAACCGTGCGCGATGACGTGAACGGCACGTACGACGGGACGAAAAATACGACGTCCTATACACTGCATTATAGCTTTCGGCATGAAAATCCTTTCTGAGCATGCGCGCAACTTTGTTTGACGAACAAGCCTACACACGAGCGGACTGTTCGCTGAAACAAGGTTTCAGCGGACAGTTTTTCGGAAATTCCGAAAAACCTTGTCCGTCAAACTGTCCGCTGAAACTGTCCGCTGAAAGCCCACACACGAGCGGACTGTCCGCCCAAACACTGTTCAGCGGACAAAGTTGGGCGAACAGTCCGCCCGTGTGTACGCGGCCTTAGAGTCAAAAAACATTGAAGAACTGGCTTACTTTGACTGCATCCAGAGAATAGCCATTCGCAACTGGCTGATCACTCAGGTTGGACAGTCCTTCTCTCACAAGGCCTAGCAGCCAACTTGGTGCTTACTCAGGAACAAGTCTCTGCCACAGACGTTGTTGTAGAAACGTACAAGATAATGTCTCTGCCACAGACGTTGTTGTAGAACCGTAGGGGAACTAAGCTTGAGAACACTTGTGGGATACCTGGATCTTTCAGCCTGCTTGGCGATATCCACAAGACTGGATTCTCTCTGTTACTTCAGCCCTTCCAGGCTCTTGATAATAAAACCAACCTGGTGTTCTTCTGAAGAGTCCTCCCCTGGAATGCTTGAAGTACTCTGGGTCTCTCCCGAACTGGAGACGGCACCCAACCACCTCAGAATCCTTCCTTTAGTTTCCTTGCCTTGGGCTAGCCAGCCCCGAGACATTAAAGTCGGGTGGATCCGCACCCCAGGCCATAGCCTTCGTGGGGGCTAGTCAGGAGGACCAGGACCATGAAGTCAGCACATCATTCTGGACCGGAACCCCGAACCACATGACATCCGCATCTTAAATACCCTCTCCCAGAAAGCACAGCGAGAGCGCCACTCCCACGGGAGGGGGGGGGGCTGCGAGAGAGAGTAACTTAAGCACCTGACCAGACCATAGTTCCATGCCTGCTAGAAGAGACAGTGCCCTCTGTGGCCAGGCTGAACATCTCACAATCCAGACAGACTGATGCTGAGGCCCAATTTGGATAATTGTACCCAAACCAAACTGCAGTTTAGGCAGCTTTAATTTTAGAAAAACGCATAGCGCTTGCTCTTCAGGAGCCGCCACTACATACCTTTGAAACCTCACAACAAAATAGAGATTCTTGAATTAGCAAATATAAACAAGAAAAACAGGTAATAGAAGAAATAAAGTCAAGAATCATTGTTTGCTGCTGACTATAAATGAGGATAAACATACCAATGCAGAGACTAAATAAAAAAAAAAAGGTAAATGTAAAAGGCATGTAGGAAGTATGTAGGTTTACCCATAAGTCACAATGTGCTATCAGGAAAGGTAATTTTTAATAACATTCAATTACAATAGGACTTGGGTCGCAATTGCATACGTTGTGGTAGTGTTGTACCCCACCAGTGTTTGGATGCAAGATTCTCAACCAGGAAAGTTGAGAGGCTCCAGTTTATTTGCTTATTTGGGAGGAAACAGGCTTTTCAGTTTCCTCATTATTTACTAAAGTCCACTTTGGGACCTGGAGCCCGGGGGTTTTCTTAGAGATCCAGGTGGGATGAAATCCCCAGTCCTGAGTCCGGGTTTTGAGACTCACCGGCACACTGATTGTTCAGGTGTGTATGGGCCTGATAGTAGAGTCAGGACCAGGCTCCACCCTCCCGAGGAGTCCAGGCGAACAAGGGAGAAGTGCGTATGTCTGCACAGTGCCGTCTGTCAGAGCAGACAGAGGGTCCAAGCCTGTGGGCTGGAACAGCAAGGAAGCTGGAAAAGAGTGCTGAGGTACTGGGTGTACAGGAACTTCGCCAAGAGGGCTGAAGCATAAGCCTGAGCAGCAGTGCTGCTAAAGAGAGCCAGGTGGCTCAGTATTTTCAGTTTGTAACTTACATTGTTGCTGTGGAAAGTTGAAACCACTGTGTGTGGGCAACTCTTCTCTTATTGGACTTGTTTTCTTTTCCCTTTAATAAACGTGTGCCAACAAGCTCTTAGATGGCACAATTGGCGTGGACTCCGCTCACCGGTAAGCGATACACTTGAGCTAAACAACCACCAATATTACAACGTATACTATATTATTATAATTTTTTTTTATTTGCTATATTTTCCCAAGAAAGTGGAGTTACCCTTTAAATTCTATGAGCAATACAGATATTTTCTTGCTGACACATTGATAAAGAGGCTGGGTGCCCATATTATAAGGACACAGAAGTAAAAATGGAAGTTAGATGAGCAGTACAAGTCAATTGAAGCAAGGGCTTGTCAAACGCTAATGTAGGCATCTAAGAAAAAATGGTATTTGAATTCATTTCAGCGCTGCGTTGTGCCAAGTCTGCCATTTTTCTATCGATCCAGAGTGGTGTTCCACAGCCTTTTAACCTGCAGTGAAAGGCAATGAGATTATTTTACAAGCAGTAGTTTATAGTGTTTTGAATAGAATTCTTCGAAAAAGGATGTAATGACTACGTTGCTCCCACAGTATATCACAGTAGACCTCTGACTTCCAAAGTCATTATATCGACATGCATGGTTATACTACGGGATTATAGTGTATCTTATGTTTATTGCTGACCATTCTTACATTTTCTAGCGGCTCATATGCTGCTCTGCCACAGTCTAGTCCTGCAAACCCTTTCCAGCATGAAAATTGTTAAGAGGCAGACGGTAAAGTCGTCTGGGGACCTGATAAATGTGACCTAGTAAAAAGCCAAAAGCACAGCTAGGGAGTCACTAGCGCTGAAGCTCGGGTCACCTGATCCTGGAGAAATGGCTGATAAAAACAAGCATTTTTGGAAATTATGTAGAATATTCCATTTGTGGCTTGCTGCAGTCAGGGAGGGAGCAGAATTTTAATCAGAGAGACTGCAGTGACAGACTGCAATGTGCCTGGTGTTATACTGTCCTTATAAATCATATTAACACAGCCAGACGTTCAGTGCACATAGCAGCTTAAAGCTGTCAGGGCTGAGTCTGGCCAGGGGAATGAGGCTGCTGGAGAGGGGGAGACTGAAGGAAACCTAGTAAAGGAACAAATAAAATAATGAAAGGGAGGAAGACATAGAAATAAAGGCAAATAAAAAAGGAGCAAAACAAAGGAATAGATGATATTCAGGATGTCAAGAATGTTACGTGTATATGTGAAAAAAAAAAAAACCCACAATGCTTTAACCGTAAAAACAATCTAAACCAATAGCTAACGCATTCATTTTCATTTTACTTGTAGCATAGTTGCTCATATTCTATTTCCTACACCACTGTGCATACACTTTGGCAGTTCACATAAGAAGGTACATGCATTTAACCACTTTAGCCCCGGAGCATTTGGCTGGCCCGAGACCAGAGCACTTTTTGCGATTCGGCACTGCCTCACTTTAACTGACAATTGTGTGATTGTGCGAGATGGCTCCCAAACAAAATTGATGTCCTTTTTTCCCCACAAATAGAGCTTTCCTTTAGTGGCATTTGATCACCTCTATTTTTTGCGCTATAAACAACAAAACAGCGACAGTTTAGAAAAAAAAAAAAAAAACGCAATATTTTTAACGTTTTGCTATAATAAATATCCTCAAAAAATATATTTAAAAAAAAATCATTTTTTTTCCCCTCAGTTTAGGCCGATACTTATTCTTCTACATATTTTTGGTAAAAAAAAAATCACAATAAGTGTTTATTGATTGGTTTGCACAAAGGTTATAGCGTCTACAAAATAGGGGATAATTTTACGGCATTTTTATTAATATTTTTTTTTTTTTTACTAGTAATGGCGGCGACATTATGGAGGACACATCGGACACTTTTGCCACTATTTTGGGACCATTCACATTTATACAGCGTTCAGTGCAATTAAAAATGCATTACTGTGTAAATGAGACTGTCAGTGAATGGGGTTAAGTGTGTCCTAAGTAGTAATTCAAACTGTGGGGGGAGGGGTTGTGTGTGACATGACACTGATCACCGCTCCTGATTACAGGGAGCTGTGATCAGTGTCCTGTCACTAGGCAGAACTGGGAAATGCTTGTTTACATTAGTGGTCACGGTTTTACTCACGGAGACTGGTTGCTGGCATGCGCGAGCCTGCTATCCAAGCCTCGCGAGATCACGTACAATAACGTGATTTTGCACAGCGGAGCCAACCTGCTGCAGTTAAACTGCGGCGGGTTGGTACGCAAGCGGTTAAAGAAAAGTTCCAGCCTTATTTTTATTTTATTTTTTTATTTTTAAGACACCCGTGAAATCCTTATTAGTATCTTTCTAACAAGGTAATTATATGCAATACCACTGTTGTGTAAAACTAACCTTTATCTTTCATTGCCAGCGCACTCTAATCTTAATTGTTGGCATGTGAAGCCCACTAGTATATTCTTCCAGGATAAGATTCAAAAATGGCACTTATCACTGCCTTGCATTGCATAATTTCCTGTTTGGAAATAACGCAATGCTAACAGGCAGCGATGCCCACTGACTCCTGGGAATGATGATACACATCTCCCAGGAGCCAATATGCTGCAGGAAATGATGTACATCGCTGTGGCGGTGGTAAACAGGAAGACAAAAAGATTACCCCATGGAAACAAATTAAATGAAGATTAAATATTTTATTTTTTTAAACGGCCAATGATGTTTGAACTTGCTGCTATAGGAAGTGGAGGGTGCAAAGATGGTAAAGTGGGTGAAACTCAGCTTTAAACATACATCCTGTTTTTTTATGGAAAAGGGGGAAATTCAGGACTTTGCATGAGGCACTAGATAACCAACTCTGTAAGTAAATGGTAAATCCATAAAAACATGTTTAATTATGCAACCCACATGGCACATTGCAAATTGTACATACATGGATAATATTGTTCTAGAGTAAATATCCACACATAAGAGGACATAGTATCATACATATGTATATACAAAGAAAGCATCATGGCACATAGCAACTAAAATAATGTAAACCAATATGTACGCCGTATCAAAAAACAATTGCATTGCAGGAATCTGCTGTAAATATGATATAGTGTGAATTAAGTAAAATATATCTGTGAGGTATAATGGCATCAATAATATAATATGATTTTTCACCTTTTTTTCTTTTTCATGGAGCCTTGCATGGTTGGTCCCATGCAGCATTTGCTTCACCAGTATCATTTTGCACCTCTAGGGTATGGTCAGCTTTGTCCCTATTCGCATTTATTCTTTCCCCTATAGTCACTGTGGTTCCTGTTAATGATGTATGGTACCAGGGATGGTCAATACTTAAACTATTTTTTGTAGATATCTTGGCAATACTATCACACAATACCACAGGGTACCTATATGGATACTTCTTTTTTCTTGGGGTTACCCGTGTACGCCAGGCGGCCTCTTCATCCGAGTCTCCATCAGACAATTCTGACAGCCTTTTTTTACAGTACCATATTTATCATAGTCAACATGTGAGTATTCCAGCGATGTTTAATTACCTCTCTGGCCCTCTCTGGGTAACCATTAGACCACATTGATACATATATATATATATATATATATATATATATATATATTATATAATTATTATTTTTTTCTTTGCAGATATGGTATGCATCTGCTCCTGAAGAAGTGGGGAGATTCCATGAAATGAGTAGAGCCTTAATTAATGCCATTATACCTCACAGATATGCCTTATTTAATTCATACTATATCATATTTACATAGGATTCCTGCAATGCAATTTTTTTTGATATGGAGTACATCGCTTTACATTTTATTAGTTGCTATTTGCCATGATGCTTTTTCTGTATATACATGTATGATACCATGTCCTCTTATGTAGATATATACCAGGCATGTACTGGCCATCGGGACTACAGGGAGTTTCCCGGTGGGCCGATGGCTCAGTGGGCTGGTTTCAGTGACAGCCCGTCAAAGTAATGGCTGCGCGGCCCTCAACTTCATGCAGTGATGTGAGAAGGATGAGAAAAATGCAGAGAAGAATAAGTGAAATAATAAAAGAGGTTAGTGAGGACTCCTTATGTTATGCTACTTATGTTTTTTTGCACAATTGCATATAGTTTATATACTGTTTTTGTGCTTGTTTGCAAAATTAAAGTGGGCCGTTCTGGATGAAGTCCAGGGCCAAATTTTTGTCCCAGTCCAGCCCTGATATATACTCTAGAACAATATTTATCCATGTATGTACAATTTGCAATGAGCCATGTGGGTTGCATAATAACACGTTTTTTTATGGATTTATCATTTACTTACAGAGTTGGTTGTCTAGTGTCTCATACAAAGTCTCAAATTTCCCCTTTTTCCATAAATATCTATATTAGGGATGGAGGCGTATACTTCCAATATGCTTCATACAAAGTCCCAAAAATTCGCCTTTTTTTATTACATACATCCCGTGTATGATTTTAGGTAACAATGGTTGGATATGTTGGGAAATTTTTTATTAGACCTAGGTTATAAAGCCAACCACAACT
This sequence comes from Lithobates pipiens, assembly GCF_037356315.1. Lineage (NCBI taxonomy): Eukaryota > Metazoa > Chordata > Amphibia > Anura > Ranidae > Lithobates > Lithobates pipiens. Next base: position 583,724,244 of record NW_027507748.1, on the reverse strand, counting down.
TGCAATCTCATCTTTCAGACAGTTGTTTGCTTACTTTTTCTTGATTGTATTTTTGATATTTTAATTGTTTGTGCCATTCAACCTAAACATAGCATATTGCCAACCACACTGGAATATATGTGGATGAATTTTTTTTAGGATAAACCATTTACATTTTTTTCTACCAATAATGAAATGCTAGGCTATGTTATTCGGTGCTGAAAAATTAACAGGCACTAGGTTTGAGAAGTCAACGCCATTCCAAGCAGTTAAAGAGCTGTTATGCAAAATGGCATGGAAGGAAGCCAAAGTTGTGTAGAACAGAAGGCAACCATTACTAGAACTAGATCATGACCACCATTACAAAAAACAATGAGAAAGCACCATTATAGAAAGGGAGTGACTCGAACAAGGATAGTAATGAGAACCAAAGTACCTTAAAGTGATTTAAACCCTTAAAACCCAGTGAAGTGTCTGGCCTCAGGTGATACACAGAGAGTAAATCCTCCTAAATACATTTTATCTGTTTATCTGCAGTCATCTGTTCTCTACATTCATTCAAAGTGCAGAATTTATAAGGCTTGTCTGAGAGTTCAGAAAAAAACTCATATCGCTGAGAGCTGATTGGAAGAAAGGGACACCCCCCCCCCCCCTTCACACAGCAAGAGTTGAAGCTGTCAATTTGCTAGAGGTAAAACTTGTCAGATTCATGCTAATAGCAGAGGAATGCAGGAGCAGATAAAAATTACACTAAAGCCTCATACACACGATCGGACTTCCATCTGACTTTTCTGTGGATTGGTCCAAAGGGCGTTGGCCGTGAACTTGTTCTGCATACACACAGCAGAATATTTTCAGCCAACTTTCACCAAATCCTGTGGTTTTTCAGCTCTTTACCGCCACCCTTTGGGCAACTTCTGCTATTGTTGTCTGATCTTTAGCATTGGTTCCTGTGCATGCGTGTTTGTACTTTGGACTTTAGTCCTATGGACTTGTGTACACATGATCGGATTATCCTCCATTCTGACATTTGTTGCCGGAAAGTTTTAGAGCATGCACAGTGAACATTTGTCCATTGAAAAAACGAAAATAATTGTCCGATGAAGCATACACACGGTCGGATTGTCCGATAAAACGGGTCCGTTGGACTGTTGTTGTCAAAAAGTCTGATCGTGTGTATGGGCCTTTAGGGGTTGATTTACTAAAACTGGAGAGTAAAATCTGGTGCAGCTGTGCATGGTAGCCAGTCAGCTTCTAACTTCAGCTTTCAGGTTTCTATGCAGAGCTGCACCAGATTTCTTATGCCGCGTACACATGATCGGACTATCCGGGGGACTTAGTCTGGCGTACCAGAGTCCGCCGGACAATTCAACCGTGTGTGGGCTCCGGCAGACTTTTTCTTCCCAAACTTAGAAAAAAGTCTTGACTCAAAATTATCCACCGGACTCGGCTTTCCAACAGACAATCCCCCCCATCAAATGAACAGACTTGCCCACACACGGAGTAAAGTCCGTTCATTTTGAACGTGACTTCAGGTACAACAGGACTAGCAAAGGAAGTCAATGTCACCTCCTCCTCTAGTCCCATCGTACCTGAAGTCACGTTCAAAATGAACGGACTTTAGTCCGTGTGTGGGCTAGTCCATTTGGAAAGTCCGGCGGACCTCCGCCAAAAGTCCGGTGGATTGTCCGCTGGACCTAGTCTGCCGGAAAAGTCAGTTCGTGTGTGGGCAAGTCCGCTCGTTCAGAAAGTCCAGCAGCTGTCCGTCGGATTGTCCGCCAGACTAAATCTGCCAGATAGTCTGATCGTGTGTACGCACCATTACTCTTCAGTTTTAGCAAATCCACCCATTAGTGCTCTTAATTGAGTCAAATACTCACTATAGAGGATATGCTTTGTTCATATTTCATGTCTAAGGTTTACAACCATTTTAACTTCAGCCAAGAAGTACAACATAAATATGTATTAAAGTGATTGTAAACAATCACCTTGTAAAACAACCCATTCAATTTAAAACGGAAATGAAAGAGAAATAAATTATGTATAAAAACATTATAAATACCTTTTTTCCCTTTTTTATAAGTTATAACACATACCCTCTGTTCTCAGCTGCATAAGAGCTGAGGGAGGAGAAGCAACAGCACACTGAGCTTCTCATTGAATGGCTGTGCAGAAAGGGCTTTTCAGGACAAGTCTGATCATTGGAGGAGAGCAAGCTGAGTTTCCAGCAGAGCTAGGGAACTGACCACGGTATGTTCTCCTGCTTAGTGTGGTCAGTTTTTAAAAGAAAAGCAGAGGGACTGGCAAAAACACCAGGAATTTCACACAAAGGAAGCAATACAAAGAGAACAGGATCGGTTTTCATACAAGTACATGGTACAGCAGACATATATCAGGAATATTAAATGCTAGGGTAACAAACATTTTAAGTACATATGGCTGCTTTTCTGGCTGTGATGAAGTTAATGTTGAACAGTACAATAGCACAAAAGGAAATAGTGTCCCTGGGTTACTGTATTTGCTACATTGCTCCTTGCCTTACTAAAAACTTCCTAAAAAAATTCTTCTTAAATTATTACCAAACCCAGGACCCTGCATTGACTATATCTGGTATCCCACAGTACACAGAACATGGAAATGCAATAGTTTTAATAAATATAAACTGCTAAATACCTTTTTCTCATCAGCAGTATTTAGCAGTCTTCTGACTTCTATCAGTGCCTGGTTAAAGCTTGTAGGAGGAGTTTTCATTCTCCCATGATTGTCCTATGAGGATGCAGGGCCCCTGACCCCCTGTCTGGACAGTGCTGATTGGCCCTGTGCTGATAATATGCGCGCTCCCAAGAAAAAACCCTCTCTAGCAGTAGACACCAAACTGAGCATGTGTAGTTTGTCCCCCAGCCTCTGTACTATCTGGAGACAGATTGGGGACTCTAGAAGAAGCGGAGGATCAGAGAAGACAGGATCAAACAGCCATTTTGCACAATGCAGAGGATTAACCCCTTAGGATTCACCATGAGTATAACAAGCATGCTTTAAGCGTATACAGACTGATTTTACTGTTGTGGGTTTAGTAACACTTTAATGAAGATCTCCAGACAGATATAAAAATACAGATTAATGAATCTCTGTATTCATCAAAGTCACTAAATGTATTTTTAAAAATGCATGCAGTGTAAATACATAAATTGCACCTGGTTTCAGCCTCTTGAAATCCACTGCGCAGCAAAGCTCAGATTAGGAGAGGGAGAAGCATGACAAAGAGGTAGTCCTTCTCCTTTTACTGTCCAGTCAAAAGCCAGCGGAGGTACAAGACTTTAATGCAGCGTACACATGACCAGGTCTGATGGTCTTCCCGACGGAGTTCCGACCGAATGGACTTGCCCACACATGAACGGACCTAAGTCCGTTAGTTTTGAACGTGAGGACGAACGACGGGACTAGAAAAGGAAGTTCAATAGCCAGTAGCCAATAGCTGCCCATGCGTCGTATTTGGTCCATCGTACCAGCATACAGACGAACGGTTTCCCAATAGAACATGCTTTAAATCTTTCAGATGGAATCAATTTTTATTTCTCAGTCCGTCTGAATTTTCTGAAGAAAAATGATGGGAATATCCCACACACGATCGGAATATCTGACGGAATGATTCCGTCTGACCTTTTCTGCCGGAAGGTCCGGTCGTGTGTACGCGGCATAAGTGTAACTAACATGAAAAATGAGGTCCTCTGCTTTGCCATACAGAACTGTGCTGTGTAGCAGAGCTGTGTAAATCTCAGCACTGGACAAAAATACAAATCATTTAGCCAGTAAACAGCCCCCTTTATATGTTTTTCATCTGTCAATTTAGCTACTTGCCTGGAGTTCAACTTTATACTGCGTATTTTTTTTCACCTTTTTCAGTATAGTTATTGTTTTCCAATGTTATTTCCAATATGCCTTTATGCACCCATAAATGCTTCTCTGAGCAAATGAGATAACTCTTAGGGAAAGGATTTTGGTTCTAAAGTCAGACATAGATAATTGCACAGCACCAATTATATAAAACTGGAGGGGGTCTTAAAAAAATCTATTCTCCCCAAGGCTGCTTTTTCCCAGAACATTTAGGCAAGAGTGTGGCAGCTCTTCCCAGAAGGGCTCCGGAGCACCAGATTGTTATGTACACCCCAGGGAACGCAAGCTGCTCTACGCAGGTATGTGAGTTATGCTGCTGGTTGTAAATGTCCAGTTGGAGAGATTAGCTTGGGGGGTTGGGATGGGAGCAGAAAAAGATTCTGTTTCATTTCTAAAGACCAAAATATATATAGAAAAATGGACATCCCCATACATTTTGAAATGCATTATTTAAAATGAGCCCATCAAATTATTTTGATCATTATGACTGCACAAACCAGAAGAAGATGCAAGCTCTTCATGTTCTGAATGTTCACACAGCATTCACACTGTGGTGGGAGCTGAATGGCAGGTCGTAAGATATGGCATGTTGCAGTGTGTCTTTTATCATCATAGCATCAGACCCAGAACAGTCTTTGTATCATTGACTGGGTATATGGGAAAGCCGTGGCAGTACGTGGCGGAGGGCCTGTACAATACTAAACATAGTGCAAAGGAGGCCCTGCAGCATACTAACCATAAATGTTAAGTAGAACTATAGGCAAAACATTTTTTTTTCCATTTTGGACAGAGCAAGGGAGGGTCATAACCCCAGTCAGATTTTTATTTGCTATTTGTGTCCCATTGCAGAGATTTCCCTTCACTTCCTGTCCCAAAGCTAAACAGGAAGTGAGAGGAAATCCCTGAAAATTAAGATTATCCCTTGGGAACCCCCAGAACTAGTGTCCCTATTGGATTTCCCCAATATTACTTTTCTGGGGACTACCCAAAATGTAGGATTTTCCTTTACTTCCACTTTTAGTGATAATGGTAAATAGAGCAATAAACAAAGAACCAACATGATGGATTATCACAGTACCATAGAGGAATTCATACACTTAATATTTTTCAATCAATTTATTCTACAAAAAATAACACATAGTAAACAGAACAAATAAAGATGCTTAATCTCTATAATGGGGGCACAGATGGCAATAAGTACACATGCCATAGGGTTACATAAGGCCTGCAACACACTAACCATAAAGCTAAGGAGGCCCCACAGGGCATTTACTATGGTTCTAAGTAGGGCCTGTAGCATACTAACCATAGATTCTAAGGAGGGCCTGCAGCACACCAACCGACAGGGCTATTAAGGATTTGCAACATACTATTTATAAGACTAAGGATGGCCTGCATGACACTAACCACATGGCTAAGGAGGGCCTGCAGTTTGCATACCAATGGATCAAAGGTGGGCCTGAAACACACTTTCTATAGGGCTACTGTATGTAGGGCCTGTAGCACACTAACCATATGACTAAGGATTTCCTGCTACACGCTAACTATAGGGCTAAGCAGGAACCAAAGCACGCTTGCCATAGGGAAGGCCTACAGCACACTAACCACAGGGCCACACACAGCAATCATAGTGTAAGGAGGCCTACAGCACAATAATCATAGTGGGGGGGGGGGGGGGCATACTACACACTAGTCATATGGGTAAAGAAGTTTTTCAAAGGTAAAGTTATGCCTGAACTGCAGTTTGGTTTGGGTACAATTGTATACATTTAGACTTCTGCATCAGTCTGACTGGACTGTGAGATGTTCAGCCTAGCCACAGGGGGCACTGTCTCTTCTGGCAGGCATGGAACTATGGTCTGGTTAAGTGCTTAAGTTATTCTCTCTCGGAGCCCACCCAGTGGGAGTGGCGCTCTCACTGTGCTTTCTGGGAGAGGGTATTTAAGATGCGGACGTCACGTGGTTCAGGTTTCCGGTCCAGAATGATGTACTGACTTCACGGTCCTGGTCCTCCTGACCAGTCCCCATGAAGGCTATGTCCTAGGGTGCGGATCCACCCGATTTGGATGTCTCGGGGCTGGCTAGCCTGAGGCAAGAAAAATTAAGGAGGATTCTGAGGTGGTTGGGTGCCGTCTCCAGTTTGGGAGAGATCCAGTGACTTCAAGCATTCCGGGGGAGGACTCTTCAGAAGAAGACCACGTACGGGTTGATTTCTTAGTAAGAGCCTGGAAGGGCTGAATTACCCAAGAGAGTCCGGTCTCGTGGATATCGCCAAGCTGGCTGAGAGATCCAGGTATCCTACAAGTATTCTTCAAGTTTAGTTTCCCTACATGTTCTGCAACAACGTCTGAGGCAGATACATTCTCTTGTATGTTCTACAACAACGTCTGTGGCAGAGACTTGTTCCTGAGTAAGCACCTTGTTGGCTGCTAGGCCTTGTGAGAGAGGGACTATGCAACTTGAGTGAACATCCAGTTACGAATGGCTATTTTCTGGATGCAGTCAAAGTAAGCAAGTTCTTCAACAATTTGACTTTAACACTAGGAGTACCTGAACTTCCTTTCCAGCCCTCTGATCTCAATTTAAGAGACTGTTCATTGTCTAAGTTTTGCAAATAAAATCCATTCAAGTGGATCTGTTGTCAGTCTCTCGAGTTACTGGGCCATTTACCACGGGACACCACTAGATGTGAAAAGAGGAAAACAGAAGGTAACGGTAAGCCCAAATCTAACCAGCAGCTCCTTCGGGGGTAGTGCTACAGTAAGAAGGCATAAAACATATTAAACATAAGACTAAGCAAGATGTGCAGCACAATAGCCATAAGCTAAGGAGGTCCTACAGCATATAAACAATAGAGCTATGGAGGGACTTCAGTACACAAACCATGGAGATAAGGAGGGCCTACGGTACACAAACCATAGAGCTATGGAGGGCTTATAGTACACAAACCATGGGGCTAAAGAGGTCCTACAGTACACAAACCATGGAGCTAAGTAGGGTCTACAGTACACAAACCATAGAGCTAAGTAGGGTCTACAGTACACAAACCATAGAGCTAAGGAGGGCCTACAGTACACAAACCATAGAGCTATGGAGGGCCTACAGTACACAAACCATGGAGCTATGTCGGGCCTACAGTACGCAAACCATAGAGCTATGGAGGGCCTACAGTACACAAACCATAGAGCTATGGAGGACCTACAGTACACAAACCATAGAGCTAAGGAGGGCCTACAGTACACAAACCATAGAGCTATGGAGGGCCTACAGTACACAAACCATGGAGCTATGTCGGGCCTACAGTACACAAACCATAGAGCTATGGAGGGCCTACAGTACACAAACCATGGAGCTATGGAGGGCCTACAGTACACAAACCATAGAGCTATGGAGGGCCTATAGTACACAAACGGTGGGGCCTGCTGAATAAGTACAATCAATGTTTGTAGGCCACGACTACAACTTAATTGTACATCGAGCTGTCCTGTGTTAGAATCTTCTAGTACAGATGTACTTCATTTATAAATCCACCAACATGTTTTGACAGTCAGCTGTTCCATGATGCCTTGAAGCAATTTCCTCTCAGGTGTCCCTCTACAAACCGACACTGTAGCAGACTTTCTGCACTCTTCTCAGAGCTGTTAGTGCTGCATGGATATTTGATTGTGGAATGAATACATAAGAGCGAGCTGATATACCAATTAACATCAAATATATTGCCAGTGTTTACGGCATTCTCCCAGTGGGGCGCATTATACAATTAACCGGGATACAGGGGGAGTTTTAAAGGTTTGGGGGGGAGGGGAGGGGGTTTTATACTAAGAATGCTGCACTGTGCCAAGTGTAATTGCTGCTCCCCCTCTTTGCATGGAGCTTCCATATTCTCTTTATATCCTGGCACTGAACACCCTGTGGAGTGTTGTCTGTAGATTCATTAACTGGAGTGAGGATGTAAAAAGCAGAAGAGTGTAACATTTTAATTAGCCCTGAACAATAAACAGGCTTAATGAGCGGCATGAAAGTTCCCATGTGAACTCTGAGTGGTCTTAAGAATAGGAGGGCCCATTACACCCTCAGCCAATTTCATGCTGACTCTGTGCCCTACGATCCTCATTATAGGATAAATATGTGGACACCTTGAGCCTGTGTGCGCTTGTTTATTGCTTCCTCTTCCTTGCAGACACTCCTCAGGACAATCAGCTACTGTAAAAAGTGCAGACTTCAAAGGCAGGGCACACATATTTACACCCTGGTCATATAAGAAGACTCTAATCACACAAGCACACCTGGGAGCTGGGATGCTTCACACCCAAGCTTCTCTTACAAATGCTAGGTTTCTTTATATTCACACATACAATGAAACCTATTACTCCAGAATTCATGTATGTCTTTATGTATTTTTGTTTTTTATGTACCCATCTTGGTAAAGTATATCTAAACCCAATAACTAAAATCTCATGGTGATATAATTTCAAAAGTCATCAAACTGCAACATTTAAAACATTTTATGGGGGACATTAGATGTGCTTTAGGCCCCTTTCACACGGGCGGCTGTTAAAAGCATGTTTTGTTATTTTTTGTTATTCTGAAATTCAGAGAATCCTGGCACAGCGTTCACTTGCAGTTGTATATTGCGATTAGCTGCGCCTGTGTTTAGCTGCATCTGCGATTATCTGCGTTTGGAAAATTCTTGCCATTTCTGATGTGCTTCCTATTGTTTTTCTTTCCTTGTTGCCGCTGCTATCTGCAGGAGAAATAGTACACTGCAATTACCTACAGTTATGTGCAGATACCTGCAGTAAATCGTTCCTGGACGCAGTCAACTTTATTTTTTCTATCTGCACAAAACCGCATGTAACAAAACCGCCGCTAAACGCAGTGTGTGAATGGGGCCATAGGAAAGCATTGTGTGCATTTAGGTTCGGTAGATAACGTCATCTGTCCGCAGCTAAAAGCACAATTCTATCCGCTAGACATGTGCATTCGTTTTCGTCCGAATGCATTTTCGTCCGAATTTCAGCTATTTTCGTTTTCGTTTTGACAAACGATAACGAAAGCACAAAATCCGAAAAAAAAACGAAACGAAAGATCCGACATAAATAAATGCTTTATTTTAGTTTTCATTGTTACAACAGTTCGATATAGAATAGGAGATTCGACATGACTCTGACAACAATCTGTGTCTATAGAACCTGTGGTCGAATGTGCCTAACCTTACCTCTATTAGTCCAAGATTATATAGAGAAAATATTCGACAGAGAAAAAAGATTTGACAGAGAGAAAAGATTCTGCAAGTTACTGTCCTAAAAAGTGTTTGGGGACCCGGGTCCTGCCCCAGGGGACATGTATCAATGCAAAAAAAAGTTTTAAAAACGGCCGTTTTTTCGGGAGCAGTGATTTTAATAATGATTAAAGTGAAACAATAAAAGTGTAATATTCCTTTAAATTTCGTAGGGGGGAGTTGTCTATAGTGTGCATGTGAAGGGGCGCATGTTTCCCGTGCTTAGAACAGTCCCTGCACAAAGTGTCATTTATGCAGGAAAAAAAGTCCTTTAAAATCACTCGCAGCTATTATGAATTGTCGGCTCCCGTAATACAGAGAACACTCATTGAAAGTCATTGATAAAAAAATAAATAAATAAATTTAAAAAAAAGCGTGAGGGTCCCCCAAATTCAATTACCAGGCCCTTCAGGTCTGGTATGGATATTAAGGGGAACCCTGCCTCAAATTTAAGAAAAAATTTGACGTGGGGTTCCCCCTAAATATCCATAACCAGACCCTTCAGGTCTGGTATGGATATTAAGGGGAACCCCGTGTCAAATTTAAAAAAAAATTGACGTGGGGTTCCCCCTAAAAATCCATACCAGACCCTTTATCCGAGCACGCAACCTGGCAGGCCGCAGGAAAAGAGGGGGGGACGAGAGAGCGGCCCCCCCTCCCTCCTGAACCGTACCAGGCCACATGCCCTCGACATTGGGAGGATGCTTTGGCGGTCCGTGACCCCTCAAAGCACCTTGTCCCCATGTTGATGAGGACAAGGGCCTCATCTCCACAACCCTGGCCGGTGGTTGTGGAGGTCTGCGGGCGGGGGGCTTATCAGAATCTGGAAGCCCCCTTTAACAAGGGGACCCCCAGATCCCGGCCCCCCCCCTGTTTGAAATGGTAAGGGGGTACAAAAGTACCCCTACCATTTCACAAAGAAAGTGTAAAAAATGGTTAAATAAAACAAACACACTTTTGAAAAATTCCTTTATTAAAAATAAAAAAAAGATTCCAGCGGCGGTAATCCACTCTTGCTATCCAGCGACGGACGGTCATCTCTCCAGCGATGTCTCATGTCATTGAAAAAAGGAATTTTTCAAAAGTGTGTTTGTTTTATTTAACCATTTTTTACACTTTCTTTGTGAAATGGTAGGGGTACTTTTGTACCCCCTTACCATTTCAAACAGGGGGGGGGCCGGGATCTGGGGGTCCCCTTGTTAAAGGGGGCTTCCAGATTCTGATAAGCCCTCCGCCCACAGACCTCCACAACCACCGGCCAGGGTTGTGGAGATGAGGCCCTTGTCCTCATCAACATGGGGACAAGGTGCTTTGAGGGGTCACAGACCCCCAAAGCATCCTCCCAATGTTGAGGGCATGTGGCCTGGTACGGTTCAGGAGGGAGGGTGGGCCGCTCTCTCGTCCCCCCCTCTTTTCCTGCGGCCTGCCAGGTTGCGTGCTCGGATAAAGGGTCTGGTATGGATTTTTAGGGGGAACCCCACGTCAATTTTTTTTTAAATTTGACGCGGGGTTCCCCTTAATATCCATACCAGACCTGAAGGGTCTGGTTATGGATATTTAGGGGGAACCCCACGTCAAATTTTTTCTTAAATTTGAGGCAGGGTTCCCCTTAATATCCATACCAGACCTGAAGGGCCTGGTAATTGAATTTGGGGGACCCCCACGCTTTTTTATTTATTTATTTTTTTTTTTTTTTATCAATGACTTTCAATGAGTGTTCTCTGTATTACGGGAGCCGACAATTCATAATAGCTGCGAGTGATTTTAAAGGACTTTTTTTCCTGCATAAATGACACTTTGTGCAGGGACTGTTCTAAGCACGGGAAACATGCGCCCCTTCACAGGCATACTATAGACACCCCCCCCCCTACGAAATTTAAAGGAATATTACACTTTTATTGTTTCACTTTAATCATTATTAAAATCACTGCTCCCGAAAAAACGGCCGTTTTTAAAACTTTTTTTTGCATTGATACATGTCCCCTGGGGCAGGACCCGGGTCCCCAAACACTTTTTAGGACAGTAACTTGCATATTAGCCTTTAAAATTAGCACTTTAGATTTTGAACGTTGGAGTCCCATAGACTTTAATAGGGTTCTAAAGTATGCTATATATACTAGCTCCGTCGAATCTTCTTTATACATTCGACAGACACTATAAACCTTCAAAGACAGATTCGACCGTAATTCATGTGGATTTTCGGACGAATGCAATTTTTGAACGAAAAACGAAATAAAAATAAAAACGAATTTCGGGAGTAACTAAATAAATTAAGTTTTCGGACGAAAACGAAATTCCGAAACGAAATATTTTACTCTGCACATGTCTACTATCCGCCCGTGTGAAAGGGGCCTTAAAGAGTAACTCTACTTTTTGTTGTGGGGAAAAAAAAAGAAAATCCCCTCTGGGTGATCAATGTACATTACAAAGACTTTAACAAACTTTTTTGCAGATTCCTACCTCTTTCTGCTCTGAAAAAAAAGTAGTTTGATTAAGTCAATATGCAGAGTGATTTTGAATGGGAGTGACTTTTTCAATATTAATCATCTAATACACTTGCATTAACCACTTGAGACCCGCGCTATAGCCGAATGATGGCTACAGCGCGGATCTCCTTTGCCGGGACTACTTTTTTTGACGTCATCCTGTGCACGAGCGGCCTGCACACCCCCTGATGAGTCTATGAGACTCGCCTGATCACCGATCCGAGGAAGGGGTCGATCCCGACCCCTTATCACGTGATCAGCTGTCAGCCAATGACAGCTGATCATGTGATTCAACGGAGCCGGTAATCGGCTATTATTCCTCCTCGCGCTGACACCGGCGGCCGTGATCGGGACACCAGCCCTGCCAGTGCCCACCTGCCCCCTGCCAGTGCCACATCAATAAAAAATGTGTCCTCTCCTGTCAGTTCCACCCAGCAGTTCCCACAGTGCCACCCAGCAGTGCCCACAGTGCCACCCAGCAGTGCCCACAAACTGCCTCAACAATGGTGCTGCACCCCAGTGCCACATATCTGTGCCCATCAGTGTCATCTACCAGTGCCCAGCAGTGCCACCTATCAGAGCCACCTATCAGTGCCCATCAGTCCCATCTATTAGTGGTACCTATCAGTGCCCCTTAGTGCCACCCATCCGTGCCACCCATCTGTGCCACCCATCCGTGCCATCTTATCTGTGCCCATCTTTGCCCATCAGTGCCGCCTTATCTGTGCCCATCAGTGCCGCCTTAACTATGCCTATCAGTGCCCACCAGTGCAGCCTATCAGTGCCCACCAATGCAGCCTATCAATGCCCACCAATGCAGCCTATCAGTGCCCACCAGTGCAGCCTATCAGTGCCGCCTCATCAGCGCACTTCAATGAAGGAGAAAAATGACCTGTTTGCAAAATTTTATAACAAACTATTAAACATGATTTTATTTTTTTATTTTTTTTTGCATCTTTTTTTGTTTGTTTAGCAAAAAATAAAACTCACAGCTGTAATTAAATACCACCAAAAGAAAGCTCTATTTGTGGGAAAAAAATGATAAAAATTTCATTTGGGTACAGTGTTGTATGGCCGCGCAATTGTCATTCAAAGTGCATCAGCGCTGAAAGCTGAAAATTGGTCTGGGCATGAGGGGGGTTTAAGTGCCCAGTAAGCAAGTGGTTAAACCTTTGGAGATATCTCACCAAAACTGATTTATTTTTTTCAGGGGGTGCCTAACAACTGACTTGTATCTTAAGCCTTGTACACAAGATCACATTTTCCGCAGACAAAAACCTTGGACTTTTGTCCGAAGGCTTGTGCCTGGATTTTGTCTTGCATACAAACGGCAAGGAATTGTTGGCCAACAAACACGAACGTAGTGACGTACTATGTGGGTTTTCAACTCTTTAGAGCCACTCTTTGGGCTCCTTCTGCTAATTTCCTGTTAGTAGAAGTTTTGCGAGTGTTGATTTGCGCTTTTCATTTAGGGCTTTTCAGTTCGCGCTTTTCAGTTAATTTCTGAACAGCCGTTCGTCAACCAGATATGTTGCGGAATTGGAGGAGATGACGTGTTATTTATTATTGGCCTTGGAGTTAGTGCTTTGACCCAAGTCCAGTCCAGGAACGGGAGGAGGAGCTCTTGGACCAAAAATTGGTTGCTTTATTGATCCTGACCAATTATGTCATATGTCTTTGCTGCGGGAGCTCCAGGAGAATAATCATGATTTATAATTTATAAGAATAATAATGATAATGAGCTATCTCCGGATGACGGACCCCTGCTTTCACCATTTCTTGGCATTGTTGACCCCCTATATTAAGAAGCAGGACACATGCATGAAGCTTTTATTTTATTTTTTGGTTGAATAATGACTTGATTTGTTATATTTTCTATATTTTTGGATGCATAGAATGCACTTTTAGTTTAAGTTCTATTGGCAGATAGCATGTCTAATTTTATTTGTTTTCTTTTGTTAATGCACAGTAAAAAAACTGTGTAGAATAATACTTGGCTATGTGTTTTACTTCAAATGAAAGTTTGGAGCAGGCAGTTACATTTAAAAAAATACAATGTAAAATTGACAAGGGACACCAACATCTTTGATCTTAAAGCGGGAGTCTGCCGGGAGTTCCGCCGTTTTTTTATTTTTTTTTAAAAGCCAGCAGCTACAAATACAGCAGCTGCTGACTTTTAAAATAAGGACACTTACCCGCCCAGCTCGCCCGCGATGTCGGCACCCGAAGCCGATCTCTCGATCGTCTTTCGGGTGCTGCCGCCGCCATCTTGGGTATGGGAATCAGGAAGTGGAGCCTTTCGGCTTCATTTCCCGGTTCCCTACTGCGCATGCGCGAGTCGCGCTGTGCAATAAGGATGGACCCGCTGCCTTTGGGATCTGTGTGTTTCCCAGCAGGCAGCGGGGGACTTTCGGAAAGGGGCATAGATCTACGCCCCTTTCCGCAGAGAGCTATCCCGGAAGTGGGTGCAGATACCTGTACTGTACAGGTACCTGCACCCCCCTCCCCCCTGAAAGGTGCCAATTGTGGCGCCGGAGGGGGGGAGGATTCCAATGAGCGGAAGGTCCACTTTAGGATGGACCTCCGCTTTAAAAACTACAGGATAATTGTGTTGTGGTAACTTGCCAAAAAAAAGCATAATAATATTATTCTTGATATCACTAGAAAAAAAAAAGCCTTTGAAAATTTGTTTGCAATAACTCCATCAGTATCACCAGCAAAGCAGCTTGATTATTATCCCATTAAAGAAGAAGAGAAGAGAATGTGTGCTGCATTTCAAGATTTCATAATTTGCCGTGTCATGAATGTTAATTCTCCATTATGAACGCTATGAACACTTCCAGCTTTGTACTTTGGACTTTTTCTATGACGGACTTGTGTACACACGCTCGGAAAAATCCGAAAACAGACATTTGTCCACGGAAAATTTTAAAGCCTGCTAGCCAACATTTGTCTGTGGAAAATCTGACAACAAACCCAAAAATTTTTTTGAAATATTGAAGCTCACCAGTATTTAGCTGTGGTGGTTGCATTTTTTTTCTTTTTTCAAACTTTTACACCCTAATTTTAGCTATAACATCTGGAAGTGTCTTACCAATGTCCTAGCAACAAGGTAGAATGGGATGATGCCATCTCTGGGAGTTTTTTCAGTCAGGCTTCCAGAGGTATGTAAAAAGGCCTACAACTATAGCAACAGCATTAATCAATTTTAGCCACATTAATCAACTTTATTTTTAGCCACACCTGCATAGGGAAGTTTTTGGTAAAGGTGAAATAACTAAAAGTAGAAAGATTAGGAGACAGCCAGACAGAGAGCGGCTCTGCAGAAGTCCTGCACATGAGCATGGGAGGAGGTGATGAGGGAACTAGAGAGCGGTTGGTCCTAGGAGAGGCAGATTGAATGGTTTTGGGTGATATTTTGAGACAAGGTTTATAATAAAGCTTGGAACAAAGTTGGGTGATTGACAGATTGGCAGAGAGAGGCATTTCTCATAGAAGAACTCCAGTTAACACAACAGTCATGCATACATTTACATAATATCTCACTGTATTCTCCAATACTCCTTTCTTTTGAAGGAAACTTGTCATGAGAGAAACGCTGAGGTGAACCTCTTTCCAAAAATACTAATTGCCTGACTGTCATGTTGACCCTCTGGCTTCAATATTTTGAGTCAATAACCTAGAACAAGCATGCAGATAATCAGTGGTGGCCCGTCCATAGGTGGTGCATGGGCACCGCCTACCATCCAGGCAGTAAAAAAAAATATTTTTTTAAAACTGGCCCTTTAAAAAAAAGAAGAAAGAAAAGAAAGAAAGGTCCTTAAGTGCACTGTGTTCCAACGCTGGATACAGTGCACTATGGGAAGATCACAAGATTGCAGACGCGGAGCTTCATTTGCGGGCGTTTGTCCTGCCTTGTGGAGCTTTCCGAAGCGCCAAGTAGCTTCCACCCAGTTTCTATTACTACGGCCGGGTGGTTTGATTGACATCCGATTTAGATGTCCCTTCCTGTTTTCTCTCTCCCATTGCGCCCGAGAGAGAAAACCGGAAGTGTGAGGAGGTGACTCCTCCATCGCTGTTGCTAGTGCCCACACAGCAGGAGAGGACACCCAGCAAGGTATGTGCCACTGTGCCGGTCCGGACCGCCCACGGAGAAGGGGGGTTTGATGGGACACAGGCTGCATTTTATGGGGCCAGGCTGTATTTTATGGGACACAGGCTGCGTTTCATGGGGCACAGGCTGCGTTTCATGGGCACAGTGGCTGCTTTGATGGGCACAGTGGAAGATTTTTTTTTTTGCGGGGAATTTATCGGGGAAATGGCTGGTGTTGGTGCTTCAATCATCATGGGACCATGGTTGTTATGGTGTTATGGTTGTTACATTATTATATAAAATTAAATAGTTCAACTCACCATAATGCAGAATCAGTGGGACCTCTAAGAGTGTCACTTGTCTGCCACACTTTGCGGATTATCACTTGCCACGTCACCTGCCCCCAGATGCTGGTTGTCACTTGCCACATCACCTGCCACATATTGCGAATTGTCACTTCCCACACTTCGCCTGTCACCAGATGCGGATTGTCACTTGCCACGTCACCTGCCATACATTGTGTATTGCCACGTCACCTGCCACACATTGCAGATTGTCACTTGCCACATCACCTACCACATGTTGCAGATTGTCACGTGCCACGTCACCTACCACATGTTGCAGATTGTCACTTGCCACGTCACCTGCCACACGTTGCAGATTGTCACTTGCCACATCGCCTGGCACACATTACGGATTGTCACTTGCCTACTACAATTGTCACTTGCTGTGTCACTTTCCTGCTAAGGTGGTCTCTGAGTCTTGCTGTGTCCCAGAGTCAGGCAGCAGATTACCAGTCAGGCAGCAGAGATGATGTAATCTCTCTGCTGCCCGTGGCTGTCTGCACAGTGAGGGCGGAACTTCAAGGATGCAGGGCAGGCGCCGGGCGGTGAGAGATGATGTCACCTCTCTGATCTCTCTGCTCCCCCGCCCGCTGGCTCCCTGATTGGCCAGCAGCCCGCTCACATACCAAGACCCAGCTGCTCGCTCACTCACTCACCAGCCGGGGCCGCCTGCGCTCTCACCCGAGGATCCACCTGCCCGCGCTCTCACCCGCGAAATCGCCCACCTGCTCTATCCCCGGCAGAGGTATGGCACATGTGTGAACTTTCGTCTAAGGGCGGACAGGAGGTTTGTGCCATTATTGCACACCACCAGTCACAGCTGGCATGGGCCTCCCCCTGCAGAGCTGCCAGAATCTCTGCTCCAGTGTGGCCTCTGTGCCATAGACAAACCAGCAAAAGAACTGCATGGAACCTCTCAGCCTGACTAATTGAATAGCCTCTTGAATGCTTAAGGGGTACTTGTAGTTCATGGGACAGTTTAACAGAGAAGGGCATGGAGGAGGAAGAGGGGGTGGAGCTGACAAATCCCACATCATCACCACTAGCTGTATGGAGATGTGGCGGCACAACAAGCTGCAACACTGAGCTCTGTCCTGCGGCTGACTGCCTTGCCCAACAATGCTACAACATTGCCTTCCAAGTGATGGCAGAGAGCTGGAATAGCCTTACATGATAAGAAATAGCGTCTGGGAACTTGCCATTGGGGTATAGCACATTCTGCAAATTCACGGGGGAAGAATTTGCCAGATGGAAAGGCAGGAGTTGTAAAGCCAGCAGCTTTGACAAGCTTGAATTTAGATGCTGGGCATGTGGGTGTCAGTATTTTTTTTTCCACTGCAGCAGATGTGGCAGAGAAATTTACCTGCTGTAGTCTACAGCTGGTGGTGTGCTACTGGCAGATGTGCTGCAAGGACCTGGGACACACTGCACTATACCATCGTCCCTGTTAGTGGAGATTGCTGGGAGGTCATTAAGGTATAGCGGGGGTAGACCAAGAAAGGTAAGGAGTGAGGAGGAGCAGAATTGCGTCCCCTTTGTGGGGCTTTCAGGTGCTCTTGCCAACAGTGGTGGGAGGTTATGTGGTACCCAAATGGCTGGTGTTTTTGCAATGCTTGATGTGCTTGCTTGAAGCAAAGTTTAGAGTGTGATCCCCTCCATCCTCATTATCACTGGAGACAAATTGGCAATACACTGTAGCTGGGGGAACATGACTGCAAATTTGTTGTTTACCAGTGTTCCCCCTCTCTGTAGGCTCATGTTCCTACGTTCCTCAACCTCAGAGACAGAACCAAAATCTGAATCAAGTAATGGTTGTGCATCGTTAAGGGGCAAGTGACTGATGCTGTGTTCAAATAACTCAGCTGACTCCTTCATGCTTTATGCTGGGGCTATGGCAGGAGTAGCTGTGGACAAGAAGGTAGAATAAGTAACTCTGGCAACTGCAGTGGACTGTGCACTAGTCTCTGCTTGGGTGACAGAGGAGGAGTATGATGGTTTAGTAAGCCAATCCACCACCTTCTCTGCATGCTGTGGCTGGATGGCACGGGCAACATCACTAAACAGAGGGAAATTATGCCCTGCCTGAGGATGGACCATGTCCACCTTTGCCTGTGGACACATATGCTGCTGGCCCCTTCACAGTACCATGAGAACGTTTGCCTCTCCTTGTTGGCCTCCCAGACAAGATGGGGGGGGGGGGGGGGCACTTATTAAAAATTGGAATAAAGATGTGGAAATGTGTACGTGGATGCAATTTTATCAATTGAAAGTGGTGCTTGATGCACTTTAACTTTAGTGCTCACCACACAGACACACTCCACTGACACACTACAACACATTGCAGTAAAACTGCACTGGCGCACTGCAATATACTGTGGTAAACACCAATGCACTGAAATATACTACATTAAACGTACAGTAACGCAAGGATATATACTGCATTAAACGTGCAGTAACGCACTGATATGCCCTATACTTTGTTAAACATGCAGTAACACACGGATATATACTGCGTTAAACGTGCAGTAACACACTGATATATATTGTGTTAAACGTACAGTAACACACACATGTATCTACTGCATTAAACATGCAGTAATGCCCTGATATATACTGCAATAAAAGTACAGTAACACACTGATATATACTATGCTATACACGCAGTAACGCACAGATATATACTGTGTTAAATGTACAATAACGCATTCATATATATTGCGTTATACGTACAGTAACACACCGACAAATAGACTGTGTTAAACGTGCAGTAAAGCACGGATATATTAAGAAAAAGTGTGTAGCGCCAAAAGTAAATGAACAGCAATGAGATGAGAATACTGTGTTATAAATGGACAGCACATTGAAATAAAGCCCTAAAAAGTGCTCGCTCACCCCCCCCCCCCTTTCCTGGCGTGCCATGGTTGGTTGCTCAGATAAGGGTCTGGTATGGATTTTGGGAGGGTCCCAAACAATCAATCATAAAAAATATACATCTCTCATATAATACATCAAATAACTTATATAGTAAATACAGCAAAACAGCAAAAACAGAGGCTAGGGCAGGGAAGGGGGGTGGGGGGATGGAACAGGGGAGGGAAGAGGGAAAAGAAGGATCAGTGCCAATCAGTGCTTTCTATTAGTGCCTATCAGTGCCAATCATTGCTGCCTGAATGCAGGGATGGGGTGATGAACTCAGCAGCTAGGCACATTGTCCATGGGGGTGGGGCTGGCCTGGTGGCGCACAAATGAAATCTGTTGATAAAGATGTATACTGCTCCAGGTACAAATACCCCGCCAATACTGGCCAATGGTAGTCCCGGGACCGTGTACTGAGAGTGGGGAGTGTAACATGGAGTGACGATAGTGACCGCCATAACTCTACCTGTGGAGGATCTGAGACCAATTGAAGGGTGCAGTAATCTGGATGTCCATCTAAACTCATTTTGCCTGTTGTTACCCTCTGTAACGGGGGGTCGCCTCAAGTCGAGTGGGGAGTGTAACATGGAGTGACGATAGTGACCGCCATAACTCTACCTGTGGAGGATCTGAGACCAATTGAAGGGTGCAGTAATCTGGATGTCCATCTAAACTCATTTTGCCTGTTGTGACCCTCTGTAACGGGGGGTCGCCTCAAGTCGGTAAGGAGCCAATCTATATATTTGGTGACGGGAAAGCGCACATTGTTTCTGGAGAGAAAAGAATAGTGTGTCTTAATCAAGCTATCTTTATGAAGATTTCTCACTGGTGTTGGATTAATTATTTGGACATTTCACTTTAATAACAGGATATATGATCACATGGACGTTATCCAGTGTTAATATTGTTTAAATTCTTGGTGTTCAAATTATTGCTTTACTATTATGTATCTATAATATTAGGTACATATTTCATTTTTGGATTATTTCTTTAATTTTTCTTTTATGTTTTTTGTTTTATTGGTCCTTTTTTATTGTTTTTTTCACTATATAGTGTTTTTTTCTTTCTTTTTTGTCACATTAATACTATGTTACTGTATTTCATTTGAGGGGAGTAGTGTTGTACACGGATGCACATATATATACATGTGCCATACTTGGAGGTGATTTCATAGGTACAATATTTAGGGTTTTGCATTTTGTTTTCACATATACACACATCCTGTTCATTTTGGGATTTTTAGGTTAAGCGCAGTTCCCCTTTTTTTCTTATGTTGATTTGTGTATTTTTGGTATACATTAGAATTGCAGCTTCAGACCACTTTTTATCTTGAACATTCCGTAGCGCAGTTTTTCCCCCCTTTTTTTTTCTGTTTACAAATACCAAGACCTCACCTCCCCTGCACAGCCTGGGTGCTGGCTCTGTGTATAGAGCACATGCAATAGTGGAAATCTGGACAGCCAAACTCCAGTGAAAAATGGCTTTATTGAATAAAATCAGTCCATACAGTAATCAAGGACAATGATGAATCAGCAGCCACGTTTCACACCCCTTACTGGTGCTTAGTCATAGCTGAAGGCGATTTCATCTTGTGCAACTTCATCTTGTGAAATAATCCTAATTTCTTTGAGTCATCTAAATTCCTTCTTTTTAGTCCTCCACTTTGTGTGTGTGTGTGTGTGTGTGTGTGGGGGGGGGGGGGGGGGGGGGGGGGGGGGAGTCTGTTGGTTTTTATTTGTTTTTCTTCTGTTTTATACATCTTTGATGCGTTCTTGGTTTGTTGGGAGATGTATATGGTTATTTTCGGGCGTCCCTCCACACACATCCTTTGTTGTGTCTGTCGGTTTGCCAAAATTGTCATCAGTCCATCCCTATCACTCCTGGAACATATCACATTTTGTTGTTTTGGCATAGTTTGTATATCTTACATGTATATATACATACATGCATGCATATACTCATATGATATATAATGCATTTAATTGATTTTGTCATGTTATCCATTTTATTATTCATTATTTTATTAATGAATTCTCCTCCTTTTTTGACTTCTTATCAATATTTTGTATCATCTTAGGTAAATACGTGTATATATATATATATATATATATATATATATATATATATATATATACACACACACACACACACACACACACACACACACACACACACACACACACACACACACACACATCTTCTATGACATATATATTTTGATTTAGCTTCTTTATGCTCCTCTACACTCCATCTATATATTTTCATATAATAAAAAAAAAAATATATAATATATATATATATATATATATATATATATTATATATTTTTTTTTTAGACGTGTACCCTCAGCTATGACTAAGCACCAGTAAGGGGTGTGAAACACATCAGTTGATTCATCCACTGTCCTTGATTGCTGTCTGGACTGATTTTATTCAATAAAGACATTTTTGACTGGAGTGTGGCTGCCCATATTGCATGAAATCTGTTGATGTTTATATATTCCACATGCCAATCTTTAGTATAATATTAGTATTTACTATAAACTACTGAAAATAACAAAAAGAAAGTGTCAGTAAAAGGCCTGCCGCTAAGCACTCTTATACGTTCCCACACCATAAAAAAAACAACGTACTGATCAATAACTTAACAATAATGGCGGAACCCTCTAATGTATGGAAATCTCAATAGGCTTCAATACCGGTCTCTGATAGGCAACTTCACATATAATACACATCAAACTGAAAATAAGACTACTGCATAAAATGAAATTTAGCAGGAAACCCCTCCTATAGATAGGATAGATATAAAAATCTTCATCAGTTTAGGCCAATATCTAATCTGCTACATATTTTTGGTTAAAAAAAAATCGCAACAAGCGTATATTGATTGGTTTGCGTAAAAGTTATAGCGTCTATAAAATAGGGAATATATTTATGCCATTTTTAATCAGATTTTCTGATAAATGATATTTGGACCTCCCTTTTCCTTAGTGGGCAGAGGAGACCTCATCTAAAGCCGCGTACACACGGGCGGACTGTATGGCCTACTTAGTCCGTCATACAATCCGACGGACAGTCCGTCCTACTTTCGAATGAACGGACTTGACCACACACGGATGCACAAACAGTCCGTCGAAAGCTTGCGCGATGACGTGTACAGCACGTACGACGGGACTAGAAATAGGAAGTCCAATACACAGCAATGCAACCTTTCGCCGTGTAAATCCTTTCTGAGCATGCGCCATTCTTAGTCCGTCGAACTAGCCTACTGACGAGCGGATTGTCCGCTGAAACCAAAGTATGACGGACAGTATTTAGAGTCCGCTGAAGCCCACACACGAGCGGACTGTCCGCTGAAATGTGTTTAGATGGACTAAGTAGGCCATACAGTCCGCCCGTGTGTACGCGGCCTATGTCTTCAAACAGCCCTCAAGCACCCCCACAGCTTTGTGTCCCACATCCTCTCTTAGTTTCACCTTTGGTAGTAAGCCCATAAACTATGCAAAGTAGTCAACTATGATTATATGAAAATAAACTTGAAATATTAAAATATTCAGTCTGGCTATTTGATACACAATTGCTAACACAAACAAGCAAATTAATTTCAAAATTCATGATATGTGTTCTATCACAGCCCTGCAGATAAGAGACAAAAGTGCTCATATTGTTAAGAAAACGCAGAGAATGACAAATTTTGCTTATATAAAGACATTTAAATGATATTTAATTATGAAATTAAGCATGCAGAATATTAAAAAATATATAACACTTTAAACATAAAAATCTACAGAGTGCAATTTCCATCCGATGTGATTAAAACAATGTATCTAGAACTGCTGGGTGACATGTTGTTATAAAATTCCTACCCACTGGTTCTTTGCCCATCTCTTGGAGGCTACCGCCACATGATTTCAGATAAAGATTTGATTTCTGCAAAATACCTATCACAGTATAAGAAGTATGCTTTTTTTTACTATTACGCTTATTTAAAGGAGACCTGTCAAAAGAGTAACATTTTGGTTGCCATTACGGATCTCTCCTTCTCATTATTCTTGTTGCTTGGTTGTTATTCTGACCCTTTTGTTTCAGAATAGAGATACTAACCCTCAAATTACTATACAGACAAGGACTTTTCTCCAACTTGCCTGATCTGTATACTTGTTCTGGTTCATTGGCTTTAAATATTGAAGCCAGATGGTCAGCAGTTTTTAAAGGCCATGTAGAAAAATATTGTAGTGTCTTTATCAGTTAGCAGGTCTACCTAAAGGCTTCTTTTAACCACTTAAACCCCGGACCATTTGGCTGGCCAAAGACCAGACCACTTTTTGCGATTCGGCACTGTGTCGATTTAACTGACAATTGCGCAGTCTTGTGACGTGGCTCCCAAACAAAATTGATGACCTTTTTTTTCCCACAAATAGAGCTTTATTTCGGTGGTATTTAATCACCTTATTTTTTGCGCTATAAACAAAAAAAGAGCGACAATTAAAAAAAAAAATGCATTATTTTTAACTTTTTGCAATAATAAATATCCCCCAAAAATATATAAAAAAACAATTTTTTCCTCAGTTTAGGCCTATGTATTCTTCTACATATTTTTGGTAAAAAATAAAAAAAAATCGCAATAAGCATATATTGATTTATTTGCGCAAAAGTTATAGCGTCTACAAAATAGGGGGTAGGTTTATGGCATTTTTATAAAAAAAATTTTTTTACTAGTAATGGCGGCGATCAGCGATTTTTTTATCATGACTGCATTTAAAACTGCATTGATTACTATAAAAATGTCACTGGCAGTGAAGGGTTTAACACTAGGGGGCAGGGGAGGGGTTAATATGTATCCTATTTTGTGTTCTAACTGAAGGGGGATGGGACTGTGCAGGGAAACTCTGTATGGACAGACGATCTGTCAGTTCCCTGCTCAGAGAACCGGAAACTGTGTGTTTACACACACAGCTGTCGGTTCTCTATGTGCCCTAAGCGATCGCGGGAGCCCAACGGCGATCGAGACCGCCGGGCACTCACATCAGCTCGGGGAGAGAATGACCCCTAGTGGCCGTTTATGCTACCGACACAGCATAACGGCGATTTGTATGGCCGAACCATGCTGCCGCAGTGCTACTGCGGAGGCTGGTCGGCATGCGGTTAACATGCATTGCATTTTTTGTTGTAAAATAAGGCTATTGTTACAGGGCTCAGTAGTTTAAGCTTATTACCACACAAGTGGAGTAAATCCATGTGATGACTAACTTCCCTCTTTCTGTATGGCTCCATCCAAAGTTTCAATTGAACACCAGTTTAAAAGGGTACCATTTTCTGTGCTCTTGCTTTGGGAATCCTGTGTTAAAGATGTAACCTTTAGATATAAAACATAAAAATGTAAAAGGATATCAAACATAAAAATTGACAAAAATAGGAGTAAAATAAAAGTGACCAAAACCAAACGATTTTTTTTTTTTAGAGGTACCTATATAGCACTGTCAATATATGCAGTGCTTTACATATATATTGTACATTTCCTGAACCTCAAGGAGCTTACAATCTATGGTCCCTAGCTCAAATTCATACATGCACAAACTAGGGCCAATTTAGACAGGAGCCAAGCTAGCCCACACAAGCACAGGGAGAACATGCAAACACCAGGCAGGTAGTGTATTGATTGGGATTTGAACCAATAACCCTAGAACTACTAGGTGAAAGTGCTAACCACTTAGCCACTGTGCTACAAGTATAACTGAGCAGCATATTGAAAGCAACATATAGCGCCACCTGAATTTGGAAAACACTTCCTAATTAATCATAGCAACAGGATTATTCCTGCTGTTGTGATAAAAATAAGAGTTTTCTGATTTCCAGTGGTCTGGTATTTTCCTTTCTGAATGGTAATTATTTTAATTTGGTTAGACACATTAAAAATAGCCACTGATTACTGCATAAATGTCACTGTCAGGGAAGGGGTTAACACTGGGGGCAATCAAGGGGTTAAGTGTTCCCTAGGGAGGTGTTTCTATCTGTGGGGGCAGTGTACTGACTAGAGGAGGAGTGAGATCACTGTTCCTGATTACTAGGAACAGCAGATCTCTCTCTACTCCCCTGTCAGAATGGGGATCTGTCTGTTTACATTTACAGATCCCTGCTCTGGCTCTCTGAGGAGTGATCGCGGGTGCCCGACAGACATCGCGGCCACCGGCCACACGCATTAGCTGTGGTGTCATGCCGCCGGCGTGCAACCGCCACCTATCGCTCTTAATGTGGCCAAGGTACACCTACGGAGATTCAAGCAGCCGTGCCAACCTGCCGCAGTTTACTGACAGCGGCTGGTCGGCAAGCGGTTAAACAAAAATCATACAATCTGGTTTCGTAGGAGAAAATGTTTGTGCTTGTCCCTTTGGATAATTTCGCATGAAAGCTGTGTATTAACGATCAGATTATTGTACAATCACTTGAAAGCGGTATTTATCATACGATTTTCTGATCGTGTTTATGGGCCTTAAGATTTCTGTATGGCTAACTTAAGATCACACAAGTAGTGTTCTGATAATTGGTCATCTAAGTAAGGCCCATACACATGGGCCGAATATCGAGCGGCAATGGGCAATTCAATAGAAACTGGCCAACATTCGGACCGTGTGTACCGCAGCTGGTTTGTCAGAAGCAGGTCGTTCCGCTGGCTTCTGTCGAAGGGGTATGGCCAAAAAAAAGGTCTGCCGATCATCATCTGAGAGTGCTCACTGGAGTGTTCTGGTGGTAGGGCCATCCCTCAGTCAGAACACAATGACTCAGCGGGGGGGGGGGGGGGGATTGCTGTATTGACATCACAAAGTTAGTATAGCGGCTCCTGCCAAGCACTTCAGTTTTTTTTTCAAACCGAATAGTATTTAATAGGATTTAAAGTGGAGGGCCACCCTGAAAACAAAAAAAATATAAAAAATTACAAAAAAATATAAAAAAAAAAAATGAAAAAAATTTTTTTTTTTTACTTACCAGAAATGCCTGTTGCTAGGCACTTTCTCCTAATCTTCCTCTTCCTCCTCCGCGGAGATCTTCTGTCTTCTGTCTTCGTCGCGGCGTCTTCTGGGTAATGAGTCGCGCTGTGTTCTGGGAACTGTGTGTTCCAGAACACAGCGCGTCCCATTCAGAAAGCGCTGCGGGACTCGCGCATGCGCAGTAGGAAACGGGCAGTGAAGCCGTAAGACTCCACTGCCTGTTTCCCTTACAAGGAATGGCAGCACCGGGACCCGAGAGCCGAGGGACGGGTCGGCCTCGGGCGGCCGACATCGCGGGCACCCTGGACAGGTGAGTGTGTTGATTAAGTCAGCAGCTGCAGTGTTTGCAGCTGCCGACTTTTTTTTTTTTTTTTTGTATAACCGGCCCTCCTCTTTAAGTGAGTTTGATTGGTATGTGTAAACAATAGTATGAATTATTTTTTGGACAAAAGGGAACTTAATTAGAAGCAGAAATCAAGTAAGTACTGGGGTAAAACCCCATGTGCCCTAAAATAGCGGGACCCACGGTGGACTACCTACTTTTTAATATTGTGTACTTACAACTAAGCCTTTATAACTGTGCATAATAAATATACAATTTCTCTAGTTGGCATTTTCAGTATAAGAAAACTTCCATATCCCTGCACTTATTTATTTATATAGATGTAGCACCCTGGAGTTTAGGTAGGGTTGCTCCTAAATTTACCTGCCAGAAGTAACTACCTGGCATTGCTGCACTTTTCTCTTTTGTCACTAGGTGGCCGGGTACCTGGTGGCAATATATATGAGAAGAGCAATGCAAGGTCAGATCATTTGTATATGGGGTTTCTCAGCCAATAGGCAGGGGTTTTCTTGAATCCTTTGGCCTGCTGGGAGTACCTATATATTTGGGTGGAGTCAGGTGATCAGGGTTCTGTGCCACCTGGACGTTTGTCTGGGTGGACGTGTGTTGTACTGCCCGGGCTGCTAGGCCAGAGATTGGGCTTATCCCGGGCACATCTGGCTGCTAGGCTGTCTGAGGGCCTATCCAGAAGCAAGAGAGCAGCACAGGGTTGGGATTGCGACTTGCAGTCCAATCAGAATTTACGGTTCTGCCGGCTGGAGAACCTGTTGTGGTCAGAGGTAGATGGGAAGCTGTCGACCATTAAGGGCCAACCACCTTATTACCAGGGACCACAGTGAGTAGTTAAAGCAAGTACTGAGCAGTATTCTCACCAACTGGGGATGGTGTAGAATTAGGAAACTTCAGTGGATATCAAGCTAGGGACCCAGGCAGCAGAGGTGACGCTTGCAGAACAACCTTGTGTGTGAAGCCAGGGATTGAGCAGGCCAGTGGGGTGAAGCTTGAGAAATATCTTGAGTGCCTAGCTATGGACCGAGCAGAGAGGCAGGGTTGATGCTTGGGGAAGGTACTACCATGAAGATTGGAGGAGCTCAAGGGATTCAGTGGCAGTGAATCATCTAGTCTAGTGAGAGAATGGAAGCTCAGTGGGCTGAAGAACTGCAAGAAGTGATTGTAGTGGAAGTGAAGGAACTGTGAAGGAACACTTTGTGTTAGAAACTGTTAAAGACTGTTGCCATAGGAGACAGCATTTCTACACATGCAGATGTGGCGTCTCGCTGGATTCCTTTTCCTGCATGTCTGTCCTCCTGTTGAAGTCTCCGAGTCTGTCAATTAATCTTGCAACTACCTAAGTACCTAACTACCTATATAAATAATGCCTTGCAAAAGTATTTACCCCTTTGGCATTTGTCATGTTTTGCTGCCTCACAACCTGGAATTAACATGGATTGCTTGAGGATTTGCATCATTTAATTTACAGAACATGCCCACAACTTGGAAGGTGTTTTTTTTTTTTTTTTTTTTTTTTTTATTGTGAAGCAAACAACAAATTGGACAAAATAACAAAAAAAGTCAAAGCCACCTTTTGTGGCTATCACAGCTCCAAGTCGCTTTAGATGAGTCTCTATGAGCTTGCCACATCTTACCACTGGGATTTTTGCCCATTCCTCTTTGCAAAACTGCTCCAGCTCCTTCAAGTTTGATGGTTTCACACTTGTGAACAGCAATCTTTAAGTCTGACCACAGGTTTTCTATTGGATTGAGGTCTGGGCTTTGACTAGACCATTCCAAAACATTTACATGTTTCCCCTTAAACCACTCAAGTGTTGCTTTAGCAGTGTGTTTGGGGTCATTGTCCTGCTGGAAAGTGAACCTCCATCCTAGCCTCAAATCACACAGAGTGGTAGAGGTTTTGCTCAAGAATATCCCTATATTTATCACCATCCATCTTTCCCTCAACTCTGGCCAGCTTCCCAGTCCAGACTGCTGAAAAACATTCCCACAGCATGATTTCACTGTGGGGATGGTGTTCTTTGGGTGATGTGATGCGTTAGGTTGCGCCAGACATTTTTCTTTGATGGCCAAAAAGTTTAATTTTAGTCTCATCAGACCAGAGCACCTTCCTCCATACATGTTGGGAGTCTCCCAAATGCCTTTTGGCAAACTCAAAACATGCCGATTTGTTTTTTTGCTGAAAGTAGGGATGAGCCGAACACCCCCTGGTTCGGTTTGCACCAGAACCTTCGAACAGACCGAAAATTCATACGAACTTTAGAACCCTATTACGGTCTATGGAACTCGAACGTTCAAAATCAAAAGTGCTAATTTTAAAGGCTAATCTGCAAGATATGCAACAGACAACACCAGCAATAAGGGGTATCTTCAGGTGTATACTGTGCTGGAGGCACACAACACCCACTTTAACTCCTGCAGATGCCTGTATTAGAAAACACCAGCAATAAAGGGTAGATACAGGTGTATACTGTGCTGGAGGCACACAACACCCACGAACTCCTGCAGATGCCTGTATTAGAGAACACCAGCAATAAAGGGTAGCTACAGGTGTATACTGTGCTGGAGGCCCACAACACCCACTTTAACTCCTGCAGATGCCTGAGAAAAGAACACACTGTCCCTGCCTATCTTGCTCTTTCCCTGCACGCCGGAACACACTACACAAGGCCGCCCTGTGGGGGCGTGCACTAAACCCCCTGAGCTATAATTGGCCACAGGCAATCCCTAAAACTCATCTCTTCAGGAAAGCCTATCACATCTCTAACTATTCTTTTACCACTTCCATCAGCTCATTCCCCACAGTTACAACCTTTTGTACCACCTGCCCCACTGTATTAGATTGTAAGCTCTTCTGAGCAGGGCCAAATTAATCATCTTGTATTTTATTGTATTATAACTGTATTGTCTCCCTTTTATATTGTAAAGCACTGTGTAAACTGTTGGCGCTATATAAATCCTGTATAATAATAATAATAAAAATAATAATAATAATAATTATGTGACTTCTGAAGGTAATTGGTTGCACAAAAGCTTTTTATGGGCTACAAAGGGGGTGAATACATACGCACATGTCCATTATCAGTTTTCTATTTCTGAAAAATAGTTTTATGTATATATCCCCTCCCTTCAGAGACTGGGCTGCAGGGTAGCATTCCAACATAACGACCCTAAACGCACCTCAAAGAAGACCCCTGCATTGCTATAGATGCTGAGGGTAAAGGTGATGGGCTGGCCAAGCATGTCTCTAGACCTAAACCCAATAGAGCTTCTGTGGGGCATCCTCAAATGGAAGGTGGAGGAGCACAAGGTCTCTAACATCCACCAGCTTCATGATGTTGTCAGGGAACAGAGGAAGAAGACTCCAGTGGCAACCTGTGAAGCTCTGGTGAACTCATGTCCAAGAGGCTTAAGGCAGTGCTGGAAAATAATGGTGGCCACATAAAATCTTGACACTTTGGGCCCAATTTGGACATTTTCACTTAGGGGTGTACTCACTTTTGTTGCCAGTGGTTTAGACATTAATGGCTGTGTGTTGAGTTATTTTAAAGGGAAAGCAAATTTACACTGTTATACAAGCTGTACACTCACTACTTTACATTGTAGCAAAGTATAATTTCTTCAGTGTTGTCACATGAAAAGATATAATAAATATTTACAAAAATGTGAGGGGTGTACTCACTTTTGTAATGAATGAATGAATGAATAATTTGTATAGCGCTGCAAGGCAAACTGAATTGCCTCCAGGCACTGGATGGTCCTGTGTTGTCCAGCTTCTTAGAAGAGGTAGGTCTTGAGTTTTTTCCTGAAGGCCTGATGGTTTTCTTCTATGTGGATGTAAGTCGGTAGAGCGTTCCACAGCCGTGGTCCTTGGACTGCGATATATTGTACATATATACCGTATCTCTATTTTTATGTCCTATAGGGTTATTTTGAATTTTTGTACAGCGTGGTCCTTTGCTTTTCTGCCTGTGCTATATGTTTGTAACTATCACTTTAAGTAAGTGTACTATGATTAAATCACATTTGGGTTTTGGCTGGATGTAGTCTATGCCCACAAACATACCCAGATAGCAAGCAATTGAGCTACAAGTTCGAAAATGACTAAGCTATTGCTTGATTTCTGCATTGCATGACTCCAGATCAACTTTCTTTGAAAACATTCTGCAAGTCTGCTGCAAGTTCTGATTCATATGTTGTGCTAAAGTCATCCCACCACAGGGGTCCCTGCGACTTGCAGAGCTCTTGCTGTAGACTCACCACTGCAACTTTGCTCTTGCTAGAGACTTACCAAGCAATTCTTCTACAAATTGGAAAAGTGTCCTCTAGAACTTGTGCTTCAAGTGCTCTGCAAGTGTACAACTTGCCAGTGAAAATGTGCAGCATTTTAAGCATTTTAAATGCATGACGTTTCTATGTTCACTTTTTATTTTTTGAGTGACAGGGTCTATTTGGAACATATAACTTTCTGTATGATAAGAGTGATGCTGGAAATGCATAAAGTAGAACTATTTGCAAAACTTTTTTTCATTTTGGAGAAAGGGAGGGTTATAGCACCGGTCAGTTTTTGCTACCTGTGTCCCATTTGGGGAGATTTACTTCACTTCCTGTCCCATAGCCAAAACAGGAAATGATAGGAAATCCCTGCAAATTAAGGGTATCTCTTGGGACCCCCTAGGCCACTAGGACTAGTGTCCTCAATAGAAGATTATTTTTATGGGGACAACAAAAACAAAAAATTCTAATGTGTATTAGGCTTAAAGCTCATCATTGGTATTATATTCTACGTGCATAGAAAATTGAGTGTCATAGACAGTTAACAAATATTTGTCTTGGGATAATTGATAATTTTTGTAGGAAACTGATAATTATTTAATTTAAGTCAGAAGCTTTGAAGTTTAAGTTAAAACCCTTTATTCATTCAAAAATAACATTTTTTGATAACATTCTGTCTACTCAATGGGGTTATTCACTAAACCTGGAGAGTGCATAATCTGGTGCAGCTCTGCTTTTAAACCAATCAGCTTCCAGGTTTTATTTTCAAAGCTTAACTAACCAAGCAGAAGTTAGAAGCTGTTTGGCTATCATGCTGCGATGCACCAGATTCTGAGTGCTCCAGTTTCAGTACTTTTTATTTTTTGACAAGTTTTATGCATGGTGCCCAGTGTGAAGTGAACAAACAGGGTTACCTGTTATTAATCACAAGCACATTTTGTGAAAATACTTAAAGCAGAGCTTTAGATAAAAATATAATGATAGAAATAAGCAGCTTATTTAAAGATACATTTTAATTAAATAATTAAAAAATTTTTTTTAAATTACCAAAACCAGTTTTCAATGGAATATTCACCTTCAATCCAGAGATTTTCTTTGCAATATCTTTTTTCATCTGCTAGATGTCCTCTGTCTTATTGCTAGCATCTTTCAACTCAACTCCTCTGAGTCAAGGTTATCCTGGACCCACCCCAACATGTGACTGGACAGAGAAGCCAAAAGGAGAACATTGATGAGCCCAGCTAAATTCGCATAATTTCATACCCGCATGTCAGTCCGACTTAATGGGCATCTGCGTTCCTGCACAGATGTCTGTTGAAATCGCACCCAAAGTCACCAAAAGTAGTACAGAAACTACTTTTGGGAATCAGTGCAGAGCGGACAGCATCTCTTTGACGAACCTAGTTGGGCGTGGCTACGATGCTTCTTCGTCAAGCGTGCTTACTGACCGGCGGTTGAGTTCAGTGCAGCAACGCAGCCTGCTGTTTTTTGGGGAGAGCATTGCTATCTGGTTTTATTGCTATATGCAAATTTTTAAAACGTATTGTCCAAGGATTTGCTTAGTGTGATTCCCTTTGCAAGTTGTACTTGTTATTTTTTGAATAAATGTTATTTATAGGTTACAATATCGGTGTATATGCTTTTTATTTTTAATAGTGCTGATGAACCAACCATGTCTGGATCACGTTTGGCGCTTTGGAGTTTTCCTTCATAAGGAGATGTAACAAACGCATTTGACCATACTTTATGATGGTCCACAGGATCCGGTAAGAGGCTTTAATACTTGGGGGGTTATTTACTAAAGGAAAATCCACTTTGCACTAAAAGTGCACCTGGAAGTACAGTCGTTGTAGATCCGAGGGGGAAATGCAAGGAAAATAAAAAACAGCATTTTAGCTTGCACATGATTGGATGATAAAATCAGCAGAGCTTCCCCTCATTTCAGATCTACCCCTTGGATTTAGAGCGACTGCACTTCCAAGTGCTGTGCAAAGTGGATTTGCCTTTTGTAAATAACCCCCTTGGTGTCACCTGGTGGTAAAAGCACTATGAATTGTGATTGCGGAGAGACTGGTAGAGCAAGTGAATCGTGGATGATTTGTTTCATTTGGACTTTCTTGTTTCACATATATTTTTCCCTTTTAGCCCTTGTGAATGGGCTCTTATGGACACTTATTTACATATTTGGTGTGATTTCTTTATATATGTTTTTTCACCTAATAAGTTTGATGTCATTATATTGATTTATTTTAGTGTTTTCACAATAATGAGTTAATTTTTTTTAGCGCTGCTTCATATATTTATCACAATTCTTGCATTTAGTGTCACAGATTGGTTAAGCGGCTGCTCATTTGTAATTTTATATGTTTTAGTGCGGATAGCCTATATGATTTTTGATGTATTAAAGCAGTGTTAAACCCAAAACAATTTTTTTTTTATTGTAGCAAACCAAGTGTAGCACTAACCCCCGAAGGAGCTGCTGGTTTTATTTGGGCTTACCGTTACCTTACCTGCTCGCGTCTCTGTCACGGGGGTCCCTTCGAAAAGTAGCCCAAATGATGATGAATCCGACGTTTAGTCCTTTTTTTAACATTTATTTAGGATAGGCACAAAAGTCCTTCAATAGACAGTCAGAGGATAAAGGGGACTTCAGGCACCTAGTAATTGCAGGTTAGAGGTATTGGTCAGTTCCAGAGGACAAACAGCTTCACAGACTGGATCCAGCAAACACCGGATAGGTCCCTCTCACTTGACCTAGCAACTGATGAGATGCTCAACAAAGTCTCTGCCACAGACTTGTCAATTGAACTTAGAAATCTTGAGAGTATTAAACTACCATACAGTACCAGATTCTTTCAGCCGACCTGGCGATACTGTATGGGTATTGATCCGGGTTGTGTCCTCCAACTGAGTTTCCAGGCTCCTCCAGAGACACCAGCCTTGCGCTTGGTCCTCTACTAGAAAAGTCCTCCCCTGGATACTCCCAGTTTTTTTGTCATCACCCCACTGGTGAGACAGCACAGGACCACCCCTGAATCAGTAGGCCCCAAGACTGCTGTGAGCCTACCCTCTCAGTCGCAGAGCTGGCCCGAGGCGCAGGACCATGTGACACCAACCCCAGGCCAGGAGGGCCATGAGGTCGGGATAGCGGACCCTGGAAAATGAACCACCAAAAATGGCGTCGGTACCTTAAATACCCTCACCCAGAATGCACAGCGGGGAGACCACTCCCACTGAACCATTTCCGAGCAAGAGGTGGTTTTCAATACATCCAGCCTGCTGCATTTCCACACTCACAGGTGGTGACAGCGACACCTACGGTCAAGTGGGAATCAGCGCAACTCAGCTGGACTGGTACAGAAAACAGAACATTTAAAGAAAATTAGCCTGAGCCAACTATAGCTTTAGACAACTAAATCTGAAAAATAGCATCTGCCCATCAGGAGCAGGGCGCTACACAAGTCTTAAATGTCATGGTTGCATTTGTTTTCTAGGTTTTTAGGCTTCCTTTTGCTTATTTTCTTTCAATTGTTTTTTTTTATTTAAGTTTAGACCATATGATAATCATACGTTTTACAGTCGAAAAGCAAGCAAATATATAAAAGATTAAAAAATGACATCACAACTGGGTATAGTTTGCTTAAAATTATAGCATTGAAAAAAATCCCTAATCAAGCATCATATTGCCCTTTGTACTTACTACAAACTGCAAAGTTGGCTATTTAGATACAGTTTTATTCTATATCAGTGTTCTCCAAACCGCAGCCCAGGGGCCAGGTATGACCTTTTACTCATCTTTATCTGGCCCTTGGGGCACTATTTCATTTACTGTTACCAACAATGGGGCACAATTCATCCCATTGATACCAACATTAGTGCACAATTCCTCCCAATGACACCTAATATGGGGCACGATTCCTCCCAATGACACCTTTGATGGGGCACAATTTATCCCAATGACACCAAAGGTGCACCATTACTCAAACTGAAACAAACGATGGGGCATTATGTTTTTCCCACTGACGTCGGGACCATTTCTACTCCAATAGCCACAGTCTGGCCCCCCTAATGTCTGAAGGCCACTAAACTGGCCCTTTGTTTAGAAAGTTTGGGGACCTCTGTTCTATATCTTGTTATTGTTTACTGTAACAGGAAACAAGTACCATGGTACAGAGAGATGTCTTTGATAACCACCCAGGAAGAGGATCATACTTGGGTTCTATTAATTGTCTACCGGTTAGCGTACCACCCAAGGAACCCATCGTGATGTAAAAGTACCTAAAATGTTGGAATAAGCAGCAAGATGTTTTTCAAACAAGTATTGTGTCTTGACCCTATAAATGACCTCAGTGATGTTAGGAGCAGTGATTGACTTCCATTTTGATGTAATAGATGTGCTGCAATTAGTCTTTCCCTTATTGTCACCTGATGATCTGGAAAGTAAGTCAGTTGTTTTTCAAAGGAACATGTCTCCTTACAGATGAGGCACTTAAAAGGTTGAGACAAGCCATTTAGCACTGACAGGGGTGCTTACAATGATCATTTATTTATGTAAAAACGTTACTGCTTGTACAGTGTTACCTGTAGATTGGCTTCAATTTGTTAGTGATCTGATCTTCTAGAGCAGTGAACCTTGGACCCCAGATGTTTTTGAGCTACATTTCCCTTGCTCAACTACACCGCAGAGTGCACGAGCATCATGGGAAATGTCATCTGGGGTGCCAAGTTCCCCAACCCTGCTCTAGTACATCTAAGGCTCGATTCACACAAATAAATGTTTTGATACTTTTTGCATTTTGCAGAAATGCAGGGAATTTTTTTTAACATAGGTTCCTATGGAACACGTTCACGTCAATGCATTTTTGTGCCTCGGCATTTTTGGAAAGAGTCAGGGACTTTTATTTCCTGCAAAATGCAGAGTTTTGCATGTAATAGACTTCAATATACCCCCATCCAAAATGTAATGTAAATGTAAAAGTACTGCGTTTTTTCCGAGATTTCTGTTTTGCGATCTGAGTTTTTTTTTAAATTCACTGTATATAGCTGGTTGCTAAGGATTAGGAGAGAATACCCCCATACCAAAATGTAAAAATAAATGGTGTGGGGTCCCCCCAAAATCCATTCCAGCCAGCAGGTCAGGAAAGGGAGGGGACGAGCGAGCTCCCCCCTCCTGAACCATACCAGGCCGCATGCCCTCCACATGGCAGGTGGGTGCGTTGGGGCAGGGGAGGCTCTGCGCCCCCCACCCCAAAGCACCTTGCCCCAATGTTGATGGGGACAAGGGCCTCTTCCCGACAACCCTGGCCTGTGGTTGTCAGGGTTTGTGGGCGGGGGGCTTTATCGGAATCTGCAAGCCCCCTTTAACAAGAAGACCTCCAGATCCCGGCCCCCTTCCCTAGGTGAATGGGTAACAGGTACATCGTACCCCTACCCATTCATCAAAAAAGCAGTGAAATGTATTCACCATCTCTCCCACCGCTGACTTCTTCCTCGCCGCTGGTTAACTGCTTAAAAAAAGGGTGCTCTTGTCCTGAGACTGTCTTCCTCCATTTTGACATCCCCCGCTGTCTGACATCTCTTATATAGCCATGGGGCGTGGCCATCAGATGACGTCACCTGGGTGACATCATCGGGTGGCCATGCTCAACATCGGGGGACATCACAACAGAGGCTCTTGTTTTTCTTTACATTTCACTGCTTTTTGGTGAATGGTGGGAGTGGGATGTACCCAATACCCATTAACATGTGGGGGGACCTGGATCTGGGGTCCCCTTCTTAAAGGGTACTTCCAGATTCCGATAAGCCCCCCTGCCCACAGACCCCGATAAACCACCAGCCAGGGTTGTCGGGAAGAAGCCCTTGTCCCCATCAACATGGGGGCAAGGTGCTCTGGTGTGGGGTCAGTGCAGAGCCCCCCCCCCTGCCTCAAAACACCCAGCCCCATGTTGAGGGTATGCGGTCTGGTATGGTTCAGGAGGGGGGTGCGCTCGTCCCCTCCCTTTCCTGACCTGCCAGGCTGCATGCTCGGATAAGGGTCAGGCATGGATTTTGGGGGGACCCCACGTAATTTTTTTTAAAATTTGGCGTGTGGGCATTCCCTTCAAATCCATACAGGTCTGGTATGAATTTGAAGAGGATGCCCCCACTCCAAATTTTGGCCTGGGGTCTGAAGGGTCAAGTATGGTGTTTGGGGGGGCACCACACCGTTTTTTTTGTGAATTTTTTTAGCCAGCAATTTTCTTTTTACATTCAGCTGCCAGCGGGGAAGCTGATAACTCATCATTTGCTAAAGACGCAGCGGCTGGCTTCCTGACCTGCTCCTTAGAAGCCAGCTATATACAGTGAATGTAAAACAAAAAAAAATACACAAACGCAAATTGCTGCAATATCATGGTAAAAATGTGGTTACAATACTGCAGTCAGTTTCACACTTTTTTTTTTCAACTCATAAACAATAATGACACATGTACAATATTAAAAAACAATTAGCGCTTATTTTACATCTTAAACTTTTTTCCGTTACAAACATAAACTTGAGAGCATCAGGAGTACTTATTTTGTATTTTTAGGAATGATATAATATACAGAAAAGAAGAGCATGTTAATTTGGCAGCACCATAGATTGTGGCTGGCCATAGACACTGTTGTCAGTGGAATCTGTCCTGTCGAGCCATTGAGTTCTCCCGGGGGGCAGTTCTCACTGCCAAGAGAACACAGTGATTATTGTTAGCAGCTATATTTGCCTCTATCCATAATCGCATCTAAATCTATAGATCAACTTGGTACATTCAGTCTGCCCATACATGGTTCGATTTGAACCATGTATGGCCAGCCTTACAGGGATAAATCTTTAACTTGCGACTGTCCATGATTTTAGGCCAGGTGGAAAGAATCCTTTTCCAATCTTCCAAGCTTATCTGCAGGGGTAAACAGAAGACTAGACAGACCTAATCAACAGATCTCTTCAAATGTAAACAGCAATCTACTAATGCACTAAACATGGTGATCATATAATCTGGACAATCATCTGATTACATGTACTGTGCATCAGTCTCTTCCAGTGCTTGGTAGCCTTCAGAAGCAATATGCAAAATGGAGAGTTTTTATTTCCTCTAAATTACTGCAAGTATTATATAGTGGTGTCCTATCTGTCTAAATGTTTTTCTTCCTTTTAAAAGGGTTGTGAAGCTTTGTTTTTTATTTTCTAAATAGGTTCCTTTAAGCTAGTGCATTGTTGGTTCACTTACCTTTTCCTTCGATTTCCCTTCAAAATGTGTTTTTTTTCTTTGTCTGAATCTCTCACTTCCTGTTTCTCCTCAGTAAACTTCACACCATCATCCGAGCGGTGTTTAGTCAGTCAGAACAGCTTACTGAGGAGGAACAGGAAGTGAGAAATTCCGACAAAGAAAACAAAGAAAAAAAAACATTTAGAAGGGAAATCGAAGTAAAAGGTAAGGGAACCAACAATGCACTAGCTTAAAGTAACCTATTTAGAAAATAAAAAACAAACCTTTACAACCCCTTTAAGGAAAAGAAGCAGTGTAAAAAAGTTAAATAAATAAATAAAAGTAAAACAAGACTACACAAAAATCAAAAACATAAGGCACCTTTCACACTGAGGCATTTTACAGGCACTAGAGTGCTAAAAATAGAGCCTGTATAGCGCCTGTAAAGAGCCTCTCCGTGTCTCCAGCGTGGAGCGGTGAGCTTGCAGGACGGTCAAAAAAGTCTTGCAAGCTATATCTTTGCAGCGCTATCGGAGTGGTATATTCACTGCTCCTAAAACGCCCCTTCCCATTGAAAACAATGGGGCAGCGCCGCAAACCTGCCAGCAAAGCGGAAATCTTAACCCTTTTTCAGCTGCTAGCGGGGCTTAAAACCGCCCCCACTAGTGGCCGAAAAATGACGGTAAAGCAGCACTAAAAATAGTGCCAGTATACCGCCGGCGCCCACCTGCTCTAGTGTGAAAGTAGCCTAAGGCCGCGTACACACGGGCGGACTGTATGGCCTACTTAGTCCGTCTAAACACATTTCAGCGGACAGTCCTCTCATGTGTGGGCTTCAGCTGACTTTTTCAGCGTGCAGTCTGGCGTACTAAGTATTTTGGATTTTTCGAAATTCTGTCCGTCATACTTTGGTTTCAGCGGACAATCCGCTCGTCAGTAGGCTAGTTCGACGGACTAAGAATGGCGCATGCTCAGAAAGGATTTACACGGCGGAAGGGTGCATTGCTGTGTATTGGACTTCCTATTTCTAGTCCCGTCGTACGTGCTGTACACGTCATCGCGCAAGCTTTCGACGGACTGTTTGTGCATCCGTGTGTGGTCAAGTCCGTTCATTCGAAAGTATGACGGACTGTCCGTCGGATTGTATGACGGACTAAGTAGGCCATACAGTCCGCTCTTGTGTACGCGGCCTAAGGAAATAATAAAAAAAACACAAATTGTGCTAACTGATTGAACTACTCTAAATCCATTCTTCTCAAAATTTTGCCTACACAGCACAGCTAGTGAAATTGAGAGTTACCACTTGCAATCTGTAATCTGCAATCTGTAATTTTACAACAGAACCAATTCCCTAAAATCATTCCACTAATTCCTTATACATGCAGAAGCAAATCCAGAACCTGATTTACTATAGTGTGAAGCATGGTGAAGTGGAAGAAAGGGTCTCTCTCTCTATATCTATATATCGATGTAGCACTGACCCCCGAAGGAGCGGCTGGTTTTGTTGCGCTTACCGTTACCTTCTCCACCTTGTGCTCGTCTAGGGGTTTCCCGAGGTTGGTGGCCCAATAAACTGTAGAGACCAACACTTGAATCCCTTTAGGAATTTTTATTTGCAAAAAACGAACGTTGAACAGAACACAGTCTCTCAGTAGGGAATAGAGGATATGGGTAGGAGAGCTCAGGTACTCTTGGAACTGCTGACACTTGAAATGTCTCTCTCTAGGTGATCCAGGGAATAGCCATTCGCAACTGGATATCTCAACTATCGGATAAATCCCCTTTTAGTGAATTTAGCAGCCGACAAGTGATTTAAGTTTAGCAAAGTCTCTGCCACAGACTTGGTTGTAGAACTTTAGAACAGATCAGAAAGTCTCTCACAGAACTTAGTTGTAGCTGAAGGATGAAATTAGGAACTCTCTTATGGTACCAATATCTTGAAGCTGGTCCGGTGATACCATAAGAATGCGGATTCACTTGGTGTCCTTTCAGCTTAGCTTCCAGGCTCTTACCGAGCAGCCAGCCTTGCATGGGCCTCTTCTGAAGAGTCCTCCCATGGTTGCGTTTTCAGTTGCTGGGCCTCTCCAAACCTGAGACGGTACTGGACCACCTCAGAACCCTCCTTCCAGTTATTGTGCCTCGGGCTAGCCAGCCCAGAGACTTGGAAATGGATGGATCTGCACCCCAGGCCAGTGATTCTCAACCAGGATTCCATGGAGAACATCTACAAGAATAACAGAAATGCAAAGCGTGCACACCTAGTGCATTACATGAGATAATTTAATAATAAGATTTTTTTGTAGAAAAGTGGGTACTCACAAAATTCAACTGACAAAAGGCCATAAACACAGTGCATGGACATGCACAGAACACGGGGTACAGCTAATGCGTTTCAAAGGTGCACCCTCTTCCTAGCTCTGAGGAAGGGGGGTGTTAGCTGTACACTGTTTTCTGTGCATGTCCATACACTGTGTTTATGGCCTTTTGTCAGTTGCATTTTGTGAGTACCCACTTTTATACAAAAATTTCTTCTTATTAAATTATTTCTGGTAATACACTACGTGTGCGCGCCTTGCATTTCAATTTTTCTTGTAGTTAATTTCGGATTACCCCATCTGAGGAAGGCCGCATCCACCTAGTTTTGGGATACCATTAAGGATGAGCCGAACACCCCCCTGTTCGGTTCGCACCAGAACCTGCGAACAGACCTAAACTTCGTGTGAACTTTAGAACCATATTAAAGTCTATGGGACTTGAACGTTCACAATCTAAAGTGCTAATTTTAAAGGCTAATATGCAAGTTACTGTCCTAAAAAGTGTTTGGGGACCTAGGTCCTGCCCCAGGGGACATGGATCAATGCAAAAAAAAGTTTTAAAAGCTGCAATTTTTTTCAGGAGCAGTGATTTTAATAATGATTAAAGTGAAACAATAAAAGTGTAATATTCCTTTAAATTTCGTACCTGGGGGGGTGTCTATAGTATGCCTGTGAAGGGGCGCATGTTTCCCGTGCTTAGAACTGTCCCTGCACAAAGTGTCATTTCGCAAGGAAAAATAGTCTTTTAAAATCACTTTCCATTGTCGACTCCCGTAATACAGAGAACACTCAAAGAGTGTTCTCTGTATTAGCCGACAATTCATTCATTGATAAAAAATAAATTAAAAAAGCGTGGGGGTTCCCTTTAATTCAATTACCAGGCCCTTCAGGTCTGGTATGGATATTAAGGGGAAACCCGTGTCAAATTTTTAAAAAAATTACGTGGGGGTCCCCCTAAATATCCATACCAGACCTGAAGGGTCTGGTATGGTAATTAAGGGGAACCCCGCATCAAATTAAAAAAAAAGAATTTGACGTGGGGGTCCCCCTAAAAATCCATACCAGACCCTTTATCCGAGCACGCAACCTGGCAGCGCCCCCCCCCCCCTCCTGAACTGTATCAGGCCACATGCCCTCAACATTGGGAGGATGCTTTGGAGGTCTGTGACCCCTCAAAGCACCATGTCCCCATGTTGATGTGGAGAAGGGCCTCATCCCCACAACCATGGCCGGTGATTGTGGGGGTCTGCGGGCGGGGGGCTTATCAGAATCTGGAAGCCCCCTTTAACAAGGGGACCCCCAGATCCCGCCCCCCGTTTGAAATGGTAAGGGGGTACAAAAGTACCCCTACCATTTCACAAAGAAAGTGTAAAAATGGTTAAGTAAGACAAACATACTTTTGAAAAATTTCTTTATTAAAAATAAAAAAAAGATTCCAGAGGTGGTAATCCACTCTTGCTATCCAGCGATGGATGATCATCTCTCCGGGGTCCAGCGATTTCTGATCTGATCCAGCGACGGGTGATTTTCAGTCCAGCGCTGTCCATACATCCGTCTTCTGTCTCCACTGCGGAGACACTGCGGGGATCCCAGCTCTGACATTTCTTATATTAGGAGGGCGGGGCCACCCGTCACCTGACCCCGCCCCTCTGACGCTGGTGAGGGGAGCCATGGGGTTCCCCAGTGACGTATGGATGACCCCCCCTCCCTCTGATGTGACCCCTCCTAATATAAGAAACGTCAGCGCTGGGATCTCCGCAGTGGAGACAGAAGATGGATGTATGGACAGCGCTGGACTGAAAATCACCCGTCGCTGGATCAGATCAGCCATCGCTGGACCCCGGAGAGATGATCATCCGTCGCTGGATAGCAAGAGTGGATTACCACCGCTGGAATCTATTTTTTTATTTTTTTTATTTTTAATAAAGAAATTTTTCAAAAGTGTGTTTGTCTTATTTAACCATTTTTACACTTTCTTTTTGAAATGGTAGGGGTACTTTTGTACCCCCTTACCATTTCAAACAGGGGGGGCAGGATCTGGGGGTCCCCTTGTTAAAGGGGGCTTCCAGATTCTGAT
This sequence comes from Lithobates pipiens, assembly GCF_037356315.1. Taxonomy (NCBI): domain Eukaryota; kingdom Metazoa; phylum Chordata; class Amphibia; order Anura; family Ranidae; genus Lithobates; species Lithobates pipiens. Next base: position 583,682,018 of record NW_027507748.1, on the reverse strand, counting down.
AAGCCCCCCCGCCTGCAGACCCCCACAACCACTGGCCAGGGTTGTGGGGATGAGGCCCTTCTCCACATCAACATGGGGACATGGTGCTTTGAGGGGTCACAGACCCCCAAAGCATCCTCCCAATGTTGAGGGCATGTGGCCTGGTACGGTTCAGGAGGGGGGGCGCTCTCTCGTCCCCTCCTCTTTTCCTGCAGCCTGCCAGGTTGCGTGCTCGGATAAAAGGTCTGGTATGGATATTTAGGGGGACCCCCACGTCAATTTTTATAAAAATTTGACACAGGGTTCCCCTTAATATCCATACCAGACCTGAAGGGCCTGGTATTTGAATTTAGGGGAACCCCCACGCTTTTTATTTTTATTTTTTTTATCAATGAATGAATTGTCGGCTAATACAGAGAACACTCTGTATTGCAGGAGCCGACAATGGAAAGTGATTTTAAAAGTCTTTTTTTCCTTGCTAAATGACACTTTGTGCAGGGACAGTTCTAAGCACAGGCATACTATAGACACCCCCCAGGTCCGAAATTTAAAGGAATATTACACTTATATTGTTTCACTTTAATCATTATTAAAATCAGTGCTCCTGAAAAAATGTCTGTTTTTAAAACTTTCTTTTGCATTGATCCATGTCCCCTGGGGCAGGACCCGGGTCCCCAAACACTTTTTAGGACAGTAACTTGCATATTAGCCTTTAAAATTAGCACTTTAGATTTCTCCCATAGACTTGTATAGGGTGTTCCGGCTTTTCGAATTTGCCACAAACAGCCCAAATTGTTCACTGTTCGCTGAACAGGCGAACAGGCAATGTTCGAGCCGAACATGAGTTTGACTCGAACTCGAAGCTCATCCCTAGATACCATATATACCTTTCACACCACCATTTTATCTGACATCTGTTACTCCACACCTTGGAAGACCTATTAGTGCTGGAAGTGACTGTGTTTTTTGTAAAAAGAATATCTCCTAGACCTGCATAGTTTAGGAGATATTGACCCTGCATGCAGTTGTTGACGTCAGTGGTGCATGCACCCTGAAGGTCCGTTGTATCCTGCCGGAACGGAGGGCTCCCAAATGCATGCACGGGAGTGACGTCATCGCAGCTCCAGCCACTCGCAGCGCGGGAGCCAGTGATCGCGGAAGAAATGCAGAGGGAACATGTCAGATCCCTCAATCGGTGACCGGGTGCCGCTGCAGAGCTTCCTTCTAAGGTAAGTATTTCATAATGTGTTGGTATATGTGTATACTAGCACATTATGCTATTGTCTTGCAGGTTTTTGTTTTTTTTCAGCGGTTTACTACTGCTTAACAATAGATTCAAATGCTGGATCACCAGATGAAAAGAAAGGATAGAAAGAGAAAAAGAAAACATGCAACCATCACATAATATAATACAGCCACACTGTAACAATGCAATATAATAATTATTTTGGGTTTAATAGCGCTTTAAATTGACCTGCATGCAGTTTGAGCTGTAAAGGGAACACAGGTGCACCTTCACTTCATGTTATTTCAAGGCACCTTTCACAATGAGGCGCTTTTCAGGCGCTACAGCGCTAAAAATAGCTCCTGCAAAACGCCCTGAAACAGCCGCTGCTGTCTCTCCAGTGTGAAAGCCCTTATGCCGCGTACACACGGTCGCAGAATCCGTCGGAATGCATCTTATCGGACCGTGTCGTCAGATAATCCGACTGTGTGTGGTATGCAACGGACTGATTCCGTCCGAATCTCCGTCAGACCCAATTTTCCAACATGTTGGAAATATTTCCCGACCAACTGGGCCGGTCGGACGTAATCCGATCATGTGTAGAGAATTTTGATCGGACCAAGTGCCACGCATTCTCAGATCACATTCCTACATGAAAGCTATTGGCTACTAGCCTGAATCTAGTCCCATCGTAACGAAATTACATCATCACGTTCTACAAGATCAGATTTTTCGACAACTTAGTCCGACCGTGTGTATGCAACAGTTTCGGACACAATCCGTCAGACTAAATCTGACAGACAAAATCCGACGGATTTGGTTGTGGAAATCTCCGACCGTGTGTACAGGGGCTTAGGCTTTCACATTGGAGAGGTGCGCTTGCAGGATGGTTAAACTCCTGCAAGCTGCATCTATGGAGCGCTGTAGGAGCGATGTATTTACCGCTCCCAAAGCACCCCTTCCCATAGAAAACAATAGGGCAGCACTGCAAAGACTCCTGCAAAGCACCGCTGTAGCTGTGTTTTGCGAGAGGTTTTAACCCTTTTTCGGCCGCTAGCGGGGGGTTAAAACTGCCCCGCTAGCGGCCTAATAGCGCAGCTAAAACGACGGTAAAGTGCTGCTAAATATAGCACCGCTTTACCGGCAGCGCCCGCAATGCCGTAGTTTAAAAGTAGTCTTACTTTATCAAATCTGAGCTGCTGTTTGTATGGGGGTTTCTCAACAGTGATCGCTTCCAAAAAATAAACTGAAAGTGGGGTCGATTTTAAGCCACTGCAATGAATTTGTTCACACATTTGCCACAAGGATTGATGAGTAGTTGACAGCAGATCCACTAATAGAGCAAAGAGACACACAAACAGCCTTGCGGTGGTCCTGGATTTGCTAATCAATGTTAGCTGGTGCTACTAATCAGTTTGTAGACAACGGGCAGACACACTTATCGGCTGCTGTCAACAAACAAGGCAGAATGATTTGTGAAGAAACTCTTTTTTTTTTTTCATCTGGGCAAACCAGCCCACTAATTTATATTCTGTGTCACTCCTACCATATGTCTTTTGGCCTTGTCATGTCTAAACACACTCATAAATTTAAGGTTGTAACTGTTTACAGATGGAGGATTGGTTGTTTCCCAGAATGACAAATAATGCGTTCTCTGTTTTTGTTGCATCCAAATTTACTGGCATAGTGCAACTTGTTTTTTTTTGTTTTTTTATATCTATCCCAGTAACCAGGAGAAGGGACAACATAGAAGAGGTACTCATTGATTGAAAATTTCCATAAATGTATCAAATAATTTAGAATATTTGACAAATCCCATTAAATAACATATTTTTGTTATGACGGCAATCTTAAACGTGTAATCCTCCTCCAAGTTTAGCAATCTAAATATCATGTTATTAACAATATACTGTTCATATCTTGAATGAATCAGCAGATTGTTGATGCGTAAATGATTGTATGTATCTGGCATGTTATTGAGGCAGTAACTAATTTCCTTTCTAAATCACTGAGCGTACAGGAAACTGAGATGTGCTACTAATACTGTGAGCAGTATGAAAGAGATGCCACTTTACATACCCCACCGCACCACCTGAATTTGCACTAGTGTGAACCCAGCCTTAATGTGTTAAGTACACACGATCGGACTTTCCAGCAACAAAACTATTTGGAATGGAATTTTGTCTGAAGGGCGTTGGCTCAAACTTGTCTTGCATACACACGGTCACACAAATGTTGGCCAACAATTCCGAAGGTAGTGACGTGATTTTTCAACTCTTTAGCACCACCCTTTGGGCTCCTTCTGCTAATTTTGTGTTAGTAGAAGTTGGGCGAGTGTTGATTCGTGCTTTTCATTTTGTGATTTTCAGTTTGCGGTTTTCAGTTCATTTCTGAACAGCCGTTCGTCAACCAGACATGTTGCGGAATCGGAGGAGATAATGTGTTATTTATTATTGGCCTTGGAGTTATTGCTTTGACCCAAGTCCAGTCCAAGTACAGGAGGAGGAGTTCTTGGACCAAAAATTTTGGAAGAAGTTTGATTCGCGCTTTTCTTTTCATTTAGCGCTTTACAGTTTGCGCTTTTGTTTTCATGCTTTTCAGTTCGTTTCTGAATGGCCGTTCATCAACCAGACATGTTGCGGAATCAGAGGCGATAACGTGTTATTTATTATTGGCCTTGGAGTTATTACTTTGACATAATTTTTTTGGTTGAATAATTATTTGATTTCGTATATGTTCTATATATTTGGATGCATAGAATGCACTTTTTGGTTAAGTTCTATTGGCAGATAGCATGTCTAATTTTATTTGTTTTCTTTTTTTGAGATACTCAGAGAATTCTTTGCCATAAGGTGCCATGTTGAACTTCCAGTGACCAGTATGAGAGAGTGAGAGCGATAACACCAACTTTAACACACCTGCTCCCTATTCACACCTGAGACCTTGTAACACAGTCACATGACACCGGGAGGTAAAATGGATAACTGGGTCAAATTTAGACAATTTCCCTTAGGGGTGTACTCACTTTTGTTGCCAGTGGTTTAGACATTAATGGCTGTGTGAGTTATTTTGAGGGTACAGCAAATTTACACTGTTATACAAGCTGTACACTCACTACTTTACATTGTAGCAAGGTGTAATTTCTTCAGAGTTGTCACATGAAAATATATAATAAAATATTTACAAAAATGTGAGGGGTGTGCTCACTTTTGTGAAATACTGTGTATATATATATATATATATATATATATATATATATATATATATATATATATATATATATATATATATATTAGAGAACACACTAATCAAAATTAGAGAACAGCAATGACTGTAGCACAGAGAAAAATTATAACCAAAACTTCTGAAAGTTACAACAATCAACAATTAGCATGAAGTATACAGACCCTTGCTTTGAATCACTTCAACAAATCTGGGGCCACATGACATCACTCACACTACTCTGGTGTGATTTTTGTTCCACTTTTCTTAAAGTCTCTTCCACATTTTGGTGACTGTATTTCACAAAAGTGAGCACACCCCTCACATTTTTGTAAATATGTTCTTGGCCATAACTTTGTTGCTAAGGATTTTACAGAGGTTTTCTATTGGGTTTAGATCAGGGCTTTGGGCTGGCCATTTTATTATTTCAATGTTTTCAGCTTCAAGGAACTGCTTTACCCATTTTGCTGTGTGACATGGGACATTGCCATGCATAAAAATTGCTGTCTGATTGGGCATTGAATGCAGGGAAGGAACAGCATTTTGTCAAAGAAGGTTCTGATAAACATTTGTATTCACTCTGCCATGTAGTTGTATAAGAGGCCCAACTCCTGCTGCATAAAACATCCCCCAAACTATGATGCTTCCCCCTCCACATTTTACTGACTTCTTTACACACTTTGGGTTCAGTCTTTCCCCAGTTTAACAATGAACATAATGTTTCCCATCGGACCCAAATAAATTAAACTTGCTTTCATCCCTACAGTAAACTTTGGACCAGTTCTCCTCTGTCCACACAACATGCTCCTCAGCAAAGGTTAGTCTAGCCTTTTGAGTCTTTCTGCTAATGAGAAGTTTGGTCACCGCAGAGCGGGTTTTCAGTCCAAATTCTCTTAATTCTCTTATGCCCCGTACACACGATCGGAATTTTGGTCAGAAAAAGCTCTGATGGTTTTCCAGACGGAATTCCGACAGGATTTCGCTCAAGCTGTCTTGCATACACACGGTCACACCAAATTCCGACCGTCAAGAACACAGTGACGTACAACACGTAAGACGGGACTAGAAAAAGGAAGCTCAATAGCCAGTAACCAATAGCTTCCATCTCGTCATTGAATCTGAGCATGCGTGAGTTTTTGCACGTCGGAATTGCATACACATGGAATTTCCGATAGAAACTTTTTACGTCGGAAAAATTGAGAACTTGCCCTCAATCTTTTGTTGGCGGAAATTCGGCCAGCAAAATTCCGATGGAGCATTCACACGGTCACATTTTCTGGAAAAGCTCTCATCGGTCTTTTGCTGGCTGAAATTTCGATTCTGTATATGCGGCATTAAACGACGATACACTATATGACGAGATCCTTACTCTGTTCAGCGCTGAACCAGGGAGTAATCGCAGCTGCAGTGTTGAACTGATTGTGCATTGAGATTTTCCACATTATCCTTCCCGCTCTTGCATTTATCTTTCATGGATGACCAGCTTTCTTGGGGGGACTTGAATGAGTTTGTGATGTTGTAAACACGCAATATTCTAGAAATCACAGATTTGGAATGACAAACTTCTCTTACTATGGCTGAAAGGGTCATTCCTTTGGCCTTCATCTGAACAGCCTGCTGCTAGAGGGTTTCAGTCATCTTAGCCCTTGTACACACGGTCTGAGATTCCGACGGAATGTTTCCTATCGGACCATTTTGTCGGATATTCCGACTGTGTGTGGTCTGCATCAGACTATTTCCATCGGAATATCCGACGGACCAAGTTTTCCAACTTGCCGGTAAAATTTTCCGACAAAATGCTCCTATCGGACATACTCCGCTCATGTGTAGCCTACTCCGACGGACAACGTGCCACGCATGCTCAGATCAAATTCCTAGACCAAAGCTATTGGCTATTAGCCTGAACGTAGTCCCGTCGTAACAAAATAACGTCATCACGCTATGTACAATCAGATTTTCCGACAACTTAGTCCGACCGTGTGTATGCAACATCACTTCCGGACCTCTTTCGGAATTAAACCGTCGGAATTACTCCGACGGATTTGGTTGTCGGAATCTCCGACCGTGTGTACAAGGGCTAAGAATGGCTCACCAGCTTGCAAGGTCAGTGAAAACTGGAAATTTAGGCTGTCAGGTAAATAGGGTTTGTCAGATAATTAAAACAATTAGCACAAGGTGCCAGATTAACGCCAATAACTGGGCGATATCTGAAAGTGTTCTCTAACTTTTATCAATGTTCTTTTTCAAATCTCATTGAAGTTTTTTATTCTGTGCTTCAAAATATATGTAAATTGTGAACTATGCTTATCAAACCTGCTCTTTTACTCCTCTTTAGATCATTTCAAATAGGACTAAGCAGTGACCTTGAAATTTACAAAATTGTAGGTTGTTCTCTAATTTTGAGCTACAGTGTATAACCTTTTCAGTGGAGATCTAATTCAGACCTCCCCATGTAGTTGTGGTGCAACAGATCACTTTAATAGTACTCTATTGCTTGGTACAAATAGCCAGCAACAGATGACTATAGCAAGGATCTGTTGCTGGACAGAGCTGAAACAGCTCTCTCTTATATGTACCAATTGGAACACTTCCCCTCTATTCCTGTTCTAGTGACAATGCAACATTTTGGATTTGCCATCACTTCCAGTCCCAAAGACAGTGGTTACAGTTCAAATACAGAAAGTAAATCATTAGAATGGAAATGCTGTCAGAAATGAAAACCTGACGGGGGTTCTAACCCTTCAACACACTATTTAAAACTTACAGAAAAGGTCATGGCTCTAGATATACTTTAAATGTCTGAAAACTCTGACCGAGACATCATATATTTTATATATATATATATATATATTCTCCAACACTATCTTGGTGATGTTGTGTGTTGCCTAACTACATTCTGGACTGCATATCCACTACACATACAGCAATGTGGTGGGGGAGGACCTGCACTCTTTAAACCTATTCCAGTCTGACATAAGTTGTTCCCCATAAACTCACTGAGGCTCTATGAGCACAGGATTATCCCCTGAGCACCAATGCAGAAACACTCCACGGGGGTCCGGGAGTAATTATATGTGTATAATTTACATATATATATACTTTCTTCCAGACTTCCCAATGGTGACAGCATATTCCTTAGTTGCAAACAGTTAAAGAAAGCTAAGTGTCCTGGGTTGGGCTCTCAGCCCTTCTTTCCCTGTGCTCCGGTTGCTCAGCTGTTGGTTAATTGCCAGTACTCATCCTTCCACAGTGGTTTACCTGTTGATCATCTCCTGCTCACCAGGCAAGCCCACAGCCAGCCCCTTCTGTTATTTAAACTGCCTGGTTCATTTATTAAATGCCTTTGCCTTAAGTCAACATATCTAGAGACTCTCTACTGTGTTCCTGTTGAAGACTTGCCTGGCTAACGTCCCTTCTGGTTACTGATCTTATCGGCTGCCTCTGACTACGCTGATCTCTGGCTTCTTGATTTCCTGGTTTGATCTAAATACCAAATTTGGCTACCGAACCCTGGCTATGTTTTGACTATATTTACCAGTTGTACCGTTTTTATTATTTTATTAAATGGTGTGATTTTTACTGCATTTTCTGTCTGTCTGTTTTATGGTTCTTAACACTGAGAATAGTTCATATTTTTGGGAGTTGCCAAAATCCTACATCCAATGTCAAAGGGATGTGAATAAAGCCCATTAGTCCTGCACCTCTCCTTCCTTGCTTCCCCACCAAGAGGAAGCTCCCATGAGCTAAAGCCTCAAAGTTTACATTTTTGCATGCCTTGATGTTTGCACTGATTCACATGATCAACCAACCATATGAAAACTTCTGCTAGACAATATATACAGAGCCCTCTACCCTGGAATTCCCCACACTGGCAGGGGCAAGGCTGGTACTGCCTCATTGTCTATGGTACACCCCACTCATTACCCTTGGGACCCCTAGCAGTAACCTAAGCACCTTCACTATCTACTGTTCACTATACGGTTCCCCACCCAACTATGGTAAAACAGAGTGTCCAATTTGGAGAAAAATAAACTGGCCACTTCTGTGCCCTTACTATATAGCATCCTGCTATAGTAAAAGCAAAGTTAATCTCTTCACTCATAGACTGTAATAGCATTACACTGTACATATTACAAGGCATTTGTATTATGGTTACCTACTTCTCATATTAATTATACAAATGGGTATAGAAAAGAAACCCTCCTTTAAAATAATCACATTTTGTGGTTTTGCAGCCTGAAATTAGGATAGACACAGTTTTTGTTTTATCCAGCTTTATTTACTCAGTGCAACTTATAACATCCAAATGAAAGATATAACACCAACATGTGAGAAAAAAATAAAAATAAATTCAAAAACAAAATTACTGAGTTTGAAAAAAGGATCACCCCCTTGTGTCAGTATTTTGTTGAATCACCCTTTGTTTTAATTACAGCCTTTAGTCTGTTGGGATATGTCTCTACTAACTTTGCACATCTAGATTTTGCAATATTTGCCCACTCTTATTTGCAGAACTGCTCGAGTTTAGTTAAATTTGATGGTATCCGTTTGTGGACTGCAGTCGATAAGTCATTCTGCAGATTTTCAATGGGGTTTAAGTCTGGGCTCTGACTAAGCCATGCAAGAACATTCACCTGTTTCTCCTTCAACCACAGTGTGGTCATTTTTTCTGTATGCTTTTGTTCATTATCAAGTTGTAAGGTAAAACTTCCCATTGACAAATGTCTGCAGAGGGTAGCAGATTTTCCTCAGGAGGAATTTGATTGCATTTTGCCCCATCCAGTTTTCTGTCTATCCTGGCAAGTGCTCCAGTCCCTGCTGCAGAGAAACACCCCCATAACAAGATATTACCACCTCCATGCTTTACTGTAGGAATGGTGTTATTTGGACAGTGAGCTGTATTGGATTTCCACCAGACATATGGTTTGGTGTTGAGGCCAAATAATTCAATTTTAGTCTCATCCTGCCATAACACCTTTTTTCCCTGTGGCCTTAGAATCTTGGTGAATTTTGGCAAAGCTCAGTCATGAGTGCATGTGGCCTCTCTTGAGGAGTGGCTTTATTTTTTTTTGCAACCCTCCCATACAAACCCCATTTGTGGAGAATTTGTGATATTGCCACATGCACACAATGACCACTCTTTGTCATAATTTCCTGCAACTGCTTCTTGGTAGCCTCTCTGACCAGCTTCTTCTGGGTCTTTCTTCCAGTTTAGAGCGATGTACTGATCCAGGGAGGTTCTGTGTTGTATGAAATACCTTCCACTTTCTAATGATAGACTTCACTGTGCTTCTAGGCATTGATAACGCCTTTGAATTTTTTTATGTATCCATCTCCTGACTTGTGCCTGACAACTTTATCGCTGAGATCCTAATACAATGTCTTGACACCCATAGTTGGTTATTTGCTTCAGTTGCACTACCAGGGACTGAAATGCTCTAGAAAAGCTCTTTTCATGCTGAACTAATCAAAATGACCACAGCTGATCACAGTTGAATGTCAAATGGCTTTGCGTGCCATTTAGAATGTGATTAGCTACACCTGATTGAGTTTACAAGTCATTTTTAGGGGGGGGGGGGGGTCCTTTTTCCAACTCAGTGATTCTGTTTTTGATTTTTTTTCTGACATTTTGGTGTTATATTTTTTTACTTGGATGTTATAAGTTACACTGCGTAAATACAGCTGGATAAAACAAAAACGGTGTCTATCTTCAATTTAGGCTGCAAAACAACAAAATGTGACCCATTTCTATACACACTGTACATTTAAGGATTACACTGATGTTACACCGCCAGAATGGGTACATACAATTTAAAACTGCTTTAACAATTTTCTGATACTAAAGAACCCAAGGAAAAACGCACATTAACCTGTAGTCTGATCTTTATGTGCTATATTTATACACCATGTAGAACTTTTTGTACAAAATTCCTCAGACACTTAACTGACATTTAGTCTCTTGTAATGGAAGGAGGTAAAGCGCCTCATCAAAATGTCTGGAAGAAAAGTGTGGTTTACTCATAGAAACCAGTCATATTCCAGATGTCATTTTTCAGTGCTGGGTATTACTTTTTATTATCCTTTATATATAAGCACCAGCATATTGCACAGCCTCATACATCAAAATAAAGGGCACACATTAGAAATTCCATAGATAGCAGATACAAAAACAGGGCATGGGAAAAAAGGGCTGCCCAAATAAACTGACAGTCTAAATGTAGGAAATGAAAGGAAGAATGTGACTGCTTGCTGTAGGCCAAATAGACTGTTTTCTTTTCATACAATTTTATAATCATAGTCAATGGTGACCTCCTTAGAATGACGTGGCATACAGGTTTGAGAAGATCTCTCCAGCAAGTTCCCAGTGTGTTATCATTGTGTGCTTAGTGAACTTACCCATGAAGCTGCTGAAAATTTACATGTACAAATTTATACTAATATACATTTTTCCTCACTCAAAGTTCCATCAGCATTGTTATCAGTATGTTGTAATCATAAAAAAAACTCAAAAAATAGTGAAAAGAAAATGAAAATGTTAGGGGGATTCTAAAGCTTTAAAGCGGAGTTCCACCCAAAAGTGGAACTTCCGCTTATCTGTCTCCTCCCCTATCTGGTGCCACATTTGGCACCTTTCGGTGGGAGGGGGTAATGGGTACCTGTTTTTGACAGGTACCCTTCCCTTACCAGGGATGGCGATGGCAGCACCCGACAGACGATTTGAAAATCAGCTGGGGATTTGACATCGCTGGAACCCTGAACAGGTAACCCTGGACACCTCTTTAACTCATTGTTGACATTTGTATAATTTGCAATGTATTGATATCATTGATTTCAGGCCCTTGTCAACAAGGACTTCAGTCTCTTGATAAAAGAAAAAGCAGTAACACCCCACTAAAGGGTCAGAGGGGGCTGATCACCCCTAGTATGTATAAAAAACTAAGAAAAAGGAATATCCCCTAAATGGGGTTTTTTAGCAGCATATATTACCTGTAAGAGCTAATATACATACACAGTAGGAATAACTACTGAAATACAGCGAATAGTTTGTAGTACAAATATTTATTAATAAAAAAAGAGAATTAAATAGGTGACACAATGGTCAAGGATTGAACTCCACTTGGTGGATAAAATGTATAGTTGTACATATATGGACAAAAGTTAATTATGTCATATGAACCCTATATATCTGTATCCCTCGCAAGCCATCCCGTTTTGGACTCCGTTTTCCCTTCCCTCCCTTGATGGTAGGGCACAGCGACTAATACCAGCTATATAAGTCTCGGCACATCTATGAAGGATATGAGAGAAGTGGTTGAGATTACCTATGTCTTCTAAAGAGGATCTCCACTGTGGATCATATAGGTATCACCCGTGATGTATATTAATTGGTAACTATATAATATTACTATTTCAGATATACACTCTGCCTACAGCAGGTTGTTTCTAGTATACCATAATGTACAGTGTATGGATATATATTTATGTTTGTTTTCTCTTTTATAATAGATAAACCTTCTGAAGAAGACCCCTGAGAGGGTCGAAACGCATCAAGGGTTATTATCTATTATTTTTTACTGTGTATACAGATATATAGGGTTCATATGACATAATTAACTTTTGTCCATATATGTACAACTATACATTTTATCCACCAAGTGGAGTTCAATCCTTGACCATTGTGTCACCTATTTAATTCTCTTTTTTTATTAATAAATATTTGTACTACAAACTATTCGCTGTATTTCAGTAGTTATTCCTACTGTGTATGTATATTGGCTCTTACAGGTAATATATGCTGCTAAAAAAAAACATTTAGGGGATATTCCTTTTTCTTTGTTTTTTATTCAGTCTCTTGATAACCAGAAAATACATTTGTCAATTTAGCCCTGGCCTATAACTAACAGCAGGGCCAGCAGTTGCATAGACTGAACAAATCTTGTACCTTCAAGCAGAGCTCCAGTAAAAATAAAGAAATAGTAGCCTATTAAAAGATTAAATAAAAATCAACTTTTGCTACAATACACACATTCAACTGATGGTCAACAAGTTCAACATTTGATGTCCCACCACTGCAGTTGTAACTATAGCCTTATAATTTCAGCGCCACTATTTTTCTCACTATTTAATTTTAATAGGGGTAAAATACTACACAAATACACAAATTCAGTTTGGAGCTGTCCCCCTCAGTACTCCAGGTTAAGTGTCCTTCCAGGTTGAATGACAGCTAACATTATACAACCCACTTCCTCTGAGCCCAGGCTGTCATGAACCTGCCCCCAGCTAGTGACTGGACAGTGAAGGGAAAGCAGCACAGCATTTAATTCATCTATCACTCTCACTCTCCTACCAGTGTGTGCCTTGTCAGCACATACATTGATTGGCTTTTTGTATTGCTTCTTCCTTCTGCACTCTGAGCTCTGCTGTTCAGGGACTTCAAGAGACTGATACTAATTCACATTCAGATATTTACACTGCTTGCACTTACACGTAATGATGATTGAATGACATTAATTTGTGTTTATTTCTGCCCAGAATTCATATTTCATATTTTTATCCCCAATGACGCTGGTAGAATCTCCCTGCTGCATCTCCCTTATGTGGTGTTAGAAGAATTTACATGTTTGTTGCCTCTATCCTACAATGTAAAATATGGGGCTTAGCAACATATTAGCAACCCTGGACAGAGAGAAATACTTCCTTCTGTTGCCAGCACGTACTCTCGTCTTCTTCACTCCCACCTTGAAATGTGGACAGGACCTTCATCGTCTTCCGGTCCTGCATTGTATGGGATGACATCAGCATACCTCCCAATATTTTGAGATGGGAATGAGGGACACCTACTAGCAAACGTATGTAGGCATAGGACACGCTTCCTGCCACACCCCCTTAAAGGAGATTTAACCAAAAAAAAGGTTAATTAAATCCAAAAGGACTTTGTTTTTACCCCTACTATTCCTTTATATTGGCTTTTAAAATGCAGCACAAATGTACAAATGTACAAATGCAGCAGTTTAGAAATTGATTGAAAGGTTTAGCACTGGGAAACACTTTTTGAAAGATAAAGCATGCATTTTATATACAACTTTATAGATCAGACCAAAATGAGGGACAAATGAAGAGGAAAAAGGGACAAAGGGACATTGCTCCAAATCAGGGACAGTCCCTCAAAATCAGGGACAGTTGGGAGCTATGCATCAGTGAGAGGGGAAATGACACTACTAGAGAAGGGAAGTGGCTTTGGAGAGCAGATGTCAATACAAGAACTGTCAGAGAGGAAGCTTGTAGGACCCTAGAGTAAATGTGGCCATACATGTAAAGACTTCTTTTGTCCAGCCTGAGGACCAAACAGAAGAAATCTAACAGGTTCTTCCAGCCACGCTAAACAGTACAGCTGGATCAATCGTTCCCTGTGGATATTGTATTCTGACAGCTGGCACCCACTTGCATAGCTCCCAAATGTCCCTGATTTGGAGCAATGTCCCTCTGTCCCTCATTCATCCTCATTTGTCCCTCATTTTTTATCTGATCTATATAGATGTATATAAAATATACCTTTTATCTATCAAAAAGTGTTCTCCAGCACTAAACCTTTAATCTGGTTTCTAAATTGCTGCATTTGTAAATTCCAAAAGCCAATATGAAGGAATAGTAGTGGTAAAAAAAAAATACTTGTGGGTTTAACCAATCTTGTTTCTTTGTACAATTCTCCTTTAATGGGGCGTGGCAGGGGGGTGAGTCCTACCCCTGCATACTTTTGCTAATAGGTGTCCCTCATTCCCATCTCAAAATGTTAGGAGGTATGCCCACTTGTCATATTTTTAAACTGATCGGAGTTCAGCTTAAAAAAATGTTTTGACTGTAGACACACTTAAAGAGGAAGTAAACCCTTCCAAACAACTTGGACCTATAGGTAAGCCTAGATTAAGGCTTACCTGTAGGTCCAAGCAATATCTCCTAAACCTATATGGTTTAGGAGATATTTGCCCGAAAATGGGCACCGCTGTCTACGGCGCATGCGCCGTAGACAGCGGCGCGCATGCGCACTAAATGCGGCAAATCCAAGAATGGATTTGCCAAATTTGTCGACTCCCGTGCGCATGCGCGGGAGTGACGTCATCGCGGCTTCGCCGTATGACAGCGGCGGAGCTGCGAGGCGCGACTCCCGTGCGCATGCGCGGGAGTGACGTCATCGCGGTTGCGCCGCTGTGATTCGTCGGAGCTGCGAGACGCCACAAGCAACATGGATGCGGCGGACTACAGGGGACAGCGGCGACTTCGCTGGCTCCTGTGTCAGGTAAGTGACACATAATGAGCTACTATGCGATGCATAGTAGTCCATTATGCTTTACCTTTGCAGGGAAAAAAAGAGGAAGTAAACCCATCAGGGTTTACTTCCTCTTTAACCTGTAATGAAATCTACCATGATGAGTTAGTGCAGCAGGTTATGGCAGTTTGTAGTATATAGGACTCCTAAACATTATGTGAGGTCCAGTCAATTTGTATGCAGAATCAGATGCATTCCTTTGGACTGGGTCTTATGTTTTTTTAATGTCATCCTTTTAAATTTAAAATCACAGTGAAATCATTTAGAAACAAGGCACTCTGGAGTATTGCAGCACACTGTATTTTAAAGAAGAATTCAGCATGATTTTTTTTTTTTTTTTTTTTTTTTTTTAGCATGCATAGAGTTTTTTTTTATTTCAAGGCAAATTTAAAGCTGAAATTACAGTAATGTTCATCTATTCTAATGTATGTCTTCTCTTTTTTTATTTAAATAAAAACCCTACATATAAAGAAGTTATGCCTGCCAAATATTGCAGCAGTGAATTAAATGAATAAAGAAGCATTTGCAAATTTCTTAAAAAAAGAAGGTTGCACACATGCTATGGGCTATATGTCAGAAAATTCTCCAAATATAACATGTTACTGTATTTTATTTTTTGATTGCTGGTCAGTGCATTTCAGTGTTTTATTTGTGCAATAAACCATTGCTCTGGCCAGCCTATTTATTTCAGCAGTGTGACTCTACTCCTTGGATGGTGACTTTTGGGAGTCGCAGAAATATCCTGCAGCACTAATTCTTTTTAACAGTGTGGCAGCACACTCCGTGCGTGTGCATGAAAAGTAGGTAAATAACTCCTGCCATTTCACACTACTGGGCTATAAAGAAATAAATCTTCTTTATTGATGTAATTTACAATCTTTCCCATAGATGGCAGCATTACTCAGCTCTGGATTTGAACAGTTGTAGTCCAGGCACAACTACAGTACTGTAGTAGGTTGCATAGTCATATATATATGTTTGCTGTTATAGACACATGTTGACTTTGTTTTGCATCATACGTTAGCCTTTCTTGTAATATATATTTATCTGGATGCAAAAAAAAAAAAAAGAAACAGTGATTTTTTTTTTTTTTTTAAATAGATGTAAACAAATGTAATTTAGTTTGCCAAAACACAATGTATCTAAGAAATTGTCATTATTTTAAGAAATATTATTTTTTCATACTTTGTAGCATGTAAGTCTTGCTAAACTCTTGCGGCCTCTTCACAGCCACTCCCATCTACATACATCCACTACAGCCCCAGCTGCTTTGAATCTCTCAGAGTGGGTTTCCTGATGGAAACAGTGAACCGTGGGTAATGTGTGTTCAAATTCATCTCAGGAGCACAATTGGTTGGTAGACACCTATTTTAATATAATCCCCTTTCATGCCTAAGCTTATTTCTGACTTTTTTTGCTTACAAGTTAAAATCTGTTTTTTTTACTAGAAAATTACTTAGAACCCCCAAACATTCACACAGGGACACACACAGAGTGAAATTTGCGTGGAACTTGCCTAAATTCACATATAAGTGGTTCTAAAGCCTAAACATTTTTTTACCTTAATACATTCCCTGCAAATGTTTAGGTAGTAATAACGTAAGTTCGACTCGGGTGTTTGCCTGTTTGTCGAACAGCGAACAATATGTGGTGTTCATGGCAAATTCGAAAGCTGTCAGAACACCGTTAAAGTCTATGGGACACTAACATTAAAAATCAAAAGTGCTCATTTTAAAGACTTATATGCAAGTTATTGTCATAAAAAGTGTTTGGGGACCTGGGTCCTGCCAGAGGGGACATGTATTATTATTATTATGCAGGATTTATATAGCGCCGACAGTTTACGCAGCGCTTTACAACATTGGGGTAGACAGTACAATGCAATACAATTCAAGACAAGGGGAATCAGAGGGCCCTGCTCGTTAGAGCTTACAATCTAGGAGGGAATACAATTTTTTTTTTACCACTTCAATACGGGGCCTGTTCTCTCTCTCTCTGTTTTTTTTGCTAGAAAATTACTCAGAACCCCCAAACATTATAATATATGTTTTTTTTTAGCAGACACCTTAGGGAATAAAATGGTGGTAAATGCAACTTTTTATCTAGCAGGGTATTTGTGCAATAATTTTTCAAACGCCTTTTTTTGAAAAACAAAACGGTTTCATGAATTAAAAAATTAAAAAACAGTAAACGTAGCCCAATTTTTTTTGTATTATGTGAAAGATGATATTATGCCAAGTAAATAGATATCTATCATATCACGTCTGTTGCACACACTCATGGAATGGCGCCAAACTTCGAAATGTATATATATTTTTTTAATTTTTGAAATTTTTTACAGGTTACCAGTTTAGAGTTACAGAGGAGGTATAGTGCTAGAATTGTTGCACACGCTCTAACGCACGCGGCGATACCTCACATGTGTGGTTTGAACAGCTCTTACATATGGGTGGAACGTACGTGTTTAATCGCTACTGAATGCGAGCTACTGGGGACGGGGCTTTTAAATGTTTTTTTTTTTTTTACACCTTTTTTTTACATTTTTTGGATCACTTTTATTCCTATTACAAGGAATATAAACACCCTTTGTTATAGGAATCTATTGTGACAGGTCCTCTTTATGGACAGATGCGGGGTCATTAAGACCCCACATCTCTACTCCAGGCTGGCAAGCATGAGATTGAGAAAAAAAATTCACTGATCTCATGCTGTCAGCCGCGATTGCGGCTTTGTTTACTTCCGGGAACCCGGTTCTCCGACAGTCATAGAGATGACTCGTGACCATCTGGTCACCGGAAATCTCTATCATCGTCACCCAGCACCGGACGATTATTTCTCCGGGCCCCCGATAGCAGAACTGCCGCTATGATCATTCTTATTGTGCACAGAATCGCCGGCTGGAAAGAATGATATCTGAATGATGCCTGTAGCTACAGGCATCATTCAGATATTCCCGCACAAAGTCAAGGACGTCATATGACGCCCTAAGGTATTGAAGTGGTTAAAAACTGCCTTTTTTTTAATACTTAAAGTGAAACAATAAAAATGAAATATTCCTTTAAATATCATGCCTGGGCTGTGTCAATAGTATGCCTGTAAAGTAGCGCATTTTTCCCAATGTCTAGAAAAGTACCACAGCAAAAATGTATTTCTAAAGGAAAAATTGTTATTTAAAACTGATCGTGGCTGTAATGAATTGTTGGGTCTCGGCAATATAGATACAGATAATTGAAAAAAAAGAGCATGGCCCTTTGGGTCTGGTATGAATATTAAGGGGAACCCACAATCATAATTAAAAAAAAAAAATTCTTGGGGGGTCCCCATAAAATCCATAGCAGGCCCATCGGGTCTGATATAGAAATGAAGGGGAACCCTGCTCCAAATAAAAAAAAAAAATGGCGTAGCCCCCCCAATCCATACCAGACCAGTGATGACACGTGGCACTGATGTGGCACTGATGACAGATGGCACTTATACATGGCACTGGGGACAGATGGCACTGACAGGTGGCACTGAGGACAGATGGCACTGGGGACAGGTGGCAATGGGGACACATGGCAGTGGGGACAGATGCCACTTTATTTTATTTTTTTGTTCATTAACCGCTGCAGCGGTTCATCTCTCCCTCCTCACACTCTGTCTCTGTGTGAGGAGGGAGAGCCGGCCATGAGAGATGATATCATATATTTACATATGTGATCATCTCTCATTAGACACGCTGATCACACTGTAAACGGCCGCTGTGATTGGCCATTTACAGCGATCTGTGACTGGCTGTGTCCAAGGGACACGGCCAGCACAGAACTTCCCCGACGCGCGCCCGTGGGAGCGTGCTGTCAGAAACCATGAACCAGACCGAGATATAAGTACAATTAAATCACACTTGTTTGTTAAATAAAAATAAAAAGGTAAATAGAGAAAGTGTAGTCAAAGCATAGCCAAAGTCCAGTAACTGGATCGAGTAGTCAGCCAGGCCAGAGTTCAATAACCAGATCGGGCAATCAGCCAGGCCAGAAGTCAGGGATCCAAGTGGAGCAACAGCAAGCAGGATAAGGAGCCAGAAGGGATGTCAGCAAGCCAGTCTTTAAACAGAACCGCAGGAGATGGTTTCTTGTGATATGACCAAGGCGAAGGCAGAGATGAAGTGAGCTGGACAGCTTTAAGAAGGCAGGTCAGACGAGCATGATCAGGAACAGCTGGTAACTGTGGAGAGAGATGAGAGCTGGCAATTAGTCGACAGCTGAGCAGCCAGCCCAGAGAAGGAAGGGCTAAGCCAGCCCTCAAACGCGCATTGCGGAAGTAAACAGGAGGACGTCTAGGGACGGCCTCCCGGCAATTGGTGTCCGCGCTGCAGCCGTCTTTCGGCTATAGCGCGGATGCCTAGTGGTTAATCACTAGTGGGTTTTTTATTTTTTGTGCTATAAATAAAAAAAAAGACTGTAAATGTTGTGAAAAAAATGCCCCTTTCTTTGTTTCTGTCATAAAATTTAGCAAATTTGTAATTTTTCTTCATAAATTTTGGCCAAAATTTATACTGCTTTGGTAAAAAATAACACAAATTAGTGTGTATTATTTGGTCTTTGTGAAAGTTATAGAGTCTAAAAAACTATGGTGCCAATCACTGAAAATTGATCACATCTGATCAGGCCTTCAGTACATCAGATGTATCTCGTTTCTTGAGACACTTAGGCCTGATTTACATGCATGCATTTTTAGTGCTTTTTGCATTTTGCAGATTTGCACTACAGAACGTTTTCCATAGGATGCCATTTTAAATGGACTGCAAAGCAAATCTGCAAAATGCAAAAAGCACTAAAAATGCATAGGTGTGAATCAGGCCTAAGGCAGGCCATACATGGGTCGAATTTCAAAGGAATATTCTTTCGAAAATCTTATCTAAGAATTTTCGTTCGTATTTCGCACCATTAGTGGGCTGCATCAACAGCTGATTTTCGTGCGGCAATTGAATTTGAGAAATCAGACATGTTGGAAATTTTTTGAAAAACAAATGATTTTCTAATCAATGATGAGAGAAATGTAATTTCGAAAAAGAAATGCGCATGTTTAAGGTTGGATTCACACCTATGCAGTTTTAGTGCCTTTTGCATGTTGCAGATTTGTACTACAGTCCATTTAACATGGTTTCTTATGGAACATGTTCTGTAGTGCAAATCTGCAAAATGCAAAAAAAAACAAAAAATGCATAGGTGTGAATCAAGCCTTAAAGAAAAAAAATGTATGGAAAGAAAAGAAGATTCCCAGCCATGACAATTCTTTTCTGTAGCAACATGAGGTGAATTTGAAGGCTTGCTTGGTCGAATTTCAAAACCAATGGTGGCACCATCGGATCACAAAACGCACAAATTTTTTGATTTTCAAAAGAAAGTTCTTTAGAAAATCGACCATGTATGGCCAGCCTAACAAGTCAGGAAAGTACAAATACCCCCCAAATGACCCCTTTTTAGAAAGTAGACATTCCAAGGTATTAAGTAAGTAGCATTGTGAGTTTTTTTAAGTTGTATTTCTTTCCCACAATTCTTTGCAGAATAAAGATTTTTTTTACAAAATTGTCATATTATCAGGTTATTTCTCACACACAGCATTAGCATACAACAAATTACACCCCAAAATACATTCTGCTACCCTTCCCGAGTATGGCGATACCACATGTGTGACACTTTTACACAGCCTGGCCACATACAAAGGACCAACATTGAAGTTGCACTTTCAGGCGTTCTACAAGCATAAATGACACATCTCATTTCTCAACCACCTATTACACTTTTGAAGGCCCTGGAGCACGAGGACAATGGAATTGCCCATAAAATGACCTCATTTTGGAAAGAAAACACTCTAACGTATAATCTATGAGGCATAATGAGTCTTTTGAACAGTTCATTTTTTTCAGAAGTTTTTGGAAAATGTGTAAAAAGGAAAATGAAAACACATTTTTGTACACAAAGTTGTCAATTTATAAGATATTTCTAACACAGCATGTATATAGCAAAAATTACATCCCAAAATAATTTTTTCTACTCTTTCCAAGTACGGCGATACCACATGTGTGAGACTTTTACACAGCCTGTCCACATACAGAGGCCCAACATTGAAATAGTACCTTCAGGCGTTCTAGGAGCATAAATTACACATTTCATTTCATTCCTACCTATCACACTTTTGAAGATCCTTGAGCACCAGGACAGTGGAATTACCCACAAAATGACCCCATTTTGGAAAGCAAACACCCCCAACATATATTCTATGAGGCATGGGCTGAAGATAGGTACTTGGGTACTCTGATGGCCTGGTGACAGGTACTCGGGTACTCTGATGGCCTGGTGACAGGTACTCAGGTACTCTGATGGCCTGGTGACAGGTACTCAGGTACTCTGATGGCCTGGTGACAGGTACTCAGGTACTCTGATGGCCTGGTGATTGGTATTTGGGTACTTTGAAAGGTGGTGACAGGTACTCAGGTACTTGGTACTCATATGAACTATGACAGGTACTCAGATGGACTGTGACAGGTACTCGGGTATTCAGATGAACTGTGACAGGTATTCGGGTACTCCGATGGACTGTGACAGGTACTCAGACGGACTGTGACAAGTACTCGGGTACTCTGATGATCTGGTGAAAGGTACTCAGGTACTCTGATGGCCTGGTGACTGGTATTCAGGTACTTTGAAGGGTGGTGACAGGTATGACATATGAACTATGACAGGTAGTCAGATGGACTGTGACAGGTACTTGGGTATTCAGATGAACTGTGACAGGTACTCGGGTACTCAGATGGACTGTGACAGGTACTCAGATGGACTGTGACAGGTACTTAGGTACTCAGATGGACCATGACAGGTACTCAGGTACTCTGGTAGTCAGATAAACGGTGACAGGTACTCAGGTACTCAGATGGACTGTGACAGGTAGTCGAGAACTCAGATGAACTGAGACAATGACTTTCTCCGGGCGGGAAAAGTCCACTCATTTCAAAAGTACGGCGGACTGGCGCACACACGGCCGGATTGTCCGCCGAAATGCGAGTCCGGTGGTAAGATTGGAGTGCAAAACTACTTTCTAAGTCCGCCGTACTTTTGGGTAAAAAAAGTCCGCCGGAGGCTACACACGGGCGGATTGTCCGGCGGAATTGAGCATGCCGGACGTTTCCACCGGATTGTTTGATCGTGTGTACGCGGCATTAGTCTTAAACCACTTCAGTCCCGTAAGGTTTTAACCCCTTAATGACCAGGCAATTTATAGTAAAATTTATAGTGAAATTTATTTACTTTAACTGACAATTGCGTGGACATGCGATGCTGTACCCAAATAAAAATTGGTGTCCTTTTTTCCCCAAAAATAGAGCTTTCTTTTGATGGTATTTGATCACCTTTTATTTTTTGCGCTATAAACAAAAAAAAAGGGACAATTTTGAAAAAAAAAAACAACAATATTTTTTACTTCTATAAAATCTATGCTATAAAAAATTTCCAATAAAAAAAAAATTAAAAAATCTAATTTCTTCAGCAATTTAGGCCAATATGTATTCAGCTACATATTTTTGGTAAAACAAATCCCAATAAGCGTATATTGATTGGTTTGTGCAAAACTGTCTACAAATGATGGGCTATTTTTATTTATTTTTTTACTAATAACGGTGGTGATCAGCGACATTGTGGCAGACAAATCGGACACCTAAATTACACTTTTTTTTGGGGGACCAGTTACACTAATACAGTGATCAGTGATAAAAATATTCACTGTTACTGTATTAATTACACTTGCGTTAACATCAGGGGTGATCCAAGGGTTAAGCGTGCTCCTAGGCAGTGCTTTCTAAATGTGTGGGGGTTGCTGTGACTGAATGAAGGCAGAGATTGGTGTTCCTGCTTTGCAGGAACACAAGATATCCACCTTTTTTTCTGTCAGAACAACGGTCTTGTTTCCCGTAACCACTTACTGGCATCGCTTGTGGCTATTGCACGAAATGACGTACAGGTATGTGATTTCACGCAATAGAACCAACCTGCTGCAGTAAATATGTGGTAGGCGGTCTGAAAGTATTTACAGGAGATCTATAGTCACAGCATACACTTTAATTTTTAGAACATCAGCATTGTAATAGTAAGACAAACAAAATGTAATCTTGAAAATCCAATATAAGTTTACTTGCAAAATCTCCTTTCATATTGTGAATTCTGCCTGTCTGCTGGCCATCTCTTTCCACAACTACATGGATTCCTGCATGCTTTGCATCTTCTCCCCTGCTGTTTACTTGTTAATTTCTAAGGACTACATACTCCATGGTACCTTTGTGCGTGCAAGCTGTAATTCCTGTACTGACCCCTCCTCCTGAAATTCTTCCTCTCAACACTTCTGTAGATCAGTAGGTTGGCTCTGTGAAATGTGTGACACAGCAATTCCTACTCACAGGACATAGTGAATGGGTGTCACAGAATTCAAGAAAGTAAATGTTCGGGGATCTTCACAAAGTAAGTTTACAAATGTCACAATTGTTCTCATTAATGGGATGAGGCCAGCTATAAATGCAATCTAAAAATGAATATATGATTTAAAATTTTGACCATAGATATGCTTTAACCGTTTGCCGACCGACGCACACCGATATACGTTGCCCTTTAAGAGGCGGCCTGCGGGCGCGCGCCCGCGGCTAGCTCTGTGAGTTGGGTTGCGAGTCCCGGGGATACACGCGATCACCTCATGGGGAGGAAGAATGGGGAGATGCTAATGTAAACAAGCATCTCTCTGTTCTGCCTAGTGACAGTGTCACTGATCTTTGCTCCCTGTGATCGGGAGCAGAGATCAGTGATGTGTCACACATAGCCACGCCCCCCCACAGTTAGAATCACTCCCCAGGACATTCTACACTGCCCCCTACTGGTTAAGTCCTTCACTGCCAGTGTCATTTGCACAGGAATCAGTGCATTTGTATAACACTGATTGCTGAATAAATGACAATGGTCCCAAAAATGTGTCAAAAATGTCCGATGTGTCCACCATAATGTCTTAGTCATGATAAAAAATGCTGATCGCCGCCATTACTATTAAAAAAATGATTAATAAAAAGGCCATAAAACTATCCCCTATTTTGTAAACGCTATAACTTTTGTGAAAACCAATCAATAAACACTTATTGCGTTTTTTTTTTTTTTTTTTACCAAAAATATGTAGAAGAATACGTATCGACCTAAACAGAGGAAAAATAATGTTTTTTTTATATATTTTTGGGGGATACTTATTATAGCTGTAGCACTGACCACTGAAGGAGCTGCTGATATTTGATTGGACCAGCACTCTGCTTCTCTTACCCCCAGTAAATTGGCTCGACCCATTTGACACAGCTGTGGAACAGTGCTGGTGTAATGCTAGGCAACAAAGGACAATCCCACAATAACCGTGTACCAATAATATACCTTTACCTGGGTATCTGTTGCTCCACCAGGGAAAGGAACAACACTGCACAGCAATTGTAATTAACCAGAACGTGATTTTACTAGAATTGGTAAAATAGTAGATACAATAACTATACTGCCAATCAAATGTAACGTGACAATGCAATGAATATTCACAATTTCTTAATGCAAAAAGATTGTGTGGTTAACCCCTGCAAGTGCATCTCCAATTGGGACTAGTGCCCAGGGTAACAATGCTCTGACACTGGGCACCTTCCCACTTCCAGCACGCTGCCTAATCACAGTAATCCAATGTTCTACACGATATAGTATAATACAGGGCAATACAGTACACCTTTAGGAATGGCACAGTCCCTTGCTACAGCAACTATGTAACTGTCTTGATGGAAAGCCCTAATTACAAGGGACTTGTTTCTCTCTGTGGAGAGATACAGAACGTCCTGGCCCCATTTCCCAATGCTCTACTGGAGCCTTGTCAGGACTGCTCACTGTTCACAGACTGATCCAGTGGAGAGAGCTGTGAATGTGTGTGGGAGGGCAGATAAAGGAGCTGCATGGAGTGTGAGGGGACAGCAGGACAGAGAGGGGAGGAGAGAAGCTAGCTGCCCATTACAGTAGTGTGTATC
Source organism: Lithobates pipiens (assembly GCF_037356315.1). Taxonomy (NCBI): domain Eukaryota; kingdom Metazoa; phylum Chordata; class Amphibia; order Anura; family Ranidae; genus Lithobates; species Lithobates pipiens. The sequence goes on along the minus strand of NW_027507748.1, from coordinate 583,657,211 downwards.
TGAGTGTGTGTATGTATCTCAGTGTGTGTGTGTATATGTATATAATTGAGAATATGTGCAATATATATCTAAGTGTGTGTATGCATGTATCTGAGTGTGTATATATGTGTATATGCATGTTTCTTAGTATAAATATCTTAGTGTTTCTTTACAGTATGTGTATATGCATGTATCTGAGTGTATATATATATATATATATATATATTATTATTATTATAATTATTCAGGATTTATATAGCGCCAACAGTTTGCGCAGCGCTTTACAATATGAGGACAGACAGTACACTTACAATACAAATCAATACAGGAGGGATCAGAGGGCCCTGCTCGTTAGAGCTTATTTAAGCATATGTATATATCTGAGTGTGTATGTATATATCTCAGTATCTGTATGCATTTGAGTGTGTATGCATGTTATTAACTGAACATATTCCTATATCTGAGTATGTAATGTATTAATATATACAGAATAGTGTGTTAATTGTTTTTAGGTTTATGTATATATGGGAAGGATTATTAAAGGTTAAGTTCAACTTTTGGAAAAAAAAAAATTACCAATTTTTGCAGGTAAAAAATGTGCACATTTTTTTTCTAATAAATCTGTGAATAAATGGTCCGGCCTTTTGGACGAACACTGTCATGGGGGGGGGGTGTATTTGGGGGGAGAGGGAGGGATGGATGCTGAACATGTTACATGTTATTCCCTAAATACGGGTGTAACATGTAACTTATTCAGAAGGGTGAACTTAGCCATTCATTTTAGTGGCCAAGGGGTAGGAAAACGAGTGCTAGGGGAAAAGGGCTGTGCTGGGAGAATGGAATTTGGTGGGGGAAGGATTTGTGCTAGGAGGAGGAATTTGGGCTTAGAGGAAGGATTGGATTTGGAGGATTTGTGCTGGGGAGGTGGCATTTGTAGGGGAAGGGCTTGTGCTAGGAGGAGAATTTTTAGGGGGGGGGGGTGTATCTCCACAGTTGCTGGTTGCTAATCAGTCCCTGGCTATTTTAATGACAGTCTTATTTAAGGTAGGCTGAAAGAGTAAGCTGTTTGTTAATATTCAGTGCACATAAAATCATATGTAATGGTAGCGTTTCATTTTTTTCAATGATAGTACTGATGGGTATGCATATCTGTGAGACTATTTCTTGTGGCAAAGCAAACAAAGCCTATTTTATGAGTTCACAAAGGTTTGATTTATTAATCTGTAGCACTGACCCCCGAAAGAACGGCTGATTATTTTTGGGCTTACCGGTACCTTTTCCACCTTGTGTGCATCTAGGGGTTTCCCGAGGTTGCTGACCTAATAAACTTTAGAGATCGACACTTGAATCCACTTTAGGGATTTTTATTTGCAAAACGTTGAACAGAACACAGTCTCTCAGTAAGGACTAGAGGATATGGGTAGTAAAGCTCAGGTACTCTTGAAACTGCTGCCACTTGAATGTCTCTCTCTATGCAACCCAGGGAATAGACATTTGCAACTGGATGTTACAGCTATCGGATAAATCCCCCTTTTGTGGATTTAGCAACCGACAGGAGATTCAAATAAAACATAGTCTCTGCCAAAGACTTGGTTGTAGAACTTTAAAATGAGAAAAGTCTCTGCCACAGACGTGGGACACTGAAAGATGAAATTAGGAACATTCATACGGTACGAGTATCTTGCAGCCGGTCCGGCGATACCGTAAGAGTGTGGATCCACCTGGTGTCCTTTCCAGCTTAGCTTCCAGGCTCTTACCGAGCAGCCAGCCCTGTGCCTGGCCCTCTTCTGAAGAGTCCTCCCCTGGTTGCATTTTCAGTTGCTGGGCCTCTCCAAAACCGAGATGCCACCGGACCACTTTGGAACTCTCCTTCCAGTTACTGTGCCTCGGGCTAGCTAGCCCCGAGACTCGGAAATGGATGGATCCGCACCCCAGGCCATGAGGGCCTCTGGGGGCTGGTCAGGAGGACCAGGACCAGGGAGTCAGAACATACTTTTGGACTGGAACCTCAAACCATGTGACCTCAGCACCTTAAGTACCCTCTCCCGGGAATACACAGTGAGACAACGCACCCACTGATTGGCTCAGAGAGAGAGATTGGTACCCAATACGTCCAACCAGACTGCGTTCCAATGCCTGCCAAAGGTGACACCCACACCTATGTCCAGGCAGAACATAATACAGTCCAGCCAAACTGATACTGAGACCATAATTTACCACAATTAACCCTAAAACCCAACTATGGTCTTAGGAACTTTTAAATTGACAAAACATAGCGCATGCTCTTCAGGAGCCCGGCGCTACAAAACCATACTCCTTTATGCCCATTTACTGTTCCCTGTAATTGGGCCAGCACTCAGTGTTTGCTGTGACACACTGTGCATGCCACATTACTGCTTAAGTTTGGGTGCCCAAAACTTGTATAGTTCTAGCAACACCCCTGTATTATATCCAGGCCATACACAATGACCACCAACCCCATAATGTACACAATACTTTACTCCTGGGCTGATTTAACCTAACATTTAAACAGGCTGTTTTCAAAGTATTCATTGAAATTTTTTTAGAAGCATTGTCCATCTCACTACAACCCCCCTGTCCACTCCCACTCCAATGTCTTTAACAATCCTATTGTCTATAGTGTATACTAAAAAAAAATAAAAAATGCTGTGCACCAGTAAAGTGTTCAGGTTTGGCTTGAAGAAAATGCTCCGGGGCTTAAGTGGTTAAGCTGCAAATACACTGATTTTTTTTTGTTCAGCCTGCATACCACACTATACAATGCAGATGGACAAATCTTCTGCTGTGGCTATGGTATTCTGGGTAGCTGTCAGAACACATGAACAGTGGTGCTGCATCTGATTGGATGCTGGGTTTTTTTTTTCGGCCAAAAATCAAAAGATGTCAGTTGGTATGTGGCAACAGGGACACTCAGAGTGAAATTTGCCTAAATTCACATATAGTAAGTCCAGCTTAAAGTGGTTCTAAAGCCTGAATTTTTTTTTTTTTTTACCTTATCGCATTCCCTGCAAATGTTTAGGTCATAATATCCCCCTCTCACCCCCCTTCCCCTTACACTTAATATAGTGCTGTGCCAGTCTGTAGCATCTCTCTCCTCTCACTTCCTGGTCTCACAGGCTTTGCTGAGGCCATGGGGGCCATTGGCTCCCACTGCTGTCAGTCAAATCCTGTGACAAGGGAGTAGGGGGTGGGGCTGAGCTACACTGTCTGTGTCTACGGACGCAGTCAGCACGGCTCAGGAAATTGAGCTTGCAGGTGTGCCCTAAGAGGAAGCAGCTTGCTATGGGGGCACACTCAGAAGAGGATGAGCCAGGAGTGCCAGCGGTACACCCGAGCACAGGAGGTTCAGGGCCACTCTGTGCAATTCTATTGCACAGAGCAGGTAAGTATATAGCATGATTGTTATTTAACCACTTGACCTGCCGAAGATTTACCCCCTTCATGATCAGTCCATTTTTTGCGATACGGCACTGTGTTACTTTAACTGACAATTACACGGCCGTGCGATGCTGTACCCAAATAAAATTGATGTCCTTTTTTCCCACAAATAGAGCATTCTTTTGGTGGTATTTGATCACCTCTGCGTCTTTATTTTTTGTGCTATAAACCAAAAAACACCAACCATTTTGAAAAAAAAACCAAAAACAATATTTTTTACTTTCTGCTATAAAACATATCTGATGAAAGATAAATAAAAATGTCTTCATCAATGAAGGCCAATATATATTCTGCTACATATTTTTGCTAAACAAAAATCCCAATAAGTGTATATTGATTTGTTTGTGCAAAAGTTATAGCGTCTACAAAATAGGGGATATTTTTATTTAATTAGTAAAAAAATGTTTCTAGTAATGGCGGCAATCAACAACTTATAGCAGGACTGCAATATTGTAGCAGACAATTTAGACACTATTGTAAAACGAAAAAAAAAAACGCGCCAAATGGTGACTAAGTATTAAAAAATTCTAACAAAGTGAACAAAATAAATTACTAAGACCACAGCAGCTTTTGCAAAGGTACTAGACCTTAAAAACATAAACATTTTTTTTTTAACGCTTATGGAGTCACGATAATGGATCCAGATATGGAGAAGTTCCCACAGGCAATAGTGGTATGAACCAGGGAAACAATATGCAAGCAAAGGACCCAGCAAGCAGAAGGCTCACTGGTTTGGCTGGGTCCTTCCTTCCAAGTAAACGGCTCTGGAAGAAGCTATCATAATTCCATCTACTCCACGGTGTTAACCACTTTGTTGCTAACATGTGACTTCCTCATGTGAAAATACAGCTGATATCTCTGAATGTGACCACATTTCTTTGCTTGCATATCGTTTCCCTGGTTCATACCGCTATCACCTGTGGAAACATCTCCCCATATCTGGATCCCTTTTCATGACTCCATAAGCGTTTCCTGACCCCTGGACTGCAAAGCTGAGGGTCAATAGGCTCTGGTGAGTGAGGTCACTTGAGGGGTCTTTGTGCTCTCGCTTAGAGTTTGGTCTCCGAACAATTCCTTCACCTGGCTGTTCAGTGTGGTTGCCATTATCAGACACTTTATTATTTTTTATTTATATTTTGATGTTTAACACTTTATTTTATATATACTAAGCACGTTATCCATAAGCGTTGTTAAAACATTTTTTTTTAAAATTTGGACACTAACCAACATTTTTGACACTTTTTGGGGACCAGTGATATTATTATAGGGATCAGTGCTAAAAATTATGCACTGTCACTGTACTGATGACACTGACTGGGAAGGGATTACCATCAGGGCCGATCAAAGGGTTAAATGTGTGCCTGGCCTGTGTTTGCGTACTGTGTGGGAGGCGCTTTTAGTAGGGAAAGGCATAGATCCATGTCACTGGTTTACATAGGCAGACCGCCGTTCTGCCTCTCATCTTGTTCATCGTAGTGTGCTGGCAGACATTGAGCCCTTTGAAAACCACCACTGGGCTCTCACTGTGTGTGATCACAGCGGGAGCGAGCCACCAGAGGCGTGCAAGCATGCGCCTTACCCGGTAGAGCTGAATCATGTATCTATATGTGACCCGGTGCACAAGTGCTGCTCTGTAGCACTAAGGCTGCTTTCACACTGAGGCGCTTTGCGGGCGGATTTAACCATTTTCACCATTTAGCGGGGGTTAAAACTGCCCCGCTAGCGGCTGCATAGCGGCGCGAAAACGACGGTAAAGCGCCACTAAGTATAGCATTTCTTTACCGCCAGCACACGCAACGCCCCAGTGTGAAATAGCCTTAATCTGCTATAGGGCGAACTGCAAGGAAGATGCTTGCAGGACTTTTTTTGACACCCTGCCTGCGCAGCGCCCCAGTGTGAAAGCACTCTGGCTTTCACATTGGGATTGCAGATGAGGCTTCTTTCAGGTGCTTTACAGGTGCTTTTTTTTAACTCTAAAGCACTTGAAAAATGCCCCAATGTGAAAGGGGTCTCACAGTTCTCCCTGCATCCAGCTCCCTTCTCCTGTGGTAGTCTTGATTCAAAGCCATGCACAGCTATACTACATATGTGCACCGGATCCCCTAGCCCTCTTGTGTCCTGTGTGAATGGTTCTTTTCTTAATTTTCTCATGAATTAAGATGCAGAAAGCATGCTTATTGAGGAAGGAGCTCTGACCAGGGAACCTATAATCAGTTCCTCCCATGCTGTATGCACCCATTGGCTACAGAGGAACAGTGTCACTTCTCAAAGTGATGTCACAAGCCTTCAGTAAACATGCCTGCTGGCTGCTCTTATGCCGCTTACACACGATCGGAGTATCCGGCGGACTTAGTCTGGCAGACCAGAGTCCGCCGGACAATTCGACCGTGTGTGGGCTCCGGCGGACTTTTTCTTCCTAAAAGTCTGAAAAAAGACTTGACTCAGAATTGTCTGCCGGACTCGGCTTTTCCGGAGGACAATCCACTCGTCTGTGTGCTAGTCCGCCGGACTTTCCAAATGAATGGACTTGCCCACACACGGAGTTGAACGGGACTTCAGGTACGACGGGACTAGAGAAGGAAGTCAATGTCACCGCCTCCAACGGCGAGATTGACACCTTGCTAGTCCCGTCGCCTGGTATGGGTTTTAAGGGGAACCCCCTACGCTGAACAAATGGCATGGGGGTCCCCCCAAAGTCCATACCAGACCCTTATCCGAGCATGCAGCCCGGCCATTCAGGAAAGGGGGTGGGGACCAGCGAGCCCTGCGGCCCCCATCCCAAAGCACCTTGTCCCCATGTTGATGAGGACAAGGGCCTCTTCCCGACAACCATGGCCGTTGGTTGTCGGGGTCTGCAGGCGGGGGGCTTATCGGAATCCTTTAATAAGGGGACCCCCAGATCCCGGCCCCCACCCTATGTAACTTAGTATGGGGTACATCATACCGCTACCCATTCACCTGGGGAGAAAAAGGGGTAATAAAAAAAACACACAACACAGGTTTTTAAAGTAATTTATTAGTCAGCTCCGGGGGTCTTCTTCCGACTTCGGGTGTCTTTCAGGCCTCTTCTCCCGCTCTTCTCAGAATGTGTACAGAACGCCCCCCTCCAAGAGATTGGCTCACTGATTTTCCCAGAAATCTGGACTAATATACAAGTCAATATACAAGTCAGATTTCAGGCATCCCTGCAACAAAAAAATGGACCGCCCGGCATGCCAAGCCACCTGCCCTCTTTTGAGGGCGTTGCGGCAAAGTGTGGGATCCAACGCCATTTCCTGATGCTAGGACTCCATCTTGCTTCACCCAGCGGACATGCGCTGTCCTCCGGGGAGGCTTGACGTGCCGGCGGGCATAGTCGGGCTCTGACGCGCGGCTTGCCATTGGTGCGCCAGGACCCAACTGCGTGCGCACCGCTCTAGGGGCTGGATTAAGAGCCCTTGTTCCCTCCCATCTCCTCAGAGTCAGCTGTGGCTTTAACAGCTGATTGGGGAGGGGGTCTAATAAAAGCTAATTCGATGGCGCTCAGTCTCTGCATCTGTTCCACTTGGTGGTTAGGTGACGAGACGAGCGGCCACATAAAAAATGTCTGCAGCCTAAGGTGTTTATAAGGAAAAAATTCTCTTTGCTTTACTGTGATATGTTTAAACATGACACTATGGACAGATTAATGTTCTTCTGTCTCATCGGTAGAATGTAGCTATAACATCCAAATGGATATATGCCTAGGATTAAATTTTAATTTAACTTGCTTATACTCGAATATAGCTGTATGTATATTAGAATAGGTGATATCTGATAATACTACTGCCACTGAAATTTAAAATAATATAATGGGCACCATTATTTGGGCGCTTTAAAGGATTAGGGTTATAAATTATTAATTAATATTAATAATGTTATACTGTATGGGGACCTTTATGTGACCCATACGGAACTTCTTTTTTTTTATCATGATGAATTCATGAATTATAATTATTTACTACACATCACTCTACAAGTGGCAGCCATATGTAAATGTGTGTTTTATGGATGCACGATACCCAATAATCTTTCAGGTCAGTAAGTAATCTTATATATTAATGTTACTTATTTAATATTCTTTAGAGCTGCCACTCTGTAAAATTCCAGGCCCTGGGCGCAGGCAGTAAGCCAACATTCATAGGTACCTGGATTTATTATGTTTAATCAAACAAAATTTTACCTTAAAAGTGAAAATTTGTTCATCTATCTGTATATTCTATTTATAATTTACTTTACTCTATAGGGCTCTCCCCTTTGTTTCTGACCCAAGTGTGCCCTCGGGCTCTCCCCGCTTTCTACGGTGTACGTGCAACCCTCCCTACTAGTGGAGGAGGGGAATTTGTCACCTGGACACCCAGCAGGCCTTCTGCCAGTTGACGGGTGCAGACTCTCTACCATCTGTGCATGCTCTCTGGGGATCCCTGGGGTGAAGACTCGGGAGCTACCTGTGTCCAAGCACATGGTTTTAAAGTTTCAAATTATTGAAGTGCCTTTGTACACATCGTTTGAGCATCTGTAAGTCCTGTTCATATTTTATGTCATTGTATATTACTATGTACCATGATATGTATTCTTGATATATTGTTCCATTATTTTTTTTAAATAGGGTTTCTCTCTCACTCTCACCCCTGAAGGAGGGAATTACAATCTCCGAAACGTGTCTGGTGTGAGAAACCATATAATTGTAGTATATATATACATGCTGTACCTACTTTGAGAGATGTTCAAACACTTCATATCTTTTGTTTTTAAATGCATACATTCTTATGTTTCTATTTTTCAAAAGAAATTATTTTTAATTGTTAACATATGCCATTTAAATTTCTTTTGTAAAAAATGTGTGCCTTAAAAGTCCACCATATAGGGGATCCTTTGTCTTTTTCCCTGCAACAAAAAACGTCATAGGAGATTATGTCTACAAGAAGGCAGGCTCAGCAGCTTTCCTCATTAGTGTCCTGCAGGTGCTGCAGCTGATTGATAATTGATAAGTGTTCATTTTAAAGGCTTATATGCAAGTTATTTCCATAAAAAGTGTTTGGGGTCCCGGGTCCTGCCCCAGGGGACATGTATTAATGCAAAAAAAGTTTTTAAAATGGAAGTTTTTTTTAGGAGCAGTGATTTTAATAATGCTTAAAGTTAAACCATAAAAATGAAATATTCCTTTAACCACTGGGCACTTAAACCCCCTTCCTAACCAGACCAATTTTCAGCTTTCAGTAATGTCACATTTTGAATGACAATTACTTTTTTTTTCACACAAATAGAGATTTCTTTTGGTGGTATTTGATCACCACTGGGTTTTTTATTTTTTGCGCTATAAATGAAAAAAGACCAACAATTTTGTAAAAAAAAAAAAAAAGCATTTTTCTTTGTTCCGGTTATACAATTTTGCAAATTAGTAATTTTTCTTCATAAATTTTGGCCAAAACTTATACTGCTACATATCTTTGGTAAAAATAACCCAAATCAGTGTACATTATTTGGTCTGTGTGAAAGTTATAGAGTCTACAAGCTATGGTGCCAATCACTGAAAATCGATCTCACCATCTCACCTGATCACACTATTTCTATAAGCCAGGGACACTAAAAAGCCAGGAAAGTACAAATACCCACCCCCCCCCCCCCCCCCAAATGACCCCTTATTGGAAAGTAGACAATCCAATATATTTAGTAAGAGGCATTGTGAGTTTTCTGAAGATGTAATTTTTTCCCACAATTCTTTGAAAAATTAAGATTTTTTCTTTCTTTTCTTTTTTTCCACAGAATTGTCATATTAACAGGTTATTTCTCACACACAGCATATGCATACCACAAATTACCCCCAAAACACATTCTACTGCTCCTCCTGAGTATGGCAATACCACAGGTGTGAGACTTTTACACAGCCTGGCCACATACAGAGGCCCAACATGCAGGGAGCACCGTCAGGCGATCTAGGGACATAAATTACACATTTCATATTTTGACTACCTCTTACACTTTTGAAGGCCCTGGAGCACCAGCACAATGGAAATGTCCACAAAATGACCCAATTTCGAAAAGTAAGCACCCCAATGTATATTCTATGAGGCATAATGAGTCTTTTGAACATGTAATTTTTTTTTCACACATTCTTGTAGACAATGACACAAGTTGTCCATTTATAAGATATTTCTAACACCTAGCATGTACATAGCAAAAATTACACCCCAAAATAGATTCTCCTACTCCTCCTGAGCATGGCAATACCACATGTGTGAGACTTTTCCTCAGCCTGGCCACATAGAAGGGCACAACATGCAGGGAACACCATCAGGGACATACGTTTCAAATCAAATTTGACTAACTATTACACATTTGTGAGACACTGATGGGCACTGTAGTGGCACTGTAGTGGCAAGGATGAAAACTGATGTGGCACGGGTGATAATAAGCACTGACATGGCACGGATGAGCACTGATGTGGCGCAGATGAGCACTTATGTGGCATGGATGAGCATGAATGAGCCATGGATGGGAATGTATGAGATGTGTATGGGCATGTATGAGCCATGGATGGGCATGGATGAGCCATGGATGAGCACGGATGGAGCATGGATGAGTATGGATGAGTCTGGGATAGATGGAGCATGGATGAGCCAGGGATGGATGGAGCATGGATGAGCCAGGGATGGATGGAGCACGGTTGAGCCAGGGATGGATGGAGCATGGATGAGCCAGGGATGGATGGAGCACAGATGAGCCAGGGATGGAAGGAGCATGGATGAGCCAGGGATGGAAGGAGCATGAATGAGCCAGGTAAGGATGGAGCATGGATGAGCACGGATGGATGGACCATAGATGAGCCAAAGATGGATGGAGCACAGATGAGCCAGGGATGGATGGAGTATAGATGGGCACATATGGAGCATGGATGAGCACATATGGAACATGGTTGGGCACATATTTAGCATGGATGGGAACATATGGAGCATGGCTGGGCACATATGGAGCATGCATGAGCCAGGAATGGATGGAGCATGGATGGGCACAGATCAGCATGGTGGGCACTCCAGAGACAGCCCACAGCGCTGCTGCACCCGACTCCCTCTTTCCTCGCACACTGCATCGATCAGTGCATAGAGAGGGAAGAAGCAGCACCGGACAAGCTCCGGTTTGTTAACAAGTGATCGCTCCATCACGTGTTAAAGGGCCGCTGTCATTGGCCCTTTACCCCATTCCGTGACATGCCGGGTCCGAAGGACCCGGCGGTCAAGGACATTCCCAGGTGCGCGCCCCCAAGAGGCCTACAGGAGCGCGATTCTGTGAGGACGTCCATGGACACCCTCTCAAAATAAGCCAACTGCTCTGTAGCCATCTTCTGGCTTTGGCCCGGTCGGCATGTGGTTAAATATCATGCCTGTGTGTCCCCTTAGACTGCCTGTAAAGTAGCGCATCTTTCCCATGTTTCTAACAGTACCACAGAAAAATTAAATTTCTAAAGGAATTTTTTTTTTAACCATCATTATACTCCAGCAGGTCATCACGATCCCGCAAACCATCGCAGCTCTACAGTAGCCCTTTAAATGCCTATAGCAGGAGTGTGCCTGCTGCACGGCTGGTGGAACCGATGTGCGTGGCTGGTGCATGAGATTGCGGGCACAAGAGCCTGAACAGGGATGTGTGTGTGTTTACACACAAATCCCTATTCTGTGAGGAGAGGAGAGATAGATTGTCTGTTCCTACTAGCTAGGAACAATGATATGTCTCCTCCGCTAGTGAGTTCCATCCCCAAACAGTTAAAAACACAAATGAGGGAACACATTTAACACATTTGATCTCCCCCTATTGTTAACCCCTTCTCTCCCAGTGACATTTATACAGTAATCAGTGCATTTTTATAGTACTGATCGCTGTATAAATGTCAGTGCTCCGAAAAATATGTCAAAAGTGTCCGATCTGCCTGCCACAATGTCATAGTACCACTAAAAATTGCTGATCACCACCATTACTAGTAAAAAAAAAATAATAAAAATGCCATAAATCTATCCCATAGTTTGTAAACGCTATAACTTTTGCGCAAACCAATCAATATATGCTTATTGCGATTTTTTTACCAAAAATATGTAGAAGAATATATATTGGCCAAAACCGATGAAGAAATTTGATTTTTAAAAACATTTTAGGGATATTCATTACAGCAAAAAGTAAGAAATATTGTTTGTTTTTTTTCAAAATTGTTGCTTTTTTTGTGTTTATGGCGCAAAAATAAAATCGCAGAAGTGATCAAATACCATCAAAAGAAAGCTCTATTTGTAGAAAAAAAGGACGTACATTTTGTTTGGGTACAGCGGCACACGACCGCACAATTGTCAGTAAAAGCGACGCAGTGCCGTATCGCACAAAATGGCCTGGTCATTAAGCAGGCAAATCTTCCAGTCTGTAAGTGGTTAGGTCCTTCGGGTCTGGTGTGGATTTTAAGGGGAACCCCACACCAAAATGTAAACCCCCCCAGATCCTGGCTCCCCCCCTATGTGAATGGGTGTCGGGTACATTCTACCCCTACCCATTCACCAAAAAGTGTCAAAAAAGTAAAAATGACAGACAGTTTTTGACAATTCCTTTATATAGGCAAAGGCGTGGCCTCCGGTGATGCAAATGGGTAACCCCGCCCCCTCTGACATCACATGATGTCAGAAGGAGTGAGGTCACCTGGTTATGTCACCGGGTGGCTCCCCCATTGGCTATATAATAGCTTTCACTGCAAAAAGACAGCAGTCGGTCGGGAGGCCTCCTATCGAGGTGACGCTTCTTTTTTTTCTCTATTTTTCAGGTCCATAGGTGCCGTGATTGCAGAAGGATGGACATCGCGTGCCACTTTTTTTTTTAAATAAAGGAATTGTCAAAAACTGTCTCCTGTCGTTTTTATTTTATTTTTTACACTTTTTTTGAGTGAATGGGTAGCCATACTCATTCACATGGGGGCGTTCCAGATTCCATAAGCCCCTCGCCCGCAGACCCCCACAACCACTAGGCAATGGTTGTGGGGATGAGGCCCTTGCCCCCATCAACATGGGGACAAGGTGCTTTGGGGGGACCCAAAGCACACTTCCCATGTTGAGGGCATGTGGCCTGGTATGGTTCTATTCCTGCGGTCATCCAGGTTGAATGTTCGGATAAGAGTCTGGTATGGATTTTGGGGGCGACCCCCACACCTTTTTTTTTACATTTTGGTGCGGGGTTCACCTTAAAATTCATACCAGACCTGAATATCTAGTCTACGCTAAATGCAGAGTATATACTGTATGTATATATACATTCTAGACTGTGTAGACTACATAGCGGTCGTGTATAGTGTGTGGAGGGAGATAGATTGGGCTAGATTAGACAGGCAGGTTAGTTAGTGGCAGTGCATTTTTATATATATCTATATATATATATATATATATATATATATATATATATATATTCTAGACTGTGTGTGTGTATATATGTGTATATATATATATATATATATATATATATATATATATATATATATATATATATATATATATCTCAAATACACTGCCACTAACTAACCTGCCTGCCTAATCTAGCCCAATCTATCTCTCTCCACACACTATACACGACCGCTATGTAGTCTACACAGTCTAGAATGTAAATATACATACAGTATATACTCTGCATGGCCACTATGTAAGCAGTCTTATATAATTTAATCCCCCTGAGCCATGATTGGCCAAAGACACCCTGCCTTTGGCCAATCATGGCTCTCTCAGCAGAGCGTGCTGTGATTGGCCAAGTGTATGCTTTGGCTGATCATCATACAGCAATGCACTGTGAACTCACAGTGCGTTATGGGTGCTCGAATTTCCCGCTAATGCCCCATATGTTCGGTTTGTTTTAGAACAAATGAACACCAAATGTTCAAGTTGAACTTACATTTGTCTGAACCGTGGGCTCATTCCTAATTACTGGGTTTAGTAACATTTTAACATTTGTAATTCACAGATTTTTGGACAAGTTTGCCAAACCTGTTCTTGAATAAAACCCAAGTAGATTTGCAAATCACTACTGCCTACGTCTCCAAAAACTGGTGGCGTTTTGCTTTCTGGCTTGACAAAGTGTCCGTAAATTAGGAAACGTTGTTCTGTGGAGGGTTTATGGAGGGTTTATTATGGAGGGTTTTATGCTGCATTCCTACGATGTACAAGCTTACAAATATCCGGTTGAAGCTCTCTGTGCAGTTTTCATTCTTAGAACCTGCATGAGATTCTAGCTTCACTGCTCTTGTCTCATCAAAGATGACAACTGTAGTAATACTGTATATCCCTTGGGAACTGTGATATAGGGGTTTACTGGTCAGAGGGCTAAGGTTTTCTGGACAGATCAGACGATTGATACATTTCTCTCAAATTTATAATCTGTATGTTGCAAATTTTTTTTACTTTTTTTTCTAAAATAAATGTACATATTGAGAGCTATATTAAATGTGTATGGTAGTCATCATATAAAAGATAGAATGGATTTTATGAAAATAAAAACAATTTCTTTTTTCGTCTTTTCTTGTTCTGATTTTTCATTTTGGCTGGTACAGGTTAGTTCCACACTTTATGTCATGCTGTTACTGTTTACAAGTGCACACTTTGAATTTTAATATAGTTTCTTTGCATTCAATAATTCTATTTTATGTCAGTTTGGATATTTCTTTTTGCCTCCATTTGGGATATGTTCCTGTTTTGCTGCCTTTCGGCTCTCTGGAACAATAAGTTCGGCCTATAATGTCTAGGGTTTCTGTTGCCTTGGCAACACACCTTACTAAATTGCCATCCCTAGACAGAAAAAGCAGACAATTCCAAGAGCTTGATTGATTTCCATTGTAGCCAATCAGGAGAATGCATTACATACACATGGGAAGGCAGCAATATGGATAATGTTCTTTAAAGAAAACATGTATTTGCTTAGAGGGAGAAAATGCACTGCTTTTTTTTATTATATACTGTATATTTATTGATTTCTTTGAACTGATTTGTCATTTCTTTGTTTGAGCTGTTCTCTATCTTCAACCTTTTTTTTTCATTTTTTTGTTTAAAAGCAGCACCAACATTAATGTTTCAGGTACATACACAGAGCCTTTTATTTCAAAAGGAACTAATCCAAGTAATGTAAACAGGTCTGTTTAAATGTAAAATGCACATTTCAAATCCTAATTGTAATGGAGTGTGTTCACTATCTCTGCCAAAAACAGCAAAAGACACATCAAACAACACATGGCTGGCATGGCAGCAGTCTGTTGTTACAATGTAAAAACAAAGCTTTACATGGCAGTATATTCTTGGTTTCCAGTATGACACACATCAAGGACTGACTAAGTGGTTGGCCAGCAAAGCAGCATCTTCCTATTAATATGAAGCACAAACACCTATCAAGCCAGCGGTTTCTCACTGAAAAAACGCTATTGAACAGTATATAGAAAAAATAGACAAATTGTAATCGCAGTTAATAGGCAATAGACAATAATTAAAAGTCGACAAAGTTGTCATACATGTAGTACTGACCCCCGAAGGAGCTGCTGATTTGAGTTGGGCCTGTACTCTGATAATAAACCCCACTTACGTGGCTCAGTCCCCTTGACACAGCTGTGGTGCAATACAATACAGTACAATATAACATATCACAATATACCTGTATTGTCCTCTCAGGTACTTAACCAAAGTATATTTTACTATATACATTTGTAGATAGGTGATTACAGCAATTGTACTGTCATCCAACATAGATTGACAGGACAATGAACTTTGATAAAACAGTTACAAACAATATATATATATGGGAGCTCCCCCTACTTTTATAACTATGTATGAGATCTCACTTAAAGTACTCAGTCTTTATCTTCTGATCTTCGCTAGCAATGATAACTCCTTATAAATTTGTAATCCAAGGGTAAAGCAGTTAAAGTTGAATTAATGATGATCCTAGTGTTGCTTCCGCAAATATACTACAGTGCTTGAAGTGGGATAGTAAGTAGGCCTTATGCCTGCCTAGTGTCAGTTGCTATACTCCTCCTCTGTGGGACTAAGTATCCCAGCGAGGCCTGTATATGAGTCTGACTAGGTGCAATGGTTTAGAAAACAGTGGGTAGCAACCCGCTCACCAACTGAATCGGAAACTTGGTAGTATGGTGGCTTTGGTATTTGATGTAGCTTGCTTCTGCATCAGTCAGCTCCGTCACTCCATCCCATTCCGACAGGTGGACCTGGTCTTCCGATGCTCAAATGAGTGTCTCTGGATCTTCTCAATCCAATCACTTTGTCTCCGGGCACTTCAGGTCACTCACACAACCAAGCAAGGTTGCGTTCCGCAAGGGCAGTAGGCCACTTCCTCCGGGAGGCCTCCGCACAAGTCCTCACAGGCAGGCCATGAGTTCCCAAGAGAGCTAAAATGCCCACTCAGGGTCCTTTTATCTCCTACCCAGCATGCAATGCAAGAGAGGGTGTCCATGGGTAGGTCATTCGGAATCCTGGGTAAAAGGGTCAACTTTCCAATGTAAATAACAGTCACTTCCTGTAAATAGTTCAATGCTTGAAAGCCAAATATCATTTAAGTTCCTTTTCAGTGTTTGGCTGCTAGATGGCGCCAATCACTAAGCCATAGAATTGTCCATAGACTTGTTATAACATGCTAACATACCTTACTAGACAGGAGAGTCAGCGCTACATACATAAAAGACATTCCCGGGTGTACAGCCACATCCAGAATCAAGCACACTGAAATACCACATAAATCTAGGGTACTGACTAAGCCAGCTCAAGAATGAAAAGCAGGGTGTATGGGGTCTGAAGCAAACACCTACCAACCTGCTAACTCAACACATCATTCATCCATCCATCATTACCTCCTCAGGTGCAATATGCAATTGGGGGCTTTACTGATATAACTGGACTGTTAAATGCAGCTGAACAAGTTGATGACTAGGGTAATCCAGCAACAAGATTTTTTGGAAGACTCTGAGGCTATCCTATGTAGTACCGAACAATGGGGAGGTAAGCACTAGAGGACACTCTTCTTCTCTGCCATGAGTATCACACTACTTTCTTTTGGCCCAATTATATAACATGAACCACCAACCATCAACAATGACTACCACAGAGCTTTTTCAATAAGGCATCCCAAAGAGCCTGGTTTCTTCCACTTGAATTACATATTAACTTGGACACATTGGATACAAAATACTTACAGTTTGCCACACACCCATATATATTCACCTTAATATCCACCAACACCTAAGAAGGGTGAAGGCTTACCTGATTGAATAGGGAATGCATTGTTTAGGTAGACCATTTTGTTTTTCAGTAAATCTAGAGGGTTGTGTAGATGGACTAAAGCTTCATGATGTCTAGTGCATTTAGCTTGCATTTGAGATCAATATGGGATACTCCTGAGACAATAGGTGCAGGAACTCCCCTTTTGCCCATCCCTACCCACCTCCGAGCAACGTCCCTTGGTTCCACCCCTGCCCACCTCCCAGTACCTTCCCTTTTAGACAATACAAGTAATTTGTATGGAATTTGGTAATGATTTCAAGAAAAGCAGTAAAATAGATCCCCTTCAGCCAGCAACAATAGATCCAACAATGTACCACCCACAACAAACCCCCCCAGCAACAATAGACTCCCGACAGCATCAACAGATCTCTGCACAGCCAGCATTAGTAGACTCTCTAGCAGCCATCAACAATAGACCCTTCCCCCAATAGTAGATCTTCAGCAACGACTGACTCCCCAGCAACTTAAGACCCACCCCTAGCAACAATAGGTCCTCCACCAGCAACAGTAGACCTCCTCAGGAACAATAGACCCCCCCCTGCTAAAATATATCCCCTCCAGCTAGAATAGATCCCCCAGCAGTGAGCATCAATACCCTGCAGCACACCACAGCATCCTTTTCCATTACATACAGTCAGTCCAGGAGGTCCCGGAACTGTTTTCCTCCGCGTTCCCACTGAAAAAAAGCCCTGCTCCTGAGTCCTATCTGAGGTAAATTTCACATGCAGTTGACCTACTTATTAGCTGCATCAATCTGTTTTAAGCTGCTTCTTCATTCTTTTTGACTTGTATGAAGACAAAAGCAGTTGCAAAAGTTCATGCAGTTTTGTTGCAAAAGTTCCCAAAGGATTGTGCAGCATTGTACAGCCAGTACAGGATGGATTCTGACTGGTTACTTTTGGTCAAACACTTGGTCTCTAACCTTTGACTCTTTCAATTTTATTCAGCTCAAATGGTTCTATTAAGTATGGAATGTCTAGCAATAGATGACACCAAAGAAAAAAGAATAATGATCAACCAGATTTTGTTTATCTGTTTTGATTAAAGACAAGTGTAGGGATCTACTGCCCTCTGCTGTCTGAATTTGCAAATACCTGTAAATATATTTTGTATGCACTTCCTGCCTCGAAGTTGGTGGCTTTCAAACCCTAGAAGGAGGAGGTATATAGAGAGCAAGGGCAGATCCAGAGTCTAGTCTCGGGAGGGGCACTGCCAGAAAATAAGGTGTTCCTTACGGAACTAAATGTAATGTATAATACAGTGTACAGAGGTCAGTAGTAGGAAGGGTGGTGTGCAGAGGTCAGTCAGTAATAGGAAGGGTGGTGTACAGAAGTCAGTCAGTAGTAGAAGGGTGGTGTACAGAGGTCAGTAGTATGTAAGGTAGTGTACAGAGGTCAGTAGTATGTAGGGTAGTGTACAGAGGTCAGTAGTATGTAGGGCAGTGTACAGAGGTCAGTAGTATGTAAAGCAGTGTACAGAGGTCAGTAGGATGTAGGGCAGTGTGCAGGGAACAGTAGGGCACACACAAGTTAACTAAGAGTGGTTATCATTAACATTTCTTGGTCCTTTGATTTTTTAACAATCTTAGTACACTGCCAATATGATTAGGGTCTGGTGGTTATCAACAGCTGTTACCTTAATTTATATCATTGCTGCATAGGAATTGGCCAAGAGTTCATATACGCATCAATATGTGTGAAGGAGTCAGATTTCAGCATGACCGTTGTACAATTTAATGTGTCCACAAGGTGTAATATGACAAGTTTAACAAACTTTAGAAACACACAGATAATTAAAATCATACATGTAAACAGGACCGTCTTTAATTTTTATTGGCTAACATTTTCTTGGTCCCCTCCCCAACATCCCCAAAAACAAACAAACCTGGCTAAGCATTGGGGTCGGTAACTGTTGGGGTGCTTTACTAGCAGTCAATAAGACCTGCAGGCATTATTAGCGCTATAGGGTAGCTGATCCTCCTTACTGCTGCAATACTTGGTGGGGGCTGTAGTTTATCCTCCATTATTTTCAATAGGCAGCCTTTTCTTGATCACTGGTCACATGATCTCCTTTCTTCCTGCTTAGTATCACGTCAATCTCAATGCTCAGAATTACCCACTATACTCACATATTCCTAGTTACTCCAAATTATTCACAGTACCCCTAGTTACTTCAGATTACTCAAAAAATACCCAAATTTACTCACAATATTCGAACATACTCCAACATTACTCACAATACTCCAAATTACTTGCAGTACTCCAGGCTACTCTAGATCACTCACAGCACTTCAAGTTACTCCAGACAACTCACAGTGCTCCAAGTTACTCCAGACCACTCACAGTGCTCCAAGTTACTCCAGACAACTCACAGTGCTCCAAGTTACTCCAGACCACTCACAGTGCTCCAAGTTACTCCAGACCACTCACAGTGCTCCAAGTTACTCCAGACCACCCACATGCTCCAAGTTACTCAAGGTTACTCACAGTACTCCAAAATCATTCACAGTACTTCAAGTTGCTCACAATGCCCCCAGTTACTCCCTATTCTGACAATACTCCAAGTTACTCCAAATCACCCACAGCACTCTTTTCCAGATTACGCTCAGTACTCCAAATTGGTCCCAGTACTCCAAGTTACTCACAGTGCTCAAAAAAATAAATAAACATATTCCACACTACTCACAGTGCCTCAGTTTTCCCCTTATTCATTACTCACAGTACCCCAGGTCCCCTGCAATCAGTTCTATTAATGAGTCCCGCGCCCTCACTCACAGAGGACCTGCCAGAATATCCCACATAGCCTCCTGATAGTGTGTCCCACAAAGGGACATAGATTAGGGGGAGGTTCAGACCAAGAAAATCTATTGCAACTGTCTTGACTCCATGCTTTGTGAGCAGTCAGTGGCGAAGTGTAATAATACAGCAGCCAGTGTGTGTGTGTGTGTGTGTGTAATATAACACATTAGGCAGTAGCTTTGCGAGGCTGTCTCTCAGGCTGAGGTTGATCACTACTTTTAACCAGGCAGCTGAGCACACTGAATACAGCTGGAGCAGGCGGTGCCTGTTGCCCACCCCCTTGCATTCCTGCTCTCTGCACACTGTATTCCCATTGACTTTCAGTGCCGCTTCCCTTTGTGGGCTTGGGGGGAGGAGCTTTGCCTAAGACCCGAAGCACAGAACGCTGAAGACTGCCTCACGCCCGACATGCTGAATACACTGTGTTTCAACTCCTATGCTATCACTCATAGTTTTTGTGGGCTCAAGGGGCAGCTGCTTTGGTCCCCATAACAATGATTGGGCCCGGGACAGCTTCCCATTTTCCTCTGCATTAAAGCACTATCCTTAGTGTTCACAAACATAGGTAATTTCCAATTAAATTTACAATATACCACATGCAATTTATGTTTGAAATAAAGTCATTTTTATATTCCAAATAATAATGTCCACCATGGGCGTAGCATAAGGGGTTGCAGAGGCCACAATCGCAACCCTGCACCCTTCAGCCTCCCTGTCATTTTATCATATCCTCCACAAAATCTAGCTCCGATCTGCCCTAGGGCCCCACAGCCACACTCCAGTACTGAGCTTCTACTTTGCCTTCCACAGTCCAAACCCCTCTGTTTACATTGGCTGGGGAGAAGCTGTGAGCCATTTCCCAAATGGAGATGAGCACAGGGTGAGAACAGCCCAGAATGGGGAAGTGTCTGTGCTGTGTGTTGGCAACATGGAATGGTAACCAAGCTCAGCGAGGCAAGAGGAGGAGAGTGCCGTTCTGTAGCCATGATGGGACCGATGTCACTGGTGAGGTATGACACTGCTCAGTATCTCCTAGTCTCCAGCTGGGATTCTATGTACCCCCCTCCCCCCAGGGATGTCTACTTACCCTACTTCCCTGACACCTGGGGAAAAGACACACCTCTGGGAGGTATCCGTTCCAACACTGACAGAGAAACCTTCAGAAATTGCTAAAACAAATCCCTTAACACCTCCTTCAGGGGCCCCTGAAGGGCTGCAGGCTCCAGAATTTGTGTTGCATGGCTTTGCCCTCCCAGATCTAAGTTCCCCCCCAAGCCCCCTGACCACCCCCTCCACCCTGCATTCTATGCCCGGCTGCTGAGCTCCTTTCCCATTACAGCATTCTATACTGTTCCTCCGCCGCAGAGCTGAAATCACATTCCTTTACAACACAGCCAGTTAGCCATGATCGGCACAGGGTGTATCTGCCTATTGCAACTACACTGCCGTTACCACCATGGGTCAAAATAGCAACATAAAAGCCAGATACACCCTGGGAAGACTGACAGACTGTGTGTAAAGGAATGTGATCTCAGCCCTGTGTATTGTGGGGGGTGGTAAAGGAGCTCTACAAAGTGACCTGCCAGGGGTCCCTGTCCTCTGCTTCTCCAATGGTAATCCCTGTCCTCTGCTTCTCCAGTGGTAATCCCTGTCCTCTGCTGTAAAAAGGATCTCTGGGAACTCAAAACTCTTAAGCCACTTTGAGTATCTTGGCGTGCAGTGGATGTATCTGCACACACGTTGGAAGTAGTGGGGGGGCCCAGTTCAACTTTTGCATCGGGACCCACAAGCTTTAAGCTACACCTCTGAAGTCCACAAAAGTTCTTGTGAAAACAAAAGACCCAAATTCTCTTGTGCCAGAATGCAAGCAAATTAATCCAGCTGCCACCACCGTCAGAAAGTTCTTGTGAAAACAAAAGACCCAAATTCTCTTGTGCCAGAATGCAAGCAAATTAATCCAGCTGCCACCACCGTCAGAAAAGATACCCTGTAATATAACTCCTATATCACAAGGAGGTCAAAAAGCGCTTGTTGTTATGCCACCATTCCATCATGGAATTTCCATGCTCCTTCCTACTCCAGACCCATTCAGATGTCTTTCCCAGGATATCATGGACAACTCACAGTACCTACATGGATGGCTTCCAGGGCATTCATCCAACACCATAGGACAGTGGGGCTGCAGGTATTTAGCCACTCAAACCAATACACCTTTTCCCGCATGGACCATATACTTAAAAAGGAAGCACACTACACATTGTGTGATACTGAATAAAAACTGCTATTCATTCTTAGGGTATACGCTTTCAAAAAAAGGTTTGTGTACAAAACAGAGCTATTTGCATCAGTAACCAGTGCGTATTCGCAAAAACATGATAACGTCAGACACTGTGACCAGGGCATTACCTAGGTTTGATGTTTGTGAACACTGAGGATAGAGCTTTACATGTATGGCTTTAGATTATTATTAATATCTGTATGTGGGTATTTATGTTGGCAGCTGAGTTTTGATTTATAACACATTTTCACACTTTGTGGATAGGTTTTTGTGTTTAACACAGATAACCTTCCACAAACACATAATTAAAAAGAGGCGAGGGTTCTTCATTTCAAGGCTGGCCATACCTTATACATTTTTGTTGTATGATTTCTCCTCGAGCCTAGGTTGTCTTGGACCCAGCTCCAGCCTGTGACTGGACAGTGAAAGGAAAAG
This sequence comes from Lithobates pipiens, assembly GCF_037356315.1. Taxonomy (NCBI): domain Eukaryota; kingdom Metazoa; phylum Chordata; class Amphibia; order Anura; family Ranidae; genus Lithobates; species Lithobates pipiens. Next base: position 583,634,955 of record NW_027507748.1, on the reverse strand, counting down.
CACCATTCTGAATTGAAAGCCTAAAGCCGCGTACACACGGGCGGACTGTATGGCCTACTTAGTCCGTCATACAATCCGACGGACAGTCCGTCATACTTTCGAATGAACGGACTTGACCACAGACACCACTTTTTGAGCGGACTAATACGGCGTACTAAGTCCGCCATACTATCCGCCCTACTTTTGAAATGAACAGACTCGCCCACACACGCGGAGGAAAGTCCGCTCATTTCGAGCGCGTCTCCAGGTAGGCGGGGCCCGCGAAGGAGACGTCGCTGGCCCCGCCGCCTGGTATGGACTTAAAAGGGAACCCCAACGCCGAAAAAAATCGGCGTGGGGTCCCACCCAAGTCCACAACAGACCCTTGTCCGAGCACGCTACCCGGCCGGCCAGGAAAGGGGGGCGAGTGAGCGCCCCCCTCCTAAACCGTACCAGGCCGCGTGCCCTCAACATGGGGGGGTGCCTTGGGGAAGGGGGGGCGCGCGGCCCCCCCACTTCAAAGCACCTTGTCCCCATGTTGATGAGGACAAGGGCCTCTTCCCGACAACCCTGGCCGTTGGTTGTCGGGGTCTGCGGGCGGGGGGCTTATCGGAATCCGGGAGCCCCCTTTAATAAGGGGGCCCCCGGATACCGGCCCCCCACCCTATGTGAATGAGTATGGGGTACAATGTACCCCTACCCATTCACCTGTAAAATAAAAGTACAAAAAAAAACACAACACACGAGATAAAATACTTTATTGCACAGCTCCGGGGGTCTTCCGTCTTCGGGGGTCTTCTCGCCGGACTCCTCCGCTATCTTCTTGTAGCTCTTTTGCTAGCGGAGGAGTCCGGCTTTCTTCCTCGCTGCCGGCCTCTTCTCCCGACTTCGGGGGTCTTGTCCCCCTCTTCGGTTCTTCTGCCGGGCCACCTCGCCTTCTTATAGCTCTTTTACAGGCGGTGGCCCGGTCTTCTGTCGCCGCCGCCGCCGCCTTCCGTTCTTCTTCTTCTTCTTCTTCTCCAGGAGATGTTGCCTCGACGATCTCTCCGGCCAGAATGCCAGGGACGCACTGCGCGGCCACTTATATAGGGACAGGGTTGATGTCACATGGGGACTATGACATCGTAAGGGGGCGGGGTCACCATGTGACACCAACCCATGTGACATAAAGCCATGTGACACCGCCCCTTGTCCCTATATAAGTGGCCGCGCAGTGCGTCCCTGGCATTCTCGGCCGGAGAGATCGTCGAGGCAACATCTCCTGGAGAAGAAGAAGAAGAAGAAGAAGAACGGAAGGCGGCGGCGGCGGCGACAGAAGACCGGGCCACCGCCTGTAAAAGAGCTATAAGAAGGCGCGGTGGCCCGGCAGAAGAACCGAAGAGGGGGACAAGACCCCCGAAGTCAGGAGAAGAGGCCGGCGGCGAGGAAGAAAGCCGGACTCCTCCGCTAGCAAAAGAGCTACAAGAAGATAGCGGAGGAGTCCGGCGAGAAGACCCCCGAAGACGGAAGACCCCCGGAGCTGTGCAATAAAGTATTTTATCTCGTGTGTTGTGGTTTTTTTTGTACTTTTATTTTACAGGTGAATGGGTAGGGGTACATTGTACCCCATACTCATTCACATAGGGTGGGGGGGCCGGTATCCGGGGGCCCCCTTATTAAAGGGGGCTCCCGGATTCCGATAAGCCCCCCGCCCGCAGACCCTGACAACCAACGGCCAGGGTTGTCGGGAAGAGGCCCTTGTCCTCATCAACATGGGGACAAGGTGCTTTGAAGTGGGGGGGCCGCGCGCCCCCCCCTTCCCCAAGGCACCCCCCCTGTTGAGGGCACGCGGCCTGGTACGGCTCAGGAGGGGGGGGGGCGCTCGCTCGCCCCCCTTTCCTGACCGGCCGGGTAGCGTGCTCGGACAAGGGTCTGTTGTGGACTTGGGGGGGCCCCCACGCTGATTTTTTTCCGGCGTTGGGGTTCCCCTTTAAGTCCATACCAGGTGGCGGGGCCAGCGACGTCTCCTTCGTGGGCCCCGCCTACCTGGATACCCGCTCGAAATGAGCGGACTTTTCTCCGGGCGGGAAAAGTCCATTCATTTCAAAAGTACGGCGGACTGGCATACACACGGGCGGATTGTCCGCCGAAATGCGAGTACGACGGACAGTATTTCGAAAAATCCGAAATACTTAGTACGCCGGACTGCACTCTGAAAAAGTCAGCTGAAGCCCACACACGAGCGGACTGTCCGCTGAAATGTGTTTCGGCGGACTAAGTAGGCCATACAGTCCGCCCATGTGTACGCGGCATAAGAATGTCTGTCATGGACAGGAGTCCCGAGGAGTACAGGAATGAGGGAGGCTGGATGATGTATTTCACCTTAGAAAATCTACCAGCACATTAGCCAATTATTATGAGAACCACAAAGATCTCCAATCTAGACATAGGGAGCCGCCATTAACAACACGCACACACTAATATTAACACTGCACCCACTCACAACCTTCAGGCTTATGAAGAGCCTTGCTACAGACACCTTTAGTCAGTACACTCTGCACACAAGAAGACTGGCATATACACTTTGCAGATTGCACACACTACTCTCACTAGCTGGTACAGGTTAGATAAAGCATGCAGTATAGTGCAGACACACACAGTCACAGTCACCTACTGTCAGCCACCACTAGAGGGAAACTCTACCATAATCTAGGTGGCTGGACATACACAGGCAGATGCAAATATTGAATACAATCTGGTGCATTCTATGGCCCCATTCAGACCTCACGATTTTTAAAGCGTGATTTACACAGGGAAACGTGTGTCGCATATAGGGCAGCTCACTCACCTCAGTGGGATGCCTGATGTGCGTTTGTCTCTCCTTTTTTTGGGAGACATGCTTAGTATGATTTTTAACCATACGTTTTGCTGCAAATGCCATGTGACTCTTTCAGAATCACACCATGTTTGGGGTGTCATTAAGAATAATGGCACTCAAGCGCAAGTTGTGCATTCTGCCATGATTGGGAATCGTAGGCAGAATCTCTGCCATTTTGCCTACAACCTCAAATGACCTTATGCGAATAGCCTCTAATGGTTTTGAAGTAGTTAGGTGATTTCCCCACACCTCTAAGATTTCCTAGGCTATCCTGTAGGCTGGGAACTATACACAATCACCATTCCCACTACACACACACCGCTATCTTGCAATTAGATTGCCCGTCTTGTTCTCTTGTCAGCCAACCACTGCAATACAGATAACACAAGGGTGCATCCACATGATGCAATCTCATACAGACTAGCAGTGACTTACAACCAAACCTATAGGTATTGATGATACAATACAACTACACACACAATCCTAATGCCCTGTACACACAACCAGACTTTTCAACGGCAAATATCCACTAATATACATATAAGCATTAGCATTTGGTTCACACAAAAGTATATATATATATATTTGACACATATATTATATTTTATTAACGTGAAAAATCAAAAGTGCTAATTTTAAGGGCTTATACGCAAATCATTTTCATAAAAAGTGTTTGGGGACCCAGGTCCTGCCCCAGGAGACATGTATCAATGCAAAAAAAAGTTTTAAAAATTGACTTTTTTTGGGGAAAGTGAAAGTGCACTTGGAAGTGCAGTCATTATAGATCCAAGGGGGATGCAAGGAAAATAAAAAACAGCATTTTAGCTTGCATGTGATTGGGTAATAAAATCAGCAGAGCTTCCCCTCATTTCAGAACTACCCCTCAGATTTTCCACGACTGCACTTCCAGGTGCACTTTGCACTTGTAGTGCAAAGTGGATTTGCCTTTCGTAAATAACCCCCACTGTATATATATATATATATATATATATATATATATATATATATATATATACAAGACTGTATATATATAATAATACACCGCCTGAAGTGTATTAAAAACTGTACACACTGTATTAGATACTGTGTACACCACCTGCACTGTATTAGAAACTATTATTACATACTGTGTACACCGCCTGAAATGTATTAGAAACTGTACACGCTGTATTAGATACTGCGTACACCGCCTGAAGTGTATTAGAAACTGTACACACTGTATTAGATACTGTGTACACCACCAGAAAAGTTTTTTTGTACTAGAAACTGTACAACGGCTGCACTGTATTGTTTATTCTGTACACTGCCTGAAGTGTATTAGAAAGTACACCACCGAATGCACTGTATATATACGCTACACTGAATGCAGGGTATATCTATATCCATATCTTTACATATATATATATATATATATATATATATATATATATCTATATCTATATCTATATATATATATATATATATATATATATATATATATATATATATATATATATATATATATATATATATATATATATATATATATATATATATACACACACACTAGACTGTATATATATTAATACACCGCCTGAAGTGTATTAGAAACAGTACACCACCGAATGCACTGTAAATATAGGCTACACTGGATGCAGAGTATATATATATATACCGTATATACTCGAGTATAGGCCGACCCGAATATAAGCCGAGGCCCCCAATTTACCCCCAAAAAACTGGAAAACTTATTGACTCGTGTATAAGCCGAGGGTGAGACATGGCTGTCCATCCCTGTGTGTCCGTCCATCCCTGTGTGTGTGTCCGTC